>NC_066357.1:242588-1724572 GCF_024516045.1 Bombus affinis | reverse complement strand
AAACGAGCCATTCCGCTTTTCCTGCCGGTACACCGCGGCACTAATTACACCGTTGCTTCTGCTCCCACGCATATTTCGTGGCGGTGATAATTAATCTCGTTAACCAGGTAAGCTGACGTTCCGTTCGATTCACCATAAAACTCTTCGCTCTTAACTTCTTTATTCTTCTTTTTCTTTTTTGTTTTACTTTTTTCCTGAAAGCTAAAGGAAAAACAAATACAGAGGTGAAAAGGAAACGTTGAAGCGGCAAGGCGTTGTAGCGTAAACGTTGGCGCGTTTAATTAAATAACAAAGGCCTAATTGGCTCGTTGACACCGAGCAACGATGCGTAACCACTTTCATTCTCCGTTATTTCTCTTCATTGACACCGGCGAAGAATACGACACGCGAGCCTGCGCTCCTTTATTCCACGACGAGGTCCAGTGAGAGTATGGACGAATGTAGTTCACGGCTATGAACGGAATTACGACTAGCTGGTAACGCGAACCGAAACTCGACAAGCCGGCAATTAAATCGCGTTTGATATGCGGCATAAATCAGGTTCCTGATAAGTATCAAAACTCGCGGTCTACCTGGTAAAGACGAGCAGTCGCGCAACGAATTTGGTAACACGTAATCCTAGTTAAATAGAATAATTTCGCTGAATAATTATAACAATTCCATCTTGCTATCCGCTCGTCAACAGCTGGGTATCTTCGTGGGTACCGTTTACTATTTTCAAAAACAATCCCATTTCCAGTTGTGAGATTATCCTCTCCAAGTCGCGTAATTTTATTCGTATCTTGCGTTTGACTGGCTCGCAGATAGGTCAGAATCGACTTTTCAGATTTGATTTTTAGATCCTCGGACGAAAACTGTCAACAAACCTATAGTACTTTCGCTAGATCTGAAATATCAGGATATTTCCTGCTTGCAAACATAAATTTCGCTTTTACGATTCACTTTTACGAACAGCGAGATAAAAATTATCGGGGCTTTTACTTTCGAAAAAGCATCGACTGTACCAAAGAAGAAAGCGTACAGCCGTGTTTCGTCCAAACTCGTTGTATGTCCGAAATTAATTAGCAAGTGCAAGGCTCCGGAAATAACGTTGCGTGTTGGTGGAACGAGAAACAACGAGTTGAATGTACCTCGACGACACGAATAGAAGCGACAACGATAATTCACGGGCTTCACGTGAACAGATGAACGCGTACCGGAAGCAATCCGCTCGTTTATCAAGACGACGCTACGAAACCGAGTTATCAGACAGCCGGTTCAACGACTACCGCCCATGCCGTGTAACCTATTCCGCTAGGAACGAGCTCGACCGAGATCGAGGCCGTGACAAACTTTTAAATCGAATTCAGACAAATTCCAGTTCAAAGTTTCGACCGAGTTTTATAAAGCAGAGCTTTTTTCATTTTTTGCGTGAAAATTCCGTGACAGTGGCCACGAAATTTCGAAGCTCGTAATAAACTCTGAAATCGAATTTGGATGAAAATGTTCGGCAGTTGAATAGTTTTAAAGCTGAAATTTAGACATCTCAGTTTTTTTTTAACGTCGTTGAACTTTAAAACTTGGTGTACTTAAATTAGGACAACGAGCGTTTCGACGTTATTTTCGAAGGTAAATTCTCTGCGTAACTTTTTGGGATTTTCCAACGTCAAACTTTCGATAATTCGTCGTTGCGAGTATCCGAATTAAATTTAAACGAAAATTTTCGCGTAAAAGTTGCTACATCGAAATTTAAAAACCGCGACTCTCGTACGTTGAACTTTCAAGGTCGCAACTCAGACACCGAGCTACCAAGGTCGGCTCTTTTCCATACGCACAACTTCCATAATTTCCACACTCGATCGAGATCACGATTTACTTCCTATATGTCAGGCGACCAAAGTTTCCAGTTATCGCTATTCGAATACCGGTTTCCTCGATCACGTGTCACGAAACGACTCCCCCACACACACACAGACACACGCGTAGATACGCGTGAAACATAGCCGAGTGACGTTCAAAAAACCAAACGAGCGCGTTACATCGAAAGCACGATGAAGAGTAGATCGAGGTCGATCTTGGACGAAGAATCGCCGGCCAATCCTGAGACTCTGTTTACTGTTGGATCGGCTTGCTACCTTTCGTTCTGCTATTCTGAACACCGTCTGCTCCCCTCGTGTTTCACCTGGCCACCCATACGCGGCCAACCGTCTCCCCGTGTCCGGTGGAAACGGCCAATCGCGGAAATCCAACGTATCCCCACGGTTTCCTCCTCGCTGTCTACGCTTTGGAGAGCACCGAGTTTTCTGAACCTGGTCAGGTTCTTCCAAACGTTGCCAGACAGCTTTAGAGTCGTGGATCTAGCGGTCATTCAAACGTCTCGATCCTCGGTGCGAATCTCCACGAGGATGATCTTCGGTCAGGTAGGACTTGGCTCAACTCGCTACGAGGTCATCCAACGAAAATCACTAGCTATACTTTTCTACCTCTTCGTCTATTTCAATCTCTTTAACATCTTTTAAGCGTCCCTTTTATCTGTTCAAGTTTTTTTATACTACCTTTGCTTATCGCATAAATTCGATCTATCGTCTGATAGAACTTGCGATTCACGGACCAAGACGCGCGAAACTTGTACAGATAGTTACATATAGCTGTATAATAGAACATCTAATCGTATCTACTTTTTTGTCTCTTCGTCTTTTTCAACTTTTTCAATCTTCAACATTCTCTTCTTGTAAATTCAATCTCGATTTAAGCGCAACTCGAAGTCCTGCAATTTCCTCATCCTACAATTACGTGTTCTTTTTCTGACTCCCTTATCTGTTTGAATTTTGTTCTAGCAAAAAGTACGCTTGATCCTCGCACAAATCCAATCTGCCAATACTTAGCCGGACTTTTGTTACCGAAAGGAGAGATCTATCGTTGGTTTAATTGCATCCTCGAGTGATTTATCCTGCGGTTACTGTTTTATCAGGCGCGACCACGCTCTTCCTGAACGTTTCCCGTTTGCATAGAATTTTTCTGATCGGTATCGCGATGTCTGTCTGCCCGAGCTAGCGCTAAGGGAGCCCCGGCCCCAGGGCGCTCCACGAACACGTTCCCCTTCTCTTTGCATTCCCTTGCACTCTCTCCTTCCCTCTCGTCTGTTCCTTGTGGTTCTTCCGTCAGCTTTCGTCGACCTCGTTACCAAGGTAGACGCGCGTCGTCGTCCTCAGCGACTAGCCGGTCTTCGTCCAGGAAGAATCGTTCGATTTCTTCGAAATTTCCCAAAGTTTTCGACAAAAATTATCGAAATTGTTACCATTGGTGTTTGTGGTGATCTTTGACACTCGTTTAACGAACGTTTATCTTTTACTTTCTAAATCGAACGAATTTGAATTACTCGGTGGTCGCGAGAAAGTGAGGTAGATTAGGATCAGCGTGAAAGAAACTGGCGCGAAGGAAGCAACGATTTTCCACGGTACGTGCGAACGTTCTTTTCCTTCTGAAAATTACCTCGCATCTTCGCTACTCTTAACGAGAAAATAGCCGGTGTGTTGGTCGAATGATCGCGTGCTGGGACGATCGGAAGAGACCGAAGATCGAGAGATTCCAGCCAAAAATTGTGAAAGTGAATCGGAAGTCTCCGAATTAGAAAGTCTCGAGGTTTACGAAAGTCCGTCGCTGTTCCCGCTCACCGTGACCATCTTATTATTCATCGAATTTGCCGATCACGCGAGGCTCGCTTTTTTTCCATTTTTATTCTCGGCGTTCGATCCTCGAGAAAACGAGGAAGATATTAACCTGTAGCTGCAGGAAGATTTAAGCGTATCGTCGCGAATGCAACATTATACATTTCACTTTTTAAATCATCGTCGTACGTAATTCGATCGTTCAACGACTTGGCACATCTAATGTCTTCGTCGTGGCAAAATATTTCCCTGCTTAATAAAAATATTTTCGTACTTTACGTACACTTTCAAAATTAAACGTAGAGATAGTTCCGACGAGGAATTATTTCGCGCTGTATCGAATTTTAAAATTGCTTTCCCATAAACGACAAGAAATTCGATCATGTTTTTCACCCGTGATCTTTCTATTTATATTTCTATATATATATATATATGAATCATTATAACACTCATTAGTCATCATAACACTCGCGTGACGTTACCGCATCGTCACCAGTCATCATAGTGCTAATTAAGAGATATAGTCAGTGTCCGGGAAACGTTGGCGCGCGATTTTCCAAAGATCTTTGGCGGTTGCGTTCGGCGTGAACGCCGCGTAATCGTCGGCGGAATCGGGTTTGCGAGAGTTACGTGACCGTGTAATTACGTGTGTCGGGTCGGAGCGACGCTCGCAACAAAGCATCGCGTCGATCAGCGTCGTCTAATAAGAGGATCGCGATAAAGTTATCACCGGGGCAGCGGAGAACGCGCCACGATCGTCGTAACTAATTTCACGTCAGGATCTCTTCATTAAGCTCGCCGGGAGCAACCAGAGCAAAAGGAATCACCGAGGTTCGCCTTGCTACTTTCGCTGTTCGCGTAATTAACAATCGTGCGCGATTAAACGCTGCGTTGATCGAGATTGAGATTCGAAGGAGCGGTTTGCGTGGAACGGAGTATTATCGCGAGGAATTTGTATATGGCCAGTTCTTCGCAAGCCTGGATCGTTTTTAATTTACAAATCGAGATGCTACAGCCTCTTTAAGAATTATTTATGGGATGTTCGACGAGACAGAAGATGAAGATTTCACAGAGATTTTATCGGATCGGAACGGACAGTTGGTGAAATGATCGCGAGAAATTTATACGTTGAATGGGGTTAATAGATCGTACGATTTTAATGTTAACTAATCTCGCATACGTAACAGTGTCTATTTGTTATCTTGGTCTCGTATTGAATATTAGTTTCCATCTGTTTAGATATCGTTTTTGAAAGTAAAACGCAACGCTTCGCGGGCGAATTGCCATATTTAAATCGGTTCTGATAGTTCGACAGAAAAACAACTACATACGGGAGACTATTAAACGTAGAATCGGTTGATGTACCTTTCTCTCATAAAAATTGAAGTGATTTTGTCTTTCTGATTAAAGGATCAATGAAAAGGAACCGTGGGAACGTTTCAAGCGGCATGAATCGATTAATCATGATGTTTGAAAAGTTGATAAATTATACTCCTATATATCTTTCTTTTAATTAGCAATTCGAAATTCGAATATCTGTTTAAAAAAGATTTGTAGTAAATTTAAAAAACAGAAGAAGAGAACGCCGGACAAATCTTACGCACCAGATGTTAATCGTGTGGAAAGTGCGCGATGTTTACTAACATCTTGTTTAAGATCGCGTTCTGATCTGATCCGCTCGGCTCCATCTATGAATATTTATCAGAGATTTAATTGCTGTACCGCCAGTCGCGTCAATTAAAACAGGGTTCCTTAAAATCACCATAAAATGTAGCCTTCGTAAATTGCATGATTGGACTGGGACGATTTCCTTATCGATTTACCGAGAGGACAGTGGCGAGCTACGGGCGCGAGAACCGGAAATTCATTAGACACAACAACCGCGAACACAAATCGCCGTGAGAAGATCAGCGTTGCATTTAAAACGCTAGTAAATGTGTCGTTTACTTATCTTCGAAACTATGACAGCCACAGTTTATAGAATCTTTCCATCGGGTTCGCTCTATTTCAATTACGTTATTCGATAAGCGTACGTCCCGACAGAAGAATATTTGCCACGTAATAATGCGAAGCGTAAACATAAACTTCAAGACGCAAATGCGATCCGCTTCTGATAAAATATGGCTATCCGACAATCCTTTCTTTCATCGTAAAATACTTTGTTTCCATTCTAATACGCCTACCTCGTTGTTACGTTAATTGTAACATCTCTTCCTAACCGAAGTATCGTCAAATCGCGTACGAAATAAATTTTACGTTCCAACGAGCTTCTACAGAATGTTTCTCGCAGAGAAGATTTTGTCAGTTCTAGCGTTTCCTAAGATTCGTGCACCTGTTTCACGATTCGCTTGTTAGACAGTAAAATCGCTCTGTTGCGCGATTCGTATCTAGCCGATCGTTAATATCTAGTTAACTCGAGCATTCGCTCTTCCTCGACGAGTTTGCTCATTGATCGCGATGCAACGCACATTGCTGCGCGTCGTATACGTCTAAGAGAATACATAAAGAATTGTACGGGAAAAAAATCTACCACGATATAGCTCCATATATCCTCGTTAGGATTCGTAATAATATTCAAAATTCCAGAGATATCGGCAGGAGCGTCGATACTATCGTCGATCTTGATAAACTATCTGAAATCGAAGGAAAGCGGTTTCCACGAATGTGCGTGCTGTTACACTTACGCTCGATCCACTTTCCAAGATTAACTATTTTTCGAGCCTCGAAATTATACCGAGTGTCGCTTTTCCGCTATGCAAATTAGTAGGCCACTACCGATTAAAATCCGATGCAATTTACTCGATTTTTAGGAGAAAAAAGAAGCTCCTCGATCGCTTCTTTACGACTATTGATCAGAAATTCGTTTATTTATAAACTTTCGAAAGAATAACAGGATCGAATTACCGCGCGAGTATATATCAGTATCGTCGGAACATCGTTATTAACGATACTACTTTCGATATTTCGTAACTTTCGAGTTTCTCCCTCCGGATGCGCGTCGATAGAAGACGCACGAAGGAACACGCAGGATATCATTAGGGGAACTGTTGGAGCGACATCCTCTAATTTAGCCGAGATTACAGATTACGCGAGGTTTTTATCCGCTAGAGGACGCGTATTAAGAGAAAACCAAGATGATGCGTGGATAGAGGCAGAAGAAGTTATTATAGTTAACACGATCGTTCTACTCGAATATGGATACAGACGTAGATCTCGATACGAATTTCGATACGCGTTCGATTGTGAGCCAATAGGAATTTCATCGGTAACCCTACCGATAAAGCAATAAAAATCTGTTTCTGCCTGTTAACACAGAGCGAAAGCCGAGAGGAAACGATAACAACGAGCACGAGCGTGGTGACCTCGCCGGGCACGAAGGTTGGCACCAAGACGAAGAAGAAGAAGATCGAGGGCGTCGCCGGTAACGATGCCTCGCCGAATCTCACTCCTCGCACAAAGAAGACCAAAAAGAGCAAGAAGAACGAGCTTGAAAAGGAGAACATCTCTGTGGTGAGTGAACGCACCGAAGCGTGTTCCTTAAATTTTCTACAACACCGTACAGCCATTTACAAAGTGTTAAAAAAGAGTGAACGTTTGATAGAAATTTATAACGCGAACTCTACGCGAACTTTTCCGACAATCCAATAAACTAGCAGTTGCCGTGGATCAGCGAGTCGGCTTTATATCTCGCTCGTACTTTATATTTCCGAGGAAGCAAATAACGATAGAATTTCGACCATTGAATTTCGTTTCTTTCATTCGTCTCGTCTAGTTTTTCTTTTTTTTTTTTTTTTTTTGTTAACACCTTGTGTTAACGAATCGCAAACGAGAAGAGTCGTGCGCTCGCGAGCATGTTCTTCCTGCGGACAAGAAAAGGTGCCAGCCGGATGTCGAGACGATCGAATCGAGACCGAGGAACCCGCGACTGACGAAGAAACCCGGTAGAAACACATGATGTGCATGAACCGTTATGTCGTGTTAATTAGCGACGTCGAAGAAGCATCCACGTCGATAGACGATGGTCTTGGCAGAAACCGGAAGTGCCTGTTTAATCCTTATTTGCATGCTTCCGATTCCGAGCAATAGTTTCCAGGCTTTTCACTTTAATCGACGCCGAGAACGGTACCTCTACTTCTCCATTTACGTTTTCTATTTACGTTTTCCATTTACATTTTTCGCTTGCATCGGTCTATCTTTCCAAGCAACGGCATTCTTAAGAGGCGAATTTCTTTTTCGAGCATTCGGTAAGAATTTTCCCGTAAGAGCAGCCTTTTCAGTATCCTTTTGTCGCAAGTTTCTGAGATAATTTGATTCGTCCACGGAAAAGTTCTCCTGCAAGTCGAAAAACAACTTGCTAGTTGTCCACGGACGAAGAACATGGACTGTCTGGAAAAAAGTTTCGGTAGAGGTTCGTCCTAAAAGGAAAACTCCTCGGAAGTTGAACATTTCCGGAGATCGATATTTAAAGTTCCGCCTCTTCTTTGCTTTCTGATAAAGTCTGCATTTTTTCCAATAGTTCTCGACGCTGACGGGAACTTCTCCAACTATGGAATGTCGAAAGGGGAATACCAAGCCTGATCCTCCTAACCGTCTACGTATAGCAGATAGAAACGATATAACGTAGTTTTAAATGAAAGCTTTGACCGACTAATAATTTATATCACACCGTATATACATTATATCTTGTATATCGTAGTTATTATTCTTACGTGTATACGCTATATTTTAATTTAATAACAATACTCGCATTAGTAAAAATTAATTCGTAATCGTGAAAAGTGCTATGCTTTGGAAAATTGACCTATCTACAAATATCTGAACTACTTATCGCATTAGTATTAGGTTGTCCGAAAAGTTTCTTTCGTTTTATAGGGAAATAATAGACGCACAATGTTTTTTCTTTTATACCAGTTTATTGAATTATGCACGAACATAATAATAGAAATATAACGAAATAGATCATACCTAATTCGATAAAATAATATAAAACAGAAGTTATTTCATCATCTCACGAAATGAAAGAAACTATTCTAACAATCTAATAAATACGTTGTATCGTTTCTATCTACGATACGATAATGTATAACCGTATTGCATGTACAGTGTGCGCGTGTTTGTCTGTTTGTTAGAATTCTAACTTGCAAGAGCCGAGCATGCACCCCGGTCCCCGGCAGACGAACCCGGAAACCCTTGATTTCTCCGACGAAGACGATCTATCGAACGTGAACGTGAAATCTCTGGTAAGTTTCGTCGGCCAGAAACTTAAGACCGTGAAGTCTCAAACACTTTCCACGCGAGCGCGTAAAGTGGCTGCAATTTTTCCTCGTCGCACAGTCGGTCGCGATCCGGTAAATCGTCCGTGATTGGATTCGATTCAACCCGTGGTTGTCCGTTACACGAAGCACGATCGACGTAAATTCGCCACGTGGCTCGCGTGTCCCGTTCACGCGACCGGCCAAAGAGGAATTCGTCTCGCGTGCGTCCACTCTTTCTTCGCATCTTTTTTTCTCCTTCGTTCGGTGATCGTCCGAGCGAGGAAATGCGGTCCCAAGTGGAAAAACCGTAAACTCGACGAGGTATTTTTACGATTTGTTCGAGATCGAGATCGACGTATAGCGACGAAGAACGTCTGTTTTTTGAACCGGTCTTAGAAACGAAGACCGTAACTGTCGATCAAATTAAGAAAGTTGAAATATGAAAATTCGTAGTTTAATTTATTGCCGATACATAGCCGAGGAGCAACAAAGATTAATCTTGTATAAATTTGTCGATAAGTATTTATTCGCATAATAGTACCATTGATTTATTGATCCTATCGAAAAGTACAAAGAGAACGCTTCGGGCGTTCTCTGATATAGAAACAGCAGAGGTAGAGAAATTGCTAATCAATTCCTTTGTTAAATTGTTACTCATAAATTATCCTGCATGTATAGCGAATGTAACGATGTAATCACCCACGAGTATCGTGATATATCGAGGTTTCTCTGCAATGACGATAGTAGAAGTCCGATCGAAATAGCCCAAGTAGACTATGAATCACCGTATATCCAGTCGCATGCGATTAGCTTTGTACCCTGTGCATTGTATTTTGTGCATGCAGACACAGAATTATGTATCGGAGGCAACTCGAAACGAGCAAGATCGATGTACGAAGGAAAAGATCGCGACTGGCGTGTCGATCAAACAGTTGGTAAGTATGGAAAAAACCATAATTAAGCCACTTACTTTTAGTCTTTCTAATTTTTCGTACGTATCTTCTAATCGATTATTTTATGTCGCGTGATTGACAATTAGCGTCATTTATCAGATTTACTCGTTGTCACTCTTTTAACGACCGTCTTTTTATATAACGAACGCTTGTTCGCGCGACTGAAACGACAAAAGAAAACCGCTTTAATGGCTGTCGAATTACACTTTGTCAGTTGTTATTTTGTCACTAACAGTGTCGTAGCTTTGGCGACATCTCGAACATGAGCGACGGCGATCAGACTGCGTACGGGAAAACCAATCACGCCATGGACACCGAAGAGGTTTGTATATTTTATCATCTTGCCACCCATTTTCGCGTTTCAATTTTCGTTATTTCTAGCTAAGATGTTATAATTGATCCGCAAGAGACTATTTTAAGAGGGTAGTTCATCCCTGGCGAGTGGAAATTATAGTTAGATCGCGGATACTTATCGCGCAAATTTCTATGCAAATTTCATTTACAGAATTAAAATGGTGGCATCTATGTAGAAAATCGTAGAATCTGTTAGATGCCACAAACAATAAAATATTATATCGATCGAAATTCTCACGAATGCGTAAATATTCGCAGTCTAATAGTCGCAAAGTAAATCGAATTCGATATGCGCGATGAACAATTTCAAATAAATTTTCGACTCGCTTCCCGTATTATCTCGCGTATTCTGTGTGAACTACTCCCTTAAGTAATATACTAGAAAGAGAACAGCTTTAACCCTCGACACAGACTCTAATTGCCTAAAAATATTCGCGGCACGTATGGAAAATAACCCGTTGCCACTTGTCAGGTGTTTCCTTCGCTTTGTTAACCTCCGACTAACGGAACGACGGAAGGCGAGCCTGAACGAGATGGTGTGGGTAATTTGAAAAGATGATTCGGTATCCGAGAGAAGAACCTTCGTAGTCGAGGGTTAACAAGCATGTAACGAGAACCCATGGTCAATTTCGCAACGATAGATCGACACAGTTCTTCATGTTTTTTTCTGTCTTCCCTGAAAAATCGCTATATAGCATCAGACCTTATTTTTGAGTTCTTTTTTTTTGGCTGGCCGCGTTGATGGAAAAGTAGAAACGTTGAATTGGTTCAATTTGCTCTCGAGCTAATTGGAGTTGTTCGCGAGCATGTTGCTCGGCATTCGATGTTTCGTGGTACGACAGAGGAATGACAGCCCTATTAACAGTTATTACTGCATGAGCTACTTCGAACTTCCGTTATTTCGCTTCGCGATGTGTGGCAATAGGATTAACCGAACGACAAACAAATAATTTATCCTGATTATCGTAACAGCATACTAATCGCATAACGAGTGCGAGCTTCGTGACGTTCGTTAAACCTCTCTGTCTCTTTAATCCTGAAAAACTTTCGTAACATATCGTTATCGTGGATGATATTTCGTCTTGGTACGTTTGTATCTCTTTCGGAATGCAATAACATCGAACAGATACGATAACAGGTTTTGTTAGGAGAAAAATGGAAAGGTTATCGTTTGGTTAAGACCGCAAATAACGTTGCGATGGTATCGTTACAAGATGACAATATCGAAGCAAAACTCTGTCGCGTGATAAGGTTTCGGGGTTGAATTTATAAAAATTGGAAAATAGACGGACGAGAAGGTTTTCCGAGATAAATAAGTTCACGAAACTCGCCACTCCGCGAAACTATCCGCAACTCGCTGCTAATCTGACTTCCCATTGACGCTCCCAACGATCGTAGAAAGCAAGGTCGCTGGGTGATCTGCGAGTATGCGAGAAGGGTTACTCGAAGTTCACCAAAGACGCGCTAGTCTTCACCGGGGTGTCGGTCAAGGCCCTCGTAAGTACCTTTCGTGAACCTGTTGGACGACATCGGGGACTGCTGGAATGTTTCATCTTTGCTATTCTCGTCGAACAAAAAGAATACAAAGGAGAAAAAGTTAAAAAACGACCTGATACCGCGCACACATATAGAACAATTATCTTCAATTGTTAAAATTTTCGATCTATGAAAATCCTCCGCGATAAACGTTCAAATATTTTCATATGCCGCTATACGATGAGTACAAAGAATAACGTCGCTATAGTCCGACGTTTAATTTTCTTTTTTACGATTTCGTAATTATAACCTTATCGTAGAATCATCGTATACTCGTCTTGTGCCAAAAATAAGCAACGCGTAGAAAGGATGGATCGAAGAATTTCCCGAGTGCACGTGAGCGATTCGCTCGAGTACGCCGCGCCGCGCCGCGCCGTCGTCGAAGATACCAAAGCGTTTTGCCGTGCAGTCGGTCGCCGTAACGCCGCGAATGCTGTCTCTCCATTTAAGGGAGGGCCGGCTTTGATAATAACCTACTACTCATTTGCCCCACTTTGTGCAGCCAGCAATGGCCGAGAATCGAGGTCTTACGAGTTTTTCGCCGCGTGTATCCGTCGTTTATCGGTTATCCGGTTACGGATTTCGAGACGAGTGACATAATTCCTTGGCATCGTAGCCTCCGCTGCACATACTCAGTGAAATCGTCTCAGTTCCGACTCGTTCTATCGCTCTTTCTTTCTTTCTTTTTTTTTAACGAGTACGAAGAAGCCTGTTTTTTAATTTTTTCATCGATCTCTATCATCTTTTCTTTTCCTTTTTTTCAATAATTTACGATTATCGGCCACGTAACAGTGCGTATCGACAAAATTGGCGGAGAAACTTTGAAATTTCAATTTGCATAGATCCGGCTGGAGAACGGATGAAAAGGACGTATTCGCGTCGTGTCGGAGAAAGCATCGGGCCGGGTCCGTGCCAAAAAGAAAGGCTATTCGAGCGAAGCTCAAGCCCGGGAAACAATTCCAGCTGTCTCCGTGGTTCGCCCCTCTCGTTTCTTTTCTTCTTCTCTCTCCTTCGTCCTCTTTTCTTTCTCTTTGGCGATGCAGCGGTTGGCGACGATTTTGTATCGACCAATTGGCGACCGACAACCTTTTAAGGCGCTTCTCTGCCAATTCGGTCACGTTAGCGCGTACCCAACGCTGTGGTTTGTTTATCAGTTAACGATTCTCTTGCTCGACTGGAAATTTAGTTAACACAGACCTGTGGTACGCTAAGATTTCGCCTGCGAGCTGGCTCAGTCTAATTCCTTCGGTCAACGCTTTTTCTCCAATAGGAGAATATTCTATGGATCTTCTATGTACCGAACGATGCAACGGTAAAGGTAAAAGAAGAGTTGAAGATCCGATACAAATTTAAAATCTAGCAGCTTGAATGGAGTTTGGTAGATCGCGGTCGTTTTGCGCGTTTTTATATTTTCACGAAGACGATTAAAAATACGAAACACAGTTGGAGAATCGTTTTACGCGATAAACGCTGCAAAAGGTATCATACTCGAACATTACACGCGATTTGCGAATATCACCTGCGACGAGTGCATTTCTGCGCTTTCGCGTTTCCCGTGAACGCATAAAAGTCCGCGGTGTAAACGTAAATCAGAACCGTCTCTACGCGTTATAAAATACTCGCGTCTTTTCTAACAACATTTTTCAAACGCGAAAATCTATATCTATACGCTACTTTTGTATCGATGTGTGTATACTTGCCTGCTTCCTACCACGCTTCAAAAATAAAATCTTCGAAAGCAAATACAATGTGAAAGATAAAAGAAGGAGACGTCGCGAAAAGCAAAGAAAGAAGCAGAAAGAAAAACAGAAAATATCTTGAAAAGTAAAGAATTCAAAGAGATAACAATAGGAAGCGTGGTGGAAGGTAAACAGCTGTAGAATATTAGCTCAAGTAATTCGCTTTGCGTCTGGCAAGCAAAAAAAGAAAGGGGAGAGGGAATTCCAGAGACCGCCAACCGCTGAATCTCTCCAACTCTAGAACGAAGGTAGCGCTTCGAATATTTACCACACGACACTAACCCGCAGCCCGTGCTGTTTCTTTCTTTTTGTTCGGTGCCTTCCCCGGCCCCGGAATGCATGAAACCTTAATCGAAAACTTACGAAACCGACCTCGGGACAGAGGGCTTCCTACTGTAGTTTGGCAAACTTAACGAGCGAGGGTAAGGACACGGATCGACCGAAGCTCGAGGTAAGACCCCCGAAACACATAACCACAAATACGGTCGATTCGCACCAAGGTTTTATCTATCCTCACTTTTCTTCTTATTCTCCAACGCTTCTCGCTTGCCACGCCGTTCTTCGAACGCAGCTTCACTTCTCAGCATCCATCTATTATTATTTCTCCGCCAAATGTTTGACAAACAGGTTTTGCTTCTACTTTTGATCATTTCGTTGAACAAGATCGTAGTGCCCCTTACAAATTGCTCGAGTCTATCTCGTAATTCGATTGAAACGAAAGTTTTGTTACGTTCGATTTATCATATCAGTTTGTTATTCGACGTAGCGCTAATCTGTAGTAGACATTGTAAAAATTAGATGTTTCTGCGATTTTCGTTTCAATCTGCTGGATCTGCAAACGATTGGACGATTCCTTAGGCTACTTCCACACGGAGATACGTGGGTCGTGATATGATTCAGATGGCACGTGTATTAGCTCTGGAGGCGTCGAACAACGGAATGCGATTTCGGTTAATCTATGTCACGCTGTATGCTGTATAAATAAACGTGACAAACAACATTGCGCGGAAGAAAAACACGATTCGATACCGTCGTAGTTCAATTTTTTTATTGTTCGAATATTTTTTACGGTAACAACGGACAGCAGCCTCTTGTATTTTACTTTCGTGCCGTAGCTTGTCTCCGTGTGAAACTACCTTTAGTCCTCTCGCTCTGTACCGTTTGGGAAGCTTTTTGGAGCGCACCCAACACTCGCACGAAGCGTCCTAGTTTTACCACGTAATAAGAACGTTCATCGTGGGCACGATTTATCTTTGAAAATTTGCATATCCTCTAAATTCGCAGAAAACTAAAACTATTCGCATAAAACAAAATGAAATAAAGGAAACTCCGCTTATACTTTTCTCCGATCAGCGAGACACGCTTTCATGCTCACGCTGAACAAGCTTCGGACTAGATCGAAGCGCGCACACATTCACAAGGTGTTCTCCCTCGACGACAAGACCAGGGCTGAAGGCTTTCGAGCACTTCTCGTTTGACGCTTGCACTGTTTGTGTTTACAGAAGTCGAGCTTCAATAAATTCGACGCCCTCAGCAAGAAGACGGTGCTGCATGTGCGTTCGATCGACGCGGGCAAAGTGCAACAGCAGCTGAACGCCGTAAGCTCCCCCGCACTCTCTCTCTCTCTCTCTTTTCCTCTGGATACTTTAACATTGACGTACTTAACCCTTCAGCCGCGAAGAGCGCGTAAATAGCCTTCCTGTTTCGAGCTGTTGGCGTGGAATCGATCGTTTCAGCTCGTCCACTTTCCCTCTCATAGCCGAGCAAACACAAAGGAGCTGATCGGTCGAAAAGAAAATCCCGGCTGAAGGATTAACCTTTTAATTATAAAAAGCTACCACTGTCTTCTTCGAAATATTAGTTTGTCACAGGAAGTTACGGCATCCGGTGCTATTAATATACGAGCACACGCTGACTACATCTTTCTTTCATCTTCGTCTTAAAGGAAGATCTTTATCGTCGGCTTAACCAAAGTGTAGATAATGAAAGGGATAATATTTAGATCGTACTTGTTAGAAGAGAAGAAAATTTATGGATCTCGTATCGAAAAGTACAAAAGTTTCTTACCACGAATATCTGTGGCTCAGTTTACGACACTTTTGAACAAGTACTTGATCTTTAGTTAGTCTCTGTTGGTTTACTCGAATTACTGGAAAATTGTCGTTTTAATAACGCGTAACGACGCGATACGCTTCTCAGAAATGATATAACGCAGAGCATAAAGATGTAAATATCCTCTTTAAAGACTGTGGTATCGCGTTCGAGTTGTCAACTCGTTCCCGCAATCTGCCAGTTTGCTCGGCTCCGATCGGAGTAATTGGGACAAGGAAAACAGGCCGGTTAAAGGGAACGAGATGATGATACGGGTGAAAAATAAAAGAGCGAGGAAAAAGTGGAGGATCGGTAAAGGAATAATGGAATTTGACGGCAGGTGGGTCAAAACGGCGACACGAATCCCAATTGCCGTAGCTGCGGCAAGGTCGTCTTCCAAATGGAACAGACAAAGGCCGAGGGTCTAGTTTGGCACAAGAATTGCTTCCGGTGCGTGCAGTGTAGCAAGCAGCTTAACGTGGACAATTACGAGAGCCACGAGAGCACGCTTTACTGTAAGCCACACTTCAAGGAACTCTTCCAACCGAAACCGGTTGAAGAGTCCGACGAGCCTGGTAAGTCGATCACACCACACCGTTTACGCCACGTTCACCTCAAGCTCTGCTAGTCGTAGGCGGAACTCGCCTTAAAATAGCCTCCGATCTAATCTCCGCGAATCTTTCTCGTCGCTTTGATATCACCGCCTTCTCTCGCTCGAAATAGCCACTACGTGAAAATTTCTTTCTTTTTTCTTCTTAATACGTACCTCTTTTTTTCGTTACACTCGTGACACGAACATTGGATTTAGAAATCGTAACAGACAGATCCTTACGATGTGTCGTTGCCGTAGACTTTAAAGATTCGCGAGGTTAACCCTTCAACAGCAAGTAAATATACGATACGGTGCTACAAATATCATGCTATATATATAGATAGCTATATTTAAAGAAGAAATATCTAAATTCAGTAATAGATATAACATAAGAATTAACAACCACCAAAACTCACTAGTTACTCAGTTACGTGACACGACGGATCAGATCCGCAGGCTAAAAAGACATTACCCTCTAGATTTAAACATTAGATTCAGCTAGAATCAAACATACGATATTCATTTATTACTCACGTTATGAGAATTGATTGTAAACTACTTCCAAATTAAAAAAAAATTTCATATCGTAGGAAAATCACACGGGAACAATACGAGTCATTTATTCCCAAGTGATTCGTTTTAAATTCTTGGTTACTTTGTTATCGCACTGTCAAAGGATTGAAAGAACAGGGACGAACGAGATCTGTTTTTTCAATTTTCCATAGAAAATAACGAAGCGATAGATTACGCGTCGTAAAACAAATAACGATGAGAAAAAAATGGAGGGTTTGCCTTTGGTCGAAGGAAATACGATCGACGTTACGGACGAATGGGTGAAATAAACTCTCGTATATCGCGCGCAGCACCCAACGCTCAAGTCCCCCTCTTTAACGTAGTCACTGAAAATTGCTCTCCTTCCCCTCTATTCTCCCGTTCCTCCAGTCGTTTCCTCCCTCTATATAATTACACGTAAATGCAGAGAGATCGTTAATGCAACAAAGAGATGTCTTGTGAACTTCGTAGTGCGACCTCGAAAGCCGGAGCTGATCATACGGGAGAACGAGCCGAAAGAGCTGCCGCCTGATGTGGTCAGAGGTAATAGTTCTGACTGGTGGTAGTGTGCGACCAAGCGACGACTAAAGTCGTCCAAGAGTGGATTTTCTAACAGTTGCCTAACCGTTTTGCAGATTGCACCCATTTTAATACCGCTGATTTATCGTTAACAACGACATACGCATTTGTATTATCATAATTTTTTATTTTGTTTTTCTTTCATACCCTAATCGGTTTTTTGGTTTGATTAATTCTTCATTTCGTTGTGGAGTGCGAGGATGCTGTAACGTCGAGTAGCGAGACAAAATCATCGTTGCATGACGACGATCTCGAGTCCGCGGTGGAACAATCGTAAAAAATACTTAATGCGAATATCAAGCGAATTCGTAATTAGGATACGTTTAATTATCGATCGAGAATAGCGAATTTCTCGTATCTGTCTTATCTCGTCTTTATCTTAATAGCAGAAACGTTGGCTTTCCATACGAGAATTCCTTAACATTGAAACTATTAAGATTTAAATTATTAGCTGCGAATGTATTACGAAACACGTATGATCGAGAAATAAGAGTTGTTTCTCAAGCACAGCGGACACGAGATCGTCGTGAACCGATTCACTCCGTTCCCAAACGACTAACTCGCTCGGTAAAACCTCTTTAGAGCGAACTCAACGATTTTATCACAGCTTGACTAGACTCCCGAACGCATTCAGAGAACAGAGTCGCCTACCGGGCCATTAGAAATCATAACCATCGCATCGACAACAGCGTATCATCGATGTACGCGATATATAGTGGCGGGATTACCGTCTTACGAGAATATCGGACGAAAGAAAAATATTATTTAATCTCCGTTACAGCCTCAGACAAACCGGACCTGGGTCTCGAGGAGTTGTCGAGCCTGAACGTGAAGTCCCGGTTTCAAGTGTTCGAGAAGGCCGGTACGGAGACCAACGAGATCGAAAGGTCGCCGTCGCAGATCGCTGTCAAGAGGTCTCCCAGTATCTTAAGCAAGCTCGCCAAGTGAGTAATCCATCGTTTCGGTAGAGTCACCTACGTTATTCAGCTCGTCGTATCGTTCTCCTGGCCTCACTCTCTCCTCTCTTGTTCCAACGGCCATATACGATGGCATCGTGGGTCGAGGAGATGGTTCTCAGCCGTGACACAGATTCGTTTCCACCAGTTGGACACAACGAGGACTCTGTGACTCCAACCACTCGACGTTTTTCTCGGAACGCTGATAATCTTTTAACTTATCATCCTTCTTTTTAATCGAATTCTTCTTTTTCATTTATTTCGCGTTTCCAACTTTTTACTTTATGATTCGTTTCGATTGCAAGTTGGTAGACGAAGCTATTTACAACCGAAGTATTGCGTCGGATATAAAGTACGTAAAAATATTCCCCGTAGCTTGAAAAATCGATGATTCAACGATGAAAATACATGCAGCGTTGTTGCTTTTTAAATATCCTTTAACATAGCCTTTCCCGTTCTCATTTTGAAGCAACAGTCGGAAAGAGTTTCTCCATGCAATTTGTCCCTCGCTAAAGAATCGAAACTAATTAAAAAATTAAAGCTGATAGTGGAAACGCGTGCCATCCGTATCGTAAATGCGATTCAATGTTCCAATAGACTAAGAATTCCTAGAATCGAAGAAAGAAACGACGTAGCTCATTAACCGAAGAAAGTATCGCAAACACGAAAGACTGGCGATTAAGTAACGCGATGAAATATCAAACGTACTAAATATCTGCTAAATACCTGCATCGCTCGAGAATGTGCAAGCGCAGACTTTACGAACATAAAATAGTAGGGCGAACGATGAATTTGCTAACGCGCCCGTGATTGCGACAAGATCGTGTTTGATCGATCAGCGATCTTTTCTCGTGGCCATAAGCCAGTGCATAAAAGAACACCGTGAACAGGCACGTGTGTCGGCGTTGTTCGTGCGCCAGGCAATTAAAATTCGTCGGAATGTTTGTGACTACTTTGTACGTCTTTTTGTCCAGATTCCAAGCCAAGGGCATGGATATCGGAGTAGCGGACGAATCTCTGAATGGGATCCCTTACGAAGAGTCGAGCGAGAGCGAGGAGGAAGAAGAAGCGGAGGAAACGGAGGGTGAGGAAACGAAGAAACATTTAATTGAAATCGAGACTTTACGTAGTCCGATGTTTCGAGCTCTTTCTCTCAGGTTTTTCCCCTCTCTCACTGCGTTCCCTTTGCTCCGATGGAAGGCTGCTGTATTTCCGCGAGAGAGGCAGCTCTTTTTGCAAGCTTTCTTCTTGTACTCGATGGGAATAGCGTCATCGGAAAAGCTTCGCGTAGCGGTTTGACAGCTATGAAATAACGTTTTATCGTCAAGTGCTATAAGCGATTTTCCATAGGATCGAGCGAATTAAATTCGGTCCGTGGAAGAATTCCTTAGCTGATGAAATTATTTTCTTTATACGATCTTTCCTTCTTTCATCGTCTTGTTCTTTGCTCGATAATACGACCTTTGCCAAACTCTTTATCGAATTTGAAAATCATTTCTGTTCGTGTCTACGATATTGGAATATTTACCACGCTATTAACGTCAGAATTATTAATTGCTCTAGTATTTGGAAATTTCCAATCGCTTGAACGAATTTAACGAATCTAAATTAGTCAAACAACGTTGAACAATGCTGAAAGTATTACGAATAATCTTCTCCCTTGAATGAAAAGTTCCAACTACGACGACGAATTATAACTTCGAATTATAAGTTGGAATCGTAACAGCGAATTATAACTTGAAATTATAATTTCGAATTAGAACGTCGAATTGTAAGTTGGAATTATAACATCAAATTATAGCATCGAATTATAACTACTAATTACAACCTCAAACGTACAAGTTTCAATCATAACACTGAATTATCATTTATAATTATCATTGCAAATGACGAACTACAACTTTCGATCGCAATCTTTGAATGACGACATCAATACCTTGGAGTTGTAACGTCGAACAATAACGTGCGATTAATTCCAAATGGAAGCGTAACTTCTCAAATTATTCGTGTTTCACAGAGCTGGACAGCGAGATCGTGAAGGCGAAACGCGCGACCCGCGAGCGTCCGATCAGCTTCACAAAAATGGACGACATAAAGAATCGCTGGGAGACAACCAGTCAGCAAGGGAGACGCGAAGTTCAGCGAGAGGCGAGGAAGGAGGAGATCGCTGGAATTCGTTCGAGATTGTTCATGGTAAAATCGCGTTCGTTTTCGGGCTCGTTGAACCGTTACCATTCGTTTAATTCCGCGTTTCGAGGAAGAAACGATGAGCGCGGGGCGTTCGACATCGTTTCCAGAGCATCTAAATCGCCGGCGATGTAGTGCGGGGGTAATGGCATCGAGCCCATTAGACGTAGACGCAGAAAAACTTAGAGAGAAGGAAATGTAGCGCACGCATTCTCTCTTTACAACGCGCTTTAACGCCGAGTAACATGTGCACTGTAACGATTACGGAGGAACGCATCGCGACTGCGAATGATTTTGCTCGTTTGGTCGGTTGCTCGATGAACCATCGTGGATCCGATATTTTCGAGACAAAGCGCAACGACTTAACGATTGATCCGAGAAGGGGCGATAGAAATGGCAACCTGGCGATCGATTGACGAAAAGTCGTAGAAGCTGACGATTAATTAACGAGAGGATCGGAAAGATATAGCAGCAAAGTAGGAGAAAGAACAGAGAAACAGGAAACTAGCGATCTATGGCGAAAGGGAACGTGGAAATAACGATTTGGTGGTCGGTTGATAAAGAGAACGTAGAAATGATAATAATAAAGTGGAAATAATAATCGATCGATCAACGAGAAAAACGTAGAAATGACAAGTTAACGAGGAACTGATAGAAAGAAGGTAGAAAATGAAAATTGATAATTTTTTCCATATAAAGAAAGAAGATATCGCTCGTAAGTATTCGAACGCTTTGATAGGTTTGTAACAACGTTGTACGAATCGTTGGTGAAACGTATGAATCGAAACGCGTAACTTGTTACTATCTATTTCTAAGCGCGCGAGAAAATCGTTTATCAACGCGCAATTCCTACTTGCGATCCTGTAATTGCGTTACGTGTTGCCAAAAATACGCAAGTGTCCGGACAATTTTGAACAGTACTGTAATATATCTTTGTGGAAAGATTTATCATCGTCTCGGAGAAACGAGATCAAAGGGTATTTCGTGTAGCTAACGGAAGACTCGATTTCTGTTGCAGGGCAAACAGGGTAAAATGAAGGAGATGTATCAGCAAGCGGTAGCCGGAAGCGAACGCGTGACGAAGATCAATGCGGCCGAAGAGATCCAACACTCGACCCACGCTCGTTCCATCAAAGAACGATTCGAACGAGGCGAGCCCATCGCTGCGTCCGACGACGAGACGGACAGCAAACCGAAACCGGAGAAGGCTGACGAGGAAGTGATCGCAGCAGGTGCATTTTGCCCCGCGAACCAACGTATATTTAGAACCCGTTAAATGTAATTAGCCACATGGATCGGCGGTCGAAAACTGCCAGCGGCGACTGACCGCTGAATTTGCTACCATGTGCGCTAGAAAGATCGTACCTAGAGCGTGCTCTCAAGATAGATATCGTATAGGTCGTATAAGTGGAAGTGCACTAGCTCTAGGCATCTTCTTTACTCTGTATCTGTTATTTGCTCTTGCAAACCGATACTTTGCGAACACTGTTTCGAGATAAATCGATCGATGTTACACAGGGATCAGCAGGAAGTCTCGGTCGCTGTTCCTCGAACTGGACGCCACGGCGGCGAAGACTGGGCGACCGGTGACTCCGGTGAATCCGAAGACACCGGCCGAAGCCCCACGACGTGCCAGAGACGTAAGTTCTCCTTTTATTTGTTTCTATACGTCGATCGACTGTGTTAACACGTTCGAGACCGATGGTATAGTACATATGCCATGCAATATCTCGTCGTAATGACCGACGACAACGTACGTACGCGCGTTATCTGTATATTCAGTTAATTCTCGGACAATTACGAGCGTAGATAACGTTCATACGTATAACGTATGTGTTATATAACTTCCTCATTTTTTAAATAAAAATCCTTAGCTATTGCACGTTTGTCTTTTTGGAATTTTAACCGAGAAACGCTATTTCGCTCGGATGACACGCGTGGTACGTCCAATGAACGTTCGACGTCAAAATTATTGCGGAAACCCGACGACATACCTGTACAGTGTGTGTCACTACGTATTTCTCAATAAAAATTGTTTAAAACGTGATTTTTGTATTCTTATATTGATCAACTTTGCGTATTTTTTTTTATCACAAACGTAGAAAAGCTTTCGGTCATTCGGGAGAGTATCGCTCAAAGTCATATCGGTCTCGAATGTGTTAAAATTCCCGAATTTTTATCTCGCTCTTGTTTCGACGAACAAGAAAACTTTTAACGTTACAAAGACCGGTTATTTCCGTAGAACAGAATATGTCTTTCTCATAATCGTAGAGATGTTCGTCAATTTGAAACATCTTATCTTTACGTGCTAAGTTGGAAAATGTTTCTTCAATTTTGCAAGAGTGTTAAGTAGCGTAATCGATTTTTGATGTTGTACGTTTGCCGGTGGTGGGGAGGGGCGCGCATTTTGAATTCGTGATCGGCAAGGTTAACGGTTTGAAATCTCCGAACGAAGGCATTCATGGGACGACAAGTCTCGGATGATGTGGTGCGCAGCTCGGACACCACCGAGGAAGTTCAGGTGGAGACCTCGGACATTTCGAATAAATTCAAATTTTTCGAGTCCTACAAGGAACCGGAAAAACAACGCAAGCAGTTCCGAATTACCCCTCCGCGCGATGGTCAAGTTAAGGTTCGAGGCTATTCTCGAGTGCAAAGTGTTCGTGATCGAAGAGTGTGTCTTAATGTTCTAACGAAGATTGCGTTGAGTGAAAAGTAACTCTAATTCTTATCAACCCTTTCAACGCTGAGTTCATACGTCATTACATACGAATTTTATTTATTCGCTGAATGTCGAGGCTTGCGATAAAATTTTCTTTGTAGAAAAATTTCGATTATTTGAGACGCTTAAATCAACTATCGCCGCTCGAATCCACCTACGTGAAATTATATCGTATCGTATAAACGAAAAGCCACAGGTAGAAGATCAGAGAGCGTTTATTCACGAACCGCAGTTGTATAAACTGCTTATCCCCGGACAGGTTCGCGTAAAAAACTGATCGAGTTCTACCGTATAATTACCGCGATGACACACATTTTTTAACGATTACGTGTTCATCGTTTTACAAGCTGGCATACGAAGAATACGCGTTACTTTTGTTCCAAATCGTTCGACGCTGTTATCGCAACGCGTTTGCCACGACGTTTTAACTCACAGTGAAAGGGTTAACATAATTCTACCGTGTGATTTTTTCCATTCGAAGACTAATATCCCCGTAACGTGACTCAACAGCTTATCGCATGGAATCTCTCCACCTCGATAAAAATCGCGTTGCATGGATAATCACCGACGTAATCACCGTCTATATCTCCGAATTCCTTAAATCATCGAACCGTAGTCACTCGACCAATCGCTTCCCACTTGTCGATGTAAAATCGCGACAAGAATTACCTGGCGTATTCGTCCGCGTTCACGCAACATATCTCGCATGAAAAATATTTCACTTTCTCGAGCTTATCGATCTTTCTTCGAACTATTAATGGCGGAATTGTAGTTAACGAGATCGGTCTTTGATAAAAGAGGCCGAGGAAGCTCGTGAAAGCTCGGAGCCCGCGAATACAACGTACAGTGCCACTTGATTCCATGGCTGTCCTTGAACCCCCTCGAGTGGTCAGCAGCCATACTTTTACCGTTAGTATTCCTACATCCTTCCATTCGTGAAGAGAGAGAACAAGCCGATGCAGAGGCGAGCACACCACCGTGTGGCCCTCCCAGTAACTCACGAAGGGGGAACACAGTAAGAGCCGTGCGTCCTCTTCGTGTGAACGGCATAGCAACCGCCGACACGCTGCTGCCAGTTCGGAGTTTGCCGGGGCCAACGAAACAAAAGGTTCCCTCGTGACGTCTCTCTCTTCGTCTCTTCGTTTCGATTTCCAATTTTTTCCCTCGTTCGCGTCGCCGTCGCCGTGGAAGCTGCATTTTCCCGGTATTGCTCCGCCGTCCCAAGGACAACGAAAATTAAAAGTGAGTAAAATCATCGCGTTACGTCCGATAGAACGACGAAATATTGCTACACGACTTGTAGAACGTACGCGTGAACGGATGGATACGCTGTGGCGCACGAAGATATTCGAATGCTTCTAGAAAGATTTTATACGAATGCATCGTGTGTGTTTTACGAAACATTTTGGAACTCTGTGAGCTGTATGAAGGTACCGTTATCGCGATTACGTTAGCAAAGAAATTTGAAAATGTATCGCGCAGGTTACGAGATATCTGGTGCAAATACGGCTTTAACGTAATGACATTATCTAAATGGTCGATTATCTACCGTATTAACCATCCACGATATTCGGTAATTAGACTTCTTAGAACTATGCATTTACTATGGCTGTTGAAATTAGCCGATGAAATTGTTAAATGTTTTGCATAACGCGCGTATTATACTCGTAAAAGTTTCCTGTGGTAAGCGTTCTCGTATATTTTTACGAGCCGCTATACGTCTCTCGTGCTTCGACTCTGTTAAACCCGCTTTTTACACGGTTAGTTTTTATGTTTCGACGTCCCGTGGTCCAAGGCCACTCGGGATAGGCAAGCGAACAGGAAGAAGCGGTTAAATATTCTCCGGCTCTCGTTTTCCGCTGTTTTATACGTGTTACAGCTTACTCGTCGCTAGTATCTCGTAACGCGACACAGCGCGATCAAGAAGAATTTCTAAAAAATCGTTTTTCGGAGCTAGGAAACGCTGGTCACCGGGTATATTCGTTCGTCGTCCGACTCTCGTTTTTGCGCTGCTTTATAAATGGTAATGGGATTTGTTGGTGGAACTTGGTAATGGAACGGGAAGTGATTAAGAAGAACTCGCGGAAGAAGGCTGTTTGTGGAATGGCGATATCAATCATCGAGTTTTCCGATGGATCTTGGAAAAAATTGAGACAAACGTTGAACGAAGCGTGTGCGATCGGCGGTAGTCAAATTGCCGGTGTTCGCTGACCGATAGCATGAAATATTGAAAAAATATATGATCGGTGTAGAAAATTGCCCGCTTTCTCGAATCCACTTATCCGCAATAACGGTACAAACACTGTCGATATAGTTGACGTGCAATGCAAATGCATACGCTTTCCTTTTGAACAGAACTATCGATCGGTTTGCGAAAGAAAAACTTTCTTCTTTTTCGTTCGCCTCATGGTCTACGCTTTTAGTCGGCCACTGGTAAAATACAAAGGAGCGCGTCAAAGAATCTATAGAAAAGACACGTAGACATTGTATATCTCGGTCGAATCAGTGTGAAAACAAACGAGATCGTTTAAAGCGAAATGTCTCCTTAATTACACACCGTGTTATTGAATCTTCCCGTACGAAGCGATAAAAATGTTGCTCTTTAATTGTCGTCATTGTCCATGTTATCTCGCGTGAGGCAATAAATGAATGGAACGAAAGGCGAAATAAATCACCTTCTCAACGCAATGCTCCATCTTGTTTTAAATAAAAAGTAGCGAAACGTCATTAATAAAGATTCGTACGGGGCAACTCGAACTAATTAGCTTTCTCCCGGCGTAAACCTATAAATCTCCGATCGTTGCACGGTGAAACCTTACTCTTGTTCACGTTTTGCATCGGTTGTAACTACAACGAAAGATACGTGGTCGGTGCGACTATTCTCTTCTTTTTTTTCCTTCTTTATTCTCGCAACATTCTATCTCGCAACTCTGGTATTTTCCTGGTCGACGTGTCTGGCAGGTAATATCCCGTGAAACACGTTCCTCCGCGAATCGTGTGCATCGTAGGGACGGCCAACAGAACCCAGTCGATTCTGCATTGTCATCGCGTCTTCAGCTTACCTGCTGCTCAGGTAGAAATCCAACGGAGACGCTGTACACGTATAAAACCATTCGAGCTGACTCAGAGGTGCTGCGATTCGTGGAAAGAAATACCTTTATTCCCTTGATTTCCTGCCTAGCCTCGCGTGTTCTCGCTTTAACCAACCACTTGAATAGCCAATAACAATCGAACGCAAGTAATAGCTATTGCAGTCGTATCTCGTGTTTATTCATGGGCGACACGTTTCTTTCTGTTGATTTCTAAAGTTAGACGAGAATTAACCATCGGTGTATTAACCCTTTGTGGTTTGAATTGCATTTTTGGTATTTTCCCTTATTTCGCTTATGATGAACCAGTTTTCTACGCATTCTTTAGATAATTCACAGTTTTTTTTTAATATAAACTCCAACATGGAATCTTCTGAAGAAGAATAGTTACGCCTACGATTAGTTGCTACTATCAAATCGTCGTTGTTCGTGATCCAGCATTTTTGCACGCTACTGTGCGTTAACATATTTTTACCGAATCGAATTACAAGGTAAAAAAGATAGCGTCGAGTTCGGTTCAACATAGAACCATAGAACCACAGAAAGTTAAGATCTTTGTATTTTCTCAACGTTTATAGAAGATTCGTTTCGACAGATGGACTCCCCGGAACGTGAGATCTATCGTGACCCGGACGTAGTCAGAGCTGAAGACAGAGTAAACGAAGTGGTCCACACGGACACCGCCAGAAAGATGCTGTCGATCTTCCGGCAAATGGAAGAGAACGCGTGCAAGAAAGAGCTTCCAAATGGACCAAAACCTTTGAAGCGTTTCACACCACCACCAGAGGACAAATACGCAAAACCAACAGCCTCAGACTCCGAAGAGGTAGAGGACGAAGATGGCGACGAGTCCGAAGGCGAAGACAGCACCGAGGAAAGGGATCCAAACTACGTACGAGCTTCCGACAAGGTTCGTATACGGTATATGGATAGGTGTCATTGTTCTCAAACGCAATAAATGGTAGCGTTTATTAACACGAAGTCAAGGTACCCGGTCCTTGAGATTCCTGCGTTATGAATATGCACGAAGAATCGTGGGAAGAGTGGCTGTAAGGCATCTGATAGCGACGCAGATATGCAGATGAGACACCTGTCGCTGCCTTTCGAATAACGTGAAATTACATTGACAGAGGCATCGTGAATCTATTGCGAGAATTTTGTCCATTTCTAAAGAATATCGTCTAGAAAATCTTAATAGAGACGCAAAAACAACGAAGGATTTTCTGTTAGATTAATCGACAAGTTATCGTTGGATTGTGTTCGGACGTTTAAAAGTGTCTTTAAAAAGAAAAAAGAAAAACTTGATTGCTGAATTGTTTGCAAGAGTTGCAAGGGAAACACGATGAATTGATCTAATGTGATAATCTACATTAATAAGACAAAATCTAAAAGAAAGATAAATATATCAAGCTAAATTAATTAACGAGATACCACAGGCATTGTTATACGTAGAAATTATGGAAACACGTATTTCAGGTAGAAGACGAGTTTCTGAAGCAAGCGCAGAACGCAGCCCGCGCAAAAACCTTGTGCGCGAAATTCGAGCACTGGGAGGAAACGGACGGAAAGACGACGTCGAGTAGTCAACATATCGCAGAGATGGAAATTGCTCAAAACACCACCGGAGAACAGCAGAGCATAGAGTCTGCCAGCAGTCTGAGAGCCCGTTTCGAGTCACTCGGCTCGCAAACGAACGAGTCGCCGCGCACACCGAAGGTCAAAGTCAATCGATTCGTGGTGAGTACTCTTTCGTAGCAACTACTTCGTTCATATCCATTCATCCTCATCCGAGCAGCTCATTGATCGAGACTCGAATGACAGCTCTGGAATTTTTTTCTCTCTTTTGGTGTATCAAAAATATCCATTTGATTTCCAATCGCACTGCATATGATAGAAACCACCTTTTTTTCTTTTTCTCCTGCGTGTTCGATGTATAATTTTCTTTTTTTTTTTTTTCATTATCTTTTGGGTGTGAAGCGTGGCTCGTTTATCGCATGGTGTGCCTTGATAATCGTTGTTTAACCCTTGGAAGCTATCATAGGTAAAATTTTACAGCCGGTAGGAAGTTTGTTTGAAAATATTATCGCCACGCAATAAAAACGTCACGACATTATTCTGTTTGTATTTATTAGACTGCCAAGTTTTATACAAATGTAGCTGTAGACGCGAGTTTCTTCGATGATAGCTCTTAAGGGTCGATTCTCTCTGTTACCCAATTTTGTACAAAACTTTGGTATATTTTTTATTTTCTCTTGCCAATGTATGCGTAAAATGTGTGGATTTTCTATCAAAGCACGATCTACTTGCCCTGCGACGACAGCAACATAATGCTATTTATGTTTAGTTACGATATTTTTATTTTTAATTTCTTTCTACGACGAGTAACTTTGTATGGGTCGTTGTAATATAACTGTACGCTCAACGAAGTTATCAACTATAGTAATTACTGAAACGTCCAGCGATAGAAATAACCTGCTTCGTTTTATATCTCGTGAAATATTTGATGATTCTTTGAGTGTACACAAGATATACCGTACACTGTTCAAAAACAGTTAGAGGAACGTTTTTCCTCTCACTCATTTATACATCTTTTTTATCCATTAACTAAATCTATTAATCACATCGTTAATCAAAAACTTCTATGATCATAAAATTAGAAATTGATAAAGCTGAGCAAAGAACGAGATTGAAACGTACGTAACGATTCGAACTGATTCGAAAGCAACTCGTCTTCCGTTAATAGCTTGAAATCAATCTCTGTCTAGAGAGATCGTATCGATAAAGCGTTTGTTCACGGAAATTCTCCATCTGTATCCAATTGTCCATCTGCATTCTATTAATCGTTATAGTAAAACTGTTCGTAATATCCTCTAATCAGCTTGAGCAGTGTATCACGAATTTCAGTTTCGTTATCAGTAGTTACACGAACTAACGCGAGCCGCTGACAAAAGCATCTAAAAGAGGAAACATAGAAACTGGACCTCGGCAAGCCAAAAAAAAGAGCATAATAATTATTCCTCCCAAGAATGATAACCGCACTAAAAAAAGAACAAATTCTACACAGCATGACTAGTTAGCGTGATACCTGTGACGTGTGCCGATGTGTCTGGTAATTTTGGTCTTGAGATTGCCGCCTGCAAAGTGTTGACCAAGCTTTCATTCGACTATGATCTAGTGATACTATTCTCTGTTGAACGCGAACAGTAAATGGTGGAGCGGAAATGGAGGATCGATACGGCCCAAGAGGATGGACCGAGGAGCCTGAGAAAAATGGAGCGAATAGAATTAAAGGATACGCGAAACAAGCACACGATTACACACACAATGTGGATCACGAATTCGTAAAAATCTTGCGCTGCAATGGAAAAATGACAGTCGACAGCTTCGTTGTTCGGATCATTGTGCGGTTTTTACGTTTTTTTAGAAGTCTTTTTCTAACAAAGCGTTCTGTTAGTGAATCTAGCGTAGATTGTATCATATTGTATCGTATTATCGCGAGAGGCAACGAACGAAAGATAGCGGATACGTCGAGCACACCGCGTGCGTTAAAAGAAAAACCTAGGCCTGGCGAAGTAATTTAAGCGGATCAATCGATGGAATTGAAACTCGTAATTATTTTAAGCGTCGCCTGTGTTCCGTAGTTACCTGTGCGCTCCGATCCATGTGCTCGACGTGTCCATGAAATACTTCACGATCGTTTTAACGCTCTCGCTAACTCGTTTCCCTACCGCATGAACGTGTCGTTGTCGCTCAGTTACCAAGTGGCATTCTTCCAGTCAACCTTTTACACGAAACGATATACTTTTCGACGGATATACGAAAGTTTGTACGACAGAAATATGTACGTGGCCAGTGATATTCTATCTTCGATGCAGGTAGAAGCGAGAACAATAGCAACGAAACATTTATATATTTCGTATCGCGTGCCAAACGGAGGTTCGAATTGCATCGTTAGATCAGTTGTTGTTAGTCCATTTTTAAACGAATAAGCGAAGCGTAGTATTTATTGATCTTATAAGGAAACGATAAGTATCGATTTTAGCCGCTAGTTTCTCATTGATTTATACACTTTGCTGATGTTCATGTACCGTTGTGAGCGATAGCCTACGTATCGTAGGGAACGTATCGTTTGTTCGATAAGCAAGTAATTTACATTGTTTCAACGTTGTTTTAGGAAATCACGAATGGGTGCCAAATTTATTCAAACGACGGCTATTTCTATCTTGTCTACCTGCATCGTTTAGATTTTCCACGCTTAACCGACATTCTCATTTTTTGCCAGTGCCAAGAGAAAATCAGAGGCGATAGGATAAGAAAGTCGAAGACCTTAGGAAAGAGAGCCTTTGAGAATTGTAACGAACACTTTTCATGGCATTTTGGGAAAGATATTTGTGTCGTTTCATCGCGTGTACTGTATCAGTGCGATCTAAGCTTCGAATGAATCGCGGTAAACAGCCAATTCGCAACAGGAAACCTAGAAATACAAATTCGAAGCATCGAATCAAGAAATTAAGATTGCACCGTAGAATCAAGATCCGAGCTAGACTTACTTAGGATCTACGAGCTTTTCGACTGCTTTACAGAGTTTGGAGTCTTTTTACAGCATGTCGCGCGGTAGATTGGCATCTCTATCTACCGATAGAAATGATCAGAGAACGAAAAAACTAATCATCGACTCATCGTTGCCTGGAACTCGACGGATCTTCTCACTGATATGTCCCAAAAAATCGTAATATTGTTTTTACAAAGATAAATTTACATTATATATACATTTGTACGTATTTATGCGACAGAAGTTTAGTATAATACGATCAGCTGCCTGTGAGTCCTTTTGCATAATCAAACCAACGATATTCTTACAATTTGTCGAGCTACAAGTAATAAATGTCTAATATGAATAAATTTTCTTGAATCGATAACGTTATTCCACCAAATTCGATCATCGAAGAAACATTTCATACGCATATACATAATATAGTAGTATTACGTTTCGTAATAAATTAAATGAAATATTACAAGTGAATTTCGCTAGTTAAAAATCATCCGATTATCACAAAATAGTCAAATCTTAAAAAACAAATCCACGATCTACGACTCTCTTCTCTATCCATCGATGCTATTGGTTAATAAAAAAGTATTGTGCAAAGGGACTCTAATAATCGAACGCTTGCATTCAAAGGGTTCACGTACTATTGTGAAGGTTCCAAAATCGGTGAAGAATTTTCCAGATTTTCCAGTGCAACGAGAGAATCTGAAAAATCGAACGTCAGAGCTTCGTTCCTTACGTAAGAGATAAACCGACCTCGAGTTTCACACGAACGTTATCGAATAGGCTTTTTATATAATTTTTATAATGTTCGGTCGATGAACGATACTAAGGAGCCTCGTCGTAGCCGTTAGGGTTAGGGTCTTCTACGATGGCATTACACGACGAAGCTAAAAAAGAAAGAGAAGAAAGAAAAAGAAAGAAAGAAGGAAAGGGAGGGCAAACATTAATTCCTTCACCATTGCCAACGCGGACGCACAGTACGCATTCATATACGTATACATATAAATATATATATGTTTATCATAGAAGAACGACGTGTATCGAATCCCCCATGATCTATTTAGACGAGCGCACCCCATTCAGAAGGAGAAAGGGAACAGCCCCTGAAATTGATTTCGATCGCGTTGGAAACGGGACGTTGGCACATGGCGTTTCATTCGTCGATATTCTAATGGTATTTTCTGGATGAAATTGCGTTTAAGTTAGGCTGTTAACCAGGCCATTCTTTGACCAGTAACTCGTATAATTAAACGTTAACAAATACGAATCAATTGCAATTAGATCGGTTTTAATCTTTGCACAAATGTAAATATTATATCATTTATTTTTAACAAGAACGAAGCAACAAGTAAAAACGTAAGGATATCTTCTAGGCAAAGAAATTATTACGTCCGAAAGATTGTTGATTCAAACGACGAATTAATTCGTCTTCCTCGGTTAACAGGTTATCGATCTCGGTAGACTGGCGAGAAATGGCGGTGGAAATAGGGCTTAATTTTCTAATTCTTGGTTCGCGCGTACGCCACAGGAATTGCAACGAGAGAGAATGAAAGCGCGAGAGAGAATGCGAGAGAGAAAACGGTGAATTAACAGTGAAAACCGAATCGAAGTACAATTTCGGGGTTCTCTCGAAACCTATTCCTTTTTCTTCCTACGTCAATCAGAGGATGTCGAAGGAGGTGCAATGTTTTAGAGGCATTAGCGAACTTTTTTTTAAATCAAAAACAAACTTAAGTATTATAATAGAGAGAACAAGATCGAAAAGGTATATATATTCTCTACGCGACTTGGTATCTCCTATCCTTCGTTGATGATATATCGATCGAGGGATTCTCTTAATCGACTATGAAATTTAAGTGCAATAATTTTAAGGGTTGTCGAGAACGAAAACACGCAATTGTTTGTTGTTAATCGGCGAGAGAAATATTTACGTAAGCAATTAGTTAATCGATCGATCGCTTAATTCTTTCACGGCCTACTATGCGATGATTTTCACGTGTAGACTTTCGTTGCGTCTTTGGATTGTATAATTTTTAGCGAGGTATCATATTCTTGTTCTTTACCTTTCACGTGTAACAATTTATTACGACCATATTACAAATGATAAATAAAAAAGGCACATCCTGAAATGAAAACACGTATGGTGTGAATTGCGTAATAGAAGTCGGAACACTAAAACAGATATTCTATATAAAAGGCGCAGTGCAATGTATACCTAAGTTCTTTCAGTTTCATCTATCAACGACAGTCGGCCTTTGGAATTCTTCTTATCGAAGATCTCTTTCGAAAACGTAATAACGATCACATGCACATGTTCATCTCTTTTCCTCATTAATCCATCACACACTTCTCATCCAGCACTTTTTTGTTCACCACTCATTTTGCTTTCTTCCAATCTAAAATCGACGCAGGAGATTCAAGCGAGCTGTACGGACGTGTGCGAGAGCTGCGAAAAGAAAGTGTACCCCCTAGAAAAAGTGGAGACAAATAACAAAATATTTCACAAACAGTGCTTCCGGTGTCAGCAGTGCAATTGCGTGCTAAGGTAACGTTTGCAATCTTCGCTGAAACTTATTCCCTTTTCTCCCTGTAACCAACCTAACCCCCCTCCACCGTCTCTGTTCTCTCTTCCCTCAGCACCAACCGATATATTACAAATACCATTATATCATCTGTAAGACGTTAAAAAAACAAGAGGCGATATTTGCAAGATATGATTTCTAGAATCGTATCTTATAAATATCGCCCATTTTTTTTTAACACCCTGTATAGGTGGAACAAGAAAAATAAACGATCGTTTTTTCCATACAGGATGGACACGTTCACCTTAAATAATGGTAAACTCTACTGCATCCCGCACTTCAAGCAGCTGTTCATCACACGAGGAAACTACGACGAAGGTTTCGGCGTGGATCCACACAAGAATAAATGGACGACCAGCTCGAGCAATCCGACGAGTCCATCGCCGATCGCCGTGTCGAACGGCGATCTTTGATTTCTCGCGGATTCTCGCATGTTGTAATTAAAAGAAGAAGGGAGAAAACGATGAAATAAAAGCCCTCGGCGGCTACAAAACTGCTGTTTATGCGAACGAAGCAAGATCCGAATTGATCGGGCAACAGCAGAGAAAGATCCATGGATACTTGAATTTTCCAAAGACAACTGCCGCATCAACTTGCGAGTCGATCAAACAGACCGCGAATCGTTTTTAGATTCCTTTCGAATTATGTAACTAATCGCGCCCTAATCACGTTATTAATCGACAAGACTCGCGACGAAGATTTCATTTCGTCTATCGCCCTCCCTATTTCCTTGCTGTCATTTTTAAGTATTTTATTTTTTAGACCTGTAGACACCCCTATTTGCCAATGCCCTATTTTAAATTCCGCTTAAATATTTGTTACATTTATTAAAATTATTATTATTATTATTATTATTAATATTATTATTATTTTTTACTTGTATAACTCTTGGTATTATTTTATTATATATGTTGTATAATACAGAATTTCATTGCGCTTTATAAAATATCGCGATCATTCATTCACCTTTTGAAGATCTTTGAAACGGTTTTTCATACATCGTGCTCTTTTCATATATATAGCGAAGGTAAGTATTCTGTATAACAAATTGATATATTGGAAAAATTATTGCTTTGGAAAGTTTCTTTAATTTTGACAAGTGATAGAATATTGTAACTATCGAAGAAGAACGAAGAACGAATCCTCCAGAACCCAAGCAATCTGGTATTAATATTCCAGGTGAAAAATCAAAAAGTACCTCCTTAAGTAAAACATAATTCCTAATATTACGTACCTAAGACAACAATTAGTATTATTTTAATAGTATATATTATTAATCATTTAAATTAGTATATTCAGTATTTTTGTTTCAAACTGATGTATTATTTTATTAATCGCAGAAATCCTTGCCGCATTCTTAATTAGGTTCTGGTAAATAAATCAATACTATATTGGGATAAGAATTTTTAGAATTATTCCACGGCATTGCACGCAGCTACCCTTTTAGGAGAAGGCGCTTGAGGGGTCATTGGAGAGGCAGGCGAATGGCCAATAAATATATTGCCTGGCAAACTTACCCGCCTTTTATCTCATTTCATTTCCTGGAAATGCCCTGAGGCACCTTTTTCTTTTATATACTTTTACATCTTAGCATTAATTACTTATCATATGTCTCCGTTTATTTCCGTCTATTCTCCCGAGCTGACAGGAAGAGAAATACTCTATTCATTATCTTTCACGATTACGTAACGTTGCAAATAATACAGTACATCTCTGCAGATGGCGTAATAGTCGTATTAATGACACATCGCTAGCGATCGTTACCATCCACGTGTATTATTCGCATCTTTGTGTTTTTCTTTCATTTATCTCAATTTATTAAGTATCGCGTTTCTTAAAGCAGATGATTAGAGAATCTGTGTAATTCCAACATGAATCTTTCGTGATAAATATTACGGTGTTATTTTCAAAATAAGACAACTGTCACAGTGATAACGTGATATCAGAGAGGAAATGTGAGTGCTCGTGTTTGAGTCTGGTTGTTCCCAGACTGGTACTGCCCTCAGCGGTGAGATGTTGAAAGTGTTCCACGATAGCATATATAAGAACCTCCTTAGTTCTATTACAAACAAAGTATACTCGCTGTGATTCCACGCTACAAGAGCCTATTTCATTGTATGATTCTACGGAAAAGTTCATACTTTTCCATCTAAATTAAGTGTTTATTACATTTTTTTTTTAGGGAAAAAAAGATAATATTTCCTTCCAAACGATAATAAATCAGAGGAATGGCGCAATAACTTTAATATATTCTTTATACAGGATAAGTTTTTAGGTTTAATATTAAATTTATTTTCCTCGCAATAACGTTGTTGTTATAATTAAAAATAAATTTCATTTTAATGGTAATTTCAGTAGTTGATAGACGAATAATATATCTGAGGTGATGTACCTGCAGAAAAAGAACCTCTCGATAATTGCATGGTTATCACCACTGGGTTGATTGAATATTGTGATCGTTTGGGGTTGGTTGGCATTTGCAAGTGGTCCGCAGACTAATAAAACCAGTTAGCTCGAAGAACCATTCACTATTGTGGGAAAAAGCTATTGAAACGAGTGCTAACAACTAGAAATAATAAGCAAACTAGCAATAATGAGAATCAACTAGAGATGACAAGCAAGTATTTGCTTTGTTACGACTACGTATCACGAGTACAGCTCAGTGATGAGTTACATTGAAGAACGCTGTTTACGAACATGTTCTTGCACATTTAAGTAAACTTTTATGACTGCTACTCGCGAATGTTGGTAGTTAAAATTTCCGAACCCCAATCAAGATCATAATAGTGTCCGGAAAGGTAAATCCACAAAGTCCACAACGGAAATATCCGCCAGTGGGAACGTGCTTTGTAATCTCGTATCGTCAACAGTCCTTAGAGCTGTTCGCGAACTGGAAACGAACAGAGGATTTCCACTGGAGAATTTGTACGGCAACAGTTCACAAACTCTAGTGTTCGACCAGTGGGAACCGACCTCAAAGATGACAACTAGCAACTACCAATGATGACGATTAACGTAAAGACGCTTCGCTGTATTCTAAAGTTACCGCATTGCATTTCCGTAATAAATAAAACAAAAGAAAGTTTGAGTTTTAAGTAAAAAATCTCAGCTTGTCGCAGATCTTTACATGTTGCCGAATGTTTCGACTCTCAGTCCCTCCATCACTTTCATTCTCGTTTAAAAAAAGAGATTTTCGTTTCTTGTTTAAAAAGATTATAATAAACAATTAATTTCTCTTTCTCCGGCATTCCTTAATTATCGCATGATTTTGTTATTTTCATACCTATCTATGTTGGATAGAAAAGTATGAACAGTTCCGTAGAACTGTACAACAAAATAGGCTCTTGTAGCGTGGAGCCACACAGCTAGTATGCCTCGTTTATGATGGAATTGAATAGGTTCTTGTATATGCTAGCGTGGAATACTTTCAACATTTGGTTACGTGGTAATGGCAGCACCTATACCGTGGAACAACTAGAACAATAAGCGTGAGCATTCTAATTTCCTCTCGGTTGTTATCATTGTTTGTCTCGAACAGAGAGTACCAAAGTACAACCAGCTAGTTACTTTCTTCGTCGTACCCTCTAGCGGGAAATTGGCAACGCTTTCAAACAGGAACAGTAAGCATGCACCATGATTATTTAATCCATTCAAGGCCCATTAATTATTTCCTCGCATTATATTTCCAACTCTTTAATTTTTAAAGTTCTTAGATTTTAAATTTACGAATTTTCACGTGCTCAGATTTTCTAATTATCAAATTTTTGTATTTGTTATTGTGCAGTAATATTGTATTTTCACGTATTATTTCATTACTTGGTCGTTGATGGATTAAATAACAGCTTTTTCTACGTATCCTGTTGCAACGCAATCGACGTTTCAGATGGAAATCTGCATCGATTCTATAGAATCAGCGAAAAACGCGATCAGTGGTGGTGCAACGAGACTCGAAGTTTGCTCTGCCCTTTCCGAGGGTGGTTTAACGCCCACTCCTGGCTTTCTTCGATTACTTAAAATCATTTCACCGTTACCACTCTACGCTATGCTTCGAACACGTTCTGGAAACTTTATATACACGAAGGAAGAAATGGATGTCATGCTGCTGGATTTAGAACTATTGAAAAAACACGGTGCTAGTGGATTCGTTTTTGGTGCATTGACACCAGACAACGAAATTGATGTAAAATCTTGTCAAGACATTCTTTCTGCTGCTCGACCATTACCAGTAACTTTTCATCGAGCCTTCGACGAAGTCAACGACCCCTTAAAATCCTTGCAAATTTTAATTGACCTTGGTTTTAAAAGGGTTCTGACTTCTGGCCAGAAGGATACTGCCGAGGAGGGGTTAGAATTAATACAGAAGCTCGTTCAAGAGGCTCAAAATAAAATTATTGTGATGCCAGGTTCTGGTATTACTAAAGATAATATCTTAAAAATAAAAGTGGCATCTGGAGCGGAAGAGTTTCATGCATCTGCTAGAAAGATGATAACTTCGCATGGTACAAATAGAGTTAAAATTGGCGCTAATAAAGAAACTTGTATCATGGTGACTGACAAGGAAATGGTAGAAGAAATGGTTCGAACTATTCCAGTTGTTTTTTGAATATGATTTTCATGATTTTCATGATTTTATTAACACTTTCAACAATTCTACTTGTCAAAAACTTCATAATAAAATTTTTACAACTCTATATTAGAAAAAAAGATGTTTCGAATTGTCTCAATTTCAATCTCAATAAAAATTGATAAAATGTTGAATCATGTTTGAACGTAAATTGCAATATCTACTGTTTAGTAAAGTACGAAATCGAGAAAAAATACGACGATATGAGTTACGCAGATACACTAACTTTAAAGCAGCGTAAAAGGCACGAAAAAGTGCGCGCAATAGCAAAATTAAATTAATAATGTAAGTTATATAAATAAATACTTGTATGAAAAAATGATTGAAATGCTAGTATTGTGATTTTGTAAAAATATAATTTCCTATCTCGATTAGACACTGTAATATCAACACAAATATCCTTAAAATGCAAACGTATTCTTCTGCACAATAAGTTCAGCAGATGTCATTATCATTCGTGTTTAAATCGTAATGGTTTCACAGTACATAGAATAAGTGGAATCTATGTTACGCGTTGGAAATTATGTATGAGAAAGGATTGCCTATTCTGTCGCGAAGAATAGAGAACAATCATTCGATGATTCAGAACCTTTGAAATTATCTCGACGTCCTTCTTTATGCATGCAGAAAGTTAACTCGCGGAGAATCTTCTCTCGGAGTCTATATTTCATCATAGTTTCTCTTTAAAAATTAATTTTTAATTGATCATTACTCTAACATCAGTCTAGTAGTTCAGTAATCAATGCTCTACTATAAATTGTACGTATGCACATTGATATAAATTGTTAGTATACCATTAAACATGAAATTTGAATCCCCCAAATCCCATCAACACTATCAAGGTCCTCTTGCATAATTGAATTAGTATCATTAGTAAGATATTACAAGTTACAGGTCACATGTTACCAACACTATTAAATTCCCTTGCATAATCACAATAAGCTTGGTAATAAAACAAACGAAATTGTACATCACAATTACAAGTCACCTGATTGTTTTATATCAGCCATTTTTATTTGTACGTTCCAATTGTACGAATACTCTTGTCCTTCGCTGTACCTAAATTACTTCATTTATATTTTCCAAAAATATTACATTTCCCATTGATATTGTAATGTCCAATTAATATCCTATAATATTACAAATTTTTTACAATTTTTACCTTATTTTATCGTTTAATCCTTAATGAGTTAACATTTCGATCGGTCTCAACAAAAATTATGCGTTCAACTTGAAATGGCCAGTATCATAACTTGCATAGTATCATAATGGCGGGTTTTCATAGATCGCTCAAGAGACATGGATGTCGCAAACGATGCAATAATTTCGCGACGAATATCTTTGCGACTAATTTCGAATTGCAAAGATTTGCGTAACAGGTCGGTGCATAAGGGGTCCTTGCATGCGGAAGATGACAGCACTAGCGACCAACTGCAGACTGTGCACTTTCGATTTACGGGGCAACGTGAAGAATAGTGCGTACTTGCACGCACACTCACATTAGGTCTGTGGAATCGAAAGCTACTTGACACATATATACATGTAAAAAAATACACACAAGCACTAAATCGATGTATATGTTCGTAACGCATTTATGGTTTCGTGGTGCAATCACAAACATACTTGATTGTGCGTACGCGCGCGCGCGTTGCCATCAGTGAACGGGAATTTGAAAATAACCTCGGAAGGTAGAAACGATCGAGAGGGAAACACTTATTTCAAAACCTAACGTTAATGTCCAGTTTCGCAAGAAATTTCTGTTTTTTATGTACATTGCTAACAATCTTTCAATGCTCATCGATATAGAGAAATGTCACAAGATTGATTATTAATTGGATAATGTGTCGACAATAGAAAATAGGATTTCCTTTTTATGCAGATTTCCAACAATTCTTTGAAATTTATCGACGTAAAAGAAATACGAGACTAAATGTAAAATTAATTATTAATCGAATAATTTATCAATGCTACAAGATTGGTTAATACTGAAAGTACCCTACTTATTAAAGTATAAAACTTGTATCGAAGAAACCAAGATGTTACGATCACTTATGAACTTGTTATGAGAATATGTACTATATTAATTCTATAAAACATTTTTCAATTTTCTTTCATTATTTGATAAGACACACCCTAACCCAACATTGTTACATTATATATATATATGGGGTTATTCTGATAAAGTTTGGAACAAATGTGAAAATGTATATAGAAGCTACAGCTACAGTGTAAATACATATTTTTCAGAGATCATAAAAGTATTTAAACTATCCATTATTCAATATATTAATAAGCCTCAATATTCAGTGAGGATATTTATAATTTTTTACTAGTTACTTATATATATTTTCAGATTGGCCTCAAATTTTATCAATATAATCATGATATCAATGTCTCGTTACATGTATAAAACGAACAAGTGTATAACATGATGTTATCGATAAAAGTTCTCTATGGTGAGTATTCAAATATTATACTTTCACGAACCATTGTACACAAAAACTACATAGTGCAAATAATGATTCATACAAACTGTACCGCTCTAAATTCACAAAATTCCAAAATACGAAGGTTACATAATCAACCGCTCTGATAATTCCACTATAAAAGAAACAATTAAACTTTGTCACTCACCGAAAAACAAATGGCGCGCAATGACAAATCAGCCACTCAATCTGTCGTTCGAATAATCTCCAATATTGTTCACTTACAGACAGGATCACCGTCGATCTGAAAGTCCTATGCAAATGAATAATCAAGTAATCGATCGTTTAAAGTCGACATACAAGTTTCTTACTTGCGGAAGCGGTAAAGAAAAACACGATCATTGGAATCTGGCACGAAGGATCAAGGGGTCGAGATTTTTTAGCAATGTTGCCAACTGCTACGTCGCCCATAAGTTGACCAGTGGAGAGCGTATGTATTTACCGGCAAGTGGCAGACGCGCGCGCATACCCCTGTAAGGTGCGTCGGCCTAGAGAATGTGTGTTGGTACGTGAACGCTCGACTGCCGGTGGCTGTGCGTTATTGCTCAACTGGACTCGTCTCTCAGTGCGAGAAAGACGTTCAAACCGTTCGGGCGTCCTCATCCGTGCATTCAAACCTCGTCCTTCCTTCTCCGTGAACTGCCACGGTGCATATCTCGTTTTGATTCCCTTTGTCTCATCTCGCGACGGTCCATCCGTTCCCCTCATGTAACCTAGAAATACACGGAGGAATATCCGAACACGGTCCGCAGACGCATTTTCGCAACTTGCATTGGAATGCAAGGTTATTTTCGTATCACTGAATGTGTGACAAGTGTGACAAATATACAGCAACTTTTCATCAATATCAATTTTCTCACTTACGTGCGAAGACACCTGATTTGATTCACGTTGTGAACAGACATGTTCAAAAGTAACAACATCGTTTTATCGTACATGTGTTATCAAGAATTGGCAAGGACCTGAAATATACATACAATTATACTTATTCGTCGTACGTTAAAGTATTTGTCAAGATATAAATCAGGCGCGGAGACACGATATCGCCAAGGTAACTTTGCCAACATTTTAAAATAGGTGCATCTCACAATGTAATACTGTGCTGCAGAAATCGCGCGAGACACTCATGTCATCCGTTCGATGCTATGAAAGCATCCAGTTGCAAGAGTAACCATGTATTATATTTCGATTCTCGAAGTTTCTGACAAAATGTATATATGCACTTCCTATATTGTATATAGTACTTCCTCTTTAACATGTAAAAAAGCCAGTGGTTGCAATGTATCATTGATTTCATGCGTGTTACGATGTAGACGCGTGCTCGGTCTTATGAAATCAAATAGGTGACGAGTGAAGTCGGGGAAGTGTAACGAGGAAGCAATGGAAAAGCTGTACGGGTATTAAATTCTCAATTCACCATATGTGTAATCTCGTTAGTTGTATGTATATATCTGACAGTTTGAAATGTAGAAATTTACATAATATTTCACAAAACCCTTTATAGTTGACCTACTTTCATTCGAGGCTAGTAAATGAAAGCATACGTTCTTTTAAAAATACGTTCTTTCTGCTCCAAATGAAACCATCGCTTATATCAAACTGTATGATACACTTCTCTATGAGCCAAGTTATATGTTGCACGTATTTGTCGTATGTATGTATAAGTTGTATATCTGGTACAATAATACATTATGTATATAGATATCTATCTTCGATATTAATGAAAAGCAAATCGGCAACTGCCATTTGATTTAATTTGAAAATACAAAGCAGGTATCTATTCGAATTGACCTTTTTATTTATTATTATTATATTTCTCAGCTTAGTACATATACAGTATATTTCAAAAGTGTGAAGATCACCTGCCACATGATCACGTGGTCAGCTGAATTTTTTGGATGGCCTAGAAAAATATTTTTAAAAGATGCGAAAGCCTCTTATAATATTGCCTGGCATTTGTGACACGCATTATGGCTTTGATTCAACGAAAGTAGGTTATATTTGTAAATGTCATTTTTAATTCGAACTACTATCTTAGCTAAAGAAAGATTTTTCGATTCCTTAATTAAAAATTATCAAATACTAATTTCATATAATATCTCGATATTTTTCACTTAATAAGGTACAAAAATATTGGGATATTAACGATTACTTTAGCTGTTAAGAAAGATCATAAGACAAGAGTTTAATCTCGATGAGAGTAGATCGGTGTGCACTTTCGATTTTTTTACATACAAGACGAACAACCCAAATAAGACTTGAATAACCCAAGTTACGTGTGTAGCACGAGAGGTGCATTTCTATCAAGTATTTTAGTCATTCGTATCGTTTATCCATGTAGCGCTGGACAAACCAAGAGAGGCGATAGCAAATCCCCCGGAACCGTTCACGGTCTCTAACGGTACTATTTTTTTCTTTGCGAATAACTGGTCAATGATCGCACAAATCAATAAAGAGAACGGATCATGGTTTCGACTTTGACGAAATCTCAACTTTTACCAGTTTTACATAAGACGTAAGAAGTGACGGAAGGGAATTTGCCGAACGGTACGGAATAGCAATTAGAACTCGTCGAATGACGCACGCGCAGCACTTTCACATAACACGAACACGTAAACTGTAGAAAAACGTCGCATCACATGGTCCACGCGTAACTGGAGCGACATCTTTTTCTAGATTATCGTAATCTAGATACTTAAGTATAACTCATAGACCGCAGTAAACATTACATTTTATTAAGTTATTAACATTATATTTTATTAGATTATTAACATTATATTTTATTAAATATCATATTTTATTAAAACGAACTTGCTAACCTTACGCAGTTTTATTTCAACTCCCATCGTTCATATAGCTACTCTTTGTCCTGAAAACAGAAGTTGTTAACCTGACTCGATAGCCAATTACTCTCTTTATATTGCGAACACGCATCGTTGTCCGGAGAAGACCAGGTTCCACAGCTGCGTTCGCGATTTAAAAAAGATTCAGACGAATTTATTATACAGGAAGCCGAATCGTTTCGAGAATTCATTCTCTTATTTACATGTCTCCGTTCCATCGAATAAAAAGCTCCTTAATTATCCATACTATTCGCGTCATCACAATTTACCATTATTCTAACAATGGATTATTGCAAGGAATTAACAAACTTAGAACATTAAACAGAAGATTTATATTCTAATCACAACACACACAATCTGGTTATTTTATGAGCCATTTCGATGGACGGATACTTTTTGTCTCCTTAAATTATCTTCAAACATTTTATCTCCTATTTTTTGTCTGTAGATTGTCTTTTAATCGCTCTGCTATTAATCTGTTATTTTATATTATAATACTGCTATTAATCCTGCTACGTTCTAGAATCGTTATTGGTTTCTTGTTAGGATTACGTGTTAATGATTTTAAAACGTAAATAACAAATATTAAAATGCGAAATATACAAAAATAGTAGAATACGATCTTCTTACTTTACATAGTTTTGAGAATAAAATCGTGACTGCATCGAGTGAACGAAATCTCGTAGAAATTAAATTAATGGAGTAGGTGAATGCAACATGTTGAATACCAAATGAAATTAATATCGACCGCATCCAGCGATCATTTTGGTGGCACTTCCGCTTAGATCGACGGAGCTCCACTTTCTTGCGCGGTCAACGACGCGTACGCCGCTCGTGGACACAATAGGACGATTATCTGAACAGTTAGACAATCCAGTTGCACAAGAAGAAATAGAACTCGAAGACAATCCTTCTGCTTTAATTTCGAAAAAGATGTCAATGAAATTGCTGTACCTACCCAGTATTTATTAAATCTCCATGAATTTCCATGAATAATTACACATAATCTCGGTACAGCTACTTGCATATCGATAAATAACAACAGAATTAATGTTCAAATCTGCACGAAGAACTCCGTACGGTACCAATTAAATGAATTGCATGTGGAAAAAATATCAGGCTGAGGTCTTGATTCATAATTTCCGTCGTTTTTAGATCGAAGATCCGTCTGGGGTTTCACGATTGAGTGATAACGATCTCGATCGTCCAACAGCATAACGAAATTCCTACCTCGAAAGATTTGCTTGATGAATTTTTGGAATATTTTTTGAAAAGATCTTGCGATTCTCTTTTGCTATCCTTCATTCGAATGCCGATTTTTCCATTCCAGTAACCTCGGAGGTCGACATTTGCCGATCCTTGCATAAGAGATCATCTCCTTTTTTTCTTAACCTTGACATCAATCTCATAATTAATGGCCTGGCCGATACTCACGAGGAAAAACAATATTTAGTTTGATTAATAATTCAAACAGCAATGTCATTGGTGGAACGAAGTTACAAGTTATTTGTTGAAGAGCGACGAAGAGAAGATTCTGTGACAGTAGCGCGCCAAGGAAAATGCGTATATTATTCTTAGCTCGTCATATTTTCTATTCCATTGACAAATTATTATACAGCACGCTTTCTTCGTAATGATCTAAGGCACACGACGTTGCTCGCAGGATACGTAGTCGCTGTAAAACAGTTTCACTTTCCGCCATTGTCACGAATGGGCACGCGACTCTTTCCACGAGGCCTATGCATCCTTCGAAGAAACGGATCGCTTTTCTGGGTCTGCGAAAGCGTGGAGAAATAGTATTGGTTTCTAAACACAATTTAGAGATCGGTACACCTTGGCTAAAAGAACCAGCGTTTAGGTTTCTCTCGCTGGGGAAAAATCTTCCCATCCGGTTGGAACTTATTCTTGAAAAAGATGTCGTAAATGTGGTAACCATCCTGATGGTGGAGATAAATATTTTAATCTCGCGAAAGATTCATTTACATTCAAATTATCCACTTGATGAGTGTAAAAATGTTGTAAAAATTATTGACGAATCATAGTCGTCATTCGATAATCGCGATATGTATATTCTTGATTTTGACCTCACGAAATATTAAATGTCGTCGAATAAATATGTTTTCGTTTAGATTGTAATTAGAAGTTTATGAAAATGTTTTAAAAATGCTTGGTAAATGATCCTCACCGTTTGATAATAAAATTGTGCATATTGGCGCATAATTGTGCATTGTTTTTAATTCAGGAAATATTGCACGTTCATTTACACTTAAATCGTGTATTCGTAGTTCATGAAAATGTCTTACGGATTTGAATAAATCATTCTCATAGTCAAAAATCAAAATAAGTATACATTACTACTCTATTAACAACTTTGCATTGCAAATTACACGGAAATATTTTAAAAGGCGTTGGGATATGTTTACAAAACACGTACTGTGACGTAAATCTGTTTTTATTTTATTATCTTTCTTACGAATTTTTGACGAGAATTGAAAAAACAAAGGTCAGATTTACTCTCTAAAAAAGGAAATCTCCAAGTACAAAGTCCATATTAATATTATTCTCCCGTATTAATCAAACCTATTCAATTGTTTTCAGTGTACCGTTAAAGCGTGTGACAAAGAGGATGCGTCGTCATTGAAAAATCTTAGCAAGAGATACCTTTTGCAAGGTTCTTCAACCAATTTTTACGGAAGTCACAAAAGGAACGCTGATCAAGATGGAGGATAAAAGCGACCCAAAAGCGAGAGAAAAGATCAAGAAGATGTTCAGCTGGAGCGACGGACTGACCCCGTGAGTAGCACGCTTGAAATTTGTTTGTACTTGCTTCCACTTTTACTTCGCTTTCGTCTATCGGAGAAACCAGCCACCGCTTCACTCTGTGCTCAACTCTCCTGCGATTATATTGGTCACCGTAACAATTATGCAAATTATATTTGATATTGCTGCGACGAACAATGTACAGAGTAACATACTGGCATTCTTAATCCTTAAAAACTGTCATAGATGAAAGTTCACTGGAGCGTACAACACGATGTAAATTCAGAAGAAACGTAGATTAAATTACCCCGCTATTTTTCGTATCCGTTTTATGCGATATTACATTACGTGTTTTGTATAAACAAATAATACTAAATAATATACTAAGAGATAGAAATTAAAAAGCAATGGGCTAAAATTATCGTTATGTCAAGATTCAAAGCTGAGATTATTTTAACACGAAGAGTATAGTCAGGAATAAAAAGCTGGAAATGTAGGTATTAATTAAAGTGAATTTAAAGAAAGTCGTGTTAAATCAATTAACTAGGATGAATTGCAAAGTAAATGTTTAGTATTTCCATACAATAGCACAGCATTAAAAGTATAACGAGATATCTTCAAGAGTAATAGAAGGTAATGCTCGTTAGTATCGTAATTTAGACATCATAAAAAGCACACGTGTTTCTGAGATAAAGCCACGATCATGGTTTTGTAATCTGTTGCAAGAACGTGAGCGTTGCATAAATTCTACCAATTCGACTGAATACATATAGCTATTTTATGGTAAATTGTATTCCAGTTTTCTGTTGATCCTACGCGGACGAATCAGGTTTTTCTTTGTGAATTATTAGATTACAGATAGCTATATTTATGTAAAATTATATTATATTATACGAAGAATACCGAGCAGGTACAAGCGAAGGCATCCAGGGACCAAAAACGACAAGTATTTCTGAATGTAATAAAAATTTCCTAAGAAAATATAAAACGTAATAACCCAAAAATCACAATCCTTTCTTTCGACGTATGCTTTTTCTCAAAAAGATCATCCATCTATTCGTTGTATTCTAACTCTAATTCTAATTCTCATGGTAATTGAAAGAATTCTAAAGAAAATGGAAGACGAACGATCTTTTTCTTCGACGTGTGTTCGAAAACTTGATCGTGTACTCTCTCTTTTATGTACTTTTAATCTTCCGAATCGATTGGAAATTTTTCCTCATAAATCGACGGAACAATGTAGAAAAGTGTAACGAAAAGAAAAAGGAAGAGAGAAAGAGGATACCGTTTTCCAGAAATATTCAATGAGAGAGAAAAGCGGCGGAACGATTCGGAAAAGTCGGCCAACGAACGACGCAGCAGGCGCGAGGCAAATTTTGCAAGAGCCACTGCGCGCTGGTACGAGACCACTTCGCTTCGCGACGGAGTTCGCAATCGCGCGTGAAAGTGGCTGACGAGGAGCTGCAAGTATCGGTGAATAGACTTGTCCGCTCGTGGTTCGTTCGTTTTATCGTTACACAGTGAAAGGGTAAAATGTAGGCAAAACACACGAACGATCGCGACCGACGCATCCTCGATACGACGCTGTGTCAGATCGACCTGACACCGATCTCTCCTTCGTAGAGAATCTTTCATCGTGAACTCTTCAACGGAATTATTTTCCACGAAATCCACTCCTTCAACCTATTTTCCTGGAAGAACCGAGAGGCTCGTAACGAAGATAATCTTTGTACGCGTTTATCTTTTTTGTCCAAGAAAACGAAAAAATACTCTGGTACTGATAGTTTTTGTCTCGAAATAAAATATTCATCGCGTCATACGATCGCTGTAAGCGTATCGGCAATTAGAAGAACTATGCTTGGTTAAATTGTGAAATTGTGAAAATCTTGATAAAATTTGTTTCGATTAGAAGCATTTCATTTTCGATGATAAAGGTAATGAGTTCGATTGAAAAGTTTGACGAACATCGTTTTTATCGTAAGCTGCTCCATTTTATTATTTTATTAACTATCAAATAGAATTATCGTTCTAACGAGCAATGGTAGGATCGTTAAGTAAAAGTAAATTGACGAGTTATGTTTGTACGATGAATCACAATTAGCGGCACGTCGTTGTGTAATATATTTTGAACTAGATATAGTTTGCGTTAGTACGAAACGTCTTTCACATTGAAAATTATCAGATTCAAGTGTTCGCGCTGAAGAAGTAAAAGAAGAGGGTTATATGTAGATCAACAAGCTGACTCAGTTATTATTGAGAAAGAATTGGATTCGTTAATGATGGTAGAAATAAATGAATCACTTACGCGGTATATTGCGTCTTTAAATTTCAAAGTGCGTAGTCATTTTAAATCAGATGATTCATTTATTTAAAAAACTGTTATATGCAAATTACGTTTTGCTGTTCCCTTACGTACCGATTCTTGTTGCGAGAATCAGAAGGAAAGGAAGTCTGAAGACACCTCGAGAGATGGCACCACGCTTACCATTTGTGTTACGTGACGAAAGACAAGGGAAATTAGCATAATTCAACGAGACACGGGTGTCTCGTTTGCATGAAAACGAGCATCGACTAATAATTATTAAAGAGACAATATACGTTGCCCCATGACTCAGTATCGGTGCATTACATAAGTATAATTTCATTTTTTATGCGATCAACTATAATGGCTGCGTCAATTTTTTCACCCTCCTTTTTATTGAAAATAAAACGAGGACAACACGAGCAACATATTTAACGATAAATACATAAAGTCGGTGTTATTAAATAGTAAAAAAAACAAAGGACATTAACAAAGAACATTGAAGTCATAGCGTATAATTATTTTTTTTTTTTTAGAATGTCAAATGTAGCAACGATAAATGGTATAACGATAAAATTGTCTATTAGAAAATCGAGAAGGAAAACGAGGAATAAAATGCCTCTATCGAAGGATAAAGAAAAGAAAAATTAGTAAGATCGTCTGAAACTGATAACTCGACGAAACGATTGTCATTCGCGCATCTCGTAAAATATTATCGCAATAATTGTTAACGCGATAAACACGCGCGACGCGTGCCACGCTTCGACGTTCGTTTCAAAACGAACGAACGCTCGTTGAATGCATTTATCGATAGCGCAATTAAATACGAAATCTTCTTACTTCTTCGTACTCGAACATCTTTCCTTCGCTCGCGTTCCTTTTTAATGCAAATTCTTCTTTATGATATTGATTCAGTAAAATATTCAACGTCACGTTCGTCTGTGGAATTTTAATCGCCACAAAGTTGTCGCGAGAAGATTCTTGAAATAAATTATAGTAAAGGGAAAGATTGAAAAACGATGGCGTTCTTTATATTACAGAATTCTATGGATACTTATCGCGAATAATATCACGTTCACACTTTTTTAATACAACTTGACAACGTTATATAAGTTTTGTGAAATTTGATAAAAACAATTTATCGCCAAAACATTCTATAATATGCCGGACCTGTCACGATTATATTTAATCGTATTGAAATCTGATAAATTGCTATTTATTTCACTTCTTACGAAAGTCCCAGCTGATGTCTGACATTATCCGACAAATTTTGACGTAGTCACTTTCTCTAATAATCGACTCTCAAAATCTACGTGATATTTTTCCAAAAATTCTTAAATCTTTTCGTCCGAAGTTAACAAACGTTTAATATTTCTATATCTCGTCTATCATTGCGAAGGGCAAATGTACGTTGGTTCGCTAGAAACGTACAGAAACTAGGGAACTAAAACGAAGTAAATTTTTGGCGAAGTCGATTCGAAACAGAAAGTTTAAAGTAGAAAATTATTAATAGCTCGACCATTTGCCACTGAAATATTTTCTTATTCGTTTTATCCCACACACGCGCGCGTTATATGTATATACATATATATCACATCACGATACTTTATTTCATTTAAGTTTCAAGAATTTCTAACGAAATACCGTTTATGTAACTTATCAAACCTTGTTTATCAAACATCGTTCGATTCACCAACAATGTACTATTGTACAATGTATACAATGTATTGTTGTAGACGAATAAAATTACTATTAAGAGTTATAAACTAGTCATTCTGACCAATTTAATAGTTCTAGCGTTAAAGAAATGATTACGAGGATTTTTAAGTTACGACATCCTTCTTGTTAAATATCACGATAATGATAAATGAAACGACACCTGCCTTACAAAAAATAATTCAAACTTCCAGTTCATTTTTATAAATATCTCAAAATTTTCAATTTCTCAAATATACGTAACATTCTTCCAGCGATCTAACGATATGTAACGACACGAGCTTCGTTAAGCAAACGGTGCAATCTAGCTATTTGTTTCTCCTCGATACGATGATCGTCTGGATTCATCGAGACAAGACATGCGAGCGGTTAATTGAAAATCATCGAGTTCTATCGACGGAATTGCAGTTAGGCCACCGAAAAGTAGCACAAGGCTACGGAACGAAGAGGCTCGTACAAAGGGAAAACCCCTGTCTTTCAGCGGCTGATGCACGATCATCGATGTATCAACGTTTGAACGCTCTTCCTGGCATTTACGTAACACAGCAGCCGGACTGACCGCTTTCACATCTATACCATACCTTTGGCCGCATTTAGCGACCCGCTTCGATAATGTCCCGTAGCGGTTTCTCAAGTCTGGCCCGTCCTTCTTTCCCAGAACGGTTATTTCAGGGTTAAATTCACCGATCTGCTTACCCAATAGACTTTTGACTTGTCGCGTCGTCTTCAGCCTTTAAACTCTGGCTCGCTAGTCATTTAACATTGAAAACTGTTCCATAATTACACGTAGTTCGTAGCGTTTTGCAATTAATATTTCCAATTTCAAAATGGTATCCGATGAACGGATTCAGAATTTTTCTACAAATTCCTATTCTTTACGAATACGTCTAAATTACCATTTCTACGTGTTACGTACATTTTTGCACATTTACATTTCTCACAACTGCATAAAAATTCAGAATCGGCCGATAAAGCGGTTTCGCCAAGCATAGTAAAAAATAGGAAAACTTTGCGCAAAGGGTAAAATCGCATTTGCTTCTCGCGATTACAGTAAGCAAATTCCACGCACGCTGTTTTCAATCTCTGAGAGTATCATTATCGTGTTTATCCAATTCTAGTGCGTCTAACAGCAGCCTACGTACGCACATGGATCGCGTGATCCCTCTGAACTCGATAAAATTCAACTGTACGAAACGTTGTCCATTTACGAAGAATCAGAAACGAGATATTTGACGCCGCGAAAACGAATACAGGTGGGTCGAATTCTACCGCATAAAGGCTGCTATAGGTGAAATTTCACTACATGGGAATTCTGTTTTTAATGATCGTTCCGTAATGATATGGCGTTATTATTTGTAAACGCTATTTGTAAGTTAGCTAACGATAGCGCTTCTACTTCTCATCTAACGTCGATTAATAGGAACAAATTTGTGGAAAATCGAGCACTTGATTCGATCTTACGAAGAGCGTCTAGGAAATAGAAAAGAAAAGTAGATAAAATTCGACCTCGTTGTACACACGAAACGCGACAAAGGCGATCGACGAGTGCATGCGCACCGACCCACACTTTCGCTTTTACTCGAAGAAGCCCGCGAAGGTGGCTGACACTAACTCGACACGAGACCTTGCAAAGACCTTCCCCTCCATCTTGGATTAACCTGCCATCGATAAGAAGAAGATGTGTCTGCGTTAAACGAACTACGCATACCGAATAAACTGCAACTGCCTTGTCCACTTTGCATCGAACCGTGACATTAACGGATACACTTTTCCACATACGTGTTACGTCACACTGATTATGTACATCGTAGGATGTTCATTTACGAGTCTGCTTAACTTATTTAGCGAATAAACAGAAAATTTCTCTAGGTAATATCGACTTACGATAGACGATATCGGTATTAGTAATCGGTAATTAGAATCTTTTTGTTAGTAAAATCTCGTTATCGAAACAATCGATTATTAAAGGACAGATCAATGGAAAATTTAAGACAGTCTCTGGTGAAAACGATCGAAGAGTAATGACAATAGTCGAGTAAAAAATGTAGAAAGTTATCAAATTGATATTTCGATAACTTAATGGATCGGACAGAATCGTATTTCATCTACTTTTGGCCAAATGGCCCGGTTCTTGCTAGTAATGACAGTTATGTAAAATAATGATGTTTGATTATCGTCTCCCTTCTTCCAGTCGGTAGGTATTTTTATCAACTCGATTCTCGGTCGATGATAGAAATCGACGCATTCTCGCTTCTGATGGCCCACGGATCGAAGAACGGTAAATCGCTTTCACTTTTCGGGGTAGCTGAGTCGACACGGGAAAATGACAGATCGTTTTTGTTTTTATGCGATTACTCTTGTAGCTTTTAACATCGGTACACTTGGATAATTATGGTAATTAGTGTGGAAGATCGGGGCTAAAGGCTGCTACTTTGAGAAAACATAAAAAACAACTGGAAAACGACGCAGCTGTTCTTTTCGCTATTGACTAATTTAATGTTAAACTTGTTATATTTCAGAATCTTAAGCTTTATATTTCATACATCGCGATAGGTTTCTCATAACAAGTCATTTATTTCTGGCATCTTGGGGTAAATAAAAGATACATCTTGATGAAATATTTCATCTTTTAATAAAATGAAACGCTATTTTACGAATAATCTTTATCTTTGAAGATTCGAATCGACAAAGTTTTATCTTCGACAACTTTTATCACGAAAAATTGTATCATCCAACGACAAACTATTAATCAGCTTTCTACATTCTACAAATAAGCCAAATAATCCAATAAGCTAATAATGATCTAATAATTAGGTACATGAGTCATTGATAATATTAAACCTAATTAATTAATTAGCCTTCTAGAGGGACGAAATAAAAAATCATCATACGATTTGTCAGAATCACAACGTAGGAGATTCTTTTTTATTTTTGTTTCTTATGGTTTGGCACGAGCCCATTTCTTTGCAAATGACGCACCGAATACATTCTCCTCTGGGCTGAAATTTGAAATAAATCTTCAATCTCAGTTCCAAATCTAAAAGGTTAGTCCTAAATCTAAATCGATGATGCCTAAGCATATTCGACAATCCCTCGAACCACATAAACAGGCTAAAATTTATAAACGATGGTTGCAACGAAGAGAAGAAGAAACCAACCAAGAAGAACCAAAAAGTTTTCTTCAGGTAAAATTTTACCGCACACTCGTAAATTAATTTTCTACGGTAATCTATTTCATGAAAATTTGCAGAATATTCGTTAATCACGTCCCACGTGTAATTTCTGTAGTATAGAACGGTTTCTATCAGAAATTGTTGGAATATTTTCTCGGTGGGTCTTTAAGAAAATGTGTATGCAAAAATACGAGTAAAGAAGAAGGAACAATCGTTACTTTCAGTACAATCTGTACTTTTCTCTACCGATATATTCTAAAAATATCACGAATTTCGTGGGCGGCATTTCAACAGCGTAAATTCCTTAAATAACTCAAACTGAAAGCTCGTGATCTGACTCGCGGTACCAAAGAACATTCTCTGTTGTTAAACTTTTATTATTATTATTATTTTTCTTCTATTATTGAAGTTTTCCTAACGTTAACGACAACATTTTCATCGTACGATCGTCGGCCTCTGGCCTCACGATTTCTTAGTACTTGCAAATGAATGCGAAATTTCGTGACATTTAGAGCAATTTATATCAAACGATCCCAAGTGTGAAAATCTGATACTTAAGGCCTTAAGTCGAAAGGAAAATCGATGCGACGAGCATTACACTACAACATTACAATATTCCTCATTTATGTATAAATGTATAATATAAACATACGTTAGATTAGCATTTTATAATTTCATCGGATAAATACAATGCAACGAGGCTTGCTCCGTATGTTCAAAGGTATCGATAATTCGTAGAATCCTGGTAGCAATTTTCGAGAGAAAAAAGATGCATAATTTCCTGTTATTTAATCAGGCCTACATTACGTCAGGAACTGTAGCCGTGTTACGCAATGCTGGGGAAAGTGCAAACCGTCTTGACCACTATTACGCTTGCTATTTCTCGATATGGAACGAAATTGTTTGTTGATCGCCATTGGCAATCTCGGCTAAACTTTGCCGACTAATTAAACGGTTTATTCGCTATCCTATAGTTTATACTAACAAAATGAAACGTTGTTCGATGGAGCGTGACGATTGTGATCGCCTTTCGAATGGTCGACGATTATGTCGCACGAAATTTCTAGGGAAAGAATTCTCTAACGAAGAATTCAATTCGAAAATCGTTAGGTAGCAGAGGTTCGAATAATTTCTCTGTCAAACACAGTAAATCGAATGTGAACCGATTGCCTTGACTGTGTAATTTCTTGTTAATGAAAATACAGACTCTAATATGGTACGATAAAACGTAGTGTCTCATGAATACATTTACATGATTGTGCTAAACGTAATTGCGGGCAAAGTGAATTATTGTCTCATGAAATCGTGACGCAAAACGTTTCATTGAATCGATGAAAACAAAAAAAAAGAAAATGTGATCTGCAAAGAGTAGCACATTTTTCATCGAGATTCGCGGCTTGTCGAAGAATAAATTGAAACGTTTGAGAGATCGATTGATGATGATATTCGTTTCAAGTAGAGTTTCTTGGCTTCTTTAGAGACAAATGTCTTATTTATATTTATCCCGAAAATGAGATTACAAGCAAAGAAAATAAACATGCGATGAAATATTACTCTACGAAGAAAAATCGTAGATTCACCGTAAATCACTTGCACGTATTCGCAGAAACGATCACGTGGTAATTTATCGGTGAAAATAACGATGATTTGACTATTCTATTATTCGAAATTTCACATTATAGAGGGCAATATTTTTGAAATTACGAACAAGGTGACAACACAAACGTTTACCCTGAAAAGCAAACAAAACGACATGTTACTCCTGTAACTCATTTTTTTCCTGTGCTCTGCCCACTTTTATAGAAAAATATCTGAAAAATTCCTTTGAATACTAAAAGAACGAATAACTAAGGACGTTTACAATAGCTCGAAAGTTAAAAAAATTGTATTGAGTAATGAAAAAGACTGCACGTGAATAACACCACAATATATAATCGACGACGACTAAGTACAAAGTTGAATCAACATTAACTGAAAGACTTGTGACGCTATTATATGGTAGTTTGTTTGTCGTAATTAATTTTTGTCTATTTGCCGATGCAAGAAATAGCGTAAAATCGTGTGAACGCGATAAAGAAATCGTCGAGAATTTTGCAAGTATAATGTCTGGAATCGTTGCAAGCGTCTTTGTTCGTAATACGCGACGAGATGATTCCGTATTTTGCCGGACGTTTAAACGCGTTGACGCGAGGAGACGTTTTGCATGAAAAATTGCTCTCAATTGCCTCGCCTCCGCGATGACGCTGTTTCGCGAAACTCTACGGTTCATCCACAATTGTAAAACATATTCTGTCGCGACCTTCGCTTGCGTAAATTAAACATTTAAATCGACTTTTCGACAAATGCATAATGTATTGGATCGTTGTAGACAAAAATTAACCCTTTGCACTCTGAATTTTATTTCAATTTCGTTAGCTCCCAACGCTTTTAAACGTTTTATTTGAAATTTACTTTAACTAACAAATAAGACGATTTAAATAAATAAAGGAAGAAACAACTTCATTTAAATACCAGTTTTATTCATACTATTGTTGTATTTTGTACCTCTTAAGCGTGTGATATATCTTGAAACAATTTCTAGAATGCAATCCTGCTTTTCTTTCGCACGTTTCACAAAAATAGGTGGATATGGAAGAATTTCGAGTGGAACTCGACAAAGGAGCTCCTGAGATAAAAACTGATATCGAGTCACACTTGACATAGGAGTGCAAAGGGTTAATGGTATTCGACGAACAAGGTTATTCTTAGAAACGTGACACGAGAGTTCAGCGTATTATACTTTCAATCGATGATTCATTAGTATAATTACTATTGTATTTTATATCACAACGGTGGAAATCGAACAATAATAGGTTTGTCTCTGTTAATTAGTGGAAATCATCGTGTCTATTACGTCCTGACTCACGAAGACATCTGGTCCATTAACCAGCCAGTGATTTTTTCGCCTAATTGTATAAGATTCGTCTGATAATGATAGGACAAGTACAGAGAAAGGAAGTAGTAACCTAGAAGTACTTGGACGATCAACTTCTTCATGGTCACCGATCACCAACTACAACATGCGTTTCTTCCCGAAACACATACGTATACTTGGAAACTATACGGTGTTTGCGTACACGCAAGCTTGCTCATACAAAAAGCTCAAAGTGCACGAAAATTAGTAGATTGTAAATTGGTAGATGAATCTGCAAAACGATCGGCCCAAGATTCTGCTAATGATCTTTTCGCTATATATATAGTGTACCATTTATTCATCCAACATCTTCACCCAAAAGATTCTGTGTGAAAAAGAAAAAAAAAAACAAAAAATTAGATCGGTGTGTACGAAATGTCGCTACTCCAAAGGTTTTATTTCATAAATAACATCGACTAAATTAAATAAAAATATCAATACACGTGAGATTATATTTGGAAAAAAGTAATACGTAGGTTGCTGGAAATATCGATGAACGATTCTCGATACGGAGAAAAGTAATTGCCAAATCGACAGATGTTTTTCATCGATCACGAGGGCAAGCACGATATACCATTTTATACCGTGGCATATTTCTTCGTATAGTTTTTGTATCGTTTCTTAGTCTAAATTTTCCTTCAAAGAGCACCTTATTTATGTTTACAAGAGTAGCATTTGTTGCGGTGTAAAGGAAAAAACAAAAAGAAGAAAAGGGGAATTAGCATGGAAGTAGTCAGGGAAATTGAACGATCAAGCGACCCAAGAAAGGGGCAAGTGACGGATACCATCGGCGTAGATTAATGAGCAGGAGCACGCGTGAACGAAAATGCGGGACGGTCGAAGGACGACAGGTAGAGGGAAGGTGAGCTCGCGACGGAAGAAAGAAAGCCGATCAGTCGAACGAGGACAGACCTCGTGATTGGATGTTGGAGTGGAGGAGCACGACAACGGTGTATGAGAGCGAGAGAGAGGGAGAGAAGGACGCAGGTCGGCTCGTTAAGTGGCGAGTGAGCTCGATTTTACTCGCTTCTGACCGCTTCAGTCTCGCGTCAGGACTCGAAAGGTGCGGAGGGCACGACAATCCTGCCACAGTACTAGACTTCCTCTCCAGCTGACACGTCCTCGCGGCTCAAATCGATGTCATAGATCAACGTCCAGTGTAGAACGTGCAATTATATATGTGCCTCTCAGTCTTGATACAACTTTGTTGTGTTGTGTGTTGGTGACTTTTTCTTCAATTTTTCTCCAATTTTCGTACCTTCTTCTTATACATGGTCGCAAAAATCTACCATACGAATTCGCTTATGCGCGCCTGATAATACCTAGTTGTAAAACGTCGATGACATCTGGCCAGGATTACACCTACAGGATACTCTGTCCGAGATACGCCAAGAAATAATACATCGAGAGAAGAGGACACTACGAGATCGTGGCCGAGTTCGATACAAGGTATGACATTTGGATTTGTCGCGTCTCACAAGTTTATTCAATTGGAACTCGAACAAATTTGATCCATCACGGAACAACGAAATTAACCGTGAGTTTTCCCGCGACACGATCGCGTCGCGTCGGAAACGTTCGACGAGAAATGAACGAGTTCGAGGTCGCGCAAGGTGACCATTAGTCGAACGTCCGACGCCCCTTCGCTTCCGTTGAAAAGTGAGAAAACGTGTGGACTTTAGCAAAGCCGGATTCGCCGCAGGAAATTCGAAAGCGATGATGGCAAAATCGCGATCTTAACCAACCACGATCGATCCCCACATAAACCATAATGAATTTTATGGATTGTTCGGTGATTCGATTTTACGTGTATACGTTTCTTCTAAGTTTCTTCTATTATTCGACTATTACGTATCCATCGTTGTATGATACGATGAAAAAACAATAGATCATCGACTTATCCGATAATCCTTACTTTCACGCTAGTTATGAAGGCAGAGGAAAAGTAAAAAGCGGCGAGATCGGCGACTGATTCGTTTTTCCACGATCATGAAATTATCACCCGTGGAGTAACGTTATTTTCTACGTTTCGACTCTGAGAAATTTCATTCTACTGTTTTCTCTGTAATTACAAGTATACAGCCGTGTTCACATCCTGCTCGTTCAAACAATCGCGTAAACCAACGTTTAATTATCGAATTGATCGAGATCCACGATTAGTCGATCACCGTAGTTTACTTTTTCACAGCGTAGCACAAAAGTATCGAATATGGTGTTATGAAATTTATGTTTTAAACATCGTGAGTTATTGAAATATACGTTATTACGTATATATACACATTGAAGCTGATAGAGGAGAAAGAAATGGTAAATTTATCATTATTCGTTATTTGAAATCCAAAGATGAAACAGTCTGTTACATATACATCTATACGTATGAAATTTTTTTGAATGTTAACGATAGTTTTAAAATATTCGTAAAACAACCATTGTGATACCTCATGTTAATATGATCTTGCAAACAAAAAAACAAATTTCAAAATAAAAGAGCTGAAAATGCAAAGTCCTGGTAGGTCCAAAGGTATGGTTCACGAAGTTCTATAGAAAAGAAAAACACAACTGTCGAGACAAAAAATATTTTAATATTACGACAAAGCAATCTTTGATGCTTCATATAACGAGTTTTGAAAAAACATTTTTAGCTCCAACATCGAACAAAGAAACAATTTTTCCAACAAATCGAATTCCCGTTGCTATAAAAACCAAGAAATGTAAATTCTAATCTACAGTCTTCGTTCGTTAATACTCATCTGTTCTGAAAACCTGAATATACTGCTCGTATCCGATACTATTAGAAATCAAAGACATCATAAGAATAAAAAGACAATTACGTATTTTCCAAATTATTCGTTCTTAGTTCTTCCTCGTTTTATTACACCGTCAGAAATGATCGTTTCTCATAATTTTACTAGCATTCAAAGTGACTCAGCGGTTTCCTCGTACGCACGAAATAGAAAGTTATATGGAAGAATTGCAGCATTTTGACAATCCTGGAATGCACACGCAGTGAAATCGAACGCATTCCCACGTTACTTCGCACGCGCATTTTCCTACAATTTTCTTTCTTCGCCTCGGCTATCTTCGAACTCACAAATCCTGCGTGTTCTACGGACCAACGTAGAAGAATCAGCGTCGGAAACACATATCTCAGCGTATAAAACCTATCACGCGATTGTCTACAAACGTCTTCTTGCTGCTTTAATCGATAGAGAATGCGGCAAATGTACCGTTCGTCGAGGCAATTTGAATTTTGATTTCGATTAATTTAAAATTCCAGAAAAAAGAGAATTTTTCGTACCAAAGTTGACGATCGAATGCTAAATAGGAATTTCGCGGTATCTGTCGATCAAGATCGAGGAAGGAATGCGTAGAACGCAGAAGGTGCAGCGTCTTTTGTTCTCTTTATGATTCATACACGAGGTTCACGCAAGATGAATCTTTCGCCGTGTAACGCGAACAAGTTCAACGACGATGTTCTCATTGTCAGATAAAAGACAAATGGTGTGTGGGAAAAGTTAATTATCGTTTCGTTGGCAGCAATCACCTGTCTATAGAACAGTTTTGTAGAAAAAAAAACGCAGAATAGTAGCTAGAGAGATACACTTTCTCGACGATACAAAGGAAAATGTCTAAAACGATGGGACTGTCGTGATCGAAGAATCGTCGTCGCTATGAATTTGCCTTAAGAATGAAAATTATGACGTTTGATACTATATCTGTTTTTGCTCTTAAGATTACTAATCTTTCGTTATTCATCTTCTTCGAGAGAAAATTTCTCTCACATTCGCCTGATACCTATGATTCGAATCGGATTGAAGCGCCAGTTAACTAGATCGTATAAAACTAGGTTCCTCGTAATCCCATGCAACGTGAAATCGAGAGTAGATCGGTGACCTGAAATCTCGGCGGTTTGTCGAATCGAAAAGAAAACTGAACTCGTGAAACACACGATCGAGCGCCGGCTCTCTCGCCAAATGACGATAAATTCCGCGGGAGAACGAATTTCGTGCGTTCGATGGAACGATTAATCGCTATCCGGAACGATTCTAGAAAGTAAAACGAGTTGGTCAAACGCGTAGCCAAACAGCAGCAACGCGACGAAGTCCGACTAAAAGTCAACGAGAAACAGGGAAGGAGCTGTTGAAAATCACCGAGCGATAGCTTCAAGTATGCGATAAATAGATTCAAACGTTGACCAAACAAATTTAAGTCTTCTACGAATATCTCGAAAGTGACAAGAAAAAAAAGAGGACAAAAAATTACACACTTCGGTACGTGAAAGTATCACACGACACGTGATAATATAATCGTAAAAATTTTCTGTGATAAGCGTTCGAATAATTTCCCGAGTCACCGTACGACGATTACGAAAAATAACAGCATCGCAGTTCGATTTAAAATCAAGTTATATCGTAAGATTTTATTTACTAATATTTTAGCAATATATAATTTTATAATTATATTTCAAATATATTATACGACGAGTACTCAAATTCTTGCGTGAGTCATCGTTTCTTATAGCGGTATCCAAACCTTATACGATGAGTTTTGGGTATTAAATTCAATTGGAATTTATCGGTCCCATCGCTACTCACAGATGGATGAAACAGCATGGATGGACAACCTCGTTACTTTTCGGGCCACGTTCGGCATCGTGACGCGCACGCCATCGTTGTGTAATTTCGTGTTATCGTAAACGTAATCCCCGCCCAGTGGAAAACCGTCCTGTTCGCTTGCGCAATCGCATAATTTTACGAAGGACCGACGAATATTGTGTAACGAAGGAACGAAAAGATCAGCGAATCGAGACGTACATATGTTTTCCCGTGACGATTTCGATTGCGCGACGCGTTTCGTCTCATAAGCGAAATTGTAGCTGCTGTGCGGGCGTCGAAGTCACTGACGATCAGTAAGTAAGCGCGACGTTGCGTTGGTAATGAGCGAGAGTGTCATTTTCTTTAAAATCGTCGGAAAGTGGACGGTAGTAATGAGTAGACTGCAGGTGTTTGTTCAAATTCAAATATTTGTGAATACCAAGCAGGTGGTGTTTGTCTAGAATATAAAATATTATAACGAATACTTTAACTATTACCATTTTATAAAAATTCACCACATTGTACGTACGGGTATTAAGTGTATTTTCACATCTGTCTTTTCGTATCTTTCGTCTATCTTTCAAACATATAAAAGATATTCAAAGTATAGTACGCTCGTTATAATATTCAAAGAGCGAAACAAATCTTTATTCAGGTTTCATTTCATTGACCGCGTTCGTAAAATGTGAATTTGTATAAAGATTCGCAGTCTAATAACGAGTGAAAGTGTCGTTTTCTTTAAAGTCGCCGATCTTCGCTGTGCAGTTTCATTTTTGAAGATGAAGAGGCTCAAATCGAATTTCTTCAAATATTCTAATTAATAAATCCAAAGGACAGTACTGTCAGTGAAAGTAATAAATTCTCTTCGTATTCTTCGATTATTTTGATGTTCCATTGTCTGAATAAGGTCGATGAACGACGATGCTTCGATTTGCTATCGATTAATTTTCGTGCGAATTTCATTGGACAATTTTTGAGTATCGCGACAACTCCACTGGTTATATCGGGTTATTGTTTCGTCGATCGAAGTATCGAAATCACCGATAAACGCCTGCTGCGGATTTTCACGTCGTATCGATAATTGACTGGCATTCCCGCGGGCTGCATTCTAATAGCAAGATTAAACAGCGCCGCGAAACTGTACAAAGGTTCCGTGGAACAAAGACTGTTATACGTGTCTGCTAGGTTCGTCGAAGACTACCCAATCTTTATAGTCTTGTTCGAGTTCTCTTTTAATTTCATTCGGTTTCTACAAATTGAAATTCGAAATTTCTCTTGGCTTAGCCACGAGTGTTATCAATTCTACGTAGTCGCGTATCGGAGCAGATCGAATCTCCCCTCTCGGCGGATGAAAGTCTTCTTGCTTGTTATTAAAAAGCGTGGCTTGACTATCCAGGTTTCCATGCGCAAGAATTTTGTGGGGCATTGTTCTTTTCTCTGTAGAAATCTTGATCGTATTAATCTCTATTACTCTGCTTTGCCGCTTCTTAATTATCCCATTGATAAATCTGAACTTCTTTCGGTCTATCGTCTTTACGAAGAAACTATATTTCTTGCCACCTCGAGGCAATCCTCATCGGCATTCTTATTCTTCATAGTGAAACAAATATACATATAACATGTAGCAAATAGTATGATACACGGTAGGTAGGTATATCCAAATACTGTATAGTATGCAAATAAATAAAATTGAAAAGATGTCAGCGCTAATGTTTCTCGTAATTGAAAGATGCGTGTAACGATACGACGATAGTATTGTAAATAAAACAGAGTATATTTCCACGAATAATAGAAATTGGGAAAAAAAGAAACTAAACGTTCGTTGCTCGTAATCGAAGAAGAAATTCATGTTTCAACGAAAGTTAATGCACTGCGCACAATAGAGCAGCGAGTAAAAGCGTAAATCCGCGGCGGGCAGTCGACTTTCCTCAGAGCACCAATTACAATTAGGTACGAGGCCGCGAAAAAAAGAAATGCTTATTCCGACGATTTTACTAAGTATGTCGGCGGGCTACTGGAGAAGCAAATCAAAACGTCATCATAAAGTGGTTACGCAGTCGTTCGGCTACGTTCCCCTAACATGGTAAGCTTGCGTTACAAATAACAAAATCAACGCGAATATTTCGTACGATTAATAACAATGAACCGCGGTAAAATCGATGATCTTCGTTTCCTTGCTCCCTTTTTCTTTGTTTTTCCATAGGCAGTCACGAAAACCAATCTGCCGCACGATTCCTATAACATTATTAACTTTTACTTGCCCCGCAGCCGTCCAATGCTTTCTCTTCTCATTTTCTCGATCTTAGGTCCACTGATTTTCTCATCTCTCCGCGTGATGTACACGATTTCAAAATCGCGTAATCTCAGGTTGATGAACTGCGGCGAACAGAAAGTCAAGTAACCTTGAAGATCGAACCATTTCATTCTTTAAAGTGTCTTTTGGTACGTTCGAAGAACGTCAAAGTTGCACGTAATGTTACTTATCAATGTAAAAGCTACGCAAAAGTTGCGATAAATTTAACGTCGCATCGCTTTTGATCACGAAACTTTTCGTCATTTTTTTTCTAAACCAGGCACCTATGAATTCGAAATTTGTATTGCCATTAACAAAATCAGGAGAAGATTAAATTTCTTAAAACAACTTTTATTTATAGCGATCTTGTCATTTAACTAGTTAAAGTGGCGGCCAATTGACGTAAGCACTTTTTATCTCAATGAAAGTGCATATATATACATATATTAATGTCGCAAAGAGGAGAAACAAACACTTGCATATTTCGAATAATTGGAAAAATAAGAAGAAAAGAAGAATAGTTGTTATATTAATGCAATGTCGCTTAAAATTTATATTAGAATTAATCGAATTAGCGGAAAATCGATCGCTCGTTTAATTTCCTAATCTCATTTTTATTCAAACGTATTCGATCTTCTACGTGGCATAACTTCGTTAAGCGACATCTTAATATCTAGCGAAGAACGTCAATAATCCATGAAATGAATATCTCGGTCTAAAATCTAGTTAAACCAATAAAGAATTCCGTTGCCTTGTTTTCAGCATTATTAAATTACTAGCGATACTCTTCAAGTATCAATCTACAAATCACATTACGGCTAATCAGATTGCTGATATACGATTTATTAACGACAATCGTCACGAGCCGCATGAATCATGGTCGCTATAATCGTGCTGATCGACGAACCGTGGCAGTCGTCGGGTTCTAAAGTGCAATTGTTCTCCATAATCGGACTGGTTTGAACGACGCGGTTCAACCTGTTACCACGGCTGCAGATTGTTTCGTGATAAGTCACGATTTATTCATCGACACCCTTTGATCGTTCTCTCGATCGAAACACGCTACTGTCTTCCTTCTTTCAACGCTTTTCTTAAGAAGACGTTAGTCGCATCACGAGCTTTTTTACGAATTATCGTAGAATCGAATATTTCTCGCAGCATACTAGATTATTTGAAAACGTTTCAACTTGGACAAAAGAAGTTACGTGATATTTTGCACGCGTGTTTGAAGTTAATTATCGTTAATTTTTTACATTTTTAGTAAGAAATATTTGGGCTATGTTCATCGATTGTTTATATAATTTTTGTATTTAATCATGTACACTCAACTTTGACAATATCGATGGTCATTCGAAAAATTTCTTCCGTGTCGTTGGAAAAAGTGGATTTCATTCCCGTGGAATAACGCAAACTAAGTGTCATTCGGTTTGGTTGAGTTTCTACTCGTCGTATTCTTATAACAAGGATCAAAGTACATCTGCCTTTCAAACGATAAATCGACGAGTTCGCAGAGGAAGTTGAAACACTGTTGCGGCCGTCTTATCGCGTAACATCTTGGCTTTCTTACGTGATTTGCGCGTTTTACTACGTATGGAGACAAGAAAAACTCGGGCAAAAACATGTTTTCTTGATAGTCATGTCGCGTAGAAGGCTGTATGAAAAATAGCGTTGTATAACTAATAAAAGATAGACGATTGGCATTTAATAAACGAGAAACAGAGGAAAATTTTGGTTAACTATAACGAAAGCATAAAAAGCAACCTTGTACTTTGTATTCGTCGATTCAAATATTTTTTACTCTATCGCATTCTTTTCTATCGTTCGACGAGTCTCTCGAGAAGACGTTTCAAGAAAAATATTAAAGAAACTATTTTTACTTTCAACGAGATGTTTTCGTCTCAACGGTACCGTAACAATTGAAAATTCTCAATTTTCTTCCCGAATCGCGAAATTCATCGGGTAACGATCGGATAAAAATTGTAAAAATTGGAATTTACATTCGTAAAAATATTCAACTGCTTATGTTGGAAATCTCTACCTTCGTCGGTCGTGTTTTTTATCGCTTCAACTTCCGAATCACGAAATGTCGGTGATTCCAAGGTTCGTTTAACGAATCATGCGTTCCGAAAGATCCAGTAGCGCGGAACTTCAGTTGCATGAGACGAAAATCAGATCGAAGGGAAACTCGATTGCGAAAGAGAAGCGACGAAGGTCAGGTATTTAACGAACAGCGAATTGTTTGTCAAAGACTCGCGCTTATCATGAGAGTCACGCTCGAAATCGACGTCGATGACGGATCGGCCAGATGTCACTTCGAAATTGAGTCAAGGTGAAGGCTAATGGTTCGATTATGGAAAAAAAGGAAAGAACAAGAAAGGGGTTGGAACCTCGAAATGGCGAAGCGTGCGATGCGTTCGACTCACAAGGCCGATCGATATATAGGACGTACGTGCGCGAATGTCGCGATCAATCGATAATTTACGCGCGTTGCCACACGCATATGCCACGTGTTATCGTCGTATTAGATAACTAACATTTTTTATACGCTACTGTTGCATTAGACGCGTAATAGACAATCGTAAGATGTCGTGATCAGGATGAAGTTTATTTGTCGCATAGGTAAACAAGCAAAATCCGTTTTTAATATTCCAGTATTTCCATTGATTAAGAAATCTGAGTGTCTATATTCGAACATCTTACATTTGTTGATTTTATGTTGTAACTTTTTTTTAATTTATTCGGCAAACTGCCACGCTCGAAATTCGGACAATCAACATGACAACACCATTTTTGATATTTTTCTGACTTTAATACGTGCGAGAGAAAATACAGTAGAGTCTCTCTTGTCCGAACACTCGTTATCCGAATGTTCTATTATCCGAACATTTCTCAGCAAATTTCCCTTTTTCCATTTCGGATATGTAAGTTCGTGCACGTTGTATAATTTTCTTTGTCCGATCGAGTGAATTCTGATTATAACAATTTGGTATAAAACTAACAACTATCGAAACAACATACGACATAATTAAAAAAGCTCGAAAGCAGTGTAAATGAAGCAGAATTTAACAAAGATACATAAGGTGGAAAAAGTGTGACGATCAGAGACATCGGAAAACGCGATATCGAAAATTATCTAAAGCGCGTAGATTGCTCGGATGCTGGCAACAATAGAAAAACTGTAAATGTACTGACGTAATGAAACGCGATAAAGGTGATAATGAGGATATTATATGTGGAAATTATATAAATGGAAACAGCGTACAACAATTTATACACACGTAAGTGGTAATGAGCACGTGTATTCTCGCGTCAAAGTATTCGTGCCATTCGAAAAAAAAGTTTCGATGATTCAAAGTACGAGAAGAAGGTAACTACGCACTTACTTAAGTTGAAGAAATTATGTGACTTAGCAGCCAAGAAGATCTATAAGTACTTGAAGAATATGTCAATTGGATAGTCGTAATCTGTATTTGAATAAATGAAATTTCACATAAGAAACTGATTCTTCTATTATCCGAAAATTCCATTATCCGAAAGATTTTGTCTCCTTGTTAGTTCGGATAACGCAGGATCTGCCGTATTTGATGCGACATAATCGAGAAAAGAAATAACAGAAAGTAAAAAGGGAAAGGGATTCGAGCCGGAAAGAATAAAAACTTGAAAAATTAATCGGTAAATTTCACGAAGGATTCGGAAAGAAACTAAAGGGCGTGAAAGTATTAATAATAAAGTTCAAAGAGGAAATAAAATTCCCATTTGAATCATATTCTACACGTTGCTTCGTGTCGTTTCATACGATTTAACGCGTCGTTGAGAAATCACTGGAGCTCGTTGATCTGTCTCGATTTTCGCTGACTTACGCCGTCTCTAGCGCTGTTTCTTATCCTTGCCATAAATATACTACGATGATTAAGTTGAAGCACTGTCTGGTAACGAAGGTACGGCGAATTGCCTGCGGTAAATTTATTATTGCCGTCGTTACTTGCAAGGATATAGCAAAAAGTACAAAATCTCGAGCAATTTGAATGTACGTGCATTCGATGCCTCGACTGACGCTTGCATACATGGCACTTTATTTTCGAAAAATTAATCGAAAAATTGTTCTTGGCGCGGTAACTTCTTACGCTTTAAATGCTTTTACTGCAATTTTCCTCCGTAAAATTTTAAAAATACGAAGGATGATAATTAAGAATAATCAAAGATTTAATGAAATAAATTGTAAAACTTTAATATGAAAAAAATACATAACGTCAATATTAAAACAATTTATAAAATGAAATATAAGGAAGGACTTGTCAAAGAAATTCTTTTGGGGATTATTTTACTATCAACTTAAATCATCGAACGTACGTTCAACCAACTCGAGATTTCGCAGTGTTTGCTACAACTACTTGTTATTAATTCGCCAAATTATTTATTTATCCGATCGTATCCTTTGAAAATTATGCACACGTTAAGCACGAGCTCCAGTCATCTCGAATGATTCAAATTTATTACGCTTGTTTATACAAGTGTTGTGATATTTTTACGAGAAACGGTACCTGTATTCTCACTATTGCCAAAAGTTTTAGGAAACGAATGGCCGTAATACTTAGAAATTAATTATTCTCGGTAGTAAAAAATGAATCTTTGTACACACCTATATTTTTACGACTAAAGATAAAGATTTGCTTCATTTGCTCGATATCATAACGACTAAGGTATTTTCCTCTTGATATTTTTCATATTATATGCTTGCAAACTTTGAAATTTCCTACAAACGCGTAAACAGCCGCGATCAAATTCGTCATATTTCACACGTCAAATTTTTCAAATTGAATAATTTGCCGTAGATATTATCCAAGTACATGTAATTAAGAATTTATCACCCCTAAAGACACGAAGCGAAACAAAAGGCCGTAACAAGAGAGAAACGCGTGTGCAAATTCGCAGACGTAATAATAATATTTCTTTTTTTTTTTTCCTATTATTAATACCGATTAGATGGTATCGCCGGAACGACTATTGCATGACGATGCACGGCTTCGAATACAGTTATGAAATAACCGGGTGTGCGGTAATACCATTAGAGACGCTGCTGTAACAACGACGATTAGGAAACACGTTCAACATTAAATCAACGGTAATTAATAATTCGCATTTTGCCATGAAAACAGGTCACGATGATAATACGCTACCGCGTATAAGCGTTTAGACACTTTTAAATTACCGGATATACAGTGGCCGCGAAAGTACTCCAACCCTTACCGTAGAATCACGTGAAACACTTTGTAATTAAAACTAACGAGATACGTGAATGTAAGTATACTGTATATTTAAAAAGTAGTCTATATAAAATAGATATAACCATATAAAACATCTATCACTGACGAGACAGCACCTCGAGGTGTACGCCAACGCACAAAGACCGCCGCAAACAGGGATTTGTCCTGGGATAATAGCGACTTTTACCCTGACGATCTCCTCGCGCACCTCTGATCCGTAGGTTCGCAATACTCAAATCACACACGCGAGCGAGAGGATAAAAACAAGACCCGACATCCTGTTTTCTATCCTAGAAATTTGAATACGAAATTATCAAAACTATTCCGAAATTGTGCGAAAGTTCGAATCTTAAAATGTCCGTAAATGTCTAAGATGTCGTGAAACTGCAACGACGATGACGACAAAGAAGACGATCGGGGAAAGAAGAAGCGAGCGAAAGCATTCGAGAAAGCACGAACAGAGAAATGGGAGGAGCGCAGAATCGGCGTTTGGATCATCGACCATGGCCCAGAACACGAAGACTCACGTGGTCAGGTCTTTCCACACGCGTCCTCGCGGTACGTCGTCCCTTGAAATACCAGCTTACGCAATTGCTCGCGTCGAGACATCTCTTCGATTTTCGAATACTAAACGCCATTATCTATGTACGATACCGCTTGGCCGTTGATCGTAATACGAATCTGTCCAGTCGCTGCAACGATTCGTTCTATGCGATTAACGAAATGGAACGAACGACGAACCTCGAGAAGTTAAATGCAACATCTCGAGTGCTAGAAAGTTGCATATAATCTTCATAGCATTAATGAGATGCACAGTGACTACAACTACCATTCGTCGTGGTTGTTAGACTTTGATACATTCGAAGACGAAGAGAATACATGACGCGACAGCGGTGCGCGCGTCACCTCGGAACGACGGTAGATCAAGTAATCTAACCGTAAATTAGTTCAGGCTGCTCGGTCTGACTACTACGGCCATTATCTACTTGCGTGTCTGCTTCGCCGAATGTCACGTTCCTGCCTCGTTGATCGACGCGCACGCATCGTCCTCTAAAATCAACAATTGCGTTCTTTACAATAATTTAACGTAATAATCCTTTTTATCGACTCTCGAATAAAGAAGACTGGGTCGATCTTGATATTTCACGCTTAATCGTCACGATCGCTACGTTACGCAGAAATAGAGAGCCTTTTTCGTTTTACTTTACCGCTATAAAACAAAATAGTCAACGCTCGTAACGATAACGATCGAGCTTTTACGATCGTACAAGGATTAATTATTTTTAGTAACAAAGTGAAGCGTATCTGAGATAGTTCGTAATCGAACAACAGACTATTAAACACGCGAATATTAGCGAAAAGTCCGATACTTATCTCGTTGCTTAACCCTCCTAGAAAATTGAATAACAACGAGCCGTACACTTTTACGCCTTGAGTAACATTTTCCCAGCCGCGAAACATTTCTCCTTTCTATTTAATTTCTGCCAGAACCTCCGATTCTCTGTCTTCCCTCTTGGCAAATTCCTGGCTGCTAATTATCGCACGTTCGCCCAACGTTACTGTGCTTTAAACCGCTACTTGCCAGCAGCATGTGCGATATGCAGTGGCTCTTCGATGCTTATGGAAATCTTCTATCGATATATTATATTTTTTCAATTTCACTAATAAGACGCAATTATCAGTCTCGATATGATCAAGTATTAAATTGTCCGAAAAGTTTCTTTCGTTTCATAAGGTAATAATAGATGAACAACAATTTCTGTTTTATATTATTTTATTGAATTAGGTATGATCCATTCTGTCGTATTTCTATTATTATGTTCGTGCATAATTCTATAAACTAATATAAAACAAACAAAAAATTGTGCGTCTATTATTTCCTTATAAAACGAAAAAAACTTTTCGGACAACTTAATATTATATTTTACACGGATCACACAGACAGGCCGTCGATTATCCATTACATTGAAATAAATGTAACGTACGAATAAATATGCTCGGTGATCTTTGACACTCATTATGCCTTTAAGACGCTATATATTAATTTTTTTCTAAATATATGTTCGCGGTTTACGTATCTTAACTTGTACGTATATTCTCAAATTGGCCTCAAGTTTTACGTACATAGTCGTATTTTATTATGGCGTTAATAAAATCTGAAAATGCTTTATATAACATAATATGTACATAAAAGGTTTCTATGGTAAGTGTTCAAATACTTTCGTGAGCCACTGTATGCATACGCGTGTCGATAACCGTTTCCTCGATGGATCGCCTCGTCGACTTCCTCTCGTCTCGAAGGAAGTTACGTGAAACGTCGAAAGCGTTCGTGTACCTGCGCGATTCCAACCAATGCGCAAAATGCAGATAATAAAGTCACGTCTCGACATCCCGACAAAAGGTACACTACGATAATTGCGAACGATCATGTGTATCGTATATTACTCGAGTGCATTCTTGGAATAATCATCCACGGTTATTTTGTATTGCGTCACATAAAGTAACTGTCCGACAAGAAATTTCACGATGTTGGTTGTTCGAATAACGGGGCAATTTGTTTACAAAGGAAAGACAAATTATGAAATTTGAACGATTTCAACGACCTATCTATATTCGTCTATGTCTCTCGAGAGACTTTTATTTCTCGTTTCCGTTCATTGCGTTCCAACCTTCTCAAACAACGTATCCGCTATATCGCAGAACTCTTGCAAGCGCATCCGCGATTATGTCGCGGAAGGACTGTATCGTAACAAAGATCTCCGTAAAATCGCTGGATCTTCGATCTTTATACGAGTTGAAAAAATACGACCAGTTTTACATACCAAAGTATCTGCGTATCTTATTAAGAATACGTTTTACGCATTCTGCACGTATGTCGTGAATGTAAAAGATTTTTATCGTAAAAAATGTTCATCGATAAAGACAGAACGAAGTTTGTGCGTTAATGAACCGGACGATTCAAGAGCGGAGGTAGCAAAGTTACGTCTGGACACTTGGAGAAACGTCAGAAATGCTACGATAATTACGAGGAATTATAAGCATCGCGACATGTATTCATCGAACGATCATCTTCGTGTTACCTTGTGTCGTATCCACTGTTTGTCGTTCGATGACATTTCAGTGGCACGTTCGGCATTGCTTGCTTCGACGATCATCGGTCACTGTCGGAGATAGGCTACTAAAAGTCATAGAAACGTCTTCGCGGCAGTTGCTTTCTTCTTCGGGTCGACGTCTACTCACGAGAGACGTTACGAAACGGTTTGTTGGCTTTTCCTCGTTCGCCAGCACGTGCAATTCCTCGAGCTGGCCGTCTCTCGTAATTTAACCACATTGGAAATCGACTAAATTCGCGAGAAAGCAGTATCACTGATTTATTTATTGGCTGTTCGACGGCCGATCGTTTCTAAGTAGATTGGCATCGTTTTACGATCACACATTTACAGTTTTGCGGATTAAAGAAAACATGGTCGAACAACGTTACGCAACGATCAACATAGACTATATATCGCTTTATTATTTTACGACTCATCGTGTATTTATGCGTAAATACTTTTTTTCATCGCGTGGTTGAATAAATACTTTTTTTCCTGACGCTCTGTGTAAACGCACAAATAAACGTATCTTGTGTGCAAACTGGTATTCTTCTAAATAATGAACATATCTTCTACAAAATCTTCGTGCATGCGGTGGTGCGCGATACGATCTTGTTTCGTGCGATCTCCACGATCTTGTCAATCGTCGATTGAAGTCGTCGATCAAAGATTTGTCGAATGTATCCGAATAACAAGTCCTTGAATTTCAGTAGCTCAGTCTGTAAACAAATTCTTTATGCGGTGTCTTGCATCAATTTTCTTAAAGCACGTGTATTTAACTCGCGATAATATTTGAATAGAATTTTCAATTCTTCCTTCGCTTCGGTGATTTTCGTGCCGATACGCGATTCCTATCAGCGCCAATATTTTCGTCGTTTATTAACCGATAATATAACTCGCGATGGTTATTTGTATCTCAAGGTATCTAAATATTCGTTCATCTTCGATCTTAAAGGATTGCTAATGTATAGGTATATGTCTGTATATGCACGCGTCCCTAAATACAATCGTGTAATTCCAGGTCGTTTTAGTCCGTCGTAAGATCTAAAATTTCATGGAATAACGACGAACAAATCAATTATTCCATATCCCGTAAGAAACAAGATCGTTCAGTCCGAATTATTCCTCAGTGTGTTACATCATCGAAGAATATTTTGTGTCCAGATGTAACTAAATTTACCACTCGTTTTCATTTCTATTTTCTATCCTCAAATGCAAAATTTCGTCGAATAACGTGGAAAAAAGCAAGATCGTGCAGTTTGAATTTCTCGTCAGTTTATTACGCCATGGAAGAAGGCTTTGTCTCTAAACGTAACTATCTGGTGGAACTTACTCTGATCTATTTTAAGATCCAAAATTTCACTGGTTCAACGGCGAACAATTTTGTCCGTGCGAATATGTCTTAACCGATCGTAACCACAAAAGGAAGAAAAATTGTGCGAGCGCTCGGTTCGCGAAGCAAGCATCTCTCGCAAATCCGGAGAAAACGTCAACGGAATCATGGAGAAATGTTTGCACGGCCTTGGTCGGCGATACGTTTCAGAGAAACGGGTTATATACATTTCGCCGGTGTAAACGACATATTATCGCCGCATGCCGGTGAACAGGTATCTACGTCGATACGCGTTGCCCAATGAACCGGCGAGCGTAAGCGAAAAGAAAGCCGCTTTCTTACGTAAGCCAGTTTACTCGCTCTTTCTAAACGATCCTGACTGACCCAAGTCTGCCGCGACGCACGTAAGCCATCTAACGCGGATCTCGCATCTTAAGGCTTCTTCCAGCTGTCTATTCCTCTTAGTTTCAATTTTATCGCCATCACCCACCTCCGGAGTACTCTTTTTTAACTCGCAAATAGAATTTAATTTTAACGGGAAAATGCGTTTGACACGTGAGTCTCCCTGGAGAATCTTGAAGCGGAGGGAATTACTGAAAGAGAGAATGGTACGCGTAATTTGGTATTGCTATTAAGGCAACTTGCGCGTAATAAACCTTCTTAGACAATATATTCTACTTAGTACTTTCCCATTTTTCGAGATGTATTTTGTTGAGAATTGTGGATCTTAATCGCCGAAATAAAAGTAAACGAACACTAAGGTTACACTTAGAATTCATATTAAAATAGTTTTAGATTTATTTGATAAACGATTTCCAGGATCTTCGTCGATATATATTTGCACGCGTCTCAGCACTCTCTTTGTCTCGCCATCTTCTATACGACACCGCTAACGGAACAGTTGCATTCATCTGTTTTTCGAGACGCTGTGCACACACATACTCCCATATACTCATATTCACATACGTGTGTCACTACTACGCGATCAATCTAGTCTAGCACACAAAATTATACATATCTCAATATATTTAAATATGGAAAATTCCCATTGTTTCTTGCCTCTCAAGCAAAATTACTTTGTACAAACTATTACGGAAGAAATATTTTAAATCGAATGAGAAAAAGAAATGACACAAATAGCACGGAAGATTTTATTCATTGTATCGAATATTTCGAAATTATAAATGGAATATTTTAACTCGGGAATGTTATTAACATCTGTTTAAAATCTGTTCGAAAATGAGTAACTTTTGAAAGGGACCAGGGACCGTGAACTCGAAGCGCGAAAATGTCGGAGTAGAGCGTCGAATAAACAGAGCTCGCAATTTTGAATTACAGTGCTCGTCAAAAAGATAACCCACGTGTGTTATCTTTAATTTCTCAGTGACGCATGCAAAGTTTTTCGTCTGTAACGTACAATATCGAAACATTATGAGCTCAGAATATGCGGTTCGTTGAAAATAATTAAAAATATTATGAGTTTTAGTGTGTAACAAAGAAAAACTAATCCATACTAAGGTCGAAATGATAACACACTCTGTTAATATGTTTAGAAATTGCTAGTAGTTCATGATCTATCAACGAGTAAAGATTTCAGTACAATATTATATAAATTTGTAAGTATGTGAGACGCAGAAAAAAATTAAACGAGTCTGAAAAAAAGCAAATTCTTGAACTAAAACAGCAACAGTTATCAGTAGCAAAAATATCGAAAGTAATAATGAGAAGTCGTAAAGTAATACAAAATTTCTTAAAAAATGATCGTGATAAGCTAGCAATTTTGCGTGTAGCTTCCAACTCGCAGTTAACAACGAAGCAAATAATGGAAAAATCTAGTGTTAGTGCCAGTGTTTCAAGTGTTCGTCGAATTCTACTATCCTGCAAAGATATTAAGAGGCTAAAATTGAAAAAGAAACCTTCGTTAACAACGAAACACAAAGTAGAACGTTTACGCTTTTCAGAAAGAAAGAATGCATTGGAAAAAGAAACGAAGAAAGGTACTATTTTCAAATGAAAAAGATTCAACTTGGATGATCCTGATGGGTTAAAATATTATTTTCATGACATAAGAAAAGAGACAATGTCAGCAATTCGACGACAAATGGGAGGAGGCGGCGTGATAGTTTGGGCCGGCATCGGTTATTTCGGCAAGACAAGTATCAAGTTCATCGTTGCGAGAATGAATAGTGTCTGATACATAAATTTAATCAAAGAACAGATCGATAATCATGCAGAACGCATTTCTGGACCTGATTAAATCTTTCAACAAGATAATACACCTGTACACACATCAAGATTGGTCCAATCATATTTTAATGAAAATAATATATCTATTTTGCCGTGGTCTGCACGCTCTCCGGAACTCAATATTATTGAAAATTGTTGGGCAGAACTTGTTCACGGCGTATACGCAAATGGAAAGCAGTATCCACACGTGCAAGAATTAAAAAATGCAATTGTACGCGAATGGGATACGTTAAGTCAAAATTATATCCAGAAACTATATAAATCGATACCAAATCGTACAATAGAAAATAAAGGGGGATGTACCCATTGTTAAACCCTTAACTTACGATTTACGTTCGAGAATTTACGTTTGATCCGATCATCTACTGCGGGCTATGCCCGTAGTTGTAGGTTAAGGAGTTAAACAAGTATATATGTTTGATAAGTAATTATTGTTAGTTACAATTTATGTTGATTATTATTTTCTTATTGTACATGTGTTCATTTCATTTCGTTCTTAAAATAAAACAATTTTTGTTTGTTACACACTAAACCTTATCATATTTTTAATTATTTTCAACAAACCGCATATCCTGAGCTCATAATGTTTTGATATTATACGTTACAGACGAAAAGCTTTGCACGCGTCATTGAGAAATTAAAGATAGCACACCTGGGTTATCTTTTTGACGAGGAGTGTAGTTTCAAGTCGTTGTAACATGTTTTTCTTGCGAACGATGAATTACGGAACCTCGGCCAGTTTAGCGGAATAATTTGTTTGAGAAGGACGTCAGATTTTCCTAGGAGAATCGTGAACTGGAAAGAAACGTCGCGTTAGAATGTCGGACGAATAAGACGCGTAATTCGGTGGCCGATTAACCTGCACGCGAGCCTACTAATCACCACATAGTCGGCTTTTCTTTGCTTCGAGACATTCCTGTGACTCGTTCCATTCTTTTCTCTGCATTCAATGATTTCTTTATAAATTACCCAGACGATCCTCGAGAACATTTTCGAGCAGACGCTTTTACGACACGACCGTGACTCGACCCTGCACTGTCCGTGACTCGACCCTGTAACCCGTGACTCGATTACGAATCTATCCCAGATTTTCGTCATTTCGAATCGTCCAGATTCCTTTTCTCACACAACAGTGGCTCGATCGATGCGTCATTTTTATCTCGAACGAACCTTGCCGACACGATTTTTCGTAAATCGAAAACTTTTGCTCAGAAGTCAAAAGACCAACGAGAAAGTCGATCGTTTTCCATCGAAGGGTCTGTAGCACTAACTTTGTCGAGTCTCACTCGACATTCTTTCGTGTCTATCTTTGTTTGTGAAACGTGCGAAAGAAAAGCAGAATTGCATCCTAGAAATTGTTTCAAGATATATCATACGCTTAAGAAGTACAAAATACAACAACAGTGTGAATAAAACTGGTATTTAAATGAATTTGTTTCTTCCTTTATTTATTTAAATCGTCTTATTTTTTAGTTAAAGTAAATTTCAAATAAAACGCTTAAAAGCGTTGGGAGCTGCTACTAACGAAATTGAAATAAAATTCAGAATGCAAAGGATTAAGGAGACATTTAAATTGCATTCAGAGTTGCACAACTTTGATACTACGAATGTTAGTCGAATACCAATGGATGGATTTTGAGTCGGTTTTCATCGCTTTACTAAAATCACTGGACAATAGAGTTGGCTCCTTATTGTGGCTATCTCTTCTTTACTTTTTCATGTTTCTTTGGAGAGCAGACGAACGTAATTATATTAACCAAGTTCGTGCAGTTGATTGTCCCGTTATCTGCAACAAAAGTTTCTAACTTCGGTATCGTTCCAATGTTCTTTAATCTTTATCGTTGCTCTTCCTTTGAATGCAACTTCCTTGGAATTGATTTTGGAATATTCATGACGTTAGATGCAAATCGTACAAATATCTAGCATTTGAAAATTTGCTTCTCGAACGCGATTGAGAAACTATTATGTAGTGGCGATAATTTGCAAAAATATAGATACATTTACGTAGAACGTCGAGTAGAAAAACTTTGGACCCTGGTTCGTACGTTTCTTTGCTCGGAAGTTGAAGTGCACGTCATCGCATAAGCTAACAATTCGAGGTTTCATCTGTCATGCACAATTAGTATGATTTGCGTCATAAATGCTCCGATTTGCGTGCTATCGCCTTTAAAATACATACTTTTTCACCTGCGTTACTTGCATCATTATGAACGATTAATTTGTTTCTTCGAATGCAGAAAATCTAAACGGACGTGAAAATATTGAAAATAATCAAAGAATCGTTACCGTGAATTCAGAAGATATACGATAGACAGAAATACGATATAGAAATACAAGAAATATTGAGAATAGAAAGTTGGAGAAACTTTAGTTTGCCGAAAGATATTTTTGATTTGCCGTTTATGCTGGTCCAAGCAAAGTGGAACTTTGTATTATGTTTAATTCATCGTTACGTTAGTCTCAATTATATGTAGTTGGTAAAACTGGAAAGCGAGAATACGATAAATAAATAATAAAATAAATAAGTTAAAAAAATGTATGCTACAATATCTAAATTATCAAAAATTTTGTCTTCTTTTTATTTCAGTGACGCAATAGCGGGAAGCGACAGTGGCCTAATAAACGCGAACAATATGCAGAACAATACAGACACCGGCGTGGACATGACGATACCACCGAATCCAGCATTGGCCACGCCAGGCTTGAACAATCCGGCGTGGAACCGACAGCAGGCGGTGAGCGTAAGAAACGCCTTCAAAAGTTACGGAAGCAGTAAAAATCCAAACCACATCCTGCAAAATCTCAACATGACCGTACCCAAGGGATCCATGTAAGTAACAATAAAGAAAACGTTGTAAAAAAAAAAGTATCTGATCTTTTAAAAAATTCACTTGGAACTTGGATCGCTTCCTCGAAATTACAGCGTACACCTGTAAACGATCGTGGCAATTTTACAAATAATTTCACCGAACAATAAGCTTTCGTTCTTATCTGCCTACGCATTCAAAGTCGATCTCATTTCCTAAAGGCGTAATTGTCGGTTTGAATTGTCGGTGAAAGCGATCGGGATACTACGAGCAATAGCTAGAACTTATCGATATTAGAAAATCTTTTCCACACTCGACGTACCATATGATACTGAATTATTTATTCATCGAGCTGAGAAACTATGCAAAAAAAGACTAGTAACAGGTAATCCTTGATTGCGTTAATTGCTGCAACTATGACGAAATCGGTGCAACCTCGACTCATAGAATTTCATGTCGCGATCTATGAATATATAAACTACAAAATTGCTTCTATTCGCAGTTCGCACCACTATACACATATATTGATTGGGTTATGAAACGATAAACCCAACTGCATCTGGCTATTTTCTACATTTTCTTCTCCAGATCGATGCAGAAAAGTTCGACGCTCGACAGAGCAAATTCTTCGCAAGATGTACGAAAAATTCTGAGAGCAAAATAGCGAAGAACGAATTTGTTGGAGAAGAATCTTAAACGAAAGGCAGCTTTCTTAGAAAGCAACGGCCAAAGATAATCAACGGAACGTGACCATCTCTCGTTAACGTTCGACGTTCCTCGTGCCGTTCTCTTCGGTGTAAAATTGGTTCCGCTCCAGTAGAGAATTCTATTTGTATACGGAAACTCGGGCGAGAATTTCTAATCGAGTTCAAAGTTTCCGGGATAAAACAAATTCGCGAAATCGTCGTTGCGTAATTTCATTACGCACGCTGGCCATTATCTTGGCTACTATTACGAATATCGGCCTTTATGCCAAGGAAGCACGTAACTGGCGGCCGATTACGCGAACCAACTCGCCTAAGAAATCGTCACGCCGATCTCGCCATTAGACAGAGCCGTACTGTACGCGTTAGCGACTCTTCCAATGACACGCCTGCTCATAGCAAATCGATCTGTTTGCGAAACAGATAAGCGTACGTTTTTATGGTGATTCCAAGAAACGAGAATCTTCGAAAGACTTTGCTATTGGCTGAACTCGTGTAAAGAACTAAAAAACAAATAAAATGCGTTTTTTATTTTGAAGCTTCCTATAGACGTGTACGAGAAAACTTATCGAACTCGCCACTGTGTAACGCGATATAACAGAATTTTCTCGTTCATCCAATTTCTCGTATTCGTCTCGTTTTTCAAATCTTTATATCGATTTTTTTCTTTCATCTGATCCTATTTATACCTTTTGTCGTCCTGTTTCTCCGAATCAGTTACGGACTCCTCGGTGCCAGTGGATGCGGGAAAACCACGCTGCTCTCTTGCATCGTTGGTCGAAGAAAATTGAACGCCGGAGAGATCTGGGTTCTCGGTGGTAAACCAGGCACCAAAGGATCAGGAGTTCCTGGAAGAAGAGTCGGATATATGCCACAGGAGATTGCTCTCTACGGTGAATTCAGTATTCGAGAAACCATGATGTACTTTGGTTGGATATTCGGCATGTGCACCGAGGAGATTCAAGAGAGACTTCGATTCCTTTTGCAATTTCTGGACCTACCCACGCAGAACCGATTGGTAAAGAATCTTAGGTAAGTGTAATTAATTTCAATCGATACATCGGCTGTTCACGGATCAAAACGATTATTTAAACTTGGTTTTCTGGAATCTTTGAAATTTTAGCGCCAAAGCACTTGATCGACGATGCTTAATAGAAACGTTAATCGTTTCTAAATATCGTCGATTTGAATCAAAAGAACTTGACTAGAGTCGATCGAGGTAATCTATCAATTTGGAAGAAGCTTGTCTACGGTTTGACAAGTAAACGAGTTAAGGGTAATGAATTTATTCAATAGAACCGCATTATCGTCTGTAATCCTCCTTGTAAACTACCGATTCTTTTCTCTTCGCCTACCATCTCCTCAACGTTTCATACTCTCGTTTCTCCGGCTGCTTCTACGACTTGCTTGCCGATAATAACAACACAAATACGAATAATTCCTTTACACGACGCACACGATGCGTCGTCAGTTTCGGATCGGTTCAACGAGTTCTTTCATTCTCCTTACGTTTAGAGTGGACACTTGCGAAATCGTCCAACTTTCCATTAGTAACGACGGAATTGTTTTCTGATTGCAGCGGTGGCCAACAGCGTCGAGTATCCTTCGCGGTTGCTCTGATGCACGACCCGGAGCTCTTGATCCTCGATGAGCCAACAGTAGGTGTGGATCCACTTTTGCGACAAAGGTGAGTGTCTGACGACATAAAAGCTAAATCGGAAGAAGACGTCCACAGAAATTCGTTCCTCTCAGCGTATATCGAGAGAGTATATTGTATTTGAGTTCTGTTCGTTTAAACGACAGGACTTTCGCAAGTCCATAATTTATATCAGTAGCGGGAACAAGAATCCCATAGTCGAGGTTCGCTTCACAGGATTTGAACGCCCGTTCCGAATACCGTTATAGTGCTACTATACTTAGACGATTGTTTTATAATCTATATCAGTAACGGGATCAAGTACATCACGTATTTGTGAATTCCAATCAAATCCAATAGCCAAGGCTCGCCTCACAGGTTTTGTATATCCATTCTGAGTACTACTATGGTAATCACTACCATAAGGTACAGTAGGAGGTCGTTTAGGTGATTGCGCATAATCTACGCACTGCTGATCTTTGTACAAGTTCATATTTTTGACAATGTAATTCAAAAGGTACAACTTTCATAGAAAATCGTTTTACCTACCAGGTAGAGATTGTAGAGAGTTAAATATTTATATATATTCAATACGTAAAAATTTATAATATTATATACAGATATATCAAATTCATGTTAAAAATATTTTTGCGCACAGTGCGCATCCAGTTCTGTGAAAATGAATTCGTAAAAATGTACCAATCGCTAAACTGAGCTTTCAACCGAAAGATATCCGAGGCCAAAGACCCAATGACGAATAAAAGTCAGGCGATACCCGGTAAAACCAGATTCGCGTGTCTGGGAATTCTCTGAACAGAAAAGGTCTTGGAGGATCGAAATGCATGGAAGGACCAGGGAATAAACAGGAATTTTATCTTCGTCGGCTAGGATGAAATAACAAGAGTAAATAGAAGGTAACAGGAGAGCTATAACGTTGCCAGATACGCTTCTAAGATTCGCTTTTAAGTGAAAGTACCATTTGCCTGGCCGAAATTAGAAGCAGAGGTGACTGAACGCAGACTTTTGCATCTGAACGACCTTTTGTTTCCACGTGCCAATTGCCACGGGAAACATGAACGCCCCTGGAACTAATTTCCACACAATCTCCTTAAATATCTGTTCTCTCGGGAGATTACGCTTCTTAAACCGCGTACAATATTCAGCCGAACGAAAATTTCTATTAACGCGTAACGATTTGCAAACACTTTAAAAGGATTGATCTAAATACGCGTGAATTTTTCTGTACCATTTTCTTGGATAATTCTCCGCTTTGGAATTTAAATTTAATATTGAACGATAGCTGCATCAGAGAAGCTCGTTACAGAAATTGGACGTACAAAAAGGGTTCGTGTAATTCGAAAAAGATTGTTTCTCACAGCGATGCAGAATACTTCAACTTCTTCGAATTTCGTAAAATTGTTCGACTTGGCTGGACGAAGAAGTAGCAACGCGAAATATATTCGACACGTTCTCGACATTCTCTCTCGTGAGTGCAATGTAAATTCGATACAATTCGACAATGTTAATCTAATCACTAAAAAATATGACAAATAAAATGTTGCATCAATGGGTTACAGAAATTTAAGTATTTCTGCCACTGTGATAAACTAATTCGTGGTAATAATTGTTATTAAATAATAGCAAATAATTAGGATCATAGTCAATTGATAAATATATAAATAAATAGATTTTAAACAATTTTTTAATTGATTCTGATTCGTGCAGTCTATTTCTATAAAATATCTACTATTCTAATATATTTTTCTGTCTCGATATACTAACGTATAAAGCATCGTACTTATGTTTTTCGTACATTGTTACGTTTAAGCAACTTTTATACGTTGTTTCGCTGCTCAAGTCCTCGCTGAGTTAACGAGGAAAATTCACGGCGCGTCATGGTCTGCCAAGAAGCCGTCGGCTGTAGCGATAAATGTCCAGAAAGGAACATTAAAGAGCAGAGAAACGATTCCGTCCAGGCAAACGAATTTCGTTCGCGTTATGAAATGGCGGTGACAGGCCGCTTTTCAATTACCATCGCTAAGAACGTGGAAAAGTACACTGGCTCCGTTTTACTACTGACCACCAACTACTACTCTCACCAACATCGGCCACATTTACATTCTCAACGATATTTTACGATGCTCGATATACTTTCATATACGTGAAACTATGTTGCATGATCTTGTTAGCTCCGGGCTGAAAGAATTCACTTTCGTTGTAAAATTTCGCTGTAAAATTACGCTATCGTTCGGACGTAGCCGAACGCTTCTCACAAACTTTGCTCTGATTATGATTTGCTGATCCAGTGAAACGACAATGCGTTTATTTTTCATAATCGTCACAGCTACGTACGACAGTGATATATCGTGATCGAATTAGATTTATTTTTAAGAGCCGATATCTTTAAGAATCGAACGTATCCAGGCAATTAGTTATCTCTTACAAGATGAATTTTAATTAGAAAATCGCGGATGATTCGTAGCGCAACGATTTTCCTCCTCCGAGTGATCGTAGCTAGGTGCGACGTTATACGACAGTTGATTAAATTTGTTTTTGAAAGTCAAAAGGCCATAACAAAATTAGAGTCGTAATTGCCATAGCTTATGGAAATGTTTTCTTACTCGAGAAACTTTTCTTTCTCGGAAGAGTGTAAATGTCGCTTCTAATTAATAATTCATCACTCGTTTAAGTACTGCTAAATTTACATATTGTTGATATAAATTATCCGCAGTATCCGAACTTACTTATAAGAGACTAAGAGAGAGACTAAGAGAGAGAGAGAAATACTTATAAGAGACAACTTATTTACATTAGGTAGAATTTATTTACGATCAAAGCGCGGTCTGAAACGCGGGAAACGTGTTAATCTACTTCGAGGCTTTCGCGTGTCGTAACTCCAAAAACTTCGCAATCTATGCACATACGAGCATAATGAACTTAATGACGTTGCTAATCTGTTAAAAAAAATAGGAAATTGAAGCGAACCACAACCGACCGCTTTTCTGCACATTGCGACAACACAGATTATATGGAATCTTTCATTCATAATAGCATTGGAGATTTACGAGTGATTCGTTCTGCTCAGAAAGATAGAGACGATCGTAAATAAAAATTTCTAATCTTAATGAAAAATTTGTATTCTACAGTCAACTTCGAGTTCTTATGAATGTGGACAAAAGAAACTACGTGTCTACAACGATTAACAAAAATACGTAGTTTTATTTCAAAGAGTCAACGTTTAAGGTAGAGCATTTATTTAAACAAAGAGCAGATGATTAGTCGACTAAATCTTCTCTACTATCGTCACAATTTATCGTACCTCATCCCTGTACGAACAAATCTTTCGCGGATGCTTAAAGTTCGACCAAGATCCTCGTAAATTTCCAGCAGATGCGCCGTTCAACTACCTCGTTTAGAGAAAAAGACCTCGGCCAACTACCGTGAATGTTGGCGTTGCTCGCATCTTCCGATAGTTGCGTCCAATCTGCCTGTTCTTTTTCCAATAGAACAGCAGACGACGACAGATAGAAGAACTAATTAGCGGCGAGAAAGTTCGCAAAGCGATTATGCTCGGCTACAAGGCGAGTGTCGTTTCCCTGGATCACCAGAAATACTCGTCATTACTGGCATTTACGAGCTCTTCGCGATAGTTTCTCGAAATTCAAGCGCTTGTGTGTAACGAACGATAGAGAAGAGATCCTCTTCCGCGCTTTCTCATAGGAACGTAGTAGCTTGACTAATCGGCGAATTAGTTCTCTCGGTGGTTTCTTAAAACATACGCTGACATTTAGTGCAACTCATCGAAAGTTTCCTTTGCTTCTCCGATGGAGCGAACGTCGATCATTTTCTAACGTAAAATAATGGAACGAAGAAAGGCAAATAACGATGTAATTGCAATTAGATAAAGTAATTATCAAACGATTGCTTATAGTTGTAATTAAATAAACTATCGGATAATTGCTTGTATTTGTAAATGGATAAACTAATTATCAGATAATTAGTTGACGCTCCGATTTTTAATTGTGAATATCGTCCGGCAACTCCAACTTATTCTCATCATACTTCGACTTGCAAGTTTGTAAGTGTCAGTTTTTAAATGCTACAATGACGTGTAAATGATAATATTAAAGTCATTCAAAACAATCTTATTTATTCATCTCAGAAGTAATATAATTTTGATCACGGTATTTATATTGATTATATTTGAGTAATGTGTGGAATTTTGTAAAACATTCAGTGGAATGCAAACCGGATTTCTGCGTTCACAGGTCTCACAGTACTCGCTGAGGAGTATTATTATTATTATTTCATTAGTATTATTGTTATTATTTTATTAGTATTATTATTTTTTATTTGTAAACAATTACCGATAACGACCAAAAAATATATTTGGAGTAGAGCGTTGCACATCGGTGGTACTTGAGAGACACACTTGAAGCGTTAAGTATTAACAAGTAATTGATATTCTTCCGATAGCAGAAGAGCGCAGAAGTTGGTTTTTAGAATATAGGTTCCGTCGTTAAGATCCTATAAAACGATTCGATCGCTAATTCTTTTGTCATGTCACGTATTATGATTCTTGCGACTACTACGTGTTCTCTGTTACAGCATCTGGAACCACTTGGTCCAAATAACGAAGGATGGCTTCAAGACCGTCATCATAACCACACACTACATCGAAGAGGCCCGACAGGCACACACTGTACGTCAAAACTTACGTAATACGATCGTTGCTACGTAATAAAAATATTCGGAGCGCAATATCGGTGTATACGTGGGAATACAAATCGCAATGCAACTGGAGTCGTCGCCAAACAAAATCGTCCGACGATTACGATAATGATCGCATATTAAAATTGTGCAATCCTCTGATTTCCTTTCAACGATCGTACGTCGCGTTTTTAAATGAAAAAAAGAAAGGAGAGAGGAAAATTTTACGGTAACCTGAACTAATAAAATTTTATAAATTTCTGCTAAAAATTATTAGAAATCGAGCAAATTGATGGGAAAGCGGGAAAGATGCTTTGGAAACTTGAGAGTGTAATATGAAATTAATTTCCGTAAAATTCTTGTACGTTGAATTTTCTAGTTGGTGCTTTATAGTTCGTGTATTCTTAAAAAATTTTACAGTTATTTCTATAAGGATGAAGAAAAAATTGAATTATTACGATGTCCACCCAATGCCTACTTAATTAATAGCTGATTTATATGAACATTATGTAAATTACATGCCTATTTGCTATTGACATCCATTGGTCGCTAATTTTACGCTTCTCAGCATCGTTAAAAAATCTTCTATTACATTTTCAAACGGATAGCTTTATCACCTTATTTATATGGTTAATGCAAAGAAGAAATATTCATCAAGATTTGTCAAAGTTCAATATAAAATATCCTATTCCCGCTATTCGAATAAAGAATTTCAATGAAATCATTTGCAATGATAATTATAGTAAGTCCTAAGACTTTTGTCGCTTGAATAGTTTTACGTAACTCTCTTTGGCTTTACCTCAAAATTAAATTCAATCGAAACGCTTACCGAAACGGTTACCAAATAATATAAAATAAAATATAATAAATAATAATAACAATAATACGTAAGAGACAAAGTAGAATCGAGGAAATGATAATTAGACAAGTGTCGCGGGAACAATCGAATTGGTTGATAAATAGTACGTTATGAATTTTGTACATTTTTACATATTCGAATTTTCCGAGAATGCACAGACTCTGTTAATAAAAATCGCAAACGACTTATGCATTCCGAGAAAATTCGACTTTGTTCGAAGAAGAGGCAAAATGATAAAAAGACATAAGAGACAAAGTATTTGTAAAAATTCTCTGTTAACAGATCGGATTGATGAGGAGCGGTCGCTTGCTAGCTGAGGAATCACCCAGGGCTCTCCTCACGATGTTCAACTGCACTTCTCTCGAAGAAGCTTTCCTGAAACTATCGCGACAGGAAGGACAGAACAGCCAACCACCAGCAGAATTAAATATCACGAATAATATTAGTTTGGTAAGAAAGACGAGATCGTACGTTATTAAAATATTATTCATGATATCACCTAAACTATTTGCCATACGAAAAAAGATATTATATTTCTTGAAAAAAAGACCTTCAAATTTCACAGAAAACGCAAAGAACTAATCTTTACCACGTATTTGCAGGCATCTTTGAACTGGGGCAAGAAGAACGAGCCGGTGTACGTGACAGAAGAGTCAGGCGTCGTTGGCTTAAACTTCCATCAAAGTAAAGAGATCCTCATTCATGACTCGACGAATGGTATCGGAAACCACTACGATGTAAGAGCACTTCTGTTTGTCTGCAGTATCTACGATATTTAAAGCAAGTCTCTAGAACTTCCTTGAATCGCGTGTCTTCTTTTTTTCTATGAAATAGATAAACGGAAGGCCGCTATCCGGAATGAAGAACTCGTCGTTTGTTAACGATTGCGCCGACATAAGCGAATGCTACGGTATAACGAACAGTGGCAAAATGAAAGCGTTATTGCAGAAGAACTTCTTGCGCATGTGGAGAAATGTGGGGTAAGTTTTTCTTGCGTTACATGGGATAAAGACAACGCTATATTCTGCTCCTTGCTGGATGAAGATAATAAAACTGTCTTCTATATTCATAGAGTGATGCTGTTCATCTTTGCACTGCCAGTAATGCAAGTAGTCCTATTTTGTTTGGCAATTGGTAGGAATCCAAAAGATTTGCAAATAGCGATAGTCAATCACGAAATGGTCTATGGAAACAAATCTTGTCCGACAACGGAGGATTGTAACTTTTCGCATCTTAGTTGTCGATATCTAAAATTTTTGGACGAAGATATGATAAAGATAGTAAGATATATATATGTATATATATAATAGAGAGTGGCTTCGTGGTTTTAATTTGTAGTTACTAAAAGGAACATTTATGTTTTAGAAATATTATCCTGATCCGGAATCAGCCAGAGAGGCAGTTCGCGATGGAGACGCTTGGGGAACTCTGTATTTTACAGAAAACTTCACCGACGCTCTTGTTGCGAGAATGGCCTTGGGAAGAGAAGCTGACGACGAAACGTTAGATCAAAGCGAGATCAGAGTCTGGCTGGATATGTCCAGTAAGTTTTCGAGTTATTAGAACAATATGCAGCACTATTCGTGTTTCAAGAGCTATATTTTATATCAATGTGAATTTAGTATTAATCAAAATTCTCTTGGATGTATCACTTCTGAAATACAAAATGAAAAATATAGCTAGCCAGAAACTTTTGCATACCGCTCTATTTCCCCAAATTTTAAGACGTAACTGATTACTACGATTTATTATTGCAGATCAACAAATAGGTTTGATGTTAGCCAGAGAATTTCAATATTCGTACAGGGACTTTGCCAAAGATCTTCTATCAGCCTGCAAACAGAACACAAAGCTAGGCGACGTACCGATTCAATTTAAGGATCCAATTTATGGCACTAAAGAGCCCAGTTTCACCGATTTCGTCGCACCAGGAGTAATTTTAACGTGAGTAAAAATCAATATACCACGTTGTTAATTTTACCATCAAGATCATCATCAAAATACTTTTCTTGCAGTATTGTCTTCTTCTTGGCTGTGGCTCTCACTTCTTCTGTTTTGATCATCGAGAGAATGGAGGGTCTTTTGGATAGAAGCTGGGTAGCTGGAGTTACACCGGCAGAGGTTCTTTTCTCTCATGTGATTACACAATTCGTGGTGATGTGCGGACAAACTGCATTGGTACTCATCTTCATGCTCGCTGTCTTTGATGTTGAATGTCAAGGACAACTTGGCTGGGTGATCGTATTGACGATTCTTCAGGGCCTTTGTGGCATGTGCTTCGGTAAGTTCAAAGTGCATAATTGATTCTTGAAATTTCTGTGTACAAAGATCAACCATCGGATAACAAAAACTGAATTAATGCTGACTCGTGCAGACATTTCATTCGAAGATTTATTACTTTCTACAAGTATTATATTATTAAAATAAAACATTCGATATTTATGACAATGATTCAACCTCTATTAGACGAGGGTTAAAAATAGATTTGGACAAATTTTGGTCGCTATTTGCTCAAATAAAAGTAAGTTTATACAACCTAGCCTGAGAGGATTATTCACATCTTAAAATCGTTCTTGTATTTCATTTTCTATATCAACATCGTCTGTCTGACGAAACATATTGATCGACTTTTCCTTAAGATAAGTTAACGGAACAAATTAGAAGAAATACTCATTTATGTTTTTCTTCTTGTTTCTAGGGTTTGTAATTTCAGCGATTTGCGAACTTGAAAGGAATGCAATCCAGCTGGCTTTGGGCAGTTTCTATCCAACGCTTCTGTTAAGCGGTACGTATGTTATATAAATTGAAAGCATGCAATGCATAAGATAAAAACAAGTGAAGTAAAAAGATATAGTCAATGGTGCAATGAAATGTTTTCTTCGAGCTGCGGAACCTCTTGTCACAGTGAAAAGCACAACATTTCCGTTAGAAAATTTCTTAATATAGAAAACACACGAATTTAGCAACGATCATTGTAATCAAGTGTCAGTTAGTAAGAGTGAAAGTTATTCGCATTCTTAATTATGTTCCACTTAAAGATGCTCGATTCGTACATTTAAGAAACATACAGTTGCGCGACATTAACCCTACCGAGAATATTATTGTAATATATAAGAATAATCAACGTATGTTAGACTTTGACTGTCCAATAATTAAAAATTAATTCGCCGTTACTAGACTGCGAATATTTGTGCAAATTCATATTTTTATGTTATATAATAGAAAATAGATCCTTGCTAGAGAATTGATGTACCTACTAAATATTGCGAACACTATAATTTAAATATTTATGCATCTTCATGCATTTTGTTTGTATTTGGAACTTTGAGTTTCCCATGCATAAACATCCACAATTTATTCATTCCAAGACACTACTTTCTTTGTATTTACCATAGTATCAATTAATTTACATCCAATATGTAATGTTGATTTATTTATCGAATTTTAGGTGTGATTTGGCCGATAGAGGGTATGCCGAAGTTTCTTCGAGTCCTAGCTCAGTGTCTTCCACTGACAATGGCAACGACATCACTACGTGCAATGCTGACACGTGGCTGGTCCATGTCGGAATCGGATGTTCATTACGGCTTCATCGCAACCATCGTTTGGATAGTGCTCTTCCTCACGATAAGCATAGTGGTACTGAGGCTCAAGCGCGGATAAGACTTGATCGTAGCATTTTCATATCGTTATTACCACGTGAAAGAGAGAAATCAAGATAACGACACGTTGGTTCGACTTGAGTAACCACAGTCAGCCATCGCGTCGGTGGAAACTCGAAGCGAGGAAAGATCGCTTCAACAGCTTCCTCGAGACGATCTCGTAGTACCCTCTGTGCGTGAATCTTCAGATATATGTGATGCTATTTGTGCGCTTGGTATCTTTTACGTGTGAATCAGGAACGAATGACTGTATATCTGATCCTTAGGGATTTCTTCTCTTTTATCCTCTCTTTTTATCCTTCTTTTTTTAATTCAACGTCTGTAATATAACATTTATTCGCACGACGATGCATTTTACTATGGATATCCACAAGTATTCATCGTCTCGTTTAAATTCACCTATTAAGAGAAAATATGCTGTACAGATTGCTTGGCGATGAATGAGACGATCTTTACTTAAATCCAATACAATGTGCCCTGGTATTTGTCGTAAATTTGTTGTAAGTGGTTAAGTTAACGAATAGCAAATTAGATATAGGACAGTTTTACTTGCCCATGACTTAAATGTATGTTTTATTTATCTTCTGACGTCAAGAGGAATTATGTAGTTAAACGGGAAACGGAGAAAGCGTTTCTCTAAGCGTGGAATGGAAATACGTTTCGTATATCACGAGAGGAATATATGAAATTATGTATAAAAGCAAACTTTGACTAATTACCGGATGGATATATATATATATATATATAATTAGAACAATTAATATGCGCTAGTGTGCGATACGGTTCTAAGATACAAAATATGTACCATATTGTAGAATGTAAATTATAGCAATTATATTTTATACTTTATCAATCTTCTTGGTTATTCGTATTTTAGAGAAGCGGTTAGTTTGAATAAAATTATTCTGCAAGGAATACATAGGAAGCATGTTTTAGAACAAAAGAACAGAAGCATTGTATATTTCCGTTTTCCGTTCTCTATTTTCTGTTTAAAAATCATTTACAAAAAAAATAAAAAATATTTCAAGATGTCTATCACGTAGTTCTTTATTAATCATCTGAACAATTGCATGTGCAATCCCTCGTTATTGCAAATTAGTCTCAATCTAGTTACTTAATCAATGTCAATTTGTATTTTTCTTGCTCGGCGAACCATTCTCCGTTCTCTATAACCATACGCTTCCAATACTCTGAAATGTAATTAAACTGACATAATTATCGTTAACCTTATCTACCTACATACGAAAACCTTATCAAATAAAAATATACCACTTAATTCCTTCACTGTTCCATTCATACCGCCATATTCCTTTGGCAACATATTCACTGGCAAAGTTTCGTATAACTTTAATTTATCACGTGCATGAACATGTACTCTTTGTTTCAACTTTGTAGTCATAAAGCTTCTGAAAACGTTTAAGACTGTATTTATGAATTTGTGAGTATTGATAAAATCCAACGAGTAAATTCTAACAGGATAACAGCCCTGCCATGCGTGAACTAGATTTTTAATAACATTCGGTGGTAATTGAAATACATGCTCATATGTAATTCCACTTATATCCAAGATAGCCGTTATACCGTGAATCGTTACGGATTCGTGGTTTCGTAACGCTAGATCCAAAATCATCAACGATGCCTGAAAAAAGAAAAGTTATTTTATTGTTTCACAAAATAAATTAATTTTGAATTTCGTTCCTGTATACAAAGCAAAAATTTCGTTCGCGATTATACCTACGAATTTAGCAAAATTATCAAATGCAACTACTTCGTTATTTCATTTGCAAGCTGCAATTCCGCCCTACGATCACTAATATTCAATGTCTTTTATACCTTTAACATGTCTGACATTTTGTGTCTATTAGGAGAATGTGCTGCAGCACGTATTATCACAACCATTCTGCCCTCGTTATCTAATTTTCTTAAAGGCAAAAACACCCTGAAAAATTAAGCTTAAAAAGGAACAATTTTTCTTACACACAAAGTGCATTTTTTAATTATATTATGGAAATCGCACGTTAAACATATACGTATAAAAAATATTACAAAGAAATTACTTTAGAACGTTATACATGAACGGGTAAAAAATATTTCAAAGAAGTGATTTTAGAAGTATATACATACTACATCGTTAGTAATGTTTGAAGTAAGTATGGTTGACATACAGAATTGAAACTGAAACAATAGTCAATTGCAAAGCGCATGTTACGATTTATCATACTCAGATAAGGTATCAACATCGGCACTATACCCAACCTCGAGCTTATGAAAAGATACTCACAATTTATAATGCTAAATGTGACCAAGAAGGTTAGAGATATCGATAACATAAATATTAAGCTTTGTTTTCACTATATTTAATTTTCAGAAATAACAATATTTAAGAAAGTCGAGACGTTATTGAAATATATTAATTTCCTAAATTAATTCATTTAAAAGCATGTAAAAATTATTAATGAAGATATATAAAAATATATTTAAATATTTTTATAGATATTACCCCAAATCAAAAAGTTCTTGCAACTCTGGTAGAAATGGATCCCTGTTGCTGTACCATTCTGGAAGATTCGCCCTCTGCTTATAATAATTCCATAATTTAGATTTTGTCTTCTCGATATTAAATTTGCATGCCCTCAAGAAACGTAGAATAAAAAAATCATCTATGAAAATATAAAATGCATATTTCCTTAATAGCAAAGTATTAAAAAGAAAGAGAAGTTAATGGTGAATGTTTAAAGCGAATGATGAATACCAGTAGGTGCGTGTAAATCTTCATTCTCCGTTATCCATTGCCTGATTTCAGCAATTTTAATTGGCCTGGTTTCGTCTGTTTCATTCAAATTAGCCGCCATGTACGCTTTCTCCTCCGTAGATAGTTGACAAGTATATTCATTTAACGTCGACATAATATTACATCAATTATTTTCCATTTGGCAGTAAAGACACCAAGAATTAGATTTTGTTTAGTACTCTTTTTCGCATTTAAACAAACATCTTCAATATTAACATATATGTCACAAATAGAAGCAAGAGAGAACAAATATCGTAAATGCGCGATCTGCCGACATCGAACGTCGGTAGAGATCTAAACGATCTATAGCGCAAGTACAAAATAAATTGGAGACATCTATCGGAGTGTTTGCGATATCTGCACGTACGATTTGAAATATGTTTGTGCACTGAATCACTGATTACTGACCATTGGCCAAGGACAGGATAAATTGACATCACAGACGAAGCAAACTCGTCTGTGCCCGTAACACAGATGAGATCCGGTATGTACCATACTGAATCGGTAACATCGCATTTGACACGAAAATGGTGAAGTGGAAATAATAATGATAATGGAGATTCATGAGACACGAAAAAGCATTATATATCACGCCTATTTTGCAACTCGTCTGTGACAGAACTTTGCTTGTTGAATCAGTCCTAATAAATTTTTAAATACATACTAAATATCTAAAATATATACTAATCAAAATAAAGAACGTAATTCACGTTCTAATCAAAACGTATTTATTTTTCACACATCGAACTGATATAAATATAAAAATGCAATAATTAAATTCTTTTTTATGTGCATACATATACTGACATCACATTACAAATTTTAATTATTTTTCCTTTCCCCGTTATTCTTAACCATACAAGGTTGCACCATAATTTCCACAAGAAATATTTCTTTCTATATTACAAAAAAATTATTTTTAACAATCATAAAGTTCGATTAGCATCGATCGTAGTAGTACAGATGAAATTGTAATAGTTTAACCATACCTCGCTAATCTTAAGTAAAAGCTGCTGCAGTTGGTTGTATTTCTTTTCAAAGCTCTTGGTCAGTTGTTTTTTTTCAGAATTATCCTGGAATTCTACGAGCATCTTGTTTCGTTCCAAAAACTTTTCAACTCTTTGATAATAATTTTTCAAAAGGATCTTTAACTTCGAATATACCGAAAATTCAATATTTATGAGAGATCCATCCAGTATTAACATGCGCAAAATTAACATTTCCATGTTAGCGAGAATATTCCTTTGATATGCAATACTATCAAAACTGTGAAAATATTCTTCGAAGAGTACAAAATTTTCCTCATTTTCGTATCCTTCCATCTCTATGTCCATATACTCCACTTCATCGGCATCTTCTATATCTTCGTCATCATTATCATCCAGAACGTCACTATCGTACACTATCAAATCCTCCATATTCTCCTTTAATTGTGTCTTATACTAAATTTAAGAAGTATTCAAGAATTGTTTAATAACTAGAGTATAGCTAGAATAACTGCGAATATTTTTATGAATATAATTAAAAATTCATGTTTTCATGAATGGAATTACAAGAATGGAATTTAGTTAAAGAATGGCTTATTCATTTTATTATATTATTCTTATCTTATTTATAATAAATATTATAACAAGTACCATGCTTTGTATTTTTGAATTCTCTACAAATGTACAAAAATTTGCAATTCATTAATACTATTAATACATTTTATTTCAAAGGACATCATAAACCAGTAACACGAATGCACGTTATTTTATATGTTAAACTTACTCGAGAGTAGCGATCTATAACGAATAGCATCTTCTTGTATTCACATGAATGTTTTTTCAAACAGGCGTGCAATTCTTCCATTGTAAAGAAATATCTTTTTCCTTCCTTTAATAATTTCTCAAGAAATGTTTTCTTCCGTATTAACTACAGACACGCAAATTGATTTTCGATATGAAGAATCGATAAAAAAATATTTTATATAGGGTACCCTAGTCATAATCATGATACAATCGACAGACGATACTGCATGGCAAAATAAGTAGAAAATATAGAATAAAATTTGTTCATATAGCACTTCATTTTCATTAAAATCGAATTTGAAAATTTATTTATAATCGTGTATAACATTCGTTTATAGCATAAGTAAATTTGGTTAATTAATTACTGGATACTAATGAACAATTAACAGAAGGTTATTCTACATGCAGAAACAAGTAAGAAATGTAGAATAAAATTTTTCCATCTAAAATATCGTTTTATTATAATATTATTATAATATTATTATAATATTATTATATTATAATTTAAGTTATCATAGTCTAAGCTGATTATCATTGCATGATAGATTGTAAGCACGCAAATTAGAATAACGAAAAAAGAAGTTAAGAATTGACCTGGTACACGTGTACTTGATAAATTTTCAAAGTTGATTTTGATTTGATTTTTTCAAATTCTCACACATAGAATAACCTCATGTCGATTATTTATTCTTATTCAGCGAAGAATAGGTCAAATCCGAGTATAGTTAATAAATTTTCAAATTCGATTTTCTTGAAAACGGAGGGCAATATCTTCCACGTAAAATTACTTCCTCGCCTATTATACCATGATTGCTGTGACAGTCTGTATATAGCGTACTTACTACCTTTTTACTTGTCATTCTAACCAGTAGAGTATGGCAACTTTCGTTAATATTCTTGGACACCAGCGCTAAGTGCACACAGTTTTTATCCTAGAGTCAAATATTTTATAAAACTAAACAAAACCCAAATTCCATTGTAAGCTTTTTAAATTACACGTAAATTGAAAGTAACTTAAGCATATACAAAACAAGTGATACAACCGACACTGCCGATTACATGCCTTTGATTTTCTCGGAATGTTTCATACACTATTCACAACTGAAACAATTGACAGCTGACAAAATCTATCTCCGTTTGCTGTCGAACGGTTAACTGAATTTCTGTTTACAATTTTGTAACGTGACACTAACAGTCAGATAAGACCATTTGGCTAACAACGGTCCACGAATATGAAGATCAAATCGATGTTAGTAAAGTGGCTTAGCTCCTTTTCCTATTACTCATAAGTTAATGCTCTAAACATAGTAAATTTTTCTGTCTTATAGAAATTGGTTAATTTATATGATCAGATTAATCTTAGAATTTATAATCTTAAGAAACATTGTGATGCTTAGTGATTATATGTACATAACAACGTGTAATCAATTGTATTTGAATAGAAATGTATCGAGACAGTTAATATACATGTGATTATTAAGTTTTAGACTATGTGCTGAATTAATCATGATAGTTTTAATTGATATAATCTGTATATAAAAAATAAAACTTATAGATCAAGTCGAAGACAAACAGATATTAAATTGATATTAGTAGTACTTGTTGAATTATACGTAATGTGCCATTAAAGTAAATGATTATAAATTACCTTCTGTACGGAAAATTTCCTAATATGGTGTAATTTTTACAATATCGATGAAAATCTGATGATTACCGTAAACAGTGACTTTTAACCGACAAAAATGAATTTGTTCCTGCCGGTATATATCACTGACGTAGTTCAATATGATATCGATAGATGGTATTCGTTCATTTTGGCGGCAAATTATCGTTTTCGTTTTAAATTCGAAGTAAAGTTTAAATTTACTAAAAAAATGCGTTTATTGATTTATTAAATATTAGTACTTATTGCTAAGAAGATATTTTTGGTAGCTACAGATTAGTACTAGTGCACAGCCCTTTATTGTCAAGTCGTGCTTTCTTCCTTTTCTCTGTTTCCTAATATGGAAGTTTAAAAAATTTATAAATAATTCAAAAAGATAAATTTTTGAAAATAATAATAATATTAATTACAAAATATTTGAATTTAGAAAGAAAAATTTACCTCTGTTTTACGCAATATTTCTCGTTGAAACTTGTTAAACTTGCGCCGAATCATATCGAAAGATTTTTTCTCCGATTTTAGTAATGCTTTCATCGATTTATCAGTATAATGCAATAAATAGGCATTTCTTTCACTATAATCTCGAAAACCGGATTCTAATTTCGATTTCATTTCAAGGTGTTGATTGGATAACGTGACAATTTCACGACGAGCTTGATCGACTTCTTCTTCTAAATTGACTAACACTTTTTGATAACACGAAATATCTCGCTCGATAGTTCTTTCGATTTCATATATTGTTTTGATCTCCTTTGGACTTTCTAATTTCATTATCTGTCGAATTTGCTGATGTTTGCTAAGTTTATCACGTGCATCGTCTAAATTTCTCTTTGCCTAACGAATAATTTCGAAGAATTAATAATTTCAAATCTTTGGAGAAAATTTGTTTAAACATTTATAGTAAACTACAATATACCTGGAAATATTTATCAACCATGTTTGTAAATCTTTGTCGAACAACGGCAAGAGTCTTTTCGTTTCTATCAAATATTTCCTTAATTTTTGCATATTTTAGTTCCTTTTTTAAGAAAGAGTCAAATAAACGTCGAACCTTTTTTCGATATATGTAAATTAGTGACACATGCAAGTGGTTCGGAGAAATATAGTATAATAAAGTCTAACCGTCATAATATTCTCGCTATCAATTTTCAGAATTTGTTTAGACGTTGCTGAATGTTTGTATTCTAGACTTTTGTCGGGAGAGAGTGCAACTGCGTAAGGGCCTAAGGTCACGCCTATCGCTATTCAACGTTAAATTTTAGTTTTCTTATGAATATTCTTTAAAATTATATTAGCCTAGTAAGTGTTGGCTTACTAGATTTATCTAAACTACCAACTCTTTCTTCTAACTTTTTCGTATCTTCTTCAGTTTTAAGATCTTCTGCGGAACTCCTAACTCGTTTCCGTTTACTGACTTCATCATCGGATAATTCAATTTCCTGTAAATATTTCGATATACATAGCACGAATGAACTATAAAAAATAATTTATTAATAAACTACGGATTTGAAATTTGAAAAAGTGTGAAGATGCGCACATCATGTTTTTGTGTGTTTGTTGTGTCGTGTGTTTTCATTTCTTTAGTTATATTTAAAAACTATAAATTGTTGCATAAATATTCGCAATCTTATTAATCTCATAATCAAACCTTAAGTAGATTTTCTGCTGAAGTAGCTTCCTCTATACTTTTCACTAAACCCTCGTACGTCTCCTTTAACTTGTCAACTTCAACTTCCTTGACGCTTAATCTAACAATTCAATCATTTAGAAATCGAACCCAAAATTATCCCATAGATAACACAGATCATGCAACCTGTTATATAGATCCTTGATATTCTTTAGCAATACTTGAGCCTGAGACACACTAAACAACGTAAAATCCGAAATCTTGCCGTTTAAAAATAGAAGAATACTCCGATTAATCTGTTCCATCCGGGCCTTCGAGATATTCATGAATGCTTCTTGATGCAGAAGCATATCGTTCAACATCAGTTCCTTCTTCAAAGCATTAACATCCTCTCGGAGCTTATGCACTATCAAATCTGATTGATGTTTAATATCTTCTTTTATCCTGACCGGTTTTAATCTTGCAATTTTAGCAGTGAATTTTAAAGTCGACAATGTGATGTCAAGATCTTCTCTTGTGATCCGAATGTGAGATATCAACCTATTTTAATTACATTATATACCGCGGCTTGAAATTTATGATACAAATGAAATTTTGAATACCGTATTATGGAAGAAACCAAAAGAGTATTTCCCAAAATTTTCAGCAAATTACTGGAGCGTATTATGTTAACGACGGATGATCTTGATCTTCCTACATACGAAAAGAATTGCTCGAGCTCACTCTTCATTAAATTCGCCACACCTATATCCACGGCCGGTTTTCCACAATTATTTCTTCCCACTGTTCCTGTACCAGCTGTTTCCACGATATGTACCTAAGGTTTTAATTAAATCCCTAATTAACCCTTTGAGTGCTATGGGCGCATATAGTTGTCTGGCGAAAGCTATCGGTGTGGACTAAGGACATATATATGCGTTTTCTGTAAGTGCCCGGCATGGACTAAGGACGCATGTATGGGTTTTTCAATTTTTCCGAACACCTACGCAGAAGTAATACTATTACGTTTGTGTGAAATAAATATAAATGCATTCCTTACGGCAGTAAACAAATGCCAATAGTGCCTCGTTATTGTTGAAGTGGTCACCACTTGTAAGAAAACTCTACATCTGGTTTTTTTAGTTTTCTCAAAGCACTGAATTTTTCACACACAACTAAATTATTAACTTGTGTTATATTTACTAAATTTAGTTTTCTAGTTTATTGTTTTCTAGTTTATTACCCAAATTCTAATTAACTGTAAATTTCAATGTTTATAATAAATAATTAAAAATAATTAAAAAATAACGCTCTTGAATCATTTAATCTCGTGCAAAAGAATTACTATAACTTATTACGATTTGCGCTTCGAATAGTCAATGAACAGAGTTCAGTCTAGCGAAAAAGTATTTTGTCCACAGCGATCGTCAGCGCTAGACGCGCGCCGTCCGTACGGACGACATAGGCCGCGAGTACTCAGCACTCAAAGGGTTAATCATTAAAGACTATCGTCAGGTTAAAACTTTACGTCGTGCGAAAATTGTATCTCAATAATACAGGATAATTGGATTCGATCGAACTTATTGATATCTAAAATGAAAAAATGCAAATGCAGTGAAATTTCATCGATAATATCGCGATTTCCTTCTACGATGACTTTCGAAGATTAAAGCGAGATTAACGAGCAAGCATTTGAAGTTCTACGACTCTCAATGCCTCGCCTCGTAAAGTTTGTAGTCGGATCAGAGTCGAACAATTACTTTGGCTGTGGTTACAATGCCCCAGGATGTAATTAGGCTCGTGTTAGACACGTGAAAGGTAATCACAGACGTGGCTAAATGAGACGCCGGATAAGCCGATTCTTTCGCAATCGATCTTCTGACTTCCCCTTCGAAAATCCTCTTCAAACCTTCTCTTTCGTTATCCATGCACACCACGGAGATATCCTGGAATTTTTCTCACTAAAATTCTATCGGACGTCTCGTCGCATTTTTTCGTAAAATATTTTATAACACCTTGAAGGGTTCTCGATCGTTTATCTTGACTTTATTGTTATCCGTGTCAGAGACCAGTAAATCTCTCGCCTCTTTCCCGTACAATTCGATAAAACTGACACGGTACTCTATCTTGCTGACTTCCGTTCTGTTCGCTTTTTCAGCGAACATTCGGGACAGAAGTCGAGTGACCAGGCCTCTGTGCTGAGAAAACGAATGTCATCACTGTGTTTGCACATTTGATGAACTCATAGCAAAAACGATCCTCGTCTAGATTTCTCTTCTTCGGGAAAGAGAAAGAATATTCTAGGATCTTTAATTTTTCTCTTTTAAATTCGTCATATTTAAAATTATGTAAAAAGTCATGAACTTTGAGAAGAATTGTTTTTGTTAAGAGCTCCTTAAAATCGAAAATACAAAATATTCGACATAATCGTACTTCCCAGTTGTTTCTCAGACCGCTCATGGTGAAACTCTTTCCTGAACCACTTTGTCCGTAGCCCATCAAAATACAGCTCACACCGTCTAAAATTCTTAAATTGCGGTTCTTCGACTATATATTATATATACTTCTTGTTTATAATCGATACCGTTTAAGACGTCCGTTGTTTGAAAAATTATTAACTCGATGGTCTATAACGGAAGTCTCGAACAGCATTAACCAGAAGGTAACACAGTGACTCGTGAAAATGTTGGAACACTAACAGAAACATTATGTTAACGTATCATGTATCTTATATAAAAGACTTTTATGACACGTATACATGATACGACTATCATGATCACTAAACTAGTAATTTATATGCAATTTCATACTTTTTTTTAAAAATAATTACAAAAATGGTGTTTAAGTAGAAGGTTGTTTGGTTATTAAATATTATAAGGATTTTACCTTTAATACGTTTTTATGAAACAAACGTAATATATTCACGAAATGATTCTATGATAAATGTCTAAATACTTTCATGAGCCGCTGTACATCTTTCTTTACTTTGGCGCGAGGTCTTCGGTTGTAACGTGGTAAACCTCTTCTTGCGAAGAGTCACAAAATATCCCATCGGTTTGAAAGCACCAGTAAGTTGGTTTCTTCGAAACGGCTATTCTATTTGGTTGCATTTCTTGTAGACATCGTACGTAGACCTTCTGCATCGAGTGAGGAAAAGATTGTTCCTTTCTAATATCCAATTATCGAAGAGAATAGTCATATCTCAGGTGGAAGAGAAATTTCATTACCTTGCGTCCCATGTCGATTCTCACGCACGATTTACACGGTCTCTCAACTGGAAGAATTCTGATGAAAATCTTCATGTTCTTCTCGTTAACATTCGCATCATCGTAATCCGTCATGCTTAAGAGAAAGCTATTCGTTTGAGGCTATTGCGTTACGATTATTTTGTTGATGGTGCGAAGTTATGAATGATTAAAAAATTTCTTCTGGACATTCATTTTTTCGGGGAATTTCTATTTTTTCTTTTTTTTTTTTTTGTTGCCGTTACATTTTGTAAAGTTGATTGGTGTAACCCTAACGAATGGAAGGTAATTGATGACATATTGTGATAGATATTTAAAAAAAAAAAAAAAACCGATAATAACATATGCTTGTGTAATTTCAGTTTTGTGGGTTTTCAAAAACAATAATTTGCATGTAGAATATATAGAATTATATTGAAAATACAAAAGACTTGCAATTCTAATTTCTACTTACATTGATTACGTATTATTCTTATAATATACAGCATCTTACACTTAATACATATGTATATATGTATATTTATATCATATTCTGTGAAAAACGTTATATCGGAAAATCGTCAACGTGATACGATTAATATCGAGTCTTTTATTTCGTAATAGTCGAATACAAATCACACATTGTGCTATTACGCAAAGCGACTCGTATATTAACTATACGAAAAAATTGTAACTTTCTTTAACACATAAAATTATAAATTAATAATATGCTTATCTTTCAATGAAATAAAAACTCAAACCCTTTTAAAGACCTTGGAATACGAAAGTTACAGACGATTTCTTCGATTACAAATAAAATTTATCGACTCATACAATATTACACTTTACCTTATTTTTATATTCTTTTTTTTTTCATTTTTACTGCTTATCATCATTTTCCAAAAATCCTTATCCATTGTTAAATATCAAATTATTTATGCCGTATAAAATTTCCGTCAGATATTCAAAACATACACTATACATACCTAAAATCAAAGAAATACCAATCAACAAATGATTGTATTCAAATAATCAATTCGGCATTTGATTGGTAACGAACCGATAATTAAAAACTAAGAATATGCTGTATTATACTCTTTCCTATACACCATCGTTAGAATCTTAACTTTACAAAATCAAAAGGTATGAGAATCGAACGATAATTATTAACTTTTCTCAGTTACTTAAGCAACTGTATCATACGTTATTAAAATTTATAAGTCGCTGCTTGCAATTTTATAAAAAGATGAATTTCCATTAATTAAATACAACGCCTACTTTTTCTATCACATTGCGCTCCGAAATAAATGGCAAAAGACACTTTTTCGGATTCATCCCAACAATAATGATATTCGATATACCAACACAAAACTCAATACAGTAGGACATTCGTAATCTAAACGGAGGTGTAACTGTTACTATGTGTATATTGTTCTCTCACTGCAAAAAGCCTCCCTGCTTTTTCTTATGTTTCATAGATTAATCTTCTTGGATTATTTTCATACATAAAACGATAAATCTCTTCTTGTGCAAACATTCTGTATTGCGTTCTTCTCTCTTTCTCTCTCTTTCTTTCAAACCTTTATTTTTTGTTCAATTAACGACTAATAATTATTATTATCGATAAATACTACCCAGGCTATACCTATAGACTATCACTGATAGAAACGCATTACAAACGGTATAAAATGGACATTCTTCACCTTTTCAACAACACTAAATATATAAATCATATTATAATTTTTTTTCTTTTCTTCGTATCTTTTTCTTTTTTTTTATCGTTTTCTTGTTTAATCATATAATCGCATATGACTTATACTTTACACAATAATACGGCGTTTCAATAAGTATACCGTTAAGATTCTTTCGGACAAGGAAGAATAGAATAAAAAGTGCTAATATTAAATTGTGGTAATCGAAACAATATGTTGCGTGTTTCGTTAGGCTCAATCGACCCTTTATCTCTTGGCATTTCAGTCTTTCTAACGGCTCCACATAAACGACAATCCATTACTCCGTTTTCTTGCAAACTCTAGCGCAGCAATCCTGACTCTTGCGTCCCTGAACTGTTCTTTTCTTTCATTCGATGGTTACGCTAGACGTTATCGATCCTCGCCTGGACAACCAAACCCTAAAACAACGATACATTGTTTTAAAAGTGTTCCATTTGTCTATGCTTACTTTTAGGGAAAAGATTTAGATATATGTTTTAGGAAGTTTCTCTTACCCCAGGCCAGCTCCAACCAAGACAGAGAGAATGTTTGTGATAAAAAGAGTATAAAGGACCTCTTTTGAGAACAACCCAACCTTGCCCACTTTTGTCGTACGAATGCTATAAGATTTCTTTTTATTCACTCCCTGAGGATGCTTGAACTTCCAATCTCTGTAGTAAAAAAAAAGAATCGATAAGCAACCTGCTGCATGATCGAATGTCCTCCGTCACTCAAGTATTAATTAACAATGTAACTTTAACAATGTAACCCGAGAATGATTCGAGTCAGCAATCAAATATAATACAAGTTAACATCTTAAACATCATTATATCTAAACTATGTATTTCCTATGAAATTATTTAATTTAGTAATACTTTTATTTATTTTTTATTTCTTATGAAATTATTTATAACCGTATATTCTTCTTGTCATACTCTTAAATGCAGGAAATCTCAAAGATAAACAGATAAATCGTTCATTCTGAATTCTTCGTTATTTCATTACACTGTCAAAGAGTCAAAAGTCGAATATTCTCTTACTTCGGTGGTGCTTGATCTGGACGCGAGCTCCATTCGTAAATCCAATCGGTGTTCTTCTCCAAAAGCTCAGCGGCTTCCTGCGCAGAGAAAAAGGAACGGGCGATATTTAAAGATTTGCTAAATCTTTTGGTCGTACGAAAAGAATATTCTTATGAATAAAGAGCGTCGTATCTGGCTTCACTACGAGTTGTCCCAGTAATCCCTGGTAATCCGATTTAAAAGTGTTTAAGCAATACAGACAAACGAATCCTCTATAGTATGATGAAATTGAAGATACTCGCGACTTCTACGTTGACCGTCAATTGAAGCCGAGGATCAGTTTACCAAAGGAGAATCTTCACACGAGCAACATAATGCCAGATGTTTGATTTTCCACTACGCAACGTATCTAATTCAAAAATCACTAAGATCAGACTTGTATCTGTGTATGAGAACTCGTTAACCGCTATAAATCAATCACACTTTCCTTACACAAGCGGATCAAATACTTTTGCTTCACAGTCGCAGTGAATCATTATCGCGGAAATAAAAAAATAGAGTATATTTATCCAATGATCGTTGTCAACGACCCTACGAGAAAATAACCTAATGAGAAAAAATTTCTAACAACAAGGCATAAACAGCGACAAGCGTTAAAGAATGGTTGTCTATTATCGATGATTTTTATTCGAAGATAAGAACCTTTTCGGGAATGACAGAAGACAATTACCTTGAGGGATCAAGTAACTATCATCTGCATACGCATATTACAGAATAGAACATTCATACATTCGTATCTGTTGCCGAGAGAACCTGTTTCATACAATACGACTTACTGCTAACAGTATGACCTGATTTTAAATTACCCGAAATACAACGTCGAAGATAATTTAGAACACAAAAAGACCTCGATTTACCAGAGTTCATCAAGGAAACAAAATTGCTCAATAAATTACTAAATATAATGTTCGTCGTTAGTTGGTAGTTGATACGATATTAAATATCAGTGTAAAAAAAAAAAGCAAAAGAGTATCGTCTTATCGTAAAACTCGGGTACTTGAATAATTTTAGCTTCAATTAAAAATGTTTATCCAAGAGTAAATAAAATTATAGAATTACTGAAACATAAGAGGAAATAAAAATGGAAGAAGTACTTGTGTCACGATTCACATTTCAGTGAAATACTTATACACCGCTTATCTGTGAATGACTCGAAGAATAGCCAAGGATAACTTGCCAGGCAATCAGCCAATCACGTCACGAGCGCAACTGTCGTATCGCTATATTACGATATACATATGTATACTATAATGCGTATCAAACAAGGCGTACGTCTGTTTGTAAACAATTCAGCTACTTTAAAAAGGAAAGTGATTTGCGCATTCATTCGAATGAATCATGCAATAAAGTGGATGACACTTGAATTACTATCAATATAATTATGTTGTGGCAAAATATATAATTATATATTCATTGTGGCAATAAGTTATGGTAATTATGCAAAAATGTGGCCTCGCGGATTTTCATCGACTTGAGGTATATTATCAACGATACTCTTTTCAGTAATCTTTTCGTATATCTATTTACATATGTCCCCCGCTCGTCTTTACGTGACAAGTCATGTACAAATGTATATTAGGTTTCTAACGTTTGGAATAGATTTAGGTTAAGTTTAAGTTAGGTTTAGTTTAGCTTTAGTTCGAGTTAAAGACTAACGGCGACCGGATTGATAGTATATCCTAATCTAACCCATATAATACGATAATTTAAATACATAGGCGACTTCTGAAATTAAAGATGCTCATCCCATATTTACATCCATATTTGCTCGCTCAAACAAACGTCGGACAAATATTGTCACAATTTGTTCGAACATAGAATGACTCATAAAAATATTGGAACACTTGCCACAAAAATTTGTTATGGATACGTGTCATATAAAATTACAAAATATTAAGACATACAGCAACGACGAAAACTAGATATTTCAATACTAAACAATAATAGATATTTTGCGTTTGTTATCCATGATCCAAAATTCAAATTATCCAAATGTTTTGCCAAGTTCGTCAACGAGTTTGCTAAGCACCGTCTATTCTATTTCTCGAAATAGTGTTTTAGGTAATGCGTAATAAATCTCGAATATGAATAAGCGCAACTCATACTAACCAGATTTACGCTCAAAGACATTGCTACTCTCTAAACAAGATCCAGAGTTTTGAATTCTCGTGAATGTGCTAACAGAAAAATCTAAGAACACGTAGCATACTTCTAAATCACTTTTATTAGTGTTCTGTCCTTCTATTGGACTAATTTAGAACGCAGAATTATTCGTAGAATCTTCGCGTTGATCTTTTTATTGCTCCACAAAAAAAACACATAGACATTTACAACACATAGACACATAGACACATTTACTTCACAAGACATAAAACTATCGTGAACCGGGCCGAATTTAGTAAACGATGCAGTGACTCTATTTTAGAGATAAAAATAGAATCCAGATAGAGAAATGATTAAATACGAGGTTAACTCGCGAGTTCAACGCACTTGGAATAAACATTGCAATGTGCAAGCGAACCAAGGACTTATAACTAGGTTACGACTCACGAGGAACGACCTTAAAAGGGTCTTCGTCGGATGATTTCATCGAGAAATAATCGCATGGCACAAGCAATCGGAACTGTTTATCTTCCCACGCATGACTTGAGCTAGATTGACGAATCAAAGAATGGCTAATAATACTTCAGAGCTTCGGGATAACGATTTTGTATAATAAAAGACTACATGTATTTTTATAGTAGTTGTAATGCTTACGGTATATACGGTGACTCATATTAATTTGAAAATTTGGGCATATATAATGCACTGTTTCTTATTTCAATGTGTATGTGATATGTATTTTTACTAACTGTAATATTATATTTGTCTTAACATACAATAAAGGTAATAAACAAATAACAGTAGAAAAATGTTCTGCAATCCATAGCTTTGAAAGTGTAATAATAAAGGATTTTTTTTATTAAATTATGTTAGGTACCTAAATATTTATGAGTGATAATATACATATGAAAATAAACTGAACCAAAGTAAATTTCATTTTATTTACATCCATAAGTGACTGGCAGCCCCCGTGCTGCTTAGACCAATATGAGCCGCTCTGTGCTCTTTGGTATTCAGGTCATTCGCAAAGAAGTGGCAACGAAAGATATTCCTGAGCATCGCTTCTCCAATTTCATTCTCGCATACATAAATACTTAATGGCTGAAAATTAAGAACATGATTCAAGCGGAAACTCCGTTTCATTGTTCCGGCATTTGTAGAATCTTCAGCGTGTTACTATATAGAGTGTAAATTAATGTATTTCGATCCCCCTGCTTTAACACGTTGAATACTATGGGGGTTTTATTGGTGACTGGCATTAGACTTGTTACTGAAGCTATGAAGTAAGGGAAAACATGGCTGACCATAAGCGAATTAATCGAAATAAATAAATTAAATAATAGTTTATAATATTTTTAACGTCGCAGTAATAATGTAAAGTACTATAAAACACAAACAATTTTATTTTTTAATTAAAAAAAATTAAACTAAATTAATTTTTTCTACATTCAAATTAATCAAATAGTCATTCGTAAAGCTTCTGATGATTTCAATCCACAATGAAGACTAACTTAACAAAAAAAAATTCAAGCAACTGCGCATCAAACTTCGACGCTCCAATTGATGTACAAGTTCGAAACGGAAAAAGGATCAATACGAACGTACGATATGGTCGAAGAAAAAGCAGGCCACGCGTACTTTGTGTCCTCTGCGGATGGCAGTTGGCTCGGCCAAATTCAAAGAATTCATTCGATATCACGCAGCACGTTATGTCGGAACGTTTTCGGATTGGTTTACAGACAGACCACTAACCACTGACCAGCGACGTTGAAAAGCGATCTACGCTTTATCTGGGTCTTTTCTAGTTGCAATTGCCCATAAGTTTCTTCGGCGCGTCCCTTACTTCCCTTTGGCGGACGTAATAATAGGGGATTACGTCCACTGCCGGCGTGTTTCGGATTCATTCAACGAGGAAACCCTTAGCTACCGACATTTCACTGTGTAGCTTTGCAGCGCTGGCTCGAGAGGGTCAATGACGAGCTACGCTTTCTGTATATAGCTCCATTATTCTATTCTGTCTCGAGACTATGCTACGTGCAATTTCAGAGTCTAATAAGAACAAGCTAGCTCTTCTTCGTTTAAATCTAACACGACAGGTAGTCATGGAAAAAAGTTTAATGTGTATTTTACAGATTAATTCCACTATCAAGTTGATTTTAGGTGGATCACGTTAAATATTAAAATTTACTTATCGTGAATCTTCGTATGAATGATTCAACGTCGATTCAGCTGAAAATCACGAGAGGATTACTGTTTCTGTTTAGCTTCTGCCAGCTCCTAGTCTATATCAAATGAAGCTTAAAGTGCTTATCAATCAACTCTCGACAGCAAATGCACTTTGAATAATCTTCGAGTGGATATTGACCCATAGAAAATTTAGAAAGTTGATGTTTACATCTATTGGCAACGTATATATTTGATCTTATCGGTAACGAGAACATTTATCTTTGTAAGGTATAAAAATGAACGCTGCATGTTTATCGAAATCAATTTTTCCTTTGTCGTTAAACATAAAAGATATCAAAAATGATTTGCATTGATATATAACCGATGCGTTGTCGGGAACGTGACAGGGATCGCATACGTAGCAATATTTTATGCGATCGTGCAGGATGGTATACGTGACAGTTGGCACGGTCCTTATCCCTCCTCTTCAATCGCCTTCTTATAATTGACCGCCTTTGTGCTGACTAATCTGCTGTATATCGCAATCTGGATTAATTTGTCACTGTCGATTAAAACATTGTTAAGAGGAGTAAAATCCAGCTTATTCTCGGTAGCGTGAAAAAAACAGAACGTCCTACTTTTTTTTAGATACACGACGAAAGTCGCTTTATTTCGAACGTCGAAATCAAACATCTACTTTATTACCTTTTTTTCTAATGTACATATATCATGCCAACAGAACGTGCAAAATGGTAGTAGAATCCGAGAAACATAATCCTGAATTCGATAACTAACGTTCAACTCTCGTCACTTTAACACTAACGATGTTCTTTTATCTTTTTTTTTTTTTATTTTTTCTTTAGTATCGAATAGTTTTAATCCAGGAACGAGACGAGAACTATCTTATGTTTAGAATAAATCGTACACATAGAAAACGGAGTGAGAATTATAGACAGTATCGACACTCTCCTATTCCTCTCGTCTAAGCTCGTCTCATATGATATTAGTTTTTTGGCAATATTTCAAGAAAATGTTGGAGAAAGAACGTCACTGAAATAGTCAATTAACGACTAGCAGACCTTGGAAATGGTTCTTTTGAAATTAATCGCGACAACCGGCGCAATCTCTTGGGAATCAAACCGGAATCTAATTCGTCTTCCATTAAAAATTATCCTGGGGAAACTTTAGAAGTCGATGGAGAACGATCGAATATCATGCGGTGCCACCAGACTGCAGATACTTGTGCATTTGTTGAAAATTTAAATGTTCAAGATCGTGCAGAATACATAACGAATGCAAGAATTATAATATTTAGAGGATGAAATCAGGAACCAAGAATAAATTATTTTGAAGCTTCTTACGTAAAATGTCATTGAGAAGGACTACAGTTATTTAAACTAGAAAAATGAATTCTTACGATAGATACAACTTGTTTAATTTGGGTTAAAACGGTTATCATGTCTAGTTACAACTATAAAGATTTGAATTTGCATTCTCGGTTTAACCATGACGAAATTGTTGGTATCCCAATATAGCATGAGAAGAGTTATTTCGCGAAACAGGGTGACTGGATAGAAAGATGGTTTTTATTAGCAAGCGAAACGGATACTGCTCGTACACGATAAACGAGAGTAGAAATATAAATAAACTACGGCCGTGGAACGTGCGTGGTTCAGCAGACGGATTGGTATGTTGGAATAACACTTGCTATTTTATGTTAGGCATTAAGATCTAAATAAATACTTACAATTCTGTTCCATTTTATGGAATTACATACACAGAAATTTTACACCTTTTAGAATTTCATTTTAAGAACGATTGACGGAGTTAGATAAAGATCGTACTGCTCGGAAATGTAATTTCTCTTTAAAATGACTTGCAAGTAAAACACATCGACACACCAACAAGACACTCGCATAACAAATTCTAGAGAAGTTTTTATCGCACGTTCTCCTTTTCGCGTCACGTTTCCGTATTATATTTCCTGAGAATTCACGAATGCTAACTTTCTACGCAATTATTTTGCGAACAATCGAATATATATATATGGAAGTTTACTTACCGAGGTGCTCATAAGAAACTTGGGATTTTTGATCTTTCGAAGCGCTTTCATTATAACATGAATCCTTTGCAACAGAATTTCGACATCGAACTTCATTCTCTAGGAATTTTTATTTTTGTCGAAAAGAATTCAAACATTTTACTTAATGAGCAGTTATGTAATTTAACACAGACAGTCAGAAGTACCTCATATGTAAATACTATTTCTTTCCCTATGTTACATCTAAAATAAAATTAGTAAAGCAACTAAAGAAATTATTTGAAACCAATATCTTTTAACTTCGTTACAAAGTAATTTTTCCTACGTTGTTTCTAAAACGAAAATAACATAATAATTGGAAGGATTCGTCATTTAAAATTTCTATTCGTTTATTTCTATTGCAAGTCAAATATGCGCAAACCTGTTCGACGCTACATACGATAGATCATCATTGAGCATTTCTCTAATACGTAATCGTTCGCTTATACCTGTATTTATCGCATTCCACGGAACAGCGCGAATGCGCTCGGTTGGAATGAGCATAACGGCTGTTCGACTTAATCCAATAGAAGCGTAATACATCGTACATCGGCTACGTATATCGAGTGTCTCCCTTCTTACTCCTCGTGATTTTCTCGTTCGCTAACTCGCCGTGAAGTGGAACCCGTTTCTCGAATGCAATGCACACCGCGTGAGAGGACCGGTTTCTGCCCAAGATGAGACACGTAAGCGTAACCGTAGAGAACGCCGCCGATTCGCTCGTTTGTGATCGCGTGATCTGTCCGCGGTAACAGCGGAACACGCGCGTTACATCAATAAACACAAACTCAGGTGAACGAACTAGCACAGCAAAGCGGTATACTTCTGTGTTCTTTCTTTGGTAAAACCGTGAAACTTTTTACGCGTTTAGTTTATCGGGTTGATTCCACTTGACTTCGCATCCATTAGAGTTTCGTGTAATAGCTCATTAAATTGTTTGAACGCTTATAACAAAAATTTCAAAATAGGAAATTATGAATTACTCGATCATTTGACAATAAGAAAATTTGCATAGACGCTGAATCATTGAATAAACATAGAGTTACTGTTCTATCACGATACGAAAGAGTAATGGATACAAAAGCAACGCATGCATTGCAGAAGCATTCAAACTGGAGACACAAAAAGAAGTTATATAATTTAAAAATAAAATAAAAAAAGAAATAGTTAGCACGATGTTATAAAGTATTTCAATTCCCACAAATTTCATGAAATTATAGCATTTAGATAAAAAAGAAATAACAGTTTGAATCATACTCGATCTACACAACAAATAATAGCTACAAAAATTGCAGAACAGCTTTTAGAATTTTGATTGATTTTTGTAGAATATTTCAAAAGTGACGATTTTCTACGTGCGTCATTCTTCCAGTTAAACTGGCGATATGCTTTCTATGCGTTCCTCGTGTCTCTCCTTTAAAAGCAAAGTAGGATCGATAACGACACGATGAAAAGTTTGCCAAGGTTCCCAACGGTATACAAACATACGTAGTTGCGAAAGTATGAAACTATAACCGGTGTCTCGAATCCGGGTATCCTTGGGTATCTGTAAGTGAATTACGATAGTAGGTGCAAAACGCTTGCCTATGATTACGAATAATGCGCAATCTGTCGAGTCTCGATTCCGTGACTCAGTACCAATCAACAGAGGCATGTTTTCTTCAATTTCCTTTCCTTCTATTATTTTTCTCGTCGCTGTGAATATCAAGGTCGTTCGTTCACCTTGACTTTATCGCTTGTCAACACGATCGTTGATAGAAATGAAACGAAGACGAACGAATCAACACGCTCAAAGATCGTGAAACTCGGCGAGGAGAACAACGGGAGACGAAAAAGACTGTCGCATCGGAGATAAGACGTACAGAGCCTGGAAAACAGAAGCTTCTGAAGATATTCTATTTTTAATGCGTTATCTAAGCGGTTGAATCGAGAAACCGAGGATTCTCAAAGAAGACTCGAGAACACAGCTTAGCTTTTCAAGACCTTGTCTCTACAAAGAGAGACGGTGGAACATAAAGGAGGAGAGCTTGCGTTAAAAACACGGTCCGGCAACTGACTCATGGAAAATCCTCGCCTCTCGCGACTCGTTATCGACCTAACTCATTTTGCCCTTGTCTCGCACCGATTGTTTTTGTCATTATTCTCATCGTCGACTCCGTATTTTTCCACTATCTTACTTCACTGATAACCTTACTGATTTCCCTCCTCAAGGACGAATTAGCGAGCATACCTGTCAATTAACAATGTTTTCCCAACGAGTTGCGCGTAGTTCGAAAAATATAGCAAAGTATAGTATATAGTTAGCTGTTCTTTCACGAGGACTCCTTATCGACGTGGATAAATAAGTCGCACAAACCATCAATAAAAAAAGAGCTTCGCTGCAGTTATCGTACTGATTTGAATATAGATTTGTACATAGATTGTACATAGATTTGTAGATACATAGATTTGTCTACATAGAATTTGAACGAACAAAATAATAAACATGTAAATAACTTGAAGTTTTCTATACATATTGTGTTCTATAGTTGAGAAATTCAGTGGTAAAATGGTATAAATATATATCTTTTTCGAAGATGAGTAAGTTTTCTTAAAACTGTCGACTTTAGCACTTTCTCGTTAAACTCTTCAATTACGTTTCGTAGTTTCGTCGATGCGAAAGAGGCTCGGTATTCACCGCACACGAAGACACCGTGGTTTTCCACGAACTCGCATAAAGCACCTCGCGTGTTCTATGACCCACAATGCACGCTAGGAGGGGCACGCTAAAAGAGTCGTTGATCCGTAGACCTTATATGGAAAGTGTAGCCCCTGTTTTGTTTCGTTCGATAAAACCAGTTGCACAGGTCTCCATTTCGAAGTACATACTTCACTTAGTCATGCGCCATAGAGAAAATGGTGTAACAATTACACGATCTCTTTTACATGACTTTTCGCTCGTGCTATATTATTCTTAAAACGATATATATTGAATATTGCGTAACAAGGTTTAGATGTATAATTGGCTGTTGAATAAAGATTACTCGACTCGATTCCACGATGAATGTAGTTTGACCAATTGAACGAACGAAATACGAATACGTAAAATCCTATGTGATGGTGAACCACACAGGCACACGGTATTAGAAATCGATTATGAAACTGACCTTGTTGCAGCAGTAATTTATATAGACTCCTTTGAGCTCATCTTCGGTAGATAATTCTGTGTTCGGACTGTTTGGAGGACTCTTTGGGCTGTAAGAAAAGATTTCACAAATTTTACACATTTTTTTATTACTTATGGAGCATTCACAATATTTTTGCGCTCCGAGTTTTTAATTGAACAGATTTCGGCTAAGAAGTTTTAGCAGCAAGGCAGATCCATAAATTTGCAGAATTAAATTTTTGTTTAGCCCGTGAAAAAAATTGTTTCTTGATCAGTTACGAAAAATAGATTTTCATGTGCAATAGATTAACATTTTAGAGCAAATTTCCCGAAAATGGATACATATTTTTGCTTAATTAATTAACGATTTACTAAAGTACTAAAGTAAAGTATAGATGTTACTAAAAATTTATTTCATGATTTCTACGAAAGTTACTGAAGTAAAGATGTCGTGTATTCGCAATATTGAACGTGAAAGAATTAAATATAATAAACAGCGTTATTCTGATAGAAAGTTAGAGAAATAACAAGAATCTTCTTGACTCATTTCGACTCCGATTTTCTTATCGCTAATATAACTCGATGTCCACTAATATAACTTTCGATCATATGACCTCCGCATCGTATCATATTTTTTTTTCTATATTTCACGCGGAACTACAAATGATAATAGATGAGCTTATCGATTATTTGCGCCACGCTTCAAATCGAACGTCGCAAATAGTAAAGATTAAGGATACAATCAATACGCTAACGTTTGAACGTATTTGGATGTATGTTTATTTCTAACAAAGATATGATTTGATTAGAAACTTCCTGATTTGATTTGTAGCACGGCTTTATATTCACCGCGTATTCATTCTGAGTCTAAAAATACTGTTAAATCATTTGAAAAGCCTTAACGTGCAAATTTCTAACGTCGCAGGCATCAAGGAAAAATCGTACAAAAGATTTGGAAAATTCATTTATACGCCAAGTCAGAGTCACGATGAAAACGCGGTTATTTGCCTTTTCCTTCCTCTTTCAGCCCATAGTCCTTGAGACGTTCCAACGCCTACGAGCACAAAGAAACTGGCCAGAAAAAGATTTCTCCCTCGCTTTCTTCGGAACCGGCATCTGACTCGTGCTTTTTTTTCTTTTCTTCCTCGGCTGCATCGTACTTGTACACAAGGAACAAGATAAACCAGGCTTGTTCTAATGACCCTTTTCGAGGACCCAAGCGCAGGCTGTTGGGATTTGTCGTCTCAGAAAAAAAGATTCGTAACATGATAGAGTTTCGGAGCATATTAGGAACAATATGAATTTTAGACATCTCGAACAACGTTTCGGAGTTTTTAGATTAAATTTAATCGAATTACAAATTTGCTTGATTCCTGTATCGAATGGTATTCATCAGATTAGATTAGATATTGATGACTGCAGTGGAAAAATTTAAATTATCAATTTTCGGAAGTTGCTTTCAAACGCCTCGCGATAAATTGTAACAGAAATTTTAGCTTAAGTTCTAATTTACATTACATTGCGTCTGGCGATTATAAAATATAAATAGGCAGAAATATCCGCAATCTAGTAATAAAGTAAATAATTTTACCTATCTCTCGGCGTGCCTCTACGGGAAGATGCCAAAGAATGCCTAGCAGACGAAGGCAGAGAATCCCTTTGCGCTTCCCTAAGAAGTCGCAAATATTCTTCTCCGCCACTACTGAACGGTAACGGTGTTACCCTGTCGGGCACGGGATTCAATTCCACCCATGACTCTGTAAAAAGACAAATAAAAATCATGAAATAAATCCGTATGACAGGTATAAAAATTTTTATGGCACTTCGTTTTACTATATTATATACCAAATCGTTTTACCAAATTAGCTAGAATTATTTTTGAAAAACGATATCAAATTGTATAAAAATAAAAATGATAAAAAGACAACGGGTTAAATTTCAAATATTCCCGATTAATCTTAAATTAAATAAAAAAATCTCTTTTCCATTTTAAATGTTGAGTTTGTTTCATATATTCTTACCGGTAAAGCATTCTTGCCTACTATACATACGAATATTCTTGTCCCTATATCGATCTTTAAAGACGATATTTCCTTGTTGCGTAGTTATTTGTTGATATACTAACGTTCATTTGCATGATACACAATACATTCGTTGAAACAGTATCAAAGTCTGAAAACAGGATACTTAGCGTATAATCGTATGTTTCCATCGAAACCCGCACGCTAACAGTAAAAACAAAGGAAACAGGATTTCCTGGTAAAAGCGGGTACAAGTCTAACATATCCTGGTCGATACAGTGTTTATAGAAATGTAAAACGCGATGAAGCGATAATATTTGTCGAAGAATCATCGACTCGATTACCAAGGAGGTTGACGGCCAAGGTTCGTTAGCTTTGACGTTCCCTAACGTATACGTATGTATATACATATATATATATACATATATAGAGCGTTTTGCGTCATTAGAGAACACGAATACATGAATGACTTAACACAGTCATAATACAAAATTTATCTTGTATTTCCGGGAAAAAAACGTGTAATTTATTATCAATTATTCTGGAAATCGGCGAGTCTACAATATCTTCTGGGAGCAATTTCTTTGTTTGAAAATCTAACAGCGATTCCGTGATCGAAAGCCACGGACAATTTCTAGGATCTGTGTGGACTATCGTTCAAAAGTATTTAGATACTCGTTCCTCTTCGACAGAATATGTGCATAATTTAACTTTTACTCATTGGACCATTAAAGACCATGACGATCCAGAACTGAATTATTTGATTTTGGAATCTTTTTATTTAACTTAATTTTATTACCAATTTCTATTACGAAGAACATTTTAGGAGTAATAACGTATACGTGCACCTACTCCAGCGAACGTGACTGAACGCAAATAAACGATGAAATATATTTTTAAACGCATGGAAAGATTGCACGTTATTTTTCTCTTGTTTTTTGAAATTGGCAATGTTAGACTTTTCCTTCGCGTTTGCAATTTTAACACTTTAACTTATCTTCGAAACAAATTCTACAATCAAAATTGTATTTATTAAATACCTTCATAACGAACATAGGATAAGAATCGTAGAATTCGAAAGTTCAAGCACAGTAATTAAACGAACGATAAAACAGAACCTTATCGATATAATCATGATAGTCGCGTTTCATTAGAATATTATTAACATTTCAAAGTGTTTTATATAACTAAATATGTAGATAAAGATTGTCTATGCTAAGTGACCGGATACTTTCGTGAGTCATTAGAAATACGTTTCTCTTCCACATTTCCCATTTAGTTTCTACGCAACTAGCTGACAATGTCACGTGTACGATGGAATAAAGAAACATTCTCGTATGGTATGTATATTTTCCAATTATTGAATCATCATCGCTCCTTTGCTCCTTATCTATGACTCAAATAAGAAAAGAAGAAATAAAAACGGGAATTATATTTACACATGAATTATATATAAACGTCGGTACGATATGCAGCGTTCCAATTCTTAGTCAATGCAATTTCGGGACGCTTCTATGTATTCAAAGAAAATTATCGAATTGCGATATTCGATACAAGATAAAAATTTCTTGGACCCAGAATCACAGCTTTCACAAAAGTGAAATCTACGTTCGATCGTTTGATAGATTTTCGTACCGGAGATTGTACGCACTATACGCGATGTGCTTAATTGCACAGCTTCAAAGAGTAACGTCAAGCGTCTCTGTCCTATTTTTTCATTCATCTACTTTTTCAAACATACAGCGATAAACGAGAATACGTATTGGGTTGGCAACTAAGTGATTGCAGATTTTGTCGTTAGGTGGTATTGACAAAATCCGCAATCACTTAGTTGCCAACCTAATATTAACGCGTCGAATTTAATAAGTCGATATTTGGTCAACATTTTTGTTCTTCGCTATGCATCCGCTTTAAAACCGCTTAACGGGTCGTCTATTTGAATTTCAAGGAACAGTGAATTCTCCTCAGCATCCGCATTTCCGCATGCGCCAATTAAGCGAATTACAGGAACATCTCTTGAATAACGCAACCGCTTCACGCAATGGTAGACAATTACAGTGAAATACCGATTCAATTGATCGTTGAAATAAATTGTATATTGAACGATCATATAGGTTTTCATATAGGTATAATTGATGTTTCGTTGAAATTACCAAGGAAATTGCTGAAATTTAGCAAAGTTGCACGATATAGAGTATTCTAAGTCATTACCTATTATCTCCGATAAAATATAACGCATTGCAAATCTTGTGTGAAAACAAGAGAAATTCTATACGCTTCAAATTACAACATTGTTCTATGTGAACCAGAATTCACAATAACGAAGAACCTCTTATTCTACTAAATTATGTTTCTACGTAATATAAAAGAAGGCTACCAATAAATTATTATTATACTATGAACGTTCTAAAAATGAATAGCAAAGATAGTAGAATTGTAGAATCTTATGTTCTCTATCATATGGCGTAAAACTTTCATTCAATTAGTTATAGATCAGAAATTAGAAGGGAGAAACTAAACGTTCATTTGCATTGTATTAATGAACTCTTAAAACTCAAGTATCTGTTAAATCAATACGAGAAGTAGAAATATAAATCATACAGCAAAATCTTTTTCATCCGTTCTCATTTGTTCGTCTTACCTGAATGTGAATGTTTGCTATAGAAAAATCATCCACAAAATTTAATTTTTCAATCAACACGTAAATCAAAACGATAGTAAATGGACTCAGCGGCAAGATTTTTAAACAGCTGATTTAATTATCAGGTTAAAAAAGTGCGACGAGCTGGCGGTCATCGAATGACATCATTTACTACTCTGTTTTGTTAACTTTGCGCCAGGCGTGTGTGGTAACGCGATAAATCGTGGCATACATAAACGCGTACAAGTATAAACCCAATGTAAGCATAATCCGTTTTATCACCAATGGCAAATATGTATAATGATAACTTTGTGTACAACGAAAGCTTTTGCATTCGGTGTATACACCAAATTTAATCGACGATTGCTTCTCTTATCGTCTTTTATTCCGCAATGTTCACACGTTCTCGTTCGCTTGAAACGTCAATATGATTATAATTAATTGGAATTAAATTTTTATGTATAAACAAAGAAAAAGAAAGAGGGGGGGGGGGAGGAAATGGCGATTAAACCGTGTTATAAGAATAAGGTGTATTTGGAAGAAATAAGGAACTGTCGTTATGTATATACTCGTGATCTGGTCCGAATAAATATGAGCAGATTGTGGCAACTGGTCGAGTTATCGAACTTCACTAGACACCAGATTCGAGCGAAATATAGCAAGTTGAGTGGACTACGGGCAAAAAGGAGGAAGAAATTGGATAAGAAGCGTCGCTCGGCTGTCGCAGAATATGATTAACTTATTTTTTTTAACCTCTAATACTGCTATTCAGTTACCAACGCGATTGAGAACGATCGATAGCTTCATCAAGCTACCACACTGAACGTGATTAAAGAGACTGCTGCAATAAGGAGGCAACTTTGTTTCTCCCAAATTTAAATGAGAAGTAAGAACCAACAAGAACCAATTCAAAATCAATAAAAATCAAACTACTTTTTAACGCATTACAAATTCATAGTCAAGTAATATTAGAGATAAACTTCTGCCCTTTTGAATATCAAATCTATATCTTTCTTTTTCTTTCAATAAATACATTTAAATATTGTAGCTGACTGCTAATTACCGCAAACGCTTCAATTGAGAACCATCGATAGTTTCATGCAGAACTTTTGGAAAACTTTGGAAAGCTTCCCTTTAAGGGATAAGTATCAGATATAGAAACAGCAACGAAGGCGGTAAAACGATCAAATTCGTTTCACAAGACGTATCATAAAGAAGCTACTCTGTTTAATCGAAATAAATAAGCACGTGCAAAGCAAGGTCACACGTGTTGACTTAGCGAATGCATCGCGATGATTTTACAGAATGTACCGCGCAAAAAAGAATAACGTGGTTCTTCTCCGCCTCTCTTCTTGATATTTTCCTGCGCAAATACATTCACTTGCGAAGAATATTAATAGTAATCATAATACGCGATTAAACATGTAAATCATCTGACTATGTTACAATAACTCTGGATAACTTTTTCTAGAAACGTTACTCAAGCGTTCGCATAACGTAATCGTTGGACAAAACTCAATAATTCTCAATATGGAAATTATATAATCCTTCGTATCTACGTTTTCAAACATCTGGTAATTTCAATGCGTTTATTACCTTGTGTATCTTTTGCTGTTTGCTAATTTTGATATCGGAAAGGAATAAAATTTCTGCAATTTCATGTACCAAAAATGGTTGAAAGATGCAGCAACGAGCGTGTTGTATTGTATTCTATTGTATTACGAAAGATTTCATTTCTATTGTATTTTATATATTTATATAAAAAATAAAATTTAAAAATATATTTCTTGTAAATCCAACAAATTGCTTTATAAAAAATTTCATTTCTATAATACAATATTTAAAAATACATTTGTTGTAAATTTCACAATAGTTTAAAGTATCATAAATATAAAAAACCTTTCAAATTTGTATCTCGGGGAATAATTACAAACTGATTTAAACAGAATCGAGTGTAAGGTCTTTCCCTATCTATATGCTCGCTATTGTATAATAACGACGGCAAAAGATGCATGAATGACCGAAAGAAGACGCCTGTTAGCGTACTCCGAGCGACCAATTTACAAAACACTCGGATATTTTTTGTCAACAAACGTCGACGATAAGGTTTACAAGCTGCTGCTTGAAGTTAAAGCACGATAAGCAAATGCTCTCTCTTTGACGTAGTCGCTTACTTATGCATTCGATTATCGACTTTATACCCCGACGTTTTACGCTTAAGCTCTATACATTCACGTCATAAAACAATCAGTCATACTATTTTCTTCAAATAACGTTGATAAGATAATTAGGTGAGATAGTGAATTAATTTTTTTCGGATGGATCTGCACGGAGAACCGCATTAATCATCAAAGGGTGCGCGCGCAGCTTAATGTTTGTTAGCGCGCAATCCACTTGACGCGGTAATATTCAACTTGAGAAATATCGTTTAAAAAGGCTCATTCGTTTCCGGGACAACTGGTGTTTGATATCGTTCTTCGACTTCCGTAAAACGAGTGAACGTTCAATTAAGAGTAGCTAATGGCTTCCGACTTGACCCTTATCTGCCTTCTATCAACTTAATTTGTTTCTCCCTAGACAATGGTAAAGAACTAATATAGAAATAGAAATATATTAATAATGACAATTTTGGTTTGTTATTTAATCTGATATCATTATTGAAATTAAAAAATGCATTTTTTGTATATCGAAGTACAAAATTGTTGTTCGCATCGTGTACATAGGTATAATAAAGCAATGCAAGGGTTAACACTGAACACTAATGACAAAGCCGCGACATGAACCTCTCAAAATGACGGGTTTCAATTTCCCTTTCTTTGTCTATGGACATTTGATATTTTTGTCAAATTAATATCAAATTTCACTGAAATTAAAGAATGATTATATATTTCTTCTTCATTTTTTCTCTTTCATATATTTATGTTATATGTAATATTTATTGTGTAATATAACATGTAGTATTATATATATAATATAACAAAATAAATAAATAAACAAATGTATATACATACACAGTAAGATACTCATTTGAGTTTTCAGTTCTGTAATTAAGAAGATTTCCATGAATATTCCATATTTCAATATTTCATGACAGCTCCCTTTAATGTCTGATGTACTCTTATTAAAAGTAAAGACTGTTATTCTAGTAAGAAAATCATAGAATAAAATCGACTAGTATAGAATGAATTAATATGTCGACAACGTGTTAATTTATATAAAACATAAATGACAAAGGGATCCCGATAGTGACCAGACGAACGCACGAAAATGGCCAGGAAGCGTCACGTGCCACGAAATCACGGCGGGTAGGTGGTCTTAATGAATTGAATTAAAGTCCACCAACGAGCGTTATGGTTAAAAATAGAAGCGAACGTGACCCCCTTTCATCGGTCCGTCATTTTAATCAAACGTCCAAAGTCAAACGACGCTACATACGAACAGACCCTTAGTTTCGATTACAAATCTCCTTCGGGCTGTGTTCGAAAGAAAACTTGATGCACAGGGTGCAATAATACTTATTATTTTCACAATTAACAGTGAACGTTTATATATGGATGAATAAAAGATCCATTTGTAAGCACGTTTATTCGTGAATGAATAAATTTGCATTAGATTGTCTCAAATACTCTTTTGTCGAATTATTGTTCGACTCTAAATTGCACATAAAATAATATCTATTAGATTTACAGATATCTGTTAGAATAATATTTTTCATAGAAATCTAAAGCGAAATTTAATATGATAGTAAAAAAAATAAAAAAAATTATAACGTTAAAAAAGCATAAGAATCATATTTCTAACAATGTACAAATTAAAATAAGAGACAAACTAATCGAGGGATGTCCTATCTGAACGATCCTATCTGACGGCCCTACCTAGATGAAAAGATAAATTCCTAGGTATAAAGTTTCAGTCACGCTCACCACTATAGGGACAATGCGCTCGTGAGCTGAGTCACGTTCCAGAACGTTACTGTTAATGTTAGGATAGCTTTTAACGCAGGTCAACCTTCTTCAAGGAAAGTGGCATCGAACGGCTGACGTCACTTAGCTGCGTTCCTGAGGAAGATCACGTAACTATAACATCAAGTCTGAAGCCATTCGATGTTCTTGGAAAAGACTGTTTTGTAGGATGCGATAATCACTAACGGGATACCGTATCGGCTGTTCGTTTTGTGTTTAATCGTCCCATGAACTCTTTTAACTTACATCCGCTATATTTGTCTCAACTATTCCTATTTCTTTTCAATTATACACAAAGATACCTGTTGAGCGTACGAATGTGCAACGGGGAAAAAGAGGTTACGTCACGATAATAAGTTGACGACGCTTTCCTAACATCGATCACATTCACGTTTCTTTAATTATATGAAAGCAACCTGTTTGGGTTTATAATATATAGACGATCTCGAATAGGAAGAAAATACGTAGTCAAGAGATGTTCTTGAACTTAACCGCCTGTCATATTCGTTTGAATCTTTTTGAACTGATTTAAATGACTCGAGCGTTTTATAGAACACTGACCCAATTGTTCACCACGCGATTCGACGTTGGAGAATTACTAAGGAGACTCATTTTTTAAGCGGAGCTGATGGAAACGCGATTTTGGATTTTACACCGTGTTGGAATAGTCATGATTTTTCTAACCTAAACCAAAATTCTTAACGATTTCTAATTTGTTACAAAATTGTTTGATATAATTAAATTGTTATAATTTATTGTTAAGAAAAATTGATTTATTATATATTTTGAAAGTAAGTTTAAAATATGGCCAAATCGAGTTCAAAAGCTTCATAAGCGTCGGTGAAACATAAATATGTTTCTTGATGTGTTCTTTCCCTTTTGTGCTTCCCCCTTGTACCACAAAGTGAGCAGCCAACCAGATGTTACAAAGCGATTCATTTTCCAAGGACTTTTAATGGATGTCCACCGAAGAATAGAATTTTCATATATGGCTTTTTCTTATGAACGAAATTTTACTTTAAGCCAATTGAATTGATTAAAATCGCCCCGATTTTATTGAAAATTAGAATAAAATTGTGTACACATACAAAACAAATAAAATTGATCAGAAGTTATCTTCCTTCATTATGAAAACATAATCAGACCTCACAAATATCAAATTTGTATCGTTTAACGCATTCGAGTCCAATAATTTTTTAAGAGTCAGTTAAGCTAAGAGGCATAATTGTTCTGCCTGTCCCATATCCTTAGTTATGTAGGTACAAGTATTTATACCATGATATAACATCAGTTAATGTCTTAAATATGTATAATTTTTTAAACAAAATAAAAATAAAATTACGAATGATGAAATTGTTACAAGTATACAAGTTACAATAAAAAACAATAGCATACAATAAATAAATGCAAATAATTGACTCGTGTGAAATTTTTAGGCACGGATAATGCTCTGTAATAAAACACCGGTACGACCAGTTTAAAGTCAAATAAATGATGGCGCCAAAATCTTTGAAATTTACATTATTTTATATTGATAACGATGCAATAATACGCTCGCATTCATTTTAGAGAAAACAGCTATTGTTATAGAAAATATCTGAGATAAGGTATCCTTGCAAAGAAAAATATGCCTACAGCGTAAAAGGAAGGAAGATCGCATTTGTTTATGCGTCAGCTGCGGCATGCGAAATGGCCGCAACGTTCGATAGACAGCTGCTCGCGTCGTTCGAAGAAACGAATATTTACTTACCGCCCAGGATCTCGTCTGAGGTGAATTTTCCTGTGGACGACATTGGGATCCACACATTAACTCACTTAGAATACGATTAAAACAAACACGAGTGGTCGACCAACACTTTCGCGAGACACGTTAACGAAGGACGACGCATTCACAACGAATCACTGTGATAGAATGCTCGGTGAGACGCGCGACTGTGCTTTGTTTTGATGGAACATCAACACACGTACGTCAACCAAGCCGACCAATCACGCGATATGCGGCTTCAATGTAAATACAACTATGTGAGTCAAAGCAACCACTACGTGACTCACTACACGTTCTTATCGCTTGGTTTGCTGCTGGAACTCTGAGCAAATATCTCAAAAATCTAAAACAAAAATTAACCAAGTTATTTGTTTTAAAATTTGAATTTAAGAAACATTGAATTTAGTTATGTAGGATTCATAGTACGCATTTCCTCCTATAATGGAAAATTTAAATTTCAATAATCTTTCTATTTACGCATTCACTATAGGTTACATATATTATATGATAGTATAGCTTACTTTTTCTCATAGGATACGATACAAACATATGCCAACAAAAAATAACAAATGAATTGTAGAATAAAATTTATCCGATTGATATTTTATTTGTTGATGAAATAAAATTATTCTCTTATATCTAGTCTGTCTGCTAGAAATTTATTATAAAATCATAATAAATCATCTAAATTACCTAAAATGTAAGAACATAGATTAGTAAAAGGTTTAAGATCTGATTAAGTATATTTAATCATTATAACATTTAGATCGGACTAAATTATGAAAATTATATATATTTATCAAGTTTTGGAGCACAAAGCACATTGCTCCTTTTATATGTGGTGGCAGCACTATCCCAGTTTTACTTCAAGGGTTAATTTGTGTTGCACGACACGTATTTTATCCATGAACTGCGTAAATCGTATTTTCTATCACAAATTGTTCGAAACTACACCATTAAAAGGTACATCTATACTTTACATTTGTGAAATTATCATCTCTTCCTGTAATAACAACGGATAGGCGGTATAATTATGAATAAAGATTAATAAATATTGCTTTGTCGATACTAAAAGTAGACAGTTAAAAATGGTCGCCTTGTAACAGATCTGTCAAGCAATATTTTACCATATCCGATCGTTACGATGCAGTAAATACCATAACTCTAAATTTTTAGTTGTCAGCGTGTTCAACAATAAATTTAAAGTAAATGCAAGAACTAACTAGTTTCTATGATATAAAATGTAATTTCGTGGTTGATGCTGCCATATGCGTAAACGAAGCTATTGTATATTTATTTCGTTCACAAGCTTCGTTCATGTAACAGAGTTCAAGCTTCTCTCTCATAAACATTTTATAATTCTTAAATATTGTGCTAATGCTAATAATAGCTAATAAAATTACTTAAATAATTCATTATTAAAAACTAATATGGAAGAATTATTTATGAAAAAAATGTAAATATAACTATATATATATATGAAATCTTCATAAAAAATTAAGAAGTAAATTAATATTTTTATAGATTATTCACTGTATTGTTAAACACATATCTGGAATGAAAATGAAGATTCCAAACAATCGTTCGGGGAACGATTATGGGAATGAAACAGGGATTATTTCCTATATGGATAATAGTTTTGAATCTGAAATCGATGTACAAGGAACTGAAGAGAGCGATTTTTCTGAATACCTTTGGATGGAAAATGAGGAAGAATTTGATAAAGAGGTTTTGTAACTATTGTTTCAATAATGATTGAAATATTCAAACATGAAACTCTTTTTTATAAGATTTTGATAACATGATAGTAATTAAAAATCATAGGTGATCCAACAATTAATGGAAGAAGAGTTGACAGAGGAATGTTTAAAAGCAATGTGGGAAGATGAAAGACAACATGAACGAAATACAAATTCTATTGCTTGGTCCACTGCTACTAGCATGCCTGAGAATGGTGCGGAACTTTGTCAGCAACTTAATAATCTAAAAATGCATGATGACCTTGCTAAGCAGGTATATCTCAATTTATCTTTTAATAAAAATTAATTACATACGAATACTGTATAGATAAAGAATATCATACTATATTTTATATATACAGAATTTCATACAGGTAATTTGTTTTCAGAGTACATTGAATCCAAATGCAGCTGAATTTGTTCCAGCATTCAAATCGGCAGTAACATCTGTAAGTACACCACCAGAAGTTACTGCAGAATCATCATAGAAGCCATATATTCATTTGTTTAACTGAATAAAACATAGGCTATATATATGGCTAATGTTTACCAACTTCAGTAACACAGTTGTATTAACTGAATTGCATTAAAAGTTAAATGACTGTCCCTTCACGTACAAAGGTATAATGATCATCAAAGCAGATAATACATAATGCTGTTATATGATATTTACGAGTAATGAAGTCAGTTGCATAACCATAAATTGAAAAATATATATTCAAATTTTTATAGTCGTGAGATATTGCATAATATTATAAACATTTAATTTTACATATATATTTTTCGGCGATATATTGAACAACGTGACATGCCAAAATCACTTGTTATGAAAATTTCCAATTTATTGTTTTTATTTTTAACTGAAGAAAAATATATTCAAATGTGGTCTATATAATTTATACATTTGGTTGGAAGAAAAGAATACATATACGAAGTTTCATAAGTTATATGTATACACATTCAACAATGAATTGTTGCATCCAAGTGAACACTACCTTTTTTTTTTAATACTTTCAGAATACTCCTTTTATTCTGATCTGAGAGTTTTTATATACTATAGTATGCGTTTCTGAATGAAACACTTTTCTAAGAGTTCCTTTTGTAACACTTATTTTATACTGGTATACATCTTCTGTAATCATCAACATGAATTAAGAATATATACTGAAGTCGTTAAGACTGATGTAAGTAAAATGTTGCATTAAAAATTGTATTGCATCCAATACATATTTCGTTGATAAAACAATACTTAACGCATCTAATTATACAAGAACAATTTTAATCTTTATTTTTATTGTCAGTTCTTTTATTTAAAAATACCTATGTCATAATTCTCGTCCTCTATCAGCATATGTCTTGAAAGACTTGAAGATCTCAAGTGAAAGTCTTACACAGGCTGTGAAGGACAATTTTTCTGACTCTCTTTTATAATGTTGAGAGTCGATGTATTACTTACTTTAATTAAATAATAAAATTTCTATAAAATATAATATTTTGAAACTGACTAGGATATATATATGAAATGTAATATTATCGAAAAATACTATAAGTGGTGATTGTATTTTCAATTGTTAACCAAAATTCAGCTGATACAAATGGTACAAGTATAAATTTTTCAACCCTTTCCATTACCGTGTTATCTGTTTACATTTTGTGAACCACCTTATAAATTCTATAATATTGAAACTTTTAAGGAATAAAATTATATTTTAATAATGTTAATTATACACGCCACTTATATGTGCTCTTTGGATACACGTATTTATGTACAAATTCTATTAATATTTTTTGCATTGTGATAGATACATACCATCAGGATTTTATAAGATTGCATGAACTAAATTTGTATTACTTTAGTCACAACATACTTTACTATAAATGCAGCAACTGTGATTATGAAGCAAATTAAATAGATTTATCATATAGATTGTTCACAGTTAAAGAACCTTGCATTGATTTCATGATGTTTCACATTATTCTGCTTTTAATTCTTTTTCTATGTGTCTCTTCTACTTATGGATCCTCATAAAAAAAATAAAAGTAAAAAAAATAGATGAAAAACATAATAACATATTTAGTTAAAAGTAGAGTGAAGAAACAGATATTTATAGATTTATTTAAAAGATTCAAATTTAGTGGTGCATTAATCATATGAAACAGCAATTTCTTTTAACTTTTAAATTTATTTTAGTATGAAAAGAGACTGTTTTCTAGATTTAAGCTTATTTCTTTAACAGGATCTGATGTATATTTAATTCTATACCAATTTGTTAAATAATATCGGTAAAATATATCAATTAAAAGCACCTATTTAGTTTATATAATTTTACTTTCTGCGATAAAATTAAAAAAAAAAAAAAAAATGTAAGTATGAAACATTACTAATAGTCATATAAATATATATCTTGTAGTCATTAAATATGTGTCAATTCAAATGACATGCAATGTTTATATCAATCATATTATTAACATTTTTAGTAGCATGTCATGTATATCAATAAAAGCTGTATTTTATCAGTAGAAAAATATAACAAAATTCATCTGGTTATGCTATATAACTATATGAACATCATATAATATATTATTGCATAATACTTCGTGTTTTCCAACACTTAAATTATCTCAAATTTAAATAATGTCTGAAAATAAATATCACGTTTTTTATGAGTTATTTCAATAGTACCTGTATTTATTTGGTGTTTCATTATATTCATACCAATAATAATAAGATAATTTAAATTTTAAGAAGTGAGCGATTATAACCGTTTCATATTATGTACGATGAAAAATACTTTAAAAGTCATGAAAAAAAATTATTCAGTAGTATGAATAACTTAAATATCTAGATCAACAAGCACAAATACTATTTTGCTTTTATTTAATTTATGTGGTTGTGCAGGATATATATTTTTTTCAATTTTATGTTAGTATAAAACGAAAAAAAAAACAAAAAATTTTAAATGTAAAAAATACAGATAAACTTTTTGTAGCAACAAATTTTTTTTTAAGTGCCACTACAAAAGTAACGTGTAGCGGATTAAGATAAAAATAATTATATTGTTTAAGCAAGTGTGTATTATTATAATTATATCATTGCCATTAATCATTTGCATTTGCAATTTCCTGTATTGTATTATTATTTCTGTAATATTTAGTATATAAATGAATTATATAAAATATAAATTTATGTAATGCATTTATGATGTCCTTTCCTATTGATTTATAATAGTGATTATTATAATTTTTTGTGTGGAATAAACAATTTATTTCTGAATATAATGCACAAAATATTAGTAATAGTAAAAAAGAAACATTTGTTAAAAGCATCACCTTGTATTTGGCAGCATATCAGTATATATATAACTACAATTAAATCTTACAATTATTTCTATATAAATTAGTATCAGTTTTACAATAGTAAAAAATTGATACCAATACATATTGCATTAAAAACTATGAAATGTGAAATGTTTTTATTCCATATATTCTGCAAACTCTTTAATATATTCCAATGCAACATTTACTACAATAACTATACTAATATAAATAAAACAATACATGTTATAATGTTAAGCACAATTATATATTTCTATTATATATTTGCCACACGTACAACATGTTATTTTTGTAATAACCAGAGAATCATAATTTAATATTTGCTACAAAATTTGTAAATGTAATAAATTTCAATCGTTTTTCGAATATAATATTTCACTCATTATATAAAGTATGAAATTGGTATCAGTTTTTTTACAATTATTTCTTATATGCTATAGGTAATATAAAATCATCATAAAGAAGATTTTTTTTTAATGTATAATTATAATCATATTTACTTATATACAATCATTAAATACTTTGATCTGCAGTCTCTTTATTCCAATGCAATACTGTCTTATTTATATTGCTTTTATGCAAGTTTTGTTGACACACAGTAACACGTCTTCCACCTAATTACGAATATGATATTGAATAACAAAAAGTCCAATTTTTAATCAAATTCTCTAGGAAAACGTAAAATACATTAAAACATGTATGCAAGACAGATATATAAAGTTAAATTATATAAGTAAAAGATTTATGTATAGAAAAAATATAATTTGTTACATCAAATATATTTATATAAATGAATTCTTATACTTTCATATTGATTACTTGGAATTATTAATATAATTACCACTTGGAAGAATGCTAACATTATTATTTGTATCTTAGTTGTTTTTTTCTTTTTGTAAAATCATAGCAAAGTATTTATCAATATTATTGTCAAAAAATTCATTATAGTAAGAAACTGACCTCCGTGTAACATAGTAGCAAAAATTCAAGGCCTGTAATTGTTATTAACATTACTTAAAATAACAGCCTTATCTTTTTATTGTTAGAGACCTTATTGCTGGATATGTATAAGAATGTGTGCTGGTTATAAAATCGTTGAATAGGGTGATCTATATATTAACAAAACAGAAAAATAATTACCAATTTCAGTCCAATACAAATTTCTGATATTACAACAAAAATATGAGATCTTTGATAAGTTTATGTATGTATGTACGTAAGTATATATACGTCGCTCATTATTTAATATCACTTAATAAAATTTTATTAAAAAATTTAAATTTTTATCTTTTATAAATAATGATAAAAAGGATAACATTTCTCTAGAATTGATACTTAATCAATAATACAAATTTTATTGTACAATTAAATATTATAGAAATGTTCAAATTGTAAATTTCGTTTGCAAAAAAAATACGAGATATTCCAACAGTGGTAGTACAATTAGGTCATTTTTCTTGAAAATGTAGCCTTACATGCAAGAATCTTATTCTGTTCTTTTAATTTATTTTTATATGAGAAATTACTTCCTGTCCGGTTATACCACGATTGCTGGAGCACCCTGTACTTCATGACAATAAATTAACAATAAACATAGATTCTGTGTTTTAATTTTATACTTAGTAGAAAATAAAAAATTTTATTCATACAATATTTTAAAGGTGATGCTGTATACTAGACTCTATCTTTATTAAATTACTTACACATAAGATCTTAAACGCTTTCTGTAGGACTCTGAAATTCGGAAAGTGCATGTATTGGGTTTTGCACCTTTTTCTGTGAACCTTTACGTACTTTTGCCCTGACTTCTTCTGGTCTTTCAGGACGTACCAATGGTTTCTTTTCTGGTGCTTTCATTTTCCATACAACAATTGGAGACTGTATAAACAGAACAAATATCAATTACGAATGTATAAGGAAGATAATAATTATAGTTTCTCCGATGTTTAAAACTGTAAATATATATTTGTTACATAGATACTTACATACTACAAAATCCAATAGTTAGTCAGTAAGAAAGTTTTAACATTAATATTAATTAAATATATGAATCGTATATATGTAATTCACTTGTTTAGAACGTAAAATACAGAAATCAAGGAAGTAATTTTAATGTGTGAAAGGTACTTACAGTTACTGTAGATTGTCGAGGATATTTGGTTGAAGCAACATACGAAGCCTTAACAGTTAGTACAACTGCATTCATTAGATTTTTAGCAGCCTGAATGAGAGAAGTTGCACTATCAAGTCCAGATACAATTAATTCTCCACTAATATTTTGTACGTCTGCTTTAACTTTGCTTGTAATATTCATTTGATGACAATATAATGCTATGCGTTGTAAGTATGCTAACAGATCTTTTTTAGTAGAACTTTCTGGACACTGATCTGCTATTTGTCTCGTTAATTTATCTAATTTAGTCCCGGCTTCAGAAATTTTCTTTGCAGCGTTGATAACATCCATAGTTGTCTTTAAAGGTCCACGACCTCTAGTGAAATCAGTCATTTCCATCATGATCATGCACATGTGCTTTGCAAGAACAATAATATCGTTCCCTGCATCGTCCCACTTGGCAACTTCTTTATCGAACTTTAGTTTCTCACTCTTGAAGTATTCTACTTGCTGTAAGATTTTTTGTTTATCTTCTTCTGGCATTTTACGCATAGCTTCACGAGCCGTAGTAATTCCGCTAATTTCTGGATATTCATCAACACCATGTTCACCAGTTTGAGCACTCGATTTACTACGAGTTTCTAATGTATAATGTTCATCAAGTTCCACGTCTTCTGGATCCAAATCCTCATCCGCCTAAAATATAGCATATATAAATAAAGCGAATATAGTAATAAAGATACAAACTAGAAGTTTATACTGCATTTTCTTACTCTGTTCATCAATACGGCGCGTCTAATTTCACGAACACCGTCATAAACCAATCTCGAAGCATCTATAAAATCATTTTCATCCACATCTTTAGCAGGATTACTACCCAATGCATCTACCGCGACTTCTACTCTCTGTGCAAATTTTGGCATAACTTGTTCCCTTAAAACTTTCACGGCTTCTAAAACTCGTTTCGTATAGATACAAGGCTCATAATTATCCATTTCTGCTTGAACAACGTTACACACTCTGGCAGATCGTCCACGGATTGCACCCGCGGTTCTATCTAAAGTATCAGCATCACCTTCTTGTAATGCTAATACACATTTATTTACGTCTTCCAAGATATGATTTTCAGATACAGCTAAGAAATCATCAATGGTAGTAATATCATCGACAGCTTCTGTTAATACTCTTACTTGATTCTCCCATGCTTGCCGAAATACTTCCATGTTATCTAACGCTACTTTAGATCGATTACGAGCTGCAAGAACACGGGCCGCATTGATTACTTGTGGACACAGGTTCCCAATTTGTGCTGCTGCATATCGAACCATTTTTACACCATCTTCGTTTCCGGACATACTACATACTAAATTGGCAACCTGAATAGTCAATATCATATTAAAGTTATTATAATAAAATTAATATTTTAGATATATATAGTTTAATAATATACCTCAACTAGCTTATTGGCATGCTCTGTAAAAACAAGTGCATATTCTTCCACTTCTTTATCACGACCATTTCTTGCAGCTTCAATGAGGACTAATAAAGGTACACTTGTTTCCAAAAAACTATCAGATACATGATCTACTACGGCTTTTCGTAATTGTCTACGAAGATCGCGAGTTTTTCTGCACATATGATCAATTGCTCTCTCTAAACCTTCGGATTGTTCCTTGACACCCATCTGTTAAAATACATGTACAATTAAAAATATAAACAATAAAAATAAATGTTTTATGAGCATTCAAGTAAGATCTAAGCTATTTCTTTACTAATAGCATTAAAGTGTAAGATAGAACACTTTTTTTAATAATTGTTAAAAGGATAAATGATGATTAGCTAAGAGATTATTTTATTTTATTATTTAGAAGATGTATTTTTTCAATGCAAGTATTTTAATATATATATACATATATCTTACAAATTAACATACTAGTTATGAAAATTATACTTCTATTTAATTTAATGAAAATAAATCTTTCTCAAAAGAAGCTATGTACATAAGCAAACATAAAAAAATAATATAGTATAATAATATACCATAGTACATTGTATTATGATATAAAGAAAGCAATGATTTGCTTCATTGTGAAAAGAATCTTGTAAATAAAAAATATATATGTATACAGTTAAAATCAACTTAAAAATAATTTTATATCTATTTAATTTTACATTGCAAATCTTAAGTTATGTCTGAACTATAAACTATTTGTCTACACTATTTTATTTATTTAATTTCTATGAATATATAATTATATTACATTTGGTGCTTTTCTTGTATTTTATATATCTACATAATATATACAATTGTGCAATTTAGAGGATAACTGCAAAATGTATATTGAGTTATTAAAAATTATTTGATTAGTGCTTATTGTTAAATAATATATAAATCATGTGTGAAAAAGTACAATATTTTAATAACATAAAAACTTCTTGCTTAATTTGTAAATTATACGCAAGAATAATAAGAAAACACAAGATTTTCATATTTACCCGTTTCCCACCCCGAGCAAGCTGTAACTGCAGTCATCAAAAATAAAAAACAAATGAGTAAAATGAACATACCAATCATACATAAATCAATTGTGATAAATAATAATATATTTATTTATGTGTTTTAAATGTGTTTCTGAATATATTTGTTTTTGTATATATTTACTTATAAATGCATCATATAACGAATGTATCATTACGTATTGTACGTTTAAATGCTATATGTTACAGAGTAAGATACAAACTAAAATAAATTATATAAAGTAAATATAATATTAAATTTCTCTACATCGCTGCAATTATTAAAATTTATTTAACACGTTGACGCCGGTGCCGATATTCATGGTTTTCTCCTTGGGACGGCGCCCGAATTCACTATCTGCTTCGTGAGGCGGCGCTGGGTTACTACCCATTTTGTGAAATACATGTGTGACCCATCGCCGTCCATCAGGACAGACACGCGTGACCCGCCGATGGGGCACGGCGCCTTACGGAACAGATACGTGCGACCCGCCGATGGGCCGCGCTGGCGTTAACGTGTTAAATATGTGTTATTGTATGTATACATAACTTATATACATACAAAGTATATGTTTAAATCATGGAAGTACAAAAATCCACAAAGTACTTACATTATTCATATATTCACTCAACAAATCCTGAAGTGCTTGCCTAACTGCATTACATTCTGCAACAATGCGTTCTCTGCGTTCATCTCGAGTGCATGAAGAATCCGCCATCAATGCAGCACCACTGATGATACTTTCCAACCTTTCCTCAAGACTAGGTCTTGTACGTACTTCATTATATGCAAGTGGAGACATTACCATTCTTTCATCAAAATCATCTAATGCAGCAGCTAATTCTCCAGGTCCTTCATAAGGATGTTGGCTATCAACTGGAGTCTTTCCTTGTGCTACGTCATTAATGGTATTTACAGCTTCACATACTTGCTTCAAAACATAATCACGGTTTGCTTTTGCTGCAGCTAGTTCCGGATGTCGAACATAAACTTTGGAGGCAGTAAGAAGCATAGTAGAATGCTTTTTAAGAACAGCTCTTGCTGCAGCTAAGTCATCTCTTAATTGAGGATCTTTTAACTCTTGCTGACGTTTTGCAGCTTGATTCATAAGTTCTGATGCATTTCTTCCAAATTGTTTTATGTTTTCTAATAATTCTCCTTGTGAAGATGCATTTTTCAACTTTTTTAAATCATCTTCTACCACATGAAGTGATTTCAGCAACAAATGCACATCAACCATGTCTGCTAAAATAAGCAAACGTGTTACTGCAGATAACAAGTTCCTTGCTGCACGAACCATGTTCCCTCTTTTTAAAGAAGAACAGGGATCTTCAGAAAACTCTCTGTAATTAATTAACAATAACGTTAAAATTTAATTAACATTCTCTGTATATACTAGGAAAATATAAAACAAATATAGTACCTAGCAGCAATGCTCATTGCAGCACCTGTCTTTTTTACTTCCTCAACAGCACTTAACATTTCTGCAGTAATGTCAGGATTTTCATAAGCTATTTGTTCACCTTTCTCAATAAAATTGCTAGTTGCTTTCTCAACAGTTCCAACTAAAGCACTAGCCCTTTTTGATTTTCCTTTCTTTTTCTTGCTAGGACCCTTTGTATTTACAAGCGTAGTAACTTGTAGAACCAAGGGTTCCAATGTTTTTTCTACAGACATGGTACGGATCTCCAAATTCTTGGGATCCCATTTCAAAGTTATTGGACCAAAGTGATCAGACATTTTTGTTATTTCAAATAAATTAATTCTGTAAACCAGAATAATAATACACAAATACATAATTAATAAATTTCTATAGTATAATACAACATTACCTGTGCTCTTATAATATAGTACAGATAATTTATCAAATTAACCTTTTTTCTTATCAATTATTTTTTTATTATCATTATATTTGTGACATTTATTTAATATGTAATACTAATAGAATAAAATTCCACCTTTCCACTTACTTATCTATAAAACGAAAGCGACTAGACGATATAACTTTGATTAGAAGATATAAATATTTGAAAAAATCAGGGTGCGTCAGGTCTGATTATTCACAAAAGATTCACACATAGAAAATATTTAGTATGAGATACACTACTGCTTTGTGTTCTGGCCACAGTTCGGGGCCGAATCTGGCCAGAATGCAAGGGAGGGTCTATACCAGGAATTCTGCCTCGGCGTGAAATAGATGGATAGAGTGAGAGTGAGTCAGTGGCAGTACTGGCGGTTACATTTGTTTATGTTAGATACATATTGCAAGAACTCTCACTGTACGAAAGCAGTTTTAAGTAATGGTGAAGATAGCGTACAATACAAGGCAGAATTCCTACTCACGATACAATGCATTAACTGTAACAATTTTCTTACCTTCATGAAAAATCTACAGTTGAAAATAAAATGTATAGATCGTTAATAAAATCCACGTAAATTAACACGTTTGTTTGAAAAATCAGTCACATTGGAAATCAAAATTTCAACACAAACAATCCCATATCACTTCGATGTATCACCTATTTGCTATCTACTCTTCATTCATGACGTCATTATTTCCGCTGAAGTTAGAAAATGAACGACACCTCCAGAGAACCGGTCTACGCCCGAAGCTCGAAACACGAATGCTAAAGCGATGCTTATATGTACATATACATACATATATGTATATGTGCATGCAACTTGCCGTGAGAATGCAGTAGCCAATCAAAGAATATCTTTTTTAAAGTTTCACAGAGTTATATATCGTCAGATTATTTCATTGGTGATTGTATCTATCCTTATCATATTCACTGTATATTCATATAAGTCGTTTTGTTACGTGTGTTTGTATGATATACACTCTGAAATACAGATATTTGAATCTTAATTAGAAAGGTGAATTGAATCTTATAGAAATTTTGTATAATTTTCATACAGATACTTTAATGAAATGATTACAGATATTGTTGTTTTAAGCGATTCAAACGAATCTTCTTTATCCGTTCAATCGAATTCGAATAGTAGATCTTTATCTCCTAATTATAATTCAAGTGATCTTGAATTTCCTGCAATAAATTTTCATCATATTATTAACGAAGACGATGTAAGTAAATCACGAAATATTGATATTACAAGCTGTTCATCTAATTTTAACACAAATGGTTCATCATATCAGACTGATGATAAACATACTGCCAATAGCAAAAATTTCAAACAATATAATGTTAGAAAATTTTCGTACAATGTTTCTAATTCATCTGACTCAGATGAAAAGAGTAGCAATACAGAAAGACAAAGGAAAGGTAAAGGTACTATAAGAAAGAAAAGTAGAATTGAACTAAATGAAGAAAAATTAAAAAAACAAGAGCGCTTAATGAGAGAAAAAGCACTGAAAGCAATTGCAGTTAAAAAATCAAAAGATATAAAACCTGGTGAATGTATGAAATTTATAGAAGTTGTTCTTGACAACGATATTAAAAATGTTGTTCCTATTACAGATATAATAGATACATTGAGAAATGCTGGTATAAAATATACTGTTAAAACAGAATTTATTTCAAATAGCATTACATGGAAAAGAAGTATTGAAAATAGCTATATTGATGACACCAATAAAATATGTACAGTAACTGATGTTGAAAAAATTGGTCAAATATTGATAATTTGGAATTGGGATGAGGCAGTAATAAAAGTAACAGATGGTAGCTTTTGTACATCTATCTCTAGCATTAAATCTTCGTTACCAGATTACAAAATAACACTCGTAATTTTTGGAATAGAGGATTATTTTGCATGTAGAGAACAAAGAAGAAATTCAAAGGAAAGTAGAACAAGAAAAAAAACCTACATCGAAAAGTATCATCAAATGTCTACATATCCTCACAAAATATCAAGGAAACATCTTGAAACATGTCTCAATGAAATACAAATTATTTCAGATTGTAGCAGTAGATTAATTAACAACTCTCAAGATTTAGCATTAATGATATATCAATATACGAAAGCTATAGCAGAGATACCACATAAATCAGAAAAGAATAAAAATTTAACAAATAAATTTGATTGGTATGTAATGGGAGATAATAGAAACACTGTTAAAGTAGATAAAAGTGGAAATGGATTGAAAAGATTATGGCAACAGCAGCTTTGTCAATTTAATTTGAGCAGTCTTGAAATTGCAGAAGCAATTTGTTCTGTGTATCCAAGCCCTGCAAATTTGATAGAAGTAAATATTGATATATACCAAAGATATGAATTATTTCCTTTTCCTATCTTTCTTTTCCTTTTTTCCAGGCTTATATGAACTGTACAGATACTGAAGGAGTAAATTTGTTGAAAGATATTCCGGTAAATAAAAAACATTTATTACAATGTTTCAAATAAGATGAGCTTTCAAAAAAATAATATGTATACAATAAATTAAAGACTGATTATAGTTTAGTACTATTATTTTTACTTACACTTCATAAATATATTTTTAACACTTTACAGATTAGAAGAGCAGCTGGACCTCTTACAACTGTACGTAAAGTTGGCCCAGAATTAAGTAAAAAAGTCTATTTAATGTTCTCATCTAAAAATGGTGAAAATGTATTAAGTTGAATTATATTTTTAACAAAGTTCAAGAAATGTACAAATAGAAATATTATAGTTAGCAGATGGTTCTTTGTTATTCTATTTCCATTCATCTAATGTCCAACTGAAAAATAATAATAAATTAACTATTTTATAATAATATAGTTTTCTACTTATTTCATGAATACAAAAAACTAGGAAATTATTCGTACCTATATATTGTACAAACGAATAATATTAAGTACATATAAAAGCTTTAATAACTTTTTATGTATTAATTATTTAAAAATCTAGCGCACAATTTGACTGAATGCAAAAACACAACTGAATGACAAAAACTGTTTTATAGTTATACAGATACATTCCTTAAATTTATTTATTTAGTCTAATTTTGCGCTAGATATTTTTGGATATCTTATATGATATGAAATATAACATTTTTACTATACCAAAGGTATATACAATACATTTGTTTACGGCAAATTCAACTATGATAGTCGGTTAATAAAAGTAATTTTCTAACATTTTTACAAGTATTTATTAAACATAAGATATCTAAAAATTTGTTATAAAAAGAAAAAAGATTCAAACCACCTCATATCAACTTTTTCTACTATCTTACAGTAAAAAATATATAAATGATTAAATGCAATCTAAACGAAATTGTTTGTAAATATTCAATATAACTTCCACTAAATTATTATTAACTGTATACAGACTAATATTACATAACTCTCACATGAAATTTTTTACACGCATTCCTCATACATTTGATTCTCACTGTTTAATGTTACAAATAGCTTTTAGAAAAAAAATATATGATATAGGTTTGTTTGACGATTGGTTTAATCGGGAGTGTAAACTTCAGATGCTTTGATAAAAATTTCACACATTTACGTGTATATATATATATATGCATATCAAGATATATTATAATTATTATTATTACTAAATTTTTTGAAATTTGAAATAACTTTAAAAATTGAATAAAAAAAGGAAAGTTAATTTTTTGTTTTCAAACTCTCTTTTGAAAGTGTCATATATTGTAAATATTACAAGATAAATCGTAATAAAATATAAAATACTGCATGCGCAAAGTGATTAAAACTTCGGGTTGAAAATTTAGATTCTAAATTAATAAAGTTTAAGTGTAGTACATTTAACATTAGTTAAGAATATTGATACTTTTTAATCTCTTCTTCTGTTAACATGCATTCTATTAAATGAATGATATGATGTTGACTGATGAATATTTTTTACTATACGTATGTGCTAATAATACACATATATATTTTTTTTATGAATACAATACAAAAATTTGTTAGAAACTTTTTCATTCCAATTTAAAAACATATAAACTACAATGAATATTAAAAATGCATGTTGACAGTTTTCAATCTTGTTTCAGTGAACCATTAATGAAAATTATAATTTCATAATAATGATGATGATGATGATGATGATGATAATAATAATAATAATAATGAGATATTATTTTAAGTAAATTATGCATTATTAGCTTGATGTTTTTTTCTAATATCATTAACATTATGAATGATTTATTCAATAATATTGATTTAAACAATTTAATTTTTTTGTTAAAGAATACTAATAATTGAAGATTAATATTTTTTTCATGCCTCATCAATTTTTTCAATTTTATAAAAAAAATCTTAAAATTATAATTTGTGTTACAATAAAAAATATTGATAATGAAACATTTTAACATATAAGTGGAAGTCGGTTGCGTGTAAAAATAATGGAATAAAAACTACGATAATAGTTTATGAAGTTGGCTTCCTATTCTACACTGTATCTTTAACATATTATTTAGCAATCAAAATAATAATTTGTTTATTTAAAATAAAATGTGGATATATATATATATATATTGAATAATATGTCGAAAAAGGTAATTCTTTTTACTCAAACTTAAATTTTTACTATAATATAGTATGAAACAAATCATTCATGTCTGAAATACATGCTTTAATATTAACATAAGATAAAAATATTGTAATCTTAAATTGATAACATTATAAACGTTTGCAAAAGGCAATTGAAATAAATCCAATTTTTTATCCATACAAAGTTGCTTGATATCGAATAATCGTTGATTTATGAAATTTAATATATTTATTATCAATGAATTTTTATACTTAAAATATATGTGTACGAATATTTATGTTCCAATATTATATTAAATCAAAGCAACTGGAGTATAAAGGTAATAAGAAGGATTTAGTCTTTTCTGTTTATGAATTTTTAGAATGAATTGTATACACTTTAAATAGGTTTCAATATCTTAAATTTGGAAACAATTATGTTCAACAAAATTGAAAAAACAAACGTTAAAAGTATAAAAGAATAGGAAGCCAAACAATAATGCTTTTGTAAAATAACAGTATGTAATTTATTATCTTTATACTCAGCTAAAATCAATTTTAATTCCACCATAATTTATAATTCACTCGCACACACATTCAAGCATTTGGCAGGCAAGAAATTAGGAGAATCTAATTGAAGGTTAAGGTCATCATATCACCAATAGGATTTGAAGTTGTATTAGGTCCTTTTAAAATATCATTTATATCTCTTCTAAACAATGATAAATTTTGTGTAAACCTGAGAAAAGAAAAATACATACATAAACGTGGATAAATGTCTATATATAATTTCGTATTTTTTGTTTTTTAATTCCTCTTACCTATCTCTATTTTTTGTGAGTAAGTTTCTTTCGATTCCTTCCATTAAATGTTCAAACCAGTGTGCCATTGTTGTTTGTTTATCAACTGGTTGACTTCTAATAATATTTTCTCGTAACTGATTGAAATACTGTAACAATAAATATTTAGTTTCGGCGTAAAATTATAAAATTTTTGTGATGTCTTAACATAATTTTTATAATGAAAAATACCTACTTCTTCATTTAAAAGAATTAATCCCAAGAGAGGACGCGACATACTCCACTGATTTCTACAATCTTCAAACATTATCACATTTAAGACAGTACTTAACATTTGTTGAAGAATTTCAGGATGTTGCTTTAAAACTTGCAAGAATAAGTCTCCACCTCCTGGAACTACCGTATTTTTCCTGCCTGGGTAACCCCCTGACAAAATGAGTACATGTATTCAAATACATTAATGTAGATATATAAGCTAAATACTAGTAAATAGTAGTAGATACATAAGATAAATACCTTTTTGATATAATTGTTTAAATATGTAAGTCACAATATGATCAAGTGTTGCGCAACAACCAGTACAGACCATTGTATCTGCAATGAAGTTTTATTATTTATATTTCATATTTTATATTTATCTGTAGTAAAATAGGAACTGTTAAATAAAAGTAACCATTAAAAGAATAATAATATAAAAAATATATAAATATAATCGGTGTCTATCGTGGAATTTAATATAGAAACCTACCTTGAAAATAATGTAAATTCTGTAAAATTATTTGTTCACTTATTATGTTGGCTAGTTAATTTATCAGAACACAATTTTACTTATATATAAAAAAAGTTAAAAGAATCTGTCATTATGATGACTTATTGGATCAAAACATAATTTTTATCAATTTTGAAAAAGTAAATGAACAAACAATAATCATTCATATTTGAAGTATTTGTTTGTTGTTCATAATTTTGCATGTCATATATTGAATAGAAAACAAAGCATAAAATGTGAAAACAACACATAAAGATTAGTAAATTAGTAACTTAAGAACTTATGACTATGAATAGTAATATATTTTAGTAGCATGCCAGCTGTGCGGCTGACTATGTGTGCTAGACCCTATCTGTGCTATGTAATTTAATTTTAAAGAAATGAAGAATTCATAAGTTGTTTAATACAACATTAAAAATAGGAATAAAAATTTGAAAAAGGAAGAAAAATAAAAAGGCAATAGAACAATAGCAATTAGGGTCTAGATTCTACAAACTCCAATCCTCTCATTGCCTATATGATTATGGTGATTCAATCATTCTCCTTATATGCATAAATATTACTCAGCATACATTTATTTCTGTAATTTCGAAACTATAGCAGTAACTAATATACCTAAATGCAGGTTTACATTCCAAGCAACAATGCAAAAAGCAAATAAACATAAACAAAATTAAACATTCTTATTAACTAATATTTCTCCTGATTTTTTTATGCTTCATATTTAAAATCATAAAATTATATTAATATCGCCAAATAAGAATTCGAACATGCATGATACAAGATTATTTATGTATATATATTTTTTTTCATTAAAAACAAATCCGATATATATAAATATACTATTAAATTTTGTTTAATTGCGATTGAAATCTTTACTATACTTCAATTATAAGTAATTATTTATAATTTACTAATATTTTACAGAAATAGAATACAAAATATTTAAGAAACATTTTTCTTATAAAAAAGGAATTTTAAATGATTTGGGTCTTATAATCCTGTGGCATGGCATAGAGGATAAGAGAATGATAATAAAATAGAATCAGCCGCACAGACCTGTATAGTAGTCTTTTTGCGCACCTAGTGCTGTAAGCCCTTCACTGATGCTTGATAGAATGTATAAGAATACTCTCGGTTCCAAAGTAGAAAGGAACACCATGTGATCTTGAGCTAAACACTCGAGTAACACAAAATATGTTGTAGATAATTTCGGATAATCCTACAAAAAAAAAAAAAAAACAATATTAAGTTGTAAGATATCTATCTTTACATCTTTTGAATATGAACATAAGTTAATTGATGCATACCAATAAATCACTTTGTGGTATACTAAGAAGTAATTTTACAAATGTGTTGAGTGCATTATCCAATGCCTCGTCACCATATAATCTGAACACACCAAAATTTACGTAACTTCCACATAAAGCTGCTTTTAACATACTGAAGCATATACTTATTCCTTTAAGCTTTAAGGGGTATATTTGATCCTTTGGAACTTCAACGTTTAATATACGATTACCATAACTACATATTACTTTACTAGCTTCACGAAATAATAAAATTCCATTTGGAGAAGATGCATCAAACTGTAATCGTTGACTCCTATTTTGTACTAATTCAGCAAATAATTTTAGGACGGGTGTAGTAACTTGTGGCTCATAATGCCACAATTCCACAGCATGTAATAAAATCGGTGTATAATTAGGATAACTATATGTAAATTAAGGTACTTTACATTTATCAGAAATTAAGGCAAATTATTATGTATTAATGACTCTTAATCATTTATCAAATTATATTTAAAAAAAAAAAAAAAGGATACATCCAATCAAAGAGCATCATATAAGATGTTTTTGTGTTGAATGCATAAGCTAAACCTCTTAAATCTCTTGCTAATCCGATCAATGCCTTTTTTGCTTCTTCTGCTGTAAAAAGTGAAGGGTCAGCTGGCCCAATTAACTGTCCTAAACTTTCAAATGCATCTATAGGTAGAAAACGTAAGTGTAAATATTAAATAAGTATGTAGTACAATTTTAGGTACAAAAAAGCTTTCCATACTTGTTAAAGGTAACATAAATGTATGAAACCTTTCCTCATCTTCTCCTAGATCTACCATCAATAATCTACCCAAGGATGTGTAAAACATTGATCTACAACGCATTTCTGTTACAGCAACATTGTTTCCCAAAAATGGAAAATGCTCTCTCTGTTAGTGAAAAAGAAAAGAATATATACAGTTTTATTCTTAATTTTTTGTAAGTAAATTTTACATATTTTTATATATACACACTGTGTGATTATTGAGCATAAATTGTACTTCCTCTAATTTTACAAGTTTACGGACACAACTATATCCTACAGATAAATCATTTAATAATTGTAATGTTTTTGAAATAATTTGTTTACTACGACCCCAATACTTCAAATTTGTTATTCTGTAAATGCAAAATTAAGATCATAAATCTTGAAATAGTGTAAATAATATTCCTGAAAATAACTTCCTACTTACATTTTCCGGATAAGAATACCAAGTACCATGGATTCGTCATTAACTCCTAAAACATCTGACAGTCTTCTATATACTTTAGAATTTTTTTGAACTTGATCACCTACATAAACTTTACGAAATTGTTCAAAGAAGCTCAACATTGCTAATTCCAGTTTCTCACAGCCACCTTGTGCAAGTCTTGAATCAGTCAAATTCATCAATTGGAGTACTCTGCAAACTAATTCACCATCCATTGCATCATACTCTTCATTGCTGTTAAATGTTACTTTTCCACCAATAACACCACCTATTTTTTAAATATCAATGTAATAATTCACTGTTAAACATGTTCATTTCTGTATGATTTACAAATTTACTTACCTATGATATATACAAGCCAAGTGAGTTGACCCTCTTGTATAGTGATATCCATTCGTTGTGTTGGAGATGCTGTTTGTGTCATTAATTCTTGGTATGTCCTAGCAGCCTGATCAAAAAGCTGTACTAACAAAGTACATGTCTTTTGATATTCACACCTTACAATTACAGATATTTGCTCCAATTGCTGATGAACTATTCCTAAATCATCAAGTGGGTCTTCTAAACCCTCTCTAACTACTATTGCAACTGATTCAAGTCTTGAAGTAATATATGCATTTACAATTTCCGGAGTATATGTATTTAACAGGTGTGGGTCACCTGCTTTTACATATGGCATGGATGATACCATTCTTTGCCACAATGTTAGTAAATAATGTAAACTGTTTGGTGCAAACTGCCACATCTGTAAACTTTGGATTGTAAATTTTGCAATTAATTGTATAGCTTCTGGGTAGTCTTTGACTAAGACCAATTCCCCAAGCTGAAAATTGCTCTTTAGCCTTGATAATAGTCTACAAAATTCATGGTAATTTTCAGGATCACTGAGACCTTGAGGGTTTTGTAGTATATGTTTTATACCGCTAACTAAGTGTGTTAAAAATTGTGCCCTTTCTGGATTTGAAAATAAACTCCTTCTAACAGATGCTATTTGGACCAAACATGAAAGAGCCAAAGATGACAGTGAGTTAGGTAAACTATGATATAAATCAAAGAAAAGTTTCAGTGACGTAAAATCCAAAAATACAGGTCTCCAACAGGTCGGAATTTGTACTGTACTAAGATCATCAGAACTTTCATCCGTTGAAGTCCCAATAAAGTCAAATGTCAAACAATTTTGTGCTAGTTTTAAAAGTTGTCTGATCAGACCATGCTAAAAAAAACAAAACAATAATAATAATATTAATTTAGGATATTATTACAGAAAAAAGTAACAAGAGATATACCTGTGCTTCATCATTAAAATTTAAGTTTTTACAATTTTCTCGAGCTGTACTTAATAAAGTATACGATAACCTAAATATTTCAAAAAGTTGTGTATCTCTGAAGTGGCTAGCAATTTTTCTATGTTTTGTAATAGATCTGGTTGCATCTGCATCCGACACTTGATTCATTTCACACGTTAGTTGAGAAAGTAATTGGACTCCTATCATACAGTGTTCTACCGATCCCTGTATATTATATCAAAATATGGTATAATTATGAAAAATAAACATTTTGGAATAAAGAAAATAATAACTAACCTGAAGAAACTTTGTTACATCACTGACCACATTTCTTTCTTTATCAATATCAAACCACCCAAACTTTGATATCCTGGCAAACAGTGTAACCAAAGCTTGTATTACAAAGTTTGGTAACTTTGGCTGAGTTGCTAAATAATTGAGAATATAATTTCCTAAAATAAAATTATAGATATTAGACTCAAGTATTGTTTTGCTTTATGATAGAATAAATACACTTACGTATGTCAAGCCTCTGTCGTAAACTAAGTCCTGATGAACGGGAAGCCAATTTTGTCAAGGTGGTGGCTGCCAATAATTGAGCATATGGAGAATCTCCTCGATCAAGTAGAAGCTGACACTTTGTAAGCGTATCTGGAGTATTTTGAAAAGCAACAAGTGCTTTTTCAGCCTCTGCACGATGTGTAGAATCTTGTGATTCATACAACTGCTTGCATAGCAACTCCAGCTGCCGTACTTCCTGTATGTGATCCATTCTTAATGATATAATTCATCCCAAATAAACAATATTTCTGTGTAGTTATTTTTATTTTATATACTTCAAAAATATTATTTTATTTCCCAAGTTCTTTAATAAATTTAATCACTTATTTTGGATATATAAAAACTGTCATTTAAATATTTCTCAATTACATTATAACAAATAGGCAATACTTTAAAATCATATAATTTATTTATAATATATTTTTTTTACTAATATCAACAAACATGATTAATATTTAAAAAAATGTATCAAATTAAAATTTTAAAAAGATGCATAAAAATATTAAACTAATTATTATCTATTAACATTTTTTAGAATTAAAACAATACAAGTAAATATAATAATTATAAACCTATACATATTTTCACTTTTTAAATACATAAATAGAAATTAAATAGGATTATAACAATCACAGTTTTATTCCATATTATAAAATCAATGTGATAATTAATGTTTTTAACTTTTAGGCATTTTAGAGGTTACACATTTATTTAAATTTTTATAAATGTACAGCACATATTAATTATCGGAATTCCAAACCGCCACTTGCTTAAAAAAATTACAAACGTATACCAACGTATTTTCGTATTATTTTTTATTTAATCAAAAGATTATGATTAATAAAGAAGACATTTATAACTAACGTGAGATAAACAGTACGAGCTAAGTATAAAGTAACAGAAAAAACATCTTAGTTTATGTTATAATATTAAAGTGGATAGGTTATGCCATATTTTTGTAAGTAATTTCAAATAATAGTTTGATATCATTACGATGTAAACAAACAAAATTTCTCTTAAATAATAATATTCAAACTTAAAATTCAAGATTTAGATGATATTCTCATCCATTAATTATCTTTTGAAACTGCAGAACTATATCTACACAAAATAGTATTTACGAAAACAAGGTTAAAGTTTTACATATCGGCTACATAATTTTGTTCGTACAACAAGATGTCAATAAAGCTAAAGCGGCAAAATCTGTTAATTTATGATTGCATTTTTATTGACAGTGCGATAAAATTATCACTATGGTCCGGCAACAAACAACGTAGCTTCCAAGAAATACTTAAGTTTCCCAGCAGCAAAATGTTTGGGACACACGTCGACACCACATAACTTGCAACAGATTTACCACCGGCTGGCTTACCACACGATTTTTGAAATCACTTCATCATAAATAACTCCACTTTTTTGGTTGAGGTTTGCACGTTATTTTGATGGGTAACTCACCTGTTCGTCCGCCATTTTCGCAGCTTTGTATTATCTACAATGAAGGCAGGATCACATGCTTTAAACTCGACTGCCACAACATGTTATGTAGAAGCGACGTTTTCCTACATCGGAAGCATCAACAACGCCACCTTTATTAACAAAAGAAATAAAATTCATACCCGCCTACCTTACAAAGATGGAAGAAAAATTAAGTCAAATCTTCACTATTTTCATTGTAGAAATTACAAATAAATTACCGATTATATTATGTTAGAATATATTTAATTATGTTTCATAATTCAATCGAAGAAACTACTTTGGTAACTAGTTCTGTCGTTGATCATTGTCTTTGTCTAGTATTTATTATAAATAATAAAAATTTGATATTTATATGTATTTATAATTGTATAAAATAATAAAGAATAAAATTTTATAATAGACATTATAGTATTCTTCGGCATAATAAAAAAAAAGTAGGATAAAAAGTCAGCAATTTGTAGTTATTTCGCGCGAAATCTAAACAAAATTTTCGATGAAAAACAAAATACAAGCGTATATTTTTTCAAATAAAAGATGCTGTAATAAACAATAATTTTATGGAGCTTTTTAATATATAGTTATAAAAGATTTCTAGTGTTTTATTTTTTGGATATATGTATCTCATAAATAATTTTTTTAATAATTTTTATAAAACGTTCATTACAAAAATAAAAATTTACAATTTGCAAGAATTATTATAAAATTAAAAATGACAAAACATGAAATATATTAAGTGATATAATGCACTTCTTGAAACTAAATAATTTTTTGAACAACTTTCCAATATTTCAAATAATAGGAAGATGTATAATAAAATAGATATCGTTGTTCCTTTTTTAACAAAATTATACATAAATAATTTGATAATTGTGTTATATATTTTTTGTTTTAGCTTGAGTTTTTTGCAATAGTATAATGACATAAAATAAGAAACAATTGGGATTGGATAAAAAGTGAGTTAATGATGATTTATGATTGACTATTTTTGTATACTATGTAGCATTGTGTTATGACGATACATAATGCATAAATAATAAAATGAAAATATAATATTCAGATTGGGGCCTTTTCTTGCCAAAGTAATTTCTAAATGTTCATAAAATTTTGTAAAACTTTATCTCTGTAAAGCGAGTTATTGTAAAGCGATGCGTTATTTCGTGCTGTTACACACAAAATTAATATATTAACTTCAAATATATATGAAATACCTTCTCTCGTAATTTTGTAGGTAAAAACCTGTAATATTATATATATATATATATATATATATATATATATATATATATATATATATATAATGTATTCAAATCTGGAATAATGTAAGTCATAATAATCTGACAAAATTTATCAGGAACTGTATCGTGAAATACTAGTTTTAACGGAAAATAATTAAAAGCAGGTAACAGATCGATCATAAATATTGAAAATGTTACCTAAATCTGTAATGCAAATATTAATTTTATCAATATATAATAGCTTTGATCATTAATACTAGCATAGTACATATTTTTCCAGTAAACTTTGTACGTTTAAATTCAAAAGGATTACAGCTTCAATATGTTTATAAAAAATATGACATTTCAAAATAAATTTTCTATTAATCACAATCTGATTTTGACAAAAGTACGTTAAATTTAAGGGATAGTGATGGATACTGTTTCCATTAAAATTGCATCTTCTTGCATAGGTATTGTATTTCAAGTATAGCTTTTCCACAGCCTTCATATTATTCTTGTGTAATTAATTTCATACATGAAACTTTATGTTAATATTAACAATAAACATCACAATGTTTTCTTAAAGATACTTCTTGTCATAATATTATTTTGAACAAATGTAACATTTACGTTATGATCAAAACTAAATTATGTATAAGACACATTGTCGCTCTTTACGAAACTTTTAGAAATTAAATATCTCAGGGTTTTGTATTTTCTATCTCTAAATAATTATCATAATTACTATGAAATAAACAATTTTTTGTATAAAGAAATTTTACATATTGGATTCACCGAAGTATTTTAAGACCCCAATCTAAATAAAAAATATATATACTTATATTTTTACATTCCAAAGTGGAATCCAAGAAACAGCAATATATAATTAATACTACCTATATATGTACGTATTTAGATAGCTGTAATATAATGAAGTATGTGCTTACAAAGAGATTATCTTAATAACTGTCACAGCTACACTATTTTTCTCTATTATGCACTATGTTTTTCATTAAATTTTATGAATTGAGAAGATGCTGCATACTACAAAAGTAATGTTTGCACTGGAGTCCCATATATACATACCATAAAGTTATAGAAAAATTTTCATGCCACCATTTTAGCTTAAAAATCACAATTCTTTGTACCCGATTTGACTACATGCAGTTCATAATTTTGCATAATATTTTTTACTTTTAATGTAAAAATTTGTATAATATTAGAATAATGTACAAGTACTACTAAATACACTATCTGTTACTTATGTAATGCAAAAGTCAAGTAACTTGACATATTTTATCTGTGATATTTAATTCCTTTCTTTTTTCTTCTTTTAAGCACATATTCACAATTTAATTCTCATGCAAAATCTATGTTGTATAAAATTTAAAATATATGTATTGAAATTAATATCAAGGATTACATATTTGTAAGCTTGGCTTTGAATTGTTCAATGTGGTCAAAATATCGAATCACTGTCGCAATATTTACTGAAATATATATGTATATATATTTATATATATATTACTATTTCGTGAAAAATTTGAGAAGATATCATGTTTATTCTATTATTCAATATATCAAGAAGTAAACATATTTTTCTTAGTGCTACTACTACCATAGGAATAAAAATAATGTCGTTGATAGCATTTATAAAATCTCGAAAATGACAATTATATTTTAACTCATATAATATTGTTCAGAGCACACTTATAACTTATAATTGAAAATGTGATGTAGCTTAAACAAAAGTTGAAACATATGATCCGAGATCATTAGTCAAAACACAATAATTTCTTCACAGCAGCTAAGATTACCTCAGAGTCACTATATTGCTTTTTTATGAATCAATATTTACATCTCGGTATAATGAAACTTTATATTTTAAATGCAAATGGTATTTTATATCAATGACTGTGCAGAGGTTATTAGCTTTCCATTTACTTTTCAATATATAATATAAATTTCATAAAATTAATGTCCATGGAAACTACTATGTCTTCGATTAACGGCTGTACATCTATAATACTAAACATGGGTATAGTAATTCACATTAGCTAGATTTAAAAGGTAATGAAATATGATAGTTATAATAATCCTTCCACATACCAAGACTTGAATGTCCACATTCACACCAGATAAGTACTCCAATCAAACGACATTTTACAATCTCCTTACTATAAATTAATTACATTAAAAAAAAAGAAATTATTAATTTACTATAATACAGCTACCATCTTATTAAGTGTATCCAGCCTAAAAACATTTTCATTTTCTTTACGTATCGTAAGTCTTTTTTTCATAGTAGTAGGAAAGTGGTCAACTTCTATCATGTCATAGAGCGTAGAAGAATTCCAAATATGGCCAAAGCAAACAATTGTTTACATCCATGGGATGTATTTATGTGATTTTTAATTATACTGTTCGTTACTAAACGCAGTGCGTCAAGCGCATATAAATTAATTCGTAGTTTTATGTGTCACCCCATATATATCCTATTATTGAGAGAATTTCTTTTGCTTTTCACAGCAAATAATAAACCAAAATCAATGACCGTGTTTTGCTGAGATTTTCTTTTTTTTCTAGGCGCTGTTCACACTGGACACTGATTCTTCATTTTCTGCGTACACTACCGTGAACACATTGAACTCACTCACTAATCACTTGTCTGAAACAAACATACGAATCTAACATAACTCTACAAAGTATAGTAACAAGCAAGAAATATTTTATAATTACGAAAAAGAATGGAACACAAGTTTATATATGCATATATGAGTTTATCTTCTATCTTAAACAGTATATTAAACTTACAATTATATCACAATGAAGGAATATTCATAGGGATGCGTCACTCAAATGCTATAAAAATAATTCATAACGTTAGAAAATATCAAGTATATGGAACAAAGATCTTTCTCATCGTACTTACGAGATGGAGATCTAGTATCAGATTGATTCACACCTGATGCATTTATTGCTGCAGGCCCACAAGATGATACAGATCCATTTGATGAATTAAAATTCAGAAAATCCCATATTAATATTGTATCATCGTGTGACGACGATACTATCTGGAACTCATCGAACTGAAGACGAAATACACGACCTGTGTGTTCCTATATTGCAGATATAACTTATTACTATTAAAGCCTTTTTATAGAACAGAATAAAATAAAGTGTGTAAAATATCTCACCACTAATGTACGTATACAAAGCGAGTTAGTTAGAGCACGTGGATCTAGTGCAGCCACCAAATCCCATACTTTAATTTTTCTATAATATAAAACAATAAACATGTTATTGTAATACTATAAAAGACAATATAACATACAATTTAAAAAATTTTTTTACTCACCCATCATAAGCTCCACTAACTATGTGCTTGCTATCAAATCTAATACATCTGACCAATTCGTCATGTCCTTCTAGGACGCGTAAGCACGCACCACATTCAATATCCCATAATCTGATTGTATTATCACTGCTACCACTAACTACTAAGCAATCCTTATATTGCAAACACGCTATACCCCGTTTATGTCCATTTAATGTTCGCACAAATTCGCAAGTAGATGTTTTCCATACTTTAATAGTCCTATCACCACTAGCAGAAACAATATATTTTTCATCAAAATCAACAACATTTACTGCTGCCCTATGCCCCACTAATACCCTTCTTAATGCAATTTCCGTTTGTGATGTCATATCCCATACAGCAATTGAACGATCCTAAATACAATTAACAAATAGTTATTTTTTACAATTTATGAGATATAAAAATTTATTAATTTAATATAGAAATATAATGTATTAAAATATAAGCTAAATATATAAAAAGTTTATTGACCTTTGAACAAGTGACCATCATGCCATTATTAAATCTGAGATGTAGAACTGCCTCACAATGGTGTATCAATGTATTAACCATTTCTCCAGTATTAGCATCCCAAACTCTTACAGTGCTATCAGAGGAACCAGATATTATTGCTTTGTCATCATACTGTAAACATAAAACAGAACCAGTGTGTCCTGTTAACACTTTATTGCACTGTAGTGTATTTCTGTTCCAGATTTTAATTGTATTGTCTCTAAGACCAGAGACAATTTTTTGATCATCATATTGTAAACAGTAAACACCTTTCGAATTTTCACTTCTACAATTTATTCGTTGAAGATTAAATCTTCCCATTCTCCAATTGTTATCTATACTATCAATATCTTTAACTATTTTGGGATAAAGAGATCTATAGAAATTGTGATTTGGGTGACTTTCCCCCGGCCTTGGTTTGAACAAATACTGAATCCTAAAAACATTAATAAATAAACAGATACCACAGAATTAGATTTCATAGAATGTATTAACTAACCATCCTCTCCTTTCTGCAAGACCTCTCCATATTGAATCAGTCCGAACTTTACATTCAATTAATTTCTTCCAAAGCATTCCTTCACTAATTACTCTGAGCCATTCTTTACATACTAATTCAGCAGCAATTAATGAATCAGCATCTAGATATGAAAGAATACTTTCTGCCACATGGTCCAATCCTTTTTCTGATAACAGAAATATAAGTTATAAAAGATCTAATTTATATATATATAATAAATAAATATATAATTATACAAAATATAATAATTATAAAAAAATATAATAATTATATAATATAAAATATATAAATTTATATATATATATATATATATATTCCAACATGTAAATAAAAATATCTCGACAGAAATACTCACTTGGTAGTAGAGAAATAAAATCTCTCTGTAACATTGGTTTCAGATATGCATTGATGTGACCATGCTGATAATGACACATTCTTGTTAACAATTGTTCAACAAAGTTAACTTGTTCGGGTTCACTCCACTTCTCAAAGAGTTTCATACAAGTTTCCTTTTCTTGCCTATATTGTGCAGATACCCCAGATGGCAGTTCTTTCTTGCGAGTAGGGTCATAAAGTATTGTTATTGGATACTGTAAAAACATTATAAAAATTGTACACATTATAAAGATTTTCCTAATTGAACAGGTATACTTTTAAAACATTATTTTATTTAAATTTAATTCAAATTTGATAACAATGCAAAGATATACCTTGATCAATTATACTGTAAATATTATATACTTTAAGGGATGCATATAAAGATACTCAGATATATTTTTTATTGTGTATTTAAAAACTGTTTAATACATAATACAATTAAATCGTAATAGTTATAAGTATTATATAAAACAGTAGCAAAACTATTAGGTGACACATGTATTTTAAGATAGAATGTGGTATCAGGTTCTTGACCTCAGATAGACTATACTATACAAAACAATATTAAACGCTCACAGAAATTGACGTTCGAACATGCAATTTGTCCTTTTTGAATCACGGTACTTTCTATAAATATAATTTATTGCTGATCATGCTTTAAAATAAAATCGCAAATAAAATATTTAAAAATTATTAACTAAATACACAATTATTTGTAGCAAAATACGGAACAGTAATACTGTTATTTTCCTTGATTTAAATAATTAATTGCAATATTTGAAATTTGTAATAAAATTTATAATTAGAAGAAAAGAGGAGAAAAGAAAATAGCTTGCTACTTAATTCGTATTAGCGAACGATTTGTATAAAGAAAATTGTATCAACGGACCGTGACCTGCACTAATCCAATATTTCGTGTCCGGCCTACTTGTTAACGCTTGCCATTTACTTCTGGAAGCGAAAACTCATAATAGACGCATATCTTATTAAATATTTCGCAATAGAAGTTTATACTTGAAAATTCAAACGATTGAAACACGTTTGCAACATCGTAATGACAATAGTCAAGAAATATATCATCTCTCATTACCTTTAAGGGCATAAATCACTCTAACAGTTTCAAGAAAAGGAAACTTCCTTTTTTGTTTTAAGTTTCTTCAAATTTCAAACACGTAAACTATTGTGCCAAAATGATTTATCAAAATTAAAGCTCCTGATGAAGTTACAGAGATGAATAGGCAAATCCTGTCATGCAAAATAGTTTCACAAAGCAAAAGAAATAAGATAATCAAGTCAATCTTTTGTCTCCCACAAGAAAATATAATTCAAACCAATATGAACCAATAGCTGACTGAAAAAATTAAAGAATTTATCTTTATTATTTTTTATTTTAAATGTTCTTGTTTCCCCCGAAGTGATGGCTAGCCATCAACGTTCTAGCAGAAGAGGTCTCGAATATGACAAATAACTTCACCATTTTGCAACAGATTTCTTTAAAAAAAATTACAAACTAAAATTAAACACTAGATTTGTATCATCCACAAGAATCTGAATTTTTCACTTTTTAATTACTTATAAAAAGAATTCGCAATCTTAAATTATTTTTAAATGCCTCAAGATGATGTATCCCCGTAATATCATTCACCAGAAACTGAAGTTTGATTTTTCACATTTCTTCAATGATAAAAATAAAACATCCATCAATGTGTCTTTTTATGAAGACCAACACACGAAACTCTATAAAATGCATAATTATATATATATCATTACATATATAAATATACATATGTGTATTGTGCATAGTATGATTCTTCGATTTGAAATCTCATGATCACTCGACTGTAAAAGGTAGCATAGCAACATTGAAGAGTCCTGGCGACCGAGGAGTACACCTCGATCATCTGAAAATGTTTCTCAGTACGGTGTTCCAGTATAACGGGATCGCGAACTCGTGTCGAATCTATGCTCTTTGTATCTCTTTGTCTTCGTACCCCTTACGTGTTCTCTCCATTTTAGCAAGTAGTCACGCAAAACGCGAAAACTTCTAAGTAAATGTATAATACAAATATTATAATAAATTTAAAATTTTCATAAAGAAATTAATACTAATACCTACTGTACTGGAATGCTGATAAAGCATTCTTTATTGGTTTTTATTACAGATGGATACGGTCGTATATAGGATAAAAAATAATATTCTGATATCGATAACAGCAAATCATATTAGTCGGTAGTTCTTCGAAATACTATCTAGCTTATTATCACTGGCATTCGCTTATGCGCCAGATTATAAATAAAAGACAATCAAGAACGAATTGTGGGGAAAGATGTTCGTACACCTTGTGGTTTTTAGTGCTTTGTTTTTTATTGTTTATCAATAATAAATATCATAGGAATGTTGAAATCGATGCATGACATAGATTTACGTGTATGCACATATGATTAGAAAAGTATCCTTAAACGTGAAAGTGAGACGCATCTATCAATAGAAACATAAAGTTTATTAGTGTAAAAAACCCATGAAAAATAATGTACATTTCGAAGCATGTAACAATGAGCCACGGGAACGTTTCGAAATTTCCTGTTGTCCTTGATTATGAATACTTACGGCATTAAATTTCAAAACACTTTTTTGTCTCCATAAATATAAAACAAAGGAAAGTTCTAAGAACAATAAGTTTCTAGAATAAAATGTACAAAAATTCACGTCTCTTTGAGTTTATAAAATTTTATAAAGATCGCAAATTGATAATCGCGATGCATCACTTTCTCGTTAATCTTAAGTAGTTATTACCTTTTATTTTTTTTATACACATTTGGATGAGAATAAAACGATAAAGAAAATTAAAAATGCGCATGGTAATGTAGTAACGAGTGAAACCGGAATGATGAGTCACTAGCACTAAATAGAAGAGTAATACTTTTTTTCGGCAAGTCACGTACTTATAACTTGACAACACAATATAAAGTTCATTTACATTGGCCAACGACAGACATACTTTAATAAGATATTGATAAATATAACTCTAATTATAATACAAATATACTCATGTATGTTTTTTTCTATCAATATAAACTCTATTAAAAATTATGTAAATGTGAAATATATAGGAAAAAATTATATATTTTTGTATATATATACAGTCTTATACAGCCCTATATTTGTATCTATATACAGAGTAAAAGATGTATTGATAAAAACGATACTACATAAATTCACAAGATCTGACGCAAGGATTGCAATCGATTCCTCTTTCTCTCTGGCGGTCTCCTCGATGTACACGTGTTATAGTTTAACTTAAACACAATATATGGATAGATCGTTAAATCTTTGTATTCGTCTATAAACTAATCATTCTATATTTTATCTTGAAGATAATTAATCATTATCGTAACAAATAACGCGTATCAAACAGAATTTCTATATGATCACTGTACAAATTTTAGAGCAACAAATTTTTTTTAAATTACTCCAGCAGTTAAAGAGTTTTGGCTTATATCCAATTGTACATACAAATCAATATCACTGTAACATTAAATGACAAAAATGGACAATAAATATTAATCATTAATTTTTATAACGATTGCAAACTCGTATAAAGAAATAAATTTAAGGGAATTAAACTGTAGATTCTACTCAATTGTTTACAATACTGTTACAATGAGAGTAATGCAACTTAGCACAAAATTTAAAAAGGGGAGCTAAAAAAAAATAAAGATTGTAAAAGAGAAGAAACAAGAGAGAAAAAGTAAAAAGGGAGTTAAAACATTGATCATGTAGTAAGTTGTTTCCACTCTGCAAAGCTTGGAGATTAGGATTATGTTTAAACGATCTATCCTTTGTTCTGACAACGAAGACGATCGTGTCCGGTCAAGTTTATGCTAGTTCAATAGTAACTAACTAATAATTTTTCGATCAAATATATGTAGCAACTGTACAATAACATAACAAATTAAAAAATAAATTAGTAAATAACAAGTTAATATTACGATTTTCTAATAATCTGAAAATAAAATCATTACATTTTATGCTGTAAATATTCTTATTTTATGTTAGAAATTTACAAAAATAAAAAATTTAAGAAAAGGTATGTTTAAACAAAAGTAGTAATATGAATCGAATATATGAATAAATATTGAAATATTTATAGTAAAAATTTAATAATAATCATACGATGGCATAGTAAGTATAATTTATATTTTGTTATGATTCTTGTAAGAATATATAAATATTTCGAATCATATTGTTTAAGATATATCTGCGATTCTAATCAAATCTAAATATTTGTAATATTCTGCAAATAACATAATATATACTAGTATTGATTTGATCAAATAAAAGAAATTAAAAGTGATGCAATCTTAATTTCCGTCAAGATAATAAGGTAACTGTCATTAGATGTACATAAATATCTTGATATAAAAGAGTTTAGAGAAATAACCACGATCATATATGACAGCACACAATCGTATTCTATAACCTCTCGATACATAAGATATTTCTACAATTAATAATTTTCTTTGGGAAGTGCATATTAACAGATATAAGCTTTGCAGAAAATAACGGTCGATCATAAAATATTAGTGAATTTCTCGATCATAAGGAAACATAAGATGGCGGTAGGTTTCAGGTCAAAAATACTACTATGTGTTGCGTACCTGAAGATTCGTGTTTGTGTCTTCGATAATCTCATCCGTTTCCATGTTCATCATTTTCACACACAACTGGCACAATATAATTGATTCAGATGATACAACCGGATCAATTTGGCTGGAAAAAGTTCTTGTAAAAAGGATAAAACACCGTTTGAACAATAGCGTTTGACTATTCAACACGACTGACGACGCTCATGAGTCTTCGCCATGTACAGGAAGTTGAGACAACATTTCACCAACACAACAGCTCGTAAATAACTATGTCACTTCACAAATCCAAGAAACCTGATATAACGATTAATTTATATGGAAAATGTGTATTAAAATCCTATACGTGAACAATATGCGAAATTTAATGTTAATTTCCTTCAGAAACGTACGAAATATCCAAATGAATTCCAAAATTCATCAAGATATATGCACAGCCAACCATCAAGATAAGAAGCTCGCGAGAAGCACTAACACCATTTTACACTACCGACTTGATCACTGCTTCTGTTTAACTTAAAATCAACTTGATGGCGCACCATACGCAAAATTTCCAAAATGGCGCATATGCACAATATATCCATCTCTGTTATACCCGCGCATATTTCAAAAACACTATTTCGAACTGTTTTAAATAAACCTCATTTCCATTAGAACAAGTCCCTTTTTATTGATTAAATTGAAATTTTTAAATAATACAAGGTGTATATTTACAATATAAATTTAAATATATATTTATATTACTTATCGTATTTATAAATAACTCATAAAAGGGAAAAATCAACAAGTAAAAAATAAAATCATAGAATTATTATGTGATTTAAATTATTATAATAATTTTAATACTTTAGATTTTCTTATTCATTAAATCCATTTGATTTGTTCACTTTTATTTCTTGCATTTTCCAACTGAACTTGATGAGTAAGGGCAGCATATGGTTTATGGCATACCTGTGAATCTAATGGTGGATAATAGTGTCTATAACACATATATGCCAAAATGTATCCTATTATTGAGCCTGCAACCACATCTAATATTTTTTGAATTAAAGTATTTATTTATTGATGCAATAAATAAATATGCTTACCTTGCCAGTGATGATGATAATCACAAGTTCTACTCAATGCAATTAAGAGAGCAATACAAATTGGTAATACAAATGCACATAATTTCCATGATTGTCCTTTACCCATTAAACTAAATGTATGTAATTTACCAGCTATATACAGCGCAATGAAACCAAAACTTGCAAATGCAACTGAAAAATAAATAGATTTTTCAATAAAATTTAAGGTTTTCTATATAGTTTATATAACTTGATAGTTTATACTTTATCTTTTAACATACATGAGGAATGACCACTTGGAAATGATTTCTTTCCATCTTTTATAAGAACTGGATTTCCATTACATTTAAAATCTGGATTTGTTTGTCCATCAGGAAAACATCTCCAAAAGAAATCTGGTCTGGGGCGACCTAGCAAAAGGTATTATCTATAAGAATAATGATACTTCCAAAACAGAATCAACATTTCACAATTCTTACCAACAACAAGTTTTATAATATCTGTAATGACACCATTAAATCCTAATGCTAAAGTTACAGATAATACTGCTTGATAAATGTCAGTTTTGTCTTTGTAAACCAAAAAGACAAATAAGATTACTATAGCAGGCATTATAAAAACCAGAGGCTAAAAATAAATATATTAATTAATTTATATAAAATATAACTGTAATTTCAAAATATGTATAATAATGCTGTTTCATATAGAATATATTACCCATAATATGGTAGTTGGAACGTATGATTCAGTCCTTGGATTTTTATACAACCATAATTCATCTTCATGAATTTTCCTAGTAAATGGTTCTGCATTTTCTAATTCACTGTTCATATAAAAAAGTAGTACATTTATATGTATAACCGCTATATTGCTATAGTAGACTAAATTTAACTTACATAAATAATCCCACTAAGACAATTCGCAATAATATGTCAAACCAATATTCTGTTAAGAAATCTTTACCACGTGTTATAGCCATTATGAATTCAAAGTGAATGCAGTATAAATATTGTACAAATATATACAAATAAATAGTAAATTACACAAATTCAGATGACTCATTATACAAGTATGCAAATGTGTATGTATACAGTTGTATATTTAAATAGAATAAATTATTAATTGTTATTATATACTCATTGGTTTTAAAATTATCTAAAAAAGTGTATGTTTTTAATTATTACAGAAATTCCACTGGAAATATATGAACAATTCAGTTTCATCGCCAACCTCCTTCAACATTGAATTGAAGCTGAGACACTTCTTTCTAAAAAGTAAATATTAATCGATCGTCTACAGATAATTTAAGACATTAATTAATTTTTTTAAATTATATGTTAACGCTGTATAATACTTCAATCCCAATATATAAAACATTAAACTTTAACTACACTATTTCGATTTGAATACTAACATTCAATTTGATATCACTGTACAATATGCTATGTACTATGTATATTATGGTGTAATCATTTTTTTTTTTTGTAATGATAGTAGCGTAGCTATAAATTGAAAGCTTCTTTGTTGAAAATTGGACTTTATTGTAAAATATATTATACTATACATTGAATGCTTGAATTTTTTGGAATATTTTCCATGTAAAATACGTTATTTTTCTATAGGCCGTTTGTAAAATTATTTTTGGAATCGTTGAAGAAATTTTAAGAAAACGTAAAAATTTAGCTTAACCTTACAATTGTAGATTGATTGGTCAGCACATCATAGATGTCACTGAACATTCATTGTTTTGAATATTATGTATTACATAAATTGGAACTCTATGTATCTACCTATCTACATTTAATCTTATTAATTTTATTTCTTTTATTTCTTGCATTTTGTCACATTACATATCATGGAAATCAATGCTTAATAACATATTGTATCGATAAAATAATTATTCTAAAATTGATGTAATATACATCTGTATGTACCTATCTATACATTTACAATGCCCTTGCTCCACATGTGTTCTTCCATTATCTTGTATTAAATCGCAGTACATCGTTTTTTGTTGTTTGAAACAGAGGTGTATATCACTGCAAGATAATTACTATTGTGATATTACAACTAGTTTAAAGGTTAGTTTCATCATAGAAATAATTTATGTAATAGGAACAATTATTTATATATATGTATAAATTTTATATTCAGAAATTTAATTTTTGTATATATCATTTAGCAATTTTTTTTATTATTGTTATATATTAGCTCTTTGCGTTCGAGGACTTTTTCAGTCGGACGAAGTAGCAACTCCAGATGATTTAGCGTATATATGACGCGTGTCTTACAGGTAGCGTAAAATGATTTTATATACAAATTAACTTACAAAAACATTATATTCTAATAATTAATCTATTCTTACATCTTTGAAAATATGATTTTGTAATATTAATTTCTGTATTTTTTTGTATGATAATTTATAAAGCATTCACCAAGATGTGTTCTTGAATACAATTGATCTTATTTTTCAACAGTTCAAAATCAAGTTCATCTTCATTTAAGCTAATTTCACTTACGAAAGCCATTTTTTAGGGCTTCTAAATTATAATACTTTTGCCATGATCGCCAAATCCAAACTAACATCAGAGACGTCAGAACCATAGTTACAGAAGGATTTGGGATTAAATATTTTATTTCCATTTTAAAGTGTAACACTTTATACTTTTTAACAAAGACCATAAAGAGCTAAGGAACCTATTTACAAACCAATACTGCTGTTTCAACAATTGGAGATGTTGAAATCTAGCATAAATGGGGACTGTTGTCTATCACTTGCCAATGGAGTTGCCACACAAAACACAGTGGCGACTGAGAATAGCCTTTCGAGCGCAAAGGGTTAGAAATAGTTATGTAAAATGTTAAGTAGTTTCAACTCTTATAAATAATTCATATTTGTTAATTATATAATAATCTTATTAATTTTTGTGGTACAGATTCAAGATATGAAGTGATAGCCACGTGAGGAAAACTGTAAATGATCACAGTGTTATTTGTTGAAAGAATTAATTATAATTATAAATATATTGAGTATAAGTAATGTTAACTTCAACATTAACAATGCCATCCACATCAATAAACACTTCTAGAATTCCAAGTCCCATCAGTGATACATTTGATGATAATCCTAGTAGATTAACTACATATTTACATCAGCTTGCTGGGTGCTATGAAACTGAAATTAATGTGCTTGCAAAAGATCATTGTTATGCACGTCCATGGAATTGGAAACCAGAGAATGTTTATGTAAAGCCAATAAAAAAGTTGTTTTTCTCAAAGAAAAATTTATTAACGTAAGTAATAAAAATAAATTATATATGTAAATGTAAATTATAAATATAATTATTAAACATAAAACTACATTACAACTTTTTATATATTAGGGAAAAAGTTGCTCAGGATGAAGAAATTAATATAGAAGAAATTAATAATGAGCCATTAGTACCACCAATAGATTTTACTAGAGTTCGACATCAAATGGATGAATTACAAAGGTTAGCAAATTTTGCTAGACCTGATGAAAATGAAGATTGGGAAGAAAAGCTTGATAAAATTTTATGGACACCAGTTCAAAATCGAATATTCGCCAAAGTTCTTAAAATATTAAATTCAGAGAGACTTACAAGATTAGCTAAAGTAAACAGTTCAATAGAACCAATTTATCGAAGAACATCAGTTGACACAGCAGCAAGGAGGTTTCGAGAAACATTAGCTTCAGTTGGGTGGGATTGGAGACTTGCACAATGGTTACATAATTTATTGTTTGACCATCTTCCTCAAGAGTATCTTGGGATTTATCTTGATATATTACAATCTTTAAGACTGAAAATTCCTCAACTTATTGATAAAATGATTGCTATACAACCAAATATTAATGCAAAAACAGGTTCTATAACATGGGAAACACTTGGATCACTCCTTAAACGTACATGGGATCCAATTACTCCTAGTTTAAATAGTAATAGACTTGTAAGTATATTTTATTGCATAATTTATTATAATATATTTTACATATATATATCTACTTATAGATAATTATTGTTATTGCAGAAAAAATTACCAGGAAATCCAATCTTAATAATAGTTCCTTCCGGAGTGGGATCTAGTATGTCTACAAGGCAACATAAATGGATTTCACAATTAGGAGCTTTAGGAATGGTTGTTACTGTTCATACACACTTAGGTTTAGCAGCTAATAGAATGACCATGATGGTATGCATCGATCAATTACTTCAAGCCACTAGAACTAAGATACAGGATATTAGAAGTGATTGTCCTGGTAGACCAATTATTCTTGTTGGATTTAATACTGGTGCTGCTCTTGCATGTCAGGTATAGCATTTATATGTACATATATACACATAATGTGTAATGCATCAGTATAATTCGAAGTAGTTAGAAAACTTTAATGTGATTTGAGATATTCACTATTATCTTTTGATATTTATAGGTAGCACAAATGGAACATGTAACTGCAGTTGTTTGTCTTGGATTTTCATTTCTTACAGTTGAAGGAAAAAGGGGTACACCTGATGATACATTAATGGATATTCGATGCCCAGTTATGTTTGTTATTGGACAAAATGCTACACTTGTAAGACCTGATGATATAGAGGATCTCAGAGAAAGAATGATGGTTGAAACAAGTTTGGTAGTGGTTGGAACTGCTGATGACCATTTAAGAATTTCTACTGCTAAAAAGATATCAGAGGGTATTACACAAAACATGGTAGATAGATGTATCTTGGATGAAATTGGAGATTTTGTGGGAACTATTCTTTTGCAACCACATCCACTACCATTGAGATCAACATCATTGTCAAATTATGAAAATAAAAATAACAGAAAAGAATCACGGAAGCGAAGAAATTCAACAAGTAGCTCTGTTGAAAGTGAACCAAATTCTCCTACAATAAAAAAGTCTCGACCAAATACACCAATCTCTTCAGTAATATCTATTGGACAAAATACACAATCAGCTACGATTTCCCGAGTAGGAACATTTAGTACGCAACAGAATATAATCGCAGTGAGTGGAATACATACAAATCATGTGCAGAGCGTGAAACGGAAACCTCGAGTTGTTAGTAACCAGAAAAGTCATTTTGTGGAACACTTGATAACATCTAGACTTTCCGGACAAGTAAGTTACAACCTTAATTTTTATTAAAGATGAAGCATCTAATAATATATGCATTTTTTAGCCAAACTCGGGTTCAGATAATGGTGGTATAACATTAAACATTGGCTCATTGGCAAGTTTAGCACCGATTGGACCAATACGTTTAGCTCCAGCATCATCAGGTCAAGGTGTATCTACAACAATAAAAAATATTCCTAAATCTTCGATTGCGTCAACTAAAGTGCCTAAAATTGTATCAACGAATGTACAGTTACAGAACATGCCAAAAATGAAAGCCATTGTATCATCAGGTAAAGGCTTTTCTAAAGTAATATCAAACAATTATAGGCATCTCAATATTCCTGACAAAAATGGAGATACAAAACTTGTTAACGTTTTAACATCATCAGGAAATCAGATTAGAGTGAATACTTCAACTGCAGCAGGTACATTTTACATGAAAAATTACTTTTTGTTTCTTTTTGTTCTCATATATTTTGTATAATATACATTTTCCTTTGTTTTATAGCGATGCATAATAAATCTACGATTGGTACATCAAATGGAACTTTATCAAATATTTTACAAAATGGTAAAACTTCTCTTACACTCACTACTAGTTCATCGTCTGCGCGTATATCGGCCGCTTCCAGCATTTTACTAACACCAAACAATTCTGTGGCAACTAATACAGCATCAACTACATCGATAATACCAAAAGGTAGAATATTATTATCTAATCAGCTATTAAATAATTTACCTACACCGTAATCGTTTTTTACTTCTTGATCGAATGTATATGACTTTTACGAACGAAAGGTACATCAACAATAAGGAAATTATTAAGTTGATCCAAATTATTATTATTTCGGGATGTTGAATAGTAGAAATCTCGTATTTTATAAAATAACTTTTTAAACTTAAAAATGCCTTAATTCTACTATCCAAATTTTGTAACACAATTTGTATATATATGTATATAAAAATTATACAGCTGTAACATATATATTTAAAATATATTTAATATATTCATACATAAAAAACGTGAAAAGTGGAAACAATATTGGATTGTTAAAATCTCAAACTAAACATGATCGAAAAAGATTAGGATATTACACATAAATACAATAACAAAGCATAACATGTTAAGTAACAAATAAATTTCTTAGTATTTAACATATTTTTATGATTTACTGTTTTGATTTCAAAATATACATGCATCTTTATATGGAACCATGTGGATCATATTCATACATGCAAAAACAAAATGTATTGTGCATGAATATCATTAATATGACAAAATAAGTTTCTTATAGAAAATATATCCACTAAGTAAAAGAATCATTTTGTTCATATTTTTGAGACTGTATAGATTAATAATAATGGATTTTAAACTTAATTTTAATTATGTTTTTTATTGTAGAATAATTAAAATAGTTAATAAACCTAATAGATTTTATGTTTTCTAGCCATAAAACTTTTTTCTTATTTCTAGCTTGTTTGTATTCTCTTTTGCAATTGTATATATACAAAATATTCTTTATATATTATTTTTGTTATATATAAAAGTCATTAGACTAAGTCATCAGTAAATGTATGTATTTGTTTAGCATGTGATGTAACATGTGTCCAAATGTAGCATGTATTTATATTATTTTACAATTAATATAAGTTTATATTTAGAAGCATCTAAAATAATATGTTGTAAATATATCACTACTATCTTTTATTTTGTGTTAAATAAATATTTTTCCATGTGATTTGAATTTATTTGTTTCCTCGCCCCAATCCTGTTTGATATTAACTGTGTCCAAACAATTTGAAATTAAAGATATTACAACTTTTGTTTCTTACATTTATCATCTAATGTTTTTTTATTACATCTTTTACATTGTCAAACAAAATATTATTTAAATATTATTAATATAGTCTGAAAATCTTTTTGGTTTAAAATACATAAATTATTATGATTTTTATTATGTAATTACAATTACCTATGTTATTTTTAACAACATAGATAAAGTAAAATTTATAAACCAAATTTTTTTATCACATATAATAGATTTATGCATGGTTTTTGTTATAATTATAACCAGTTTCAAAGATATATTTACATAACTCATGTAGAAAAAAAGACGTTTATTTTTACACGATGTTCATAACAACGCAATGAATATTATTTGAATTTATTTATATCTTAGAAAATTGTTCAAACATGTATATGTGTTTTATAGTGATGGACGACATGGCAACAACCAGTAGCTCTTCACATTTGATGCTCAGTTCTACTCATTCCTTGGACACATTCAAGATGTCACAAATACCTCGACAAGTAACAACTTGTAATAACAATGATATTTCTCATAATGCAGTATGTGGAAATATAATCATGGTTGAAAGTTCCCTTAGTACTAAACCTACTTGTTCATCCGTAATAGTACCATTAAGTAATCATAATTCAGGAACTATTTTACCACTGTCTAATAAACTAAAAGTTACTCAAAAATCGACCAAATCTATGCCAAAGATAACAGTCAATACATCTAATTTACAAAGAATTCATAAATCTCAAACAGTACAGAAGAATTCTCTTGTAAACGAGATTGATGATGAATTGGGAAATATATTAGATATACCAATAATTTTTGCAAAAGATGATGATAATTTAAACTCTATTGAGAAAAGTTCATCTTTATCTCAGACAATGGCTGTAGATATTCACGAAAAGACTATACCTAAATTAAACAGTAATACCAAAGTTGTTCTCATAAGTAACAAGCAAGATAAGTTACAACAAAGTAATAAATTTGTAACACCTTGTACCCAAGCTGTTCTATGTCCTAATGTAGCTGTACAAAATTTAAATCATGTGATACTACAGACAAACCCTCAAACTTCCACTTTGTCTAAAACTAAAACTACAATACAAACTCGTTCAAATCAACCCACTGTTAAATACACCAAGATAATTCTTGCAAAGAGAAATTCTCAATCAGTACATCAAAATGATAAAAATGAACAAGTCATTGTAACAAAGACAGTTGACAAAATTAATGCATCTAAGTTGCTAAATTTCGATAAAAATGAGCATCGATATGCGCAAATCGCGATAAAGCAAACGGCAAAGAATGAAGATAATATAGTAGATGAGGCATTAGAAATAGAAGATGCTATAAAAATGAATATTATAGAACGTAAACATATACCTTTGCAAAGAGGTGACTTATCATCACAGACAAGTGACAAGGCAAAAGAAAGTTTGACCGAAGCTAAATTAAATCTAACAAAAGAAGATAACTCAGAATGTACTGCAATCGATGATGTAATAAATTTACAAATATAAAATGTTTCATCTCAACAGAAGATGTATACCTGTACCAGAAAAACAATCTTTTTGGTATTGTAAATGCAGAACAAATGATAAATATTGTAGATACAGATATCCATTTTCTGATTAAAAATCGTAATTACCCTAACATTTCGTTTTCTAATCATTTCATTTGAGAATAATATCTGTTTAATAGTTAAGATACTTGGCTTTGTAAATCTAATATGTTATTTAAAGTAACAAAATGATTATAAGAAATAATTGTCACTATTTAGAAAATACGTACAGTGTTTAATGTTTTATATTAAATTTCGTTTTATTCTTACAATCCATTCTATAATTTGTGCTACATACAGTATTAACTATTACAAGCTTTATAAAAATCTATGTATCCATCTGCAAATAATTCAGTATTATATATAGTATTAATATATTCTTTGAATTCACTATTTATAAGATGATGAGTTGTTATTATTCTCTTAGCATTTGTATTTTTTGGAACTGGTACTGCTGGTTTAAATACGACACCAGTAGGATCAAATTCAGTATAAAATTCTTCTGGAGAACTGGAACAAATAAAGAAATATATTCTAGCATAGCTCATTTATTGCTTGTGAGCAATGAAAAAATGTGCTATTGCAAGATATTTTACAATGAAGCTCCTCATCGGATAGCAGTAAATCACCAATATAGAAGTATGATTGTATTAAATATTACAAAAATTGAAACCTACAGCTTAGCAATTTCTGGAGATAAACTGCCTTCACCTATTGGTGGCACATTCCAAGCTACGTTTTTTGCCATCTTTTGTACAATACTGTGATAATGTCGCTAGTAACGAAAGATAAAAGTATGTTTAATAATAATTATGTATATTAAGATCATATAACTTAATATGTGAATATGTACTTGTAGAGCTGTAAGTTCCCATAATGCTGAACAGTGTGCATTGCAATACTCAGGTTCCTCTAGCTCTGCTTGATAAAAACCGTCTCCAGTCGTACTATCAGTATCCAACAAAATATCTAGCATTTTTCCAAGTTGCATACTTTGCTTTATAATACCGAGAATGCCAAGTACTGAATTATGTTGCAATTGTAAGGCTAGAATAGCTATTCTTTTGATAAATGCTATAAAACGCCTTTGTGTAATTCTTTTTCTTCGATGAATTAGAGCTTGAACTAATATCTTTATAAGAACTTCCATTTCTATATGAGTTTTACCACAATGAATATTTAATAAATTTTTGTATAAATGTGCATAAAACCTGTATAAATATAACATGTGATTATAAACTTAATTTTAGTTTTTTTGTTTACGATATTTATTCCTTTTCAATACAAACCTGTAAGGATCAAGATTCAATGCTGAACCTTGTCCTGATAATATTGTAAATACACACTGAATACAATGTAATTGATCTTTCAAATTTAAATTACCTTCTTCCATTAGTTTATCTATGGCAGTTACTAAATCTTGATAAAAATCTAAGTTTATGCATTGTGCAAATCTGTAATTAGATGTTATTAGATATCATGTAATTTTATACATAATTAAATTTAGTAAAAATCTGTCATACTTTGCTAATCCTTCCAAGCAAATAGATAAAATCTTACTATTTGGAGCTTGTTTTAAAATTCTAAAATAAATTGTAAATACTACACTTGTTATTTCAGTGAGTAATTTTTGTTTAGTTTGCTTATTCTCTTCTGCTTTAGTTTCAAGTAATTCTTTCTCTACTTCTTCAAGTTTCTTATTTTTCTTCCTTTCACGCTTACTTAAGGCAAGAATTCTTTGTTTATGAGACATAAGCTTTCTTTGTTTAGTCTCTTCTTCTTTTTCTTTATCTAAATTTACATCTTTTATACGAAGTGATAAAAGTACTGATAGAACTTCAGAATGAACGGAATGAGCTTTTAATTTTATGTATTGGTTTAATTTACGTACTATCTGAAATATTTATTAATAAACATTATATTCCTAGAATACAGGTTAAATGAAATACAATCACTTAAATCTCTCACTTTTAAAGATAATTCAGCGCGTTTGTCTTCCTTGAATACTTGGGAAATGCATTTTAAGACTTCCTGCCTTATAAGCTCATGTTTATTATCTAATAATGGTATAAGAAAATTTGCTATATTAATAGAATAGTTAAAGTATGGATGAATTGTTAGAAGATCACACATGCATGTTAATGCAATTTTTCCTAGCTCAATTTCTTGTTCTTTTATTTGTCGTGTATCTCCCTTTTTTCTTCTTAATATATTAGTCATTTTTTCTAACTTTTGTAGATAATGCTTATAATATCTTAATAATGTAGCTTCATAATTTTGTAAAGCAAGTGTTTCTTTCTTTACTAAAAAGAAAATAAAAAACCTATAATTTCTACAATAATCATGATATTTACATATTATTACAGGTACATACATCTTACACCTTCTTGTTGAATTTGAAGAATTTGATAAGATGGCAACAAATCTTTGAAAATTTCTAACAAAGAAATAGTTGCCAATTTTCTCACGGTAATATATACTTCTGGATTGGTTTCTTCCATTAATTCTAATAGTATTTTAAAATTATCACATTTAGTTTCTGGTGTTTCCAGAAGACTGCTAGATAATAATCCAATTTTTAAACGTTTAGATCTTAATACTTCTTCACGAAATGCTAAAAATTCTATCATAGACACAGGTTTTTTATCTTTATCTTCATTCTAAAAAATTAATTTAATACATGAAAAAAAAATTTTTTACAACAGTGTTTCATAAATTTCAATGAAATCTTACGTGAAAATTAAATTTTATTTCCATGTTACTTTTATCTATATTATGTTCTTCATGAGGCATGTTTTCATTATCTACTGCATGATTTTCTTGAATTATCCTTTTCTCTATAATTCCATTTTGAGTTTTTATCGGAAGTAACATACGAACCTTTTTCGTACCCTCTATCTCAACTATTTTTGATATACTATTTTCATATCTATTCTCTAATGTGTCATTACTTTTCTTTTCCTTCTTATTATTTGTTACTTTATCATCAGCTGTTCTAAAAAATATGCATATCATTTAAATCATTTTGAATTAAAATATATTCATTACCTATCACAATATTCATACTCATTTAGATGTATTTGTTTCAGCAAATTATATGATTTGTTAGAAATAGCTTCTCCTAAAAAGTTTAAATCATCTTCTTCGACCATGTCCATGAGGTCTTCACCCTGATCACTTTCTTCTTCTTCCACAGTTTCTGCATGTGGAATTACTTTTTTTTGATTATGTTTCTTCATTGGTTTATGTCTCTTTGTTTTAAGTTTCCCTTGCCGTGTAAGTTTGGTTCTTTTTTGATTACTTCTTTTAACTGCACTGATCTTTAGTTTTTTCTATTTGATTAAGAATTTAAAAAATACATATATTGATAATTAAAATTAATAGAAGAATTACATAATTAAGGAAATATTTTTTATTGTATTTAAAACAGATGATGCTATATGACATATACATGTTCATAATTTAACAATTTTATTAGTCCTCAATTAAGTAGAACTATATTTACTTACCACCATTTTGCTGTAGTTTTAATTACTTTAGGCTACTCCAAATGAAAGTATTTGTCAAACTAATTAAACAATTATTGTTTCCCTACAACCAAAAAATCATTCCTATACGATATCCTAAGATAACCTCTTAAGTTACACGTGCTGTATTATACACATTACGCACGTTACACGCGCCATATTCTTTCTAACATAATTGCATGTATATATATATATATATATATATATATTGTACATACATACATATATATATATATTGTATTAGAAATAATAATCTTTTCTATATGATAGATATTAAATTAATTTTAAATAAATGACTTTGTCTTTATGTAACTTTTACGATTTTTTGAAGAATCTTCTTATTTGAATACTTTATTATTATATCTTCACATACATATACATGTACACATATACATGTGGTTACAAAGCATGTCACAGACATGGAACGTTTATAATTCAAATATTTTATTAAAGAGACTTTAATACAAATTAATAATACAGATTACGTTTTTGTTATAGTAGTGAACCTTTAAATATCTAAAATTATATTTTTATATACAATGATTTTATCACATACATATAGTTCAAAAAATAGGTTAATATGTATACAAATGTGGCATAGCGTAATGGCGTGTGATATCGTGCATATTGTACTTTAGTATATTAAGTAATTACTTTAATATTCTGTGTTAATATAACGACTTTCTTTATATATTGATACCGGGTAAGTTATGATTTTTATAATTATCAATTAAACTCAACGTATTTAACAAATTAAGGTTATGTTTTGTAAATTCTATTAAGATCGCAGTAAAGATGAGGTGAACTAGACTACTGAATGAAATCTGAATTTTTTAATAATTTATTGTAATTATTATTATAATCATAAAATAAAGTTAACAATTTTTCGCTACATCTATAAATCTTATACGGTTGTACCAGGTTATACATTCATATATGTATGTATGTTAGCCTTCATACAACTTTTTACATATATAAAAAAAAATTGACAACAAGTAATATTTAGCAATATATTACATAATTATTATTATATATTAAATTACATAATTATATATAAACACATACATGTAAGCGCGCGTGCGCACATGTACGCATATTAAACAATATGTTATTAAATAGTTAAAAATACCTTAACTATAGCAATAATACACAATAAAAGAAAAAAACACGAAAAAGCACAAAAATAATACATAGGAAAGGAGACAATGCTTATAATTAAATGTTGATAAAAACTGTCATTCCTTTCATGTGCTATTTCCATCTTGTGAAAGTAGCGCGCATTACAAAAAAGAAAGTGTGTAACAATAAGTCACGCATGAAATCATTCTTTCGTAAGTACTTGAACTACCAATGAAACTCCCTGAATATACAGACAGAGAATCTTAATGCACTCCTACAAATTGATGTACAATAAAATCCAACACTAAACGTTAATGGCTTTCAATAGGATTAATTTATGAGTTGCATGGAACTAACCGGGCCTCAGGTCACACCGATTTTGCAGCTCAAGATGCTGTTTGTCATATAGTGCATCGTGTAAACGTACCGAATACATATAAAGCAATATCGGATGTCTTTTTGTTTATAAATTACATCAGCATTTAGAACATGTAATTGTTAAATTTCCAAAATTTTTCACCGAACTAATATGTGATTATAATAAATCAGTGTGCATGGAGTCATTCCAAGTGTAATTTATGGTATATGTTTTATTTACGTAAAGCTCGAGTGACGGATTTGTAAACGACATTTTAATTATGTCGTAATTTAAATAGTAAAATTACCGCGAGGATGCTATTGGCTGCTCTAGACTAACGCCACAGATGCTCTGGCTATCGTATACTATGTCTGCAATTTTATGAAGGATTATAATAGGCGTTATGTAATATTTTCAAATTTTAATCTTATCATTTCTAAATTAACATTAATCAACAACCATGTTTTATGGCAAAAAGAATCGGCACCGTCAAACTGATTATTCTGTGTTTGTTCTGTATATGTATGTAGTTATGTTTCGACTTTTGCGGTAACTATGTTGATAATCCAGTGATTAAACTGGAAGTGGATATATATTTTCATTGTTTTCTTTGTAATATTTTTCTGTACATGAACATTTATCTGATTTCATAAGAGATAATTAATACGATCTTCGTCTTTATGCTTTTTCACAACAAGTGGAATTATACTTCTCTTCGTAAAATTCGAATTGTTTCGATTAAAATAGACCAAGTCAACGTCATTGTAACGTCATTGGAATTAAGGTATCTCTTCCTACACGCATTAACGAGTTAATTTTCCAGTTTTAACTCGAATCTTAATTACAAAAAGAAAAAATATACACGAAGATGTCGAGGTTGATTACATCTCATAAAATACGATATATGTCCTTATAAGAGTCTGTTTGTTCATTTGCAGTGGCTCAGAAAAGTATTTGGATACTTGTCATAGGAAATTTTTACGTATATTTTATGTATTATTTAAAACATTTCCAAATCTCAAATCATCATGGTTATACCAAAGTAAAAGTAAAACTGAAATAGAAATTGCAAGATATTTGTTATGAACAAGTATGTATTTAGCAAAAAATTAATATATATATGTACGTAATGGCATGAATAGTCGATCTAAGTGCATAATTAGTGTCGAAAATGTTCCATATCTTTAAATATTGAAGCTTATTGACGTAGTGGATGGTCAGTTGTACAGAATATCTTTTATGTAGCTTTTGTGTAAATTTTCAATTTTGTTTCAAATTTTACTAATGTAATCACGATAGTATGTCTCGCTACAGCGTTAATGAAATTTCAAAATGTTTCGTATGGCACGTATAACATATTCATAAAAGTTTTCTGTATGTATCCAAATATTTTCGCAATTCATTGTATTATTCTTTACCGTTCTCATAAATTCGTAGAAACAGATATTATAGATCGTAATCGATGTTAAAATTTCATTGCGTGATGTTCGTTTCAGGTATTATCATTTCTCTTTCGTTTACCGGTCAGTTTAATTATCCTAATATAGCTCTGGAACATCAGGAATCTTAAGCAGGCAGTTATAAGCTACTGTTACTTCAGTGGATCGCGATCGCGAGCAAAAAATTCGTAAGAAAACTATTAAATTATTATTTTAGTGCAATATAGAATTTGCATTTTTAAGTACAAAAGAAGAAAGGAAAAAGGAAAGAAAATCGGATGAATGATTGCCATGTTACCTTCAAACACGTATACCGTTTGAAGTTGTTTGCAAAAAGGTAAACGCTCCGGATGATCTAGAAGTTTATGCAATACTAGATGTTTAGATTTGGCCTTAAAAACATATTTCTGTTGTTATAACACACCGAACATCCCGATTGTACTACATCATTAGCTAAGCGAGTCATTGAACCGTCGTCAGCGTCGTATATTGCTCGTGGTTACTTAACGTGTTGCAGTAGAAAATTGGCGTTTGCCGCGGCAAGAGTGCAGCTTTTCCATATACATCGCTTTTTATTATAATAAGGTTTGACAAAAATTCTAATCGACAAATTGTGACAAAGCGCAACAAGCAGAAACGGCGTCAAAATAATAATAATCGAATTAATCGAATTTATGGATCTCGATGAAGTGATCTGTGAATTTTCTCTCACGGTAATTGACGTGTTGGATAAAAGTTTGCACGACATTAACATCCGTGATCAAACGAAGTAGATAAATGGTGATTAAAAGCATGAAAACGAGCAGTTGATCATTTACGCTTTTAGGAACAATCTAAACGAGAATTCTAGCATTGTTTTGAAGTCTTCGTTCGGTGAGAAAAAGAGCCACGCGGTCTCCCTTCACACGGAAAATGGGTGGTCTTATTGAAATTTTCCTTTTCTTCGGAGTCCTCTTCTATTTCTTCAATTTTGGGTAACGTATATTTTCTTCGTTACTGACATGCACGATACGGAACTGTTCCATCCTGCAAATTATTTTCTTCCGTGTTTGTTCCTGCAAACCTAGTTATTCATACGTATGTAAGTTTAACGATATAAAAAAACAGATCTATCGACTAAATAAAATCGACTAAATCTAATAAATATAATAATCTACTAAATCTAATTAATTTTATCGTTAATCTTGAAACTTTGATTGACATCTTTGTAGAAATATTTTTAGAATTATTTTATCATAGAATGATCATTGAATAAATTGTAGAATTTGACATATTAATTATATAATGAATGAAATGAAATGATAATATAATGAACCATGATGGATGTGCAAAGTTGTTCAAAATTTCATTACGAAGAAAGAGTAACAAAAGTAAATTATCGTTACAGTAGTGCGCGTTGTATAATTCAATCAGTCATATGCTTGTATTTCTCAAAAAAGATAAAACTTTAATGTCTATTGAATATCATAAAGAGTATTTAAGTGTTTTATATATTTTTGTATATTACTTATATCCATTTCTTCACTTTCAAATTTTCTATAAATGCATAAAAATATATAATCTAATAACGACATGTAATATATGTAATCTAATTACTTAACCAAATTTTCGCAATCATATTAAAACAGTATGGATAATGTAAAAGCCGTACAATTCCGTAATACGTATTTTGAAGATACTCAAGATGTGAAGATATTCTGAGTTATTTTTTAGATTTTTAGTCTAATTTATCTCTCATCTTTTTCTCCTAATATTTTTAATTCAAAAGCACAGTTGCGAAATACGTATATATGCTGTTTATTTGGAATTTCATTAGTAAATTACACGAGGCAAATCAAAAAGTACAGAAAAGATAAAACGCATAATCATTTGTGCGTAGTTTATTATAATTCTGATGAATTAATCATTTATTAATCTGTATGTTTCTGAATCTTCTGTCTTATCATCATGGACTTTGACAATTATAGTAAAAAGAAATTAAAATAACCTAACCGGATTATTATTACTGGATCTTCTTACATTTACAATATACATCTTCTTATATTTATAATATAATGCGAGACTCGCTGAGCAATATGCGGCATTACCTGGGAAAACTGTGGCCAAAACTGTGCCATTGTTGAATTACTATTCGATAATATAGTCCATTATCAACATAGAATTAATTATTTATTCTGAAAACCTATGCACTATTCTTGTAATAGTGCTCGTAATATTCAAAATAATAAAATTGCTTATATTAAACGTGAAACATAACGTTCAATATTTATTTATATAACCGACATATGATACGTGGCTATAGGTGCAGTTTAGATCATATGGCAAGTATCTCTTTTCTTGAGTGGTATAGATTTGATTGTTTCGTAAGCTTATAATATTCAACCTTCCGGACAATAAGTTCCGCGTTACGTTGCACGTTATGATTTATTCAGTTTTGTTACTTTACATTTGTTTTATTCAAGACGATTTTTATACAGAGTGGACCAGCTAAATGGACTTATCTATTGCTTTCTTATCTATTGCTGTATGAAAAATCTTCTCAGGACAAAGTTATATTATCTCAGACGTATAATTGTGAAAATTGCAATTACAGTCAGTGTAAAAAGTGTTCGTACAATAATTAATTTAAACAAAAATATTATAGATCGTTTACTAATAAAATTTAAAGAAATAAGAAATATGTTCTTATAAATCCGCAAAATAATTTTCATAAAAAAAAGATGGAATATCTATATCCTTTGGGAAAATATTAACAAATACCTAGAGGATGCGATGAAATGATGGATATCTAAAAATATATGTGTAATAAGTATTCGTATAGTCACGGTTTAATAGGAAAAACTAATAACACAACAAATATCTTGGAGAGGAAATTGCTAGGTTTCATTATATTAATACCTAATGGAGCTTTTTTTCGATTTTATTATGGTTTGAAACTGTTATGGAATTAAATTTATCAAATTGATGAGTTGTCTACTTGAAATATTTTTTCATTCTTCTAAAAGAGTTCCCTTTAAATCATTTCTTGATGAAATATGATGATTCCGATTCTTTTCTATCAGGTGGTCCCATACATTTTCTATAATATTTGTATTTGGAGACTGTGAAACTGCTTTTAACTGTTTCCGAACATTATATAAGATCCACGATCGCGTATTAGTAACATTGGATCGTTATCTTACATCATTATGAAATTGTTGTTCAGAGCCACTTTTTCTGCGCTTTAATACAGATTATTTTTAAAAACATCTACGATGTATACTTTATCCTATGAAGCGAAAACTGTGCGGATACTTATTGTGCTTACAGGGTCAAATTGAATAACATGTAAAAACAAACACAACGTGATTCCTTATGTAAAAATAAGAAAGAAGTATAAAATAAAATTTTTTCATTTTCAGCTTAGTTTTTGAGAAAATTAAGTTTGAAGATTTATCAAGTATTCTTGAATATGGCTTATTCCGGACTGGACAGGACTAAATAATCGACAGCAGCTCGTTCCACGTGTGAAAATAAGTCGAAAATATAGAATAAGATGTGTCAATTTGCGTATGATAAATTTCCAAATCATTTTTTCTCGGAAACAAAGCTCCTTATGAAAGAATTTTATTCTACATTTTCGACTTATTGTCACGCTTTTATGTGCCCGCTTTTACATGTTATTCGGTCGGATTGTATAGTTTTGCCATTTGTTAGATATTTATTCATACTTTCAGAACAGAAACGAGTATCGCAATCTTTTTTCATTTTTTGAAAATTATTCTAGAGACTTGTAAGAACATGTATACAGGACGTTCCGTTTAAGTAAGAACAGTGGAATATCTCATAAGGGGTTAGTTATTAAAAAAATGTTGTAACAAAAGCTGCTTGATTCGAAAGATAACATCTTCTGGTTGAAATTATTTCTTACAGATTAGAGTAGTGCAGGGGTTTTAAGGTCAACTTTATTTTGTTAAATGGAGTCATATATTTTGTAATACATTAGCCATACATCTCGGAATTCTTTATAAAAAGGTATTAATCTATTTATGTCAAAAAACTATTAGTCTACAGATATTTTAGTTTTAATTTGTCGTATGAAGAATGTTGTCTTTTGTCTTTCATACGTTAAAACGTAAAGATAAGGGTATCTCTTCGCATCTTTCCTTACCTTTCGTACGACATTACAGAAATGTTAGAATTAAAGTATTTGCTAGGCTAATAAATTATCGATATAATTAGGTTAATAGTTTTGTATAAGAAATACTGAGGTGAATGGATGATGTATTAGAAAATATATGATATACTGTAATCTTGCTCGAATGTTGCTATCTATGTATGTAGTATCAACATGATGACTATTCAGCACATTATTGGATATGTATAAGGACAGTGATTAAACAGAAGATTGTGAGACCGTTGGCTGTTTGACCTCTTTTCGTTAAATTTTTATCTATGAGATAAACTAAAATATACAGCGTATCATAACAAATAAACAACGCCAGAGAATATCAAGCAGAGAATTGTAGCTGCATGTACATCCATAAAATCGCAGGAAATAGAAAATTGATTGAAGAAAATTGAAGAATTAATTAAAACAAAAAACAGATTTGGGTTAAAATGAACCTGCATTCGTTAGCCGAGATTCAAAGATTCCAACTATGTATTGAACCAAAGGGCCATCATTTTGAGCATCTATAGCCTTAGAAATTGTCAATGAATTGTATGAGAAACGTATCTTCTGCTATCGTATCTATTTTAAATAACAACCAATGCTTATCTTTGGATAACAATATGTCAATGTTGGTGTCCGAATGCCCTGTGAATCTTTAATTGTTCTCAGACACAAATATTTCAAGATTAAATGATCTGAATAATATGATTGTTAAAGTCGTTGAATTTGTTTTTTCCACGTTCTACAAGGATATCGAAGACGAATATAAATAAAAATACTAATGGCTCTGAAATCTCGTATAACAAATGACCATGAAAAATATTACCCTTACACATGTGTCTTGAAATGAAATGAAATTTTGTCTTGAGAAAATTTTTCCTATTGCAACAAATAAGCCAAGCATGTAGGTGATATAATTTAGATGACCTACCCTTTATATGTAGTTATGAAGAGGGTCCTTGAATTTTTTCCGATTGAATGTAAGTTCTTGATGATGAAATGGTAAGATTGTAAATTATCATATCAAGAGGCGATAACCGATGTGACATCAGCATTGTGATGCTGTTCCCTTATCTGCGTCAAAATGTCTTAATCCATTAAAGACCGCTCAATAGTTTATCAAAATATTATAAATACTTTCGTTTCTTTAAATTTCATAAAATTATAGAATCCAAATGAAAGAAATAATGACGAAGGAAATATTAAGCGAATCCTTGGAATTCCTTTTTGTAGTTAGAATTTTAATAAATATATGTAAAATAAATGTAAAACGAAAGTTGCAAGTGAAATTTTGCGCAAACTTTCGTTCGTAATGGATTAAGTTAAGAATGAATAATACATTAATAAGCTGAATGGTAATTATAATAAGCTGAAACTTGAATAAACGGTTGTAATTTCTTAACTTCACTTAGCTGCTTTGGTCGTCGTTTTTGTTTTTTTTATTTTCTACGTATTATTGAGAAACTTTATTTATTAGTATTAATTATTGTTAATTTAATTATTATTGATGTTTGTAATTATCTGTTTTGTGATAAGCTGAGAAATTCTTTTATTATTAATATATTTTTATTTATGTATCTCTGAATCATGTATGAATGTACTGGTATTGAACTTAAGGCGACACGTTTCTAAAAAAGGAAATCTCATCCGTTAGTTGCAATTTCGCTCGACTGCATCGACCCGTTAAAAGCGTCGGAGATGGAGCGTAAATAGTGCATGGTCCAACAACCCTGAAATTATGTTCGTGATTACCAACATTATGAATTACATTTCTATTATAATTTTATTCAATAATATTTACACAAGTTTACATTGAATTATTTTTATTGAAACCATAATGTTGACTGATGTTTGTTCAATCCCTTTTCCAAAGCTTCGAGCTATGTTCTACGTTATACTATTTTCCATAGAATTTATTTGTTTTAATATAGATTCTACCAAAAATTATACTGCGACCTTTAATTACCACGCAGTAAAATGTAATAAATTCTATGGAAGAAAATTTCTTTGCACTTCATAAAGATAATATTTTTAAATAGTATCTGTACTAACAGGGCTTCCAGTATGATTGATATAGTTTCAACACGTTTGCAAGAAGTGTATGCAAAATGGAACCGCAGAACGGAGATAAAGCGAAACCCAGAATCGGATACAGTTCGGTTTTCGACAAAGGGTAAGACTTTCATTCAGTGTATAAAGGATGTAAAATACATGAATTTTTATCAAAGTTAGAAAACTGATTAAGAAAGGATTTTAATCGAATATTCACATGGTTTAGAACTTCGGCGAACTGGTCAACAAATGTATAAAAAAAAGTTACAAGATAAAGAACAAGCAAGAAAAGTTCGGGAAAGTTCTTTATTTCAAATCAAGGAGACTGAACCATTAATCCCTACTGTCACAGAAAGCTCTTTATTTCTACACTATTGCTGCAACAGTTGCACTCCATCATCTAGAGTAGGTTCTACATATATTACATATTCTTTAACGTTGATGTAAATGAAAAATAAAATGATTTTATTCGTTCGTTCTTTAACGAAAATATTCAACGTACCGCTTATATCTATAATATCTTTAATGTGCTATAACTTTGTCATAAGATAGTCGCGTAACCATTTTTTTATTTAGTATAGATTTTAGATCATTATCTAGAATCATTTGTAGTAAGTATTTTTCAGTGGTGATAATAGCTTGATTTATATGTAGTGTTGTTCAGAAAATTCGTAATATTTTTGATAATCAATATATTTCGCCCTGAATTTCATAGTACTAAAAGAAGAGCATTATTTGTGGCTACAAAAAATATCTATATCTTTATGTGATATTTAATAAAATCTTCTGATAGTATATTTTAAATATTAAATATTGTGCAAACAGACGTGAAACTATAAAACTAATTACTTACTAGTTTCTCTCTTTCTCTTTATCTCTACTGGTTTCTGGTTTTTCTTTAGTATAATTAGATAAAAGAAGTCATATAAAGTGAATTGCGATATACATTTATCGAATAATGGCAGTTATTAATGAAGGCCACATATGTATCTCTGATGATAAAAATTGATCTTCCTCACAGTTAAATTAATTATTTTATTATTTTGATATCTATGTACTAAACATCAACGAAATTCAAATGTAATCGCTAATATATAAATGATTATCACTGTTAAATAAATTTCACGAATGCGTAATAATTAAAAGTAATGTTTATTAAATTATTAATTAAGCAACTATTATTGTGGTGACAACATGAATATTGAGGAAATGTAATATATAAAATACATACAATTAAAGCATATCGATAAATAATTAGAGTATAAGCTTTTACTAAATATATTTTTTCATTTAATTTTATTTCTTACAGAATTCATTAGTAAATACTGTTAGTAAGCAATATGCGCCTTTTGGTACAAATGTCCTATTAATGGAGTCACATCAATCGCTATTCCATAGAATATTACCTCGTGCGATACGCGTTTGTTCTTTTAAAGAACACGATTATTCAAGGGAATCAGTAAGATATAAATCTTAAAATAATTATATTTATTGAAGTAAATATTTAATTCTTTGTTGATTTTGTACATAACTTTCCTCTTTTATAGATTCTAGAAAGTGACAATTTAAAAGAAGCAACAAAACTGGTTGCTTCTGAAATAATTAAGGATGAGGGTTGTAGTGAAACAGTTGCCCTGGAAAAAGCAAAAGAGAGAGCCAAGACCATACTATCACAAATGGAAAGCAAACCAAACAATCTTTTCATTAGAATTACATCATGGATTACTTATGTACTGTTACCATGTTTTATGCAGTCTGTTATAATATTACCATCTCAAATAGAAATGTTAAAAAAAGCAAATGAGACTGGTCTTCCTGTGATATTACTTCCTTTACATCGTAGTCATATGGATTATTCTATAATTACCTTCCTTCATGTAATGTATGGTATTAAATGTCCATTAATTGCAGCTGGGGATAATTTAAAAATACCATTTTTTGGGTATGTTATAAATATATATAGAATATTAAATCTTATTACAATACCATGTTATTATTATCGAAATTTTATGTGTCAAACAGGAAGCTTTTGCAAGGTTTGGGCGCATTCTTTATAAAACGTCGAATTGATCCTGTCATAGGCCGCAAAGATATTCTTTATCGTGCCATTCTTCAGACATACATACTGCAAAAATTAAAAGAAGGTCATATTATAGAATTCTTTTTAGAAGGTACACGTACAAGAACTGGTAAACCATGCATGCCAAAAGGTGGCATTTTGAGTGTCATTCTTGATGCATACATGGAGGGAATTATTGAAGATGCAATGATAGTACCTGTTGTACCAAATTATGAACGTCTTATTGATGGAAATTTTGTTCAAGAGCATCTAGGTCAACCAAAGAGGAGAGAAACATTTATATCTACAATGAAAGCCATGTTTTCTACTTTATTAACAAATTATGGAATTATGAAAATTGATATTTGTCAACCCTTTTCACTTAAGGTAAGTTATTTAAATTCTTTTTAATGTCATGGATGACATTTATCACTAAATTTAATAATTTTATTGCTTTCTGAAAAGGAAATGTTAAAGTCTTTCCAAAATCAATCAAAATTGAATGGAGTAAAAATATCTCCTGCTGAAAAGCCTTTAAAGTCGACAGTATCTAGCTCATCGTTATATGGTACAGATGTAGTTGCAGAAGAATACCGTCAACTAGTTGACAGTCTTGCACGGCATGTTGTATATAGTAAGGATAAAACACCTCTAAAAGCATTAATTTGTTTCTTTGTTCAATGTTAATGTACAATATTTTTTAGATTGTAGTGATGCAATGCCAATAATGTCGACTAACGTTGTTGCGTTCATCCTTCTATATATATTTCGAGATGGTTGTACCTTGGATGAATTAGTTGAAGCATTTGATTTCATAAGACACCAGTTAGAAAGTCATACTAAAAACATTGCATTTTGTGGAGAAAATATTGATATCATAAATCATGCTGTTAGTAAGATAATTATGTTATAAATATTTTATTATGATAAAAGAATATATGTTGACTCATTCTTTTAGTTAGACATCTTAGGTCCAGATTTAGTAAAACTACAAAATCAAGAAATTATAGAAACAGCTGATAGTCAGCTAACTCAATCAAATTTCGTTACCGTAATCCGTCCTATGTCGTTTCTACCAAATGTAATCGAACTATCTTATTATAGTAATACAGTGGTAACATGTTTTGCTGTGGATAGCATAGTAGGTAAGAGAACATATTGTTTCGTAAATTATATTAATTTACTCAATTTAATAATTTGTTTATTATATTTGCAGTAACAGCTTTGTATGCAATACAATCACAAATGAATGATCCTATAGCTCTTGCTCAAAACAATATCATAGTGTCTCAAGATCTTTTGGTAGAAAAATCACTTAAACTTTGTGATATTTTTAAATACGAATTTATTTTCTGCAAGCCATGTCAGGAATTAGAACGCGTTATTATAGACACTGTAGTAAATCTCTCACATAAAGAGATTATTATTTTACAAGAAGTAGTGTATACTTAACATAAAGTTATTCTAATAAATTTATTATTATTAATCATTATTACTAATAGGTTACTCATATAAATTATTTGATAGGAATCTTATTTAGAAGAGGAACTATGGAGTAAAAGATTCGCAAAAAATTTTGATGATAGTTCAGATGAAGAATATCTTAATAAGAATAGCTCTAAAAGTATTCGGTACAAAGTAAGTTATTCTTTAATTTAGACATATTTTCTAATAACGGGATTGTGATCTAATTTAATTGTTTCTTCTAGTTAAATTTAATATCGGAACATGCAAAACGTGTGGAATATCTTCACATAATGTTGCAACCTTTAGTAGATGTTTATACTTTTACTATTTTGTCTCTTAAAGGATTAGTAGGTCAATCGCTAAGCGAGAAAGATTTAATTCAAAAAATTTTAAATGACATAAAGGCGAATATAGATCATGGCATAATAAAATACAGTAAGTAATGGCAAATAATTATATTTTTATAATATATATATATATGTACATATATTGCATTATAAAGTAATGTATCATTAATTTTATTTTGATATAGGTGAATGTTTATCTATTGATTCAATAAAGAATGCCCTCAAATTATTTGAAAAATGGAATATCTTAGAATGTTATCCACAAGAGAATGTTAAAATTTTCTACCTGAAAGATCAATATGATACAGATTCGGCTGTAACGAAAATCTACGATATAATAGCAGCTTTCAGATGGACTAAAAATATAAATGAAAAAAAAAAAGATGATTTTGAATGAATTTCTATAATGTACTACTTCTTTATATCAACGAATAACTTGCTATGAAAAACTTTGTAAATAGTGGTTTACAAATAAGCAGTATCACTTAACACGTTTGTTACTATAGTGCATTAAAACAAAACATCCATCACTGGTCAATAATTGCGATTTTTTTCATCCAAGCATGCTAGATATAATATATCTATTAGGTTGTTTGAAAAGTTTCTTTCGTTTTATAAGGTGATAATAGATGAGTAACAATTTCTGTTTTATATTATTTTATTGAATTAGGTATGATCCATTTCGTTCTATTTCTATTATGTTCGTGCATAATTCAATAAACTAATATAAAACAAAAAACATTGTGCGTCTATTATTTCCTTATAAAACGAAAGAAACTTTTCGGACAACCTAATATTTATTCCACATGTTAAGATAATATGTAAATTAACACATACATATATGATACTGATAGCAAACGTGTTAATCTCTTTATACATTAAATACATACATATACATACATATGTAGATTAAATATTTATTGCTCTGCGTAAATAGTTCTAAAATTCATAGCAGAAATACAGAAAATTTTGATTTGGGTCATTAACTATATGTAGGAATTCAATAGCAGAATGGCTAATGTGATATTACAATATATAAACATATTAGATTTATTTCGTTAATACAGTAATCTTATGTACTATTAAATTCAATGCTAATAACTTTTTTGTTATTGTTAAAAACAGAGATATACTTAAAAGAGTAAAAAGCTATTTTTATTACACTTTTACAAAACAGTTGAACGATAAAATAAGTTTTTTATGTATGATATTATAAAAAAGAATAAACAGAACAAATAAATGACATCGTTTTTGATATTTTTACAGTTAGAAACGTGTTGCATATATGATTCAAAACTTTATAACTGACGCAATCGGATAACTTCTTCGCATGCCCATACACTTTTCCCTATCAATAAATAGTGAATCAACTTTGGATTTTAAATCACTTTCTAAATTAGACCTAGTGCGTAAAAGTTGTTGATGTTGTGCTTCAAATCTTTGTAATTTTAAATTCATATCATGTATCATTGTATTTATTGTTTCTACTTCCTCAATCATCCTACGTAAGTGAAAATTTGTTTGAAATTTGTTTAAAGATGTTTACGATTACTGTCATTAAATTTTACATAAATTTCTTGACTATACCTAAGTTGAGCATGATCTTTACATAATTCTGCAGCTGGTCGATGTATTCTGCTTTCTAATCGAGTGTGTGCGACTTTAAGAGCAGAACTTTTATCTGTGATGGCTTTTTGCATTAATTGTAGATTTTTTTCAGTTGCAAAAATTTCTTGTTGGATCTGTAATTACATACATCAATTATACAACAAAAGTTTAAAGATCAAGATATTTTTAATTACTTTATGTAAATGTATCTGTAATTTTTCTTTTGCTTGAAGCATTTCTGCAGCTCTCCTGGCTAATGCATTATTTGTATTTCCCCATGCTTCCCACATCTCATGACCAACTGCATCTATCGCGACTTCTATATCGCTTCGTAATTGATTAGATTTCTCCCGTTCTTTTTGTGATTTTTTGACTACATTATTGGAAGCTTCAGCCCATGATTCGGCTTCTGTAACACTTAAGATATACGACATAAATTGCGATCGTAAATCGCAGTTTAATATGAACTTACCTTGGGTCATATTTTTCAATACCACCGTAATATTTTAACCCACGACTGAAATTATTCATTTGGTGACAAGTAATATCAATTCCAAGTGCAGTTTCTTTATTTTTTATATCAATTTCTAACTGATTTTGTACTGCTCTACTGTTTGTAAGCTGAGTATAAAGCAAGAGATTGCAATAATTAGTATGAAATTATGATTTTGTACTTACCTGATTAACACATTTGTCCGTAAAGTGTTCTAATTTATTTTGACAATTTCTGACTACCTCGACCTCTTTTAAAAGAGCGTGCTCAGCTTGGTCATGTACCAAATCAGAACCTGTATTTTAAAGGATATAAAATATTTTATGAACATTGGTGAGATTTATTAATTTATGGAGATAAATATTATAAACCTGTCCTAGCTTCACGATAATATAAACATTCCTGCGCTATGTGCAGTTGACCCTCTAAACTTTGTATCGTTGTTTGTAGGTTCCGACGGCACTCTTGCATTCTTGTATTTTCTATTATTAATCTTTCCAGTTCTGAAGCTACTTCATTTCTCCAAAAAGTAGTATCCGTAATTCTTTCTCCCAATTTACGACCGCTTTCAGTTTGGCCGTTCTGTACTTTCTCATCGGCCTCTCTAAAATTAGATTAATTATTGTTTGTAATGTATTGTAACAAAAATATATATATAACAAAATATCATAATCACTTTACCGCATCATTCGAACAGTATCCGCTCTTAAATTTTCAGAGAAATTTCTGTTGCTATCAGATTCATTATAAAGTTTTAGCTGATTCTCCACCCATTCGTATGGGCCATATCTTGTAAAAAGTGCAGCTCGTGCGGCGTGTGCAGGATTTCTATCGAAACCAGTTACCAGATTGGGAAATCGTAACGGTTCCGTAGCCATTCCTTTTGGCATATAACAGGTATTAGCAAGTAAATTTGTCATAGGTTGTGCAGGTCTGAAATAATCACAAAAGGATAAATAATTTTTCAAGATAAACTAACAATAAGATACAAGCGATTTAAAGTCAATTTTCCAGATTGAATGGAATTTAATAAGAATGTTACAGCGGAGATGTTTCTATGATTTCATATCCTAAAGTAGGACGCCATGCATGTGGTTTTGGAGTTTTATGAAATTCTCCAACTCTAACCGGAATCGGTGGACCAATAATTTGTTCCATACATGGTAGAACACCCACCGTAGTCCATGGTTGAAGTTGCTAACATTAAAATAATAAATTAGTAGCATAATTTGTTATTTAAATTCACATGAGTACAAACCGAGTACATAACAGTTTCTTGTTGTCCCTCAATTTTGGTACTCTCCATTGTTCAAATTTATATTAAAAGGAATTAATACTGACAAAAATTTTATCTCCACAAAATAATTTTTCACATTTCACCTAGCTTGATGAATAACTTCTTAAAATGAAATGGCTTAATTTGGAATGAAGGTTCATTTGAAAACCGGAAACAAAGTTATCACGTGACGTCTGTCATATGATTCTAGCCTAGTCAGGTGCTCTGTTACCTTACATTCTGTTCGATCGGAGTCAATCAGTACTTATCTGACTCGCCCAGTTGTGTTTGACTAAAACTATCATGACACAATTTTGTAATGTTTTCTGTTTCGTTTTTATCTTAAACGTTGCATTTCAAATTTTACCTTCACGCGCCGATAATGCAGTACCTGTATTGCTATGGGGTGAGTCAGTTAATTCTGATTTAACAAGTGCAGTAAACCCCTTTTTAAAGACTACCAGCGAGGAATTTGGTCTTTACCTGCGTAAAAAATTAGAAAATTCACCTCCAGTTCTTCTTTATATAAAAGATAATCTGTGTATTGAAGATTTAGTGAAATACAAACAGGTTATTGTAATATACTTTATAATGTTATATAGTTGAACTCATTTGCTTGTTGACTTAAATATTAAAATAATTTATATAATCTTTTAGCATCTTCAGGAAGTTATTAATGGTGATTCTTTACGTTATTTTCCTGCTGTTGAGAAAGCAGTGAATACTGTTGAAGACTTACCTTTGTACAATCAAACTTATAATGATTATGTGGATTCTGTATCTGATGGACAATTACTGATTGTTCCAATTAGTAATTTGGATGTTATCCCAGATACATACAAGACAATAAAGGATTCCAGCCCTAATTTGATAGCTATGCTCACAGGGAAAGCCTGTAGTTATAGACGTTCTGAACGAGTAAAAAGGGACATTGATGCAGACAATACTACTACATCTTTTGTCATTTCAGGAACAAGAGTATTATTATATGCTAATCGATCATTATCATTACAGGTAATTTTAATTATTAGTATTTTACCTAATGATCTTTATGACCATAATTAATTCATCTTTGTGAATAATAATTCTTTTATTTGATAGCCTGAAAAAGACAAAGCTATAATAAATCTTCCACTTAAGCCTACAATTACTGAAGAATCGGATTCAAAAACATCTGCATATAATTTAACTATGACATTTACAGGATCTGGTGCTATTATCAAAAATGAACTTGTTTTTATATTTAAAGTTAGAACTGCAGGATATTATACACTCAAAACAATTAATTACTCACATTATATTAATGCAAATTCTACTGGTAATCCACAAATTTTAACAACAGATACAGATATTGTTTTTCCATTTAATTTCTCTTATCATTGTTCACAAATTATTACATTCAAAAATGGCGATACAGCCTTAAATATAACAGGTTTACAAGTGCAACTTGATCCACAACCGGACAAAAAGGCTAATGGTACAAAAATATTTGCATTTAATGATGCATATGACTGTGTCGGTTTTACTACAATTCCAATTTGGACAGGAATATTTGTTACTGCTATATTAGCTTTAATTATGATTTGGGCTCTTACTATGATTATAGATATTCGTACAATGGATAGATTTGATGACCCCAAAGGAAAAACAATTACTATTTCAGCTCAGGAATAATATAATAATATTAAATTATTAAAGATATTATGTACATACATACCATAGTATCTTGTAATTGTAATCAATTGTCAAATAGATTTTCAGTGTCATGTTGGTAATTTGTACATGTAAAATGTATGTACATTAAAATTTATTAATGCTGTTAATGCTATCAATTTTTCATTTTACAATTATAACATTGATGCAATAACATTTTGCTATTAGATAATAGTGAATTTAATCATTCCATTTACCTAATATTATACTACTTTCAGTATTTATATATTTTTTGTGTATTATAGTATTTCTTTCTGTAGTATTTGCAATATATAATTTCTAAGAAAATTTTGTTTTATAATTATCAAAGGACACAATACCGTGTACTAGTGAATAAATAAGTAACTACTTTAAATATGTATCTTTCAACAATAGAACAATGTTGTGATATATTGATAGTTGATTGAAACATGCATAAGGTTTATAAAAAAATCTTATATATCATGCTTTGTATTATAATATATTATGCGTTAATTGTAATAAGATACATATATTGAATAATGTTAATATAGTTTTTTGCATATATATAATACGCACACACGAGTTCACACAAATGCATATATGCATATATATAAGATATAGTAATATCTTATAAAAAATTATTTAACTGTTTAATTCTTTTATTAATTTTTCTTTATTCTAGTTAGTGATGATTGTAAAAATGAGATTCTATAATATAAATTTTTAATGTATAGAAAACGTATACATAATATATGGTATAATTTAATTGAAGTTGTTGCATATTATCTATGTATAACATGCTGGAACCTTTGCATTATGTATTATAATAAATATCATGGAATAAGGTGGTAAAGTAATTTGTTCCGTAGGTTCTAATACTATAGGTCGGAATGGTGGTAAATTTCCATTAGATTCCAATTTCAATAATTCTCCATTTATTTTTATAGTCCTAAAAAAGAAAATTGAAATGAAATGTTACATAATCTATTTTCATGTAAAATAATTATTACATACCTTGATTGTAGTTTGTCAGAAGTAAGTGCATATAAATAAACTTTAGCATTTCTGTGAAATACAGGAATTCCTTGAATAGTAACATGAACAGGGAAATTAGCTAGATTAATTCCATATATTGTAATTGCTGGAACTCTGCCGGTCCATGCTTTTTTTGGAGTGCAATGTGCATACAATCGTAAATACTCAAGAGGTATTGATGATAACTTTAGAACTTTTTCTGAAACAAATTTCTTATAAACTATACTAACCCACCAGTCAGGATTTGGTATAAGATCAGATCCAATCATAGCATAGTTTCCACCAAACAATGATTGCCTGGTAACAACATTTACTCCTGTACTGGCACTGTATCCCAATTTATCAAGCCATAAAAATCCAGCTACAAATCTATCTGATAGTTTTGGTGCACCTCCACCATAAGCTGTACTTGTTTCTGCTACAAAAAGATTCTTCTCCATCACTTAAATTTGAAATTTTATTTCAAAGAGACTAATATGATTACATACATAACCACATAGGAATAAGTTCTCCTGATGATATAATTGCTTTTTGCATGGATTTAATTTGCTTTGGCAAATAATTAAAAGTTGAAATATTTATAAAATCAGTTAGTTGAGCTTCCCTTCCATTAAGGTAATATTGATGCCAAGTAACATAGTTTACACTATTTTTATCATTTTCTAAAAATGTTTTCGCATATTGCTCTCCCATATGAACTGTATCTTCTACATGATTTACTTCTGGTCCCACAAGGATACTTTTATTATATCCTATTTCATCTAATAATTCCCTCAAGTGACAATAATCATGTGCAAGTTGAGTTGCATTAACATTTCTATTAAATACATGATGAAAAGAATTTGGTTCTGAAATTTTATTATTATTACGTACCAATCTATTTAAAAGATAAGCAGATTGAATAATAAAATATGATATTTAAAAAAAATAGTAAATAAAACATTTACCATTTCCTAATTGCCAGTCTAGAGTCATGCCTTTATTTTTGGCAAATGAGATTATATTTTTAGCATTAACATCATTCCAAGAGTTATCAACATTTCTAATTAATACATTTAAATCGAATATCATTCGCAATTTTGATTCTGTTGCAAAGTTGTATAAATTCTCAAAGTCTGTCTCATTAATAGTAAAATTACTTATATCTTGGCCGTCTACCGGATTAATTACTTTTTCGGAAACTGTTTTTGTCTATGCAATATAATTCATATAAATTATTATCTAAGTGTTTTTAAATAAATATGTACATATATATATATATATATATTATATATGATAATTTCATAAATGATAAAATAATATACCAACTTTATTAAAGTGTAGACAATCTGCAGACGTACCGCCTACCCGAACATAGGCTGGCCCAAGAAGCCGAGCTAAATTTATAAATTTGCTATCCTTTATTGGTAGACTTTTCATATCACGAAGTAATGATGTATCAAGACCGAATGACAAAAATTTGTCTGACACTGTATGTAAAAGTGATTGTCTTGAATATAAGTGAAGAACGTGATTATTAACTGTCTGGTTTATCGTATTATTGAAATTCCATGCTGATAATATTAAAAATATCATACAAAAACTCAGAAGGATTAAACTAAGAGTGGGAGGTATTGTTGATTCTGAAATTTAAAGAAGAATATGAACGTGTAGATATTATAATTGTATAGGTAATCCATTGGGCGTATTAGAAATTCAAATTTTAAATATTCCATGCGTAATAGAACATGCAATATGGCGATAATATTGTATATATACTATATATATAAGCATGTGTATTTTAACAATATTAATTGCGTGTAGAAATAATGTATGCAAAGAGTATTTATTAAAACGAATATTTATTAAAAATAAATTCTATTAATTTCAATGAAAGAACTTACGGATTCGAAGTTTGTCTAACTTCCCATACTCATTTTTTCCTTGTTCGTTGGTTATAAAGTAGCTCATAATTTGTTCAGGTTCTCAATTATCTATATATATATTTCAAAATAATTTTATGCATACAATTCTTATTTGATTTGTGATCGGAAGCAAACAGATTTATCGAGTACTATGATTAGTTTCGTTTATAGTCATTATAAATTATATAAGTAGAATAATAATTATACTTATAAAAATATAAAGATTAAATATAAAGAACATTACTATCATAAATTTGTTAAAATAAACAGAATGATAAATATATATGCCGTAATCTAAATAATATAAACGATGTTAAACAATTTACTAATGAAACATTTTATCTATTAAAAATGAGTGATGTTTCTGCATTTATTTTCGATCGGAAGTTTTACATTTTGTATAAATAATTTTATCGTTATTTAAAAAAGGAGCTCCTCTTTTACGTGCATATTTTTTCTTTCTATTATTGTAGCCGTGTTGTTCTATACTGAATTGGCTTGTAAATTGTTCCTGCTTGAGAACTATGATAATTATGTTAAAATTACAAAGAACCTATGATTCTTGTGTTTCTTTAAAATATTAAAATAAATAAAAAATATTGATATAAATATATGTATAATATTTATATTAATAAGTACCTCCAGGTGAAGTTTGTTCAGACAGCGAATCTAAACTAGAACTTGATGATTGAAAAAGTAAAGACCGGCTTCTGTGTATCGCAATACGATTACGATAAGACAAACTACGTCTACGTTTCTGTTTTTCGTTTAATTGCTGCTTTGATTCTGAACTACTTAATTCATCTTCAGCCCAAAACGGTCGATCAGTGTCATCGGATATTGGTAATGTTGTTGGTGCCAATGACTTAAAAATAAAGACATTTCTCTTTAAATAAAAGCATATTTTTGATAATAGTAACTTAAAATATCTTGAGAAATTCTAAATGTAAAATATTGTTTGTCATTAACATCTAATTGATTTAATACCCCAACAGATATTGTGGTACAAGATGATTGATTTTCATAACCTTCATCCTCGGAATTTTGTATCGTTTTACGAGTATCACCGCTAGCATAATAACCCATTATGAATTTTGTTTAAATTTTGATAAGTTATACAATTATAAAATTTAAATTTTCTACATATGTTTGATTACACTGATGATTTTTTATACTTTGTGTCTAAAATTTAAATGTTTAGAAGAGCCATTGGAAATAAATGGCAGGCTTTTTTTATTATGATAGAACAAATTGCATTATAAGCTATAATTTGGAATATTTATTTAATACATTTTTTGGTTTTTTAATATTAAGAGAAAGTTATGCTTTATAAAATGTCTTTATTATATCTTCCTTAAAATAAAAATGTTAAATTTTCTTTAAAATAATATATATATATATATATATTACAAATAATTATTTTTGTTATTCATTATACTATAGTACATAGTTGTAATAATGTTTTAAAAAATAAATTGAATGAACCTTGTAATTATTAATACAAAATCTATTTTCGCATTTTTTACTATAATTTAAAAATAATTCTAACAGACAGAATTTCAAATCACTGTATTTTTTTTCATGCATCTCAAACATCTTGTTTGTCCAGTATCATCCTTTAATGCTGATAGGATAAATTTATCATTTCTTTCATCCTTCCCAGTAAAGTTCTTTAGAACTTCAATGCGTATCACATTACACATATTTATATACATAAATATAAAAATGTCCTTAATCATTCTCTGATTTTCTACGTTTTTTTGAACGTGGACTGTCTGTATCATGAGGACTTGGAGTGATGTGACTTCTTTTTCTTTTTATACTACTTTCACTAGCGTCACTACTACTACTTGCTGCAGTTCTTGTTTCTCTCCTGAGTGTTCCCTCCCCTGTAACTTGTACTAATATCTAAGCAAAATTAAATAATGTTAGATTTCTTGAAAATAGTAATTATGCATAGAAAATAATATTATATTATATATTTACCTGCATATGTTGTAAACATTCTTCCTGCATTGAAACTGCCATTTTGTAAATAAATGTATCATGTTTATTATACATAATAGCATTTTGAAACATTAACATGACATCACGTTGAAAATGCATCGTAGATCTAATTGTTCCATTGTCTATATTTTTTTTAATAGTGGATAAGTCCATAGGTCTAAAGATAACTGAATGATATCCAGGTGCTTGATCTTCTGTAATAGGTCTCAAAAATACAGATGCATACTTATGTGTAGCAAGTCGATTATAAACCAACATGACTGCCTTCTTCCACGCCCTATAATCTGCACCTTCTCCAGTACCTTCATTTTCGGGTTCACTATCAATACAAACATTTTGTTTTTTTGAATAAGTTTTCATAGCACGTCCTCCACTTAACTTGCTTAATGATGATTCTTCTTCATCTAATTCAGCAGTATCTTCTCCAGCACTTATTATAGATTCTAGCTCTTTTTTTACATTTTGTTCAGTATCTATACCTTTTTTCTCTTCTTTCTCTTCTTTTATTTGAACGTCTTTTTGAACTTCTGATATTACAGAATTTTCCAATTGAATTTTTGTTTCCTCCTCGACTTTTGAGTCTTCATATGTATTTTCTTCTTTCTTTACAATGGAAATGTCAAACTCAGATTTAATAGGATCTGCAGGTTCTGTTTTTGAAGTTTCTATATCTTCTGGAGATACCAGTTGATCTTCCTTGACCTTGATTGACCAATCTTCCACAATTGCTGTTTCCTCTATTTCCTCTTCTTTTATTTCTATATCTTGCAGTATAGAGCTTGTTGTATCTTCCGAAGAATCTTTTGTATCTTCTTTTTTAAATTCATCTGTATAAATTTCCAATGTTTCTTCTGTTTGTTCCTCTTGAGATTTTTCTGGAGATTCTTCACTTACTTCTATAATAGTTTTTTCTTTGACTACAATTATAGGGTCTTCTTTGAATGATAGATCAATAGATTCTGTGCTCTCAATTGTATTTTCTATTATTTGTTCTTCTGTTATTTTCTTTTTATCATCAGAGCTACTTTCATCATCTTCTAAAATTAAACTAATATCTTGTGATTTTTCTGTATCCTCGGTACTAGGAAGATCATTTGTTACTTCAGATGAAACACTAACAACTTCTGCTGATGGAACATCTTGCTGTTCACCTGTAATTTTAGCAAGATGCATTTCTAATTGATCCAATTCCATATTGCCTTTGTTTTCTAACTCTTCAGAGGACACTCTTTGTAGTTTATTAGTAGGTGACTCTTTAATTTCTGGTACAATTACTTCAGTTTCTTCTTCTTCTTCAACTTCATCTTCTGCTATTTCTTCTATTAACTCTTTTGTAGGTATTTTCGAATCATTTTCTTCAGTTTCTACATTTGAAGTAGAATCCATAGTATCAAATTCCTCAATGATTTGTTTCTCTTCTATTGGAATATCTTTGCTATTTTCACCATCTTGAGTGTCTAATTCAGGAACAAGCTCTTCATTCAATGTTACTCTTTCATAACATGTACTTTCTTCAGATTTCACTTCTTCTGATGCACTTGGTATGGTTTCAGATACTTCCGCAACAATAACTTTATGTTCTTGTGGTTCAATAGCAACTGTACCTATAATTTCTGCAATATTTGATGTACTGGAATCAATTTCTTCAATAGCCATTTCACTTTCTGGTGAATTAGAAAGTGATACAACTTCATCTACATCTCTGGGTTCTGGCCGTTCTGTTACCACTGGTACTTCTTGAATTTGAGGTACAGTAAGGGTATTAATTGTTGATGTAGTTGTATCTATAGTTTGTGGACTACCAGTAATTTCTTCTTTTATCAACTCTTCTATATCTCCAATAATTTCATTGATTTCATCTTTGTCTATTACATCTGCCATTATATCTTTACGTATTACATCATCTATATGATCTATAATCTGTACCATACTTTCTGTGGATGGCATATTTGGAGTGCTAATTGTAAGAGGCTGAGCAGATACAGATGTTTCATTTTGTATTGTAACTTGATGCATAGGTTGAGGTTGAAGACTGTGAACTTCAGTAGGATTTTGTTGAGACACCATACTTGGAGTTGATTGTAAATTAGGTAGAGGGCCCCTGTGTGCATTAGCAGGCATTTCTAATAACATAGATAAGGTTGGTGCACCAACTGATGGTCTTTCTGATGATATATTTGAAATTGCAGAAGTAACTAACTGGTGCAATTGTGGAGATACATTTTGTGTCAATTGAGAATTTGGTACTTTAGGACTAGAACTAAGTAGGCTTGTGATTGTAGGAGAGCTTACTTGTGCTGTAGTAGTCGTGGTTTGAGTTTGTGTTGTTGGACTTGGTGATTTTAGTAGACTTGTTAACAATGGTGACCTTCCCCCCCTAGCTTTCTTTTCATCTTCATCTGTATTTTCTATTGTTTCTTGAATTTCCATTGTATTTTCAGTAGATTTACGTTGAATTATAGTAGTTCCTGTTTGTGATGAATTTAATTCTTGCTTCTGTTGTCGTTTTGCTAACCATGCAGAATGTGCTCTTGCTTTTTGTTCTTGTTCCCGTTCTTCTTGTTCCATTGCAAGCCACATTTTTTGTAACTTGTCCTCTGATATTGATCCAGATTTTAACATATTAATTTCAGCTTTAAGCTGTTGGTATTCATCCCTTTGAAAAGCTAATATTTGCCCTAATTCAACCATCCTTTCTTGCGTTAACCTTCTAACTATTGATTCACCAGTAGTTTCTCCACTTTCCCTTTTCTTCCTCTTGGGGGTATCTGCATTTTCCAATAAATGTGCATATTGAATGGCACAAGATTTTTGAGAAAACCAATCAGGTGGTCTTAATGTTTCTTTTTCAACAAATGCTTTTAATGATCGTGATACACTCATCCAATTTTGATCTCCTGATTTCAATACACTAGAAGCTAAACATAATTGTTCACGAGTACTCCAAGTATCATATGATTTTTTTAATTTTAATCCTGCAAATATTATAATATCTAATAAATTAAATTTTATGTAATCGACACTTTCAATACTATTGTAAGCATGTAATATTTATGTTTTCAAGTATTAATTGGTTGTTTACATTATATAGATTAAGAAGCAACGATTTATTTTTTATGTAATCATATAAAAGTAAATAGTAATATATTACATCATTTATCATTATGATAAAATATTTATAATGTGACACTACCTAACCTATTATTAATTAAATATAAAAGTATGTATTAATATAATCCTGTTAACCTCCAAACTATGAACTATAGTACACAATAACAAACTTACTGTCTTGCACTGACGTCATATTTTTTAAAGCGAGTATCTTATATTTTCGAATACGTATAGTATAAATATCGAAAATTTCTAAACAATTCAAACATTAGAAATTTTGTCTCGTTTAGAATTTTTTACGTTTGATATTTTATACGTGGAAATGTGGAATGCGCGGGCAGCTGATTTTAAACTTGGATGCGAGGAATACGAGAAACAGAAGTGTAATGGCGGATGCAAAGTAAGCTGTCAAAGTATGGTGCATTCTACTTTTTCTTTTCATGAACGATTAAATATAGTTCATCGAAGATTAAGTAAGAAGGTAGCAAATATGCGTTAAATAAGTGAAATTATGAAATAAGTAACGCAATTTATGTAATTTGTATATATAACTAAAAGTGAGAATTTCTTGTATATACCAATTAATAACTCTTAAAACAATTTCTACTTTACCATGATGAATAATCGGCGGCGAACAAATAACTTCACTTATGTTAGTTCTTGTGTGAAGTACATGATATTTATGCTCAATTTTGTTTTTTGGGTTAGTAAATGTTTTATATTTCTCATATAGAATATAATATAAGCAATTCAGCATATTCAATAGAATATAAGCAGACAGTAAGCAGAAAATTATGTATTACACGTATTTGTTATTTATAGATAAATCTTAAGAAAAAATCTTATTGTATGTAGAGAAATCTTATGAGAATGAAATTTTAAATGTTTTATTTTGTTGTACAGTTATTTGGAGGACTTTTAATTGGAGTAGGTTTATATGCATTTGTGGATAAATGGCAAGCAACTGGTTCCGTTAGAGTAGAAAATGTATATGATGTGATCCTTAATATTTCACTTGTGATGGTTATCGCTGGAGGAGTAGTCTTTGTTGTTAGTTTTGCAGGATGTGTTGGAGCATTACGCGAAAATACTTGTCTTCTTAAATTTGTTAGTATTATCAAATATATCGTTATATTAAGCAGTTTATTAACACACAAGTAATACTTATTTATTGCAGTATTCACTATGTCTATTGGTATTCTTCTTGCTTGAAATGGGCATTGCAATTGTTGGTTTTGTATTCCCACATACATTGCAATCATTATTGGAGGAGTCGTTTACAGATAAAATCATACAAACATATAGGGAAGATCCTGATCTACAAAATTTTATTGATTTTGGGCAACAAAAAGTAAAGATTCTCATAAACAAACATTTATTAAGGTATATTATTATAATTAATAATATTTTAAAAATCTATATTTTCATGAACAGTTTAGATGTTGTGGTTTAAGTCAAGAAGGATACTTGGATTGGGGAAAGAATGAATATTTTAATTGCTCCAGTCCTAGTGTTGAACGTTGTGGTGCACCATTTTCATGTTGCATTAATGCTACAGACATATCAGTAAGTACATATTTTTTACATTTTGTTAATGAGAACATATTGGAATTTAAAACATTATTGAAATGTTTAGAGTGGTCTTGTGAATATAATGTGTGGCTATAAAGTGCAAATGTTACCAGTATCTGAAGCAGGCAAGAAAGTATGGACTAGTGGTTGCATTGAAATTGTACGAAGTTGGGCAGAACGCAATTTGTACACAATAGCTGGTATTGCTTTAGGTATAGCTCTTAGTCAACTTTTTGTCATTTATCTTGCCAAGACATTGGAAGGTCAAATTGAATTGCAAAAGTCTCGTTGGCATTCCTGAGCTTGACTTCAGGCCACCTACCGCTATCAGATTCATTCTCCTCCCAGCAGGCAGGTGGCCAGTGGCCGAATAAGAGGCCAAGACAATGAAACAAATGTAAATGTCCGGATGACTCTACTTGTTCTTTTTGCAATCTCTTTATACATACTTTGTATTCTTTCTTTGATCAGATTTATACTTTACTTAAAAAACTATATTCGTGTATATTTAATCAACGACTAGCTTTTATTTTCTTTTATATATTATTCTATTTTTATAACTATTTCCTTTTAACTCCATTACTAACTTATCTTATATCTTTATCGAATCTATCGAATCGATAAATTGTTAAGTGATAATTATATATTTTCTTTCTCGAAATTTTATATAACTTGCATAATCATAGGCTGGTTACTTTTGAAGTACAGTAATTCAACCTAAAGTAGGATATCTGAAAGTGAATATTATTCAGTTTACACATTTAGTTACATATAAAATTTGTTGCAAAACTTATTCACATATGAAGAATTTTTAATTGACATAAGATTAATTAAATTAATACTATTAATCACGTATAAGACAGAGTTGATTGTATAAAAATATTAATTCTTTCGTTATACATAATTTATTATATATATATGTATCTACAATACAAAATTTCATATGTTGGTAATTTTTGCATCAAAACTTTAAACCATTATTCGCACATTATATGTAATAATATTATAAGTATTAAAAATATCAAGCCTTTAAATATCCTACGAAAGACTTACATTAAATAGTTTAAGAAGTAGATTCAATTCATAAGAGATTCATGATTTTTATATTAATATTTTTTTTATATATTTACATAATTATTTGTGAAAAATTTCACCGTGTGTGTCACTACATGAAACTTTTATAATTTCATAACGTATCAATTACTCAATTCGCCAAAATGTAATAAAATAATGATACGGTTAAAACACGCACATGGTTAAAAATATTATTCAATATTTTTCTTGCTATCTATATTTATCTTTTTTAACATTTATATAAGCATATTACAAGATATTAGTAAGTATATAGTTGTTTCTAAATCGATATTGTTGATTCTTTTATTATGCTATATTAGTGTAATTGAAGTAAGTCAAAAAAGGAAAGAACGTCCAGTGCCAAAGTCAAAGTATCATCATTGTTTTATTTGAAACAAACTTGACAATAATCTGGTGTAAATGATTTGTTTATTAAGTACATACATAGTACATCTGTGTGTCTTTTTATCAAGAGTAAATGTAAAACTGATATATATAAAACCATCTAGTTTGTAATAAACAAATATTATTCTAAAACTGTGTTCTTACCACTATCAATAAATTGTTGTATACTTATAAATCATATTTTAAGAATGTATAGACCAAAAGGAAAGAAATTGTTATTACTTTTTGTAAATATTTATTTATATAAAGTAGTATCTACAAACATACTATCTGAATATTCTAAAATAACACTTTGTCCATCTGTAAGTTCCGAATTTTCAAGCAATTTTATTAATGGTGTATCCATTTCATTACATATTTGTGTGCCAGTTATATGATGAAATAATTGCAGTTTAGATGCTCCTGCTACATTATTATTGTTGGATACTTTTAATATATCAGCTATTGAATCTATAGCTTTTCCAATTGTCCAGTTCATGTTCACATAAATACCTTTAGATGGTCCTATATGTTTGTTAGATATTGTAGTTGGGGGATATACAAGAAAATAACATCTTTCATTTACTGGTACATTTTTTGAACCAACAGCAGAACCCTTTACACGCATAAGTCTTACCTAATTAAATAATAATTAAATATACAAATATGTAATATCTTTTGTTAACTATTTAAATGATATAACATACTTTATTGGCCATTGTAGTATTTTTGGATTTCTTCAAAGTATCTGAAATTTCTTGATCTACTATAGCTTTTGCTTCAGCAAATTGTTTTTTTGGAATTTGCCATTTTTTCAACTTTGTTGTTTTTTCTTCATTAGTATATTCCAAGCAGCCATGATATCTATGTTGTAGACAAAAGTGTTTCTTACATTTGATGCATTGCATTTCGATGGGTGAAGTTTCTTTGCACGATTCATCTGAACATGTATAATTTGGTGCCCTTATTTTGGTGTATGTGATCTTATCTTTCAAACCTAGACACTTATGAGAACCTATATGAAAATGCTCCTTGCAAAATAAGTCATGGCAATGATTGCATTCAAATGGTAAAAAATTTAATTGTTTGCAATCTTTGATTGAACATCTCTCCCCAACATTTGGAAACTCCATTTTTAAATCTATAATACAAGAAACGTACAATACGTACACTATAGCAGAAAAATAATTTAAATAAATTATTAGTGTGTTACTTGTGTCCAGTCGTTATATGTATATAATAAGTTATTACCTATATTTAATTATGAGACGGCGTTGGTGAATGTAAATGGTTCTCACTGAGAGTTCCTAAAGCTAGATTATTCCACTTTTGTTCTAATTCCTTTAGTGTCATATGAGAATCACCGTTGTCACTTTCAGGATCAGGTAATTCTTGATTTGGCACTACAATATCGTCAATAGGCAAACGTTCTTTATGCCAGATCTCGTCAATCAAATCTAATAATCTACCATCTCTGCACACTTGACTGTCCATAACGCAAAATATAATATTTTTTCAATATTTTCTTCTATTTATATAAAAACAAAGTAACAAAATAATATATTCGATTATCAATTATAATAAATTTAATAACATTGAAAAATCTTTGTCACTGTCATAACGTAATAAAGATAGCCAACCCTATGTCTAAGATCGTACACTAAATGTTGCTATCGTCTGCTACCGTCGATTAAGAAGATTTCACGATCAAGAAATAAGTAGTATTATCAGAGAGGATATTCCTCTCTGGTATTATGTATCAAAATTTACTAAAATGCATACATATTTTATTTTTATTCAACATTCTTACATTAAGGTACTTAAAACAATTTTAGTTGTACTAATAATACTATTATTTAAATTGTTTAAAATTATTTTTTTTATGATTACACTTATTAAAGAAATGTCAAATTATCAATAAGTTTTAATTAGAAAAATAATTTAGTCCTTTGGTACATAATTTAATTATACAATTTATGACAATCTACGAGTCGGGTTTTCCCATAATTTGGTTGTTTGTTATCACCATTCACTATAGTCAACTCTTTGCTGTCATTCTTCATAATAAACGATTGCATATTTCCTTTTAGTTTTGTATTAGCCATCTTGTTTTTCATTTTCATCGGATAATCAATTTGGATCACGTTTTTCGCTTAATTTGTTGCAAACACCTTCTTTGATATCGCACGATAGTCCGTCGGCGCAAGGACAAAAGATGTAATAGACATCCTTTAATGTCAATTCAGAACCATCTGGATATCCAAGGGTCACGTTAAGCGTTGAAACGTTACCTGGTCTACAAACTTCTCCCTCTTTTTGCATAGCTTTACATTGTGGTAAACTATACCTCATTGGCCCTAGAATTACACGTTGATCACTAACATTCCTTTTTCTTAAACTAATAATTACCTTTGATTAGTTTATTAACATCTTATTGAAAAGCAATAAATACCTATGGTACAACAATAGCCTGGTTGACACTCTGCATTGCTCTGACAACGTATATAATCCGATTTATCAGCTTGCGCGTTGCAGGGACATGTCAATGCGAATAAAAAAACAGAAATCACAAAAATTGGCGTCATCATTGTTATTTTTGCTCGCTGACTCCTGCAACGAAAACGCATTTCCTTTTTTTTTTATTATTCACAATAATTTCAATATTATATACAAGCCACATATAATTTAATAAAAATAATTATCTGTAGGATCGACCGTACCTATTATTTTAACGCGATATCTTTTTTCATTCTTCATGCACGATTTAATTTTACAATTTTAGATATTGTTTTGAATAATATATCTTAGGAAGTTACGGAAATAACGTTACATAGGATTGTCTTATATGGAGCTATCTTTGTCAGAATTTCACGATTAGTCACGATAGTCACGCGTTGATCGTAAAGTTAAAATATAGATAGAGGATGCAGTATTCAAAACTGTATTTAATACTTGTCTTAAATTCGATGTTCCAGAGATATCGCATTATGTTATTTGATTACCGCGACCTTCAACTTTCTTTCATTCGTGATAATATATCACTATAAATTACACAATTTCTGTGAATAGTGTAATAAACTAAATTGTTCACAGCTATCGTGATGTGTCAAGACTCGAAGCATGAAGTTGTGAATGATTTGAAATTAGAAATCAGAATAACAATGGAATTGGAATTCGTTAAATTGCACTCGAGACAATTAAAATATCGTACAAATATATCGGCAATATCGTAAAAATTTCATATAGAGTAAACAGTTACTACAAATACTACTGTACAAGAATTGTATACAATTATAATAGAAAATTTTAATAAGAAAATTAATTTAGTTAAATAGTTGTGTTTAAAATTTCAGTGGATCACAGTGTTTTTACAAAAGTAGTGGACAAAGCAGCAATGAACAAAGTATTTTTTACAAACTTCAAAGATAGCGAGTCTATAGTGTTACGTTTACGAATACAATCATTCGTAATCACGTTTAATTAATCTAAAATACTTTTTAATCGCGAACACCAGTTTTTCCTGTTCGCTTTCCTCCTCTTTCGTTTAAAGAAAGAATTGAAAATATTATAAAACTGTATGTAAGTACATATGCGCAAACACTTACGAATCTTGTACGCAGTCTGCAGTCGGCAAACACTTGTTCACATTTGATCGCACAAATCGATGGTCTCTCTTTATATCAGCAGCTTCTCCGCTTCTTTTATTCCTCCAAACGAACGGTTCGCGCGTATTTTTGATCTAAATAAGACTTCCGTTTGACGCGCCCCTACATGTGTCAAATTAATTGCATTATACTGTGAAAATGTATTTTTAAAAGTAATTGTGTGATACAGAGTATTTTATTTTAATATAAAAAAACGGTAACTTATCGATCAAAGTAATTCGACATCGTAAAAAAATACGCAATACGTAATTAATTTCTGCGATCTTCTTTTAATAAATTTAATGCGATATGAATCATATAATCGACGTATGTAAATGATAAATTCAACAAAAGATCGTCTATTTATAATTATGTTATTACGTAATCAATTGAATGGAAATTCCAAGACGTAAGATCGCATCAGTTCCTGAAAACATACGTAGATCGATAATTGATGGTGTTATTGTTTCGCATTAATACGATGATGTCGATCAGCAAAAGTGCATAAATATTGACAATGTACCATTGACATTTGCTAAAAAAAGATCAAGTTTCGTAAAAAAATATACAAAATTGATCATTCAATTAGCGTTTAATTTGATGTTTTTTAGTTAAATAGAGATACGTGAAATATGTCAGGTACTTGTACGTAAAATTGTTATTTGTACATTGGTATTTATACATAAAACTGCTATTAAGTATTTCCTCATTTTTGATTACTCATTTTCTAGTTTATGTTATCGTGGGACCAGCATTTCCTCCAAACAATTTACATAATTCGTGTTCACCTGCGGGTATTAGTGATTGCACAAGTTCGATTCGGTCCTGACCGATTTGGTAACGTTAATATATTTCGGTGCTCCTCCGCTAGATGTTCTTACTACCGTCGAACACAGACCAAACTGTCCCTTTCTATAGATAGAATAGGTGAAGCTGGAAATAACCTCATATCATATGCAAGGGATTATGATGTTTTCGGTTTTTTGGGGTTACAACTATTTATAAAATGAACTATTCCATTATGTGCCATTTAAAATGGTCGAGTGCACATTAACCTCGTTAAACATAAGATAATTCATTGCTGTGTCTTTCAGCATTAATTAACAATTTACCAAGAAATTGCAAATTCCGTGATGGAACAAATACTTTTGTGAGATCGGTGATTCCACCTTTATTTTCAATTTTCTTCTATTCAATCATGGTAATTTATATGTAATTATACAACATTTAAGAAATATGTAAAGATTTTATATTCAAAATAATTGAATGTTTTAGGCTCTCTTAGGTGCTCAATTAGTTATAACACTGATTATGGTCAGTGTTATCCAAAAAGTAACTCCACATTTTTCTTTGGCAAGATGGATTTTATGTTCTACTGGGTAATTCTTTAAATAATGAGAATATTGACTATATATGATATCTAGAATTAACGAAAGATATTATAACTAATAGGTTGACACGTTACTTGTATCCAACTGATCAACAGCTTAGAACTCTTGCTGGTGTGCCTAAAGAGAAACCCAAGAAAGGTAAACATACTGAGAATGGGAAGGTTGGAGATGTTTTTCATGTTCCTAGAAATTTGGATATCACCCTTGAGAGTGCTAAGATAACTATGTTAGATGTAGTGCATTTAAAATATTATACAGAGTGTCAGTGGTTATTGGACTTTTCTATCTATGCTACTGCAGTTTATATCATGACAGAGGTTGGTAATTATACCTTCTTTTCCTCCATACCTGTATTTCCATTGATAATTTGTAGTTGTATTTATTTGCCATTTCACAGATATATAATTATTTATATCCAATCAAAGATGAAATTAATCTAAGCATGCTTTGGTGCTCACTAGTTCTGGGTTTTGCATTGTATCCTTTTTATAGTTGATTTATATTATTATAATAGCACATAGATCTCTTCAAAAAGTATGTTCCTTATTTAATATTTAGTAAAGTGTTACTTTCTCTTTGGGTGCAATACTTTAAGGGAGAGGAGAGTATAGGTGAAAGGTCTACATGTATTGTAACTGGATTTGCTTATCTTCTCATAGCTATGATGGTTCTTATTGTTGATGAAAACAACCTTGAAATTGGATTGGATAAAGCTTATGCAAGTTTCAATCATAGCGCATCTCTTTTTCTAGATAATCAAGGTCTTTCTTCTACGTAAGTTTATAAAATTCATGCATGAATGTTTGTAAATTATCGTATTTTTATTTTATTCAAATAAAGTCATGAAATAACTTTTCTTTCATAGAGGGCCAGCATCAAAAATTGTACTAAAGTTCTTCCTTGCTTTGTGGTGTGGTTTACTTGGTTCTTTGTTTACTTTCCCAGGATTAAGAGTGTCAAGAATGCATTGGGATGCATTGAGGTATTAAAATTAAATAAATCTTTAAATTATGCAATTTAAGAAAAATTATATATTTCAGATATTATAAAGATCAAAGGTTGTTGCTGTTAATAGCAAACATCAGTTATGCTTCTCCACTTTTATTAGTAAGTTTATGGATTAAGCCTGTAAGCAGAGATTACCTTACAGTCAGAATATTTAGTGGTATGAATGGGCCATTGTAAGTTAAGAAATAATGATTACTACAATACACTTATCCATACAAGTTTCTCTTTCTAGATGTATTTTTGCAGGATGACAACTTCGGCTTTTGAGAGTATGAGATTAATTGCAATTATTGTTGCAGTTTTGTTAAAATTTGTATTAATGCCAATGTACTTGCAATCATATCTCAATTTAGCTATGCAACGGTTAGAGAATCAAAAGAAAGAAGCTGGTAGAATTACAAATGTTGATTTGCAGAAAAAGGTATCAAAATTAAGTGATATATAATATTAACACTTAGCCAACCGTGCACGCTACAGTGAGGTACACATTTTCCACCGTGTTCGTACAAGCCAACCTATACACTGTCCACCGCACATTTTTCCAAGTATGGAGGACTAATATTCACTACTTAAAAAACAAAGAAGTCTAAAAATTACTTAAATGGTCCATTATATTTTACGGTAATGATTTTATTTAACGATTTCATATATTGTTTATACAAAACATCAAATTAATAATATATATTAAAAGTATAAAAAAAAATATAGGTAAAATTAAAAACATTAAAGATGAGTAAAGATAAATAACACGAATTGAACGTGAAATTAAAAATTCATAATATATTTTAATTTTTTTTTTACAATGTGGTGTCGTTCGATTATAACTCTATTTAGTTATAACTGATAGTGTAACTTTTTAATTAATTTTAACACCACTAAATTGGTGTATTTTATTATATACTGTACTTTATAAAAGCAGAAAAAGTGGTGCAATTAATTGGGGACAATTCCAGGTAAATAATAACAGATAATAACAAAAAAAAAAAAAAAAAGAAAAAGGAAAACGTGTTACAAAAGTCAAAAAGGGAAATCTCTCCGTTCGGTCACGCAGCGATGTACTTTACAGGGGGGAGATCTACTTATTCGGTTGGCTAAGTATTAAGTAAGAGAAAATATAATTGATTACTCGATACGAAATACCTTTCTTATATTTAATTTCAGATTGCGGCGGTATTCTACTATTTGTGCGTTGTGGCTTTGCAGTTTATTGTTCCGATAATCATATGTTTATTTTTTACATTCATGTATAAAACTCTAGGTAATATAGATATCACTAGAATATTATATTAATTGCAATTATGATTTTCTAATTACTTTTATATATCAGGTGGTTATACATGGGAAGGGATTTTAAAAGGACCATCACTTGAAGAATGTCCAGCTGATGAGCCACCAAAATCTTTATCAAACATAATGAATGCCCATGATAATGAAAAAACTGTTGCGCAAACGGCGCAGGATTTTCAACTTGCTCTGAGTTCCTTAAAGCAGGTAACAGTTGCAATGTAGTTCTTGTGTTAATAATGTTAATATGTATACTAAGAATATTTTTTATACAACAGATATTCACTGTGGATGTGTATAGAGGGTTATTAGGTTTAGCAACATGGTGGAGTTGTTTTGCATTGTTTGCAACTACCGCTATGGGTATGTTTTATCAATCATACTTCTCTAATATGTAAAACAAATCTATAGCAGGCAGCATTTGTTGTCACTTCGCACAAATTTATATCGTTAGTTGGTTTATCAATACTAAGACCATTGGATTATTTAACAAATGTATCTTAAACATGACTTATTTTGAAAATTGTACCTACATTAAGGTACGCACAATACTGGCTGTCTAATGCAAATGTTAATGCTAATTTAAAAAATTTTATAATATGCATAGCAATAAAAATCTTACAATTATAATATGTATAAATGCTATATCGAAATTATAAAATTTAAGATAACTACGTCTTTGCATTGCGATCTTTTTATTGGATACTGTATATAATATATAATATTTATATAAAAATTTAGAACATTTTATCATACTAAGTATTGCAAATTTAAAAAAATGAAAAGGAATTTAAAAGTGTTTTACAATTAAAAATAAGTGAGGCTTCCGAATAAGTACGAGACATAAATGAATTGAATCACTGCCAGTAAAATAACCTATTTAATATTCGACGAACGACTAACTGATTACAATTAATAAATCGTTTGCGTATCAGTTCGTTAGGCTAGATGAAAGTAACTTTCATCAATAATGTTACGATCATAAGCGGATCAAACAGAAATATTTTACTGCCTTGTACGTATTCGCTTTAATAGTATTTAATTAAAATTTTGTATATATTTCTGTACAAAGTGCTCATTAAAATTTTATGTACAAGAATTGATAATTTTATCGTCGATGTTTTGTGATCTCTAATGACCATTAGATAAATTTGAACAAAGTTTTTCTTCCTGTCTCTTTTGTTCTTTACAAACCTAATTATTATATACTGCATGAAATCACTATGTTCTATAAAAGGGAAAACTATATCGAATAATTGTTATTCATGGACTGTGCCATCTCGGTATTTTGGAGAAAGTGTGATTCAACGTATTCAAAATGTGCCGATGCTATGCTACTCACGTATCAACCAGGCTGCTTCCGCGATATATAACTCCCCACAGAGTATCTTAGCGTCAGAATAGCTGCTTGATTTTCGTCAGTGATAATACTATCGTTTATTCTAGTGAAAAACTTTGAAAGTTCTTATAAAACTACAAAATGTTGGTAAGTACCGCTATGTTACTATTTTCATTGTATGTTTTAATAAAAGTTATTATTTTCAGAAATACGTAGTACTTTCTTATATTATGCTTCTTTCGGTATATGCCGAACCACCCATTCAAGGTGTAAAACCAACAAATGTACTTGGCACTTCTGATCAGCATGCATCTTTCAGCTTTATCAGACCGGGTTTAACACAAACAGCCTTCGCTTTTAGTGGCCCTAGTTCTCATCAATCGTTTAGTTCCAGTATTGGAAATCCTCATTTAGCACAGAGGGTTCTTCCAAATGTTGCTAATGCACTTGCTTACAAAAATCCTGGCTTAGGTTTGTAGCACATTCAAAATATTAGATACTTTTAGGAACTAGTTGTAACTGGCATACATTTATCATATCAGGTGTATTTCCGGTTGGTCCTGTCACACATGGTTATGCAACTGCACCAGTTGCACCCACTTTTGTTTCTCCTGCACCTGCACCGCTACACTATCAAACCTCAGTTGATCCAACTTCTGCACTAGCTTATTATCAACAGTTACAGCAATATCAGCAAGCTCAGTTACATGGTTATCCTGCACCTAATGCGTATCAAGCACAATTAGCGCAATTAATTGCATTACGGCAAGCTCAAGCTCAAGCTCAAGCTCAAGCACAAGCACAAGCACAAGTTCAAGTTCAAGAACATGTGCAAGCACAAGCACAACAAGTAAGAATGATATGCTAAAGCTACATCGAGTCTTACATTGTATAAAATTTAAATATGATTTTTGTTTAATAGTAATCATCTACAGGTACCTGAACAGATTCAGTTGCAACAAGAACAACAACACCAAGCTCAGAATTTATTAGGAATTTCTTATTCCGCAGCACCTTCAGTAGCTCGGGTAAAAGTTTCCGGAAATGGCTATAAATTCGATTTCTAAGATATATAAAATTTCATTTCATATTAGTCGAATTACGTGAATTGAAGTAACTTGAAACATTTCTTTAAGTTTCTATAGTCTTCCTTATTAGCTATTTAATTTCAAGTTGCTTAATTCATATAACTTAATTACTCTGCATAAGGCTTAAGTGCATTGTATGATAAAGATTCCATATTTTATATCTTCATATTTTATTTATTTATTTACAGTGCAAATATGAACATTTTTGTATGTTACAGCAACTAAATAAATTGATCTGAAAATATTCATATCATTTTTATTCCCTGTCCTTTATCTTATTAATCTTATATAGATCTTATGTATTTTATAGAATTATAATAATTTCATTGAATCGCAAAAGAAAAATTAAACGCAAAGGCCCCGGGGGGATTCGAACCCCCGATCTCCTGTTTACTAGACAGGCGCTTTAACCAGCTAAGCCACGGCGCCACGGTTGATGGAATTTCTATCATAAACAGTGATCTCGTTTCTTTTTTAATACAATGAAATATATTTCCATATTGTTTTCTACGAATTATATTTTCCGCTTAAATGTAGGAATATAATAAAATTATAATATAAATAGAAAAAGCATAACAAAATAATATCATGTCACGTTTAGATATAAAATTTACATAGAAAGAGCTCATTTTTATTATTTGTTATTATCATATTTAATTTCATGCAAAAGCAAAAGAGTACTCTTTTTTGTACAATTACAACGCAGTCGGTAGGACTCGAACCTACGCTCCCAGAGGGAATCTGATTTCTAGTCAGACGCCTTAACCACTCGGCCACGACTGCTTGAATTTAAACTTATTATATTGCAAAAATCAACATTCAGGATTCAAAATTAAATTTTTCTTCTTTTTTTTTTAAATTTTTCTTTTAAAAAGTAAGAGATATACGCTTTACAAAGCACTATATTTAGTACGTATAATTACAACTATGCTTCCTAATGCTATTTTAAGACGCTCAGCTAATCTTTGACTGTAATACGATACACTCCATTCTCCACCATGAGAAAGAATGACTTTACTACAAAAATGTTTTTGGTATCGTAAATTCCTTCGACGTTCTTTGTCTGTTATTCTGTCTTTCTCTTCTAGAATACTTTATGGTAGCGAATACTTACCAGATGTCTTCGGAAAAGCATAAATATGCGAAACAGCATGGACAGTCAGATTAGTTTTAGTTAGACAGTTTTTAGACAGTTTTATAACGAGTCTCATAACAATAACCAGATTCCGGATACTTGAAAGCATCGGTTGAGATTTGGAAAATGAAATAACGCGACGCATGGTTCTCTTTTGGGACATTGCCTTCAGTCGTGCGCGGACTTGAAGGGCCGAAGACTACCGTCGACGAAGAATATTGTAAAATTAATTCTATATAAAAGCAAAATATATCGTACTTTTTTTACAACACTAAAATTTGTTTAAATATTGTTAATAATATAAATATAATTATTGTATTACAATTGCTAAAAAATGAAAAAATCCTTGACCCCGACGTGATTTGAACACGCAACCTTCTGATCTGGAGTCAGACGCGCTACCGTTGCGCCACGGAGTCGTTGGTGTCATCGATTGCTTCAATACATAATACAATGGGTTATCTTTTATGATATATATACAGAACATTGAATTTTCATATAAAATTGATATAGAAATATAAATGAAATTGAATACGTCATTTTTGAACAATTAATATTGCATATGATATAATAATTTATTTATTTATATGTATCATGCATTAAATAGAATATGATCTACTATGCACGTTTTGTACAGAACAAATTTGAAGATCATTAATTAAAACATGAATGAAAGCATGAAAACGAAACATGGGAACGAAATATAGTTTTTCTTATATATTTATGAAAAAGAACAAATTCTGTTGAAAATATCTTCAAACAACTCAACCGTTTCTGATGTCGTCTTCTTATATGCACATATTAATTCTTAATAAGCACGTGGTTTGTGCTCACATCCCGCATGCAAGCCTCGAATTATCCGAGAAACATATCTACCAGGAAGCTATCATTCTCCCTACGTTGAAAAGAGTTTCGCGCGGGTTGTCTCACAAAGCCCCTCCTAGCATCAGGATATCATGCAGTGATTGCAATGTTACCGGCGCATATGCTGTTACGATATTCCGTCATACCTTGACTTTCGCCCGTGAGGAATTTTTTCAACAGGAACGCATGCAGCCAACAGTAATTTCATGACGCCACCGATAGAAGCGCTAGTGTAAGCATTGAATTGTATATGTGTATACGCAGGTTCTTATATACATATTGAAAGCTTTAACTATGTATGTAGAGGCAAATCCCCCACCAGTGTTCCGAATCACATGTTAATTTTAGGGGAAAGCGTAATAAGATTTGATCCATTCACGAATACCTGCTGGAAGTGTATTGCTACATATTACTCTTATGAAATATAACGAAGAAATGATTAAGATTTACAGAAAAATTTTGTCTGTACGTACATGCACACGTAAGAAACACATTATTAATTCCAATTTTGGGGAAAAACGGTGTCACTGTCCCGTGATTGCACTTTATATCGTTCAGGTAAGGTTAGGACATTGGCACAATGCATTATCAAGCAAAATTCTAAAGCGGTAAGATGCGTATCTACATTGGAGACATATTGGAACCACGAATTTACCAAAATTTCTAACCATACAGGGTTAACGAATCAATAAACAATGAAAAGAAGCTGTGTGACCCAATGAAGTACTGCTACGTCACAGAGGTGCTTAAGGCCCGCTCGGCTCTTCCTCAAAATTGTGTCTTTCCAATCCGCGGCTAACATAATACGCATAGAGGTATCATCCACTGCGTTTGATATCTACCGGAGATCATGCGTTCCTGTTCATGAATCGGTTAAATTGTTGATTATGTCCATTCTACCTACTAACTACAGATTTACTGGAGGATTATAAGTATGAATGTAAATAATTTAATATTCATACAACTCTACATACATGTGTAACTAATGTCCCATACGATAAGTACTTGCGTGATAAATGAACTCAAGCTGGTCTCATGGAGCGATCGCCACTGCACATAATCATGGAGCAGTAAACTATGCTATCAATAGCAAAAATAATTTATCAACTTTTACACAATTAGTTTGTACAACAATAAATGTAGTTATGTATAAAGATATTTATTGATTATTATTTTGGAAACCAAAAATCAAACTCGAGAACAGAATGCAGCGTGTAATATATGGAAAGAGGAAACGGGTTAGTCACGCTAAAGTAGCTTCCTCGACTAACATGTTAGCCTAATCTTAGGAGGGGCTAAATGAGACAGCCCGCGCGAATGTCGCTCAACTGTACGAGAGAGGAGAAAGGTGATTCATTCATGTTATCCTAATATTTCACGTCTTGTGTGCGGGATGTGAGCACGCACCGCATTTTGATGTAAAGAAAATGCGTAAGTACTTACATATACGTTATGAAATTCATATAAAAAGTAGTACACGTATATAATTCTAATTTAATAGAGCAAAATTGTCCAAAGAACATAAAAATGGAGTATGAATGGAAATTTTTAAGGAATTTTATTGTAACCAAAAATTTCATTTTATTTCTACGAATAGTTGTTTTATGAGGATTCTAATATATTAATATAACTGTGCGCCTACTTTTTAAATATTTCAAGTAAATTGTTGAAAAGTAGATAAATTTATATTTAAATTCAAAAAAAGAAAAGATAAACAATTTATTGACCCCGACGTGATTTGAACACGCAACCTTCTGATCTGGAGTCAGACGCGCTACCGTTGCGCCACGGAGTCTTTGCTTTGCCTCCCTTTTATTTACTAAAATAACAAGTAAAATATGTATATAACAAAGATCAACATTTTTTTGTATTATATCAAAATTTTTCATGTTGCTAGGCAAAAAATTTTTCATATATAAACGATTTTACAAAGATTTTTACTATTCAAGTAAACAGAGAATTCGGAAGAGATATAGTTTCAAATCTTAAACACACTCCTGCTCGTGCAGCCGAGGAGGACGGACGTGTCTAGACGGTCGTCCTCTCCAGGTATAAGTGAATAGGGAAAAAATGCTTCAAAGTAATAGTGCTGCAAAGTGATAGTGAGGAGGAAATAAAATAGTAATGCAGATACCAACAATAAACATAGCAACAAAGGGAGAAACATATTATATAAAAAACAAACAAATTAACATGGAGACAGAAGAAACAAAAGAGCAGCGGGGACAGGAAGAGAGCAATTCAGATTATGAAAGATACTATCAGGACGAAAGCTGGAAGCTAGCGAAGGCTAGCAAAAAACGCAAAACAACTCCAGACATAAGTGCCGTAGGAAACCCAGCTACAGAAAAGCAGCGATGGCTGCAAGAATTACCATTAAGCAACTCCTTCAGCTCACTAACGGAAGAAACAGACGCTGACCCCACAAATAAAACCACAATCCAAACAAATCATATTACAAAACCACCACCAATTTTTGTTGAGGCCCAAATAATAGACCCGCTCATCGATCTACTAAATAATTTAGACGAGAAAAACAACTACACAATAAAGCAAACAAAACTGGAACAAGTAAAAATTCAAACAAACACCCCAGAAACATTTAGGAAAGTTATAAAAGCATTAAAAGAAAAAAAAAAATGCTATTTACCACACGTATCAGCTAAAAACTGAAAGGAGCTATAAAATCGTCATAAGAGGATTGCATCCTAAAACGAACATACATAGACTAAGCGATGAGTTAGCAAAAATTGGTCATCAAAGAACAATAAACAATATAACAAGATTCGACACAAAGCAACCATTACCACTATTCTTAATAGAACTGGAACCCAGAAACAACAACAAGGAAATATATGATATCAAACAAATACTAAACACAATAGTAACAGTGGAACCACCACGACACAAAAAAGATATACCTCAATGCATGCGGTGTCAACAATACGGACACACTAAAAATTATTGCAACAGAAGCCCAGCTTGCGTCAAGTGCGCAAAAAACCACTTAACTATACACTGCCCATATTCTGGAAAAATAGAAGAAGTTAAATGCTATAACTGTAACGGAAACCACCCAGCCAGCTATAAAGGATGTGAAGTCAGGAAACAATTACAACGTAAACTGTTCCCGCCCCTACGAAGCAGGACAATCACTAACACACAAGCCCAACAGGACAGCACAAAACCCGAAATAATACCAAATACAGAGCAAGCAACAAACACCAAACCCATCAGCACCAACACCATTGGTGGTCTAAGCTACGCTCAAGTAACCAGCCAATCGACACATACAGACAACCAATACCACAGCAATAGTAACAATGACACTGCAGAAATCAAAGAACTGCTCAAACAATCCATAAAACGAAATGCTAACCAGAATGATAAGCGAACAAAACGCAGTACTCAGACAGCAAACCCAACAAATCACAGTCATGCTACAACTAATTACAAACGTGCTAAGCAAAAAATAAAAACGGACACTCTAAAAATAGCAGCCTGGAACTCAAACGGCCTACAACGACGGGCCCTCGAAATTAAAACATTCATATACAATAACAATATAGACATACTACTTGTCTCAGAAACACACTTCACTACAAAAAGCTACATGAAAATACCATACTACACCATATATGATACCAAACACCCCTCAGGAAAAGCTCACGGAGGGACAGCAGTGATAGTCAGAAACGATATCAAACATTATCTACACAGCCAAGTTAACAAAGAATATTTACAAGCAACCACCGTTACAGTTCAAACTAGCAGCAACTACTTCCAGTTGTCAGCAGTATATGTGCCTCCGCGACACAAAATAACATCACAAATGTGGGAAGAATACTTCCAGGACCTAGGGGACAAGTACATCGCAGCGGGAGACTACAACTCAAAGCACACGCTATGGGGGTCAAGAAACATTACACCTCGAGGCAGAACATTGGAAAAATACATTAGAAATAATAACCTCATATTATCCACAGGAACACCGACACATTGTCCGACTGACCTGAACAAAAAACCAGATCTTCTGGACTTTGCAGTTACAAGGGGACTAAACACAAATAAACTAAAAATAACACCCAACCTCGAGCTCAGCTCCGATCATACACCCATAATAATTGAATACAGAAACAAAACAATACACTATAGCAAACCAAAAACACTATGCAATAAAACCACCAAATGGCAAACTTTCAAAGAAATAATAGAAAGCAAAATAAACTGCAACATCCCGTTGAAAACTCCTGAACACATAGAACAGGCAGTAGCAACATTGACAGCAACTATTCAAGAAGCAGCAAGGACAACCACTACACCGAAATCAACCAGCAGACAAACAATAACAATCCCGCAAGAAATACTCGACAAAATTAGAGAAAAAAGAAAAGCAAAAGCAAAATGGCAAAAATACAGAACTCGAGAAAACAAAAAACACTTAAACAAACTTGCAAAGGAAATAAAAAACAAAATAAAGGAGCACAACAATAACGAATTCGCAAAGTTCATAGGGACACTCTCCACACACGAGAACACCAACTACTCACTATGGAAAGCCACGAAAAAAATAAGGAAGCCAATAATACCCGTCCCAGCAATCAGAAAAGCAGATAACACATGGGCAAGAAGCAACGAAGAACAAGCTGAAGAATTCTCCAACCACCTCTGCAACACATTCACACCACACATTATCAACAACAGCTACCTCAAAAGTCATACGGAGGAGGATCCACAAACCACTATTATCACAACCGACAAGGAATACACCATACCTAAAACATCAGCACAAGAAATTAGAAACATAATTGATAAAACAAAAAACAACAAAGCACCAGGAATCGACCTAATCAATGGTAAAATCTTGAAAAACCTTCCGCCAAAAGCAATAAGACTAATGACAATAATATTCAATGCAATTCTAAGAATTCAATACTTCCCCAAACCATGGAAATTAGCACAGATCAAAATGTTACATAAACCAGGCAAAGACCCGCACCAAACTGCATCTTACAGACCAATATCACTGCTTCCAGTATTTTCCAAAATACCGGAAAAAATAATATATTGCCGGATAAAAACAATAATAGAGACAAAAAAACTAATACCGGATCACCAATTTGGTTTCAGAAACAAACACTCCACGATAGAGCAAATGCACAGGCTTATAAACAAAATAATAGTAGCACTAGAAAACAAGGAATACTGCACAGCCCTCTTTATAGACATAGAGAAAGCATTCGATAAAATTAACCATGAAAGTCTACTACAAATAATTAGGAAACAATTCGCGGAGCAAATACACCTGAGGTGATGTGCGTGATAGGTATAGAAGAATCACTCGGTATTGTTAAACAATAACTGTTTATTTGCTTGTGTCCGTGGTATACACTAGCGTGCCGAAAGCCCGGTACAATTATCAGTTCAAGATTACAAGTTCAAGCTCGGCGCGATACTTTACGCGGTGGTTCAAGTCGAGACGATTGCACAAATGTCGAGGAATTCAGATTCGCTATTACGTACGACTGCGGACGAACAATTCAGATAGGCGTCTTCCAACTTGCCTCGCGACTCGCCATAGAACAGAATGAATTTGTGTCGCGATGATGCTCCTTAGGAAAACTGTGTTTGGGTGTGTCTAAGGATACGGGATCATCGGATTCGTTGAGAAAAGTGTTAGTTCAGAGAGTGAGGGAAATGGACGTCGTTGTTAATTGGCTAAATCGTGAGTTGGTTGTTGGAAAGGGATGACAACTGCCCTTGAGAGAAAGTTGCTAGCGAGGAGCGTCGTACGTGAGGAAAAGCAGATTTCCCGTAGTGGGTGGTATGTGTAGGGACTATTGAGACAAAGACTATTTGTTCCTTTAGAGAATCTTAGCTGCATGAATCCTAAGATTTATAGCGGATCCTTAGGCTCGCTGTAAATATTCGGAGAGAGTGCATCGACATCTGGCAATCATCTGTTCGAAAGGTAGAGTCCTTGTGTAGCGAGGCACGAGACAGAAACCGTTGGGAAGTTTGCTGTCGAGTGCCGCTACACACCAATTAATAAAATCCCACCTAAGCAGCAGAACCTTCGTAATAAAAATCAAGGACACATATTCTCAAGTTAAAGACATCAAGGCCGGGGTACCACAAGGAAGCGTCCTAGGCCCAATACTATACACATTATACACGGCGAACATACCAACAACTACCAACAGCACAGTATTGACATTCGCGGACGACACAGCTATATTAGTCAGGCATACTAACCCAGAAACGGCAGTCAAAATACTACAAGAACATATCATAAAAACAGAAAATTGGCTACAAGAAAAACAAATAAAAGCAAACCCCAATAAATGCAACCATATTACATTCACGCTACGAAAAAAGATACCACCAAACATCCTATTGAACGGCACGCATATAACGCAAACAAAGCATGTCAAATACCTAGGACTCCACTTAGATCAAAAACTCACCTGGAAACTACACATCAAATCAATAGTAGAAAAAATACAGAAAACAAGGAGACAAATGCATTGGCTAACAAGCCGAAAATCCAAACTAAGCATAGAAAATAAATTAAAAATATATAAAACGATCATAAAACCAATCTGGACGTACGGAATACCATTATGGGGGACGGCAGCAATGAGCCATATAAACAAAATAGAGGTAATACAGGCTAAAATCCTTAGAACAATAGTAAACAGACCTTGGTACGTCAGAAACGAAGATATACGGAGGGACCTGGGAATCCCAACGGTCAAAGAAGAAATTAGTAGATACTCAGAAAAATACAAATCAAGAATAGCAACACACCCAAACCGGCTAGCTGCGGAAACGTACAAATCCATAAACATGGACAGAAGACTAAAAAGGAAGCACCCAGCAGACCTTATAAAGGACATAACCTAGCAAACACGAGGATGGTACCCCGCTGGAGGTAGCCACCAACATGCTAATTTAACTGTTAAAAAATTCCACCAAATGTCCAAATTGGACAAATTATGAATTTCAATAAATAAATAAAAAAAAAAAAAAAAAAAAAATCGAGATCAGTTTAGCTTGGCGCTATTCAGCTGTGGAACACTTTTATTACAGATGAATATGGACTACGTGTGACCTGTGAAAGTGCAAGTGAGGATGAGTTTGCCTAAAAAAATTGTTAACAAACAGAATAACCATTAATATCACAATCTTGTATATTTACTTTGAACATATCAAATAAGTTAAGTGTTTAAGATTTTTTTTTTTTTTATTTATTTATTGAAATTCACAATTTGTCCAATTTGAACATTTGGTGGAATTTTTTAACAGTTAAATTAGGAGGTTGTCACCGTCCAGCTTTCTTCCTGGTGTATTGGTATGTTTTCCTCCCCGTCGGATTGTGTTGTTTCCATAATATCGTCTTTTTGCTCTACATATGTAGAGTCTGTAGCTTTATTTATGAAATATGTTTCTCCTGAATTAACTATTTTTATTGGTGGAATCTGCATGATTCCACGTTTTGTCGATGGGCGTTTACTTTGTCCCTTTCTCTTCCCTCTTGCCGCACTTTCACTGGAGCACTGTTTCGCACGTCCGTTTAGGTCGCCTGCCCAGGCGGAACTGAACTGATCTCGATGACTATTAAAATTAACTGTTGCTCGAGTGATCTTTAATTAACTTCAACATAAATAATTAAATTATGTTATAAAATTTGGTAAATCCCTATTTATCTAATTACACAGAGAAAATTTTTTGTACATTTTTCTTGATTATACTTGGCATTAATATATTGTTCGGAATTTTGAATGTTTCATTTATGGCTCGTACGGTCCCTATCTCTTCTTTAGAAAATTCCGAATTACATCCCTAGCTGTAAACTTAATGACTCTGAGGTCAGGTAACAAATTCCTGAAAAAACCCGAGTCGGGAAGGCACGAAGGGCAGACAAAACCCAACGGCTGGTAGGGAGAATCAGCAACGTAGGAGGACAGTTCCTACCACAAGATCCTACCACCGCCGTGTTCATAACATCACACGTTACTTTTATACAAGTGCAAATACAGTTCTAGATTAATCTAACACTCGATCTATTAAACCTCCTCCACCTTGAGCGTTAATTCATTCGAGGTACGCGATATTGACCGATCGGTTTGACCTGACCGGTTGTTCTTTAGTCAAGGATTCGCAACATATATTAACATTGACGTAATACGTGTTTTATAGCGAAATTTGATTTATTGGTGTAGATTTTTGAATAACATAGTCTTTTATATATACAATTACTGTGAGAGTCATTAGAATATTAGTTCTTAATAAATGATGTCTTAGTTAATAAATATTTCAGTAAGAAACAGCCTTACAAAATGTTAAACAATATATAATGCAATAATTAAATATAATAAAAATATGTGAGGGCTGTCATTTTTAGGAAAAGTACAGAGGGTTTATGTATACAGCTTCTGTTAAATTATATTCTACGTGCATAAATACAACAAATGGTATTGAAGCTTTTGTATCTATTCATTGGGTGTGGCTTGTGGTGGCATCTTCAGAATGAAACATTTATTAGGCTATCATATTATTCAGAAGCATTGTCACATCCTAGTCACATCGGTAAAATAGACTCCGTATGACATAAAAGATAAGCGGCCATCTTTCTATCTGGAGTAAGAAAGTACATGAGAGAAATCATAGGTGTCGCTGACTGTGATGAAGAGGAGATAACCTCCTTCTAATACATACTTTCCTAATAGGTGTGAACCACGGCGCCGCGTGCCGACGCAACCCATTGGACCTTCAAGGGAGTTGCTACCACCGTTTTCTTCATTAATTACGCGTTGTTGATTTATGAAGGTTGGTCGAAATACAATCCACGAACTTATCACATGTTAAAGTATTACAAAAGAAGGCAAAAATAAATGGCAGCGGTGGGATTCGAACCCACGCCTCCGAAGAGACTGGTGCCTTAAACCAGCGCCTTAGACCGCTCGGCCACGCTACCAGTGATGACTACACTTCTCACGTAGATACCATAAACAGTCTTAATAACCTTCTTAAAACAAAGTCATGTTTTATATACAATACAAGTTATTGTCATGTTTCCGTGGCTGATCTTCATTCGGCCCTCTAAATCTGTTAATTTTTGTTATAACACATGACAGTCTTTAACAAGAAGAATTCATGAATACTAATTCTAAGGAGATCATTATTTTAAAGGTTATACGTGCCTTACTTTTTACTTTTAAATTACTTTTAAAGTTGGCGTATATTATACAATTAACTTAGACATGTATATACATATATACATGTTTTATGATTTATATGCATCGTTTGGAGTTCGATTAACAGAATGGATTTTGGTTTGGGTTAGGTTTAATTTATATTATAATATATTGTAGTATCCAAATAAATTATGCGTGAACTTTATATGCTTCTAAAATAATGATCTTCGTGTTTTAAAACTGGAATTTGTCCACTCTATCTGTCAAAAACTATCATATGAGAAAGAAATAGGTTACAAAATTGATGTGACACAAATCAAACTTCGACCTTTCTCATTATTTGTTTAATGATCAATTATCATTGCTTACAGAGATGTATGAAAAGTATCTCCAAAGGGAAGTATTTCTATGGAGAATTAGAAAAGTCTGTTAAATTGCTTTCAGTTAGTAGAAATATCATGTTCACGTGATTCTTTTAAGAATGCTTTCCAAAAGATAGCAGCGGAGGTGCTCGCGGGTAAACTAGGGTGGGTGGTGAGTAAGTGGTCCATATATAGAAGCGCCCCCACATTTACCAACACGAGCGCACACCTGTCACGCATATATATGCAGTACGAGGGCCGAGGCGCACACTTTTTGAGCTTGAGTTGCTTAAGCTCTGCCGGCTTCACGTTTCTACGTTTTGAGTATTGCAAAATAACAGCTACAATCAGCGTTCATCATGCCTGGACGTCCGCTTTGGCAGGTAAATTGCGTTTGAAAAAATTTTAATTTTTACCTACTGATATTGTCGCGCATTTAACATATTTATATAGATTCGCGCCATTCAAGTATGGACGTTACGGAGTTGCTCGCGTCAGTTGGTATAACCTGTAAATTGCAGTCCACATTAGGCTATTGATTTTTAATGATCAAGTGATTTGATATCTTATGTTGTAAAAGTTCTCAAAGTATCCTTCTTTTAATTGCATATTCTCCATATTAACCTGCATTTCAAAATCACTGTATATGCTGCGCCATGCAATAATGCGATTCATAGTGTTTGTTCAATATCATATATTTGTTTACACCATGAATTATAATTGCAAGACATTATAGATCAATAGATAACAAAAACAATTTTTTTAGAAAAATGGAATATTATTGATAGATGATCTTGACAGACGTAGGAGAAATATTGACTGCTTTATATATTGAAAATCCATCTATTTCAAACGTCTGACTCAGGATACATTTTTGCAATACTTTTTCCAAATTTTCGTTGAAGTGCTTCTAATTCTGTACAGGTTATAAACTATGAATCATTCGATGCACCGTCATCTACACTAATTTAATTTACATTTGACTCATATCTTTTTCATGTAAACGAGATTACATTTCCACGTTATATCATTCGTTTTAAATAAAACAAATTTTGGATATCTAGAAAATTTTTCATAGGATTTTTTAATAATTAGACGATATAGAATATTTCGTATGATATCGTAGCGTGAAATATAAATGTTTGGTATGTTAATGCGATATCATAACACGAGACCAGTGTTGGCTGTCTGCTGGTATACCGCGGACTTCCAAAAATAACGTAAAGACTTGCCAAGCTAAACGAAAGTTTCAATCGAGTCCTACGGTATGGTCATATTAAAAGGAGGAAAAAGTAAAAGAAAGAAAAATTTGTGTCATGACGACGACATCAAGTATGGTGCAAACTTTATTTACAAACAAGTCGTGAATATTCTAGCATCTGATCTGAAATTAATTTCATGTTTAAGTTGCTTAAAACCAAACGGATTCAAATGATTTTCACCAAAAGATTTCTGGAAAGTCGAATGATTTTCCAAATTAAATAACAGTTTCAGTAGTCAGAATAAATTATCTGTTTTTAAAAATTAAGAACAGGAATAATCAACATTTATCCTTAAAGACTATTACAGATGAAAGTTCACCGCAACATATTTTTTCTAAATTAAAAGATTAATACAGTTAACAAAGTGGAATCATATACGTTTTGTTACTGTCTAATACTAAATGAGAAATAAAAAAAATTATTGTTTGCACAGGATATAAATAATAATATTCGATAATATTGTTAAAGGACGATAATACTAAAACAAATTTCGATTAGGATGAAATGATTAAAATTCATGACAGGTAAATACAGAATGCACATAATATACACACACATATGTACACAAATATATAAAATATAAAAAATAAGTACCTACTAATAAGAAAATTTCATTAGAATGAAATTTGAAACTGCTACCAGTAATAATAGTAATACTGCTTCCATAATATTTAGTAAGTGAAATAAATTTTTATTTAGGACTCGTTTCTTTAGTTGCATAAACATTCGCAATCGACTTTACCACCATATGTCATATTTCAGGACACACTCACTATTGTTTTATTATTTGTGCTAACGTTTGCCAAGAACTTGACATCAGTAGAATTTTCAATATACCTCGACCATTCTGCTTTTAACATTTTAGAGAAAATAGTAATAATTGATGGTCAAAATGTTCCATTCTCGTAATTGATTTAAGGTACATGTTTCTTAATAATTCTGACTACAGATGTCAGCAATGTACAATAATACAGATAATAGAAAATAGCAGCGTTGCCTTTTTATTTTGTACATTTGTTATTTATACATTATTAATTTGTACATTATGTTAGCAAATTGTGCGAGGACAATTACAAATCTTAGAAAAGACATTAGACTATTCGTTCGAATTGATAAAATAATCTTTGACGTAGAGGTTCGGATAAAATCTTACATTTACATGTTAAAATAACTAGGAAGTCCTGCTTGTAATATATATAAATCTTTCCCGTGTTACGCGATATGATATAATTGATGAGCTTTTGTCGGCATTCTATATCATGCTTTCTGTTTTCTTTAATAAATTCTCGTGAAAGATAGATTGATATTCGATGTGTTAAGAAATGTATTTTTGACATTTTATTTATATAGGTAGTTATATGTTTGTCGTGTCATGTATAGTGTAGGTGTAGGTGTCATTATCTTACAAAATTGTTTATTGTTTTCGTGTGTATGCTAGGTGTGTAGGTAAACTGTTTGTGAATGTAACGTGTGTACGTAATACGTTATGTGTGATTATAACGTAACGTGTAGTGTATTTAAGTGTTTGCTTTTGACTAATAGTTATGGTTTATCGACAGGATTTCGCATTTACGTATACAAGAGTACAACGACGTTTCAATATCATATCCTAGGGAAAAAAGGTCACTACATTATCGCAGTGTATCTAGGATATATTTTCGCAGACATTCGATGAGAAAGCAATTTTATAGCTTGGTCGAATTCAGCGTCATAGACTCGTGACTAGAATACTTCGAATTGGTCGATAGTTGCGTTCTTTGAGTACTTCGAAATCGACAATTTGGTAGAAGATCTTTAGTATATTATTATTTAGATCTAGATAAAGTTTCGATGTCACGTGTTTTACGTGTTGTAGAATGTTTACATGTGTCGAGTGTTGCCGAATCCACCGTGACCAGCTTGACTGGCTCCTTTGTTGTAACCCATCTGCAAATTGAGCTGACCCTCGCTGGCTCGAAGTTGGTCTTCCGTGAATATTCTCTTATTTTCTTCAGCCATTTTTGGTCCTAGACGCGGTCCATTATATTCCGGATGCTTCTGCGTCTGTGTAGAAGAAAGAGATACATACGACAAGTCTGTTAATTCTTTCTTTAAACTTCAAAATCTCTGCTTAATTTTAAGATACGTACAATTCTTCCAAGGGCATAGAGACATAATGTAACTTGTGGGATATTGCGTCTTTCGAAGAGGTCAGCTGTCTGAAAGATTTCTTCTTGTGGGACACCGTATTCTTTAATGGCTGCTTGAAATCTGCCCGGAAAAGAATCCACAACAGTATCAACTGATTACAAATTGATAAAACGAAATTGTATCTAGACTAAAGTACAATTGAAGAGGCTTTTTGGAAAAAGGAATATATAGAGACAACCATAGGATAAAACGATGAGTAAATTTCATGAGTAAATTTGGAAGGTCTGTCGCAATTCTAGTTTCTTAGAATTAGCAACGTTTTAACTGATAATTATAATATCTCTTAAAGAAACTTTGTTTTTATATTTATAAAATACCTTTGAACGTTTTCCATAAGCTGGAAGTTGGTTCCCTTAGCCTGAATCTTCTTCACCGAGCCAGGCGCCAATTTATTGATAAGCTTGCACAGGATGACCCCATCTTTGAGAATATCCTCGTAGTTTCCAGGTGGAAGTTTTTCTCCTAAAACAGCTTCGATCCAGACCATAACTTCAGTCTCTTGTTCCTTGTTTCGGGCCTAGAAACCGGAAGTTTTTCCGTCAATTGCATGATGCGGAATTAAAATCGTAGGATGGTGGATGGTACAACACTCGATGTCGTCTCGAGAGTCAGGGATGGTCCAGTAAAGTGTTGCCGGGGAATTTAAAAATGTCAGGAACGAAAATAGACCGCGACGGTATTATGTTACCGCGGCCGTAAAACGAACGTCGAAAATAAAATACGACGACCGATCTGTTGGCTTTTATTAAAACTGGCAAGAAGCAACAACGTTTCCGCCACCTGTTTCCGTGCCGTGTGAATCCAGTTTTACTGATTTCTAATAAAATCGTCGATAAGACGAAATTATGCTTCTGGCATCCTGACAATTCTTTCACCTCCGTGAGTCCCTTCTCACGGCGTCTGTATCGATGAAACACGTCTTTTATTTTTTAGGGTAGGGCTTCCCAAACTTTTATGAACCGAGAGACCCATTTTCGCGACCTAGTCGAAGGTTATACGAGATGTAACTGCTGTCGACAATTGATCGATAAACAATTCATAGATTTTAGTCGAGAGAAACAGGGTGACTAGAAAATAGTAGTTCTGTGACCTTTAACTGTGATCTTTAACTGAGTCAACTTGGAATTTTTCGACGAGTAAAACTCTCCCAATGAACATGTAAACTATTCTCATATTTTAATTTTTATCGCGACTGGATCGTTGAATAATTACTTTCCATCGCAAAGGTAATTCTATTTCATTCGACATCTTTCTCCTTTGAATCGACTTACAAATGGGCGAATGCCGACAATCAACACGTAATATATTTCGAACGTGTTGCCTCGTAGTAAATACAAGTAATTTATAAAATCCTTTGGAATAATTTACAATGCTAACGAACGATTGACGTAGATGAAATCTGGCTCTATGTTCGCGATAAATTAGTATTTATAGTAACAAGAAGCTTTCTTTATCAAGTTGTTATTTTACGATTGCCGATTTATATACAGTTTTACCTCAAATATTTCAACGACTTACAAGTGGATGAATATTGAGCATCAACACGTAACATGTTTCGAATGTGTTGCTTCGTAATAAGTATAAGTAATTTATAAAATCCTTTTACGATGATTTAAAACGCCAACGAACAATTGACGTAAATGAAATCTGACTCTATGTTCGTAAACAAATTTCTAAGCTTTACTAAATTCTTACTTCACGATTTATATACAGTTTTGTCTCAAATATTTCAACGAGTGCATTATCTTATGTCTGGTTGAGAAACGTTCGTGAAAGATCAATGATATTGCCGAAGAGAAATTTTCAACATGTCTGCGAAACGTCAAGCCTTTTGAAGCAATGTATTCCTCCTCGAATGCTCTCGAGATGTATTTTAAACTATCTATTCTCAAAGGACGTGGCGTTTTCGTTCAGGTCAGATCCAACTTTCGAGGACGTTTCGTGAACGTGACACCTGGTGCAACGATTCACCAAATTAAAAGTTAAATTGATCGAATCCTCTCGAGTCTTTCTTCCAGTGATTCGGCCACCGATCGAGTCGAACGTCTGCGCTAAAGATTTTGCTTTTGGAAATTCATAAATGACATAATTTTTTTGCTAATACATTTGATATTCAGTCGTGTCAAAGGTTTGAAATGGAATTAACGAGCAAACAATGTTATGCAAATATAATAGGTGACGATGATTGGGAAATTGGCAGAGTGTTGTAATAAAGTCGACAGTTCAATCTTTTCGAAAGAAGATCTAATAGCACAATATTAATCTTGTCGCAGAAATCGATCTATTAATTTTTCGAATTGGCATTTCCTCTCGAAAATATCGTCAAGATATATTACGTAAGGATATTTATCTTAGGGTATAAATACTCCGACTCCGGATGAGACGGGGGAGGAGATGTGCGTCAAAGCCGATCAGCGGTACAAATTGCCATTTCGTAGTTACCAGTTCCATCGTGTCAATAATGCGGCCGACATTTGTTAAATAAAACTAAGAGCGAATATCCTACGTGTCTTACAAAATCCTTCTTCTTCTTCTTTTTATTTTCAATATTTGTCTTTTCTTTTGCAACTTCGAACGTTACTGCTACGTGTCAAGATTAATCCAGCAATCTGGGAAAATCGCCAAAACGAAATAGCCCAAGGTCTATCGTAATTAGGATTCTACGAATAACCACGGTTTTCGCCCGCTAACGTAGCAATAAGAAGTTATTCGTATATCAGATTTATAATCAGTATAGCTTCGCTTATCGTTAATTGGCATGGTATGATCAATGTATACGCGATTAAGCGTCCATTAATCGTTATTTTCAACGAACACTTGATTTCCGACGGGATAATGAACACGTACCGGCATCTTTCTTCTTCTTTTCTTTCCTTCGACACTGTAGACGTTGCCACGGAGACTGAGTTTTACCGTAGTTTAGGATAGCGACTTTTGAACGATGACGCTGACTAGAGACTAAGTCGGACGCCGTGCGTCGCGACGCTATATGCCGGTCTCCCCTCCGCCGTATCATTTCCCGACATTCACGAACGAATATTTTTTGGCTGAGTGCCCAGTGGGTATTCCCACACCCCCGCCCGTAACCAGATCTTGACACTGCAGCTCTATTTACAAGAAGAAACAAGAAATGTGCTTGTAACGTTCTTAGTAAACGTGCAAAATTTTTTCTATGCTATCGTGAATATTTTTTTCGGATCGCAGTTTTAGCGTGTTTCGCGATCTTTTGATTTAAATAAAATATTTATACGATTGTAAGTTATAATTTGTTTACAAAGTACGATCAACAGGTTTAATATGTAGGTTCACCGCCGATCCGATTTTCGTGATCGTATTTAAGTAAATCTAGTTCAAGTAAAGAGAAATAGGTTTAATATCAGAGTAATATCTTGTTGATTCGTCATCAGAATTAATAATAGCTTGCAATTTTCTTGCCATTGATAAAATTAAAGATTTTCTCATTTCTGATGTAATTGCGTTTCAAAACTATCGACGGTTAAATATTTACGCTACTTTAATTCTCTCTGGAAACACGTTAGTGTAACAATATTTAGTAGATGAAAGAAATTTTCGCTGAGGTTCTGTTTTTTTAGTCGTGTTCAGAAAAATTGGAATTTCCGTAAATATTCGCGATCTAGCTATAATAATTCGTCTAATGGCCTCTCCCTCAGGTTCGAAGACCGGTTTCACCATACATGATAACTGCTTCTCAATTTGCGTAAATATTCGCGATCTAGTTATAATAATTCGTCTAATGGCCTCTTTCTGAGGTTCGAAGACCGTTTCGCCATACATGATAACTGCTTCTCAATTTTGCTCGTGCACAAGAGCAGACTGCTTATTTTTGCACCTTCTTCTTCCTCTTCCTTCACCTCCTAACTTTCTTACAAACAGTCCCCCTTTGAAGCTTCACAATCCTTCGTAGCCACGAGCAACATTACGTACATCCCCAAGGCAATTAATTACAGAATTCCGAAAATACGTGACTAAGCATCGAAAATAGCATGTGCAATTTTGTGAATACGAGAGGGGATCGTCTGGAACTCGAATTAAAGCTCCGATGTCTCTAGGGAGAGGTATCTTTCAACTGTTTCGTTTTGCTTTTGACGAAAGATGTCAAAAATAGGTCACGGATCAGTTACGTTAGAAGCGGATGTACGTATCGTTGGCCGCAGCTATGATGTGTCTTTTATTGTTGAATGCTGACGTCGCAAATAAACGGGGGAAATCCGTGGACGAAGTGGAAAAGTTCGAACAAGTGGGTGTGTTTCCCAACGAACGATGGTTAGCCGATCCGTGGACGGGCGCCAGATGAAAGAAACCGATAAGCAAGACGCTCGTAATTTCTGGATGCTGGCCACTTCGAAGGGTGAGGCCACCGCCGAGTTTAGATTCCGTCAATTGACGCTGTTTCCAAGTTTATCGTAACCGTAACACTACGGAATTGCGTAGACGGCTGGAGCGAATACGTATTCGCATCTGATACATCGAGATCGAATTACGTAACAAAAATTAGATTAATCGCGTTAACGAGGAGGTTGTCCCTTTACGCAGTCGTTAGTCGATGATCGATCGATGAAGCGATCTTTTATCAGGTTGTGTATCTCATTTTCATTTGAAACGTAATTATTTTTAGCGACACAAATATCGTTGATTCTGAAATTTTACAAATTAGCTAATCGATGTTTAAATCGCTTCGTTCTACTAGGGCTTGAGAGCAACGAGTAGATAGAAAAAGTATTTACATACTTGTCCGAAGAGGAGGACTGACTGGAGTAAAACTTCATTACGTGGCGTCCTTCCACGTGTACTTAACGTATCACCTCTTACTTTCCTGTTTTCCTACGATAATGCATTTCCAGCAAATACTTAATGCATCTCTACTTGCATTCAATTGTAAATGTTGTTCACATGTAGGTGGTATCTAAAAGAAAACTGAATTCTCAGAAAGCATCGCTTTCTAGACGATTCGTGGATTTATTTGACGGACATTTGCAATAGTAGTATATTATAAAAAGCACTTTTATTAATTTCTTAACGTTTAACACATTTTTATTTATTTTATATGATTTTAATACGTTTATTTAATTATATCTCATTTTTAAAATAGTTTACTTTACTTTGTACCAGTTTGTACCTACGCGCACTCGATGCGTTAATGCGTCGACTTGCCACTAGGTGGTGTTGAAGAAGAAAGGATTCTCACTGTCGAAAGATGACGCGAGTGTTATTAGTAGGACTGTGGAACATAGTATCGTTAGCTTTGCGCAGTGGCGATATCGTAACCAATGAGGTTCTACCGAGGTGCGATTATTGCTAGTTGAAAACTTTTACCAATACCCCGCCATGACGATGTGAAATACCATCGGCTACGGCAATTTTTGAAAGTTTCTGCGGAAACTGATAATTTTTCTCAAAAAATAAGAATTTCAGAAATACGCTTAGGTGTTTTGTTTGAGACACAATTAAGTTTTCATCATTAAAGATATTGTTAGAAGGTAGAGAGCTTATTGTGTGTAACTAAAAGTAGTTTTGAGACTTTCAATTTCATTTTTAAACTTTAGCGAGAAAGTGTAGTGTTATACGCACGATCGGCTCGATATATGAACTGAACTTTATGCAGTGCTTCAAGTGTAATGACTATTACTTGAGATTTCAAGATCGAATTTAATGAATACGGCGCACATGTGTAATAGCTATTTCCAGACCTCATCTTCCACAAAAAATATTGGCCGACATTAATCACTTTCAGCAGCTATCAGCGTGCCATATGTGAAGTTTGCTGATAACATAAAAAACACGTATTAAAATAGTTCTTTGATCGTAGGTTGCTGGGAAACGAGAACCAAGCCAGGAAGCCGAGGCTCAGCAATGGATCGAGCAAGTGGTCGGTGAGAGATTTCCTTCAGGTATGATCATGAAGCTCGCAATATCTAACTTTGATTTTCAGCGATTTACGTATTATAAATGTGTAATTTGGCTGGGACAGCCATAAGTACAATTGATTAAAGTTTATCGATGATACTACTACTCCTTTGATACACGTGCTCTCGTATATGAACTCCTGTTCTACGGAGGTGGTGCAGTTCGAAAAGCGTGTCAATATCACCACCCCCGTTCAGGACCAATGCAACGCATCCAAAAGCCAGCTGCGATCCTATAATTCCCGGGTACGAATGTCAGGCCGCGTGATGTCGCAAAGGTTAAGCTTATTGACTAGGTCAGTTATTGGTATGTGTAATGAGAGGCGACAAGTCGACGAGTAAAAGGAAAGGATAATTGGAAATTTGAGGAAAATTTAATAGAGTGAAGAAGACGGACAACTAGATATATTGTCACTTATAATAAAATTGGTACGTTTAATATTTATAAACGTAATAATTTTGATGACTTAATTAATAAATTTATTAGTTATACCTAATGTTATAGATCTAAATGTTAGTGAAAGGTCATTGGTTGTGAAAAACTGATACTGAAGCACGTAAGATCCTGAGTAGAGTGCGGAGGGTGAATGGTTGTAGGTGCTTGTTAGGGGTAGCTATATCTTCTTGCTGCCGATGTTCTCCTAATAAAACGCGCGCTTTGTTGCGTCATTCGAGTCACCCTATTGAACGAAAAGTGGGTAGCGACCCCTACATCCAACGTGTACCCCTGGTTGTTGAAATACGCCAGGCGTCGACGCAATCGCTGTGCTGAACGAACGATCGTATAACGACACAGAACAGTACTCGAATTAAGACAAACTAATATTTTTAAATGATCCTTCACGCTTCTCTATTAAAATACTATATAGCACCCTATTAAAATACTATCAAAGTTAAAAAATTATATTCTCTCAGTCGAAATTTTTATTGAGCGATTTTGATCTCTATGATAGATTTTCATGTTAGAATAAGCGGAGGGTGTTTAAACTTCAAGCATCATATAGTTAGACTTTATGTCATATTACAGACTATCCCTTGAGCGTTACGCAGTGTTAGTTCCACCCACAGCAAGCAGCAGCTCTACACGATGATGCGATCCGGGTATATGAAGCTTTTGATGTTATTGACTCATTTAAAATTGAACTTGAGCTACCGCCTCGTTCGATCGCTACCGCCCACTTTCCTATTTTTCCGATTCGCCCTTAACATCACTCACCTTCACGATGATGCGCAATTGGAATTCGATGCGTTTCAGGATCCTCGAATCTTTCCATTCTAGATGTTAGCCTGTTCCTGGAAGCTCGCGTGGCATGCTGGACACGACCTTTGTATACCAGTTTGCATACTACCAAATATTTCTTAAACAAGGGTAGGAAATTGCATTTTATTTAAATATTCGCATTCACATACAATTTCTAGAAACGTTCATGACTGTTTGAGTAAAAGATACTGAATATTTAAATGACAAAATTTTTTAGAGAAACTTGATTAGTTTTTTATTTGATAAAAAAAAAATTGAGAATTAATTAGTGAAAGATGGGATTGAAAAATATTAAAATGATGACAAAAGTAGTTTCTTTATAAGATTAGAAATATTTACATGAGTGAGAATGAAGTGTTCTGCTGTTAATACCGTAGGAAGGAAAAAACTCCGCTGAGAAAATCGTCAAACGGTCTTTAGCAATCTTTTGCCGACGACACGTATTGATTTAGCGTCATCTGTTCATCATGTTACGTCGTAAGGACGCCAACGTATCAGGACCGCATACGAGAGTCCGGATAGTCAAGTGAAATATCGCATTATGTCATTTCTTGTTTCCTCTTTCTTGCACACCTTCCGGTTTGCTTCTCATGAAATGAATTACATTAAGAATTCATCCAACTAAGTTTTTCTTGTTTCGACTGATTTATTAAAACAAAATGTCAAATATCATACTTATCAATTTACACAAAGTACATATCTAACACCGTGTTATTCATTCTCCGTACGTACTTTAATTACAATTTTTGTAATATTCATATTTTTTTAAACAATTTATTCTACACATAAATGATCTTCGCCAAAATTTATTAAACAAATTACAGCGCAATTAATTTTCTGTTTTAATTGCAGAAATTTTATGATATCGCATTATGCTATTGTGAACGCTCCTTAAAGCTCGTCAGGAAGAAGGGTTACGAGTTACGAGGGAGGCAAGTGTCAGTCATCTGTTCGTCACGGTGGCACAACTAGCTTGCTTGCACCAGGGTACTAGCAGACGTTTGAGGGATTTATGGCTTGCCCGCCTCGTTGACGTCAACGTCGACGTATCGATCCTTGTGCACTTTGAACCCTAAGCTTTTCACAGTTCACAGTCTTCTCCTCTCCTTCTCGAGGAGTAGTTTCAGGTGATAGAATGTCGATATGTCGAACTGCCCGTCACGAAACGTTGCGTGACGTCACGAAAGCTTGCAGTTACTAGGGTAGCAAAGAGGGTCAGTAGATGAATTTATGGCTTTCTTGCCGACGAAGGGCAGCACCTATTATTCGCATAGACTTCGATGTGTTCGTTTGAAGAATAAGGGCATTTCCTTCGGAAGAAATCGCGTATTGGATATTCGTACGATCGAAAGGTTCTGGAGATATGTCAGCGGATGCCAGTTGTCCATCAAAAGATCGTCAATGACGTCATTCTGAGAAGAGCTTATCAGGATTACAGCCCGAGGGTAGATTTACGACCGAAAGCAACAAGTTGTTGCCTCGGGTCGTGTTTCATTTGGGATGCCCGTAAAGGGTGTGTTCTTTGTTTTTATTAATCCTATAATTTCATGTAAATTCCTTGTTGCTTAATATAGGTTGCTTAAAATAGGACAGATTTACAGGGACATACAAAATTATAATATATTTACACATTTAAAAATGAAATTTTATTTTAAATATCATTTCTATCGCATATTTTTTAATTTCTATTTTTCATTGGTGTTGTTTAAATTTTAAGAGTTTAATTATGGAACAGAGTGTTGGTTTATTAACAAACAAGTGCGTTATATGAAAAGAAATTGTTGATATAGTCTTAGTTTGACAAAAGTGAAGGGAAATTGGATTCTCTTTGCATGTGAGAGGACTCGTTCCCGCGGGACCTGTTGCTTGCCAGTGGTCGTAAATTCAAGCCGAGGATGTTGTCCTGATGAAAACCGTGTGTTTGACGTCTTTATGACATGAAACTGACGTGAAATCGATACTAAGGCACGCAAACGTATTTGTCGAAGTTAGGGTGAACCATTCCGTCTCAAGATTTCTTTTCTTCATATCGTTGTACTACATAATGTTATATACTTTCCCACTCTAAAAAATTATTTGTTTAATCTATAATTTTTTCTGTACATGCTAATAAAGATATTTATTAAAAAAAAATACATACTAAGATATGCGTTCTTTGCACTTTATTATTTAAATATTACTGTTTCAATCACATGGGTTTTATCCACCTGTTTGATATACGCAATAATATATTCTTGCACAGAATTACGGATAAAAGACATGTGTACAATGTGTATTTGTAAAGGAAACAGGCCTCGAGCAATTTATCGATTTCACATCAAATTGTCGAGACATGACGACTATGACGTGTCACCGTAACAGGATAGTATCGAGGGTAGTAATAGTTTCCAATTCACCAATACATATTATTGCGACTCAATATTTTTTTGACGCATAGTGTCGAGTATGAAAGAAGAGAGCAGTAAGACACGCAACGTCTGAAAAATATCAGGTCAGCATCACGTTACTATGTTTATTCGAGCATGAAAGAAAGCAGCGAAGAATCGTAAGGAGCAAGTCGGTTCAGATCTGGAAGGCGTCCTATCGATTTTCTGTCATCTTCTTGCGTTTACGACATCTCATTGTGTTTCGATGCTACCAGGAATGTATACCATGTCATGCTTGTTTACTCCATATGCCCGCGTTGATCCAGAGGTGGATGCTGGAAGCTGTAGCCTCCGGCCTGTTGCCTGGATATTATGGAAAAGCAACTGGTTCGCTCGATTCGCTTGACATGCGTAGCTGAGTCACGTACACCAGTATCGCTCCCTGTCATATAATTATTTCTGTAAAGAACAAGTTTCTTTTATATTTTTCAAGACAGAAATATTACTTTCATTTCCTTCAAAGAAATTATTTAATAAGTTAATTAGTTTTTTAGTGACTTTGATAATAATCGAGGCCACAGAAAATTATATATCTTTTCTTAAATAAATTAGGTCAAGTTTTTAAATGCTGGATGCAAACTGTTTATTAGAAATTTTTTCTTGCTTGATTCTAATTTTGTAACATTCATGATTGTTCTAAATAATACTTATTCTCTTAATCATATAATTGATAGTTGTCATTTTTGTTTGAAAGTTAGGAATTAATAAAGAATTACTTAAAAAATATATTAGTTGCTGTTGATCGGCTGTCGAATACTCGTCAATCGAAAATTCAAGCAGACGACCAGTTTTGTATTAGGCGAGCAGATTTTGGGGTAAGCATGTAATAGTATCCCCTCTATTGCAAAACCACGTGACATATCGTCCTTGCAGGATCAGGATAGTAGTCTTTTGAACGGTTAGTCCGTGTCTCGTTATCTAAAAATGTTTCAAAATAACTAGTGGTTTTTATAACAAATATGTAACAAATTACAAATAGATATATAGTTTCAAACAGTACGTATTTATATTGTAATATTTACTACAAAACAAGAGTTAGAAAATAAGTTCATTATCGTTATTCATGATTTTTTGTAATGGCCTATTTCAGCCTGGTACGTAGGGTTTCACAAATTATATAGTTCCATATAAAAGACACAACTGGAAAACTACTTGAAGCTTAGTATGTTTTCTTAGTAACTCTGTAACTTTCATATTCATAGATGCTGCATATATTATCCATTGGTACAACCACGCGTAACCGTAACATATCCTATAGAATGATATATTAATCGTTGAGTTGTACTTGGCTGAGAAACCCTTGATAAATCACTTACCTATTTAAACATCCATTGCTGGCATTCCTACTTCTATCTTCTTTCAAGATACCTTTTATCCAATATATAAATCATTTTGACAATTTGATGCTTTGAAAATATCTATATGTATATGATCAAATATGTAAGTAATATACGCATATAGGAAGAGCGCCAGTGTTGCGCACATCGCCGTACGTCGACCGCAGCGCTTCCGCTCATGGCTCACGTATCGATACAATTTATAAAGTCGCTCACCAGAGTGCGTGGCATGTCAATACGTTCAATATATCGAAACGTTAACCGGGAGAGGAACTTGACAATAAACGATACATGCTTGACATCGATGTTGAGCTCCTGTCGGTTGCTGGCCTCCTGGCAATTTGAGATGCAGCATGTCTTTCGAATGGCGACGGGATTGCTTCTACGCCGCGAGTCACGACGACTGCAAGACAATGATGGCGCTGATCGAGAAACACCAGAGTTGAAGAGTAGAAAAAAAGCGAGCAACGGAAGACGGAGGCGGTCTTTTCTGATCCTTCGACCGACTGACAAAAAATGCCATGCCCCCTTGGCGCACCTCTTGGCATAATGGGGCGCCATAAACGAGTGCTGGTGCACGCAGCCTCTGTTATTATTTCGCGGCAATCTCGTCCGCAGCGATGAACAGGGAGGAGGAGGATAAAACAAGAGAAACGACAGCTGTCATTCATTTGAACCGATAATAGCCCACCTGACAATGAAAATCAATGGCCGACATGGAGTGCGCATGTCGTTCGACCGCGAAACTTTCAAAGCAACGCTTTATCCCGAGGGAAGCCAGATTTATTTTTCTGCTATCCTGATGCCACTGTAGTACTTGGCATTCTTTTCATTGCTCGCTCACTAGCTCTCCTTTTTGTCACGATTTTTTTAGGATATTTAGGTCTTAGGTGAATGATTGGTTGGGTTCGATGGATTAAGGAATTGCATAATAGTTAACCTTTTAATGCCTCGTGTAACACGTACACAAATATATTTTTTATATTAAAAGATTTATAATCAAAATAAATATTATATTTATTACAGGCTCCCATTTTTGTTACGCTTATTAACACAAGGAAATGATATGTTTTTAGATGTGAGTTATGAAGATGCTTTGCGGGATGGTGTATTGCTTTGTAAACTTATGAACAAACTGCAGCCGGGACTTATCACCAAAATTAATACGTCTGGTGGTGATTATAAGATGATGGACAATCTTAATCAGTATGTATCGCAAGAAATGCTTTTATATCGCATGAATACATAATTAGTGTGTAAGTTGTAAATAACAACATTACCTGTGAATTGCGTGTAAACTGTATTATTTCATTGACGAAATATTATTATATCATTTATTGCACATACAATAATAATATTTAGTAAATACACCCCATATTATGATATCCGTGTATAAAACAAGAATGGAACAAAACGTAAATGCTTGTAGAGAAGGCAAACTCGCTAATTTTTGTTACCTACTATCAAGCTTTCTTTCATCTCATGCTTTCCTGCTATGTAGTCAAGTTTACGCAATCGACAGTGTTTTACTATGGAACGACTCTCGACTCGAATCTATCGAAGTCGAAGAGTCACGGAGTCGTTGAGATCGAGAGATCAAACGATATGCGATTATTGACTTAGAATCGTCGGCGCAACTGCCGCCAAATTTTGATCGCGTCACTGTTCCTCGTGTTATTTGAAAGCCTGATAAATAAGTATCAAGAAAGTCCTAAGTCGGGATCGTCACAATCATTTCATAAAAATAAAACAAAGAACCTTATCTTTTACCTATACTCGACATCTTACAAAATATTTTTGACGACATAACAATATATAGTTTATACTAATGATAAACGCGATTAATCAAATACACTCTGATAAGAATGCTTTGTGTTTATCATATGTAATTATATGTATATGTCATATTTCGTAGATAATTACAAAAATTGAACATTATTATCATTGGAAATTATTGTTTGAGCTGAACGAGATTATGTCCAAACAAAATGTCATTCAAGACGAAATGTATAAGGAAGGTATTTAGTAAGAGGTTTTCTGCAAAGTACAGTAACCATGTATGACATTTGCGGCATCTGACAATCTGACCGCGATATCGCGTGCGCATGTCGACAATTGGCGCGTTTTCAATGTTTAAGAGCGCTTTCCTCAGTAGTGGGGTGAACGATGCGCAGCGCGGCCACTCCGCATTACTCCCTTTTTATGCGGAAAGCAGGAGTAACGTAGAGGTTAAGAATATTTATCGTGTGCACTTCTTTCGTTCTTACATTCCTAATATCCAGAGAGTTCATTAATACTGGCCTGCCTCACGTTCTTGCGTTACGTGGCACGTTGCATCACAACCAACGAAATGGCGGCTCTTGAGCATATGTTTATTGTTTGCTATAGGGCTAAATTCATGCTTGTAATTTATGATATTTAATCAAATAGAAATATGGTTATTTTGTTTTGCATTATTAACTTCAGCATTCTAATTGTTTAACTGTAAATTTCATTGAAAATTGTTACCTATTATTGCTTGATGTACCACGGCTATTTACGGATTAAAGAGATTTCAATGATCATCGTGCATGTCTAGACCAATTATTCAAAAGTCGATTAAGCTATCCTGTTGTCCTGTTAATCAAAGACACGAGACGTATTAATTCCTAGGTATTCTGAGAAAATAGACACATACATACTTTATTCAAGCAATGTTATTATAATGTATCGTTATTTCAGATTCCAAAAGGCCTGCGTGAAATACGGAGTACCTGATGTAGACTTGTTCCAAGCAGTTGATCTTATGGAAAGAAAAAATATCGCGCAAGTGACCAACACCATTTTTGCCATTGGACGCACTGTAATAATTTTGATCAAATACGCCTATTTTCCATTATCATTAAATGTATATAATTGTAGGAAAAATAATAAAACGATATGAATTTGCAGACATATAGACATCCAGAATGGCGCGGACCATGGCTAGGACCAAGACCGGCAGAAGAGAATAAGCGGAATTTCACGGAGGAGCAACTAAGAGCTGGCGAAGGTTATATTGGTCTTCAAGCTGGTACCAATAAGGGTGCGACTCAAGCTGGTCAAAACTTTGGAGCAACAAGAAAGATTCTCCTCGGAAAATAATATTTCTACATAGTATTTCCTAATACTCTTAAGATTTCTTCAGAAATAGTTTTAAATTAATTTTAAACAGAATATTCATCGATGTCTTAGAACAGATGTCAAATTATAATTAATCGTATTAACAAAGAATTATGTTGGACTCCTTAATTTGTTGTGTACTGTAATCGATTATGGCGCATAAAAGGTGGAGATTAATTATTTGATACGAATAATTGTCATTAATAAGATTCATGGATGTAATATAAAATAACAACAATTTTTTATTGTAACATGCTAATTTAATAAATTCATCTGATTGTGTTAATACCCTGAAGTTACATATCCAACATTTTTTGCACAGTTTCGCACGAATTTGTGTACGCGAGTAAGTACTTATATACATTGGTACAAGACATCAATGTAGATATGTCCGAGAACGAATACATTTTTAAGATCGACACGTAAAGTCGCATACAGTGTACTTGTACTTACTGGCGACATATGCAGGTAGAGAGGCACATACATGACGATGAGCCTCGTACGTGACAGCGACGATAAGTGGACGTGACGTGTATGTACACGCATTACACGCATTCTTCGAGCGGTTTCTACACCGCGAGGCTCCCCAATGATCAGGCAAGTATCTCGAGTTAGGATATCTATGGACCATTACCTATCCTTCTTTGTTTCATTCACACACGGCTCCGTTGGTTATTGAAGAGAACTTGCTGATAGAAAACTTGGATATCAATACACATAAACATTTTATATATCTACATTATTCAATTGGTACTACTTAAAATTAGGTACTATATACTATATAAAATTTATACATTTATATGTACTTGTATATATAGCTTGTAATAGGTATACTCATACACATTAGGTTATTATTATTAAATGCTATAAGATAGTTTATTTTCCTAATTTATAATCATAAATATATATATTTATACGTCATAATTATAATAATATTGAATAAGAACATTTGTTATTCCTTCTGTATTTCTATTTCTGAGAATTCCTGTGTAGTAAAGAGCAATTAAAATGAAACGAAGAGAGAAAATCTCAGCACTTCTTGATCGTGAGAAATGACGTATTTGTCTTGTCGGTCGATCGCGATCGTGGGGCAGGCCAGTTCTTGGGGTCCCCCTGTGATAAAATAACATAAGTTACAAAGAAGTATAATAATACTGTTGTACATGTATTGCCTACTGTTATCGTGCGGCCCTCTTGCATTCTACGCTGCTAGTTACAAAATACGGTTTATTACGCGGATTGAATAAAAAGAAGGGGTATGTATACTTCTAAATTAAGATGGCAATAGCTTCTTGCTTCTGCTGTGTTCCTAATGAAAGGGGAGCGCTGCGGAGTGGCCGCTCCGCGCATCACTGCACCCCACTATTCTTCACGCACTCGTAAACCGCGTACATACGAATCATGATCACCTTTTGGACCCTTTCTGCTGTTATTGTAGTTACTCTTGGTTTTCAATACGGATCACGTAATCGACTATCCAGCGATAGGATCATGTAGTTTCTACAACTTTGCTGTTTATCGGGGGATATTGATTTCCTATCATTCAAGTAAGTTGATATTGATTATACACTGAGAAACTTACGATGTGATAGTAATAATTACTTACTTTTTAAATTTCTAGATATTAATTTTATTTTATTTATTATATAACATTTTTTTACTAAGTGATAAAGTTAGACTGATTTTATTTATAAATTTTGTCAAAAATAAATTAAGACAGGATATAACAATATACATATAGAGCAAATAAAGAATGCATTTACGCATTTACTATTTGCATTGGGATCATATTTGTGACCTATCCAATTGCATAATATTCTATGTGATTAAGTAAAGAATAAGGAAGTTTATATTTAACAAGTAGAAGTAGTCTTTACATATTAACCCAGATATTAAATCTGATGGGCAAAGTTGCTCTGATGAATAAAGGAGCGAAATTGAGATCTCTTATTCTATTTAACAGCAGTTAACAGTCATAAGCACGCGAGTAGAAAAGTCGTGGCTTCCGACAATCTACGTAACTATGATCGCTCTTCCTGTTCCTAACATCCTGCTCGTGTGGAGTTCATTGGTACGTTTCCACGATGCTCTGTACTGTAACATTCAGTTCAATCGAATCCGAATGACCTACAAACTCATTATTCGCATTTGCGTGTGTTGAACCTCTTCAGCTAGTATATTCTCCGAATAAATGGTCGATTCTAGTCGATCGACAAAAGTGTTTTGCGGTAGTAGCATTCGGGCTATCTTGCGTCGGATGTTTTAACTTTACAGAGTATAAATCTCGTGAACAATGACCACGCTTTATCATCGAAGATATTCATTTGAAGATTAATTTATTTAATATTACGTTGGCAACCATGCTGGAAGATGTTTCATAGTTGACATACAAATTAATTAAATTCTTTTTTTTGTACACATTTTTTTATAAATATCATGTATTCCACGAATTAAATTATCTTTTTAATAACTTAAAGTCAATCTGATTACTGTGTGCTTCTATTATTTATTTCCACTATTGCGCTCGAGAATTATTAAATGATTTGCGTGGTTGTGATTTTTACTTCTATGATTCTAATCTCAATTATCATTTCATTCTTATTATAATGCGTTCTATCTTAAGAGCTTCTATTTTTATACCGGTAGAGCGACTGATCTTTCTGCCATCTGTGAACTAACAAGAAACTTCTTTATGTGAGTTGTACAGCGCGAGCACGACCTCGACTCCGGATTTGTGTGTTCTAGAAGAAATGGAAGATTGTATCTATAATGTGCAGTGTAAAAGGTATTTCGCGTATCCTGGTCCAATTAAACAATAATTCCCCTACGAGAATCCCATGGTAGCGTTCGTGAAGCGACGTGCATTATTTTCACTATGCATTAGTTTTTTGCGAGCCAATGTTACAAGTGAATTTTTGTTCAAGATTTTATTACGTTTTGTTATTTCGTTGTAGTTCAAAGTCTTTTGTAGACTAGTAATGTTTCCTTACGACAATTGTTTAAAACATTCTTTGAAAGTTGTATGAATTGTACAACTTTCTTAAAACTTCATATGTTTAGTTTTTACATATAATTCGTAATGTTCTGAAAAGTTATAAATTTATATTTTATGGTAATTAAAATATGTTTAATGGTATAATAATACAAATTTATAATTTATTACTATGCTCTGTATTTTATTTTTTCAAACAGGTGAATTCACAAGTCTTTTGTTCGTTGATACCTCCAAACACTTATTAAGTAAGAATTAAGAATACCATTTCCATTCAACAATTATACAACATGCCATCGATTTGTGGCGATACAGTTGACATGACTGGTAATTTCTTGTTATATTCAATTCATTGAGGAAGTATTTGGTATTGTTAGTCATTAATAACATTTTACAGTGACTGCACAATCAACTATCGCAGAAGGTATTTCTAGTACTGACAGCATTGGTACATATAGTGATATTTCGGGGCATACCACCATTTCGGGAAGACCCAGAATGGATGTAGCTTGTGTTTTAGACTTACAACAACCAGAACATTTGGCTCAGAGAAGAAGAGCCTTAGAGGAAGTCAGACAAGCCTGCAATCTAGTTAATGCCAACATGCATCATATTCAGGTATAAATATTTTTTATTGCTAAAAGTTACAATCTCTAAATATTTTTGATTATTATTTTTCTAGTTTGAAAAGTTGGATTTTGGCGAAACAAATGTACTTGACACATTCTATAATGCAGATGTAGCTGTTGTAGATTTAAGTATTCAATTGCAACAGTCTGCCTTGTTTTATCACCTTGGTGTCAGGGAAAGTTTCGGCATGAAAGAAAATATTCTATTACATAATGACGTAGATACAGAAACAACAATCAGAATAAAGGTACATTTATATAGTTTTAACATATTATATTTAAAAATTATCTTTTAACGTATAATTTCACAATGTGCAGTTATCATGTGGTAACTATACATTTGTATCCTACCGTGTGGTGGAATGTGGTTCATGTGTGGCAACTAATCCAGCTACTACCAGGATCACTGGCGAAGAAGTCATAGACCCAAAGCAACATCTTACATTAAAGCTCAAAAAGTTATTTCAAGATGTTGAAGTACAATCTAAGTATGTTTTGAGTTTTCACTACATTGTTATCATATGTTATTTTTATAGATAAGAAAGCAAAGTACATCATTCTCTTACCCAAATTATGTCATAGTAACAAAGTGAATATTTTCTTATCTTATCATTTTGTACATAAAATTGAGTTATAGCATTCGAGCATATTTATAATTTAAGAATCTTGCTAACAGTTTGTAACGAACTTGAACTTATTGCAATAGTGTGATAATAATGTCATTCTCATTATCGATTTCCACAATAAATTATACAATTTTTAGAGCACATATGAAAGAAAAGTTCCTCGCGGATTTGCGGAAAGCTCGTGAAACATATTCTGGAGAAGAACTATCGAAAGCTTTGAACAATATGCGTAAACGCTTAGATGACCCAAACGTTTTGTCTGGAGAGGTTGTTTTGAACGTTTTGATTTCCTTCCGTGAAATACAGGTAATGCAGCAATGATTTTTGTTTCGAAAAATATTTCTTTACTAATTAAAGTTATGTATGTGTAGGATTACGATGCAATGGTACAATTAGTTGATGATTTAAGAACGATACCGACTCATAAGAATTACATCAACACGCCAGCTATTCGGTATCTATACGCATTTGCGTTAAATCGACGAAATAAAGAAGGTGATAGGGAGAGAGCATTAAAAGTTATAGAAAAAGCACTAGAGAAGAAAGAAAACCATGTTCCTGATATGTTATGTTTGTGTGGAAGAATATATAAAGATAAATTCGTAGAAAGTAGACACACTGACGAAGAAAGTTTAAAAAATGCTATTCATTGGTATAGAAAAGGTTTCGAGGTATATTATTTTCTTCATTTTGTAATATAATAAACACTTGAACCACACAACTTCTTCTAAGTACAACTTCTATATTCAGGTGCAACCAAATGAATATGCCGGTATCAATCTTGCTACGTTACTCGTTATAGCAGGGAACGAATTTTCTAAAAGTGAAGAATTACAACACATAGGCATGGTATTAAATAATCTCATTGGCAAGAAAGGTAGCTTATCCAGTCTAAAGGATTATTGGGATGTGGCAACGTTTTTTGAAATCAGTGTACTTGCTGAAGACTATTCGAAAGCTATCCAAGCCGCCGAGTGCATGTTTAAACTGAAGCCGCCAAACTGGTATGTACTTGTTATCATTGAAGCTATATGTATGTTAAAATAAAAAGTGTTAGAATATTAATTGTATTGTTTCTTAATTAGGTACCTGAAATCAACAATAGGGAACATATCGCTGATAGATAGGTTTCGTAAAAAGAATGAGGAAGCCGAGGTTTCGCCAGAGGAGCAAATATTTAGTTTTTGGATGGACTACTTTGTTGAAGCTACAAAATCGGAAGTTGGAGATAGTATACGGTTTCCAGTAAGTTGATAAATGGAATCGTTCTACAAAGGATCCAGTTTCCAATTCGGGAGACTATGGCTTATAATATTGTGTTACCAATCCAGCTTACTTCTGTACATTTTGGGTCAAAGTAAGAACAATATAAAACTGCTCTTAGTGCAGGTTCTTAGACTGACTTTAATGAATCAAGATTCTATTACGATTTTCTGCAGTGAAAAGAGGGATTAGTCACTAATCTTTCTATTTTAGCTCTTAGTGTTGGAGCCAACGAAGATCTTGATGCCGAGCTATGTAAACGTTAACCTTGGGGCAGAAGAGAAATCGGTGCAAATTTGGAATCTTTGCTTGGACAATATGAAGAATAGTTGTAAACAAGTTCACGATTGGTTATTTACCGCGAACATGATACGCAGTGTAAGCTTGTACAAAAGAGACGAACGCTGTCTTTTTTTATACGTCCACCAAAACTCTGATGATTTCCAAATGTATTTCCCGTCTGTTCAATGCAGACAAAGATTTTATGATCTAATCTTGGAAATGACCAGGGATCAGGAGGGTATGGTTACAGATTTGGATGCATATATGACTGATGATAGGATGAAGGTTTGTAAATTATTGTTAGTTAGTATCAGTTTTTAAATAAATTTATTTCATTAACATTTATTTCTTCACAGTTTGAATATGAATTGGATGACCAAAACAAACGAATAATGCTGGGTAAAGGTACATACGGGATTGTCTATGCTGCTCGAGATTTAAATACGCAAGTTAGAATTGCCGTCAAAGAAATTCGAGAACGGAATTTGGGAGATGTGCAACCCTTACATGAGGAAATTAAATTACATAGCCAATTGAGGCATAGAAATATTGTGCAATACTTAGGTTCTGTAAGTGAAGAAGGATACTTTAAAATTTTCATGGAGCAAGTCCCTGGAGGTAAATAAATAGAATGAAAGAGTATAAAGAGGAATAGTATATATTTACTATATTTCTTTTTATTCTCTTTTTTAATTCTCTTAGGTAGTTTATCAGCCTTACTAAGGTCAAAATGGGGTCCTCTAAAAGAAAATGAATCTACAATTGCTTATTACACTAAACAAATCCTAGAAGGTCTCAAATATCTACATGATCAAAAAATCGTCCACAGAGATATTAAGGGTAAAGTATAATGTACGAAATATTTTATTTATGAAATCTTCAGTATTTTTACTTTAATTATTGCTTTTAGGCGATAATGTTTTAGTCAATACGTATAGTGGTGTAGTAAAGATTTCAGACTTCGGTATGTCGAAACGATTAGCTGGTTTATGTCCAAGTACAGAAACGTTTACTGGAACTTTGCAATATATGGCACCGGAAGTTATTGATAAAGGACAGCGTGGATATGGTGCTCCTGTAAGTTATACATATTCTTTATTTATGAAAGGAAAATTATTATATTATGATATATGATGTAGGCAGATATTTGGTCCTTGGGTTGTACAATAGTTGAAATGGCAACTGGTAAACCGCCATTCATTGAATTAGGTTCCCCTCAAGCTGCAGTGTTTAAGGTAAAATATTAGTTAATTTCTACTGAAGACAGTCTTATATATATTTAAAAAATTCATTCTAACAGGTTGGGTATTACAAAATACACCCTGAAATTCCATCAGAATTATCTGAAAGGGCAAAGAATTTTATATTACGCTGTTTTGAACCCAATCCTGACATAAGAGCAACTGCAGCTGAATTATTAGAGGATCCATTCTTAAATGAGTACGTGATATATACATATTTACACACACACACACACACACACACACACACACACACACACACACAAACTCCATATTACATAAGTAAATAGATACAATAATATTGTTTTTTATGTGCATAGAAAAAAGAAAACCAATCGATTGGCCGCAGTACCTGATTTTAGTAGAAGCATTTCAGTACCTGCTGACAGATTAGAACGCTTAGGGAAATCTGATAAAACCAATAATAATCATATTGTTTCTGCTTCTCCTATTCAAACTTCACAGTCAGATGATAGGTAACGTAAATATGTCATTTATATTAATGTAATTATATGCAAATATTCCTGTTCTAATTTATTTATGAGTCGTCCGATTTTTGTTGTTTTGCTGCTGAAAGCAATTTTTATATAAAGATATATTTTGCGTCTCAAAGAAATATGTAGCAGTTAGTAAATAGCTTTTTTCGAGTAATAAATCTGAATACATTGCACGCAATGTATTTGAATACGTGGTTAGCGGTTTAACTTTCTTTCTTCTTTATTTTCTATTTGTCATTAAATTCCATTTTCTTATGATGAAATATAATCGAAAAGTGTCACGTACAGTGGAGGGCTAACAAAGTCAAGCCCACTGAGGGAGCGCAGTCCAGCACACCTTCTGTCCCCCATTAGAATGCCCACTGCAACCCTTTCTTTTAACAGGTATGGTACTAACGCTATAGATGGTTATAGCTGTTTGTCAAAAATGTAACAAATAATAGTGATACATGTTATTGACAAAAAACAGAAAAATCTATCTTCATACAAGCAAGGAATTAATTATGATTAATAGTAGTTAGGCCATATAATTTATTAATATTTGTGTTGCTTTATGTTGCTAAACGTTCATGTGTTGTGGGCAATGGAGCTTCCTGTTTAATTGTAATATGTGTAATTCGGTATATTTTTCTATGTAGTAAGGAGGAAGACTAAGATCCCTATGTCATTTTAATCTTCCTTGTACTAGTCTTAAGCTAATGATACTGTGAACTGAAGTTTGATGTCCTAAACAAGTTCAATGGAAATTTATTACAAACTTGATTTATGTAATACTATTCATATGCTTTTCAACTTTAAGTTCTTAAAATTATTTTTGAGATAGTGCTTGTAGAATATACTTATAGCTTCAGTGATTGCCCTATGTATTCAGGTTTATTTTCAATCAAAATATCTTCCAGGAAATATTCTTGCCCTTGTGACACGTGTATAATGCAAACTTTAGATTCAAAGCACAATGATGCGAATGTAAATAACATTTAGATATAACATCGATTTAACGTATTTTCAGTACAATAGGAAATACACCTTCTATAGAAACAAGTGAAAGTGACACAGCAGGAGCCTCCATGACTAGGAGAAGTTCTTCTGGTGGTTTATTATCACCAGAAGTTGAATTAGGAGGTGAATAATTATAATTAATTTGGTAATGTGTTTGAGAATCATTTAACTTTAACGTGTTCTTATATTACTAATAGGTCAACCCGGTCAGAAGACTGGCGAAGAACAAGAGGGTTTTTATCTGCTGAAAAAAGATAGTCAAAGAAGAATGACATTAACTAGAGTTCTTAATCAAGATGAGGCAAAAATTTGCGAAGTATGGATGAGAGGTATATGTCAGGCGGAAGGTCAAACTGTTCTTCAAATGGTAATTATTTCTAAATTTCCATAAATGTAAACTACGTATTTTAATTAATACCGAGTTTTTATGTTTTCAGAATCATCTAATATTATTAATGCGAGCTTTGAGAGATTATATCGTGGAACAAAATCAAGGAGTGATCGTGACAGCCATTAGAACATTGAAAGAAGAATTAGATTTTGATTCTATCGCCATTAATCATCTCAACTTAGCAATTTATCTATTTCAAACGGCGGTGAACGAGGTTCTACGAATGCATAGTATAAAGCCTCATTGGATGTTTGCATTGGATAATTTAGTGAGAAATGCTGTACAAGCTGCTATCACTGTACTTTCCCCTGGTAATATTATGGTCATTTTTTTTGTGTAAAGTATTGTGTAAAGTATTGTGTAAAGTATTGTGTAAAGTAAATATTTCTAACATCTTTTTATACAGTAATATATTATTTACAGAAATTCTTAATACATTATTTACAGAACTCGGCGCCAATTTACTTGGTCAAGAACGCGTACAATCTGGTGATCAAGGTCCAGAAGAAGGATCTACATCTGGTGTATCGACCGTAAATTCTGTAAAATCGCAGAAAACCGGTGACTCTTTGGATAACAAGTACTGGAAAGAATATCGAGATCAAATGGGGGCTTTAAAAATGGAGAATTTGAGATTGCTGCAAGAACTGATCGAAAGTCAGAAATCGTATCAAGCTTTATTACAACAGGTTCTTGAGGAACAAAGAACTCAGGTTAATGCTTTAACACGACTTTGCGAAGGTATAAATAGACGAACTATGAGACAAGAATCAGGGTAAGATTTAATTGTGTTAGTAATTTTAATTTGGAATGCATAGTACGATATGTTACAATTAACTTGCGTCCCTGTTACAGATATAATTCATCAATATCTGGAAACATAGTGCAACAACCAATTTCATTGGTTATTAGCGATGCACCTTCTAGTACAACTTCATGCAGTGACCAAGCTCTTATCGAGTGGTTACAAAGTCTTCAGGTGGATGAAATGTCGATCGAAAGGGTGAATATTACAATTTATATTGATATTTTTCTCCTAGCGAATAAAAGATTGTGCTAATTGATATCACTTTTTACAGTTCCTATACGAGCAATACACACTGGATGATGTCTTAAATCACGTTACACGTGAGGACATTCGCAGACTTAATCTCAGGTAGATAAGAAGGTTTCTTTAGACTATATATAGAGAATATTTAATAAGTATTATAACTTTTTAGAGGAGGAATTGAATTGAGGATATGGCAAGCTATATTAAAATATCGACAAAGCAATAATGAAATGGAAAAGAATGAGTAGTTAAATTGTATACCACATTGAAATTGGTTTGTTTGCGAATGGTTAACTTCATGCAGGGTAAAGGACTGGTTAAACTGCTAGTACATATAGCAGCGACCAAGGAGAGCGGAATAACTAATTCTTAATGTCGAATGAAATACCTGTGTCGTTTGTTACAATATTATCCGTAAAATGAATTTACACGGAAGGTTTTAAATGCACAATGATATTATTAGTTCTGTAGTTCCTAAATGTAGAGTATTTACTAGTTATATATAAGAAATAGGTGTGTATATATAACAAATTTTGCATATATTGACTTGTTTCAAGATGAATTCGTTACATGTGGAACTTTACAACTTCTTGGAAGTACATTTAACGACTATATTGTACAGAAATCAGTATTGCTAAGTCGAGTAACTATATGTACTATGATAATATGCAAAATTTGTATATTTGGAAATCATCAATTTCACTCGACTTGTTAATCTATAATATTAATCTTGCCAAGTTTACAAAAATGATATTCCGATTGTTACTTAAACTAAAAGTTTAAAGATTCGAGAATTCAAAGTAATATTTATGTTCTCACAAATTTGACATTACTGCCACAGTAAAACTGATATTACTGAAAAGAAATATGTACATGTAGGAAGTTGTTTTGTGCTTTCGTGTTCTGCGAAATATTGACTGGTTTCTTCTTTGTTCTGTATAATTAAGCATCGAAAGAAGAGTCTTAGACGATAACGAACAGAGAAACAAACGATCGTAGTGCCTTACAAACCAGTGTAGTAGTACAAGAGAAAATATTTATTATTCGCAAATGAGAAAACGTTTTTGTTGTTGCTAATTCTATATTTCTTGAGCAATGATTAAGTGTCTTCCTAGGTATACACGAAAACATTTATTTTATGCGAAGAGTTCTTGCGTAGTTTCATAAAGTGCTTCTTATAGTTTATAACGGATATTCACTATTAATCAAGCGCCTTGAATTTACTAGATTTTTGTAGATACAAATTTTTATATAATCGCAAATTTCACGCTTTGTATGTGACTTTCTTCTTTGAAAATTTATGCTTCCTTTATACACATTGTATAGAATACGAATGAATCGCGTTTTCTGATACTTCCATTTTGACTTCCATTGCAATAATGCAGCATAATCATGCCAGTCAATTGAAATAAGTGCCTAATCGCATCAGGGATACACGTGATGTTTCGTTTCATATTTATCGTTACAATTAAGGTCAAAATAATTGGGGGATTATAGCTATTACGAATTAGTGGATACACATATATTGGAAGAATATAAAATTTTGCTCCACATATTACATGTTGCATATTCTTTTATTTAAAATAATTATTACTATTTTAAATAGAATAGAATTTTAACTTTTTATAGTTGATACCTGAAATTTAATCCTCTAATTATTTTGAGGAATATTCTACAAATTGTTGAGCAACTATTACATAGCATAATTAATAGGAGAATACTATTCACCGAATATTGTCATCGAAATGTTCGAACGATCGTGAATAATAAAAAATATCGTCTCGAACGAGATACATCAGCTTAATTGTTAAGACGGTTTCACATTACTGTTTTCATTCGCTGTATTTGATAAGACTAATTATTCTTGTTACTCTAGCAAGCGGAAATTTGTAATAAAGATTCCGGCAAGAAGAAAGCACGTTGTTCTTCATTTTTCAACCCTGCCTCTAGTCAGAGAACGACGAGGAGGTTTTGGATAGTAAAAAAATAGCGACGTTTAATTGAAATCGAAAGTAAACGAAGAGTCAGAGCGATTCCCAAAGGCGAAAGGGTCGAAACTCGGGGGAGACGAGTATACGTGATCGGTTCGAGGGGTCGGCGTTCCTTTTTCATCGTCTATCCAACTTCTCTGCATTGATATGGATGAGGCGTTCTCTCTTTATCTGGATGTGATATTCCGTTTAAAAGATAAGCCAAATAGATTCGCAACTCATCGATGTAGAAGCAGCCTCCGTGTCTTCCCGCTGTCTTATCCGCCTCCGCTGGGATTATCCTTGGCGATACGATCTGACTTTTCCAGAGGGAACAAAACGTAGCGTAGCGAGCGTCATCGAGCTTTCATCGCGCGCGATCTGCTTTCAAGATCCTTTTCGTCTCGTTCGTTTCGTAATTGGAAGAGAAAAAAAGCAGAGTACCTCGCACACATATGTAGGAGCAGCAGAGAGGGAGTTTAAATTTTTCAGGAAAATAAATGCACCGAGCAGCCGCCGCGTAAAATTGCAAAAGTTTCGGACACTCGGCTCCCTACGACGAACGAGGGTCGGACCTATTCATTTGCACTACAAAAAAGCCCGTGGCTTATAAACGCAACCCCTTGAACCAGCCGCTTATTTTCAACGTTGGAGCCCTGCTATTTCTTTTTGGCCATTCTGTTTTCTCTCGTCGACTCTCGTTCCGATGCATTTGCACGCGCCTGCGATCCAACCGATTCTCGTATGGAATATTTAAAGAGCCGATCACGATACGGAATACTCTCGTTCTCCTTCATTTTTCTTATAGGAGATTCCTATTATTTATTTATTTATATTCTGATTTGTCATTTCTTTTTTGTATTTTTCATTTTATAATCTATATTCTCGTCTATTAATCCATATGAAATACGTAAAAAATTTGTCATGTCTGCAAAGTTTTCATTCCCTCAGAGTTTATCATCGTTAGCGTCTCGACACGAGATAATTTAATTTTAGACTGCTTTTCGTTGGACAAGCTTTTTGCCGAAGCCATTACCGACCATGTAACCGAGCGTAGCCGCGAAAATAGCGAATGGAATTCGATTACAGTCCTCTAAATCGCTACGTTATTACACTCCCATACCTCTTTTTATTCCCTTACAAAAAAGTTCGCATTCCAAGCGTCGAATATTTTACTCGCGCTGTTTGGGCAATAGAGCGACTCGTGTTGTTACACCCATGAAATAAACGTTTTTCAGCCCTTCCATGGCGCTTATCATTAGCAATTCCATAACGGAAGTCGTAGCGGTATCGGGGACTCGCGATCGGTCGCGTCTTCGCAAATATAAATGTTAATGTGCCTTTGTCAGGCTTCCGCATATATTACTGGGAGGCACAGTTGGCGGATTCTTCGTAAAATTCGTTGAGTTTTAGGGAGGGTGAAATACATAGTTAAGCGGCTCGACTGTAGCATTTGAAAGGGTGCCCTCCTCGAAGGGTTGCCTCGCGATAGCTCGTCATATTCCTCGCGAGTTCTATCGATTCATCTCCTGTAAAATTATTAATATTTTTTCTTATCGTACAATGATTCTGCATTGTTGAGTAAAATGGGAAAAAATAATATGAAGTTCGGCCAACGTTAAAGAAGGACATGTTTCTGAGCTCGTTGGAAAGATCACTTTGTTGAGAATTTGTTTAAGAAGAGTCATTCGACGAATCGATTTGATTTTTATTTTTATCGCAGTGAGAGAGAGGGAACGGTTTCATATTTCAGCATATTTCACAGAACGAAAATTTATTTTTCGATATGTAATTTCGAAAATAATCACTACCTCGTATTTCCTCGTAGATATATCAACATTTTATTCTGTATCATTTTTAATTTTATTATTATCATATTACATATATACGCATTAAACTGCAAAATATGAGAAGCACGTTGTACACCTCAATTTCTTATAACCACAGTAAAAAGCCTGAAAATGTTGATTGAAATTAATGCGACGTAACCAGTGGCAAAGAGCGCAGGCAAGAGCGTGCGAAAAAAATATTAAGCTCGAAATTCGTCAAAACTGACGTTCCCCCTTTTTCTCGTCGACCTTTGGTATATACAAAAATTCGTTTAAAAACACGTATATTAGCGTACGAGGGCGATACATTAATCTCTGTATGTATGTCGCCCTTTAAATTAGATGCCATCGGCTTTAAAGAGAAAGGCGGTGGTAATAACTGCGCAGGATAGACGAGCACATTTCGAATTAACTTCGGACACGTCGAAATCGCAAATAAACCGGTGCAAACACTCGCCGTCCCGATGCAATCGCAGCGGTTCGAAGCAGAAAGGGTCGTACGCCGCGATCGGGATACAAATTCCAAGCTGTCTGGCCAGCCTTTTACCTTTTCGTTCCTCTTCTCTCTATCGTTGCCGGTTCTCTCCCTCTCCCACTCTATCTTTACCTTTTAATTAACTAACTGCGTCGACGGAGTAACTAAAGAGGATCCGCGATTTTCGAACGGGAGGCTTTCATCACCGGCCGAAATAATCCATTTGGCCGAGTAGAAAGGCTAAATAAGATTATCGCGTCAAGTCCCGCCGCTCTACAAGAGTGAACAATAGAGAGGGAAAGATCGTATCCGGTAATTCAATTTCCAGTTTCACAGTAATCGATCGTGATTCTTCCACGCGTAACCGATCGCACGATTCTCCAGAATCCTCTTGTCCTCCGTGATTCTTATCTCTTTTGCGTCGAGTCGGTGGAGGAAAGTAAATTCGTCTGTGCTACTCGAGCGTCTAATTGCTCGTTCAAGATATCGACGAACGTTCAAAAGCTTCGATACTATTGACCGGTCGGTATTTTTTGTTGATCGTGTAACGATCAAAGTCTTAAATACTAAAGTCGTGGCATTGATACAGTAAGCGTTATTTACGTCTTTTAAGACGAGTGTCGGACCGATGCAACGCGGCAGCCAGTGTAACTAAGAAGGTTAATAAGAAGTCGTTTTCGAGCCAACGTGCCGAGATACATCCACTTTGTTGAGGAAGCAGACGAGAAAAAGGGGAAAAAAGAGGAGACGGTCGATAGGGCGATTAATCTGGCCGGAAAGCGAAATCATCCTTTCCAGCCGTTCTCTTCGCCGAGGACTAAGAGAAGAAGGAACTTATGAACGTCCTCCCCGGGGATTATGGCGAGAACAATGAAGGCTGACTCGCCGTCTCCTCGTTTTCACGGAGTGACACCTTGTTCGCCGGGACTAATTACTTTCGGCTTAAAATCCTTAATTTGTTGCCGAAAGGCCGGCGACGAAGCCTCCTATCCCCGCTTCGATAAAATCTTTCCGCGGTGTGCCTTCCGTCCTTGTCGAAAGACGTTTAAAAAGATAATTTTTCGGAGGGGAAGAGTCGATGGACGTGGCCTCTTCGATCCGACGAATCTTAAAAATAGTCAACGCAGGAATCAAATTTTATTTTCTGTTTCGTTAAATTTACTTTATCACTTGGTAGCTCGAACACGAGTAGAATTGTTGAAACGTGCGAAAACAAATTGACAGCGATTATAGATGCTGACGCGCATCTGCATAAACTCGATTTGCATATCAGCAAGACAGAATTGCCCTCGTTTTCACCCTCCAAGTATGAAACGTAAAAGACAAAGTACGAACCCCATGTACCCTTTACGCTTACCCCACCGTGATTATTTATCGAAATCACTTAATTTAATACTATATATCGTCCCTTCGATTGCAGGATCCGAACGTCGATCGAAGCGTTGGTCGTGGAACATGGCTGTTCGTGCAGGTTGGACGAGTCGGAGATAAAATACCGCTGGCAGGAAATTAGTCCCGCGTTGGCAACTTCTGGCGAAGATGCCGGACCGATATTGAATCGCGTCTGCACCCTTTCTCGTCTCATAACGGCGAAAGGTCTACGAGGCAACAGATGTACCTGATACATATTCATATCAGACCGCTCCACGATTTCGTGTTATTGTTACTGTTATTATTGTCAGGGTCGGAGTCAGTTCGTCGTAATAGCTCGAAAAAGAACGTACGAGCTAGGGATGGAAGACTTTGACCGTGCTTAATTTTATGCCCTTCGTCGATTATGGTTATCTCGGTAGATTGCACCACCGTTTCGCCTTCTTATTTTTTCAGACTTTAGCGCTATCAGAGTTTCTTTCACAGCGTTAGTAGCAACTTTGTAAATTAAACGGATACTTGGAAATTTCTCGCGTAAACTCGATACAGCTTGCAATACCGTCAAATTACAAAATCTACAATCTCTAGGGATTCTCGGCGTTCATGTCCCAGTTTCTCTAACTGTATTTCACAAATCCAGAGAATTTTCAAATCTAATTTGAGTTTAGAAAATTTGGAGGTCGCGCGATTGTTTAATGTAAATTTCGAGTTGCAAAACTCGAGAAGCACGTTTCGGCAAAGTCGGTCGAAGGGCAGGCGCGACGTAGCCTTTCGACAGATCCCGGAGTACCTGGAACCGACCCAATCTAAACGTCGGCTACGAAAGGGCGTGCAAGGGGTTGGAGAAGTCTGAATTTTCAGTGGGCGGGCTCGTCGAAACTTCTCCATAACGCGGCCGAATTAATGGCAATTAATGGCATCCATGTTTACCGGCCGGCTGTACACAAGGGCCTGTTTGAGTAGCCAGTTCGCGACCAGGAGCACGTGTAAATTTCCACTCTCGTTTTCGGCCGAGACGGAGCGAGAGAGAAAGAGGTTTGATCGAGGGTTCTTGAACTACGCCGCGCAAACAGACCCCTAATGAATTGCTTCCTATTCGAAAGCGGGAAAAAAATCCAATTACCGCGAGGCTCGTCGTCACTCCATCCTTCGGATTCCTTTTGTAATCGACGTCCCTGACTTTCTGACTTCGCCAGCTATATCGTCGAATCAGGATCGGTAACCGCGCATTTGTCTACGTCCGGCATGAATCTCTGGAGCGGTTCTTCAAGATGACGAGGCATTCTTCGGATTCTGCACCTCTGCGAAGCTTCTTCGTTGTTCCTTTCCTCTGCCTCTTCAGCCGGTCCTGCAATTTCATTGAAAAAATGGAAAGTTACGCGGTAGTGGTGTGTAACAAGGATGGTAAAATCGTTTTTCGAAGTTTCTTGAAATTTTTCCAATTGTAAACGCGATACACCTAATCGTTAATACACCTTCGCCATCTGGAAACTAGTTTCGATACGGCGTCTTTTTAGAAACCTTTAGTTCTTTCATTTTGCGTTACAATATTTTCTCAGCCAGTTTTCACATCCTCGTAATTTGAAAATTCTTCGCCATTTAAGTTGTACTGTAGATAATTTGAAAAGTACGGCGGATATGCCAAAGTTTCCCTGTCAAGTTCTCCGATTCTTTTACTTTTTCTTTGCAACTGTACAATGTTTTTTTCCAGTTGCACCGCCCAAGTATGTCAGTTGTTGACGATAAACGACATGATCGACGGCATTTCCGAGCTTTGAAAGTTCAAAACGAATAACTCCTTGCAAATTCGATCATACACACGACAACATTTTATTTCCATGAACAATATTCGATTTTCGAGTTGCTCTCGGTGTTTCATTTGGGGGTAATCACCGTGGTTTGGTTGGATTGTCGTATATAACTCATTTTTCGTCGTCTGTAACGCAGCATTAATTCAACGACGAACGTCAGACTGTGTCGACGTTATTTTCCGGTAACCTTAATACGATATTCTATATATTTCCTTCTTTTTATAGGTATATTATATCAAAGAGATACAGTAAGATAGTATCGCTTGTTATTTATTCAATTTCGGCCTCATCTGACTAGAAATGGATTTGGTTTGCAATTCCTTTCATTCATCCTCCCATACTTATCATACCTATCGTTCCTTGATCAACTAATTGCTTATTTACCTAACCTACCTTACCCTATTTTTACTTTGTTACTATTTAAACTTGTCCTTAGTGGGGTAGTTTTTTTATATCCATTTGTTTTCGTTTAAGCTCTGCTTGGACCGAATTCTTTCTTACGGTAAAGGCGTAGCATGACAGAGTTAACTCATTTGAACCCTTGACGACCTCCTCGGTATTTCGGATACTCGCGTTTCTTATATATCAGCCGCATCAGTATGCGTTAAAGGACCATGTAAATGGTTGTTTCTGCAAATTTTCGCCACAGCAAACGTACGACGACGTATCAGCATGATACGATATAGATAACGATAGACAGACTGCTGAAACGTATGAGACAAGAACAAGTAAAAAATGATTAGAAGTGGATGATCGAGCCAGAAGTTCGTTTAGCGAAAATGACGATAAGAACTGCGAGAACTTTGCTGCTTCCGTCTTTAGTGAATCTAATTGACAGGGACGATAACGAGGAGGCCAGAGATTTTCATCGACGTTTTGATCGGCACGCTTACTTGGTGAAAATTCTCGGCTAAAAAGACGAGTTACTCGCCTCGAAGCGTACAGTACACAATTTTGCACAAAAGCAGCATTTGCGATATACGTTCGGTTAATTCAGCTTCGGTAGAATTCTGTATCCTTACACCGCAGTCTTGAAACTGTTCTACTTTATTAATTATTTCACCGCATGGTCCTCGATGGTTTAGGGAATATCGAAGGTTCAAACAACCGTTCGACCAAACTTGGAATTAATTTAAAGCAAATCTTTGTTCTCTGGCAATCGGTAAAACCATACTCGATTAATCCCTACGCGTTGAAGATAAACAAAAGATAAATACCAAGTGGCACCACGCACGTAACATCCCTTTAATCCTTTAATCTGTGCGATCTATTGCCCCGTGCGTGGAACACCAACTGAGAATTAGCGTTCCCTCGTTGCTGGCTCACGGCTGCGGCTGAATTATTGTCTCTGTATCAGAAACCAGCCCTCGTAATGCGATTCCACCGAGAAATTACGCAGCGTGACGACGGGAATCGTTCCACCAAGACACCCCTCTACGGAAACACTTCGCGAAAAGGGAACGAAGAAAGAATGGAAGATGACAGGAAGAGAGACGTCCGCGTTATCTCGAGCATGTCGCGCGGAAACCATGGCGAAAAACTCGACGGAAAGCGAACAGCATCCTCGCGATGGCTATGAATTATGCATGGGGCTCGACTGGCGAAACTTTACGACGTATCTATACTACGACCTCGTGGAAATCCCTGAGATTCCATTAGACAGATTTTAATTAGGCGGCATTTTATCGACTCGCCACTGTACTCTTTTCCTCCTCGCAGAAGGAGACGGTTTTATATGCTTTTCTTCGGAAATGCTGCGTGAATTTGTGAAACGTACTACTCTTCGTTTAATTTATTTGTAAATTATGATAACCGACGGTTGGAAACGGCCGTGATATCGATTTCAGTTCTTAAAAAGTGTAAATTCGTTGTTCTCGATGATTGTTATACGAAATCGAAATTTTTATCTCGTTCGTAATTTCCACGTCGCTCTTATATCGTTTCTAAATTATAATTTTGGCTTTACGTCGGTTTCTAAGTGGTTCTACACTCGATTTTATGTATCGCTTTTATTATCGATAATTCTAATCTGAATAATTAATCTATTATTATTTAAATCAATCATTATAAAAATTAATAAAAATATAATTATTATGTTACGTACTTCGTTAAATTTCGTGCTCCGATTACCGGCAGAATCACAGTGGTTTTTAGTTTAAAACAATCGAAACTGTTTCGTAACGTAATAAAAAACCCTACGATATTATGGAGATTCGTATTTCAAGATAATCGTAGCTAATTTCATCGGGGTGTAAACGTTGGCGTAGTACTGCGTAACATTTTTTACCTTCTGTTTGGAAAAGGGGTTGGCAAGTGGCGCCACGAGGGACATTCGCTGTTTTGTCAGTGTTTCGCGGAGCAGGTGTCCAGCGCAGCTACTATCCACAAACAGAAAAACACAGGAACATACCGGGGGTGAGTTTTTACGAAACGACCAAAGTTGGAAAAACTCGGGTAAAAATTGAACGGGCAGCCTTCTCGTGAATTCGACGAACGAGCTTTCTCGTGGTTTATGGAACGTAAACAACACGGGGAGAAACGACAGTCAGACACTGGAACGAGGGATAAAGTGGCACGAGATCGGCCGTTTTCCGCTTCCAGTTTGTATTTATTACCCAGAGCTCGATAGGAGTACAGCGATTCTTATTTTTCTTTCTCGATGGACGAGACCCTCGCGGACAAGGGTTGGAAAATGTTTATGCCATCGCGAGGTAACACCTGGTTGCTAGGGATTGTTTATCAAGACGACGTACGTATTCTCGATGGTTCGTCGATTGACGGCTGAAAATCACAATAATTAATTCTAAGGGGAGGGGGATACCAGAATTTTTTAAAACTCCATTCTTACGAAGATTTCGTACTTGTTAGATTTTTCGAAATCGCGATGTTCTTGCGAGTAAACTGATAAAAGAATTGCATTTGGAAAACAGGTTTGAAGTTTCATATGTACACTTCGAGCAATTTAAATAAATCGATATTCCAAATATGCCGCAATTTCCCTATCAGAAAACAGAGCTACGTAAAAACAAATTTTTCATCGGTATCAAGTATAGAAATTATGCAGCGTGTTTCGATGTTTCTGCGACATAGCGCGATGATAGTAAATAGCTGAAGCTTTGCCAAAGAGTGATAAGGCGCCGAGTTAAAGCAGTCTCCGTAAAAAGATAAATTGTTGCTCCGAAAGAAATACACGGTAACACGGAAGAAAGTACCTAGCTACGCGAACTTTCGCTTTTCGATCCTCCCACGCGTGTCTCCCTCTGTTTCTTGCCTTAAACTCAAGCGAACTGCGAACTTCCATCAGGCAGGGATCTTCGATCTCGTCGATGTGCCTCGGCTTGTTTCTCGAACGTTCTCGCATGACGAGAAGTCGTCGTGACACGCGATAAGAGGACGTCGTAGGCAAAGTGTTTCTCGAGTCGAAGGGGCTGCAGACACGAGAGGGAAGCTCGCGGGGGTCGAAGAAAAGCGAAGAAAGCGAAAACGAGAGAGAGAGAGAGAGAGAGATTCGACGTCAGCAGATCGAAGGTTCCGTTTTTCTGCGACGGCTGCGGGTATTAGAAAAGGTCGAGAGGAAAAAGAACGGGGAACGAACGATTCGGCTGCATACAAGCTTCGAATAATATTCGAATATTGAAGGCGGAACGCGAACACCGGCGCGCTCGTAAACCCACGCGGATATGAATGCGGATGGCTCAATTTTCCGTGGCTGCCGCGCTAACATCCAAGACGTGACGGCTTTGTCGACCAACTTTTTCCTCCTCTGTTTCTCTACAGTTCGTTCCCTGAGAACGCGGTGTCTTGGAAAACGAGTTGAAAATTATTGCGCCAAGCGACGTAGGGTACGAGGTAGTGGAGTTTGATACGCGTTTACGAGAACACGGTCTACGGGTGATTAGATGGTTTCACGGTAACATAATCGGGGACGGAATTACTATAATCCGCGTCGTTCGTCTTACTATTGATAGATTTTGTAAATTTAGACGGCAGAATGAGCGTGGTTGGTATACAAAATTCCTTTCTCCCTCGCGATTCCAGTAAATTTTTGTACGTGTCATCTAGTCAGACAAACTTAAGTCGTTTGGTCCAATTTTAAAAAAAGTTATTTTCTTTTGAAGGGCGTTCGGATACGTCCGCGAGTCGCTGTATACAGAAATAACCCGAGTCATCCTATACCTTGACATATAAGAAGATATCTTTCCATTTCTCTTAACAAACTCCGCGAAACATTATTACCGGAATCTTCACGAAAGTCCTTCTAGAACGACGAATCACAGTGGCAGAATATTCCATATACCCTCTCATCGATCCCTGCACCCTAAAAGAGAAAAGTATCCGCAAGAGAAGCTTCTCTCCTCTCGATTCTCTTTCGAAGTAGTTGGCGCGTGTCGCATTGTACCGGTGGATGTTTTCCAGGGGTCTGCCGCGTCCTGAGACTTCCATCAACTGTCCCAGCGACCTGGGGAGGATGTTGGATTCGGAGGGTAGCGCGGAGAGCGTCCGCGGTTCGGAGAATTCGATGGCGCGCGAGGAAACGATCGTCACGCTGCCGAATCGACAGAATGCGGATGGTGACAAACTCGAGGAATTTGAGAAGTTGCTTCAAACGATTTTACCTTCACGCACACCGTCGCAAGAGGAGGAGGAAACGGAAGAGAACGAGATCGAGAAGAAGATAGGTTCGTCCTTGTTCGCTACAGTGCCTGCAACGTGTGCCAATTTTGGTACACGCCGAAACTTATTTTCAGGCCAAGCGATATTCTAATACTCGTACAATACGTATAATAGGCGTAAAAACGTGAAAGAACGAAAGAAGTTTCAGTACAAATTGCTCCAAGTCAGGTAATCTGACTAATCTGAAGGAAGCTTAACTTTCTCAGAGAAAAAAAAAGATTACAAAATAAAGTTAGCGAATGGAATATCCGGATATAAACTTAAATGTAATTTGCGTATTTTGCAGGATGTTTGGTAAAAATTCGTTGCCAGTGCGTAGAACAAGATACGTTTAATTTGGCGTTTTTGCTCGAAAGAGACTGAAAAAGGCTGAAAAAGGGCATCGTAATGCACAGAGGACTCTGCCGAGGGCTAACTCTGACCCCTTAATGCCGACAGGGGCTAAAACAAAGCCGTTCCGCTCCAATTATCGTTTCATTTTTTTTCCTGGAGAAAGCTTCCGAGTAAGCCACAAAATGCCAAGTTCGTTCTGAAAAAAGTCTTTCTGCGCGAGCATCCAACCCTTCTTACTTTCCACCCTTTAGCGTAAAACCTACCAGAATTTACGATTACAAAAAGTACAGCAGTTTGTAACTAAAAGGCACAAGTTTCGAGACTTATGCACGTATTTACGCTTCTTAGGATTCGCTAAAGCGATAAGATTCAGGATTAAAGCAACGTAGCACTAAAAAAGAACCTCCTCTTATCGTATCACTTTCCAGCAAGCATCCTGACCATTTTTCCTGCAGCTGGAATACTGCTTAGAATAGAAATCCAAGAGGGATATTTAGGTTGTGCATAGGTAGGGGTTAAGTTGGGCTTAGGTTCGTTATATAGCCGGAGATGGGCTGACGTTATGACGACAGCTCTTGACGTAGTCGGGTTTTAGAAGATACGCGAAGAGAAAGAAGGGAGGTTCGTCTATGCTGGATTCCCCTTGTTCCGAGAAACACTGGCTCGTTCTTTTAAAAGGTGGAGCGATGAGAAGGGACGAAGAAAAAGGGCGAGGGCCAAGGGATGCAGTTTCGCAGTGGAAACTCAGGTAACCTGTTGAGAAGGCCTGGAGTAGGCGAAAATGGAGAGCTTGATGCAGCTTAACTTGGAGAATTTCCCAGACGCTCGCCAAGGGCATTTGCAGGGAAAGTGGCTGGCTGGCTGGTTGGTTGGCAGTCGGGGCGCTTTCCGACAGCGAAGAAATTTCTCTGGCCCCGGGGATTAAGTTCCGCCTCGTGGCTGAAACGTCTCACCAGCTTTCGTCTTTTATCTCCCCAGCCCACGGTTTCTATTCTTATTCGGCCGCTTTCACGGCGAGCACGCGGCAACTAGATGGTAACGCGAACTTTAATGATCTTTTTCGTGGCTGGACAGAGCCGCCGGAAATTAGCGACCGGTAGAACTTGCTCGCCGGGAGTTCTTCGCTTTTGTATTCTTTCCTCGTCGTAATCGTTGTCGACGTCGTCGTGAACTCCAACGACTCGGAGGAAAATGGACAGAAAGATTTTTTCTCGACTCTTACTCGTCCGCGTTCGCGTTCCAATATCAGCGGAGAAAGACGCAAGAATATTAGACGATGATCTTTGTCAGTTTTTCCACTTTAACGTACCATCAGCTACGTTATAAATTTGTTTGTAGCGTGCATGATACCGAATAACGGTATGAATATTTGATAAATACGATAGTAATATGACTATCAAAATTTATGTAAACGATAACGAAACGATGCGACAGATACAGTCAAGAAAAGTATAGATTTTATTATATCAAATTGACGAGATTCTTATTGTAATAATGTCTTCGGTTTTATTCGAGAAGCTCTTAAGGGAGTGGAATTACTTGGCAATGTTTTTCTCTAACGTTTCGTGGATTCTTGATAGATAGTTCGGACGAGAATCCGTTGTTTTTCTTTCCTGTTAATCTTGCCCGCCGAATCGTCGATTTGGGGAAAGCACGATGGTCTCTGGAGATCGCTCGAAGCGGCCGGACGAAACATTAACTCCATCAGGGGTAGAAAAATTATTCCACGGAAGAAAGCCGCGGGCAGTCTGGCCGTGGCGTGCGCGAGCAGAATTAACGATCGCTGCGGAAATCGAAATATTAACTGGACGTGACAGCGGTCATCCTCCGGTGCTGCAGTAGAATGGGACGCGCTTGATCAGACATCGTTCAGTTCCAAATATTTCGCGCGTCATTCTTTCTCTTTCTCTAAACTCCATGTATCGATATACTTTTACTAATAGGAGAGTCTATTTATTCTTTATAAAACGAAGCTGATAACGAATGACTCTATATAATATTTAATATAATATGATATATAAGAATCTTTATATTTTTGCCTTTGAATCTATATTTGAGTGATTCTACACAAGTGGTAATTTTTGTGGCTCCCGCTTTTTAACACACTAGCTTGAAGCACAAGAAGCTTGTTACGATTCGTATATTAAACGAAAAAGTGTATGGACAAAATCATTGTCGCTTATGTAGAGTGGCTCGTCTCTGTAACACATACACACGCATAGTGGCTAGAAAATGTATTCGCACACCATTGTACTTGTCATAAAATTCGTATACTTGGTAATTAAGTCGTAACAATGCGAAAGCTTTCTTCGAACAACGTCACGACGATGTGCAAGGCTAACGATAACCTGTTTAATTACGATACACCGAGTAGATTTAACAGGAGGAAGGTAACGGTGCGATGCGAATGTTTTCCGGGGGAACCGCAGCTGTTGCCAAATTCGAGTCGTCGCGGCGAGTTCTTGGCCTCTCGATGGTCCAGTCCTAAATTTCCTGCTGAATTTCCGTGGAAACCGAAAAGCCGTTGTCTCGCGTGGTGTTCCAAATTAAACTCATAAAACGTCCGGGTCCGACACGAACGTTCGGAACCCCGTCCCGGAATTATACGACACGATATCAACGTAAATCTTGGAAACATGATTCCGTGGCTGCCTTGGAATACACAGACACTGTATTTAATCATGGTTTAGTTACTTACGAGCGATTCTTTCCTACTTGAAAAGCTTGTTCTCAAGTTTGGTTTAATTTGCCTGGTTAATTTGTTTGGTTTAAATATCGCTCGATATTAACCTAAAGTAACACCAAGTTTGTAGAACAACGTAACAAAACGATAAAAGAAACTGAAGTAACCTTACCTTTACTATTGCTAGGCAATTATGCGAAATCTGCAAATACACGTGCGTATCTATAATTTTATTTCAAACAGTTATGTTTGTGAACTTATGTTACACGAAACTACAATATAATTCCATTCTGATCGTAGTATAATCGCGTATTATTATAGTTCTAATGAAATTTCAAAATGTTTTATATATAATATAGTAAAAGCGATATGAACATAAAAGTTTTATACGATAAGCATCAAAACACTTTTGTATTTTGACTTTCGATCAGGGATAGTTGAGAGCTTCTTAAAGCTTGGAATCTGGTTTAGACAGCGCCCCCGTTTAGTTGGAACCCCGTAGCCACAGCATCGATTAATACAAACTTTAATTAAACGTCCTCCGCGGAAACGTTCCGGCGCGCCTTCGAACGTGCATTCCGTGCAATTTCCGGCGCGATGGTGTCAGACTCGCGCGCATGATTAAAATAATAAATTGCCAGCTCGCGTTTTCGCTGGAAATTAGCGGCACATCGGCCGGAAGGCCGCGACACTGCCCGTTTCTCGGCCCGCAAACGACGATACTTTGAATTATAAATGGCAACGAGGGCGTTGCCATTCGCCTCGATGTAAGGAAATTCTTGTGCGAGTATGGAGGATGAGAGATTTTAACGGAGCCTATACTCTGCGCCGTCTCTGGCTACCAGCCAATTCGATCTCACGGTCTGCCTCGTTTTCGGAATTGCGCTATTAGATTTACGAAAAGCGTTCCCGCGACGCTTGGATTTCCAGAAGAGAGTCACCGAATGGCCTTCTGATCGAAACCAGTTTTCCTGGCTGCGTTCTAACTGTCTTGGATCGGAAAACGCAATAAAAGCATCTTTACGAATAATACAAGATACGTTTAAATTTCGGATTCGAATCAAACGTATTCTAAGAAATGAAAATGGACCGTCCGTTCGAAAGCTTCTCGTATTGAAAATAATCTAAAAAATTGAAATTTCTCGGGAACGAGGGAGGTTATTGAAGAACGTAAACTTCAGCGGAGATGGATATCAAATCGTTTTCAGTATGTGGATCGTTTATCTCGATGTATAGCGAGTCTCGGATAAGAATGACGAACGATCGGAGCGTCGTGGAACCGACAGGATTATCAATTTTTCCGAGTCAAAAGTTCATCGGATCCCCTAAGAAACTCGGGCTCTCTCCACCTTCGAAATCGTTTCCGTTACCTTCGACTTCTGTTCACCTTTTTCTATACAGGGTGTTATGAAAAGTTGGAGTTAAACTTTAGGGGCATACTCTGTACACTCGTGGAAAAAGCAGAAAGCACTTTGCCACATTTCTTCGTAGAAACGTTATTTAAATAATGTTAAAAGTAAAACTCAGTGGAATAACTCTATATGTACACGAATGTTGTAACGATAAAGCGGTAAGATACTTGAAAGTCGAATGGTGCCACTATGGCGACGTTAAATATTTATTGTTTCGACTAGCTGGTAGTGTCAGCAGAAAAATACGCCGGCTGCAAAAACTTGACGATTATTACGTACCCTTAAAGCTTAATCCCAACTTCTTGAAGCATTCTATATAAAAATATTACGAAACGTTGCGCCATTCGAAGAAGAAAGAACGTCGGTGTGACTTTGAACGTCAGACGCGTGTATCGTGAAACGAGGCATGCGTGAAAAATGACACGGGCTTGAAAAGCTCCCTAAATAAGAAATCGTGGCCGCGTCCGCTGGAACCCTTCGAAGTGAGAGCGAAAATAGCCGCGGGACTCGCGGCCGATCATCAATTTTCAGCGTGTCAGCGCGCAGCAAAAAGGGCGTCTCGAGAGTCCGGAATCCTCGACTTCCGGCTCGCAGTTGCTTGCTCGCGATCCTCCGCGTTTTGCACCGCGATAAAAGAAGCCGTGCAGTGGATGACGAATGGCGAGCAACCAGGACAAATTTCGCCCTGGGGTAGATAACGTCCGAAATCATTACCGACACCCCGTGCAAATTGTTTGGCCGACGCAGCTCGAAGGCAGTCTCTTTTTTTTCCGCCTACGCCCTACCGTTTCAATTTGGGGACGGATGTTCGAAGGAAAAGTGATTGATGATCGACCGAGTACCACGCTATGCAAAGGGTAGTCTTCTAGAGAGTATGAATTGATTACGAGAATGCTGTTGATTCTCCGAAACGCGACTGTGGATTGATCGTTCGAACGAAGGGTGACACGGTTTGATTATGTATTAAGGAGTAAGCGATTCTTGGGTCACCTGTTGAGGGATTACGAGTCTGGTGAACGAATTAGGCATGATAAACGTTTCGAATGAGTTTTAACGAGTCGACATTTCTGGTGCCACTGAACTTTCGTATCCGTATCGCTATCCATACGATAGAACGATATATCGTTAAATCATAATCCAGGTAACTAAATGCTCGAATATTTTTTCGAGAAATTTTTTTAAACACGTACTTTCAGATTGGTTTCGAACTTGTTGACTAACGTAATAGCGATAGTCGAGTCTCGCAAGGACGATGAAATCTCGAAATGTTTCGTACAACGCACGCGATATATTCGTGAAAGATGTTTACAAGCGTACAAATGCTGTGGCGAGCGTGTCTATACGAGAGAATTTATTTAACTTCGTTAACTTGCATGTAACTTCGATGTTCCGAACGTCGACTAATCTTATTGAAGAAACTGAGAGATCGAAGAAACTCCGCCCCTCTCGCGTCACATCTAATTTACACCCTATAATAGAGTATTCAACGAAGATGAAATTCGCACAGCTACGAAAATTTTCATCTCTTCTCTCGGCTCATTCGAACGGAGGGTGAACGTTCACGAAATGAAAGGCACACCCTCCTCTTTGCGAGCAGCGTGCATGGGTCAAATTTTTCAAGTTATACGCGCGGTTCGTTGGTGCGTGTGGAAGCCGTTACGGAGATGCTCGAGGAGCGGAAAATCTGCTGGCTTTCGGGAAACGGCAGACGGCTAATCCGTCGAGAGAAATTAGTTCTGACGTTTGATCGGGGATACTCGAGACTCTTGTCGAGCCTCTTGTACGTTCGATGGCCAGATGTTCTCGCAAGCTGCTCCATTTTTTCCATTTTTCTATAGCTTTTTGGCAGTTTTCGATCGTATTGTGCAGGGTGCAACTGAACAATGGCAGCAATACGTATACGTATATTACGTGTACTTGATCGATAAGCCGATTAGAGAACGAAACGAACGTCCCTTTTCCAAGAACTCGCGTTATCAACGTTGCGTTCTAAATCCCCCTGCCAGCAAATGGCACCGCTTTTACTGGCTGAAATCCAAGGACAAACAGCTGCAGTGCCTTTCTGCGCCTTCCTATTTTTACGTCAGCGCAATTTCCTCGTTTTTACGACCGATCGATCGAACTGATCGGGCCAATTTGTCTCTTGCATTGTAAGTGATGCGATCAATCGACGACGTCTTTTACTTCATCGAAACTCACCACCGTGATGCAGAAAGCGACATCCTACGCTGCCATTTTCTAATCGTAAGACTCTCTGGCAATTACAATCTACGATTTCACTCACAATCCGCTTGTTCGATCGAAGAATAGGTTGTACGTAGATTCGTTTTCCAATGAAACGCATTTATCACTTTTGTCCATAATTTTACACATGTTCGTTAACCTACCAACGTCAGAAACAAATATAAAACGTTCGATAAAAGAATCGAGTAAACGTACAAAAAAACTAGAGGTAATATCGAAAACTTCGAAAAAACGGAATTCACAAGAAAAATACTAAACCTTCAAACGATAATTAAATACCACAATCGCTCGAAAAATTTTTGTAAACTGTATTATGTCACACAAGGAAACGTTCGGTCGATTCATCCGTGGACGAGGAACTCCAACATCCCCAATAAGTATCATTGATCGTCGATATACTTAAAGTTATTCGTCGTATTTTATCACCTGCATATTCTTCATAGTAAGCCGCGTCGAAAGTGAAACGATCTCGCGTCAAAGTGCTCGATCGAAAGTTTACAACGAACGTAATCCGTGGACGCGAAACTCTGACTAACGTCCCCAGCGAGAACGAAAGAGTAAAATGGTACCTGCCAGTACGCGAAAGGCGGTATCGCGTGCGATGTCAGTCGTTCTCGAGAATATTCCGTGCGTCCCGTGACAATAGGTAGGCAATGAAGGCATAGGGTCGTCTAAAAGACACGAGCCTCCAATGCCAGAATGTAGTTCCGTTCGGTTCAGTCGGTGCCTGGTCTCTTGACCTGCTTGCACGACGACCACCAAACGATTGGCATTTTTACCCCGCGTCCACCACTCCCCCTTTCGTGGTCACGTCAGCCTTTTACATATTTTCCATCCTTTGAGATACGCCAGCATTGTGTTACGCTTGCTTGGTCGCGTCACGAGGGTCCTAGCGTAGTTCTTTGAAGAGGAAATTCTGGTTGCCTGTTGTTAGAAGTTAAGCCAACGTTTCTTTCAAATTTTCACGTTTCGTACGATTTAATGCCTTTGGTAAATTAATTTCTCGATGAAGAAGACGCGAATGAGCGAATAAAAAAGTAATACCTTACGTCAAGATTTAAAATCTACAGCTAAATTCCAATCGGGTTTAGAATTTTCGACCTAAGTATATCAGTTGAGAAAATAGTAAATACAATAAATATAAAAATAACATCTTACGTTGAGATCTAAAATCCCGAATCTAAACGTATAAACTGAGAATCTAAATAACTTATGTGGAATTTGTATAAATAGAAATGGCTACTCCCGATGGACCAGCGGATTTTCGTTTGGAGTACATCGGTGGTTTCGTGCAGAAGTCGCTAAAACTGAAGCCGGAGAAGTGGGCCAGGTTACTCCTCACGGAGGAATACAGAAACGCTGTGCTGGATTTTGTTGATAATCCTCTGCCAGCTGCGCTTTTTGTAGCTTTGACACCGAACGCGCAATTGGTGGCTTCAACCTCGTTCCCTATACCATGCCAGAGAACCAAAGGTGAGTACGATAATGAAAACTTTCCAAAATATCCGCCTAAAGCAAAATCTTGAAAATTGTTCTCGATCGCTATTCAGGTATTTACGTCGTGAAGATAGAACAGGCGCCATTATCCAAGGAGAAAGAAGTTTGTTCATCGATGCTGATATTAGGAGATCTGTCGTCTCGAGTTGTCGATCAATTAGCTACTTTGGTGGACAATTTATTCGCGCCCCTGTTGAGCAAAGCAGAGAATCACAAGGATTTGCCTGACGTCGCGATTCAGGACATCTGTAGACACGTTCATTCTCTTCGCGGTACTCTGTACCAAGTAAACTTTCCTCCTCTTCTATAAAGATTTAGTTTTCATACGCGTGTTCTCAGTTTATACAGGGTGTCCCCGATTTAAAGGTCAGAGATTCGGGAGCGTGTAGAATATCGATAAGATTTATTTATTTTTGTTTCATTTTGGAGAAAATCAGGAAGAAAGAACAAGGGACATGCTGTATATTTAGATTCGACATGGTAGATTCAGCAATGGTGTTGGTAGTACGAAATTGTACGAATGTTTTCCGTCGAAATACAGGTGAAAGGCCAGGTAAACGGCAGAACGGTGCTGCCAATGCCAGCCGGAATGGAAAGGGCAACGGAAGTGGAGAAGCTGGTGCGAACAGAAGGACCCCAAGCCGTCGATCTGTACTTGAAGAGCGCCATCGAGGGTGTCGTGATAAAGTGGGCCTACTTGGTGAACGACGTTGTCACTCAGGAATCTGGCGCAGCTTTCGAGAATGGTCAAAATCCCACCCCCTATGTCGAGCTTAACTATTGGTCCACGAGACTAGCTAATTTAAGGTAGAGGATACCGAATATCCATCTATGGTAACGTTTTCATCGTCCCGACATTTATTTATTTCTGATAAAAAAGTTGAAAATAAGTATTTTTTCTATCAGACACGAAAAATGTAAGAAAGCTAAGGATAGGGTAACGATATTCTCCAAGTCTAACAAATTACGGTATCCAAAGGTTAATTATTATAGAAGAAGGATCGTTTTTCAGATATATCTACGATCAATTGCAAGAGGATCGCGTGAAGAAAATGGCGAGCATTTTGGAAACGACAGACAGCGCCTATTTCCCCTGCTTTCGCACCCTTTTCGATAACGTGGTATCCTCAATGGCAGAGGCGAAAGAGATATCTCTGTATCTATCTCCATTGGCCAAGTGTTTCAAAGCGGTCGAAGAGGTCGACTTCTCCGAGGCTAAGCCGCTAATGGCCACGCTGATACACTCGGTCGGATTAGCCTGGTCGAAATCTAGCTACTATCAGAGCTCCACCAAGGTGATCATCATGTTTCGACAGATTTCCAACCTGTTGATACAGGAGGCTCGTCGATTCCTCGACCCGACCTCTATTTTCCAGAGCGACGTCGACGAGGCTTTACAACGTGTGCAGATATCTCGAGGTTAAAATCGATCAGAAGATCGTTCTCATCATTCGAGCACTATCTTTCTATCGCGATTCCATTTATTCAACTTCTAAGCCTCTTTTAATTTTATTTCTAACGTTGTTCCTAATTAAAATTTTCTGACATTCACACTGCTGGAATAAAACTTTCAGACTTTTTTTCGTCTCTTTCGAAGACTTCGTAGATCAAAAGCATTACAGGCTCTTTCTTGCAGGCATCTTGGAAGAGTTCAAACGACAATTCGAACTTAGGAAAGATATGCCAGCGATGAAACCCAATGCACCACCGTGGACCTTCAATTCCAGCGCCGTTTTCGCTCGCCTGGATGCTTTCTTGAAACGACTGAGCGACATCGAGTGGCTATTCAACACCGTGATGGAATTTTCCAAGCTGGAAAAGATAGAAATCGGCGGGATTCTCGGCCGATCTCTCAGCACCAGGATCGTCAACGTGTACAAAGAGTTCCAGCAGCTGTTCGTTTCTTTCACGGTGCGGGCAACCGACGCGCTCGAGCCAGACGACGAATCTTTCACCGTAGATTGTGCCAAGTTCAACGAGTCCATCACCGATCTCGATTGTAAATTAGCGGCCATTCTTTGCCAGGCTTTCGACGATTGCGGCAACCTCGAGAGCGTTTTCAAGGTACCGTATCTGGTAGCCTTGGACAACTGCGGTAGGATAAGTGGCGGAGAAACGAGCCATTTTTCAAAAAACTACAATTCTTCTATCGATCTGCTTTCACAGTGTAATAAAACGAAAAATTCGAAATAAACAAACGCCAAAAATAACGATTTTCGAAATTTTCTCAGTTTCTAGATGCGACAGACGCATAACTTCAAATAAAAGCAAATATATTTTATAACAAATAAAAACTAATTTTTGTACGATAATTTTAACAACTAAAATTCTTACAAGTTCTTCGTTTCAGTTGATAAATATCGTTGGAACGGTGCTAGACAGACCAATGATAAGCAAACAGTTCGCAAATCGCTACACCAGAATTTTGGATCTATTGAACGTTGAGCTGACTGTAGTCGAAGTTCTGTTTAATCGTGGCACTAGAGGCGCTCTAATTAATCTTCCACCTTTAGCCGCGGCTTTGACATTTATCACCATGCTCCGACAACGCATCGATCTTCCCGTTCAATCTTTCAAAGCTATTCAACATCCGTAAGTTGTTTAAATAGAAATTTATATTTGATAGAACAATTTAATTACAAAATAATTATACCGATCGTAGAATAGTGAACAGCGAAGAGGGACAGAATATAGAAAAACGTTATGAAAGGCTTATCCAGATCTTTAAGGATAAGGAGACTGAATTGTTCACGGAATGGGCACGAACCGTACCTGACATAGTCGATATTGGACTGAATCGCAATATTCTCTATCGCGAGAAGGATTCCACGTTACTGCTCAACTTTGATCCCCAGCTTTTGTGTGTTTTAAAGGAAGTGAACTATTTGAAGCAAATGTCTCGATCAGACATTCCCGAAGAGGCAATAAAGGTACCTATCCACTTGACGTTTTTCCTATGTATCCCTATATGTATACCACCACAGCAAAGTATTTAGGCAAAATGACGTTGTTACAGCCGTTGCGTGTAGCGCACTTTAACGTGGCATAATAAAGTTGCTATTTGAAGAAACTAAAGAATTGGTACGCGTAAAAGTGAAACATTTGGGGGCAGTTTTGTCGTTTTGTTGTTTTCAGCTCTTTTCGCTGTCAATGTATAGATAAGAGAGACTGTTAGTAATTCATTCTTGCGATAATAATTGAAATCGATAAACACTTGGACGAACCGTGCAATTAATTGATAATACTACAAATAAAATTCGCCAATAAATGTGACAAGTTAAGGTGGTTTAATAGTCTTCGATATATAGGTGTCGGAAAACGTAGAAAAGTTCCGAAAGTTCCGCACGCTGTTAGCAGCCACGGTGTGTTCGTACAACAACGTGTGCAAGACGACCAGGCGAGTGGAGTTCCAGCTGATCGAGAAGGAGATAACTAGGATCGATTCGTTGGTGTCTCGAGGAGAAACAGAATTATGCTGGAAGTCGGATGGTGTTCTGGAGTACATCGTGGAATTGGGTGAACTCGTGGAGGGGCTCTGGAAGCGAATCAAATCGACCCAGACGAACGCCGAGAAGATCAAAGCGGTGCTGGACGCCTGGACGAGGACGCCTCTCATCGAGAGGAAGGATCGTCGTAAGGACGCTTTATTGTCGTTCGACGAGCGGCCAGAAAAAGTATCAAAACGTTACGGCGAGGTCGAGAGGGCTGCCGAACAGATTCATTCGTTGTTGGAAGAGAACAGGCTGCTTTTTCAAGTTTCCGACGAAATGGAGGAACCGTGGCAAAAATACGTAGATTACATCGATAGGATCGTGATGGAATCCCTTCGAAGGGCTGTAGGATGTTCGTTAGGTGAATGGGCACTCCATATTTTTCGTATAATTATTGTTTCACGCTTTCGTTGTGGTTTCTTTAAATTCTCAAATTATGAAATCTCTTTAAATTTCCTGTTTTAGTCGATTAATGGCAACCGGCGAATCAATGGTCTGCAATTTTTTAGAGCTAAATAAACCTTTACGTGCAGATTTTTTATAACCGTGTCTTCTATATTGTTACGATTCTATTTAAGTACGTTGCTTCTGATTCTGTTAACCGTAAAAGAGATTTATTTTTCTCTTTTAATCGTACCAGGGTATTTGGTAGACAATATGGATTCCAATGAAGAAACTGAGCCGCTATTAGAAGCGAAGTTAGAACTCAGAGAACCAGATCTCTATTACGTGCCTTCATTGGAACCTGACGATCCGGATGGACTGGATCAATTAATCTTGGCACTTTTGAACGATATCATAGGGATGGCTGCACTAGTGCCACGATTAAAAAGAGATGCCATAGGATACAGCAAAGAACTAGAGGAAGATCCGGATATAAAGGGAATGAAAAATGAAATTATGAATAACGTTTCGACCGCGGTGGAGGAAGCTACTGAATTTTGCAGCAACTTTGAAGGTATAAATACCACGAAATGCTAATCTATATGCATAGAATTCGCGTAATATGGAAAAATACATAAAATATAGTAAAATGCAGGCTAATAGCTAATAACAATAATTTACTAATAGCAATACGCGTTGTACATCTTCAAACCTTCCACAAACGTATAAAAATCTACTGCCTACGAATTATAATAGAATCAACGAACATCAGAGAATGATTCTACGTTTGGTCTACTCTATGATCCACCCTCGTTCTTTGTCGTCTTATTTTATCAGGATACGCCTATCTCTGGTTAGACGATAGAGACATGGTGATGCAACAGTTTCTCGAGTATAGCCGACAATTGACGATGGAGGAAATGGAGATGGTGGCCGTACAGGATCCCAAGGGGCCGACACGGTCACCGCCGAAAATGGAGCAATTCCGCGAGCAAATCGACCTTTACGAGGGCCTCTATCTCGAGATCGAGGAAATGGAACCATCGAAAGTGTTTTGTGGCTGGTTCAGGGTAAACCTCAGACCCTTCAGACAGTCGGTGCTGAACATGGTCTGCAAATGGTCCAGCATGTTCAAGAGACATCTGGTCGATCGCGTTACCAGCAGCCTCTCGGATTTGGGATCGTTTATAAGGTGTTTTTCTCTTACAAGTTACCATTCTTTATACGAGCAAACGGAAAACGATTTCAACTGTTTGTAGATCGATAGCTATGTTGGCAATCACGATATTCGTTGCACGTTCGATAATCTCGGGCTACTTGCGTACTTGGCTATTTTGATTTGTCTCTATAGATCGTCCTCTTTCCTTCGATCAGACGTAGAAGGAACGTCTGGCTTTCATATTTTTCTGAAATTGAGAAACTTCCCGAAAGAGTAAAAATGGCTACCCAGAGAGTCAATATAAGGAAAAAGGAAGGAGTCGCTTTTCGATGGATTCTTCAATGTATATTTTATTCATAGACGAGCAGACGAGGGTTTGCTTCAACCGATACAACCAGGTGATTACGTCGGACTCGTTAGCGTGATGGGTTATCTCTTGCAAGTGAAAGAAAGGCAACCGACTACGGATGAAATGTTCCAGCCGTTGGAAGAGACGATCGAATTGTTGAAATTTTATGATCAGGATATCCCAGAGGAAGTAAACGTTCTGCTTCAAGAATTGCCCGAGCAATGGTCCAATACCAAGAAATTGGCGCTTATGGTTAAACAGCAAGTGGCACCCCTGCAAGCAGGTATATATATCTACATTCGTAGATATTAGGACAGCTGCTAATTTTGTACGAAATAAAACAGGCGAAGTGTCCAGAATACGAGGACGAATCTCCGCGTTCGACACGACCATAACTCACTACCGCGAAGCTTTTCGGCGCTACAGCTTCTTCAAACACGATTGTTCGAATCCTTACGAACTGTTAGACGAAGGACACAAGGAGATTCTGATGTTGGAACGTCAAATGAAAGACATCCAAGAGTCTGCATCGTTGTTCGAAGTTATGGTGCCAGAATTCAAAGTATTGAAGCAATGTAGAAGAGAGTTGAAGATGTTGAAGCAACTATGGGACTACGTGAATATCGTTAGAAGCTGTATAGAAGGATGGAAGACTACGCCTTGGAGAAAAATCGACGTAGAGAACATGGACATCGAGTGCAAGAAATTCTCCAAGGAGATACGAGGTTGGTGACACGATATTAACTCTACCGTGTTCTTTCAGTTGCATTTTTATCACGTTAAAAGATATCTCGTGTTTGAGCAAAATATGGAAAAATTGTTGTCGGCACGCGTGATTTTTTATTTCTATTTTGCGTTGAACGTTCTCTTGAAATATTAGAAACCCATGTCGTTTGTTACTGAAACGAGTAAGCTATCTTCAAATGTGTTTTTAATATATTAATTGCAATGAATTAGCCCTGGACAAGGAAATGAGATCGTGGGACACTTTCGTATCATTGGAGGCAACCGTGAAGAATATGTTGACGTCTTTGAGGGCTGTAGCAGAACTCCAAAATCCAGCTATAAGGGAAAGACATTGGAGGCAATTAATGAATAGCACCAAGGTATCGGCGGATGTTAAGAAACAAAAAATAGGTTTACGAAAAGGATTGAAAATGATTTAGATATGTTTTATATTACGTTTTACATGATATCCAATTTTTATGAAAGACTGTACATATATTTTTTTGTAAGAATTTTTTGTATCATTGTACATAAAAAAGTTTTTGATGAATTTTATGCGAAGGATAGTTATACATAAGGATTCAGATTAGCATATGTTTACAAAAGTTCACCAAGATGTTTAGAGTTAGTTGCACCGCTGTATATACGCTATCGGTGTTGCAGAAACTGGGCGACATGACTCCAGAAATGACCGTAAGTCCACTGTAAATACTGGCACTTTGTTTTCTAAATAATTATTTCCAAAGTTTTAAAGCACGAATATTCAAATCACCATCACGATTAATCAATAAATGCATTATTAGTTACTCATCGCATGTATCACGTACGTATGTGATCAAATAATTTGTACCATAATTTTATCATCGTTTTTCGTTCGTTCTATGTACCAGTCACTGTATATATTTCATCGAATAAATTGATTTTGCATTCGAAACGTTTAATTCTTCGTACACCTGGCTTTACGTTTATTTCTTTAAATTGTTCGTCAATGCACACATTGCATAAATTTCAAATACATTTGCGATAATATATAATGTTAAACCATACATGATTCATAATGATACACGATATTCATAATTATAAATGCTACATACTTAGAGACATAGCCGGTAAAGACGAATGCGTTTAGGTACGATTCGTTATGGACGAGTCTACCACATTGGCCGATCTTCTGGAGTTAAATCTTCACGAGTGCGAGGAAGAAGTGAAGAACATCGTGGACAAAGCCGTGAAAGAAATGTCTATGGAAAAGTACATGAGAGAATTGAACGCCACCTGGTCGAAAATGGAATTCGAGAAAGAAATTCACGCTAGAACTGGCGCTACCCTAATAAGAGCCAGCGAGGAATTGATCGAAACGTTGGAAGAGAACCAGGTACTTTCTACACGGATCGCTTGTTACGCACTCGAGCACGAATGTTGCAAGAATCGCAGAAATTTAATGACTTTTGAACAAATTACAGAACTGGTTTTTATCGCACTCGTCAGTTAGATTTGCACAATGTGATTCGTTTTACATAGACTAAACCAGCAGAAATCGTACTTGGTGAAAATTTAAAGAGACACGAGCGATTCGACGATGAGAGTTAGGAAAGATATCATAGCGAGTCAAGACACAGTGCGATCAGTTTTGGAATCAACTCGATTAGGCCCACCTTGTTTGCTTTTCATAGGTCCAGCTACAAAATCTTATCACTTCGAAGTTTATCGCCCACTTCCTAGAAGAAGTCTCCAGCTGGCAACGAAAGCTGAGCATCGCCGATCAAGTTACTACAATCTGGTTCGAGGTGCAACGAACCTGGATGCACCTCGAGAGCATCTTCACCTCCTCGGAAGATATAAGAAGACAATTGCCAGTGGATGCCGAGAGGTTCGATCGAATCGACAAGGAATTCAAGCAAATGACAGAGGAACTAGCGAAGACGCCAAACGTCGTGCAAGCAACGAACAGAGAAGGCCTGGTGTCTTCTCTCGATGTCCTCCAAAAGGAATTGGTTCTCTGCGAGAAAGCCTTGGCAGAATATTTGGAAACGAAGCGTCTCGCGTTTCCGAGATTCTACTTCGTTTCGTCCAGCGATCTGTTGGATATTTTGTCGAATGGAAATCAGCCGGAGATCGTGGCCAAGCATCTGACAAAACTATTCGACTCCATGGCTCGATTGAAATTCGATGACGCGGCTGCTGGCTCGCCAAAACGCGTATTGGGTAAGTCGACCTCTGCAAGGAATAAAAGTTGATTTTTCGGAAATTCTTCGTCTGAAACGTACTGTAATATAATTTATACCATAAATTGTAAAGAGACTTTAAATACATTTTCATACAACTCCACGTTCGATCCTTCATAGATCTATATGTTGGGAGATACTATTAATATAGAACGATAGCCGCGAAGCTTTTTGCCTCAAAGAATTTCGTCTGTCACTCTAAGCGTACCACTGATCTTCTTTGCACGTATCACGTGCGACTAAATATTTTTATGGTAACAAACCTTTATTACTTTGTGCTGTGTAGAAGTCTCGTATCTTTCGAACACATAGACTGCCACGTAACTATTATATATTTTGTCCTGGGAGCCGCGACAAATTAAAATATACTACGCCAAAACGTTTAATTTTTCATATATCTCATGCAATGAAATACTGCTGTTTCAAGGTATGTTCGCGAAAGATGGAGAGTACGTGGAATTCGCAAACTGCGAGATGAGCTGCGAGGGCGCCGTGGAGGCATGGTTAAATCGTTTGCAACAAGCGATGAGAGTCACAATAAGATACTATTTCAGCGAGGCTGTGATAACTTACGAGGAGAAGTCTCGAGAACAATGGCTGTTCGACTATCCAGCTCAAGTTTCTCTCTGTGGAACGCAAATTTGGTGGACGACCGAGGTGAACATCGCGTTCGCCAGACTGGAGGAGGGTTACGATAATTCTCTGAAAGACTATCTAAAGAAACAGATCTCTCAATTAAGTACACTGATCACGCTATTGATCGGAGAGCTAACGAAACAGGAGAGACAAAAGGTGATGACGATCTGCACTATCGATGTACATTCTCGAGACGTGGTGACGAAGCTAGTGCAGTCCAAGGTGGAGACGTCGCAGGCGTTCCAATGGCAGAGTCAACTTCGCCATCGTTGGGACGAAAAGGAGAAGGATTGCTTTGCTAATATTTGCGACGCGCAGTTTAAATACTCTCACGAATACTTGGGAAATACTCCCAGGTCCGATGGTTCTTCGTCTCCTCTCCTTTGCATCTTTGTTAATTTTCGCAGTAGGGATTATGGAATCTAGCGACTGGTTCATTGACACTTGCGTTAAAATATTGCTCATTACTGTCCTTTATACGCTTGATATTTTACTCGTCGTTTGAACTTTCAATTCCTCGGATAAAATCGATTTTTCTTTATTCATTTTTAATTGAGTAATCATAGAAGTGTCTTGTCAAAGATCGATTCAGTTAATAGGTTAATATTTTCCCATAAATGCTATGAAAAGTATTATAAATGATAAAAAAAACAACGGTGCCTGAGAAGCTCGACTTGATCGTCTCCACATCTTTTTTTTAATCTTTTAATGAGATACATAAGTGCACGATTAATATCTATACTTTTCAATTTACGGAGAAGATCGACGTGGCTTCTCAACAGTCCAAATAGTAACCAGACTGTAATAACACGAAAATTAATTATTATAATTAGACAGGATTCCTTAAAAATTTCCTAATTCCCATTAAATCATTTCTCTTCTATGCAGATTGGTCATAACACCGTTGACGGATAGATGTTACATAACCCTGACCCAATCTCTTCATTTAATAATGGGTGGTGGACCAGCAGGCCCAGCGGGCACTGGAAAAACCGAAACCACTAAAGATCTAGGCAGAGCTCTCGGCATAATGGTCTACGTGTTCAACTGTTCCGAGCAGATGGACTACAAATCCTGCGGTAACATCTATAAAGGATTAGCTCAAACTGGCGCCTGGGGTTGTTTCGACGAGTTCAACCGAATCACGGTCGAAGTACTCTCCGTAGTAGCTGTCCAAGTGAAATCGATTCAGGACGCCATTCGAGATAAGAAAGAGAAATTCAACTTCATGGGAGAAATAATCAGCCTCGAACCAACGGTCGGTATATTTATCACGATGAATCCAGGTTACGCAGGACGAACAGAATTACCGGAGAATTTAAAAGCCTTATTTCGACCGTGTGCCATGGTAGTCCCCGATTTTGAACTCATCTGCGAGATTATGTTAGTGGCAGAGGGATTCCAGGTAGGGATCATGGTTTTGTATGTTATATTAAATAAATTCGTGTACGCGTATATCAAAGCTACGTCTATACTTTGATCTATGCATCTTTTGTATTAGTTCATCTTTTGTATTTTGATTCGTGTGATTCCTACAACTACGAACTTTGGTTAAGCTACGAATTTGCGCAAGGAAAATACGATTATGCAACATTTCCATGTTACAGGTACAAAAATAAATATTAGTACCGCTCTCATTAACAAAATTTATTCGAATACACGTGTACACGTACATTTACGTGGTCTACTTCAAAAGTAACGAAGTTCTATTTATAACAGTTTTTCTATGTTACTTTTTAAAGATCTTGGAAAGGTCTCTTAGAAGATATTTCTTACACGAAGGAGAATTTTTAAATTTTTATCTTTCCATATGCATATACTTCCCCTATCCCTCTACCGTCTCACCAGTCATCCTCTAATCTTTCTATAATATTAAAAACATACGAAATAGGGTTCTCGAAATTGCAGGATGCGAGAATTCTAGCGAGAAAGTTCATTACGCTGTATACTCTATGCAAGGAGCTGTTATCAAAGCAGGACCATTATGACTGGGGATTGCGCGCGATAAAGTCGGTCCTCGTGGTCGCCGGAAGTCTGAAGAGGGGAGACCCCGGCAGACCGGAGGAACAAGTGCTCATGAGAGCTCTTCGAGACTTCAACATTCCCAAAGTGGTTTCCGACGACCTGCCTGTGTTTATGGGTTTGATAGCCGACCTGTTCCCTGCCTTGGACGTTCCCAGAAAACGCGACGTGGAATTCGAGAAGATGGTTAAACAGGCAGCAGCTGATTTGATGCTGCAACCAGAAGACGGCTTCATTCTCAAAGTCGTTCAACTGGAGGAACTATTAGAAGTACGACACTCGGTTTTCATCGTGGGAACTGCAGGATCCGGAAAGACTCAAGTTTGGAAGTCGTTGTTTAGAACGTATCAGAACATGAAGAGGAAGCCTGTATACAACGATTTGAATCCGAAAGCTGTGACGAATGACGAATTATTTGGAATAATTAATCCAGCGACCAGAGAATGGAAGGATGGCTTGTTCTCGGTTATCATGAGAGAACAGGCTAACTTAGGCGGAGAGAATCCTAAGTGGATAGTTTTAGATGGCGATATCGATCCCATGTGGATCGAGTCATTGAACACTGTCATGGACGATAACAAGGTTCTGACTTTAGCTAGTAACGAGAGAATAGCTTTGACTCCTGTGATGAGGCTGCTCTTTGAGATCTCTAATTTGAGAACTGCTACTCCAGCTACCGTATCCAGAGCAGGGATCTTGTATATCAATCCTCAGGATCTAGGCTGGAATCCTTACGTCACGAGCTGGGTGGAGAAAAGAACATCGCCAATTGAAAAATCCAATTTGGTTATGCTGTTTGATAAGTACATTCCTGCTTGCTTGGAAACATTAAGAACAAGATTCAAAAAGATAACACCGATCGCAGATATGGCGCACGTACAGATGCTATGTCATCTTCTTCACTGTCTTCTCAAGCCAGAATTAACCTCCGCTGATTTTTTGAAGGAACATTATGAACTCTACTTTGTTTTCGCTGCCGTTTGGGCTTTCGGTTCCTCGATGTTTCAAGATCAAACGATAGATTATCGCGTGGAATTTAGTAAGTGGTGGATAAATGAATTTAAACAGATTAAGTTTCCCTCGCAAGGCACCGTGTTTGATTATTATATAGACTCTGAGACAAAGAACTTCGTTCCGTGGTCTCAGCGTTTGCCAAAGTTCGAATTGGACCCTGAAATACCTCTGCAAGCTGTTTTGGTTTACACTGCGGAGTCTATTCGAATTAGGTACTTCTTAGATTTATTAATGGCCGAGAAACATCCAGTGATGTTAGTTGGAACAGCTGGTTGCGGGAAGACTGTTCTCGTAGCAGAGAAACTTCTACAGTTACCTGAAAATTACACAGTATCCAATGTACCCTTTAATTTTTACACTTCTTCGGAGATGCTGCAGAAGATTCTTGAGAAATCTCTGGAGAAGAAAGCTGGTAGAAATTACGGCCCACCTGGGAATAAAACTTTGGTGTATTTCATCGATGATTTGAATATGCCAGAAGTTGACGCTTATGGAACTGTCCAACCGCATACTTTGATTCGTCAACATTTGGATTACGGTCACTGGTACGATAGAACGAAACTAACTCTGAAAGATATTCACAACTGTCAATACGTTAGCTGTATGAATCCTACGGCTGGATCTTTTACCGTCAATCCTAGACTGCAGAGACACTTTTCCGTGTTTGCGGTCAATTTTCCTAACAGCGATTCGTTAACGACTATTTATTCGTCTATCTTGAGGCAGCATTTGTCCAACATAGAACACAGGTAAGCTTCGAAAATAAATTATTGTATGAAGCGAAGCAGTATAACAAAATGAAACATCTAAATATCTTCGTTGTTCGATCATTGTATGATAATGCATTTCGTAGGTTTCCCATTTCTGTCGTTGATATGTGTAACAGCATTGTTCAAGCGTCGATTCAGCTGCATCATCGTTGCGCTCAAATGTTCCTCCCAACAGCAGTGAAATTCCATTATATCTTCAATCTTCGTGACTTATCGAACTGCTTTCAAGGATTATTATTCAGTGGGAACGAGTGTCTACAGTCTTCTATAGACTTAATCAGATTATGGCTCCACGAGACGCATCGCGTTTACGGAGATAAGCTTACAGATGAAAAGGACATAGAGAGCTTTTCTAAACTACAATTGGATATTTTGAAGAAGAACGTGGAGGAAATTGACGAGGGCGCCATTTTGGAGAAGCCTAATATCTACTGTCATTTTGCAGGTGTGCAAATGCTTGAAAATATTTCGCTAAAAATCGCGTATCACTTGGATCTCAAACACGCCACGAGAAGGAAAAAGTTGAATAAATTTGTTATATTGCAAGGTGGAGTCGGGGAGCCAAAGTACATGCCGGTAAAGGACTGGGCGACTCTGCATCGATTGCTATCGGAAGCAATGGTCAGCTACAACGATCTGGTAGCTGCTATGAATCTGGTGCTGTTCGAGGACGCCATGATGCACGTGTGCCGGATAAACAGGATCTTGGAATCGCCTCGAGGCAGCGCTCTCCTCGTCGGTGTGGGAGGTTCTGGCAAACAAAGCTTGTCACGATTGGCTGCTTTCATAAGCTCGCTGGAGGTATTCCAAATTCAGTTGAAGAAGGGTTATGGAATCGTCGATCTGAAATTGGAGCTCGCTGTTCTGTATAACAAGTCGGGTTTGAAGAATCTGGGCATCGTGTTTTTGATGACCGACGCTCAAGTGGCGAACGAACAATTCCTCGTGCTGATCAACGACATGCTTGCTTCTGGCGAGGTTCCAGATCTTTTTGCCGAGGACGAAGTGGAGAACATAATAGCAGGTCGATGAATATTTCAGGTTGTTTGTTTTTTCTTTCGGAACAAGGATCATCAACTTCAAAATCTCTGTGATTCAACTCGTTCTTTTTTCTCTTTTTTTCTTTAAACCGTTCCAAATCAATTTCTATTTGAAACACGATGCTTAAGTTATTCGTTTACTTTTATCTTTGTACGATAAGGATTATCACGTACGTAAAATTTGTACGATTTAATTCGCTAAAGTATTTTTCGACGATCGATATACTCGGTCGCAGGAGTTCGTAACGAGGTGAAGGGCGCTGGTATGTTAGATACCCGCGAGAATTGTTGGAAGTTCTTCATCGACCGGGTGCGCCGCCAGCTTCGGATAGTTCTCTGCTTCTCCCCTGTCGGATCCACTTTAAGGATTCGCTCGAGGAAATTCCCGGCCATAATAAATTGCACGGCGATAAACTGGTTCCACGAATGGCCGCAAGAAGCTTTGATGTCTGTGTCGAAGAGGTTTCTGCAGGAGTTGGACGAACTTCCGGAAAATTACAGGTAGAGCGGAGAATATCGATCGGGACGCCCCTGAAACGCGTGGTACGCGCCTTCAATAGCGGAGAGGATGCTGAGCAATAAATATACGGATGCTTTCGATGCAGGGAGGCTGCGGCGAAATTTATGGCCCACGCTCACACGACCGTCAACGCAGCCAGCAGACATTATTTGGCCAGCGAGCGCCGATACAACTATACCACGCCAAAGTCCTTTCTCGAGCAGATCAGTTTGTACACTAGATTGTTGAAAACGAAGGCTTGCGAGCTTCGTGGTCGAGTAGCTAGGCTGGAGAACGGTTTGGAAAAGCTTCGTTCGACTGCGGTACAGGTGGATAAACTGAAAGAGAAACTGGCGATGCAAGAGGTAGAATTGCAACAGAAGAACGACGCAGCCGATGCTCTGATCGCCATTGTTGGTATCGAGACGGACAAAGTACAAAAGGAGAAGGCTATAGGTAAATCCTTTAGGTAAACCAGTCCTTTTTGCTTGTATTTCACGTTTCGTGTTTCGTATAGCGGACGAGGAAGAGTCGAAGGTTGCTATAATAGCTGAAGAGGTATCGAAGAAACAGAGGGACTGCGAAATGGACTTGATGAAGGCAGAACCGGCTCTCTTGGCTGCCCAAGAGGCTCTGAATACACTGAACAAGGCGAATCTGACGGAATTGAAGTCGTTTGGTTCGCCACCAGGTGCTGTAACGAACGTAACTGCCGCTGTGATGGTTCTCTTGGCTCCAGCTGGGAAAATTCCCAAGGACAGAAGCTGGAAGGCTGCCAAGGTACTTGAAACAAGGTCATCGCTAGTCCGTGCTCGACCGTACACTTAAGCTGGATAGTCATAAACGCATAGAACGGACTATGGTATAAAGATTTCTCAAAATCTTTTAGTCGGAAATCTTTAGTCCACCATCACCGCTGTCTTTTTCTTTATTATTTTTGCATATTCCTTTGAAAACTTACTTTCCGAGCTAATTTGTCTCGAGAGAAGTTCAGAAATACGCGAGAAAATCACGAAGGAAAAAAAATCACTGCGAGTTTTAGCGAATTATACCACTCTGCGTGCGATTATTTCATCCGCGTTGTTTTTTCAGATCATGATGGCGAAGGTCGACACGTTCTTGGACTGCCTAATCAACTATGACAAAGAAAATATACATCCAGAAGTAATCAAGGCGATTCAACCGTATCTGAAAGACTCCGAATTCGAGCCAGAATTCGTGAGATCGAAATCAGCGGCAGCTGCGGGTCTCTGTGCCTGGGTGATCAACATTATCAAGTTTTACGAGGTGTTCTGCGACGTGGAGCCAAAGAGGAAAGCGTTGGCACAGGCGAACGCAGATTTGGCCGCTGCTCAGGAGAAGTTAAGCGTGATCAAACGCAAAGTTGTTGTACGTAAACTCTGTTAAACGTGATTCCGAACAAGTTTAGTTAGAGTACTGTTTCTGGAACAGTCATTGGAAGAGCAATTGGCGAAGCTGACGGCGGACTTCGAGCAGGCAACGTCCGAGAAGCTCAAGTGTCAACAAGAGGCGGACGCGACCAACGCTACGATTGCTCTGGCTAACAGGCTAGTCGGTGGTTTGGCCTCGGAAAATATACGATGGGCGGATTCCGTAGCCAAGTACGTCCAAATTTATAGCCATATATGGCTAATTTAACAAATTCTAAAAGTTTCAAGCGCTTGGTAATACCCAAGGCGTATATCTAATTTTCTTTAGACGTCTTAACACTTACGAATACTATTGTACAGATCCTTTAAAGAAAAAATTCTAAAGTTTCATGCAACAAACGTCCACCCTACCCGGTGACGTTCTCCTGGTGACATCGTTCATATCTTACGTGGGATGTTTCACGAAACAATTTCGCCAGGATCTGCTACACAAGCAATGGCTGCCGTTTTTACGTAACGTAGAACCGACGGTTCCAATCACGGAGGGGTTGGACCCTCTGTCGTTACTGACGAACGACACACAGATAGCCAAGTGGAACAACGAAGGACTTCCAAACGATAGAATGTCGACGGAAAACGCAACTATTCTGACGAGTTCCGACCGATGGCCCTTAATGATCGACCCTCAGGTATAGGTCTATCTGTCACGAGGTCGCCTAACGTCACTCGGATCTCCATCATTATTTTTCCTTAGCTGCAGGGAATTAAATGGATCAAGCAGAAATACGGGGAGGAACTTCGTGTCATTAGGCTCGGGCAGAAGGGTTACTTGGATGTCATCGAGCAATGTCTAGCAACCGGGTCGACCGTGCTCGTCGAGAACATCGGCGAAACGGTCGATCCGGTGTTGGATCCACTGTTAGGCAGAAACTTGATTAAGAAGGGTCGGGCGATTAAGATCGGCGACAAGGAGGTCGAATACAATCCGCTGTTCAGATTATTATTGCACACGAAGCTGGCTAATCCCCATTACAAGCCCGAGATGCAGGCTCAAACTACTCTAATTAATTTCACGGTAACGAGGGACGGTCTCGAGGATCAATTACTAGCGGAGGTAGTGAAAGCCGAGCGACCGGATCTCGAGGAGCTGAAGGCTGAGCTCACCAGACAGCAGAACGATTTCAAGATTACGCTCAACAGTTTGGAAGATTCCCTTTTATCGAGGTACGTTGCTCGTTCGACCTTTCACAACAATTTCCATTTCCTTTACTCTCAGCGTCAGTGTTTCCCAACCTTTTCTCAGTCGCCACTCCCTTTCGTATTACCCAGATAACCCAAGACCCTCCCTTCTATGTAATTATATACCAAGATTACCGATAAAAACGCGATAAGTATATTTTTATCGATTACTTTGTTTCACTGTCATTTTACGATTAAAAAGGAAACATTATCGTCTATTCCTTCTAATCTTCTTATAGAAAGTGGTACACAGGTTGAGAACTCGAATTCTATAGTTAGCCCCTCTATTCTCTTGTTTTCGTCTTGTTTCTGAACGAATTTCAAAGGATTTATAGCGATGGAAATACAATTCGATTTGAACGATAAAATAACAATTTCGTGGACAGATTGTCTTCAGCGGGCAGCAACGTTTTAGAGGACACGTCGTTGGTGGAAAATCTGGAGACGACGAAGAGGACCGCGGCAGAAATCGAGTCGAAGGTGACGGAAGCCCGCGGCACAAGCCGTGAAATCGACGCCGCCAGAGAATTGTATCGACCAGCGGCAGCCAGAGCTTCTCTCCTCTACTTCATCCTGAACGATCTGAACACCATCAATCCAATCTATCAATTTTCCTTGAAAGCTTTCAGCGTGGTGTTTCAAAAAGCCATCTCGAAGGCCGATCCCGCCCCAGACGTGTCCGCGAGAGTGAAGAATCTGATCGAGTGCATCACCTATTCCGTGTTCATGTATACTAGCAGAGGGTTGTTCGAGTGCGACAAACTGATCTTCGCGTCGCAGATGGCGTTTCAGATACTACTCGCTAGGAACGAGGTGACTGCAGCAGAGTTGGACTTCCTCTTACGGTTCCCCATCACGCCGCACGTTACATCCCCCGTTGATTTCCTTTCCAATGTCAGTTGGGGTGGAATTAGAAGTCTCGCTAGCAGAGAAGAATTTCGGTAATCGAAATTTCACGTATTCTTTTATCTTAAATCGTCCGTAACAGGTTTAAAATTGTAATGATGCAAGTAAAAATCTGGGGAATTTAGATTTAATCAGAAATTTCAACTTTTGAACGAGCCGTGTTAGCGATTTATTTCCATTTGATTGATGGCCTTATAGTTTTATTTTTATTTTTATTTTGTAATAAAATAATACGATAGCGTAACAACGAACGCAAGTCGAAATATTGAGAATTTGGAAATATCTTTCTATTTCTTTTGCGCAGCAATTTAGACAGAGACATAGAGACTTCGGCAAAGAGATGGAAAAAGTTGGTGGAATGCGAATGTCCGGAACGAGAGAAATTCCCGCAGGAATGGAAGAACAAAACGACTATTCAGCGACTGTGCATGCTCAGGGCACTGCGACCCGATAGAATGACCTACGCAATCGCAGCATTCATCGAAGAGAAGCTTGGTCCAAGGTATATCGAAGGTAGAACCGTCGAGTTCGCAAAATCTTACGAAGAAACTAGCCCTTCTACGCCCATCTTCTTTATCCTTTCTCCTGGCGTGAATCCATTGAAGGTAACGGAACATTTCCGGAATGGACAAAAGCATTCACCTTGTTCCACAACTTTCACCTGGCAAATCTATGAATTTTCATTTAATCAGGATGTAGAGGATCTGGGTCGTCGCTTGGGTTACACGTTGGATAATCAAAATTTCCACAACGTGTCGCTGGGTCAGGGACAGGAATCCGTTGCAGAAGAAGCTATGGACGTGGCCGCGAAGAACGGTCATTGGGTGATTTTGCAGAATATTCATTTGGTGAAAAAATGGCTGCCATTATTGGAAAAGAAATTAGAAATTGCCGCAGAGGGTTCACACGAGAATTACAGGGTCTTCATGAGCGCGGAACCAGCTAGTACACCAGCAGGACACATCATTCCTCAAGTAACATTTTATGCTTAATATCGTTGTGTCCTCGAGCACGAATATATGGTCGTAGGAGATAAAGTATAAAAAGTTGCAAGTTCACCGAGCTTTCAGCTCGAGACACAACGATATGGAATTTGATGCTGTGAAACACTAAGAGGTTAATGAAAGATTAATTAGGGAATCCTCGAGTCGTCCATTAAGATTACGAACGAACCACCTACGGGGATGCAGGCGAATCTGCACAAAGCTCTGGATAATTTCACCCAAGAGACGTTGGAGATGTGCAGCAAGGAGGCAGAGTTCAAGGCCATTCTATTTTCCCTCTGTTACTTCCACGCGGTGGTCGCGGAGCGCCGGAAATTCGGCCCACAGGGCTGGAATAAAATTTATCCCTTCAACGTAGGCGATCTTCACATCAGTGTCAGCGTGTTATACAATTATTTAGAAGCTACGTCGAAGGTGCCTTGGGAGGATTTGAGGTTCGTTTCGATTTCTTTCGTTATTTTTCAGCAGATTGAAGAATTCTAACCGGTCGTTTGTCATATTCTTTTCACAACGTACTCGTGCACATTTGTAAAGGTATCTTTTCGGCGAAATTATGTACGGCGGGCATATAACCGACGACTGGGACAGAAGGCTGTGTGTCTCCTATCTCGAGGAATTAATGCAACCGGAATTGGTCGACGGAGAGTTGCAGTTAGCGCCAGGTAACAAGTTTCTCGTTAGAGTTCGAGCATTTTTATCAATAGTTCTTCTCATAATTGGAGAGCAATTAACGATTTAAATATTACAAAGGATTCCCAGCGCCACCAAATACAGATTTAGCCGGTTACCATGCCTACATCGACGAAGCGATGCCTGCGGAATCACCCTACTTGTACGGTCTACACCCAAATGCAGAAATAGGTTTCTTAACGATGACTGCAGAGAATCTCTTTAAAACCGTTTTTGAGATGCAACCGAGGGACGCGGGTAGCTCTGGAGGACAAACAGTGACCAGGGAAGAAAAGGTAGTCATTTAATCTGTTCCATATTAACCATTAGACGATAACTTCGTTGTGTTGAAAGGTGAAGCAAATACTGGACGAAATAATGGAGAAACTTCCAGAGGAGTTCAACATGGCCGAAATAATGGGCAAAGTGGAAGAAAGGACTCCGTACGTGATCGTAGCATTCCAAGAGTGCGAACGAATGAATCATCTGACCACGGAAATAAAACGGTCGTTGCGCGAACTGGATTTAGGCTTGAAGGGAGAGCTAACGATCACTTCAGATATGGAGGACTTGGAGAACGCGTTGTTCCTTGACCAAGTGCCACCTGTTTGGGCTCAAAGAGCTTATCCATCTTTATTAGGACTGGCAGCTTGGTTCGTCGACCTGTTACTACGGATCAGAGAATTGGAAACGTGGTCGACTGACTTTGTCGTAAGATAGGAAAATAAAAGGATAATCGATATGTTAAAGTTATCGTTATTACGAGTAAATTATCGTTTCAGTTACCACCATCGGTCTGGTTGGCCGGATTCTTCAATCCTCAGTCGTTGCTCACGGCCATCATGCAATCGACAGCTAGGAGACAGGAACTTCCGCTTGATAAAATGTGCTTGCAATGCGACGTGACGAAGAAGAACAAGGAGGAGTTCACGTGCGTGAATTTCATCTTATTTATTTGGAATTTAGAGTTATCAATGAATTAAGTTGGTTGATCTGATCGTTTCAAAGTACAATTTTTTAATACATTAAATTATTTAACCGTTCTTCGTAAAAAAACGACTGAAGAAAAAAGGAACGGAAACTGAACGAGATCGTTACACGGACAATTATGTTTACAATTGCTTATTTCATGTTCTTCGTCATTTTATCACTCTTTCGAAGGGTCAACATTGACTGTTATCTTTTTTACATATCAGGGCAGCCCCCAGAGACGGTGCGTATATTCATGGGATATTTATGGAGGGAGCACGATGGGACGTGCAGTCTGGTATTTTAGTCGATTCGAAACCGAAAGAACTGTTTCCTGTGATGCCTGTGATCAACGTAAGAGCGATCACACAAGATAAACAAGACTTGAGGAATATGTACGAGTGTCCTGTTTATAAAACGAGAACTCGAGGACCTACCTACGTGTGGACTTTCAATTTGAAGACCAAAGATAAGGCTGCAAAGTGGACGTTGGCAGGTGTAGCGTTGTTGCTTCAAACCTGAATACTTGTAAGATACTGGTGACAAGAGTTTCTACGGATAAATAATTAAAATAGGAGAGGGTGAATAAAATTTACGATGTAAATTTTAGTAGAAGATTTTAGTAGAGGCGCGTTAAAGGAAACCCCAAACAGCGATTCGTTCACTGATTCCCATAAATACCAGGCCGGGCAATTGCGGCAGAGAAAGAAGAGAATAATTCGAGCGTGAATCTCGAAGGACCCATCGAACGAAGCAGGATATCACGGAATGGGCTAATCGGCCGAGAGTTAATAAACCGTAAGACGATAGAAAATCGACGCGGTGGATCGTTCGGTTTCCGTTTCGTTCGAGGGACAGAGTATTCCGTGATCCGTGGAAGAGGAAGAAATTATCCGTTATTCGGCGAAACAAAAGGTCCCTCGAAGGTTTGCCCTTCGAAAGGATCGATACTCGCGGCTCCAGAGACAAAACAGGACCGTGTACGAAACGTTGGTCAATTTAATATACGAGGCAGAAAAGAGGGAGCGAAGGGTCGGAGAAAGAAAAAGGAAGGGAAAACGGCATGGAGCGAGCCTTGTAAAGGTGAAAACGCATAGAGGATACAAGGTTTGCCCACCTCGGGGACATAAAAGCTTTCAGATTGCGGCACGGGATCAAAATTGTATCGTGTTAGCGAGAGAAATTAGATTTCCTTTCCGCGGGAACGTCGAACCGCGCGCAAGCAGAAACGATCTCTTTCTTCCGCGGGCGGAGAATGGAATCCTATCAAATATGCAGAGGTTATTAGCTCTCGAAGGAGAACGGAAAAATGTTTACCCTCTAACTTTCCCCAGGTTCCACCGTTTCTCGCTGGATTTTATCCAGCCTTTCGTCAAGCCTCCCTTTAAAACACAGGGACCATAAACTGTTGTTGATCAACTTGTTAACTAATGCAGGCGCGCCGCTTGTCTCCAACCGTTTCTTTCTCCGGAAACTGTGGATTCTTTAATGCGGCAAGTTTCCTTTGAAAGTCTGCTCTTTCGAAGATAACGAGCTACGTTTTAAAGTTCCTGTTCAAAGTACCAAATTTTCATCCGCTTCACAGTCCCGTCTCATAAACTTTTTATAAGGGCTGATCAGAAACTAAGGTTCCCTCGGTAATAGTCCCTCGTATGTTAATTTAGCTTTCTTGTTCGTAGAAATTATTTGTGTCTCAAAGCGTTTAACGAGTACAACTCGAATCGTCGATTATTTATTTCCAGTACTTTCTAACGACGACGTATCTTGAGACATGATCCCATATATAGGTTCCTAAAAAACGGTTGAATATCTTTGATCGAATGAAAAGAAATACGTAGTTTCTTCGGACAGGAAATTCTTTCGAAATAAGAGACAGTACGTTCTAATTAAGGAAAACAAAATTAGTTTACACCATTTGCGCGATATACGTCGTACTATTTCTCGAAAGATATAAATTCAAGTAGTTGTACTCGTGTTTCGATCGATGCTACAATAAATTTTATATGAGTGCACCGAGAATAAATTCTACTTATAGGATGTATCAACGTTATAAACGTTTGTTTAACCCGATACAAAAGTAAAATTGAAGTCCGAAGTACGTGTCCCGCGCAGAGTCTACTCACGAATCCCATCGAACCAAAGGGAAAGAGGAAAAAAGTGTCGGTCCCTTGCAGAGAGGTCGGTGATTGGCTGCCAAACACCCTCTTCGTGATTCCTGTCGATCGATTGCCCCCACTGCATCAGCTTCAATCACGGTTTTCATTAAGCCTCGCCGGACAACGGCGGCTAAAAGAGAAAGAGAGAAACCGAGATCGAATGTCCGGCGTTCTGTATGTCAACCGGAGGAAGCTGCTTTCGTGGCGTTTCCACTTTCGACATCGATCACGGGAGAAACTTCGACCGATTAAAGATCAACCACTCGTTGCGATCGATCTTCTCCTATCTAGTCTTCGTCCTATCGCCTGTACAATTTCCTCGTTCAAAGATAAGTACTTTTAAAATCTTAAAATGGCGACGAGAAAGAGGAGGGAACAGCGCTCAATTAACTTCCGCATATCGAGTCGAACGATAAGTTCATTCGTTTCTCATTAACGTATACATTTCGGAGAATGTTGTAGAAATTCTCGAAGAAAGGCGAAGATACGCGTACGCGATCTTTTTCCGAGTTAATTCTCCAGTTAATTTCCCCGTGTAATAAAGAAACAAAGAAATAAAACGAAGCCGAAAATTTTCGAGGAACGAGAGGAAAATTTTCACCGATTGTTGCTGCTGGATTTTAAAACGGAATATAGTTGGGAAATTGATTAGGCGCGGGATATCGGTTTGGCCGTAAAACCGCGATTAATTTCCGGCTAAAACGTATCCCGACGACAGCTTAACGAGGCAATTTAACATCGAGTCGAACGATTACGCTACACACGAGCATCGGAACGCATTTCAGAGGGTATCTCGCGTATAATGAGCGATCGATATTCGGGGAATATAATAAGGACGCAGAAGTCGAGAAGCCTGCAAGAACCGGGAGTTCCTCTTTGTCAAAGAATTCTTGCCAACCGGTAATCTTCCCCTCGGAATGCTAATTTGGCTGGCGTGGTTGGATCGTCGAGGCTCTCGCCCTCGCGACTTTCGAATTTAATTCGCAGGAAATTCCTGCCTTCGAACGGATTTCGTAGTGTACACGCACGTGGCCGTTTCATGTATTTCGCATCCGCTTAGAACGCGATCGTTAACGGTGGTTGCTCGTTAACGTGACAAATCGCTTGTCAAGACGACATGTCGCGCCTCCCTGCCTCCTATGCTTTGGATTAACCTTTGTCCTCGTCTCCGTGATTCTATTGATCGACCTTCGACGATCGAGTTTTAGATACATACATTTTACTACACCTAAGTGAAATCACAATTTGATATGTTGACACGTATGGATGAGTTTAATAAATAGAACATCAGCCTCTAAAAAATTACGGGATACGCCGCCCTTCTTGGCGAACATGTCCTATCTATCGTTCCGAAAAATACTATTTCGCATATAATGTAACTTTACTCGAAAGATAGGAAACTCGTGGAACCTTCAACGTATTTGAAGATATCTCAACGTATGTTAGAAAACGAGGATAAACCATAACGTTTCTCGCTCCTAATGCTTTATGAAAATTAAAGAAAGATTTCATCCTTTCTAAACTACTGTAGTGATGTGCCTCTGAATAAATTAAAAGTAAAATACATTAAGGGACTTCTCAGAGACTATAATTTATGTGGAAAGTACATTTTAAACGCAGGAGTCATAGGCTTAAATAGCGGAAAATGTAGATCGTAATAAAACCATCTTGCTGTGGCACAGGAATCCTAATTTACCATATTTAGAGCGCAACGACGCTGCTTACGTATGTACCCCAGCAGCCTGTCTAAGAAGGGTAATTCTAGCCACGGTTGAAATCATTAAAAATGAGCGGTTAGGAAGAGTTAACGACGCCTTTAGCCATCGTAAAAGCCGAGCTACGTTCATTTTTCATCGAGGACGTCACTATGGGCTCGCGACTCGTTTCTTCAGTCGGGTTAATCATTTTTAAAGAGCCGACCGCAGGTGTCCCTTCTCGTGATCTTATATTAAACAAAGAGAGGGACAGAGAAAAGAAAAGAAAGGAACGACGAAGGGTGAATTTCGTAAGCATACGAGTGAGGTAGTTTCCGACTGAGAATTAAATTTTTCGCGAGAGAGGGAAATCCCCTGCGTAGAGACACGCAGCAGAGAAATAATGAAACGAACGGGCTGGCACAACTTGCTTTGCATATGAGTGACATTTTTCACGTCTGTCAAGAATCTGACGCGACCCGGTGCTCCCCTATCCGAAATTAGAGAACCGTCTCTCGCGATCCATGCCACCGATTACCGCCCTCCAAACCCGTTTCCACTGTGAAAAACGCGAACAGCGCGCGTTCCTGCATTTTTTCCTTTACTTTATTCAAGGGAGGAAGACATCGGGAGTTGGGCTCCACTTGATAAATCAACGAAATCTTCCCGGTGTCATGGTTACGCTTCTCAAGGTTCAGAAAATTCGACACTTACGCGCAAATGCAAAGGTATACGTAAATCACGAGACCAATAACTTGGTCCTTTTCGTTAAAAATCTCTCTTACATTTCCCTTCCACGTAAAAAACATAAAAGTACGGTAGGTTTCTTGACTCGACTTCGACCCATCGTACGTTCGATAAACATTTTGTTCTATTCATTGGAACGCAACAACAATGTCTCGCTAAAACGCCAGTGAAATTCCAAAATTTTTTATACCACGCATACAACGTGGACAGTTCTACGCTAAGCGTCCAAATACTTTCGTGAAATTACGTAGATTAACGTTGCAAATTAAAATATGTAAAAAGATACCAGTACGTATCTAGCCTCGTTATTACATGGACGGCGATCGTTAATTCTCTTTATATGCGTTACATTCTGCCTGATGTCTAAACACTGGTGGATACCTGAAGAATAATAGTCAGATATCCAGACATGTCCGCCATAACTCTTACACTTACCCCCGTGAATTTCCTCGCTAATGTTGTGCCAACAACGAGCATTTTTTTCCTCTCTCTCTTTCGTCGCGAGCACCCGCCACCGATAAATTCGTCGCCCTTCGTCACCGCCTATCCTACGTTTTCGAGCGCCACCCTCTCCGGTGGCGCATATTAATCGTCGCGGATGCAACGGTTCCACGCGATAGCTTTTTGTCTCGAATTTGCCGCATTGCAGGCCGCGATTCACCGAGCGAGCCATTTCCCTTCCGATTCTTCATGGGAATCGAGTTACAAGAGGGAGAAAAATTGAAAAAGATAGGGGGAGAATCTTTGCAATTAAGCGTAACTTATTTATAGACCAAGCTGTCGAGGTCCGCTTTGCGAAATCAAAGGTGCAAAGCCTTCGCAGACGAAGCGGAATCGGAGGAAAATTAATGAAACACCGAGGAAAGGGTCGCGCGAGCGCGACAGAGAGAGAAAGAGAGAGAGAGAGAATAAAAGGGATGGGGTAAAGGTGGTTCGTTCTGGGAGTCTCTGGCTAACTAGAGAGGCCTTTGAGCGTCTGAGTTCGGCTCAGCAGATCTGTAAACCAATCAGTGACGCCTCGTCGATACGTAAGGCTAAGTCGGCGTAACCGGATCGCTCGACTAAACTGCTTACTTGATTATGGCGTTAGTTAGCGCCTCGTGGCCGCTCGTCTGTGTCAAGGTGGTACCAACCCCTACATTCCGATCACGTAGATCGGTCCATTGACGATGGATTCGGCGCTGACATTTAGGACACGTTTCCTCGACATTGATTTTTCTCGTTCCAACCTCCCCTAAACGTCGTTCTTTATTTACTTTCCTTTTCAGGAGGATTTTTTTTACCACTTTGACTGCTTAAATTTCGATTTTTTAAGAAAAACAACGCATGTAATATAATCACAGTTGGAATCGTTCGCGTTAGGTTAGAAATAAAAAGCGTACACGTGGATCGGTGTGGCCCTCGGGAGATTGGAAGCGGAACACGGTGAAGACACTATACGTAAGAACGGCCGCTAAATTTTTGCTACGATACTCCACACACGTTGCTCTCTTCTACCACGGAAATACTCTCGGGATGGAGTTCGAGCTATTCGATAGATTCGTGCGTGACCAAACATTTCCGATTCTGCGTTTTCCCTGTTCCCTCTATGCCAGAGAATTGCAGGATTTCCAAGGCCTATCTATTGTCGCAATTAGATGGTTCGTTGCGATTATCGACACAGCGTCGTCCGATCTGTCGCGGCCAGGTCGCGTTATCGTTCGAATTGCCATCGAAATACTATCGGTTTCCAACCAACCGTAACGACAAGGAAAACGATGCTTTAACCACGCGTAATTATTTCTTATTTTGTGAAACTGAAAAATTACGTTGGTGAGACAAACCATACGAATAAAAAGATATAATTTGTAAATATTTAAAAATTCGTCTGCTGCTTTCTTCGAGTCTATTCTAGCGATCAATGTAGCTTCGCTAGAAGTTTGTCTACTTTTTGTGTACTCTACGTGGAACTTTCCTATAACCCAATACTTCTACGATAATAATAATTCAACAGAAGATTTAATGTCAGCGTCTCCTTGGAAATTATTTACACCGAAACCTAAGTTAAACATCGTAAAACAAGATGGCGATTTTCCTTGAAAAACAACGTACTGTTTGATCGTAAAATTCGCTGATTTCGGAGAGGCTTGGAAATAGCCGGTGACGCAACTTTCGCCAGGCAAAATCGTTCGCTAATGTGCTATATACCTCTGTCTTTTTCTCTCTTATCGTCGCTCGAGGAAAAAGACAAAGGCCTGTTCCTCGAGGATCGTTCGCAGAGAAGTTGGGAATACCGGCGTAAACGCGAGTTTTTGCTCAGCCGAGTCTAACGTACGAAGGAAAAATATCGTTGGCTAATATTTACCCACCGACAGCACTACGATTGTGAAGGAGCATTCTTACCGCGAATCGTTTATCGTTAATGCGATTAAGCAGACGCGTGATTCACTTCAAAGTAGACGTTAATAACGTTGACAATAACATTGGCGAACGCGAGCCGAGAATTATCGAATTTTCGAAATACGCAGGCAAATCGTTCGTCTTCTTTACCCTCTGTTCTTAATCTTGATATAACTCGGGAATTATCGTTTTGAAAATATTTGCATGAATAACATTCCACCAGACGGAAATATAATAAAGATACTCGCGTGTTAATTTTTATTCTCCAACGCTGATTTTATTTTATTTAACGCTATTGCTGTAAATAGCGGAAATAATTTTTGAAAAAGATGATCATCTTCCGTTCGGTGAAGCGCATCCGTAAGGTGCACTTGGGATTCCTAGCAGCGTCGAAAGAGTTTCTCGCTCCTTAACTTTTTAACAACAGCAAGGACGTACATTTCCCCTACCTGCTGATATTAAAATTCATGTACCACATTATACGTATATGAAATAACATAAAATGTCTTTGGTACGAGTCATCGATAGTTCGTACAAGTATACAGCAATGTTTTTACGATAAATATACCATACTATGGTCTATGCATGGAAATGAAGAGCGTAGCGATGGTCGATCATGAATATACCTGTACACGCGACGCGACCCGAAATTCGTCGATTTATAGCCAGTGTTTAATACCAAACGGGAGGATGGAGGACTGTAAATTCCATGGATGGAGCGGCGAAAAGCGGTGGCAACCCTTCGGCAGGCCATTCTCTCTGTTTCAGGACGTTATCGCGTCTCCCGCAGGGAACGCGACCGGCCTCCCGAGATTATCCGTATTGGGGAGCGAAGCACGCGGTGTCGAGACAATGCCGGGATTTTCGGCCCGCTCGATGTGCCTCTGTTCCTCTCGATTCCGACTCCCTTCGTAGTTAGCGGCATGCGTGACTCCGCGAATGGATCTCGCGGGGATTTCGAGCGTGCACGAGCGAACAATCCTCTATGGAGGATGGGCAAAGGTCCAAGGCCGATCGATTCTACGGATTTTCCTGAAATTGATGGATAAGGAAGGGCCAACAGGATCTCGACGCTTGAGCATAGGATACATCACTCGAAACTAAATACATCGACGATGTTAATGAGAAACAAATCTACCTCGTAATTGGTGAAGTATAGAGACAATGGAAACCCAGAAATTATCATTTACGACCAAGTGTTTCGATTTTTTTATTTGTACGGTTGACATTTACATTTTTAACGATCGGCCAAATAAAGATAAAAATACACTAAAGTCGTTGTTAAATCGTTGAAAGTTCGATAACTATGTTCGATAACTAAAAGTTCGAATACTATAGGGGAATCGGCGATTCGAAACGGCAGACTCATCGATTCTAGGATTACGATTTACCAAGCTGCGTTATATCGGAAAAACAAATAGAAAGGAAGATTGCATAAAAAACGAAGCGGGAAAATCGAACGATAATAAGTTATGTACACGCGCGGTAATAATTTACGCAAGTGCGGCCATTAAACAAAGCGCAAACAGTGGCGATAAATAGCGGGAAGTACCTGTCGTAAAATATCGCGGCGTATTTTTTTTCACGGCAAATATCCATGAGAAACACGAAGTTATTTCACGCGCTTCCTTTTCGTTCGAATTTGTTAGCATCCGTGATATATATCCACTCACGGGCTCTTTCGGTGCTAGCGCTGTTTCCGGAATTCTTCAGCGTTGAATCTCGATGGCGAAAGGGGCCGTGAGCCCGTTAAATCTCCGCCAGCGGAGATGGTTGCTTTGACCGACGCGGCGAATGTCATTTTTCTCACGGGTTAGTCGATGCCCCGAGCTATCGATATCATTCGCAGACTTCCGCTATACCAGCGCAAACAAACGCCCGCGTCAGCCGATCCTCGCGGACGAGGTCCACTTTACAGAGGGTGAATTCTCTTAACGTTCTCTCCTTCTATCCCCTTTGAATCCTCTTAGCGCTTCGGGGTCGAGCAAAAGTACCTTCCAGTCGATCGATTTCCATCGAAACGGAATCCGTTTCTTCTTGCTCACGTCCAAGGAATCGTTCTTCTTAACCGAGTTCTCTTTGACGGCTTTCGATTCAGGTTAGAAGAGGATTTAGGTCAAGTGTAACCTTCGACCGACATCGTTGGGTTAAGAAATTTAATTTTAAGATATCTAATCTTACTTTTTATTCTTTGTACGTACATGAAGTTTATTTGCGATCGATCTCACAGTTACAGAAGATTACAAACAAACGCGGTGTTGATAATTTAATTTTATGAGATAGAAATTATCGATAATAATCTTTGCCGTGCAGTGTATAAAAGATTAAATAAAACCATATACGCACGTGTTCTAACCCTTTGAACTATCGACCGAGGTAACCCTTCGATCACTAAAGTTATCAAACTCGCTGGATAGAAGCGTTCATCTTTTTTACCTAAAATTTGCATACGTGTGAGTCCGCGGAACAAACTTACATTCGACTCTATTCTTAGAATTTCCAGAGTGTCCTTAGAATTCGAGAGATGATGGAGAATACAAGGAAAGATCGTTCGTCGAGTTCCTCGAGTTGGGACAGAAATTTTCATTGAGCCCACAAGTGGCTCGTTACTCGGGCCTTCTTTTTTCCTGCCCTTTTTTCTTCCGAAAGAACCCCCATCGACTATTTCCCGAAATAGGCGTTCGTTCGTACGAATGATCGGGAAATCGATTGGAAAAATGATTGGGTGGCATGTCGGACAGAATCGTCGGATCTGTCGAGCGGGACGAACGAAATAACGGCCGTGAGCAAGATAAATACGTTCCTCGGCAGAGGGGGAATGATAAAGAAACGACAGAGATTTCTATTAGCCTCGACAAGGATCTCTATGCTCGACAAACTTCTCGGTTTTCATTCTTCGATCAGCGTAACGAGCTAGCTAAGAAATGGAGCAACGATCGATTCCGTTGGTAATTTCGCGCGTTCGCCACGATCGAGTCACGAACGATAACGGACATCCAGCGGAATATATCCTCGCTGGTCCTGTGTTGGTTACCTGTAAACGCAGCTACTACGTAAAGGACACACGTGTTGCAAAAACCAACACTTGGAGATAGACGGGAATTTTTAATATATTTTAATATATTTCTTAAAAATACGTGCCACACGCACGAAACATGTTCGTTAACGCATTTTTGCAAATATGAAATATATTCATTAACACGTGTGTACTGAAAGTTACATGAATCGGAATACAAATATATTTAACACGCCATGTAACCATAAATTTACCTTTTTAGAGGTTTTATTATTACATTTTTATATAATTTAACACGGTCGGTTAACGCGAATAAACAAGTATACTCGTTTCACTCGCATCGAATATTCGTACAAAGTCCACTGTTTGAAAAAAGTTTTTTTTCGGGATTATAGCGTTATGGCGGGATTCGGGGTTTTGGCGGATTTTCCTAAAACACGCGTGTTATTCCGAATTCCATCACGAAATTCTAGCTTAGGTCGTTCGAGGAAATTCGTAAGTATTACCCTGTGCGAACACGCGAAAGTAAGATCGAAAGGAAAGGAAGAGTCTTGGTTTTCACGGGTCAAAATGGTATTGGATCGAATGGCCTCGCGAGAGTTTGCTTACCTCTGTTTACCCGGCTTTTTTCCCATCTACCCTCCTTTTCATTAATTAGCCCAGGATAAATACGAGCCGATTGAACAGCCTGCTTCTCTCTACACGCGCTAGCCCCTTCTCGTTCAGCCAAGAAGCCACGGCAAAGCCCTTCAGGCAGTATTTCCTAATCCACCGGAACCACCGTCAAGCATTTGCCTAGAAAGTATCCTCGTACGCTTCATAATACCCCTAACATTAGGGGTGAAGCTTTTTTAGCCCGGCTCTACTATATTCCAACTACATCCCCTCGTGTTCCGTGTTAAGCACGTAAAACACACGCTTCGGATTTCTTTACAGTTCAATAAAAAATCGTGTTCCAATTGAAGGGCTCGCGACAAAAACGGCCATTGTCTATGTTTGTCTCCTCTCGGCAAAGAATATTTTAACTGACGTCTTTAATTACCGCATTTCCATTTATTCGACAAAATATTCATCGTATCGTATTACGTGATCAAAATCCACCGGTAAAAATACCAACGTTTTCTAAAAAAAAAAAAAAAAAAAAAAAAAAAAAAACAGGCAAGTACAACTTTCAGCGGATGAATCGAATTAGATTACATTTCTTTACTCGTGCTTATAAAACTATGAATTTGATCGAATATCCGCGGTCCAGCTGCAAGTTCCCCCGTTACTTGCTGTCTGTTATTTGAACCGTCAATCTACGCGTAACGAAATAGTAGCCTCGAACGAAAAATCCGTATTTCAAATCATAGGTTCGTAATTGTACGTATGTCGCACCCAAAAACCGTATATACTTTACAATAGAAGGAACAAAGAGACAGTTCCCCTTGTAGATCTGGTAGGAAATCCCGCAAAGACCGAATTATAGGTGGTGGAATTTCATAACGGAATGTCGCTTTGATCCAGTGTTCGTTCGAGCAAATGGAGCGTTGGCCAAGAGGCAGGAATAAGCCCGCGATAATAATATACGCAGTGCGTAAAACGCGACCGGAATATGACTCTGTATCTCGTCCTCTTTCTGTTTCGTCTCCCTAACAAAGATACGAGAAACTTGGCACGGCGTAGTTGATCCGGCCGCGGCCATGTTGCTCGCTGCGGAAATTTCGCAGTCAGCCCCTTGTCGGTCCTCTCTCGATAACAGCTTGCACGACAAGTGAACTAACAAAGGGGAGTAATCTGCGTCCTGGAAATTCGCTTGCGGAATTTCTGCCCACGGTCTTTCGGGAATCTACCTAAGCTCTCTGTTGAAACTTTTTTGCAGCTTTGTGGGATAAGAGCGGTGCTAAACCGCTACACAATTCTTTCGCCGAAGAACTGAGAGATCTTCGCAAAAACATGAAATCGCACAAATTCTCATTAGCGAAATTTTATTCATGCATCCTTCGTACTTTTGCATCTCCAAATTTCCTTAATAATTATTAATAATTTCTCCAGAAAAATCTACGCACGAAAATCTACGCATAAAATTTGTGAAATCTCAAAACTGCCCTCGCTCGTTTACCAAGCCTCGTAGATCGCATCAATCTTACGCAAACACGTACGTAATTGACGGAATGCGGTGCAACGCGTCGTCGTTGGGTATGCAACGAGGGAATCAAGGTCACAGGGCGAAAAACGGAGCGCACGTGGCACGCGACGCATTTTCACAACGATGTGATCGTACAGATGGGGCGGTCGAACGCAGGGGTGAGCTCCAGCGGCCATGTCGGTTCCCAATTAAACAAATGCCCGCTGGAAACTCGAGCAACCCCTCGAGCCAGGCTTGCTTCGTCTATCTCTCTCTCTCGCAGACGGTCTGTCGTTCTTCGTTCAACCGCAGAAGGGGAATCGGCGGAGCGCACGTGTCGAGCAGCATGCGAAATTCGAATCGAGGCTGGTTGCTCACCAGTGTATGCGTTTACATACGCTCTACCTTTCATCTCTCGAGTGCGTTACACGCGCGCGAATCGCTGCGGGTCCCTCGCGAATGTTGCCACACGCGTGCAATCGCCTACACGTGCATGGAATTTCTAATTAGCCATCGTTTACAGACTGCCGTTCTTATTGGAAAGAAGCTTGTTATTGATACGATATCGTTTCGTTTATCGATGTTTTATAATTGTTTGGATACAGCTAGTAGAACTTGGTTTATTATCAGAACGGAACGAGGGCCAAATTAGTTCCGATAGCCAAGCAGTTCCGATAACAGAAGCTTGATAAGAGGTATTCCCCCCAGCTTTTTTGGTACGTGCTTCGTATAAGAAAATGTGACGCTCTGAACTCAATATCGATAACGACGCTAACGTTATGAGATAATCGGACATTTTAAAAAATATGTTTTTGTGTAAAACGTAGGATTCGATGCATATATCGTAACGTATTTCATCTATCTCATCGTGTGTAAGTCACATGATAGCTGCTGATAGAACAAAGATGGTTAATCGACCTGGCAGACGCTCCTAAACGAAGATTTCTCCGCAAACAAAACGCCATGGCGGTATGGTAAATAGATCTCTCGTCGAGTTCGAGAAGACGAAACGCAAACAGCGGTCTTTGACGCAGATAACCCTTCTACTTGTAACGAGAAGCATTCAAAGACGACAGAGGCTCGAACGCTACGATGCGATAAACTTTTATTTCAATTGACATTATCGGTGGACCTTTCTTAGTTTATCGCGATCTCGCGCCTCGTTTTATTGAACACGGAACGAGGAAAAGGAAGGAAAGAGTGGGAGACAGCGGAGGGAAATGTGAAGCCCGAGCGTTTTCGACTTGTGCGTAAATTACATTACGCGTCCAAATATTGGAGCGCTTCTTCTCTTCTCGAGACGGGTCAAACTGTTTGACTTTGCAACTTGTTCTTGCGCACGGAACTCGCTTTCGTACCGCAACGTCTGGCTCGTCAGCAGTCGGACAATGGCTGCTCCCGCTAATCCCAAAAACGGCTCAAAGCAAATGTTTTTCTTAGGTTCCGGACGATGGACGTTTTACAATCTTTAGAAGAAGTTGAGAGTTCCACGCCAGGGAATAATGCACGATAATTTGTATCGTTTTCGGTACCTACGCTTCTGATTAGGGTTTCTGCAACGCAACATTGTTTTCACAAAAGCTGAATCGTTTGAAATAAAACTTCTAGCGTTTGATTTTTTAATCCATTTTTTATTTTAATACAAATAAAATAAAAATAATTCGAATGTCCGTTAATTGGAAGATGGAACTATTAAAATAATATATGTAACCAAGAAATTAAGAATTTTTCGTGACGAAAAGAGTTTCGCGAAAGGAGCCAACATTTGTACTTTTATTCAATACTTTACGTCTATCGCACGATGACGCTTTCTTATTTTTATAACAAATCGAACTTCACACTCGAGGAACAAGAAAATATGTAGAGGAAAGTTCAGCACCGTGTTATCTACATTTTTACTAGATAGAAATTCAACGATGATGGTTCCTGTATGTGTTCCTGTAAGTGCCACTATTAAACGCCAGAATTTTTAGAGAGTTGTTTCGATCGTAAAATCTGAGCGATCGCCGAACGTTTGCTATTACACTGGCTTATGGAAACACACATGCCAGTATCACCGCCATATCTAGCGTATCCTTCTTTGCAATAACAGGCATCGTTACATCTCTAGAAACATAACATCAATGACGTCCATTTTCTTAAACTCATCGAACGTAACTGATTTCTCGATTAATTCCAACTTACGATATTCACAATGGGACAACGTTGACCTAAAGTAGCGCAAGTTGTTTGACAGGCCGATCCACAACGATATTCCTCGTTTGGCCTGTTACAGACTAGTTTTCCAGCGGATGTAGCTAAAAAAATTAATTGATTAATTATTAAATTAATTATCGTTATTAAATACCAACTATTTAACGATCTAATATTATTGGAATAATTCTTAAAATCCTCAGATGATAGATTCGTTTATTTATTTTTTATTGCAAGCACTATAGATTGAAAATTTAAAATACTAAACACAGCTACACCTGAGCAAATAAATAGACACCGTAAGACTTACCGGTACAAAACACCATTAAGGCGATGAACAATACACAAACGAATCGAAACATGTTAGCGAAATATGTACCGTTAGTTTGTTAGTGGTCTGGTCAGAACTGGCGAATACAGGCGACAATGGCAGCTTATATACGTAATATAATACACGTTACATATATGTTTTTCCCCACATACTGTATACAATCTAAAGAAACAGAAAGTAAGTACGGCAATATAGTACGACTTCACGTTTTTGTGTACGTGATTTTCCTCTTTCCTTCTATTAAATACAGCCGCAATAGTTGATGCACGTACATAGATAAGTAGGTGATTATCACTACGAATTAATCATCGAATTGACTACGCGAATAAATTTCCCTTAAATCCCCCGAATATATTATGAAACCTCGCGTTCCTTTTATTGTTGGGATTCCTTTCCTGTTATCATTTCGTCGCTTCTATCTTTCTAGTATCGTAACTCTCCTTTTTTGATATTTTGAAGTGGTATTTTACATTGTTGTCTATTCGTACTCCGTAGTGTAAGAATTAAAAGTGACTCACTTTCTGTTCCAAATGAACGAGATAACACGTCCAAAGTGGTCATGAAAATGACATTACCTTCCACTGTGCGAAGACGCAACGATGTAAAAATCGGGGAATTTTGTTTACCGTTTTCACGAACATTGTTCCGCTTAACTCAACGTCGGGTATTCCTACGTTCGTGCATGCACGCGAATTATTCTTTATTTAAAAAATTCCCTGTCATATTTATCGTGCATAACCATTTAGGGAGACTCGCTTTTTCATGGCTTGAATCGCGATGTCCTCTATGATACGGCTTTCTGTAGATGTAAACGCGTTAAAGTTATGATGATTTATATCTTTAAAGAATCGCTAATGTTACGACATAATAATACCACTACCAATCTCCATTTTACTTATAAATATCTATTACATTATATATAAATTATCAAGTTTTACGCGTCATATCATGGAGGACATCGCGGCTCAATGACACAGTTCAAGCTGTAAAAAATGGGAATTCTGTTAAATGATTATGGGTAATCACGGTAGATACAACATGCAAGTTTGCAGATAAACAGCAATTCGCACGCACCTATGAGCGTACCAATTATGTTTTAATATTTACTTTGAAATTTGTTATTATCATATTTATAAAATGTAATCGGTAAATTATCGCGCAAAGGAGCCAAGAACAATTAAACGGAGAATTTAATAAAAAGAAAACCGAGATGACGTAGAAAATTCATATATTGTGCGTATAAATTCAATCTGAGCGAGTCATTAAAATTTTTCTTACGTTATCGCACTAAGTTCAGAGATCATCTCTACCAAGGCTATTTTCTCAACGAAAATCGTGTATATGTATATGTTACAGATGTTGATCTATCCAGTGGGAATAGAAACGCCTCGCGTATGAAGTTGTTCAGAAAAACTTGTTTGGATGAATAGAAAACGTTTAGTATTGTTGAAAGCAGAGAGACGCTGATTGGATGCGTTAATACCAGGTCAGTGTGTCAGAGCGGGCGTTTCATGGGGGGCAAAATGGTGGCCCTTGGTTTGGTACAAAGGAACTATGCCTGCCTCCTGTGACGTGACATTACAGAGGGGTGCGAAGTGGAGTAAAGAACGAAGGAAGGTCGGCGTGCAAGGAAGAGGGGAAACACTAGTCGAGGAGGGTAACTCGAGCAATTTCAATCAAGTTTTCCGCTGTCAGTGACTACTGGTCCTTGTTGACGAGAAACCAGGTTTTATTTCAGCTTGGAAACGTCCAATGAAAACGCTAAGTACATGGAACGGATCGATATCGAAAAATGGCAGGGTTTATCGATGGTTCTCTTCGAGCGATTAAAGTTAAACGTTGCAAGGAACTGCGATTAATACGTACATTTGGTGTACCATCGCTTTCTCGTTGAATGAAATACGAAAAAAAAGAAGGAATTATCGATAAGAAATAGAAAGAAACGAGGTAATAAATTTCATAAAAGGGCGTTCGATTCTAGAGAAACGAATTATTGGACAGGAGGGGTGAGCGTAGAAAGGAAGCGAAATGGAGAAAGTCGGTGCTGAGTGCTCAATAATAAATAGCATTTTGACTGTCGGATATTCGATTGTAAGCGCTGGGTTTCGCTGAATAAAACGCGGGAAAAGAGGAACTCGACCCTCGAGCGCGACAGAGAGGAAACTTCGAATTCCTGGCTCGTTGTCTCGGCCGACAACGTAATGGCATTTAAGGTAAAAGCAAACGTCGATAGGAGAAGCTCGGCTGGATTGATCGCTGCGCTTGACAAAGTGAATTCGCGACTCTAAAATTTGCCAGTCGAATCGAACGAAGCTCGCCCCTTTTCACCCATTCGAATCGTCTCTAATTGCAGAGTCCTCGCAATACCTCGCGATTGACGGATCGATACGGCAAGAATCGTCGAGTCGACGCAGCGATTCCCATCGAGATCGAGATTACGCAAAAGAAAACGTTTGTCCTGGTAGCTTTTCCGATAGCTTCACTTTTGTGCGTATTTATTTAACTTTCCGATTTTATATGGCAGATAATTTACGGCCATAAAGTTAAATTAAATTCATTATAATTGGCAGCTATAATTTGAAATAAATACAGGAAAATTAACAAAAATGTTTTGTCATGTATTGAACCATAGTATATAGATGTCAGAAAGTAAAAAACTTTTGGCCTAAAACAAACTGTCAACTTTTTACACAAATATGACCATCCGTATGCAATGAATTAGACCGTAGAATCACTATAAAACAATAGTAAACACTAAAGGAGACTGATAGATTCGTCTAATAGAGAAATAAAGTACACGATCGATTATTAACACTAGATTTACGGGACTCGTCAAATTGACGGGCTAGTTGATTTCATAAACAAACCGTTTTTCAAAGACAGTGTGCAAAAGTTTCAGTTATTATAGACATTTCCCATTATTTTCTCCGCTTATTTTAAGTATTTACAATAATAAGGATAATTGAATTTGGGCACAGTATTTTCTTTTTTTGACCAATCCTCCTTTTCTAGCAATCATGAGTAAATCCAGAAGATATAATAAGATATTGAATAAAATTGTCAATATCGATGAAGATTGTTCTGAGGATACCTCCGAAGAAGATCAATATGAATTAGGCCAAAGCGAAGCTGACAGTGAAAGTTCTGAATACACTGAAAGTGGAGAGACAGAAGGATCTTCGGATAGTGTGTCGTAACAAGAAAAGGATGCGTATTTTTTCTAGTTCTGATTCCGAGGATGGAAGGACGAGCATTCCAAGCACGTCCCAAAATGTAATTGGTAAGATTGAAATTGTAATTGACGGGACACAGTGGATAAAACTGAAAGCAGGCGAATCTAGGGGTAGGACGCCCGTTCGTATGATATTCAAGGATATCGCAGGGCCTACTGGCTATGCTAAGAGAAATGTTATGTTGAATTGTGTAACTAGTGCTTTCGAATTGATAATTGACAGACACATAACGAAACACATAAAAGATTGCACTGAAATCGAGGCGCATCGAGTTTTGAAAAAAAGACGGACAATCACAGTTGCTGAGTTACGTAGTTTTCTAGGAATTCTATATGCCCGGGGCGCATGTGAAGCAAGATCATTGAAAGCCTTCGAAAGATTACAAACAGATAAATTTACGCTGATATCTGAAATATGGAACAGATTTATAAGTAATAGCCAGGCTTGTTACTAGCCATATGAAAATATCTCAATAAATGAACAATTATTTCCAATGAAAGCCCGATGCAGATTTATGCAATATATGGCATAAATTTGGCATTAAGTTTTGGTTTGCAGTTGACGTTCAAACAAAATATATTTTGAATGGTTTCCCTTATATGGAGAAAGATGAAACTCGATGCACAAGGGAAAAAGGACAAGATGACTTTGTTTTCCTCAAATTTATATAAATCAGAAAACTGCACGCTTACTGTGTATAAAAGTAAATCTAACGTAAAAGTCCTCCTTCTAAGCACCAAACATGCAGGTATACAAGTAGAAGACAATTATAAACATGTTACAGAAATCATTGCTTTTTATAATAACACAAAGTTTGATGTGGACATCGTTGACCAGATGGCACGCAAATATAGTGTGAAAGCAGGGAGTTTTCGAAGGCCCCTTCCAGTTTTCTTTTTTTTTTTTCAATATTTTAAATTCTGCAGCAATAAATGCGTGGATATTATGTAAAGAGTGCACCGGATCGAAAATATCCAGAAAGGAGTTCATATTTTGTCAAAGATCAGACACTTCATTTCTGTCACTTTCAACGTCAGAAGTGCGAAAAAGTTGCCAAGTGGGCTACTGCAAAAAGAATAGAAGCAATAATTGTTATATATATTGCAAAAAGATCGTATGCGGAAAATGCACAAACAAAATTCAGTATATTTGTAAAAAATGTGCTCAATAAATATGATTACCCTATAGCGTTAATATTATTGTTATCATTTCCGTGATAATTAAAAAAAAAGACTTTTTACTTATTAATAATTTATTTAAACGTGAAGCCCAATATTGTTCAATTCAGACTTAATTTGAATAAATCGATTTTTTAAAGAAAATGCGTATTTTTGTTTACCTGTCAATTTGACAGGTCCTCGTAAAGATAGGTATATAAGAAACGCCCGTAAATTTAGTGTTAATAAAAATAATCTTCAACCGTAAACTGCGTAGTAAACTGCTTAAAACACATTGTTGAATAGAAGGGTGCCCCTAACAAAGTCCAAGTCCAAGTGACTGTAAATATAAAGATACGAATTTACATGAACACCCGGAAAGGAGCGATTAGTGCAGTTTACGGTTATCATATTTCGCGAAACTTGGTATTTTGCGCAGCGGAATCGGAGATTTTCCATACGTATGCTTCGTCTTAGAGATATTTTCCTCGTTCTAATGTATACTTGGTAATTGGATCCGGTTAATATTACGATGGTAATTATTCTTATAGTTGCGTAACTTAATACTAGTTAAAAGCTTAATATCTGACCCGTCGCGACAGTCCTCGTTTTAACGTAATTTTTACGTAACATTGGGTCGCGGATAATAAAATAAATAAATAAATAATTATCAGGTTAAATCGAATCGAGATACTGTTAAATAGTTCGCAAAGAGACGACGCCTCCGCATCTATGGGTCATCTACGAACGTCGTGGAGAGAATGAACGGACGAAAAATTTTTGCTGGTGTATTAGCTTGTGAAGAAGAGGAAAATGACGTAAAGAGAAACGGAGATGCGAGAGGATGAACAAAGATCATCGACATGATCAGATGAAAGAAACGAGAAGCCGTATCTAGGTTTCGTAACAGTAGTATATAAAGCCAAGTATTTTGATAAGTTTGTCAGTAGTGTCAGTCGTAAGCTGTCTCGTAAAGGAATCGATAATGTCTCGTATCCTCTTTGTCTTCCTCGCCGTTATGGCTATCTTCTCCAGTAAGTAACTTCTGTTAAAGATTAACGCTATTTTATATAATTTTACGTCATTAAAAACAAAACATAGAATCTATTTAAACTGTAAAGGAAAACTCTTTTTGTTTCGTCTTTCACCGGGTACAGTCACATATCTCTGTATTTTCAATTCTCAAAACGTATGAATAGCTCATTCACACTACGAATCTGTTCACTTTCTGACTCAATTGTTTATTTCTGTAACAGCATATTTGCTTACGTTTTCAACCCTTGTATACGTTGAAATATCCGATTCGGTCGCTTTCGACATTCGGTTTTGTCAATGGTACGAACTAGTATGAATTGATTCGGCACCAGACGCTGAATCATTGACAGGCGTCCGCTTAGATTTTACTCTTTTAATTGTTTTCATAAAAATACGAATTTATATAAAAATCTAATCGTTAGCGGATCGATTAGAGATACAACGAAAAATAATACAATGATATCGTATTGCTACAGCTTCGTTTGGTCAGCAATGTGGACTGAATGAAGAGTTTAAATCCTGTGGATCATGCGAGCCCACTTGTGCCAAACCACGTGTCACCATTTGTACCATGGTTAGTATTAACATGTGAAAAGCACGTTAGAAGGACACGATGAATCGATTTTTCTTAATTCGTTAGATTTACAAATGCAAGTTCCTTAAAAGCAAGTAACAAATCTATGGAATTTTGTAAACTATTGAGTAGAGAATCACTCTCGGAATATTCAATAGGATTGTGAAAATACATACTTAATAAATTTCAAAGCCAATATAGTTTCTGTAAGGTAGAATTGATTGTTGAATTTTAAAAGTAGTTACCATGTTTCTTGCTTGTGGTTTTCATTTGTATTTATATAAATTTAATTACATTAATAATTACATTTATTTGCTTTCATTTTTATGGTTTTCTCTGTTCGACGTGTATACTAATTTTTGTTCTTTCATTTTTTGTAGGAATGTAAGATCGGTTGTCAATGTAAGAGCGGATATTTGAGAAATGGCGAAGGAACTTGCGTTCTTCCAGAAAAGTGTTAACTTCTTCGTTTAACTTATTTGAAACCCATTCTTCACTTCCTCGCTGATGTTTGCAATCTCTTCGCTGCTACTTTTTTCTTTTCTTTTTTTTTTTTTTACTTTACCAGTTTTTAATGAAAATTCAAAATGGAAATGTATTACACTATCTGTTCATAGATTAGTATTAGTCATAAGTTTACCTAAATAAAGACTATATCAACACTAGCAAACTGGTGTCTTAAATACCTACTTAAACTGCATCGATCGTTCTCAGTAAGCAAATTCAATGTTTAGGAAAAAGAAATTAAGATTTCAGGGTCGTTTCTAATGTCGTGTTAAGTGTAAGTGAGTACTCGTGACGCAAGATGAAAGTTACAAACGCCGGTTAATATCTCTTGGAAAGCACACATATAGAGTCACACAACGAATCGCTTTAAATTTGCATAGATTCTCGTTGCTCAAATTTTTATTTCCAGTAATAATTTCAAATTAAATTAAGTTCAATTTTTAGTAAAAAGTTAGAATTCGTTATAATTCTCCATATTAAAGATAGCGAAAAAGTAAATGTACTTACCATAAAGATAGCAACGACAATGAAGAGAAAAATAACAGCGGTACGAGATATGTTGGAACGAAGCAACCTTCGATCATAGTTTAACTGCAATTATAATTGTAATTGTCTTTTATGCTCGATAATTCGTCCTTCTAAAAACCGCTATCTTTGCTTGTTACGTATTTATCGGTCTAATCTTTCACCTATTTAAACTTAATGCACCTATTTAACATTATCATCAGTCTACGATTTTGTAAACTATTCAAACTCATGGTGAAAAACACGGCGATGAATTTGTGTCGTTAAAACTTCCTTCGGTTAACAATGTGAATTTATCCTATGCTTAGTATTATTATATTGATACTATTAATACTAATATCGGTACAATCTCGTAACGAGTCATTTCGCTAAGTTTCCATTGACATTCGTTATTTACTTTCGAACAGTCGTTTTAATACCACAAATCACACATGATATCACGAAATATAATAATTATGTAAGAGAAAATGAATAAAGAAAATATATGCATACATCTGTGATACTTTATTATTTCATTTAAAAACTACCATTTTCTAAGAATATCCTACCCATTGATCCAATCCAATCAATGTCTTTTACATTGGTTAACTGGGACACAGTGTTTAGCTGCGTTTCTCACATGTCCTTTAACACAGTGGCAGCCACGAACGCATTCCTAATGGGAATAAACGAGTAACGCGTTACAATTAAACTGAGACAAGATAATTTTCATGATTAAGAGAAGTGTATATATATAATACTGACCTCAATACAATCTACGTGAGGCTTAGCACACGTAGGTTCGCAAGAAGGAGAAGGTCCACACGCCTTGAATTCTTCGTTCGGACCACAGGCAGAGCTGACGCTACTTACTATATGCACATAGAATAATACATCTTGAAATAAAACGGCGATCGAATAATGAACAATCAACGATACGTGTAATGGCGACGATATAAATAAATAGGAAATGTTTGCTCAACTATGTAATCGTATTACTTCTACAAATTTCATTTCTAAATTTCACAAAGTTTTGTTTCTATTTTCAATTCTATTTCAATTTTAAAACTATTTAGAAACGGTGAATTTTGGTTTTCTACTGTTCTTCGATTTGTTTATTCAAATTTTTATTTTCGAGTAATTATTCTAAATCAATTGTAGGTTCAGTTTGGTATAAAATATAATTTTCTGTTTATATACGCGTCGCTAAAGTTGTACATATCAAAGACAGTGAAATTATACAGACAATGAATATATTGTACTTACTACAAATATAAGCAACGACAACGAAGAGGAAAATAACAACGGTACGAGACATGTTGAAACGAAATCTTCGATTACAGTTTGACTATAATTGTAAAAATTTTCGTGCGCTTCTGATTAAAATTCGTAACAGCAGTCTGTTTTTATACTCGATAATTCGTCCTTCTAAAAATCACTATCTTCATCTGTTATATATTTGTCAGTGTACTCGCCGTACGCTTATTCGATCGTGTCACTAATTGTAAGTTACGAAGAAATTTACACGTTATGAATATTTTATAAATTATTCGAAGCTCGTATAATTTGTCTTACGTGTCATATCATTAACAACTATACCAAAAGTCACCATATTGTCACGTTATTTCGTTATTATAAATATCAAATATTCATAAAAAATAATTCAAATGCATTATAATTTAAAGTCATTGAAATCTACTTAAGATACAAATATACACGTGAAGAATAAACTTACAGATAAGCACAAACTCGCTTAAACAACGATTATAAACGTCGGAGATGAATTACGCTCTCTTTGAATAAGCCAAGGTGTTGATATATAAAAGGACTGAGAGACGACTGTTGCACAGTGCACATGCACAATGTTTTATTCTACTTAATCTTCGTTTCTAGAAATTTAATCGACAAAATGGACCTAATAACAACAACTTTTGCCACGTTGACTCTTTATCTCATACGTAAGTACATCTGCTTTGTGAAATCGAGCAGCTTTCTGAAAAAAGTGCCCATAAGACAAAATGGTGATCTAAGTGAATTAAGTTTTGGTCCTAGGTATTTAATATTAGCTACGTTTCACCTGATAATTATAATGTTTCTTAAGAAACATTATCTTTTTCATATTTACAAACTAAATAAAAAATAATTTACCTATTTGACTGGAAAATTTATCGAGCATCTTCATATCTACAAATTTGCTCTCTCTCTGAAAAATCTCCAACAAGTCGTAGTTTCCAGTTCTTTCGTCGTGAAATTTCATTCCAAACCTTCGTTCTAAATCTCTATTCGTTTATCTTCGCTGTCAAATGATAAACCATAATTTATTCTCTTTGACTTCCGTGCGTTATCACTCTCTCATTACCATAAAAGGATGATTAAAATATTAGTATGGAAAAATGATTAACTATTCGACGTGAAACGCTGATATTTTCAAAAATTTGCAACGAAACCGGAATTAGAGTTATTACTCTTTCAGTCGCCCCCGATAGAATTTTCACTGCTGCTGACGAAACCACCGAGTCTGGTAAATAATTTTTAAACCTTCATATATATCTTTTGCTTCTCGATTTACAATGTTAACGTCAGTTTCTGTTTAGAAGAACCGACGAAATGTGGCAAAAATGAAGAGTACATGACGTGCAATCTTTGTCCAAAAAATTGCGAAAATCCCTTTCAAGAAATTTGCTCGCCAGGGGTAAGCAAGAAGAATAAAACATGGCAGGATCTTGATTACTAAAACACCGATTAGAGGAAAAAGATAAAGTTATTGGAAAATCAACGTTTTATTATGTAAGAACTAATTAAAATGAAGATTTATTGTCTTTGTTTCAGCCTTGCATAAAGACTTGTAAATGTAAATCGGGATACTACAAGGACAGTGGGGGCGTGTGCGTGTCTATCATAGCTTGCATCGTCGATAATATCAGAAATCGAAGTGAGTAATCATCGATATACGCAGAATATACAGAAATGTGTCAAATGTCCAAGATATGATTCTCGTTATATTTGGTAAATGAAAAACAAGATTCCACTTTTGTATTCTTATCGTTAGAAAAAACAAGAAATAAGAAATCTCCTGAAATAATTATTCTTTTCGTAGTTCCACAGGTAACAGAGCGAAGCGATTCTTCCTCGACAAATACGTCATAGCCAAGGTGCTAAAATTGAACAGGTGTTTATCCATGTTTGGAAGGAGGAAGTTTAAAGAGAATAAGTAAAACAAGAATTTCGCGTATTGTGTACGATATTCGGGAAGAAAAATAAATATTTATCTGCTGTTACTTATTCGATTTTAATAACGTCTGTCGCAATATATTTCTTGATATTTATATAATTTCCCATATTTACATACTTCAAATGATGTGCGGTCAGTCGTATGAATTTCTGCAAATCTTAACCGATGTCAAAGACCACGACCTCTCCAGATTATAGTTTTGTTAATTGTTCGTCTTGAACGATACCGATATTATCTCACGATACTTATTTTTTCAAAACACATGTTACATTGAAGAATAATTCGAGGAAAATATTTACTATGGAATCGTTGTACTTAAATTTATCGAGGGAATTGTCAAAACAAGGTGCATCTGCTACCAATTAAAAATTATTGTATAATTATCTAATCATGTGACAATTTTTCTAACCAACACTGTATTTACTTTGAATGGTACTCCAGATCAAATACTGTCGATTTATCAATCAACGTACGCTTCTAGAATCATCCTCCGACCGGTTGGAGCTGTTTCAAAGACAGATCTTTTTCTTTCCTACATTTCTATCGTTAGGATATTTCTTAAATTCGAGGAGAATTAAAAAAGATCGTGACTTAGAAATGATGAGACAAAAATTTTTTTTAAACATTAAATATTAATCTTCTACGGCACAGCTAAATCTTGATCAAACTGCTGCGACTTCTCTAAATATTCCAGAAGCTTGAAAAATTCAAATGGCTTAGAGAAAACAGGCATCTTTCTCGAATATACTCTGTTCGTTTCTAAGAAGATCTCGGCAAAGATCAAATAGCGTAAAGTCAACCAACTACGGGCTACGGATACGAGGACATTTGCCGAAGATAAGCACTCCCACTGCTATCAAAGGCGCGATCGGCCTCTCTCGATACTATCGCGATCGTTCCAGGACCTAACAACCTACTAAATTCACAGCTTTTTGCCCTGATGTATAAAGATGCATAAAAATGCACACAAATGGTCAAATTAGCGACCACGACAAGTATTTGTACGCCACTTTCGTATGGCTACAAAAATTTAATGCTGCAGAAATGAAATTAGGAGTTTGACAAAGAAACGTTGCATAAAAAATAATGATGTGTAACCACGGTGAATGGTGATATTTGTGCCATGAAATGAGCTACGACGATCGCGCAACGTCCCTTGCCTGTTTTACCAAAAGGAATTCTATTAAAAGAGAAGAGAAAAAAAGAACTAGAAAGAATACTAACACTGACACTGTCAATCGCTTTTGTTACGCTTAGGCGAAACAAATTCGCGATGAAACTTACGAAACGACGGGAATCGTGGAAAGACGTGACAGCCACAGGCGACTTCTTGGAAGAAACGAGATTGTACGGTAAACACGAGTCGAAGTAGCCAGAATTGGATGGCAAAGGTCGTTATCCGTAACCTCGTTTTACAGATTTCGAATATGTATTCGGTTTTCCCAATGGTTTCGTTCTCCAAAACGACGCCAACTTTCCTTCGAAATCATGACGGAGACGATATGGTGAAAGAGAGGCGTGTTTGTATCAATGAGCAACGACTAATGGTACAGATAGAGATTAGAAACGAACAGGTACTCGATTCTTCGATAAATAAACGATAATATTACGTAGGAAACATCGGTTATTTCCTTAAAGTATTGAAATTTTTCCTGGACCTCGCTCAGGTGATCTAATGAAACGTGAAATAATGTGCTAATAAGAGACACGAGAACGATAGGTACACTAACGGGCAAAAGTATCTGAATAGTTGCAGCGGATCACGAAAGAATATCACACTTGTGGAAATTGGCAAAGTGTGGACAGTCAATTATTCGTTACATTAATAAACTGGAATAATTAATGAGACCATCTTTAGCGCTAATTATATTTTTCGGCTCGCTACCGTATACTAATCTTTTATCAATTATATGTTTGCAATAAGTTTATTATGACTTCTATATACATTTTCGAATTGGTTACAAATTTTGAAGAATAAAAAAGGTTTGTTGCATGGAACAAGAATTTAGTTACGAGAGGATTTGATTTTTTTGTCAAACAGCTGATTACACAATTTCCAATTGTATGGATTCAGCAATTAAGCACAAAAAATATCACTGTGGGATTTTCATCACCTCGTTTGTTGTTTACTACGAATATATTCCATCAATAGACGAGATATCGGCACCGATAATCAACAAAAAGATTGCCACGAGCTATCGCTAATCTGGATATGACGAAGTAGCTAAACAATGAATCGAGAGAGTAGCATGAGTCGGTTACGACAAAAATTTTTGGAAGCACGGTAAGCGAAAAGGGGGAGTGGAGTGTGAAAGTCATGCGTCGGATTGTATAAAAGCGCGAGCGGCAGAAGATACAACTCAATCGTAACAGGCGCAACATAGATTGACCGTAGTTCTTCAAATCTCAACGTTATTTCGACGACTTTAATCACCATGACTCGTGTAGCAGTTCTTCTCTTACTCGTCGTAGCTATTGTGTACAGCAGTAAGTAAACAGAAATTATGTTACGTTTTCATTCAACGCGAGTTTTATTACCTTTCCGTTTACCTTTGTCTCTTAATTTTTTTATTAAAAATAATATTATATTTTACTTGAATATTATGAATAAAGTAGTGTCATTAATATAATGTAATAATATAATTAATATAAAATGTAAAGAATAGAAATTGAAAAATATCTCAAATATATAAAAAAGTATAAAAAGAATTTTCTTTAATTTTTAATTATTATTTCGCCTTACGATTACACCGTGATTATTTATCAAACTTTATCGGATAACGAATCCATTCAACGATTAATTACAGGCGCATATCCTCAGGCGTCAGAGGCTAATCAAGAATGTGGTCCAAACGAAGAATTCAATTCTTGTGGATCCGCGTGTGTGGACACCTGTGAGAAATCAGCATCACCTATCTGCACTATGGTTAGTGTCTCGTAATATATAAATTTGAGTAAAATTTTAATTCTTCGATTTATATCATCGATTGCTTCAAAAAGCGATCAATGTCTTGACGATTCCACGAATTTTCTGTTACAGAATTGTGTAATCGGTTGCCAGTGTAAACAAGGTTTCGTAAGGAACAAGGAGAACAAGTGTGTGCTCACTCGCAATTGTTAAATTTTAACGAAATACAATCGCCAATCGATTTTTCTGGTTGAAAGAAACGCTCGCAATAATTATGCACGGTAGAATGCTTCCTGCGTAATTTGTTGTATCATTACTTATTGTTAGTGGTAGCCACTGATAACTACAATTATTGTACTGCTTACTTTTGTTAAGCTTTGTTACATTTCCAATGAAATATACATAAAGATATTTACTTCTTCTTCTTCTTCTTTATTAATCCCATATTTTTCTTTTTAACACGAATGGAGTTCCAACGATAAATTTTTATACTCGAAAATATAAATCAACTAAACAGTGCAAACAATGAATGAAAAGAATTTTCAAGAAGGAATATTGTGTTTATTATATTAGATAAAATGATAACTACAAACATTCAAGTCATATTTAGATTGAAACAAGCAAATCCATTAATAGTATTTAATTAATTAAAATTTGAACCTGAACTTTTCATATTACCGAGGACAATTAACGCACCATGAACAAATATATTTTTTTATATTACGTAGATTAACTGAATTGTTTATGCACGAACCTAATTCTTTGACTATTCTACGTCTCTTAAAAAAATCTGGAATATTTCTGAGATACTTATCAATGTTGTTATTAACGCTTCCTTACGCTCCCTCTATACGTTATACGGAGAATATGTTACTAAGAATATGTTAAACAAAAGTCTAATTAAGCTATAAAGGGTTAAAAATAGCGAAAAATCACATAACTTTCGGCCTAAAAACTACATCTCTTAGTCAACGAAATCTATCGTCTGTTTCCGCATCAACGTTATGATAGACATGTTCACGATGTATTGTTTAAATTGTCTTTACAAGCCCAAATAAAAATCGAAAAGTGCCACCTTTACTTCTTTCTTCGCGGTTCCAAATGCAATTATTTTTTAATTTTTTCATGAATCATCTAGTAAACTATGTTCTTGATTTCTTAAAAAAAAACCCAAGCCGTTTGGCCCAATTTTAAAAAAGTTAATCAATTTCAAAGGGTGTTCCAACAGTGTTGGAAGTCACTGTACTGCAAATAGCTCCTTTAATTTTTAATTTTAATTAAAATTAATTTAATTAATTTAACCTTTCCTTTAACTTTTTCCAAAAAGCCGTATTCGTAGCATGTAATCGAAGCCAGAATCAAAACAATACCTAACATATAATTAGCGCCGATCGGAACATTGCGCTCCGACTATAATAAACACTTATAATCACAGACTATAGTCGACGTTAGGAACGAAAAGGTCAAAAATAAAGATTGACTGACGCAATTCAGTGTCAACAGAAGCATCGAGATGTTAACTGAGAACAAAAAACCGCTATATACAAATATTTGATTACACGCCTATACATATATCGGATATCAGTTTTATCGTGAATTAATTTCTTTAGCGCTCGTAGATAAAGATTTCCACCCATTATTTTATTTCTCTGGATAAAAATTTTTTACAAAAGGTATCTTTACCAATACTTTGTACAATAACATGATATCTAAAAAGCAACCGTATCGTATCGATCATTCATAATCACAGACATTACTGCAACCAAACAGAAAAATGTTTCACAATTGCAAAATTAAAGAATTAAACGTCAATCTTTGAATCGATTGATCAATGTCAAGTTGAAGATGTTTTATATTTTCTATCTTTTCATACTTTCGATATATTTCCACTCCAAAATTAAAGATACAAAGTTGAATCATCGCGATTGAGTCTATACGTCTAATTTGCTTTTAGTCTCTGATACGTACCGAATGACTCATCGATAATGTAGGTTCATTGATAACGCGTCACACACCTTGCGGTTAATCGAGCAAATGTTAGTTCATTCTCAAACAAAGCAGTCGCGAGGTTAGTCGATTTTAGCGGAATGGGTGAGTAAAGTCAAACAGTAGGTTATCGAGAAAGGCGATCGTTTATTTTCTCTCGTGGAAAGTTACACAACTTTTTTTTCGCTGGCCGGCAATAATTTAATAAATCAATAAATCATACGACGCGTAAACCTCAGCATTCGTCCGACAAGACGCATTCGTTCAGCGAATTCTTTAAGTATCCGTCTATGCATTGACAATCCGTCACGCATTTCTAAAAGAAACAAACGAATTTTAATTCACAGTGGAATTATATACAAAATTTCTCTATAAGGAAATTTCTTTGAAGACACTAACGCTGATACAGTTTGGTTGTTGGGGTATTCCACATCGAGGCTCGCACGCAGTACCACAAAATTTGAATACTTGGTTAGGTGGACAGATTATGCCAGCGTTGATCGCTAAGCGATTATAATATGAAATTAAGAAATTTCTTTGTAAGGGATCTACTGCTAGAACTAAAAAGAATCAGGAAGAAATCTATTTGATTGTCAAATACTTACAGCTGACATAAACAACGACAATGAATAAGAGAAGAACAATAACACGAGACATGTTTTATGCCTTTCCTCGACGGTAGTTCCAAATGTAAGGTAATCTTTCAAAGAAGCTTATTTATAGCAACACCTTCATCCTTCAAAACTGATAAAACCGCTTATTATTCCCTTATCGCTTTTACTTTCGATTCGCCTCCCATAAATAATCACTTAAGATTATACGTATACTCATCTAGAAAAATAATCTTAATCTGACGTAAAATAATTTAAAAAATATTTGTCAAAATTGTAAAACGAGCTTGATAAATTGACGTATCTATCGTTCGCACGATAACGTAGTAAAAATTCAAAAGGATCATGTAAAAAGATGTATAGACGTAAGCAACGAGAATGAGATAAAAAGCAAGACGTTAAAAAGTTCCCTAATTATTTGGAACAGTATATTCGCATCTCGATCTGCTAATCTCTTATCCACCATCTCCATCTTGAAGCATATTAAATCGTCGATCTTGCACCTTCTAACGAGCAACCCATATTCAAAAGCAATTTATCACATTAATGGACCAAAGAGTAGTCAGAAGATGTTGAGAACCATTTGATCGTCCATGAACCATTCGAGCAAATCGGAAGAACATTAAGTTATCGACAATAAGTCGACTGCGTGAGAGGTCGAACGGTTAATTGGCTGTTAATATATCGTCTGGAACGGGAAACTACGGGAACGAGCAACAACTGTATAACAAGCAAGTTCATTCTGATGCAGTCGCGTTTATCAAGGGGGCCGGATGGTAAATTATCGGGGTACAGGGGCGGGCTAATGTTGCGTACAGTGGTCAGTGGCTGTGCAGCAAGCAGCTTGTCTATTCGCCGTGTACACGGGCAAACAGGCCGCGTTAAATCGCAATCGCATTGAATTCCCGCAAACGTGACTTTTCTCGCGTAACTAACGCCTTCGGCAAATAAGCTCTCGAATCGCCTCGATTACCGATTCCCCAGGTATAACCGGCCGCCCGTGAAAACATGCCGGTCCAATTAAAACTTGCTTACCCTTTGGAACAATCGAAAAGTCTTGCTTCGTTCAGCTCGTTACAACTTTTTAACAACTCAGCCACTCCCTTGGCGTAAAATCGCAATCTCGCGATAAATAACTTTGATTAGTGATTAAGGAAAATCTTCTTGAACGTTTCGAATATCTTGAATATTTTCAAAGCGCGAGACATTGGTTTTAATGGATGAGCAATTTCCATCAACGAGGAAACACTGTTGAATCGCTGAATCCGTGTACACCGATCGGTAGAATCAGGATGTTGATCTAAATTTATATTTTTACGAATACGACTAACAAATAGAACGTACGCAAAAGGCTTTTTCCTAAATATTGTAAAAATAGTTATACTCCAGATATTTCATGCATTTCTGCTTGTTATATACGTTCTGTGCATTCTTTCAATTTTTGCGTCTATCTTTCAGCGTATCTCGGGTATCTTTCAATTCTTCTTAGATGGTATTTTCTTCGGACTGGCTTCAGGGCACACTGAACGTTCTTTCAAGAACGAACCGGATTTACGAAACGTCGGAACAAAGCGCAACTACTGATAAAACGCGATTGAAATCCGAGGAAGCACAAACATGTCACATGCATGATATAGTTTTAAATAGTATACTTGGATTTTACGTTTTGCATCTGGATCCAAACAGTTTCATCAGCACGAATTTCTCGAAACGTGTTTCGAGGACCCTCGGGACGAAGCGAAATCGTCAGACGAAGCAGCAGGAGAAGCGATCGAGGGTGAATCGAAGGCAACCGAAATTCCTGCCATATTTCGCTGAAACCGAGTTTCCTTCCGGCTGGTTGATTCAATATGTTCCATCCGGGTAAAACGGAACTCCAGCCAGGCTATGGACAATACACTTTTCCGAATGAATCCCGTGGTTCCATGAACGCGAATGGAATATCTCGATCGACGATCCCGCGGAATGGAGCGGCCAAGATATAGCCAAATTCTATTTCTTGTTCGATGAACGAGATTTCGAGATTAAGAAGATAAAGAAAGATCATCGTGTGTTTTCTACTTCTTCGCATGTTCATACTGAAGATGTTAAAACGTATTGAAAACGAGGGATATGATAATGTTTATTGGGAAGAATATTAGCGATTTTTCCTAGTATTATCGATCCTTTGAACCTACAAATTCTACTTACCAAACCTCTAGTCTTTTATTTATATTACAAATCGTGTTCTCAAAACTGGAATTTTACCGACTGTAACTCAAGTTAGCAACGATGCACGACTGTTCTCTATTTAAACGTCTTTGCATGTTCAATTATTAATGCTATTGAGCATGTTTATCGGGCAATCATTAAAACTACTAAGCACGTTGGATCAACGATCGATTAGTTAATGATAAATAAAGGAGAAGAGATTAAGATTAGGAGAAAAAGGATATATCATTGAAAATTTGAAAAATATTCATAGCGCTATTGCGAGATTTAGTCTCACGATATAAAGGATCCTTGTCTCAAACGGTCCATTTACGGTCGAAAATTTAGTGCACCGGCAGCACATAAAATCTCAACGAACGAGGCTCTGGCGCGATGAGATTTATGGAAATTGAAGATCTCTATAGCAGAGTTGTTACAAATCTTTCACTGGATCATCGTCTATTTCGCGTCCAGACATCTTCCTCGCCAAAAGTGTAAGGTTTTTTAAGCACTCAATGGTAAGTATCGAATTTCGTTTTATTTCATTTTACGCGCGAATTTCGTCCATAACGTTAATTAATGAATAAACAATTGACGAATATTATAGTTAATATACAATGATCGAATATAGGTACTCGAGCACGAACAATATAACGAATTAAAAAATAAGCGATTAGGTAGGAGAGCATTTTTTGATTATCAGAAAATATTGTCTAATTGTCCTATGTAGCGTTTAACTGCCACTGTCGGTAAAAGGTACACGCATTATCGAATACGACTCGGTGTACGACAGTGTTAGGCTGGTTGCCAGTCGCCAGGAACTTTTCCAAAGCTTTATTTCTTGATTACGAGTCTTTTTACGAGTACCAAACATCTCAAAGTAATTTTTAGGAAAATATTTAGATTGTTGTAATTTTTTAGTATATTACAAATTATACTATTATATCGTTGCATTCGTCGTTAAAATAGATTTTAAAAGCGAAAGGATCTTTAAGAGGAATCACTTGAAAGAATGTTTCAGAATACCCAATATTCGCAAAAGAGAAAGATGTACAAATACGTGATACCCAACTCATTATCTACCGAAATAATCGATATAAGCAAATAACACCTAAATGTAAACATCGTGGTCCAGATTACATGACTTGTGTCACGAAGCAATAAATTTTTTTAATAGACTTGAATAAACGATAAGATAACCTCACGCATTAACGGTATTAATACGTAAATCCGTGCAGTATTGACAAGTTAATTCCGTACAAGAAGCAAAAGCCGATAAAGGAAAATAGAAAGAAGCTTAAGGAAAAATTTATACCGATAACATTTTTAACAAGCATTGATTACCACCTGTGACTAACTAGCTATTCTTAAGACTAGACGGATCAAAGGAGAATTAAACGTAAAATTTAGCGGAGAAAGAGGCGGAGGTCGTTAGGTAGATGGCTACCATTAAATTCCGTAATAAAACTGGACCGTGGTTCAGGTCGCAGGACCGGCGATTTATATCTCAATTAAAACGCGGCCGTAAAATCGTGTTGTCTTTGGATCATCCATCGAACTTCCTAGCTTTCTCAAACTTTCGCCTCAAACACTGTGAAATGTATCCCAGTTTGCAAATGTCTATTCTCATTAACGCTCTAATAGGATTATCGTGAACTCTGCGAATCGACCTAGCTGTTAGGGGTCCGCTTTATCGTTTGGTCGGTGCGCTTTGATTACCTGCCAGTGTTCTTCGAGCAAACGCAACGATTATCGTCGATGAGACACCAGAATAATTGTACAAAAAAAAGGCCACAATCGGCTCGTACTTTGTACATTTTATCTGTCTCTAATCCGATTCAGAAATCTCCATGGACGTATTGCTTCTCAAGAGAATTACTTCGAAAGAGATCGTTCCATCGACGTTTATAAACATAATCTCCTTACTAGTCCGCAAATGCTTATGCATTTACAGAAAATTAAAATGTCTAAAGACACACACACAAAGTATTGAAAATAAAGTATACTTGTCACGATGCTTAGAGGATGAAACAAATATCTGTTACTCGTATTCATAAAAGTATAAATTTGCATAAACATCTACGGTTTAAACGTTGCTCCTGTATCGCATGATCGTAGAAAAGAAATTCTCGAACCACATTTAGTTAAATGCCAAAAAAACAACCCTCTACCCAATACTCTAAATGGCCGTTTTCCACGACTTTTCGTTCACTCTGCTCTGATCGTCGTTTAATCGTGCACTATTCGTGATCGATCCTCAATCCCCATTCCGGAGAAGAAGACGGTGTCCATGGCGTCGCGGGACAGATTCCTTTCCATTACGAAGATTGCGCTTGTTCTGCGCGAAAGTAACATAGCAAATGTAGTAAAACCTCGACGAGCACGGTCGATCAAGAAGATTACGTTCTCGACGATGCGAAGTATCCTCAAAAGCTTTCGCGTGGAGAATACGACCGGCTACATTGCGAATTAATCCGAATCGACGCGACCGTGAAAAATGAGAAACGAGGCGGTTGTATTTCGTGTACGCGGAAGGGTTGCCTCACCTGGCCACCGTATCCGTTAGAATATCACGCACGCCTGTTTACGGTTGCCAGGGAAACACCGGTGCACGCGCCCGCATCGACAAGGGGATTCTCTCGCGTGTCCATCCGTGACGCGCTTTCAACCGAGCCTTGGACGCGGCGGCTTCGCGTATGCTGGCCGATGCGTTGCCTTTGAACGAATTAAAGCATTTGGCAAATTGGATTCCTCGCTGGGGCGGCGCGGGAATGCAGGGTGTAGATTTGCCGATTGCCTTTTGCGTCTCTCTGCTTTCAGCGAATGTCCTTTCGACGCTTCTCACGATGAACTGCGAAGGGGATGCTTTCAACCGTACGGAAAAGCTTTCTAGTTTCTTTCGCAAAGATCCTAGGAAGATCACAAGCAGGCTCTCTTTCTCTGTGCGAAGAGCGAAACGGACGAAGCTATGACAAAAATCCGCGAAATCGCGGACTTTACCATTAGGTTACGATTACACTGGATTACTTAGAACTATCGTTCTAAGCAATTAGATATCCAGACTTTCTTGCGACGTAATTTATCGAGTAATAGCATTAATAAACTGGTTACACGGATAATAAATAACAGACTTCTTTTTTAGTTACATAGAACAATTAGATAACTTGCACGATTTATTTGCAGAAAAAGAGACGATGATAGACGTGTCAACGATTTTTCTGCTGCACAATTATTGTTTTCATCTGAACAAAAATGTGATCTCAGCGGGACAGAACAACCAACAGTCTACCACGTTTGATTGCTCCGTCGTATTCATCGGAACGACGGTTCGTCAGAACACGCATTCGCCGTTACACTCGTTGCTGGTTCAGAATAAACGCTCCACCTGCGACGATGCTGGGCCAAATTTCAAGGCACCTATTTATGGTTGCCAAGGAAACATGTGCACAATTTTACGAGGGGAACGTGAAAACCCCTTTCGCGAGTCCAGCAACCACGATAACTGTCGTCGTATTTTCCTGACGGCACACGAGTCGAGGGACGAGAGAATCGTTGTTGGTAATACGCGTGTACCGAAATTCACGACACGGACTGAGATCGATTCGGCGAATGTTCATCGAAATCTTTTTCGGAGTATGAGCGTTCTAAAAGAGGAAAAAGATTATTATATAATTTTAAGATTCATCTCGTCAAAGATAAGCAACTGTCCGGATACTTTGAAGGTACAGGGAGGAAAACTGCTGACGTTCACTAAGTGCGAAAATTACTGGCTCGGAAGTCCGATCGTTCTTTCCGCTTGGAGGCAGTCGACGTATATTTTCAACGTCGCTTCGCACCGTTAGATCCGGCTAATAACGCCAAACAGTTACGCTCTTAACGGGTGCAGTTTCTCCTTCGTTAATTCTGAACGCGTTTCCAGACGTTTGTAAAATGTTGCACGCGCCATTCTCTGACTCGCGACACGCGATTCTACCTGTACACGGCCGATGGAACACGAAGAAGGGAGAGAGACTATTCGCGTATCTCGTGGAACGTTAATTATTCGCTAACAACTGTTCAACTTAACCGCTTCTATATTTAAGTTCTACGGGATGAAGCCCCGAGGCGTGACTTTTGCTAAAATTAAAATTGAGACCACCCATCTCGTTTGCTTTATTATTGCCAATCTCCTCGTTCAATGAGAGATCATAAGCTTGACGAATTCGCCTCGGGTAACAGGTTCAACTCGTCAAGATATTATATCTGCTCGAACGGTTTCTAGCCAATTTGTTTCTGCAAACAGTTTTGTGATTTATGGAAGCGGAGGTCGATTTCCAGACTAGAAGATAATCACCGATAAAAGTGTCTTCCGCAAAGCAAATAACATATTTAGATCTATAAAGCAAAATCGAAACCTAATTCGCTATTCGAAGCAAACGTAAGCACAAAATATCCGGTGCAACGATTTCATTATATTATCTGGATTTAACTTAAAAAATATGAGTTTGTCCTTTTATAAAATTAACATACAACTTATTGAAATAAGTTAACGCTATAAAGTTGCATTGAGAAAAACGTTTGCTCTTAATGTCTGATTTATAAAAAAGAGCAGAACACAGATTGGCGGAAAAACTCGCAATTCATTTACACTTCCCTACGATACGTTGGCCTTTCTCTCTCAGGAGTCGGTTTGGCTTCCTTTGGACGATACACCTAGTTACAAACGTACGTTCGCGTGCGAATTCGCCAGGCGAACCGTCCCACTTGGCATAAAGTATCGGAATAGAAGCGTTCACCGTCGTTTGCACTCGCGTAGCTCGATCCTCTCGCGATGCAATCGCGCGAACGCGTACCAGCACGTATTTCCAGGCGACGAGAACCACGTGCATCCTTGAGCCGCTTCGAGGTTCGTGAACCTGCCTCTCGCAAGCCGATGGACACGCGAATCGACGTCAGATCACTCGCGAGCCTTTTATGCATCGAAGGAAAATACGGTGTAATACAGTCGAAGAATTAGCGGCTGCTCAGAACCTTCGATACGTTTCGAAATGTTCAGAAGAATGATCAAGGTATATGAAAATACGTACTTATCCAATCGGAGATGTAAAATCGTTTAATCCGCGTAACGAATTTTAAAATTGTGCCCCCCCCCCCAAAGAATCCGAAAAATCTGACTCGTCGTGTCTTTTTTCTGTAGTCTTCGTATCGTAATTAGGAAACTGAAACTGATGTCGTACTAATTAGATGACCAGAAACGATATATCCTCCAAAGAAGGTTCGTTATTTACGATCCTGGCGCTTATATTGGGAAAAGTTAGAGAATATTTGTTTGCGAATGGAAAAAATGGGGAAAGATAAGGCAATCACGAGAAGATAGATACAACGTCGTGTAAATAATTTACGTACGTAGGTCGACGAAAAAAAAAATATGTTGACAATTGCAGATTTAGTTTCTCACCGAAAAATCAGATCTCTGTTTCTATATTCGCTTATCGGTGTTCCGTGTTTGTAACGAGGCTAATGGTAAATACGATACGGATCTTTAGCACGATACCTACACGCGTGTCAAATGCCCGCGTAATCGTTTGATCGATATCTAGTAAACGCGAGGCTTTAAACTGCTTCGAGGATTTATTAAATTCTTCGTAACAAGACTACTACATTGTAATATCGTGTACTGTTACTCGCATTAATATTCTGACGCAGCATTATCTCCGTTCGTTCGTTGCTTTAAATACATTTGTATCATGTTTACTACGATCCTACTCTGATCGTGGTAAGCTAAGAATTACGCGATTCTTAAAAGATGATTTCCATGACCTTCTAAGAAAATTGCGAAAAATATTTACACCTAACGCGTAATAATTCGTGAAAGACGAAGACTAAAGGCGATATATACGGCACATTAAAGGTAAAAGCACCGAAAACGCTAAGACAATTGGGACGCGAGATGCGCAGGATTGCCAAAGTTACACGAACCGCGATCGATTTATCTCTAAACAAGGAAGTCGGCGTCGATCGTATCCACCGACTCGCGATCTGACATTTTCGCAGCCTTTCACCGGGTCGCTGTAGTAGCCAGTAGCAACAGTAGCTACCGTCCAAGGAACGCAAACATTTCTATCCAGAATGGAGTCCAAGGACCTCTCGGTTCGTTGTATTTCGCAATAGTGCGCGTGTCTAGCGTCGTATTACCGTACCGGTCAATAATCCATCGCCTCTTCTCCAAGTCGGCGAAGGAGCGAGCGCGAAGAGAAGAGAAGAGGCTCGTGAAAGGAGAACGATCCCTTGAATCGTTTTTTTCGAGGGAACAAGCCACGGGAACACGTTCGAATACCCACGGACGCTGATGTATCCTTGTTTGTAGCTGGCAGACAGACAGATCACAAGGATGCAAAACGCGATTCAAGAACGAATTTTACAGAATCGCGATCGTGAAAGCGCGAAAAGGTAGCGAGACCAATGGATTTTCTACAATTTATAGCGAGACTCTACGAGTAGTGAAATATATCTATGAATTAACCAGTCTATGAATAAACTGTGAATAAAAATCTATGAATAAACCAACGGCTAAAAGGAATATTCATGAACTTTTTGTAGAATCAGCGGCTAATAAATTTTAATTACTCGTATAAACATTGACCAACGATATATTAAAATTCATTACGCATTTCCTTCGATCGATAACCTACTGGTTTGAAATATCTTGCTGGAATAACTGCTCGAATGAATCACGGTAACGCGTTAATAAATTTGGAGGAACGTTTCTTATTCGATCTGTGTCTTCGAGATGCAGACGATATGGAGATAAGCAGGATTTCCAAACTGTGCACGACAGTAACGAAGCTGCGCGAATATTTGGAACGCGAATATTTCAAAGATGCGCTATGGGAGTGTTGCAAGGAAGTATAGCGTAGGAAAGAAAAGAAGAACGTAATTTTGGCAACGATTCGACCAACTGGCAATCGGGCCCGGAAACCGCAGCAGCTGCGGCGATCCGGTACGCAATATGCGTCCACGAATCCCTCGATCTGGTGGCGACAGCTCGCAGACTCTTGCGAAACAATGGACACGGACGGAATTAGAGAACGAGCACGGCGTGTCGGATTAAAGGTTCCTGGATGAACGATGCGTCACGCGTCTCTCAGGCGCCGCTTTAATGCCGCCTTCGGAGAAAATTAATCGAAGGACAAACTCCAACACAACCGCGGTTTTCTTTGTTCTGCAATTTCTGTCTAGAAGCAGAAAAAGTAGGTTGCTTGCCAAATAATCGTCTTTCATATTGTTTATTCGGTTATGACGCGTCTCGCTGACCTAATTTCCTGCTTTCTTTGTTACTTTCCGTTTGGTTATTTACCTTGCCCATCTGTATACTCGGATTTTCCGATACGTTTGTTTACACTTTCGATTTATTTACTTTCAAACATGTCGAATCGACCAGCAACTGTAGACCACTCGCATTACGCAGAAGTATATAAAAACGTAAAAAGCGATCTACTTATTAGCACGGTAATAAGCGAAAATCACCACGGATCGACACTGCGTAATTAAGCGTTGCTCGATGCTTCAAAGTTCCTGCTCGACGGCCGAAGATCGGTGATACAAGCGCAAAACACAGAGAAACGCGAGAAACTGGAAAACGACGACCATGCTCGTAAATCCAACGATTTAACTTCGGCCGACGCTCGTTCCCTGGACAACTCCTTCCTTCTCCTTGTCACCCTTACTCTTTTACTCTTTATCCCTCAACTCGTTCGTTCTCTGTCCGATTGTCCCGATGAACCAGTGAATCCGCCAAGAAGAGAGGGAGAATCATCCCCCGTTAATGCCGAAGTAATGACTAGGGTGGCAACGTTGAAGAACCCTCGACGAGTCGCCATTGCCACCGTTGCTAGCACACCCCTTCTCCGCTACTCGCCACCCCAATAGAGCTCTACGTGGGGCTGGACGACACACGCGTGTACCAGGAGGCCCGTGTCAATCATGGCCAGAGGCCAGGGGAACGGCATTGGCTTTCGAGAAATAAAATCACCGCCTCGAAACTCGGCACCATTTGCATGGAAATTTCCAAGAGACGCTCCGCTTCGGCCTGCGCGAGCTGGATGCACAGTTTTGCATTGATTTTTCTCTCTGTCCACTCTTCAATGATCGTCTCGATTGAAAGTTGAAAATTTATATTTCTGAATCTAACAAATTGCTGGACATCGGTAAATTAACGAAAACGTGCTTGCCGCGGTTCTTCTCGCGAGTTCTTCGATTTGTTTCCAACCGAATGCTGACTTTTGCTCGAAAGATTTTCTCGTCAGATCGACGAAAGAGCCTGAAACATGCAGATGTAAAAAAATTCACCTGCAAATTCGTTGCAACGAACAGCCTATACAGAGTGTCTTTTAATTTTAATGGCGCGCTTTGTTCGACGCCGTAATTTGCCGATACGTTTCAGTATTTTTCTTCGTTTGGAATAAAAGGCGAATAAAGCGGAGAGAAATTAATGGAAGAAAATTGGAGGGGAATCCTTTTCAGGGAAAATTGCCTGAAAGGCTGATATGGAAACAAAAATGGAGGGGTGCCGGGCTGCCATTTTCACGTGTCGCCTCCTCTATTAGACTCGTAAATCGTTGGAACGCAATCGGTTGGAGCTATCGCGGTTTCGTCCTAACGGCGTATAATAACCGGCCGAATCGACGATAACGAAATCCATAAAACGGGTTACGCGGCTATTCTAGATTCCAGGAAGCGTTCCACCTGTCTGCCTGCCTCCCCAGTGTCAAGTTAGGGCCCCTGGATCCTATCTGTCTCGACTAGCAGTTACGATCCTAATCGTAAACAACGGTATGGCCGATCGGTCGCCATTAAGTCGGCGCCCGAAGGGAGCAAAAGGGCCGGCCTCTGCCTCGTTTCGCCTCTCCATTTCCTATTGCTGGAAAGTTTCGCCCTTGGGCGACCACGTGATCACCCGAAAAGAAGAACCGTTTACGCAGGTGGCGATTCGAGCATGCATGTGGAAACGAAGGGAAGAATCCAAAGAAATTACGACCTACTTCGATTCCTGTCCAGTAATTCTCCTAATCGAAATCGCGATGCTGTGTTTTCCCGTACGCATCTACGTACCGAAGAAGATTGCCTGTTGACTATATGTTTTTTACAGCGTAAATTGTCGAAAGAGAGTAACACGTGTTTTTTATAACGTAAGATAGTAAAACAAAGTAAAATGTGTTAGAATTTTCTAATAAAATATAAGTGTAAAAAGTAAATGTTCCGGTAGCAGTGGTCAAGAATATATATTGCAAACAACAACGCTGTGCATTTAAGGGTAAAAAGCGATACTTAACGCCGACAGCAAAGTTAACACGCAGGGTGAACACGTGGTAAAGAATGCAGAGCCGTTCTTCACGGCGATGAACTGCGGCGGTTAAACGAGGTCGCTGGAGGAATAGATTGGCCTAAACAACAGGGGTAGATGGACAGGATAGCAAACGACTTGGCAACTTCGCGAAACGTATGGCATTAAGTCACGAAAATTCACGGACGATCGTTCCACGAGTGAACGCCATTGCCAATATAAATAAAGTCGTGCCACGTGGCGATCCATACGCAATCTAATAAAAATTTGTCGGCACGCGAAAGCCCTGTAATTACGAGGACCGGCTTCTCGATAATAACGCCCGCGTCCACTGATCGCTACGTAATACAGAAATTAATGGCGCGCTTCCTTGGAAAACGGCCCGCCTAAGAAACCGGGGAAAGGAACAATGAGTCATCGGTGGAACCGGGTAGTAAGAAACCATCTGTCCCGGAAATCGATTTCATTCGTACATGTAAGTACACCCACGTTCGGAAGAACGTATATGTAAATAATACAAATATTCGCAGAACCAAACAACGATAAATAAAACAGTACTACTCGAAACAGTTACCGAGAGACTAGATACGAATAGAAGAGAGATTTCATTCCTTTACGCTTTAAACTTTCAAACCAATGTAGCAACGTTGAAGAAAGATGATAGATAACTTTTGCAAGTTTTCGTAAATATCCTAATACTTGCGAACTCGTGCGTACCTTTTCCCTTTTTTCTTATAACTCGTGCGGGAGCGATTTTCGATAACCAGTATAGCATCCTCGGCGTCTAACGTGCCATACGCAACGCTCGATCGAAGCTAATGGCGAAATGAATTTAATGGAGGCAACTGCGACGTGTAACCCTCCATTACCGGGCACCATTGTAATTTGTGGTTGTCTTTCTTCCGGCTGCCGTGCCAGCAGCACTTTATGGAATTGCCCGCCGGAGATAAATCGAGACTCGACGATTCAGAGGATTGTAACGATTTGTCTGCATCATGATCTAACCGTTGACTAGCTTCGCGCCGATCGAATAGCTCATCCGGTCTTATTCGCTAGCTTCGTTCTTTAGTTTGTTTAAATTTTCTATTCTTCGCTCGAGATCCCTCTGGTCGCGCGATTCCCTTGATCTTCCCCCGGATTCAAAGCCCGGGGCATCAATCTCTCCAGACGTTGACGACTTCTCTCCTGTCTCTTTGACGAGCGACGACACAGATGACTCCATCTTGAATCTCTTTGCAAGGGGAGAAACCACGTTTATGACACGTTCTATCCAGTAACTCGCGCGCTGCGCATCCCTTTTCCTTCTTCTTGTTATATGTAACATTCGGATAACGCGTGAAAATGCTCCGATCGCAGTAATGTGACACGAGGATCGCGAAAGCTTGTGTCCTCGCTCGTGCAACTTTTAGCTGCCTGTTGTTGCTGCATATTGGAAGCAGCGTAAAGTGTAGCTATTTAAGTCACGTGTTTCTTATTTCTTTTTGATCTTTGTAACGCCCCAAGCGAAAGCACGCAACCGGCAACAAATTTCGTTGCTATTTTCGATCGATGTGCCGCGAAACGCGCAATGCTACTAAAACATGCAATACCTGACTACGCGTTTAGTTACGTATACTTTAGTAGCGTATAGCCATCCAGCGTGAACGCCCTGTCCTTGGTGATTGTTTTAGTAGCTAATTTACGTGTGTCGTGAGGCGAGAAAGAGTCAGCAAGCAGCAACCTTCTCAAGAAACAGGAGAAATCGATAAGAAATTCCTTATTGTCGCTTCGATGAGGACGCAGCTTTCGGCTCGCGTGAACTTGGAGTATTTCTCTTCGCAAGAAGTGAATATATCAAAGCTGGTCCCGTAAGCGAGGTCGTTTTTTACCGCGCGCCAAATGAACCCGGATACCTTGGCATTCTTCGGTTCAAATCGACCGTTCGAAAAAGTGAAATATGGAGAACCGTAAAGCGACGTCATAACCCGAAACGACGTGCTGCGATCGCGATTCGAACGCATTGGGAAACAAATTCCCTTTGAATTTTCGCATCAGTCACTCGCCTCTCTCCTTTCCTTCTAGTGCCGCTGCGAAATCATTAGAGCGGACACGATTTTCAACGAGATGTACTTACACCGAATACTTGAGCAGCGTACGCTTTCAATTTCTAAGATTGATATCGCAACAGAGGCGTACCGAAGTACCAGCAGCTGGCGTACTCGCAAATGAGATCACGAAATTACGAGTCAAGCCAGCTTGATAAGATCTAATCGTGTCTGACGATTGAACTTCGTTCTAGCATCATAGACTTTTTTGTCAATCGCTATGCCGTCAATTATACAGTAGAACTGCGTTTCCTTGAATTTGTCGTGGACAAACAGTTTACACAATCGAAGTTCGTACAATAGGAGCTTACCAAAGGAGCTCTGAAACAAAGTTTAGCCGCGTTGATTTTCATAGTACTTAGAAACGACAGATGTTTGTCGCTCTTCCATCGATGAACAGCGATTCGTTGGTTTCCACGATGGGAAAGGAGGCGAAGGAGCGCTCTCGAGTTTCCTGCGGGCTCTTTCTTCACGAGCAAAATCGCGTGCTCGATCATCGAATCGGCAGAGGGTATACAATGATCGAAAAAGGGATCGCTGGGAGTGGAATCGTGATTGGGGGTGACGTACGTTTTTCTAGGTAGCACGGAAAGTCACGCGAAACGTATAATTTTCGGCAATAATTTCTGGACACGGACGATTTGAGGAGAATCGACGCGTGCTTCCGGAACGTGGAATCCCTCAACCAGAAACAGGAACCGTCTTCTATAAGATCGAGCATGTGGAGTAAATCATTGGCGAAATAAGAGATATTGCAATAGTGAAATACTTGCACCGAAACTAGGTCACTCAAGAGAATTCGTAATTTTAAAACGTTTATTTCGAAGATACGTACACGACTATTTTACAATTGAACATCCTATACTAAAATATAAAATATAAAATCTTCGATACATACGATAATACAGGAGTACTACTATTTCTAGCTTTAAATTTAGAGTCCGCTTGAACGACGAAAATCAGCTAATTGTTACTTTAAACGAAACAAGTACAAATATATCTAACCATATTTGTACAATACTTGAAACAGTATTAAAGCCAAGTAAAAACGGAAAACCGTAGAAATTTCCAAACTGACACGATATTACTCATACGAAGAAACGATCTCCATTTCGACAATAAACTTTCTTCCTCTCCCAATAGAAAAATAGTTGGTACATGCTATTCTACGGTGAATCCAGACATAGAAAACGAGTTTCAAAGGGGAAGTGGACGATGACGGGCAGTGGTAGGATAGAAAGAGGTTCCGTTTTGTGTTCCCAGACGACGGAATGGCTTTTCAATCTCGTCGGACTGATTTTTTTTTGTGCTCGGGAATGCCGATGAAAAATCACGGGCGCAACGATGATCGATGCGTTCGCCGATACAGGACCGAGGAGAGAACAGAGAAAAGGGACCCGTATATTCTCGATGCGTTATCGGCTTCGAAACGCAGCGACGGATCTACATCAAGGTAATCACGACGATACGTCATATGGAAAAAGCTTATACACACGTGTGCACGTACACGAATGGAACGAGGGGATTTGGATATACAGATTCATCGGCGAGCCTCTCTATATTCCGCCATCGTTTTCCACGGGACTCGCTTTCTCGTAGGGTGCGAGCAAAAATCACGACTGGTAAATTAGGCATCTGCCCGCGTTATGCGGATCCCGACATTTATCAAGTAGAGCAACCGATCCGGGATATCTGGCTCTTGAATTTATCAAGAGCGTATCAGGGAACCGAGGAATACGCGGCGGAAAGTGACAGAAATTTTGGAAGCCTATGAAAGTCTACGGAGAAATAATTTATTTCATTTTGGTGTTTGTCGATCGAATAGAATCACGGACGAGAAATTTTGTAAAGTTACGAGAGTCTTCGATCAGGCGATTTGTTTCTCGGACATTGATATTCGTAAATCGATTATCGAAGAATAAAGATTAACGAAGAATCTTAAAAAAGAAAAAGGAGGAAATTTTGGAAACTACGAACATTTTCAAACGGAGAGTTTACTTCTTGAATCTTGGTATTCGTAAATGGAATATCGCGACGGATAGTCGTGCGGATGTTTGCGCATTCGTGGGTCGTATAAATGCGCAAAGATACGTAGAACGGCTCGTATATGACCACTACGTAACAAGATCCATGTTAAATAATAATTCCTGGAACTGGAAGATAATAAGCGAAGGAAGCCTCGTGTCAAGGGAATCGTAAATAGGCATCTGTTTCGAAGAACGTGTTCCGCTTTGGGACCGAGAGTAAAATATTTCAGCGAAATCGTCGCGTGGTTCCCAGCTCTTTTACGATCTTCGTGGACTAAAAAGAGAGAGATCGAACACGTGGTGAAATTCAGCAGAGCGGCGCCTGTTGTCTCTGTTCAGTTCCACCTCTCTTCTACCACCTCTCTTTGGTGGAACCAAAAACGAGAAACGACCAAGGACGCTGGAGAAAGAGAAGGAGGAAGAGGACGTGGATAGCGAAAAAACGAGAAGAACGACCTGTTCTACGCCTTCGATTCCGGCTGCCCAAGAGCAGACTAGTTTCCGCCGCGCGGTTTGACCCACATACGCGCACGTGTGCGAATCCGCGCGGGAAGGTCGAGGCGGAACGCGCGTCTTCCTTTTTATCCAGGCAGGCACGAATGTAAATTGTTGGTGCAAGCGCGTGTAAGTGTGCGTGTGAGAGAGACTCGATACGTAATAGGGGCCCTTAGCGAGCGAGGGAGACCTTGGGCCCCGCATAACCAACCTAACTGGCTCTGCCTTCCAGCTGCCGTTCGCGCATAACACGCACCGCAACTCTGCCTCTCCCTTGCAAATTATCGCGACCTTGGATCCTCCACGGCCGACCAGGAACTGCACGTGCGGTCTTTTCTGTATGCCAGAACGTGTTCCAACTGCGTGGAATTTTAAATCCCCGCTTTCAGGGTTTAATCCGAAGATCGACTGCGAGTAAAAGCTTGTAAACGTGTTGCACATTAGCTGGATGAACTTTGCAGCTTATTTAACACGCACACTATCACGCGAATTTTATATGTTTTACCTTGATAGCCGCGATAGATTCAAATATACTACGCCATAACGTTTCGTTCCTGCAAATTTTTATTTACGCCGTAACGTTTCGTTTCTCAGCTATATCGTCATTCGCTGGTAACAAGGCGCGACCTCTCGGAAACAGCAAATGAAGGCGTAGAATCTGAAACGGCAAAGGATAAAAAAAGAATCGCGTGGTTTCTTTGTCGATGGACATGCTGGATAGCCACGGCGTTTCTACGCATCACGATTCTTTTGCAACGTGATTCAGATCTCTTCTGAATAAGAAATCGTTGAAAGGCAACAAAAGAAATATCTGAAAGGATCGCTTTAATTTTTGCGAGAGCACGCTTACCTCGCGCTACTAGGGAATTAATTAAAAGGAAAGTACGAAGGGTTGGCGACGTCCCCGCTTGGCAAAGTGTTTTCGATGCGTCTTAAAGGCCCCTCGGGCTAGGCGATGGACGAAGATAGTCCGAGAAATCGAGGGTATACGGGAATTATGGGACGACGAACGGTCCTCGAAAGGACCCCGGGGGCGTTGGATCATTATTTTCACGGGAGGCGGCTGCTCAATGGGCCGCAATCCCTCACGCGGCGATCGACGATATTACGAATCTGCCCTTAATCGGGACAGCTCTTCGGGATACAACGGTTCGCTCGACAAATCGCTGGACACCGGGAAAAAAAGCATGAGTAAGCGAGAGCCGCGGCTAGCTCGTAAACCCCCTGCGAGCTTCGAATATATGACAGAGTCAAAACCACGATGGCGACCGATCAAATATCGCGGATAACCAGGAACGAGCACGTGCGTATATCGCACGCATCGATGTCTATTAGCAGTTGTATGGTTCTTTCGATAATAGACGTTCAAACGAGATACCTGCCGGAAAAGTGTAAGATATCGTGATTCTATTCGATCCGAGAGATATGTAACAATTACGTTTGTATTGGGATAATATTGATTAACGAAGATTTTGTCGCGGTGAATATTCGTACCAAACGCTGTTTTTTCATATTGAATTCTAATTTTACACGTGAACGTTTTGTTGGAAAAGGTAATTTTAAAGGACGAACACGATGAACGATTCCATCGGGATATTTCAAGCATGAAATAGCAACACGAGGACAAGTGGTACGCTAATGTGCTGGTTTCATACTGTTAGACCCTTAAACAGGATGTTAGCCAAGCCAAACATTTTAGAAAATTATCAACTATCTCTTCTTATACCAGATAACGTTTCACAATTTGCAGTTATGTGCGATTATTCGCGCTAAATGTTAAACAGCATATCGCTAAAGAATCTTGTAATGTAGAAAGAATCTCGTTACGTATTTGTATTCGGCATAAAGAGCGCATTCAAAATCACGCGTTATACCTCGTACAACAAGGAACAGCGCATTTAAATGAAATTCCAGACAAGTTGGTACCTTTCCTGTAAACACCACGTAAAAAAGAAGAACTATGCTTCAGCTCCCTTTACTATATACCCACTTTTTCCCTTGATGATTCCGTAAAGCCGCCTACACTTTCTCCCCTTCAGAAGATCCCAACATCTAAGATCATCAGCCGCAAGATGAACCTAAAAATCCTGGAGGATCGCATGGAAAAAGGTAAAGAAGGAGGGCGTCAAAAGGAGATCTGGCAAGAAAGATGTTTCCCCGTGGAAATTGCCCGATTCCAGGCTTACAGGGGAGGTCGGGATAAATGGAGGTTCGGCAGGGGTAAATTCTTCCGCGAACTAATTCGCGAGCGTCTCGTGCAGTCTGTCGCGGGTCATCCAGAGGATAAGGTCTCTGCATAGACGGCGTAAGATCGTAGACGCCATATTTGAAATTCAGATGCTCGGATTGTTTCGCTAAATCAAGAGAAATGTGGCCCGGGTGAGTTCCAACGGCGAAATATCGCGCGCAACCCCCGAGAAGCGCGACGTATCGTGTAACTCAAACCCCTTCTCATCCCTGTAGCCACCCCTAGCTCCGAGTGTCACGTATGTTTATGGCTAAATCACTTTCGTTCTCGTCGGATGTCGTTCTTTCTGACTTTCCAGGCACCTTTCATATTTTCGCTCTTTCGTCTCCGCCGTGTATTCTCCAATACCCGCGCCTCGGATGGCAGACGAAGGAAATTTCCGGCACGAGTGGAACATTCCTGATCAGTTTGCCGATATTCGTTTTAGCTACAGTGGCTCGTCAAAATGTTCCAACACTTACCATCGAAAACTCTTACGTACGTATCATGTACTTTATATATAAAACAATTTGAAATTTCATTATTATTATAACGAGGCATGTCTAACGTCGCTAAAATACACATAGCAGTTGCTTAATGCGTTTACACATTAATTACGTACGTAATTGCGTGTAACGGTTCATCAAAGTATTCGAATACTTAAAACAAATTGTTATGGATATCTTCCTATCCATACGTTGTTATGGTAAAGCATTTCCATATACGATATTACATCTTCAAATTTTATCGATACAATTATCATAGCCGTGTCTCGCGATAAAGCTAATGATATCTCAGAATGTTTTATATAAGATACATAATATATACATAAAAAAGTATTCGAATACCGTCGTGAACAAGTGTATGCGTATGCGCGCCATCGTCGTCTCGCTCTGCTAAGGGTCCTGTCTTTCACGACCGATATACTCGCGGAGAAAGTTTTTCTATTACGATAACAATACTCGACTCGCGTAGATCCGCGCGGGAGATAGCATCCGCGGAACAGAAACGAGACTCGAAGGGACCCGGAGTGAAGAATCACCGATTTTAATGGCCCTTTATTACACCCGGCTGGCTCGTGCCAGAGAAAGGAAAATCAATACCCGGCTACGAGAGACGTGCCGTTTAATCCGCCATTCGGTTTATCTACGGGCATTTTATTCTCCACGCGTCTGTTACAGATTCCGAAGCTTCCACTCGAAGATCCGGAAGCTTCCTTTACGAACAGCGAATCGCTCCGAGAAGAAATTAGACAACAACTTCCACTACTACGCGTTTTATTTTTAATTTCCTTCTACGCGATTTCGTTTAGTCGTGTGATGGATCAAACAGAAATTTCCGGAAGAAGATAACCGAAAGACGAGCGTTCTCATAATCGGTTGAAAAACGGCCGCATTTCGCTGGAGCAATAATTCAGGACCTGTTTTAAAAGCGATCGGGGATGATTTAATGCGCATTGTGTCACTGTTCGCACGTTGGATTTATGACGATTGCGTTCCGCGCCACAACCGGAACACCGGTAGCGGTCCCTGCCAAGCCAAGCTACTGCGCCATTATGCCACAACAATTTTTACGGACGCATCTTTTTACAACTGTCGCGCAGGAGAAAGAAAGAGACGTTTCTAGAAACGGAGGGAGACAACGCCATAGGAATAGGATTCGGGCTACCTGCGCCCCATTGTGCAGAAGTGGAGCAGTTCTCGAGTTCCTCCACTTTATTTCTTCCTCGTTCAATGGAGTACTGCAAAGGTCGTTCTATAACGTTTTGTATGGCCCTCCGATCCCGCTGTCTATTGAGAAATACGCAGTTAAAAATAGCGATAGTGGCGAGGAATTATATCGTTAAACCCTGCCTCTCCGTCATCTCCTTTCTCGTCCTTATTTCCACTCTGGATGGAAATTCGATCGCAAAATTCATCTCAGAATTCACTGTGAAGTTCGTGCATGGAAAAGTTTCTCAAACGACGAAGGGACGTATCTCTTTCTGGTGCGAAGAGAAACACGATTCGTCTCGTGTTCGCAAATTTTTCGGGCTCGTAAAAACGAGGGACAGGTGAGTGTCGTAAAATCGCGCCAATTCTCGGCCAGAAATCCACCGGCTATATAGCGTTCCTTGGGTTCGCCTTTCAGTGACCAGTGGCCAATTGTGCGGACGATAGAACGGACGTTTATCGTATACTTTTTCATGGCACTTCTCGTGCCCCATTTGCGGTCGTCGGGGTTCCAACTCTCCCTGTTCGTCGCTATAAGCGTGTACCATGCTTTCCAACCATAAATATGCTACGCGCACTGTAAAGGGTGGGAGTCTGTTCTTTGTTTGCTTCCGCTGGCAAAGTTCGCGGCCAGAGAAGGGAACACGAAAAGAGGAAACGAGCGGCGAAAATGGAGGACGACACCGGAGATGGAAAAAAAGGACGGTCGGATGAAAGTGGGTCGTGACGTCGTGACAGTGAGGGCGAAGAGCGAGGGTGAAGAGCGAGGGCGAAGAGAACGCAGAGAGAGGCAGAAGGGCGAGCGACTCTAAACGTAGTCGAAGATTCTTTTTCTAGCGTAACTGCCGGCCAAAATAGGCGGTCCTTGGAATCTAATTATTAGTACGTTCGCTGGAAACTCTGGATTATTTATGTCCGTTCTTTGTTCGGGCGCGGCGCGTTTCTCTTGGCTCGCGTACCTTCCAGCAACTCTGGAAAGAAGGGAATTTCGAGTGAGGGAAGAAAAAAGGAGAAGAGGAAGGCGCCGACGTCGAAACGATGGCGCGCGATCGTAAGTAACGACGGATGAAATTCCCGATCGACGGGACTATAAGTAAGAAGGCTGGCCTCTTGGGACGGCTTTTTTCGTCGCATTCCATCGCGAAGGAGTTTCTTCTCTCCCTTGCTCTCCCGCTTTCTCAAGCTCTTCGACCGACGATGCTTCGGATTCGTTTTGTTATTCTATTAAAGTCGAAATTATGAGCGGCAACGTATTTACTGGAGCGTAACGTTTCGTGAATCGCGAAGAAGACGCCAACGTAACAGGCTGTTCGAATAATTTAACAAAGTGGAGGCTTTTAAAATTTAAATTAGACGAAACGAGCTTGGAATAGAGGGGACACGCATCTGCCGATACGATGTGGGTCAACTTGTACTCGTTGATTTCTCAATCATGCGGCTTGCGCGTCCACTGATGCACTGTGTTTTTGTATGATCGACGTTTTACGAATTAATAGAATTCCGTTAAAGAATATTCCACTTCTAGAGTTAATTTTGTGGATATTAAATGTGTTCCAAATGGTGAAACGAGTTAATACTTGATATAGTCGGATGTATTTAAAATCGTTCTGAGTATAGAATACAGAGTTAGTACAGTACGTCGTATTCGTCGCTTGCTCAATGCTACTCGATAAAAGGATACTAGATAATAATTACTAAATACTGAATTCCTAGAGAGCATGTCCGTTTATTTATACTGGTCGAGGTACCGAGAAGTTTGAATTCGACTCCGGTTGATAGTTGCACATAGCGGCGATATTGTTTCGTCCGGAATTTGTTTACTTTTAAATTTCGTAGATCGTAAGGGTGTCAATACCCCGAGACAGAACAACATCAGAGTCACTCTCGATTCGAATCGTCCTATGACTCATATGCCGCTACAATTTCTCCAAACATTTGGATATTTTCTATAGTGAAAAATTTACCTGTACTGCGTCCAAAAAGGGTTAAATAGCTTGAAGTAAGGTGAAATCAAACACTTCCCCCGTTTCTTACCCAGAATATCGCGCATTACCTACGCGGTTGTAGATCTCTACACCCCACCCTCATCGATCGGATGGAAGGAACCTGAGTACACGAAGCTACGAGTACACAGTTGTAGAGACAAGTATTACCTTCTGTAATCTATAGGACGAGTAGTCGGGGCCACAGATGTACCATCGACCTTGTTGGCCTAAATTTCGTCCCTGAGCTTTGCGAAATCGCGTCGCCCCTTTATAGCTCGAGCCCGAGAAATAAAGATAGACCCGGTGCATCTCCTTCCGCTGAAAGGAGCTTAACCATTCATGGCTATAAAATATAGGTAGTAACTCTGTGCCACATGCTGCACCGGCGCCCAGCCATAACTCTGCAAGGTTCGCGTACGTATTAATGCGTATGGTGCACGCAGATGCCATTCCCCGGTCGTATCAACTTCGATCGTTTCCATCCGTGCAGGATCTTTTTACGACATCGTTTCTTTCCTGTGGATTATCGGTCGAAGGTAATACCACTCGACAGTGCTATAACAAAGATATCTCGTGGATTTTTTAATTCAAAATTTACAACATATTCGATTCTGTTCATAAATATTCAGACACCTGGCAAATTTCAGCGTCGACTCGACGAAAAGTTTGAATTTGGCTCGTAAAACAGTTTATAAAATACATGGAACGGAGAAACTAACAAATACGATAAACAGTAACGGAGAGAAAAAGATATACTTACGAGAAAACAAAATTAAAAAAAAAATTTTTTAATTCTTAATAAATTCCTAATAATATTCTCGATTTGTCTTACTTTCCTAATACCGGAGAGCGCAGGTGTATATCGCGAGGTATTTTCCTTTTCCTTATAAACTTGTCAAAACGTCAGAAACTTTCTAGACACCGAGCCGACTAGTCCAGAACCTAATCTACCGCATCTCGAAGGCAAATTCATCTTAGAATAATTCCATCTAAAAACATTTCAACCCCGTTAGCGAGAAGTGACGGAATTCCACCTGGAGGCACGCGAAACTTTAAATCAAACGATCCAAAGAGGCATCCTGGGAATGGGTTCCTGTTCGTATTCACAGTGCTTGCTCCGGTGCAGCCGGGGGCTGCACTTCGACCTGTCCACATGCTTGCACCGATGCACACGCGTGTATATCTACCTCGTGCCGGGTTGCGTACCGGTTTCCCCTGGTTGGACTATGTTACGGTGATGCGCAATGGGCCCCGATAGTCCCACGAAAGGGCCGCGTGGTACGAGGAACCGGTAGCAGGCAACCAGCTAGTCCACGAACTCGACCAGTGGCGTGCAACGCATAAAGGCCCGCTGAATTTCAATGGGTCTTGCGCGATGCCTTTATACTTGGCCTATTCTTTTCTGGCCATAAAAAGCGCACATTCCACTCTCCCGTATGCAACCAGCTTAAAACACACGCGTCCCATCGTAAATCACCTCCCTTGCACGCAGTACTCGCCTCTCTATATCGGGCTCGTAGCCTGTCAGTTTCATTAGGAGCAACGTTGGTGTAACGCGTCCCTCCGCTATCTTTCTCCCTTCGTGTATTTTGCTCCGTGTGCACGAATGCACGCGTATATATCGGGTCCGGTGGAAACACGTAGGTAAACCGAGCGCGTGGATCTCGAAAAATAATAGCGAGAACGAGGATAGTCGGAGCAACCAGCTTCTCGCGACGTTTGCGATTTTTCAACCGGTTAGGCGCAGAGAATACTATTGGGAGTATTCGACAGCTAGAAAATTAGTCAGGCTGCGACGTTAAAGCTGTTTCGCGCGATTCGGAGCGTGGCAAGTTAACGATTATCGCAGCAGAAAGCTAAAAAGACAGCGAATCTGTTATTTTTTTCTTTTTTCTCTGTTAGCTAGCACATCGATCAAATAGAAGAATACAGTCAGACGTTCCTGAAACCTCGCGCCGCAAACGCGTATTCCGGCTAATTCCTAACGGTGTTTGATTAGCTCTAGCATGGAAATTTTAGAGTACATTAGAGGAACTTATTCACGAGTCGTGAACCGTGTGGGAATCACGGGCGTGCAGTTAATGGGGAAACGGTTTTCGAGGGACGTCGATCGGGACGCTGTTTGAGTTACCGTGGGAGGAACCGAGCAAGTCCCAAGTGGCTGACTAGGGAACGTATAAATAACGATGGCGGAAAGGTCGTGCGCTTGAAATATCGTTGACGGTATAATTTCCCTCAGGGAAGCGACTTAAATCACAATGAGCGGCCCGATGATCTACATTTTATTAAAACGGGCTGACTCGACCCCTGGAAAAGGTTCGATCAAAGGTAGCGTGAAATCGAGCTGACTGCTAGAACGCGATTTCTATTTTGTGCTGATCGCGAAACGGCTTCGAACTACTACCACAGGATCGTGATGGATTCCTGTTCGGTGGCGCCTCCAAGCGATACTTCGTCGAACCTTCGTCGTTGCTCTTATCACGGCGCGCGCGCATTATCACAACTCAAATACTCGCTTCCGCGCCAGCTGCACGTATCGTAGTTGCGCAGTTACGTCCTTATTGCTATATATATACATATATATATATACATATATATATACATACGTACAGTAGGACGATCCCGAGCTATAGAGGCAAACACGTTTTATCACCGCTTTTTTACCCTAACTCCTAAATTACCATACTGTGGAAACAATTAAAATTAAATAATCGTACGAAGGAAACCCTTTGCGAAAACCATTTGCGTGAGTTTTGAAAGTTTTGCAATTTTAGAGAGTGCGGCAAGAAATATTGAAAATCGAGAAATTAAAACCAGCTATTGTATCGCATACTGTTTTATACTCTGTATACGCGTCAGAAAAATTCGCAGCGTTTCTGACAATCAATATATTTTCCATTATACTTGGTAGAATTGAGCCTTACAACGTCTCCTGTCGGCGATGAGTTAAAAACGCAAGCATCCTGGCTTCGGAATCGCCATAAATGCGACGGAAGATTGAGAAATCGTAACACGACGGCGCAGATAATGTAATTCAAATGAAATAAAATCGATCGGCGAAAACATTGATTCACAAGAGTGCGTTTTTCCAGCGAAAGGAACGAAGAGGAAGAATAGAGAGGGGCGCGGATCCGAATAGAACCGAGCAGACTCGAGCAACGAGCTCGAGAGGCGAGAGGGATTGAGGGTGGAGGTGGTAGCACTGCAGAAGGGGTAGCCTCTGCAGTGACGGAGGGTCGAGGGTGGGCAATGACGTCACGCAAGATGCAGCAGGGTGCAGCGATGCAAGGGGATGAAGCGAACTGGGCGGAACTGGGCCAGTGGGTCTCCGGCAGCCATCTGCGATTCGCTCAGCTACCTCGGTATCCGCGACGCCTTGCAATTTTCTGCATTCTCGCGAAAATCGTGTTTCACGCAGTAACCTGTGAAACGAGCCGTTGTGAACAGAATCCATCGCGTTTATCGGAGATCTCGTGATAATCGGCTATCGTCGGTTTGGCTGAAGAAAAAAAAAATACGGTGCTGCAATAAAAAGAGAAAAATACACGGGTGTCCAGTTGGTACAACTATCGACGCGACGCCGTTACCAATACCCACACGTTCGGGATAAAAATTCAGTTGGAAAAGATAGATATGATTAATGTTTGTTATGTAAACTGTGATTTGAACTTCTGTCAGCAACATCAAATAACTGCGCATTAACCTCTCCCTTATTGAGCGTTTCTACAGCTTTGTCGTCATACTTTTATGTTTTTCCTAAATCTCTTCCAATCATCGTTTCACTATGCACGTCCAATTTCTGCCCTTCCTTTAACGCATTGCTAAGAGATTCCCGTTTTACCCAAACTTTGATAAAGTTGACCCATTTCCTCTTAATTTTGCAGCTATGTATACATCCCACCTTTGCTTTCGTGATACATTTTTTGTCGTCTGTTAAGCTACCCAATCGCAATTCTTTTTTCCATTCTTTAGGTAGGATCTTTTTTATTTGCTTCGTAACCGTAATCTACCAATTACGTCGCGATATCTGCGAGATCTAGCGATTTGCGACTAATGGAACGATCAAAGTGAGTAAGTTCCATGGAACCAGTGATCCCTGGATTATCGGAATTATGGAGCTCATCGTGGAGAAACGAGACATCCGTTCTCAATGTGGCGCAAGATAAGTTTCACGAAGCTTCGAGAATCATCATTCCCCAACCATTTTTCTCTCCGATCGCATCATCGTATCACTGCACCGTGTTAACCTAACATCGATAAACCATCAGAGTTCGTTCGTTCGTTGTTTCGGCGTTTCCCGAACGATCGGACCGTGAAATCCTGATGTTTTCCGCCGGATCTTGCAAACATCGATGCACTTTTAACCTCTTCGTTTCCAATCGAACGCGAATCCCCCGAATTTGCATGTTTCGCATCTGCCGATCACGCGAGCTGACGTTCTCTATGCTCTGTTCGATTAAACGAAGGGAGAAAAGCGGAAAGAACGGACAGGGGCACGTCTGTCGGCCATTGTAACGGCAGTTAATTTACACAAGCCGATGTATACTCTCTGAAACACGCTCGGCTGCACGCGGCCCTGCACTTTTCGGCGGTAGCCGCTAAAATCGGTTATAACGTATAACCAAAATAATTAACACGGCCATGCTACCGAGTGAATGTTAATCAGAGAGACCGGATCCTGGAGCCTCTCTTTCTTCTGTTTCCCGTGCGTGACGTCGAATCGAGACCCTTTTCGTATCTTTCTGGAGAAGGAAACCCAGTTGGCGCGATATCTATTATCTGAGAACGAAAATTTGATTGGTAGATGGTCGTTAATTTTATTTACGCCGTTCTAAACGACTTCCCGCCTGCCATACTTTATGTGGTTATTTGTGTAGCTAAAATTTGACCACCTGTGCAATTACTTTCCGATCGGCATAGAACGATAGAAAAATAATATACTCGAAAGTTTGACAACAAAATTTCACGCAAACGACAATGTCGATATTTTTGATCAGTTAATCCAGACACGTTTGAATTTTCTCTTTGTTTCTGGATTGTACCACTTTTCATTCGCGTTATAAGTATACTACTTCTAGTCTACAATCCCAGTATAATTAGTTACAACTTAACAGCAAGTTACCGTTCTCGTTGCTCACGCGTCGAGCAACTTTTCCGCTCGCGGATCGCCGTTAGATTCACGCAACGTGTAAATCATCCCGTGTATTTCTATGATCGCTGACTCGATTGACCTTTGTTCCCTCGACATCGGTTATTAATGACGTGGTCGTGGAACGCGTAACGCGCCATGTTCCAGTTTGGAATTTCTTCGATTCCTCGTAAGCAGTTGCTTACGTACATTTCGAAAGGGGAACACACGGAGGGATACCACACGCGTTACGCGAATTCGTTCTTCTGCGCCACTTTTAGTCAGCTCGTGAATCACGATCACACAGTGGCTCACGAAAGTATTTAAACTCATCTGTAAGAACTTAAAAATGTAAATAAATACGTTGCGCGTGTGCTGGTTTGAGATTTCTTCGATATAATCGTGTCGCTCGTTCTGATTATAATTTCAATGAAATTTTGGAATATTTTAAGTATCCAAATATATACGTATTTTCGTGAGTCAGTGTACTCTCTGGGGAGAAAAAAGGAACGGCAGATTTAACTATCTCTCTTTCGTTGCTGTTTCACACGGACACACCCATTCCGGATTTAGAGTCATTTTAGTTATTCAGTATGCGAGAGTGATTCACAGACGCCAGTTTCTTTTCTTTTTTTAAATTCGTTTTCCGAGTATCGTTGCAACATTTGTCACGTGTTTCGCGTATCTACGAGATGTTACATAGCTGTACGTAAATGTAGGATTCAATTTGAGAATCTTACACGATAGTTACCGTGGGGAATATTCTCGAATTGTATATTTATTTGACAATAGCTTCGAAAATTTTTTACTCTCGGATATAATATTCGTATCTGTATAATTATTCTGCCTCGTTATTCTTCCTAGTAGCTTACTAAAGGATACTAAGATTCGAGTCACAGTAATAAATATAAATACAATAGGAAACTTATTATCGTTTCATGGAAGGAAAATAGCAAATACGACACTTTATTGTTAGTACTATGCGAAGCAATCGACGATTCTCGTAACTCATCTGCAAGCACTAATCTAATTGCTCCTTGTATTGCCTACTCGAGTTTATCATCGATACGTCGAATACTTAAAGCATTTATAAACGAGTACACGAAAAAAATGTACATGAATACGTTGATATCAGCGCAAAGAAAACAAACGTTGTCACCCCTTTGACGATCACCGATCAAAATGACGAATGCTTCAGAAGCTCGTTTATTTTCTTCGCCGCGGCGCCTTCGACTCGTCGTTTTATCAGAACGAATTTGTTTTCTACTTGAAGATAAGCAAATTAGTGACTGCAGGACTTTCTATTTATACACGAAAAGAATGTTGCTAGAGAACCCGTATGACACGTTAGTGACGTAAGAAGTGTAAAAAGAAAAAATTGAAAATTGAGAAATTATACAAGAGTTGAAAAGATCGTGCGTTTAGGAGTCAAGATAATCGGGCAACGTAGGAATTAAAACGTTGAAGCTGAAAACGACGTAAAACACAGACACGGGCATCCACGATGGTCGAACGATTTAATTAAATGCACGAGCCACGGTGGTAAAAAGACTGCTGTGTTTGGTACACCAGGAATTATAGGCTCTCGTAACCATCTTTCAATCGAAGTCTGCATATTAAGGCTGCCTGGTCAAAGCCATTACTCTCCACGGAACGAGTTTGCTCTAGACGCCATTAACGTTGCATACCTCCTCAGAGCGACCTTGAGCAATGCTTCGAGTCACATTTAACTGCACTCACGCGGACGACGTTCGTAGCTTCGAGTGCCCGATAGGTTCAAAGCTTCCCTCTTGACGAGCGTTCTTCGCGATTGAGTCGCCCTTTCAACCAAACGTCACGCTGCACGATCGAATTGAATTTCTTCGAACTACGTTCCGTTTCTGTCACGTTCGTCGAGGGAACGGTGACGATGATAATCGACGATCGAACGAAGCTCAGATCCGACGTTGTTAGCGCTTTCGAACGCGAGACGCTGCTTCTCGAAGCGAGATAACGCGACATCAAAGAAACGTTGGGAGCTGGTCGACATGTTCACCCTCGTTAGCGCATGCGATGCACCGATGCAATTATTTAATTCGATCGCAGTTGTCGAATTTTACGTCCCAACCTTTTCAACGGACCAAGACCCTTTAACTAAGAAACTTTTAACGACGTATAGATTTTAGAGGCCTACTACGTTGGTAAAAATTATCTTTTCTTCGAGCCGAAGTGGGTTAATAATAGAGAAACGTATTCTACCGAAAAAAACTAAAAGAAAGAAATGCTTTGGAGTTGACGAAGCAATTCTCATTTGGGAACCTGAGTGTTAAAGGGTTTTTGAATCGAATCGACGTAGTTTTGACGTATCGAGAGCAGCGTGGAACGAAGGGCGTCGTGTATCGAGTATCGAGCGGCCTTTATAATCGGCCTTCTACTGTGTGGGTGCGGTCACGGCAGGGAGGACAAAGCGAAGGTCAAACTCGTATATACTGCGTCTCTGGATGATGCAGTCCGCTGCAGTGCAAGCCAGAGGTATGTATATACTAAAAGGGAGAAAAGAGGAGCGAAGCATGGTAGGACGAAAAAAGAAAAGGTAGGGAGGAAAGAAGGAAAGAGAATGACGTGGAGAGAGGCTGGCATAGTCGAAACAAGCTACAGCGCACAATGGAAGGGGACAGGCTGTGCTAGCACGTGGAAGGGATTCAAATAAAAGAGGTGGAGGATGTAAAAAAGAGCATGCGTTCAAGCGAGTTGCGCCCCAGTGGCGTAACTTCCAAGCTAGCTCGTGCCCCTCCGGAAATGAAAATGGCTGTCCTTCTTGGAGCTCAACGATCGAGTCTATATACGAGGACTATAAGAGAAGAACACGATAGGTCACATTTCCTATGACCTGAAATAGCGATAGTCCGATGGTGTTGAACGTTAGAGAATAAGCTTTAAGTAAACTGCGTTTACTCCTGTTATAAATCCATAACATTTATATAATTTAAATTACTTTAAATTCACTGAAACTCGTAATACGAATTCCTAACACAATTGACCAAAAACAGAATTTTTCGCGTTCCACGTCCAATTATTGAAATTACACCGATCTACACCGATCTTGAAGCTTATACGAGGGACAAGTGTTTTACAAACGCAGAACGTCTTTCTAATAAAATGATTTTATCGGGAACTGTAACGTACGAGCCATTTGAAATTGTTTTTCTTAGTACGATGGAAAGCCGACGTTACTTCCCCACCACTCCAATAAAAGGTTACGAGATGTCGGGGTTTCGATGGAACGGGATCTCGAACGTCGTCGACGAAGGTCGATAGCTTCAACAAGGGCTTCCTAATCGTGACTGACAGAATGTTCGAGTCGGTATGACGTCACGTCCGGCATCGCGCGACACGGTGCTACGATAAGAACGTGCTCGGAAGAAATTACAGTGTTTGCCGTACGTATCGGGGAAAACGTATACGTATACATATACGCATGTATTTTGTTGGGGAAAAAGGAAAATCGTCCCAGGACCGTAGTAGATCATAGCTGACGATTGTGTCCTCTTTCTGCGCGATCGATAACGCGAATGCTGCGGGAGGAACACAGAGAAACGTGGTTTATCGCGACTTTGGATTACGCTTCGACGAACAATCGCCGCAGCAAAGAAAATATTTTATATCGGTTCCGCCCTGAACCGCCCTTCGCAACGTAACGCTCTCGAGATAATCGAGGGGAACGTCTACACAGGCTCGCGAAAATGCTCCAACGCTTATAGACATCTTTTACGAATATACATACCATGCGTGCTATGAGAAACATTTTGAAATTTCATTAGCACCGTTAATCGCGGATTTTAACGCAGATTCGTATCTTCGAGGATATACTTGGGGAAATGGAACCTGACCGAAAAATTAGTTTATTCAACGGGTATAATATTATTGGAAGCACCATAACTTGGATATTTATATATTTTTTCATATTACGTGCACTCGAAGATGGTATCCCGCTGGGAGCAGCCATTCACGTGTTATTTAGCAATTAAGCTAGAAAAATTTACAGAATATTCAATTGGACAAATTGTAAAGTACAAATTAAAAAATAATAAAAAAAAATATCTTGCACTTTCAAACTTCCTATATACATTTTCGGGTTAGTTTCAAATGTTACGAACACGAACGTTGCGTTTCACTACAATACGAACGCAGTTATTTCTAATATTTTATATAATTTTTATGCGATGTCGGAGTACTTTGGCGAGCCAGTGTAGGTGGGTAATCATATATCTTGTTTAACATAACCGACTGAATTAGATATTTAAAAATCCGCTTTCTCGTCGAGGCTGGCGCTATAAATAACTCGCGCATACAGTACCTCCTTTGTATTTTTGCATCGGGTCGAAAAGCTCGTTCGCGATAATAATCGTAAATCGTAATACCGACTACCATCGGACGTAATAAATGATGCGAAAGCATATAATACGTTGCTCGTTTCTCGTGGCAGGCGAAATGAAAATCATCGTTTCGTGTTGGATCGTTAATCATTATGTAATTAAGATAATATCGCGGGATTCCAGTAATAACGCGTCTGTTTAATGTCTCTTAATTCGCCATAACGATCGTACAGCGTCTAGTGGGATTTAATGAAAATGATTTCGACGGACGAACGCGGACCTGTGCATGACAGGCTGGAATTCGTTTCGTTACACCATGTGGCGCGAAGATACTCTTCTCACGAAAGCGGATCGCTTTTTTCGAGTATCGCCTGTGCGACGACCAGGCGCGGCGCTTTTCTTACTGTTGTGACGAGCTCCGTCGCATGTGGCTAATGAAATTCTTAGCGACGGGAAACGATGCCGCTTCTTTTACCTTTTTTACATTTATATTATAGTTTCCTAGCTTCCTATATCATAAAATTCTACGTACAAAATTCAGATTCGAGTATATAGCCTTGTTTATCGACTATACGTATTTGATGCGAATTATTACAACGTTTCTTACCCATGATCTTTTTTAATTAACTTTTTACTTCATAACGCGCACTCCAATTGCTGTCATATACATTGTATATCTATGTATTCCTACGTAAAAGACATACAAGAAGTACATACGCGCGATATTAACGAAACAAAGGTATTTGAACAACGAAGTCTATGGAAATTTAATTTTGCCTCAGAATACGGAGCAGAGTGTCGGTGGATGCTTTCGAAATTCGATTTACGAGCAGCTTCGAAGTGATTCATTTCCTACGTCCGTGCACGAAACGATCCGAAATCCATGTACCTGGAGCTACGGTAATGGCCCCGCCGTTTTATTCCACCGGCGAACTGCCAGAGCGGAGACCATAAAAGAGAGGAGAGAAAAAAAATGCGCGATCGTTCGATATACTCGAAACGGCGTTTTCGTGATCCCCTTCGCTCCCTCTCTGTCTCTTTAGCGACACGTTCGTCGATCCACGTTCGCGCAACACACGATCCCGCTTTCGTTACGTTACGCAATCTTCCGTTCCGTACAAGGAAATGCCGAGATGCGATCGCACAGCCAAGATTCACCGAATTTGGGATGTATGAATGGATCGTGTCCTTTCTTACGCGAGACTGCTCTATTCGATGACCCACACTTCGTGTGGATCGTTAGTCACGCCGACATTTCGACCGACCAGCCTTCTTTTCACTCGCTTTCTCCCACGTCCAGTCGCTCTCGATTAAGCCGTTTTTGTTACCTTCATCGATTTACTCTATAATCTATGTATCTCTCGAAAGAAAACGTTGGATCATCGTTTCATTAATTTGAAGACAGAGGAAAAGTAGAATAAGGTGATTAATCTGTATCGGGATTAACCATTGGGCGACAGAAGGTAAAATATTCTCACAAACCGATCAACTCCACTTTACGTTGATCTCTCAGTTCCATTACATAAGTACATTTGCTTTACATAAAAGTACATTCTATTAGCTACGTTACGAGACTCGATTACCGACATAATGAAGAACATAATAATCGAGTCTCATAACTAATAAAATTTCAAAATGGTTTCAAATGTATAACGCACCTAATACCTAATATAAAAAAGAATAAAATAAAAACTGTCTACGAGTGTTGGAACACTTTCGCGAGTCGCTGTAACGAAAACCGAAGAAAACAATTTCGACACGCACGCGTTGGATCGATTGTCAGACCCGGAGATACGACGCAGAGAGTTCTCATCTACATCGGGATACGAAAAAGGCGATGGAAGGAGTGGTTATTCATTAGGATGCAGGTAAGGAAGGCCTGAAAACAGGAGTCACACTCGTTTTGGTCGCAAAGTGGAGAACTGAACATTGCCTAACGGTAGAGGCGGGTCTAACGTTCCGGATTTCTTTTTTCGTTTGGTTGCACCAGAGTAAAACGCGTCGGAGGAACGCATCTGCTAGGATCGAGTTTGAGCGATGAGACTAGATCTTGGCTTCCATTCAACGTCAATGACTGGTTTTCATGGTGCTTGAACTGGATTCTGCGCCCGGCTGGAGCCCGTCTGCGATTAAAACGGCACTAGATCGCGATCTCCGAAACCGGTAGCTCTCGTGTACCAACGAGAATAATCCTACCGATCGATTAAAACCGACACGTTGTTAATTACCGCACCGCTGAAATTTTTCTTTCCTATGATTCATTGATGCCGACGACTACCAGTTTCTTTTCGACCGTACGAGTTCTCGATTAATTAGTACCCTTAATTCGAGTTAATTGGTCCACCAGGATGGTTCTTAACTCTTCGAGACTTACTAATCAGACCCATAAAATTTCGATCGTAAAAGCCGCAGCTTGACAGCGCTAGTTACTTTACTTGAAACATTTGAGACTTATATATTTCGAAATTCGGAAGATTTTCTTAACGGCCGAGTGTTTTGTACGATCGTAATTTGTATTTTAATAAATTGGCCGTTCTGGGCCTCCCGCACGATTCTAGTGATATTATTGACAAAATCCTACAAGTACTAAACCGCAACTTATCGATTATATCAACATCTTTGCATAATAATAACAAGTTTCGCGATAAAGTAAACGAAGTTTTACGAGTAAAGTGCAAGTAATTTCTCTTTGCGCGGATCAACCACAGGATTTTTGTTCACTGAAACGATGTATTCGGTGACTCAACGTCTGAGTCACTGGTCTCGCATGGGTTAAAAATGACGGTTTTCACCGGCTATCCCTCCGAAACAACAAGGACTAAAATAAAAAGCAAACTAAAGAGAGAATCTCCAGAAACTTGACTGGTAGACAAAGGCAGTACGCTCGAAGATATCGAACAATGTCTGGAAGAAAAAGCACGTGGTCGAAGAGGACGCGGATGGGGCCAGCGTACGTTTGTCGCGCGCAGTCGCATCTGTCGCACCCTTTACCACATTAAAACACAAGAGACGTCGAGAGGGCCTGGTAGGTGGGCCGACCGTTATTTACATTCCACGTACGATGACGTCAATACTGAAAAAAGGGACCACGAAGAAGGGCCTGCACGAAAGACCGCCACCAACCGCCAAAGTCCCACTAAGCGTTTCACGTTTGCCTCCGCAACTTGAGGAGACGGCGAGTCTTTTCTCTGGAGCACCCTCCAGAACGTTTTTCAAGGCCGAAGATACATACATACTGCATACACCGTAGTCGCTAATGCGATTAGCGTGCTTTTACCGTCCCATCTGAGAGTACACGCGAGCTTGAAACGTTGTCCAGTGGTGTAAAAAGGTACACTCGTCTTCGGGGGACAAAGAAAATATCCGTCGACAAAATCTATGACAGCTAGAATAGCCGACTGTTAGGAGGTTTCTGGTTTTATGCTTCGAAACTGTCGATCAAATGTCTGCAACGTTTGCAGGAATTGTTTATATAAAGAGAATGTATTTGCCGAAGTCGTAGTGCCGATAAAATCTTTAATATATAGGATGATCAGCAGAGTATCGACTGATTCGACTGATGAATTATTTAAAGTTTCAGCCTGAACGTGATAAGGATTCTATCTTTCAATGTTCGCCAGAGGAAGCTTCGAAGTATGTTTGCGTTACTCGGTTATGTCGCTTTTCGCACTTTGATCGTGTCTATCAACATGCTGTCTATACGATCAGATGTTTACAAAGATATATAAGATCAAACAATTTGATAAGAGTTCGAAATAATATCAGTGAATCGAAGGAGATACATTTTGGTCACCCATCACGCACCTTCCTCGTTAACAATTTTTCGCTCTTGTACCGAACACTGTTGTTCAAGTCGGCAGATGTTTCCATATAAAACGATTCGAGACCATGAAACGAGAGTCGTAGCTTGTCGTGATCGTAAAGTTTCTCAGAAAACGGTCCCAACAGCCGGACGCACTCGTTGGTTGGAGGAGCCAGCTCGATAAAAGAGGCGAACGACAGTGATAGCGAAGTTTCGGTCGACGTAAACGAATATTTCTAGGAACAACTTCCGTAATGGTATTATTACGGACAAAACTGGATCGTTTATGAGCGGATGAAAAATACCGACGCAACGTGACGATTCGAAAATCGGATTATAAGTACAGGAATCAGGTTATAGGGTAAACGGTACTTTCTTTCTAAGAGTTGTGTTCGCATCGTGAGAACACGACGTACCTGACGCGACGTCAGGCGATAATTGATCGGGGCCACTGCGATAATTGTTGCCTATCCTGTGTAATTTATGACAGAACAGTGTACCGTCCATGGTCGTCCAAATAGATTTTGTGTATCGATATTTCCTATCCTATTTTATATTTTACCTGTCCACAGGTGACCATAAATAATATTCCAATTCCAAACAAAGTTTCAGTCAGATATCTGGGCATGATTCTGGACAGAAGAATGATGTGAAAACGACATATCGTTGATAAATCCAAACAACTTAAATCAAAATTAAAAAGACTCTACTAGTTCATTAGCAGACGTTCCAACTTAAACGTGCAGAGTAAAATAATACTACATAAGGCCGTATTAAAACCTGTTTTGACCCATGGGATCCAACTATGGGGAACAGCAAATAATTCCAACATAGAAATTCTTGAACGATTTCAAAACTTTAAGATCCTTAATAGATACACCTTGGTAAGTTACCAACGAAACAATACATCGCGACCTTAAGATACTCATAGTTAAAGAAGAAATATCCAAATTCAGTAATAGATATAACATAAGAGTTAACAACCACCAAAACCCACTAGTTATTCAATTACTTGAAACGACGGATCAGGCCCGCAGGCTAAAAAGACATTACCCTCTAGATTTAAACATTAGATTCAACTAGAATCAAATATACGATAAACACTTATTATCCAAGTTATAGTACCAGGCTAGAATAATATACTTATAATTCTCAATGAGAATTGATTGTAAAATTCTCCCAAATAAATAAAAAGAATTTTATATTTTTACCACATAACGACATAATTATTCTTGATCAACCGTTTCGAGCTTCGAATTCATTCAAACGTCGTCAAAGGGAAAAATTAATAAGGAACATCGATAATTTGTGGTTGCAGATATTAACCATTTCACTGTTTATTAAGACAATGATATACTGTAACAACTACGCAGTAAAATTGAATATTTATGCTTTGTTACAACGAAAAATAATAAAATATTACGAGACGCAACGCTTTATACTTTTTGGCACGATCGTATCGTTTTTTCGATACTCTAATTCGCATTTATAAGTGAAAACAGCCCTCGAACGAAAAGTTTCATTTCAGTAGGGGATGAAAGATTTATTTCACCAAATATTAAACAAGCAAGACCAAGAGCAAAACCTCCGAGGAGATTTCTAACTGCTTACTCGCCTTAAACGTAGCATTTTCTTTATTTTTACGACACGTTCGCGAGAAACGAACGCATTCTATTTCGCAAGCTGGTTCTGTGATAAGTTGGGTTCCGCGTAATCAAACGAAAGTTGAATGGAGACTTCTGTGTACGTCTTCACGGCACGCTGTTTATAAATGTCAGCTTTAAGCGATGTATGTCAATGCGTGTCACGCGTGGTGGTAAATCAGCCTATAGCTGCGATAGCACAGACCTGATCGCCCCACATTGGGGGGCCCCATAGTCGCCTTTTGTTGGAACAACAAAAACGCAAGACCAGCACCCTCGAATCGGCCAAAATTGTTTCGTTAAATCGGCGACACGCGTTCCGATTCATCGATCGAACCTTTTTGAAACTACATTTCCAACGATATTTAACAATACGGTCCAATGAATGTCGGGTAATTTACATAATCAGACTACCTCCGGCTCTAGTTCTCTTCTCCTACAAACAATGAAATCCTATTACCATTCATAAATAAATTCTACGCCGATTTCTGAATCATTGTTTACATTTAACAGTCAAATCTTTGTTGAAAGTGTAGTCTATCGATAAACTCTCCCAAGAATAAATATTGATCCATCTGGCATTATAATAGCGTCTAGCCCATTCTGCTGTAATCGTATGATTCGGATTATATCATTGGAGATTTTGTTTACGATCTACAACTGATAATCCTATAGTTTTCGATGGTATTGACGTTTCGACGACTATAGATCAATCGGAGACTCGAACATCACGAGGATTCGAACGATCGCGAAAAACAGCCAGACTGTTCGAGTATATTCTGTCAATTTCGATGATCTTTACTTAACCTGAAATAGCATCTGCTTTCTTACAAGTACACCTGATAATTATTCAAACGTTTTTATACTTATCTTTATTGCCAGTACGAAATCGAAATAAGAAATCCTTGTTATTATCGATATATACGATTATTTATTGCAACAACGTTAACGCAAACAGGTGTAATAGATAAATCACAGCAATGAAATCAATCAAATGCGAGATTGCGCGTAGACACGTTTGCCAGTATTGGTGCACAAATTGGTGCCATTGGTAGAGCTATAGATGCTGTGTAGCATAACTAATCGACGCTGCAGTAGGTAGCATGTGTTCGTGGTAAGCTAGCCTAAGAAAAGAAATAGAGGGGCCGAGGAAAAGAAGGGGACGAAGGCAGAAAGGATTTGTCGGAGAGCAACGACCCATCGGCCTAGTTTTAAAATCCAAAACAAACCTGGTGGCCGGCGTCAATGGTCTAGTGAGCTCGGTTTCCGTGCGAACCATTGTGCGCGTGCGCACGGACGAGTAAACGACAAAGTTCCTCAACGAGGGAACCCTACCGCGAGTTCCGTCTTTCTCTCTTTTTCCTTCTCAACATTGGCAATACGAAACGCGCGCGCTTTTTACGAGCTCGTAAATGTTAGCGTTTTCTTTATCTACGCGGCACCGAGAAGTCGTTCGAACGATACGCGTGCGATTGAAAAATCGCCGCGCCATTTAACGAGCGTAGCTGGAACAGCACACGTTGCGCCGATGATCTTTGTTCTCCTTATTTTTTTTCTCTCCTTCCTCTTCCTTTTCATGGAAACGAGGAGAAACACGGTTACGTCGTCTGTCGCTGCCTTCTGTTTCAGAAAATTTATAACAGGCCTTTACAGCGCGCGTAAAAATACACGAGTAACCGTAACGTGTTCGTGTAATTTTTGGCAAGAATTTCGAAGGAAGCCGCGTGTGCACGCGTCATTCGACGATTCGCCGTTCACGTCACGATCATTCGCTTCAGCTCTGCAGTCCTAGAATTTTCCTGTTTCAATCTCGCTCTTGTTTAAACGAACACAAGCGTTTCTAACTCTTGAATAATATTTACGATTTAATTAAACGCAATTCTTTTATGACGTAATGAGAGACAGCAATTGTGTATACGGTATAAATAAATGTTATGTTAAAAAAATTGAAACGTACTGAGCACAGATAGAAGACACTCGACTATTCCTTCATTTTATTGGGAAAAAAGAAGAAAAAAAGGCAAACATAAATTACCAACATTTTTATTACGTCTGACATATTGGAAATTCGAACGAAAATATTACGTGATTTGTCTTTCCCATTTAACAAGTTACAAAGTCTGGTCAAACGCGGCAGAGTTATCTATAATTTTTCCTTTCTTTTCAATTCCGGGCGTGATTCCTGGGTAGCCGTAATAACTTGGATATCGTCGAAGCAGCCGGTAGCCATAAACCGAAAATAGCGCTATAACTTCGTAAGTTATGACGTCACTGTTTTCATCCGACTCGCAAAGAACGAGCACGTATCCATTCGCGCATCGCGGATTCTTAACGTTGATCACCACTGTGGTCAATGGTAAGCCGCGTTACTAAATTTTTGTAGCGTGATTGGAATAAGATGAATTTTACAGAAGAAGCGCGCAAATACGATAGAATATCTCACAAAAATTAAACGTTGCCGTGTACTAAGCGTATTTCGATAAAATTATATATACATATATAATATATGAAATTCGCGTGGCAGTCAAAGCGTTAAGAAAATTGTAAGAGAATCGGGTCGCGAAGCTTGGAGAACGATAACCTCAAAGAATCATATACGATACTCGTTTCCAAAAATTATTGGTTCGGTTGAAATCGTACTGGCCGTTCCCACGTAATGACGGGACGTATTCGCGTTCCTGGAATAGCAGCACGAAACCATCGGCCAACCTGGAATCGTCTGTCTCCGAAGAGTTTCCTTTTCACTAATTCATAGAAGGAAGAAAGCCATAGCGTGACGGCGGCGTGTACAACGTTCACAAGCCACTCGAATTTCACCGGCGCGGCGCCCAAATATAAGGTTTCCATCAATCGATGTCGAAACGAAATTATACTTTCTTATACACCTGCACCCTTTTACGCTAATAATTTATCAATAATATTAGCAAAATGACAACTTACAAGTTATGGATTGTTCTAACTTCTTTTACATAATAAGGACACTCGATAAGGATATACGATATTCTTTTTTCTACTATAGGTACGATGTAGGTATCGATTCAAACGCTGGTGAATGATGCCAGAACGACGGTTGGTTAAGTGTGTCGAGTGAGAAATTGGTCGGAAGGGTTAGAGGCGCATCAATTTTTCTACGAGGGTTCATATCCCCGCGAATGGCGGGGAAAAAAGAATCGATTCACCGGGCAGCAACATTGATTAGCTTCGGGACGACCCGGGCCTCTCGTTTGCTAACGTAGCACTCATTATTGGCCGAAAGCACGGTTACGTACTTTGCTGCGGCTGGTCATTAACGTAACGACTGTTACGTACGCGTTCTGCCGACGCACCGTGTGTACCTGTCTGCTTCGCCTTTCAATCCGTTCCCCGTGAAGCCTGATCGATACTGAATACCGTCTGTTCCGTACACAAACCAGCCTCTTTCTATAGGCCGTAGAGCTTCGTTTACGAGCGGAATTTCTTTACCATATCGAAACCAACGTCTCTAGCATGCGTCGATATCGGGAAAGTATCCCGTAGAAATTTCAATAGACCGACGCTTATAGCTTGCTACGAATCGACTCTAATCGAAAAGCTTAAATGGTAAACGACTTTGGCGAAAAGTAAATTCTACGCCGAATACAGCGTTAAGTGCTGTAAAGGGGTAGAAGAGTATTTCATTTTAGCTTCTAGGGCAGTCTCCGTGAAATTGAAATTACCGCTGGACAAGCAACACTCGTTACTCTCGTTAATATGCGTACGAAGAAAATAAACGAAGAAATAAAAAAAGGTTTAAACCAATATATCTTGTTTGCAAGGAAAATATATAACTTACCGTAGCAAGTATACAAGTGAATTTTATTTAATAAGTCAATTACGTAATAGCCGATTATCCTGTTCCATGAACAGTACCACTTTTCATAAATTTTTTAACATTTCCGTTCGTGTAATTAAACGATTACTATGTCAGTTACAAGTTAATCGTAGCTCACATTATAAAGAAAAGCAAACAGTTGCAAAGAACAAGAGTACCGCGAAGGAGACGAGAAAAAATGGAAAATGTAACTAGTATTAAAGTCATGATTGTAAATTTCACGTTCGTAGCCACGTAGCAGACAGGTATACGTCCGTAATTGCTGTTTGTGCAGCGTGGAAATTATGCTTGGCGCAGGGTAGACCGAACTTGGTATCGATTCTCTGAACGAGAATTCGCGAACGTTCTCTCGCGGGCGACGCAACGTGCCGGTGGTAACGGCCGACGGTCGGTCATTGTTCCGCAATTATTGCCCCTATCTAATCGGTGTTAGTAGCTAGAAATGGTCGTCGGCCGATTCCCGATATCTAATCGCGAAAGCTCGCGACTCGATACGTGGGAGAGAAAGTGATTGCAGCGATTCCTCGTCGCAGCTCGAACGCCGCGGTTTCTGTTCGCAGAAACTCTCCGCCAACCTGTCTGACGCGTTAATTAGGGCTTAATGGTACCTTCTCGTTCGCACAGCAAACGATTATCGTGAACGAGGCCTATCAGTCGCGGCGAACACGTGGCTTACGTAAGTCTGGAAACCACTCGAGAAAAGTAATGCCGGTTCGCTGTAAGGAATGTTCCTAGAACATCGTCCTGGTCGAATCGCCGAGACAACAAGCTCTGTGAAACGTATGATACTCTCTTTTATCCAGAATTCCGTTAGAAGACCAGATATAGACGAGCGATTCTCTGTTTCGCGTGCTATCGCACTGTTAGAAAGCAGCGAGTAATACATGTACGTAACAACGAAATAACGCTCATTGTCAGATGTGTGAGAATCCTATAAGTGTAGACAAATGTATATAGTGGCTCGTAAAAGTCTCTGTACACCCCATAAAAGAGCGTATTATTTTGAATGTGCTCGTTTACATCGAATCTAATAGAGGAAACTCGAAATTTCAAACTCCTATGGAGCTTTTTACGCGACGACACGTTCGTGTCACACGATACAAAAGACGAGATAACTAACAATAACACCTCGCGAGAAGATCGCAAACTTCGTACCGAGGGTCGAATAGCTCTATCAATAATAAACGTCGTAAATCGTCGCTGGCCCCACTTCTGACCCCACGGAGAGATCTTAGAAAGCAGTTTGATGGCCGATGTTATCGGTGATCGGCCGACACTTGGCTCTCTCTTTCTCTCTCTCTGTCTGTCTGTCTGTCTCTCGTAGCACGAAGAACACGGTGTTCGGACTATCCAGTTATCGGTCGAATTGTGTATACGAGCGTATCGTAAATCATCGGTGCCGCTAGATAAGATGGAAGATCACGTTTTCGAATTTAGCGGAGATCGAGTCAAGGCTTGGCTTGCGAGTCGAATCGAGTCGATGGCTTCGAGCTACGCTATATCGTACGGTAATTGCAACCCTTTGACGAAGTTTTATCGAGATCACGTACACTATTCAGTGTCGTAAATTGACACTAAACTTATGTGTTTGACGCTGAAATTAACGTGCGCAGATTGATCCTAGAGATCGATAAGATACGTATTCCTCGGGCAAAGTAGGTCTAGCAAATTCTAGAAGATTTTTCTTTCTGCTAGAGAAAAATCTCCCGTGATTATTTGAAATATAGCATATCGAAACATCGGAGAAAATTAAAACTATCTTACTTTAATTAAAATTAAAATTATCAAAGATAAAAAATATATCAGAGAGAATATTTTAACTAAGAAAGGCAGAAACAGAGAAGATTTGAACTTTTCTCTAACCGCGTAAGAGGCTCGTTACCAAAGAAGCGACCGCGCGTTACGGCCGAATATTTTAATTACCCTCGCTCACGGTGTCTGGATATGAACGTAATTAAATTTACCCGGCGAGGCAAGGTGCACGGACGTTAGCATAAATCCGTTCGCTTAGCAATTAAGGCGACCGTTTTCTTCGGACTGGCGAAACAAATGTGTGCCGTGAATCACCGTTGCGCAATTAGCGTGTACACACCGCGGTTATAGCTGCCGGCGCGTACGTGCACGCGAATCTATTCGACAGACAGCTAAAGGATGCGATTTCGTTCAAGAACCGTGCAGAAAAGCACGCGATTCCTTCCATTTGATCGCGAGTAAGATACGGAGCTGTCTGAATTACCAGACTGCGAATGTTTATGCAAATTTACGTTACGAATATGTCCGAGCAAATGGAATTTAGGTAGGAATTTATATCTCACCTTCCAAATGTCGTAACGAGTACGTACTTTCTTTCGTATACTTGTTCTTATTTGTTTCATACATTTGCGTGTTTGTATATTATGTTAGAATAAGATATACGCTGACTTTGAGTAAAACAGAGATCAGGGAGGAAAAAGATTCAGTGGAAAATTTTTAACGAAGGCACGTGTCTCTTTAAACAATACGAACCTCAAAAACATACACACACACCCTTAGAAACGTGTCCGCGAACCAGTCAGAGTGAGTCGTCCCGTTTGAATCGGATTTTATCCGAGGAGATCTCTGAAAGGAGGTTCGCGGTCAGAGATATCCCGGTTCAGCTGACTGAATAGCGGCAGCGCGTGAGCCTGCAGATGCTCACAAAAGGATCCAGATTGGACACGTATCTTTTCGTGCGACCAGTTTTCAAATAAAACACGTGCACACGTACGGAAGATGCAACAGCAGCATCGACAGAAGCGGGTTGATCGTGGCTTTGTCGCGTGATCGTCGCGGGGATCTCTGTCCACTTATTTCGAAGCCGGGAGCGCATCGCACGTAACCCAGTTTCGATCTTGGCGAGCGTACCGAAGCCATCGAACCGTTGTTGGCTTTGTTGGAAACTTTGCTCGACGCCTGACAGTTTCTACCATTCGCTGCAGGCAAACTTTACAATCCGACTGAACGTACTGTAATCCTACGACGCGCTGTCAGATGCCAGAATACGAGAATCTCGATCACCAAGAGATACATTACACACGACATGACCAAGTTAATAACGATTTTTTTTTTAATTGAACGCTGTTAGCGTCTGTAGCAGAATTTCCTTTGTAGAATTGTCAAAGTAGACGAACGTCGAGACGATATACCTATAAATCCTAATAGGAATCATCAACTTTATACATTTACAAATATCTCTCTCTGGAGATTAAAGAAGACGAATCCCCATAATAAAACATCATCTACGTTTAACGGTGACTATTCCACGTAAAAGTTATATCTTTCTGATATATCATAATCGACAAATACGTCCAAATTATCTGACAGTCTTATTCTTATCGCATGACCCACATCGAGACTTTAATCCAACTGCACACGTCCGCCTCAGAATTTTTTATTCCTTACAGACTTACTGTACCTATTCGTTTATCAAAGACAATCCCATATTACTGCAAGCATCGATATCCTTCCTAGGTCATTTACTCGTACCGTTCTCACGTACACGCAGAAACGTTCCAGGTTTCCGATGGAAGAACGTGCGAGTCTCTCTCCTCGTCGCGGTCGTTCGGTAACGGCATACGAATGGAACGCTTGTTTCGAAAGTCGATGGACGTTACCGAAAGATAACAGCATGGGTAGATTGCGAATAATACAACGATCTAGGCAGAAATGCACTCATAGATATACGACGGCACAACGACCACGGCGTATCGAGTCGTTGTGTTATCGTTGTGCTGATAGCTGCCACTAGACGCGAGTTACGTAACACTTAGGGTCAACGTATCCACTAGCTTTATGCAATTGCATGTTGGTACGCTATGAATAGCTCTTTGCCTAGCGACGGAAATAAGTCCAGTCTATCATGAACAAATTCTAACCTCAAAAAACTGTATACATTCCGTGGTCCTTTTGCGCGAGAACTTATCGGCTAATAATGTCAGTAAATCGATAAGTCGCAAATTTTACTTTATACAGACTTCTCTATTTCGATATTATATTATGTTATTTTTGGAACAACCTGATAATTCTTACGTCAAAGGAGATAATCGAATTACTCGTCATTTGGAAAATTTAGTTTTCACATAGACTAGTATGCCGTAACACGAACAAAGATTATTCAAAGCGAGCAAATACTTTATTTTTTACCGCTGTTGCCGATCCTATAACATTGGCCATCGTCAAGAACAGCTCGTTTATCGAAGCCTCTTAATTAAACCTGTTTCCGCTACATGCTCGAATAATATATCAATTTCCGTTCATTGCACCGAACTCGTTTATAGTTACACGACTGGCCGCGGAATTGAATCCCGCGAAAAAATTACGAAACTGGATATATCCGTTGTTGTTATATCTCGTTCGCGGAGAACGCGCTCATAAAAAGTACGACCGTTGCCACGACATTTTAATTCTACAAAAGCGTACAAAGATCCCAGGAGGAAAACATGAAAAGTATATTTTTGTCCATATCTTGCTCTAAACCCGAATAAGAAGACAATTTTGGTAACGCGAGATTGGTTGACAACGTGTTGAATTTTAAAAGGGCTTTCCTATTTTTCCCCAAAAGATACGAAATACGACTCACCGTGGCCTTTCCGCGTGGTCTTCATACGTAAAAGCAAATTCTCGCGATGAAATAAAATAGCGGGATAAATCCTGTGTTAACTTCGTTATCATTCTTCGCTTGTACGGCTGGCTTTAATCGCAAAAATCAAGAGGCAGTGAGAGAAGCGCGCCGTTGGGACGAGCAAAATTGCGTAATAGCAGCTTACCAGGCTATTGTGAATCGCGTTTAACAGAAATTGAATGTGTCGTGGAAAGGTTTCGTCTTGAAGCGCACCGCACGACAATGGTGCACGGTCCTTGTTCTCTTTGCACGCGGGATTCATAAATCATGAACATCGTATTTCTCTAACGATTCATCGTGTTATACCCGCTAGTACCCATTAGTAGAACGCGAACGTTTATGCGTGTTAAATATACAAAAAGATATGATATTTGTGCGTAAAAAGTACGCAAATATATAGGCACGAGAAATATAGAGAATATGTGAGCAATATGGTTGATATTAATTTAATATATCTAATACTATCTACGATATTTAACAATAGATATTTAATTGTACTTTTGCAATTGTTCTGGCATAATTGGGGCTATAATAATGGTTATAATAAATTGCAAACGCTTTGTATAAATTTACAACTGTTATCTGATTTTCAATGTTTTTCAAATTAGTTGAAATGTACGTTATGTTATTGGCATTAGCATTTTACACAGTTTCGATGAATTATATCAATTTGTTATATAAGTAAATAACGTAATACGTTCCTGCATAGGTTCTTTAACATAAATATGTAAAGCATATGCAAAGATGTAAAATAAAAAACATGTTTTTATAATCTTCTGTGTCGCGTGACAAATTTTTATCAAGGTTTCATTTCCCTACTAGTGCTGTGTAAAAACATGCATTTGCATGAACATCCGTAGTCTACCCATTAAGCTACAGTTACAGTGAATGCGTGTTCTGACGAGTTGTTGTTCTTTCATGAATGGAAAAATTGAACGTATGCCTGCTATCTGTTTCACCTATAAAATATTATAACGAGTACTGTATTTTGGATATTTTATATCCACATTTATGTATATTTCCGCGTGCATACGTTATTATTTTTTGCAATTTTCATACTTGCACGAAATTTTGCAATATACTCATAAGCATCTGTATACTTGATGAAAACACATGACCAATGCAATCGTAGCTTTACACGTATTCTGGTAGTCAATGAGATTACGAATTGCAGCGTTCTATCAAGCACAGTGGAAACTCGCGTTGAAAATTGCATCTTCGTACGAGTAACGAAATTTTCTCGGTAAACTCAAACAACAAGGCATCTCGTGGAACATTTGTAACTGCCTTCTAACAGCAAACTAATTGTCTGCATGGCCCAACTTGAATTATGGAATGAAATTAATTATCGCGTAACCCTTGATATTTAGGAACCCAAAGTCGAGAACCGTCCTCTGGCCACGTTTATTCAGACAGGGCGTGGTTGATCACAGATGGAAGAGAAACGTACGGAAAGCCTTTGTTTCCGATAAATTATTCTTATTCTAAGTATTGAAAATATTATGTAAGCCACGTACCGACTACCGTCGTTCATTTTTAGACAAACAGGTGAAAAAATAATTTTATTCTCCCAAAGAGAAGATTCTCGCGCCAGCATCGCGAGCCTGAATTCGCGGAACCTAAAGGGGCGCGTTTACTATTCGAGCTAGCGGCGCAGGAAAGGCACGAAGGGTGCGTAACAAGTCCGAGAAACGGGGTGAATCGACGAAATTCGAGAGTGGAGATATCGGCAAAGATGCGTTGGTAGTTCGAACTTATTCGTCCACGCTCTGTAATTTTCGATTCTGACAAGACAAGGACGGATCCAGACGGAGGCGCCGTGCCGGCTCCATCGAGAACACGTTCATTCCTCGTACAGGAACAACGAGCAGCGGCGCGTGACGTGGTGGTAGTGAATTTTACGTGGCTAGAAACTTTATGAGCGAATACAGACTACGACTGCAGAGGGAGAGAACGAGTATGCAACGAGCATGCGCAGCTTGAAACCGAAAGTGCACGCCCACCCGGGCAATGCCGCCCCTGAACCTAGACCTACACCCCCGCTTTCCAGCACCCCACGGTCAACCTGGTGCCCCCAACCTTCAAAACCCCAGCTACCGCGCGAACAGCCGCCACCACCTCCACCCGTTCACCTAGCGCCGCATGAAACTCTCTCTGTGTGTATGTGTGTGTTCACCCGGGACTTTGAATCTTTGCCTGTGCCAGCGAGTCACCCTTTCGTACCATCGCGCTCTTCTATACTCGTACCGCTACACGTATTTACAAAGAACGAATACGTACGCTGACTCGTGAAAGAATTTTAACAGTTATTCATAGAAATATTTTATGTACATATCCTCTATTATAAAACATTTTAGAGGCCTGGCTGCCTTGATTATATGGATAAAATTGTCCTACCAAGTAAATATACTCTACTTTGCGCTTAAAGAAATATGACATAGTCGAATAAGTTAATAGATTTTTTAAGTCTAGTAATGTTTTGTAAGAAACAAACAATATCAGTTTAATTTTAACGTTGGCTATAAATTAATTAACGATAATCTAGATATATAACTAATGTTGTTGGTATTTTTTAAATGTTCAAGCGAATGATAGGAAGCGCACTGAATTGCAAAACAGAAATCTACAATATCGTTTCTATTTCATTGTTATTTCTTTGCCAACGAGTAACAGACGTCTACACGACGACTCTAAGCTAGTTAAGGAAGGCACGGGAGTCGACGAGGAAATTATTAATCTTCGTTACTCCTTTCTCGGAAGAAAGGAAAGGCGACACAATGCCAGGGGGCCGGTTCGTTTTCGAACAAAGGAAATTTTTCTTCCGTCCAATTGTCTCTGCCTTAGTTCCGTTCTTATCCCCTTCACGCCGTTCGAATTTTTTAATCGCGCACCCTGGCACTCCTCGAACGCGCGAACCCAACGGGATAGGCCGTGTTCCTTTCAGTGACATCTGGTTCTCCCTGCATCCGAAAGCCCCCCTCAAACGAGTCGTATACCAGCTAAAGCCTTATTCACGGTCACCGTCCTAGAAACCCGAAACGATCAAAACAACTTTTTCATGCGGAGTCCTCTCGAGGATGCTGGATTATCCTTTTTCGGATGCCTCGACCTCGTGTTACCGGGGTGGCACCCCCCTCGGTTATGGTCCCCCGTTTACCCTACGCAGTTTGAGTAAAGCCATGGCGAAATTCAACCACCGACTGACCTGGATTCCCCGTTATTCTATGCCCCTTACCACCGCGTTACAATATTTACACAGTTTCCGTCTAAATAGCGGAAATACATTGTCACAAACGAACTGAATTCACCTCTCTGGTATCGTGTGAATATTTATGTATGCTCTCGAGATTCACAGAAGAAAAGACGTCGTAATTCTTCCTGCTTTAGAATTACGCTTTATTTAATGCCACGGCTGAGTGTTCGTCACGTGAGAATAGTCGTAAAACATCGGCCTGTCCTCCTCGTCACGCTAATGGAATGTTTAGACAAAAAAAAAAAAAAAAGAAACGAAGTAAAAAAACGAAACGATCTTTCGTATCTACTGTGTTTACCTCGAAGGTCGTGCTAACGGGCTTCGTAATCATTTTGATGAGCTACTATATCCGTAACACATATATCTCTACGCAGATAATTAGTAATTTGTGAAAACAATCGTACTGCATTCTTTGCTAAATTATTAATAAACCTATGACTAATAAAAATTAAATTACGTATCTTTCGAACATTGATTGATACGAGTACGGTAGCGTGGAGCTGCAGTTAAGGATTGCTTGACGTTATTTTGATCAACACACGTTATTTATGGCTCATGTCGTTAGAGAATTGGGAGTCTCACGTTTCGTAACAGCTTTACGATCGCCGATAAAATTATGCAACGTAATCTAATACGTATCTCGTTTCGCTGGTGTCCCAGGAGCCAGCTCGCTGCCGCGTGCTTTTCGCTCACACGAGCACACGCGAGCTGACAGCCGGGCAAAATCGACTCTTTGTTATTGTGTTCCAGATAGAGCGTGTTCCTCTCTTGATGTGACGTCGATGCCCGTGGGAATGCTCGAAAAATTACGACAAAATTTCCTACATCCCATCGATGGCATCGAGGTCATGATTTGTCAGCACTCGATAATATTTATGTGAACGATTGATGTCTATATTGCCAAATTTATTATTTTGTAATAACGTCACGTTTACATATTAACGTTACGTTTATTTACGCAAAACTTTGTGCTACTTTTGTAATTTGAAACTGGAGAAATCTAGGTAAATAATAATTTGTACCGCTAATTTACGAGAATATCGTGGCATATCCTTTTCTAACTAATAATGATCCAATCGAGTTTGTATTTAAATTTATATTCCCTTCAATTGTTACGATTTACCGCAATTGGAACGATTTCACGTTACGAATCCACTACAACTGTTTACATTATCTAAAGAAAAAAAAAAAAAAAATAATTAAGACCTCGGGAAGCTTTGGATTCGAATTTCGCGAGTCTAGAAATCACGTTACTATCCATCTCTAGTTAATATCAATATCAGGAACTTTCGACCGCGGCGGCGATCTTTCCCAGGAGACACGTGTGCGTAGGTGTCGATAATCGCTCGCAATATGCGTGCACACGCAAACACGTGCACATGGGTGATAAAAATTCGCAGCCGTTGGCATTCTCGATAACCGTGTCTCTCCTCTTTCTTTCTTTTCTCTTTATTTCTCGCCTGTGACCAATATACTTTTTTGTAGCAACCGCAACGTCGTCGATAAAAGGGAACCGGGCAGAAAGTTCGGTAACCACGTAGAGAAGCGGGGCAACGATTTACGCCACGGATTTTTCATACGGTTTATTTTTGTACCAATGAATTCTTATTTCGCCTACCAACGACTGAAATCTCTGCCATTAATGACCTTCGTTGTAGATAAGCGGGACGCATACGATAAGAAGCGAGCGCAATACACTTGTCTGTTATGTATCTGTGCGTTGTTTGTGCAATTCGCTTGTCAAGAATTTCGATAAACACCGTGAGAGTGAGACAGAAAGCAACGGAATAAATCGCGGGCAACGATATAGATACCGGGGGCTGGGATTTATTTATCAATAAACGCATTCACGATATTTTCAGATCGCGGACAGAACGAAGTAAACATAATGCTGTTTTCGTGCTGGTCGGAAGATGGCTTCGATGCGCTCTCGACGTTCGTTACGAACATCCAAGCGATTTCTCTCGTTACACATAATAATCTTGAATCTTAGAGTGGTTCCAATAAGTATGAAAGTATGTATGTATTTACTTGCCAGCTGCGGACTACGTATTCACGTCATCGCGTCACAAGTCCAGAATAGCGTTTCGATTCCAAATAAATTTCATCGTGTGACTGCATTCTTTCTCGAACAGTTGGTACGACTGCGACATTGAAAATGACGCTGAAAATAAAAATAAATGTCAGATATGTTACAAAGAAGGGACGACCGTGACCTTGGAGAAATTTAAAGATTGTCGAACTAACCTCTAAGCCCGCTTACATACCTATTGCGGGATCGTTGTCCACGAATTTTTATTCTCACGAACAGTACTCACGAGTTCACGTCCACATATATTCGAAAGAGATTCGCGATCGCGTCAGGAACGAACATTACGCTCGATGTGTCATCGAAATTTATGACGAGTACGATATTAAGGCGCGAACAGCGTAAAAAACTCGCGTCACGAAAATACAGCACGTACAGAAGAGGTTAAGTTCGCGACGCAAAAAGAACCGCGACCGTTCTCTCTAGAATTTCGATGTAATATATCCAAGGGCCAGCGGCGTAAATATTTACACCTCGTGAAACGCATACGGTTGTGTTTCATACCGGTGATCCCTGGAAGCGAGAGTACACACGAGAGAAGTTACATTCGGGAAAAACAGAGTGTAGCGAGCACGATGTATACACTGTCACCAGAGCAGCGTATTTACTGACCGCAAGAATACGCGACATATAACGCTTCGAAGGGAATCCGTGCTCGGTTTTTAGAATGTTTCGTGTCCTTGTTCGAAATTGTATATAGGACTACAAGTAAATACTTGGACATACCTCTACGATAACTAGATTATGCGCAAAATATTGTACATTCGCTTATCATTGGCATGCGACCATACGTCTCGAGTTGAGTCATTGCTAATTAGAAATAGAGACGTGGAATCGGGCACGTACACTGACTGTACTACGTATTACGCTGCCAACTACTACGTCAAAGCGATAGAGAGACTCGCGAAAACTTTCAACAACGTATCGTGCATATAATCGAACATCGAAAAGGTTTTCCACGTGATAAGCGGTAACGAGATTGAGACGTTTCCGTGGACATCAGCCAGTACGAAGCATCGAAGCATAAAAAAAGAGGCAAGAGTTCGGTTTCCTTCGTGCCAATCCACGAACGCCATTTCTGACTGTGTTAATTCAACTCTGTCTCTGGGTGTTTCCTTCCGAATCGTTCAACCCGCTTTCCCTTCGCAACGAGATTCGGGATCCGGTAGAAGTGAATTTTCAATTTACAGAGCATTATCTCGTTACGATTTCTGCGTAAGTTCGAGAGATACGTCGACTCGCGATAGTATTCGTGGCGCAAACACGTCCCCTTGCACGTACGCGCACACCCGTATCCAGGATTACATATTCGTAGGCCTCCTCGCCGGCTTCGAAAAGTAAAACGCGCGCTCGTGTTGCAGCGCCGGCTGCGAGTGCGAGAAGGACAGACGTATAAGCGGGAGAAGGACAGAAATATAGAGAGGTAGCGTGCGCCCGTCGGAGGGACGACAACGGCGCGCATCGATTGGCGCGCTAGCCGTGACCCCCACCATGCTTTCGCTTTCACCCAATGGGGCCTCACTTTCGCGCTCGCCCGCGCGCCGAGCCACGGCAGCCGGCACGCTGTCGTCGCCGGCGCTCAGTGACTGGTGCACCCTACGTGCGAGCAAGTGTTTTTCGTCGTGGACTCTCCGTGTGGCACGAGAGAAAAAGAAAAGAGAAGGAAGCGGAGCCTCGGTGTGCGTGTAGGTTTTGTTGGATCCGTTGTGTCGTCGTTGTCGTCTCTTTCGTTTGAGCGAGCCGGGGAACGCGTCACGGAACTTCGATCGAAAATTGCGTTCCACGCTGCGCGCGCTCTGCGCCGGTGACCCTGACATTCGACGGACGAGAGCGAACCGACACATTTGCCCGACCGTGCCGGTTAGAGAATAATCTTTCGTACGATATCGTTGGACACCGAGTATCCGAGGCCTTCGTCGACAATATACGCAGTTTCGAGCACGAACAGTCATCGAGAGACTTAGACTTTGTCGAAACTACCGCGACGTGGCGTCGCGGAACCACGCTGACCTTGACTTTGTTGCATGAAACACATTGCGACGCCACGACCGAAAGACAGATTCTTTCCGAAATCGAGTCGCGCTCATTATTTACAGTGATATTTCTTATAATCGTGTTTGGAGTGACCATTACTTCTGTTTTTCACAAATTCTCCGTGTTGAGAGGAAAGAACATCAGCGAATGACACTTAGTTCCAGCGTGTGTTCGTTCTATCCCTGATCACCGATCGAACCGGCGCGATTTTTCTCGTTGTGGTGCGCGCCTTTTTTTCTTTCAGTACCAGATACATCCGCTGCGTGTCTCTGCAATTTACTGCGCGCCACTTGGCAAACCATCAAGAAGCCACTCATTGAATGGATGTGCGTGTGACGACGCAACCGAGACGCGGGAAATGCGTGAAGATGGAAGAATAGAATAACCGAGGCGTAACGTGAAAGAAACGAAGTTGTATAACGGTTAGCCGTGCAGAAGTTTACCTCTGATTAGCTACTTTGTCTACGACCGGAGTGTCACTTATCTAGTTTCCCTAGAATCGAGAAAACACGATACGAAGCGTTGGTTTGTGGTTCACAACGGTGTACAACGAGTTGGAAGAGACGGGCCGGTTCGTAAGGGCGGGTTTGACATCGATCCGTGAGGAGGAAGTGATGGCACCGCGGCGTCACGCGAACGGCCACGCTGGTGTACTGATGGAGAACGGCGGAGGAGGAGCCGGTGGCGGTGGTATAAACGACACGATGGAGAACAACCTGCTAACACAGAATCAGACGACCCGTTGCTGCACGCCTACCGGCGAGTGCCTCCGGGGTGACGCTTTAATTCGCTTAAACGCTTTACACGACGCGGTCAAGGTGATGTGCAACAACGATAACTGCCCGATCGGTCAGTTCATGCATCGCGAGTGTTTCGACGCCTGGGAGCAAACCGTGCTTACGTATTTGAAGAGTTGCGGACGCGCCCGTAGCTGGTCCGAGCGACAGCGCCATCAGAATCTTTGGACGAAAAAGGGTTACGATCTGGCCTTTAAAGCGTGCGGCTGTCGTTGCGGACGTGGACATCTGAAGAAAGATCTCGATTGGATGCCACCGGGAACCGGGAACGTTACTGGTAACAGGCAAGACGAGAACGAGGCGAAGAAGAAGAAACGACGCAATCGTCAGAATACCAGACCTACTTTAGCCGTTTCGGCTGGACCGCCGAGCCACGGAAATCACGTTTCGACGAATGGTCGCGGTCCAACCGAGGCACAGTTGATCGAATCCGGTCGTGGAAGGGCTGGCTCGCTCTCGTCCAGCACTGGTTCCAGCTCACCACCGGCCACCAGCGAACCCAGCGTTAGCCCCCTTCATCAGCCCCAGGTCATCATGAAGAAGAAGAGCAAGGTTGATTTCTTTAGTGATCGAGCTCGGTGAGTTTTTAATCTTTTTCTGCTTTTTTTTACTACTTATCTTTCTCTTATCTTCTTCTGATCTTTTATTTTTTTGTGCTGTATAAAGTACTAAATCGAACCTACATTGATACAGCTCTCTTTATCGGTTTATTTACTATCTGATTCTTAAAACAAGGTAATTAATATTATCTTGTGCAATTAAGCTGGATATGCGTATGATATATGGTCATTTGTAAAAGTTGTTGTATATCTTATAAAAAGTTATTATTACTTAGACGACTTCAATTTGTAAAGTCGACAACGTGGTTTCCGAAAGACTCACATCGCACTTGGAATTCGATAACGACGATCGAACCAAGTTGTTTTTTTAGGAAAATCAGAACAATTCGCGTGGGATGAAATTTCATCTACGATAGGATTCAAAGCTTAATTTCCATATTTGTATGCATGTCCAAGCTTAATATCCAAATTTAACCCACGTATACGCAAATCGTAACTTACAATTTGTTTGTCACGTTGAACGTCACTGAAGTAGAAAATTAATATCCTGCTTGCGCGATGCGAGCTGAAGATAGGCGAAAAGTTTTTTAAGTTGGTGGTGACCCTTTGCAATTACGTGAATTTACGCGGCAGAAATTAACCAAGGTTTTTTGAATTGAAAGTGGAAGGGGGAAAAAGTGGTTGGCTTGTTACAAACAATAATTGGCCCGACGGTCACGATACCGATGGCTTCCTGTGAGGTCCACAACGTGTAAGAATACAATTATCGCGATCCCTTATCAAAGTGGTCACGTTTCTCTCCCACGCAAGCTCTTCTGGCCTCGCTGGTTTACTTTCAGTGACGTCGATAAGAGGAACGTTTCTTTCGAATCGCAGGCTTAATACGTAGTCACTACTAGTTACTCGTTCTCTCCTTCGCGTCATTTTCATCCCACGCCATTAGTCATTTGGTTAAATTGGCAAGGTAACTTCGATAGAACCATCACGTGGAATATATGTTGATACTCGAGCTAACCGAAAAAATTTGAGTGACCTTGACACAGTTAATCAGGATATCTCAACCTATTTTGATTTTTTGCACTATAAAGAAGTTTAATCTTTGCTAAAAAAAATTCATTATTCTTCGATCAATTGCACAGTTTTTAATACGCAAGGATAGTCTTAAGAATATCCGATTGCTTACGCATAATTAAGCATATCTTATCGACAATTATGAAACAGTAAAAACGAATATTTAGAAATAATCTAATCTCGATAAATATTTATCAGTATACACTAATAGGTCAGTAGTTTGAAAATAAGTTAGGTTCGTACAAAGAAAAACAACTATGTTTTATAAATTGAACGTAAAATGCTCAGATGACCAGATAATTCTCTGATCAAACTGTACGAATCATTTACAGTGGACAACCTGATAAATTAAAAAGTAGAAAGAAACGATACGGAGAAATGTTGCAAGCACGATTTTAAAAAATTCGTCTTAGAATTTTGCGACTGTCTATTCCTACTACGAAGAAGAATAAATTTTAACGGTAGGCGAATCTCACAGTGGAAAAATATACAATGATGTTCGCCTATGGATATATATTTGAATATCGTGGTATAAAGATTAAACCGGAACGTCGTATATGTATCTCTAGTTTCCTCTTATGATTCTCATACCTTGGAAGCAAGACAAAAATGATAAACGCGAGGGTAAGAAGGGCGAAGGATTTCGAAGGATTTTCGATATAGAGCTTTTGTCACGCCCTTGAATGTGTCGTGTTAAAGTTCAGCCTCGCGAGAAGCAGCGCGGGGACGATGGAATCGCGTATTTCAGGGGGTTAAAACGTACGAACGTATTCCGTATGGAAAGCACACGCTTCCGTCGTTCCTCCTTTTATAGCGCGATTTCGAAGCTCGTATAAAAAACGCGGCCGGGAATATTTTCATCTCTTGGGCGTTGGAGTTGTTTCACGTTTGCGGCGTATATATATACGGCTATAAATAATCGCTGTGGAGAAAGGAGAGATAGAGAAAGAGAGAGAGAAAGAACGGTGTTTCGCGAAATACTTTGGTCGAAGGAGCCAGATGGTGGCCAAATGACGGGAAAAGCGGTCTCTCTTGTGCTTCAGAAACCGATAGAAAGAAGAAAACGCACGGAATCTTTGCGAAGTGAAAGGAAGGGTGTCGGATCGAGAAATATAACGCGTATCGGCGACGTTTTCGGTAGGTTCGTTCGAGCGTACAATACCGGCGGCTCTTCGCAAACACGCGATATATTCGGCTACGCAGAAGTTCATGGATGAATTGAGCTGGTAATTCGATCCTCGCTCGCATCTTTGAAAGGACCGGCCGATGATCTAAATCGTAGATAGGTACTTTGCCTCCAGGCTTTTCTTCTCAGGCGACGTACACTTCCTTTGTCGCTGCCGGTCTTTTAAGAAATCGTAAACACAATGTTCAATCGGTCCTTTTATCCGCGATCTTTCGATATTCAAACTTTCAGAAATATTTATTCGAATTGGAACGTTGGACGAAGCGTTAAAAATCAAACGAGCCGTGTGCACAATCGCGAAAGTCTTTTTATGTTACTGCACATGTTCTTGCTACAGACTATTCTACTGACAAAACTGTCGCGTTCTTATTTCCACCGAATATATTCGTTGTTGTTACGTCTTCGTACGTAAGATTAGATACAGTAATAGCACAGAACGAAAGTCACGAAGCATAGCGCTATATATTTCAGTGATAATAAGTTTTTCATAGATTATACGATACAACGACTTTTACGAATTGCTTTACTACATCGACAAAAACAAATTGAGCCCGTGCAAACCGATGCATTCTTGGGAAACTACTAAACCAGCGCCAGGAATCAATCGTCCAAGTCACATATTGTGGCGAGGAAAGTGTCTCTAGACGCGCGTATCGTAGGATATGAATGAACGCGGAGGCCTGTTTTCTCGGACGCGTAAGTCGTTGGAGTATGGATTCTATGGGCGTACGGTTATAGGTCGTCTTTTCGAGTTCTCCTGGCGAAGAGAGCAAGGAGAGGAAAAGTGGCAAACAGAGACGATTACGAGGATGCCCCACCCATAGTACGCACACTGGGTATATCCTATATTTAGATCCAGTCTTGGAACTTGTCCTATTTCTGTTTATTTTCCACCGGGTTCGATGGGTAGTCCTCGCTGAAATCTCTTTTCGCTAAACACACTGTACGATGTATGTATCTATCTCTGTATTCATCGGTTACGCGATTCTTTATTTTGACTGGATTCTGTTGACGGCGTTGGATTCGTATCTGGGAACTTTTCTCTTTAATCTTCGCCGTCAACCAGCGAGCATAACGTTTAATAATTCCTCGTACTTTCTCCGTTTTCGATAATGTTATTTCTACGTTGTGCACGAAACCGTGCTTAACGTAAATTGTTGCAACGGTTCACGGTACGGACACTCAGCAATCTGATAAGCCCTTTATCTTGGTGTTTCTCCAAGGTGCAAATTATTTATTTTCTTTGTTATCGACGCGAAATCTCACTTGGTTCCATCAGGGTGTACACAAGGAGCGAGTCTGAAATTCGTGCATCGTTGGATCCAGGCGTCCCATCACCTTTATCGTGATCGAACCAAGAAACAGGGAGGCGACTATCTCCTTTTTCGTTTCGAACGCGCCGATGCGAATCGCACTGGCAGATATTTCGCAGTTCGTGGTTCACGCGCAGTGAAATGCACCGGTTGACTTGCGGCTCTTCCTCTCCTTTCTCCCTCTCTTTGCTTTCTCACCTGTAGATGTACATGTAAGATGGAAATATGCAGAGTGTTTTAAAAAGTTGGATCAAACTTCGGGAGCGTTGTAATAGAGGGGTGAGTTGGAGTTTTATTCGTGTCAGAATTTTAAAAAGAAGCTGTTATTTTAAGCGTAGAATATCTAAATTGTGTCTGCCGGAAGAGAAAGAAAAACCGCTACGTATTGCACAAGTTTGATATGAACTTTTTGAAACACCCTGTATATGTACACGTGTCGAACAAGAGATACGAGCTGGTATTGGTTACCATTGGGGGTAATGCGACGAGGATGGTAAAGCGACGGAGGAAGAGAGGAATGGCATGGGATGGTCGAAGAAAGAAGGAGAGAGGGGAAGAAAGAGAGGAGAGAGATTGCTCGTAGCCTTGACCGTGGCCACCTCCTCAGGGCCAGCGAGCGAAGAGAGGAGCTTGACGCTCTAACAGCCTCCAAGGCCAACTGCATGGAATCACGCCACCGCGATGTATTTAAACGGGCCGAACGCCGGGAATGTTGTTAAAAAGTCCCCCTTTGTAGCTCTTCGGGTTCTTCCATCCTCGGAAGATGGGCACCGCGAGCTTAATCTTCTGGAACTCTATTTCTCGTCTTGTTATTTTCCATCCTTTGCAACTTTCGTGAATTTCTTTTCCTAGGAATTTAAAAATCTCTCAGCTTTATTTCGTTGCATCGTTCCTTTGTGCGTAAGACTAAACGAAAGTACATGATTATTCACATTCGTATTGAAAAGTCTCCGCCCATCGTTTTGCGACTTTTCAAACATCAAACGATCGAAGATATCGAGCGTTCCCACAAGTATAACGAAAACTGTATTTTGTTAATTTTTGGTGTTGAAATTACGCTCGCAACTAGCCAATCGTCGTAATACTAAAACGACCAATTCCAAATGATTCGCTATCGAAAATTTGTCAATAGTTGCATAGAGAAAGATCGATTAAAACCATCGATATTATATGATCCGTAATCTCGAATGTAATATCGAATTATGAATTATGCATGGTTCTCTATCGCAAAGAACACCACCGAAGCAAGGAACTTCATCGTGTTGTAATCTTTTATGCTTCGATTAAAAGGACCAACTTCGAGCGACCATTATCTCGAACACACCATCGAATTGCAAATTGCGAATGGTTCTCCGCTGTAAAGAAAACGCACGAGCGGAAGAAGGAGTATGTTCGGAGCTCTCTCGTTGATATTTCGTCGACATTTTTCCAGGGAGGCGATTCGAATTTATGCCGGTCGTGATTCTTTTTTCATCCAGACTGTGTCGCGATCACCCTCGCGTTATGCCACGCATATAGAGACATTTTGGCGCCGCAACGCGACCTATAAATCCCGCTTTCGCTGAAGTGCGACGAGCTAAGGGGTTTGTTCCTCCCCCGTCGCGTTACTCGCGTTTTAAGCAAAAATAAATAACGACAGTAGAGAGAGGTGGTTGGTAGTGTTACACAGCCGTCTCCACGATCGCTTGTTTCTCTCTTTCATTCGAATTCGTTCTTCCTACGCCATTTTCATCCCCTCTTCGTCTCCTCGTCCCATCCTTTGTATCGAATAATTCGTACGAGGGGTGGAAACTCGTGGATCCTTATTTTGCACGCGTTTTACGATCTCATTAGGCTGTTCGTAAGAGGCGGAATACGATATACATATATGTATATATATATATAATATACGTAGACGTATCAAAGCATTCGTCGACGCAGAACTTTGATGCTTTACTGCCGCCTACGAATTATCGCTTTGAGGGATCGACCATGGTACCTCGCTTCAAAGGGACTGGCGAACAAGAGTGGATCGCTGGGGGAACTGCGTAACGGTAAATAAGGGATGTACGAGCTAATGGGAATCAATCTTTAACTTCGAGATCGCGGCTGTTAGCCTAATGGTAATTAAAAACTAGCAGAGACCGAACGCAAGATCCATTCGTCTTTTTACAAATTCCTCGTCGATTGATCCAATCGGGCTGCTGTTTCAATAAATTTCATGCTTTTGAAAGATGCCAAGATTCGGATATCCCGATTGTTCGATGTAGATTTACGGTTAGGGCACCCGGAAAGAGAATGGCACTCAGCGGGAAGAATCATTGAATTTTTGGCGGTGCGGTAAAATTCCATGCGCGCTTTCTAGTTTAATTCGCAGTTGAGGGGCAATATCATCCATGGGGGAGGGACCATTTTCGAGTGGAATTTCTCAAATTCTTTCGAGCATTTCGTTTACTCGACGGGAAAACACGCTCGTTCGTATAATTCGGCGACTTTCTGCCGAGGTCGGAGAGAGGAATTCTGCTTCGCATAAACTCGAGGGGGGCACCTGTGAATTCTTCGTTTCGTTTCGCAATCTAAAGTTGCACGATTCCTCGAGATCGACGCGTGCGTGTAAGCTTACCAGATAACGATAACGTGTATATTACTACTACCTGGACGGGAAGCTCGAGTTCGCGGCTGCGTCAGGTAAATGGAAATCGCGAAGACGAAAGGGTTAAAGCGTTTGGAACTACGTACACCGGTTTACGAAAGTACTAGAACGCTCGTCTGTTTTTATATTTTGAAATTTCACTAACGCTTTAATGGCATGACAAATATTTTCATGCCGATTAATTATTAGGTCCGAGTATATTAAATTTCGTCTCGTTTCCTAATACTTTTACACGATTACAAAAATTTGATAATACGAAATATAGAATTTTATACAAAAGTAATTCACTGGAAAAGGACGCTGTGACCAAGTACTCTTTGCATCTACTAAATTATGCATTACAAAGATACGAAAATTTATTCAAATTACGATTAAGTATGAAGAGTAGTTTATTACAAACCTGTTAAAACGAAGTGACAAATGTTGGTCAGACTGCAAATGATCGATCGAGACTATACAATTTTTACGTTTTGGGATACGTAACACGCACGATTCAGGTGAATCTCAGCGCGAAAAGCGAGAACGAGTGAAACATCTCGCCCCGTCTTCTTTAAGATATCCTTGGGGCGGTTCGTCGGCCCGAAGGGTCGGGGTTCAGGGTCAATCCCCGAACTCGTCCTTCCTATCCCGGATCCCTTTTCTTTCGGCTTATTTCCACTATTACTTCGCGATTCCACGTAATGATCGTTTTCCACCGCAGAACCACGCGACAGAAACGCTTCCGCTCGGTGAGCAGCACGCGACGATCCCCTCCGACGATGAATAATTGCTTCTACTCCTAGTACAGACATAAGCAACTACGTTGATGTTCGAGTACATGATTACTTGGCACATCTCGTGAGCATCGACATTAATTATTCCTTAAATATTCATAGTTATTTATCTACCACTTAAACACGACCATGTGTACCACTTATCGTAACCAGGAATTGAATTTCGCGGATAGAAAAGCTGTTTCAGATCTTGTTCCCAGTTCCCTTAAGATATACAACATGTCTCAAATAATTAAGGATTTGGTACGGATAAGATCAGTGGATATTTTAATACGGAGTAGATATTAATAGCTAATGATTTTGTCGATCGATAAGATTATTCTAGCCTTACAGCTTTTATAGCAATGCTTCCAAGTATATAGCTTAAGCTGATAAAATTCAAACGTTTGACAGAAGTTAAATAATTGCTTTATTTGCAATTATCTTTTAATATAGCAACCAAAATAAGTGTTTTGCTGGGGCAACGAAAGTCTATCGCCCCAGCACTAATGAAGCTTTAAGCCGTCTATGCTTATATATTATTTTTTGTAATCATGTCCAAAGAAAAATTACAAAGTTTGGCTGTAAAGACAGGCCTGGCACACCGTATATAATATATACATATATGCATACACGATGGCAACAACCCTGACATTTCAACTCGATTATTATGCAGTCGCAATCGAACGGGGTCGTATCGGTTACGAGTTATTCATTTCGTAATTGTTCGATTCGATTTACAAAGCGGTGGTACAGAGGAGCGAAAGAAAGAGAGAAAGAGAGATGAGAGAGAGGGTCCGAGGTTAATCGAGTCGTCGATAACTGAAAATAGAATTTTTACGGATCGACTGCTATCGGAAATTTCACCGCTCGTCCACCAAACAACCGACGCTGTTTGTTTTTCCATTTAATACGGTTTTTTTTCCACCGCCTAGCCACCGTGTGTACTCGTTTCAGGAATAAGAACAGTACTTGTATCGCGTATTTGGACATTCCCAAATTATTGCGAATATATAAAATGTCTATTTCTTATTTGTAATTCCGTTGCCCTGCGAGCCAAGAATGATTTCCTGTTATTCCTTGTAATCCTAGTAGCTAACCTAATTGTATAAAATATACTTTCCAAATAAAACTAGTTAATCTAATTTTGGTCTCTGATTTTATCTCGGACAAGCGTATAGAGTTAGCGACGAGCTTATTTCAATTAAATCGTACGTCGGGAGGTTAGTATTAAGTGGCGTAAATTAAGTGGTCGAAACATGACAAATAATTGAAGAAGATGAAAATTGATTCTGAAAAGACACTCGAGTTAAGAGACTGCAGGCAATGTTTAAAGTTAGCGTCTTAAAGCAATTGAAATACGTGTACTTCACGATGTAGTTTATATAGATTTTATGAAGTGTCAGCTATTCGTTACAGATAAATATGTAACTCCTCGAGTGATGCAGTAACTCTCTCAATTTCGGTTTAACAGGACATTTAATCTCAGTTATGGCAAAAGAGCACGGCATTAACGATAGAAAAACGTTACTCTCTCGTAAAATCGAAACTTATATGTAATATATAATAAAAATATCTGCCTTTTCGTACAATTCCATTAGATGGCTAAATACTTATGGACGGTGATAATGTACAGTCTACCCTCGCTACGAAGAGAAACGTATGCGTTTCGAAAGGGGCGCCGACGTTAATACGTAGCTTCGCTTCTCGTTGGCAATTATCGTACGATTAAATACGATCATGCGAGTATAATTTGAAAGCCAGCGGCTACAATTTACCTCGTTACGCGTTTGCATTCTGTTCTCGAACAGTCTCGTGCAATTAAAGAATAATACCGAGCCTATACTTCGGGGGACGATAAAAGAGCCGAAAACGAAGCTAACCGAAAGAATGAAAATCTCGTAAACGTTGGTTTTGTTGCTTCTTAATTGTAATCGTGACATTTACTGGCCATAAGAGCACGATTTACGTGTTCCTTCTTATGGAACAGAATAAGAATTCGAAATAATTGTTCCATAAATATTTGTTCTCGTTTAGTGATTTCTTTTGGGTAAATCAGAGTGAAATGCCATCAAGGCTCGTATGATCGATACCTTCTAATTGTACAACAGGAAATTTTCCCAAACGTACTGTTAGTGTTACTTCATTGAAATAAATTACCTCTTTCTGCGTGTATTTACCTTTCGTCGTTCTCCTTGTTTCTCTTTCTCTTCTTTGGTCATTGTAAAATATTTCAAATAAAATGAACGAGATGCTTCGTATCGAATTCTAAAGCCAAACATCTATATATTATTATATGAATATTATTCCCAATATATTAATATCTATCGAGACAATTTTTATTTTGGGTTATATAAACTTAATAAAAAAAGCAGGGTTAAAGAAAACTCTCCCTATTTTCTCTGGTTTCTCTACGCTCCATTATGCCTCTATTCTTCTACGTTGATGCGTAATTTCAACGCGTCTAGTTAAGGCTGACGGTTTTTCTCGAACGAAACGCGCGGTTATATCGTCGCGGTGAACGGGAAAGTTTATAAAGGGATTAAACTTTATTATATCAGGCTGCTCAGCAGGGTTACCGTGAACTTCAAATTTTCACCCCCGAGTTCACCTCTGATTCCCTGGTGTTGCTCTTCGTTCATGGTATATCGCGGTTAATAATAACAGGGCGACTTTATTATCGGCGCATTTTTAACCAGTCAATTTAGCCAAGTTCTTTTTCCTTTCTCCTTTTCTCGTAACAGAAAAAGAAGGAGCAAGTATACAGGTTCGTGAATGTATTCGAACACACGTGTTAGGTACCTTTTACGAATACATTTTATGTGTTACACGAAACATTTTCACGCATCGTTAGCGTTGTAACGTTATAGGTTTGTCATGATCGTATTGGTAAATTTTGAAAGAAATTTGAAAGTGCATTCTGTGAGACCATCTTTAGTAGCAATTATAATATATGTATGATAACTATTCACGCAGTATACTAGTTTTTCATTAAACGTTGCAATAAATGTCTTGTAATTTTTATATACATTTTTGCGATGGTTTGATAAATTTTGTCAACATAATGACGGTAGACGTGCGTTATCAGGATGCTAATGAAACTACAAAATCTTTTTATATAAACTCCGTACAGATTAGGACGTAAAAGATTTTCATGGTAAGTGTTCACATACTTTCACGAACCAGGGTATGTACACGAAGATTACGAGTTTAACGGCGAAACACGCGCATGATTCATCGAGTAATCAGCGCGTGGTACGGTTAGGTGTTTAAAAATAAATGGATTGCAGCCGATATCGAGCATGTTAAAATTAACCGTGCGAAATCCAAGTTCGGTACTGGGAACACGAATTGTTTCTCTTGACAATTAACGCGAGCATGGTAATAAAGAAACTTAATTCAGAACTTTCATTACCAAAGGGATCAAGAAAAACAAGGTTCGTAACCAGTAGTGGCCTGTTTCGTTCCGCTCTTTTCGAAGGAACTCACGCAACGCGAATGCGGTCGAGTGCAGACGCATTCGTAACGAGGTGTTTGTCAAATTTATGCAAATGAGATTCGGATCGCATAAAGCCGGTATAAAACAACGTGCCTTCCCGAACGTTATTAACATTCATGAACGCCGAAACTCGCTCTTTCTTCTCGCTTCTTTCTTCCCTTTTTCCCCTTTCCTCGCTGCCTATTTCCATCGAACGAACGAAATATCGTTCCATCGTGTTTTTCCGCTCTTTTCTTTTACATATTTTTTCTTCCTGTCGGGATCGAACTGAAATTTCAACGACGACAAATTACGACAGATCGACTCTGTCGCGGCAGCGCGATAAATACGGGTCGAACCCACGGCTGTTTCGACGTTCACGATACGCAACCGAGTGTTTTATTGCAAAAATGTTTATCTGGCCGACACGAAATGTTACGAGGGAACCGGTTTGACCGGTTCCATTGCCGACCACTTTCGGGAATCGGAAACAAATGTCGACCGATATAGAAATCTGGCCGATAATAAGTTTCGCCCGGTCCGAGAACCGGCTGTCTAGCCCATGGGAAACGGTTTACCTAGTTGGATTTGCGATTCACGTGAATGATTATAAAACCGAAACGAGTCTCGTTTGACGTTTAATATCTGATCCATCGGAATTTGTAATGCTCACGATAAAGCGAAATACCAAGCAACTTAATGGCTTATCGCGATTACGTAGTGTGTTCTTATCGTTCCTTTTAATATATTCGCTGCTTCTTAAATTACGACTATTCCATTCTGGAGTTGCGTTTCTTCCCTATAAATGACTTTATTATAAATAGTAATGACACATTCACGAAAGGGTAGGAAGGTGAATGTAATTGTCAAAATCTATAAAAGCGAAGATAATAAGAAGTAAAAGAAATAGTAACGAGAATAAGACGCGTTTATAAAAATATAAATTTCAATATATGATGTCGCGTAAATGACCGTACTCTACAAATAATGATTGAAGTAATAAAAGAATCAGTGAAAAAGGAATTTAATAATACGTAATTAACGAGATTATTGTAACGTCAAGTATCTGATTTCTTTACAAAGTAAGATTGCAAATGAGATAATAATTTTCAAGCGTTTGAACGATTTTTTAGTCGTTAACAGTTTCACATAATTTTTGCATAAGTGGCTTTATGCTTACGAAGAGGAATATATTGACGTATATATTCGTCAAGAATAGGTCGTCGGAGAATCTGACGGAGGATTTGGTAAATTGACGTGTGATCCCGAGGGGGCTTGTCGAGGTCATGAAGCGTTTTTCCTTTAAATTCTACCACTCGGCGAGTCCATCTCTTTCTGAACGTATTCATACGAGCAGACGGAGATCCAACTATTGCATTAGTGTTCATAGAGACGGAGAGACGAGTCTAGGAATATTCTAACAGCGTCAGAAGCGAACAATGTCAAGCGTATAAATGTATAATGCGGCCCGTCTACCATGGATAACAAGAACTGCTGGGTAGCCGTGACAGTGAGCAGCGAAATTTAATTTGAAAAGCCCATCAAAGATTTCGCGAATAATTCTCTCCCGATTCCCCTTATCCACCGCCACGATAATTAAACCTCCATTAACCTTTTGCGGCATATTAAGAATCGTATTAAAAATCTGTTCGGACGTGAACGTGATTTTTCCATTGTAAGAAAGAAAAGACCGTTCTCCCGTAGGGGACCACTTTTCAGTGACGCACAGTCTTGACAGAATCTCGATGTGTACTCTCGTCCATAAATATAGTAACGTAGGATTATTCAAGTCACCTAAACTTGGCTATTTTAAAATTCAATCTTGAACTTGGAAGCGAGGGAAACTGGAAGAAGTTTGCTCGGAATCTGAATCGTGAAATTGTTTATAGCATGCATAGAATAATAAAATGTCAGCGTTGAATATAGAAAGTGAAAATAGCAGTGAGAAGACACGACGGATATAGACAAGAAGAGAATTCTATTATATGAAATTGATGACATAGTTGTTACGATCATCGTATTACATATGTGAATATTTCAAACCAGACAATAATTCTGAAGGGTTTATTTCAATTTTCTTAAGCGTCTCGATACTTACGAATGGAGAAGTAGATTTCTTCTATTCTTTGGACGTCGACTCGCTGCTACATTTCTCTTTCTCTACGAATTACTAACTTTTTCCTCGACCAAACGACTGAGGAAAGAGAAGACACAAGAGATAGGGAAGAAAACGGATAAAAGGGAAAAAAGGAATAGCATTTGTAGCTACTTCCTCAGGAACAAAGACCGTTCACTCGTGCTTTATGTATACCTTGGAGGTGCACTGTGAATCCATATTTACGGGAACCCGCTATCTTTCGTTTCCAACGTTGCCCGCCTTTCCACGCTTTTCCAAGCTTCCTCGCGTCTTTTTCTCTCTTTTACGTTAGCTAAGGTTAGAAGCTGGCTCAGCGAAAGAAAACAAAAAGAATCAAGAAGATGGAGAGAATTTTTTTCGCTCTCCTTCGCTTATTTCTTTAACAGCATCGTGTGCTGTATATCGCGCGTAGTCAAGTGTAAATTATTACGGGCCTGAGGGTGGTTTACTGCTAATTGGTTTGTTAACGTCGTGTTTACCTCTCTCGAGACGCCGATTTTTCTTCCTTTCCTCGTCCTGTTCCTTCCTTCGAGTTAAGAGGAGAATTGGCCTCTATTGCGAGTGAATAGCTGCCCGAGCTTCTTTTTCGTGCTCATTTCTCGAAACATCAAACGACTAAAAGATGGTCGATTTACTGGAAAATAGCTCAGCCGGGTATTTTTCTCGATTCTAATTTACCAGTTATTATTATTTTCGACCTTCTTTGATTCCTTCTTCAAGAACAGGAAAATAAAAGATACGATCGAACTTTGGACTAAGCGATCTCAATTAACGTGGATTTTTCTCTTGAAAAATTTCAAATCGCTTTATTTGCTTCGTCTTACTATAGAAACATAGAAACGAGGCGCATACGTATGCATAGCGTACAAAATAGAATTTTCAACCAGCAGCACCGACATCGTACTCGAGTCAGCGAGAAGTAAAAAATTGCGCATGGACTTTAGTATCGCAAACTTCCACGTTATTTAAGGGTATGATGCGATACTCGCTTAAATTCCAATAGAATAGTTTCGATTAAATTCGATTGATGTAGCTAGTCCCTCTACTTAACGGAGACTCAAACGCGAAAGAGAAACGAGGAGAACAACAGCAAGGTTAATAGAGCAGCGCTATGTTTACTGGGAACGAATCGTGGTCGGTAGGGATCGTTCGAATTATATACCTGGAACAATGACGCCAGCCGGTGTATCTCGACTTTAAATACAAAATTCGTTTCGGCTTACGTAACACGATTATGCGAGAATTCGCAAACATACACGCGAACCATTACGAAACCGATTGGTCTCGACGACTGGATGGCGCCGCAGTGGATTTCGAATGGGTTAACCCGTTCGCAACTTCTGTGGGTCCCTATCGCACCACTAGAAGGAATTTTTTAATTAGAGACGGCGGACAAAGGTTGCCTGCACCGTTGGCGAGAGTCTCGTAATAGCCCATGCCCTTTCGACGAATTACACCGAGCAAGCTGGAATCCTCACGACGGGTATTTTTTTCTTTTCTTTTTTCGTTCCGCACTGCTTTCTTCCAGTCATTTCTAATTTTCCCCCCGCTTCTTCGACTTCGGGACAGAAACTATCGTAGGAATCTACAAAATCCAAAAAGATTCTCTACTAAGAGTATTTGTCGGTAGATAATTAACTTCTAGACGATTGAAGTAGGATTCGGGAATTGCAAGCATTTCTGTTATTATCCTCTGTTATTATCCTTACTCGAGCGTAGATAATAGAGAGACTTAGATCGGATCATCGTCGTACAGTAAAATGAGAAACGTTTATCAGAAATTAATCTCGACTGATCTTTTCGTTCCTACGAGAACGTAACGAAAATTCTTGTTATTTAAACGCTTAAACACTTGTTATTTAAAAATACGTAGATAGATTGCAAGGTAAAAAAATCGTAAAGAAACTTCAAATGCTGCGATAATTTTTTATTTTATTTTCACGTTACAAAATTATCGTCAACGATAATAGGATTGACGCGTAAGAGCTTTACGCGTATACTAGAAATCGAAAGCATTTTAGGAATTTACAGAATCCAAAAAGATTCTCAGCAAAGACCACTCGCAGGTAGGTAATCAGATCCATAGACCGTCGAACTAGATCTAGAAATCGTTTCTATCGTTACTTGCAAAGATTCTCCGACTCGCCCAGAAGTAGATAACCGAATGGAGACTCGCCTAACAGGATATGAAATCTAGCTCTTAACCAACTGGTTGCTCGCGGAAACTTCCTTTAAACGAGCGAATACTCTAAAGCGGAGCCGCGCCAGGGAATAAGTTTGAAGTCGTTTTCTGAAACTCTGGTCGTGGATTCGCGTTCTCTCCGGTCGTTTGAACGTGTCAGACGCGTAATCCGGAGATTCGTTGCGCGTATAACTGCGTACAAGCAAACTCGGAGCGGATTAACCAGTGGACGAGTATTCGCGTAATCCTCTCGCTCTGTTCGACCCTTAGATTCGTTCGGTCCGTTATCACAACGTGGATACGTCCATGTACAAGGAGCGCCTTATACCTGGTCCTTACGGTTCTTCCGTGACACACGGCCGGACTCCATTTCGGTTTATTGGACTTGGGATCCGTGTCAACCTTGTCCGTGGCGTTCTCTGCGTGCTCGTGTTGTATCTGTGTGGCTTTTCAGTTTCTCTTTCGGTCGAACGTGACTGTGAACCGAGTTTTAGAAACCAGTTTCATCGTTTCTCGAACACAGTAACACCTTCTTTGGTCGCTTGGGACCCACTCGGGTGCATAAACCACGAATCGTTATCGCGAGCGGTTGGAAGAAACGAGGTTCCTTAGAGCAGCGAATGCGCGCTCGCGAATCGCTTAATTTCTGGTAATCAAGACGATTGCCTTTTCTCTTTTTTGCCGATGACAAACGACGATGAGAATTTCGACGTATGAATTTTCTTCTCGCTACGCAACAAAGGATCTTACCTGAAAGTTACAATTATCGAGATTCTTACAAGTTGACAGATGTGAAAATTTGGATTGGGAAATACGAATATGAAAACTAGATTGTTCTTTGGCGCTAGATATTTTTACTAGAGACTGTATACTTCTTATACGCGTTTCGTCTCTTTATACGTTTTATTCGTGTATTTTATACTTTCTGTATAATTATATTAATAGGATTCGTAGTACTCGTAATATACAACAAAGACAATGAAATAATATCTTTCTTATATATTTCTGTATCTGTTTGCTAGCTCGGTTTTAATATCAAAGGACGAGAGATTTGTACAGACGGATATAAACATTTTGGGAAGCGTATCGAGAAGACGTAGGATATATACTAAAGGGAGGAATCGAGCAAACAGAGGTACATCTCCTTCGGGATAATTATTTGTAAACTCGCCATTATATTCCCCGAAATACTTGTGTTTTCCCCACAGTGCTTTCCTCTCCCGAGGCGTGTTTGCCCTGACGGGTGTATCGGCGCAAAAACCTCGTTGTCATTGCAGTCTCTGGAGGCAAATAAACGTTCTATTGCGATTATCGACTGGTTCTCCCAGGGACGCACGGTGGCTCGGTTTACTTTGCTTTACCCTCTCGATTTGGCCGGTTCCTGGCATCGGTGACAAGTCACTCGAGTTGCACAAAGCGTGTAACGATTCGAACGACGCGATGCCTGTGTTGTTGTCCCCCTTTTGCTCCGCTCTACTCTGGTCTTCTCTGCTCTGCTTCCGAGAGGGCGACTCCTGAATCTGACACGTAAAATCGCACGCTTTCAAGTTACACAGCCCCGTTGCTCCATGTCGGTAGCGACATAGTGTCAAAGGCAGTTCGCGACAAAGGATGTGCAGTGTGGACAGGACTTGACGAAATGCTCGCCGAGGAAGACCTTTTTGTCTCTTTCTACAACGGCTCGCGAAAGTAATCGGACACTCGCCGTCGAAAATTTTGATGGGTATATTACGCGCATTATATGGACGATTTTGTAATTCTATCGGTACTTTAATGACAAACGACAATCGCGATTACGTCTGTAAAACCCGAAACCAATACAAAAATATAAAGATATTGAAAATTCTTGTAAGATGCTTGTGAACGCTTGTCGAGCTTCTAAAACCTATGGAAACTTTCGAGACTTTTAAATTCATCAAAACTTTCACGATAACCAAACGTCCGTAACGTAATACAAAGACCAAAAGTTTTCTACGCTTCGAGTCATGTTTCAAGCGATCCGAATCTTTCGTAATCTATACGGATTTGAAAGGACTCGAAGCGTTTCGGATCCCATGACTAATTGTATGGTAATTTCGATCGAAGCGTCGAACTACTAATTAAAGGCCAAGACAGAAAAAGAAAATAAAGGTAAACGGATTGCAAAGATGGAGAGAGGGAGAGAAAGAAAAGGTTGCTCTATTGTGCGAACGATTTCATAAAACGACGACAAGCCGCGAAAACAACTCACCGCTATAAATGATAAGGATCTGGCATAATATTAGCCGAGTAAACAAATTTCGATCGGCTGAATCAAACACGCTGGCTTTTAAACGCGACACGCTCTCGCGGTTCTATTTTAAATCCGAGGGAAAGATAGATGGCTTTCTACAAGCTACGCGATTAAATCACAGCAGAATATAGCAATATTATGGCGTTAAGTGGTTAGTAGAATTTTGCTACGTTAATCCTTTGCACTCGGAATGCAAGTTACGCTGTCACGATTCTTTACGTTCCATACGACCTTTCATAAAAATTTCTTTCGCGACTTCCAACGAAATCTTTTTCTTGAACGTTTAAATGCAAAATATCGACGGTGGTAACTAATAATAATTACAAAATAGACGCTGCTGTCGATGTCTTGTTAAAATATTCATCTCGGATCAGCCAGATTTTCCCGAAGCTTCCGAAAAATTGAAAATTGATAATTCTCTTTCCAATCAAGAGTTTGTCCTTCCACGAACCGACCAGATTATACCACAGCTACAACTTAAGGAAGCGATCAAGTGCGAACGATCCTAAACAACTAGGAAAACTCCACCGGAGACGTCGAACTTTTAGTTTACTCTACGACAAAACTACTCTGACTCTTCCTAACGTCCAAATTATTATCCTGTGTTTTCTTCTATGAAAGAATTGTCCCCAGCTTAGTATCATTCGTGTATTCAGGTTCCATGGCGAACCCTTCTCCCTCTATCGGACCAAGTATCCGTGTCCACTGGTAAAGCCGAAGGATATTTCTCGGGAAGAGTGACCGTTTGTGTATCGAGGGAGAAACGCGTGTCTGTAAATATGTACACTGTGTACACTCCGAATCGAGGATAGCTACAGTGATTCACGAAAGTATCCGTGCACGTATAGAAAATTTGTACGCGTATTATACAAAGCACTCTGAAATTTCATTACTACTACGACGAGACACGATAATTGCGACTATCTTGGTATGTAACTGATCGTTCTTCCCCTGTAGTCTTCAAATACAATAGCGTGCAAATACTTTTTATAGCCGTCGTACAACTCACGTGGTGAAGCGGACTCGAGAAGATCAGGATTGTCGATTCGGTGCACGTATCAGTGACCGGTGTCGGCCCACGATTCTTCTCTCTTGCATTGACAGTTGTGAAAGTTAGTTTTTTCTTTGCTCGCGCCTCTCCATTCCGCATACTTACATATGTATGTCTTCCTATTAATAGGAAGCCTCAAACCGACCGGAAGAACCGGTCTTCGCGATTCCTCCGTGCATCTTGCCCATTCTTGTAGCGACTCCTCCGAATGCTCCGCTCTTGTCCACTTTTCGAACGTGTTATCCGACTATTTAATGCGCGTATACAGAGATTAAAACGCATAGTTTTATGTTTGAACGCGAAAGCTTGACCTAATCAATGGGCTATCAAATTGCCTTTCAGCGTATGAAGCTAATGTGGCGAAAATGACCTGTAAAGAAGTAGTTAAACGCATCTCTTTCTGGTCTTGCGTAAATAGGGAATCTTGCTTGTTCTTCTGTCGACGATCTTTCTCATAGACGAGGTTCGTGAATCCTGACTACGTTATTAAATCGAGAATACAACTCGTATGTTTCGTTTTTTTACGGCGCGTCAGTTATATCAGAATCGTCCTTTTAATCGATCTTGGAGACAAACGTGTACTTTCTCAACCACCTCGTAATTCGAAAATAATTTCTCGTTGTATCAAAGTATTGTACGCTGTAAAAAATATTGAAATTGAAAAAGATTCGATTACGCATAGGAAACCGTTACGTAGTTTGGTGTGATATACAGACAAAGGGTCAGGGTCTCGTTTCCAGTCTAGTGGAAATTATCGATCGATATTTTCTGGCCATGCGGGGCAACCAACGTTTTCCACCGTTCACACGGTACAGAAGCAAGAGAGTTTTCTGTATACGGATCTGTTATATGAAAAGCTCGTAAAAGCATCCCAGGACAATCCGGACGATGGTCCATTGTATCCGAGTTCCTTCTTGAGAATGGACTTTCCATTATCGTCGTTCGACTCATTAGCGCACACCTGCGAGTTGCTTTGGAAGAATTCGAAGCCGTTGGTTACTCACCTCTGCCCATCTTAACTGTCTAAAGAGAGTGAGTGCGGTGCTCGGAGGAAATTGCAGCTGGCAGCTGCTCCACAGCCTCCTTAGTAAGATCCTCACGTCCTTCGTAAGTAATTCGTGAAGCGAATCCCGCCAGTCTCATCCTCCTAGCTAGCTAGCGAGGACGTTGTGACCGCGGAACTTTTCAGGATTATTCGCTTTGCAACTTTGTGACAACTTGTCTATCGAAGCAATACGTTGCAGCTCGCATTTTCGTTTAGTCTGTTGATTGCTTTGGTCGACCACTGCAGAGAGACAGAAACTTTCGGAATAATAATTTTCACGATTATTTGAAGAACGACAAAGTCGTTATGTGAACGATAGACAAGGTAATACGTGAAATACTTCGATACTTTAATATTAAAAATTACGTTGTTTCTTATTCTACTTATCTTTCGAACATTCACTTATATACTATAGATATACCGGTTTGTTCTAAGTTTAACAGATTTATCGATAGAAATTCGTTCTGACGCTATTCTGTCTGTGAAAATACATTGCCTCGACCTTATTGACGTAGAAGTATTATCAGAAAGTAGAGGCCGATAATCAGTGCCGCTATCTGACAGTACACAGCTTGGTACCTAATGTGAACTCGTGACATTGTCGTGATGCGCGTTTCAGCGTGATTCCTCTTTCGCCCATCGCGCGTGTTGCGTCAGAGATACGCGTGTCGAGGGTCGTGTCACGCGCGAACACCAACCATCATTATCCATCGTCATCGACGTCAGTTTCGTATCATTCTACGTAATATCAATCCCACGAGTGCTCGCTAAAATTATCAAAACTCGTAGCCTTCTTCGAAAACGATCAAACTGTTTATAAAATTTCAATATGTTTTACATAACATGTACGATATGGGATAAACATATGATAAGATAAGCGGTGAAATATTTTCGTGAGTCAATGTATTGGAATATGTTATCCTATTTATATCTACAATAAGTAAACTAATCGTCGTAAGCATCTCAAATTGCCCTCACGATGTTCTATCGTCGCTTGTGCAATGTATCAATGTAAACACTTAACAGTTAAATACGCGACACGATGAAGAACGACGAGAAGAAAGAAGGAAAAAGAGCGGAGGAACGAGATACTGTCATGGAGAATAGGAACGGAACGACATCTGAGTCAGGAGACTTCTTATCGCTTGTGTTTAACTGCGCAAAAATGCTCCAAGTGAAAAACATCGTTAATACTTCGGTCAGCATAGTCAGCTCTCGTTCTCTTCTTCGCAACAACACGAACAACACTTCTACGCTTTTTTTTCTTCTTTCTCCGCCACCATCTTCATCCGACTCCTTTTTGTAAAACCGAGTCTGCATATGAAACTATACCTGTGTAAACAAGTCATTTATCGACTATAAATAAGAACGAGTTGGACGTGTGTACGCAGGTGTCTCGTGGGTCACGCGTGCCCCAACCAGGAGTAGTAGGCTGTCGCGTGTTTCTTCAGCGCGAAAATGACGTTGGCTGTTGTTGACTCTCGGCCGATTCTTCGTTCGCTAGATAGGAACGCTATGATATAGCGTGATCGTAAATTTAAGGTATTACGAAGCGATACCCATTGATGTTGCCTCGCTTAGACGCGCGATATACATACGTGTTCTGTACGAGCGCGTATAATTTTGGCATGTGAAAGTTATCTGCGTATATTTATAGATATTTTACTTTCAAATTTTTTTTTCCTACTATCAGTCCCCTATATCTTATAGAAGAAACAGAAAAAACAATTTCAAGTTGATGCTTCCTGGTTCCCTGCTGTTTTTGAATTCCTTCGTTCTCGCGTAAATTTCTTTGAAAACCAGCACCTTATTGACTTTAGAACCGTGCCACGTCATTTCTACCTGATATACCACATTTTTGATGATTCCATTTATTCTTCTAAACGACCACTATTTTGAGAAACTTAATTAAAAGTCAAGGTTATGGTGGTTTGGCACTTTCCGTCCTGACAATTTGCATACGCTGGCATACAGTGGCACACTGTGACGTCCTTATGTGCCAAACGCAACAATGGGTCGAATTTTGGACGAGAATTGCTGGTGCCGAAAGCGACACGATAGGCAAATAGACTGATTAAAATTCCAAGGATGTGCTCGCTTGGCCTTCAAAAGCTTAACAAGCTGCGGCCCGGATGCGCGTAACGCTCACGACCTTGCAATGGCCGCACCGGGTTCGCAAATCATTTTTCAAGACGCGTACGCGTCCTTGGTACGTCCCACCACTCGTACCGTGCCACCTGGTCACGTTGAATTTCAGATCCCCCCATCTTCGTGAGAAAACATTTTCTTCGTCCAACTTCACGCCTGTTATCGAAGATTGCTTCGGTACTCTGAGAGTTCCTAGATACGCGTTCCTTGAGATGCTCATTTCAAGATAGTCGTTTGACTCGTGAGCAACGTAATATTCAGTGACACGGTGCATGTGAACTTATTCGTCGTCAGGCGTCGAAAGCTAAAGCGATGTAATTGCGATTTTTAATACACCGAGTAATTTACTTAAAGAAATGAAAGATAGATGTAGCTCAGATATGATAAATTAATGGCATAAATTAAAATTTCAAAAATTGTATATAGCGCGTAGAATCGGGAAGAAGGGCATGAACGCTTAGGAAATCTACAATATTTTATCGAACTTTTTCCGAGGAATGCTTGGCAGATTTCGAAGAACCGGAGTGTAATTAACCGACTAATCGTCGTCCACGCGATAAATTACAAGAAAATATTCGGTTTGATAAACGGATAAGCCCCACGGTCCGTCTGTGCACGCAATGCTAGAGTTCTATGCTCGTCGTGTAAGTTTGTAAGACGTCGTCTCGACGCCAGGCGTCATTCATACGCCGGCTTTGGAACGAATCATCGATTGCGAAACACTTCCTAGAAATACAAACCTCGATTACGACGGACTGATCCGTGCGTTCGTGACGGACGTATTATCGTATGGTGTCGAATTGCAAAAACTGATTCACTCGCAAATACTCCCGTAACCGTGGCTCGTGTTACGAGATCGTCGAGGAGATGGTGTCAATGGAGAAGGGTTGTCCACTCTAGACTTTCCACATACCAGGTCAACGAAAGAAACCAGCACAGATCGTTTTGCACTACGGTTGACCCAATGAATCGTATCCAACCACGTTATTTTAGTTACACGTATTTGCATTTTTTAACGAATCTCGAGCTTGTCGTTTAAAAATTCTCCGCTATTTTTAATGGATCGCAGGTGGTCGTGAATCCGGCTCAAGATCTACGATTACAAATTAAACGGATCGTACAGATCTTCTTTTTTCTATTTCGTTTTATTACGTATAAACGATAAACATGTATATGGATACAAGACAGGATTGTTCGATTCTAGTTAAATCTTGGAGAAGATAAAAGTTTCCAATCGTGCAACGGACGTTCCAAATTTCCACATTGTTGAAGAATATGACGTAAATAACGCGCAACGTCATGGAACTTTTTCTAATCATCCCGCGACCGTAGTATCTGCATATTCGTGGCGACGAGGATTGCTAATTGGTCGATTACAATTTCAAATGGCCGTGTTTAATCGTACCGACAACTTGTCTATAAATAGATATCTCTTCGGCTCGATTTTCCTGTCCGGTAGAGGCGGCTATTTAAAGAAACTAGTGTTGTTTTAAAAGCCGAGATACATCGACGCATATCGACAACGGCGGAGCGGTTTTTCACGTTCGAAGAACAATGCGTGAACGTTTGACGAAACACATTGGCGTGCACAATCCGAAGGAATTCGCGATAAGCCAGTTTCCTTTCCAGGTCGCCCATCAATTCGGAAGTGACGTGCGCGGCCTACTGACGGCGTCAAGGTTAGATAATAATTTTTTTCTGACGAAGAGAAACACGGTGTCGCTTCTGTCCCAGCCGTTTTCACGATAATACGCGCGACCTAGCTTTGAAAACCGGTTTCTTTAGTGGAATAAATTGAACCGCGGGACAATCCTTTTTTTTTTAGCGTTCGTCACGTACGCACGCCGCTGCATCGTAGTCTTTTAATGGCTCGCAAGTATAGTCTTTTTTTTAAAAGAATTCTCCCGGTTAGAATAGAGAAGAGGCTGATTCTCTTTTTACGTGGATTATGTTTCACCGATGGCAATTAAAGAGAAAGTAACGGAGAGACTGTCGACGAGCACGGGCATCGCGATTTCGTTGCAATCGCTAAAATGGCGGTCTATGCTAATGGAGCTTTGGGATTCTAGATACACCGCGCTCATGATTTAGGAAAATAAAAATATAAGGAGGTGATTCCATCCATTCCACTAATTCCAGCAAATCTACGAAGAATAATTTAAAATAAATCGGGCTGGACTTTTTACTAATACCATACGTGTCTATTTCGCTATTTTTCTTTATAAATTTTCAAATTGCTTCCAAATTTTAATGACATCGCAAAAACTTTCGTGTAACGCGCGTAATATATTTGAAAAAGTTTCCCAAGTTTTCTCTTGCTACACGCATTCAAATACTTTCGCGTGCCATAAATACAGTGCTATTCGAATGCTGACGCTTTCGAAGACAGAAACTCCGCGTTTTTCCATCTCTCACCGGCTTAATGCTCGACTCTCGTTGCCCAGTTTCGAACCGATGTACCGTCGGTAATCGCGTTATTGCGATTTCATGGGAAATCGTCACGCGACGACGGTATTCGTGTCCCGACGAAATAACGACTTTATCGATTCTCCTTTCTCGCGGAGGTTGCGTAACCTATGCTGTGCGTTAGTCATCGAATGGCGAACACACACGATCGGCGGCGAGACGAGTAACGTGTAAGTGGCAGTGATTGAAAATAACCGGTCGCTTTGGTCGGTTCTAGCATCATGTAAATTAACGACACACAGAGATACCACGGCCCCCTATATTTGTACGACGCCGGTGCAAGCTCGGTCTTTCGCGATCGAACGTAAATATCGATTTTCGAGCAACGATTACGCGGCTTCGTTACGCTCTGCTTGCATGCAAATGCACCAGCACCAAGTACGATCCTTTTTTGGAGCGACGAATTCGACGAGCCTCGTTCTCTCGATGTTTCAACCGTTCCAGTTATTTCGTTCGATTAACGACACCCTAAATTTAAAGCTGCTAAAGTCCGTGATAAAATATATGAAATATTGAAAGTATACGTTATGATATTTAATATGCGAAATAAACGTTTATCGAGGAAGATCAGCAAAAACGTACTTACGTTGTGGTTTCTCTCGTGACCTTCGTGTGCAACGATGTAATAAATCATGTGTTTCCAAGGTCACAACTTTATTTAATTGCAACAATATATCCGAGCGTAACAGAAATTCCTCTTATAATTCCGCTCCCCTTTTTCTGAATTAATCGCGAGAACAATCGGACGATCTCAACTATCCGCCGATCGAGTATCTTTGCTATTCCAAGGAGAATATATTTCTTCCTCTGCGTTCTTCCACGATTCGCGAATTCGGTCAATGCACGAACAACAACGCTCGAAGAAGCTAAAAAAATGCACCGACCATCATGTTGCATAATACAGTTGTGTACGATGTTTTTTTCTACACATCTGCGGTATGCATGATGCATGCGACGATAGCGCGCAATATTTTCGTGATGCCGAGTTGACATTGCCGAAAGTTACGAATACGGGCGACGATAGAGGATGGATTCGTTGGAGTGGAGGCCAAGGTTAAGGTCGGCCCCCACCGTACACAATGCCAGTCGTTCATCCGGCTCTCTTGCCTGCTGACTCTCTGCCTACCTTTCTGTTGCGCGTCTGTTTCGTTTGCTCGTGTCTTCCTGCTGTTGTTCTGACGCAACTTCCGTCCACAGGCGCGATCTCCACGGTCATCGCCACGATTTTTTCGCATCCGCTCTACGAGCTTGAAAAAAATACGATCTGTATTTTTCCATCGGCGTGTGTGTCACGTGCGAATAGTTGAGAAGTTGGGCCAATCGATTTTGTAATGATTTCACAATTATTCTTTTTAAATTTCCCGTAAGATTTATCGTTTTTTCGATGTCTTAATAAATAAATGTTACAAAAGCGTAAGTAAGAGTAGCACCTCGATTTTACGAACATCAAATTGGACGAAAATTCTTCTGGTTTATCGTTCGCGGTTCTAAATATTGTATCGAGACAACAAAATCGACAAAATTTGCAAAAAGCGAAGTTAATCCGGCCGACTTCCGAGAATCGCGTGTATCAAGTTTAGACGTCGCGAATCGCAATAAAAATATTCTTGTTAACGTATCTCTGACCGCGGTATGCATCGAGATCCAACAACGTAGAATGTAAACGAACCGGAGGCAGATAGAACGGTACACGCATATCGCTACAACGATATTCTCGTCTGGGAACTTTGCAGAATTTCCTCAGCATCGATTTCCTCTTCAAAGTAACAAAACATGCTCTACCAGAGAGCGTACTCGTTTCATCGTGGAATCTAGTCGACAGAAGTTACCTGTCGTTGGGATAGACGTCAGTCGCAGGCGCTTGCAGAATCAGACATCAGGGTCAGCCGAGTGTGAAACGCAGATACGTGCCTCCCGTGTTTCAACGATGCGCGTTCCTCGCGTCGCCTCGAACCGAATCCTCGTCTACCACCGTCGAGTTCCACGTCCCTTCCGACGTTGTAGACATTATCTAGCCGAGAGCAATTTCGAGAATTCAGTTTCCCTTCTGCGAGATTTCAAAGTTTTACGCGTCGATCGAGGGTACGCTTCGCGTTCGTCCGGCGGCAAATTCTTCCATTCGGCTGGGTTTATATTCCGCGACTTTTTTCTTTCTGGCATGTGAGCCGGGGAAGGTAGGCACACGCGTATCCACGTGTATTCCCTGGTTGGCACGCACGCGAAACTCAACAACGAGTGATAGAACGCAGGCTAACGTATCTTCAGCGAGCTCGTTTTCATCGGCTTGCGAGGATAAACGTACGAGTTCAAAAAGCGACCCTCCTGTTACACGACACGCCGAGGGTTATCAAGCGAAGGGAGGAACGGAATTATTACGTATCGTAAAACGCAGGATCTCCGATTTTTTCTGCTGTATTTTTTTAACCCTAAAAATTTCGTCGAACAACATAACGTATAGGAAAAGTGTATTAGGTACCATCGTAATATTTATGCAATTTATGGTCGTTGTAATTGTTAGAAATAATATATAATCGTTAAAGAGAAAGTATAAAGCACAATATGTATTTCTATGTTCCGTTGCAGGCAAAGTTGCGGTGCGAATGGAATCTTCTCCCGTCGACTGGATTTCAGCGCCTTCAACAGCCTGCCACGTACTAAACTCAACTCCTATCACATTAAGGTAAAAGAACAACTAATCTCGCATTGCGTTATTTAAATTAATATCTCGTGTATCATACATTTTGTCGTATCGTATTCGAGACTCGATCTCGTACACGTTAACCACGACCGGGGAAAGTTTGAAATAGTAACCTCGCTAGAGCTGCGGGAAAAGCGAAGAGGAGCTATACGGGATTCCTTAAAGCGGAAGGTACGCGATAGAGCAAGGTCACGGTGACTGCCGGCAGATCCTCTTGCTTTAAGTCCGTCCAAGAAATTCTTCGCTTCCAATCTTCCCCCTTTTACTCCTATACAGTAGATGCAAGAAGTATGCAATGCGTTTGTATATCAATTAACTGCAATTACGCAAAATTTGTCGTATCTTTTAGTACATACATGCATAGTACATAAATTACGAGAACTTGATGCTATCGTATCCTTTCGTTTCCATTTAACACGTAGTATATGTATATTATTCAGACAGTTATCTGAACCCTGATACACGAATAATATCGCTTTCCGATAATTTGATAATTGATCGCTGAAATTTCGATTTCCTCAACTCTTCTTCGTACATTCGTTTTGTTATTGTAAAAAAAAGAGCTATTCTACATTCAGTTTTGTCCATCCATGATTCAGAATTTGTTAACAAATTATTCAAGAAACGTATCGCGCTGGAACTCACAATCCTTAAACGTAGCTCTTGAGAACGCCATGCGCGTCGCGTATGAATTCCACCCTGAGATCTCGTCGAAATAATCTCTCACGCGAAGTCCGCTTTGCTTCTCATCTGCGTTCACCCTGTAACGAATCCTTTGGCTTGCCGGACTACGCCGTAACACTGTCGTCCTACCCCAAATACGAGGCAAAATCAATACCATTTCCCACATGGTGGTTCGTGCACTTACACCCCCTGTTCGTGTGTGATGCACGTTCACGTGACTCGTTATTACACCGGAATCTCGATTCCATCGCATTCAGCCGTGTACGCACACACGCGAATATTATACATATATATTTCAAAGGGAGAGCCTGTCGAAGCTCTTCGTCTGGCGTTTAATCGTCCCTCTGGCGACGAGACGCGTACGCGTTGCGGTAGGTCGATCGATGAAGAAGATACGGGCCTGTTTGATACGGCATCGTACGTTTCGCGCGATCGTGCAGAGAATTTTTTGACGATTTTCGGAGTAGATTGTGAATATTTATGGGTTTGTGAAAAATTTTATGAGAATGCACGGGATATCCAAAATTATGCGTTGCATTTTTGAAGATCGTATTTTAAATTCTGACGATCTATATCGATGCTATTCATGTTTGCGCATTTTTGAAAAATTTAAAGGAAAACTGTATCGAATATGCGCGATATTTGGAGCTGTGTAAATTATCCAAAGTATAGGATTCGTTTTATTCGTTTAGTGCTTGAAATACGTGTATAGCTGCTCTTAGATTTGAAATCTTTCGTTAGAAATTTAAGGTTGTAGGACGATTGTAATGCGATTAAATCGACGGTTCGTTGATTCTTGAAAAAAGGAGGAAACGATACCTTTAAATTCCGATTATTTGTAACTAAAGCGCGAGTGTTTACGTGCATGGGAAGTTTAAAGGTGCAACGAAAGGGAACAATATGCTTTCATTTCCACAACGATTTCAGTGGCGTCACACCGGTGGTTCGTAGTTCGTATTTCCGTTTGCGCATTTGCAACGCATGCGGTAGCGATGAATCGATGGATTACAAATTGATTAAACGACATGGTTACACAGTGGTATAAATTCGCCCGGTAACAAGCGATTATACACCGACGGATCGATAGGGCTGGGCGAATGAAATTAATATGTACGAGGAAAGTCAATTTAGTAATCGTCGAGCGCGTGATTTATGTAGCAGAAAAACAGCTCGATCCAAAGATACTTTACTCTCGTCGGACCACCCTGTATTATACGTGTCCGTGTAATAGCCCCGTACGTAATAGCCAGTCTGAAAGTGTGTTGTTGCACCTTCGTTTCGACTTTCAAATTACCCACCATTTCGAGCGCCGACTGGCACGAGTTGAAAAAAGAGAATAACTAGTAAAATAACCGGCGTGTCTTCCCCTCTGAACTCCGCTAAATGGCGGTGAAACGTTCTGAAACGAGCAACCATAACGAAGTATACAGTGGCTCACAAAATTATCTACGCGAAATGTAAACAATCGTCATACAAAATTTATAGTAGATATTAAAATATTATTACTGTTCTTAATGAATAACTTAGATATATATCCTGGTGATTCGACAAAGTGGTAGAAGATATTACTTTCAGTTAGCAATTCGTCGTAAGCGTTCGAATACTTTTGCGAGCCACTGTACGCGTACAGAAGTAGCCACCCTCTCGCATTTTCATTGCCAGGACCAATGCACGGTTGGTCCACGAGGGTTACCACCGAAAAACATCGGCGAGGGTTAATTTGCGACTTACATAGCCGGTCGTTAGCATCCTGAGCGCGAATTCTACGATATTGTTAGCTCGCGGACTGCGCTCGTGTTTTGTGAAATACGCACGGGCATAACAGAATGGGGAAGGCAGCGTGTGCTCTTTTCACGTCTGGCTCTCTCGCATAACCTTTCATCGCGAAGCTGCGTTTCAGCTCTCCTGGAAGATAGCCCATAAAAGGGGCCTGCTTGTTCGCCTTTCCTTCGTCCACGGTGCTCCGGGCGTTATTTATTCCTTTTGCAAACGCAGAAAAGGCGCATGCTTTATTAGAAGCAACAATGAATGCAACATGGTGCAACGCGAGTTTACGGCGCGAATTCCTTTCGTTCCAGCCGCGCGAGACGAATCACGCGAGGGATTTTCCAACGTCCGCGCGAAAAAGTCGCGTTTCCGTGTTTTAAAGTTTGCGGGAAATAAAAGCGAGCCAGTTTCTAGCGTGTGCGGCGTTCTCTTGCCGAGAGCTCTTCCATCGTTTCGCGACCTATTGCGCAATAAGCCCCTTTTGTCGGTTGCTTTCGAGCGCTATCGCTCGCTTTTCTCTTTTTCGATGTTCGCTTCGTTGATCGTTGGACAGAGATTCAAATAGACGAGGAACGATCGATGTTTTGTAGCGGATACACGGCTTTGCATATGCAGTAATTCTAGGTGGATCGAAGAGGAACCGACCCTCCAAACTGCACGACTCACCCTCTGTTTGAGGTCCTCCCATGGCAACGCATCACCCAACAACGCACGCTTAGGGATAGTCTTCGTGCAATTCGATCGAAATATTTAACGCTGCATGTTTGAGATGAATTGGTTCGTTGCGCAACAGAGCACGTCCACACGTAGCCGTAGCAACCAGGGCCGTTATTAACGCTATAATATTACTGCGTAGCTAGGTGCATTTCGAAGCTAATACGTAGAATAATTTCGATTCTTGTAAACGGGTAATACGTCGGTATATGGTGTCAAAGTTGTTGTAACTAAGCAATCACAATTTTGTAATAGCCGAAGATGCTTCATCGTTGATTCGGAACTGCGGTATAAAGCCGTTTGTAAGAAATCCGACAGGGATAACAAGTAGCAGCGAAATATTTGCAAACATCGTGTTATAATTACAGCGAATCTACTGTAAAAAATCAAATTTTCCCAATGATTCGAAATATTTTCAACCACGCTTGATAGCCGGGATTCGTGGAATCAACCCCAGTGTATTCGTCAGTATCGGGGGTGATCAGAACACAGCCCTTTGCTATCGAACTACAGAATGCAAGGTTTGCCTTTTGAGCGTTGAATACCAATATGGAGACGGCACTGGCGCACCCTTTGCCCCGCGGTTACGTCGCTTTTAAAACCAGGGATTGCTGGCGTGAATTGGAAATCACGACAGGACCATTTCTGTGTGTATTTCTCCTGTTCCTCCCTCTTGTATTATAACGAACCGTGTCCAGGTTTTAACCTCCACATTCCTACAGAGCTTCTAGATAATTTCAGTTCCCTATATTATCGATCCATCCAAATATGCCATAAAATTCCGTTTATCTAAAAGATATACCCGTTTATACCCGATACAAGATGCGGTTAGAGCGGATAGTAAACAGAGTGATGAAAACGAGAAGGTAGCGTGCTACGGTGCAATTACTTTGCTATCCGGTGTACTTTTAAATTGGGGTGTGGCTAGGTTACTATGTGCTTTTAGACCTCTGTTCTCTGCCATCATCGGTATTCTATCAGTACACCGATTCATCGAACGTTGACGAGCCAGTAATTCGGATCCTTGTTTCGCACGCGTTTCTCTCTATACTCTCTCTTCGATGCATCGTTAAAACTCGTCTACAACCCTTCTATCTGCGAAATGCAAATATTTGGATTGCAAAGCAATCGCGTAGCGCGTTGGGAAGAGTCGCAATCTCTGCTCAGATTAAACCTCGCTTGAACGCAAACCGTGTTCGAAGATTTAAAAACGATTTCACGTTTCAGTACGATGAATTTTAAATATGACATGGTCGAAAGTGAAAAGAATCTGTTGGGATGAAAGGCGATTCCTTTTTAAAAATACCCAATAGGTTGACAAAATTTTGTAACAAGTTGCTACAAGCCGTCATTTTTTTTAAAACTAGTTTTGGAGATAAGCGTGACGTACAATTTTATCCCGATATTATACGGTATACTCGAAAGCGAAAGAGACTCGCCCAACGAAGTACGGTCGGAAAACGGAGACGGGAAAATTTGGGTAAGTGCCTTGGCCAAAACTCTTTGGACGGTGTGTGTGTATAACAGGCGCGATATTTTGTTGGCGGTTACGAATGTAGGAGCCTCCTTCGCTTTGCGAAGAGTAGCGACTGCTAGAGTTCCCTCTGAATGGCACTCGCGACCGGGGGAGCAGAGATTAATTAAAAGCACGACGTTGAAAACCTTTTGCCTGCGGTTCAGTCGCTTCTTCCAGTACTCGAGAATCTCTATCCCTATTCCGAGTTTAACTCTTTCTCTGTCTGTCTGTCTGTCTGTGATTTCTCGTTCCGTCGATTCGATGGACATTGATTCCCGATGAACTGACGCTGATGTACGACAGCGGGCTTAACCGGTTGGAGCTAATAGGAAACGCCAGCCGGAATTTATCGTGCACCGTGTGTACCGGTAGATATCGATGTCACCGATTCCTGCTCGTCTTGTTCCTTGTCCATGTCGTCGGCCAAACAGAGACTCTCAGTGGCAAGTAAGGAGAGATATCGAGAGATCGACCGTATATCGACTTTTTTTGCAAGCGTCGTAAAGGAAATCGATTCCGTGCCAGGCTAATTGCTGTTTCGAGTTTTATAGGGTTTCGAACGGCTCCTCGGGTAACTTTGCACGATGGAACAGCGCTTGGGAATTTTAGGATATCTTTGAACGTGTTTCGTTTCTTTTTATGTGGAGAACATCAGCAACGAGGAAACTATATATTTTGTTTTTTTATTCGTTCGTTTCTTACGAATACAAGAAGTCATAAAACGATAAATAAACAGAAGAGGAAATGTAAAATGAGTAAAATGACAATAGAGTAGCGGTAGTACGACAAATATTATATACTCCGTCGTCCATAATACAAAGATTCAATCGATTTGAAGATACTTTAGGAAATTATCAGTGTTTCGTATAACGCTGATAACTAATTCCATCTCGAAGCGTCGTATAATTTGTTTCGTGCTTAAAATTTGCATTCTTCCTTTTGATTTACCGCTTCGCGTTTTCCTCATCGTTTCACCTAGCATACTATAGCCGATAGCGAAGTTAACGATGCAATTCCACGAACGAATGTAGTTAGGAGAATTGATAACAGTCGACGCGTCGCGTCTTTGGTACCGGAAGTGGCTCTTGCGATCCTCGAGGATTAAACTACATTGGTCTGGCGCCGCATCGAATGCAAGAAGAGGGTGGCTCCTTAAGCCGGCGAATTTCTCCACGGACGTTGCAAGAACCGTGTTATTCCTAAGATAGTTTCTAAGTAATATAATCTCGAGGCGCGCGTCTAGCCCCTTGCCTGTCGGCGCTGATTAAATTCAGAGGTAGCAGGAAACGATGGACGCGGAAGTTCGGTCGGTTGAGTTTTCCGCCAGCAGTTCCAGGGATCTGGTTTTCCTAATTTCGTTATATCGAAACGGAGAAACTACCCCCGCGGTGTGTATACCCATACTTCTCAAACCGTTTCATACACAACGGTCCAACTTTTATCAGATTCTGGAATTTTTCACGAACTTGTATCCTCGCGAGATCGTCGTTCGCTCGTTTGAATCAAAGTTAAAGTAAATTTCAGATCGCGAGGAGAAGAATGGACAAAGTTCTGTTTTTCATATATCACGCAGACATAGGAATTTTATACCATCAATTTCTAGTTTTTTATTTGATTATTACGTTTTCATTCTGCGCTTCTTAGTTGTTAAAGAACCGAACGTTGTTATTTTTTGTATATTTAACGTATCGTTGCATACGTTGTCGGGCTCAGAAGCGATGGGATCACTTTCTTTGCTTTTTCGTGTTCAAAGTCCAAAGAGTCAAACTCGATCGAGCCTTCGTCCATTCTGTGGTTTAAACTTTCCTATTGCTTCAACGAATAGGAAAAAAACATCTTCATCGACGTATCGCTCCCCAAGGGAATTATTTGTTTCTTTTCTTTTCTTTTTTTTTACAAAAACGCTTATGAAAGTAGTTTCGTTACTTTTAGATCAGACCGCGTATATTTGAATTGGGAACAGTTGCAGATTGAAACGAGAATCGCTGGTTATTATTCGAGAGTGCGGCCTGTTCCTCTCGCTTTCTTTTAGCCCCTCTCTCTTTTCCTCCCCTCGTCCCTCCGACTTTATTCCTTTTTTCCTTTTTTGTTTTCCAATGGGTACATTTTGTGCGTTAACCCTCGTTCCAGGCTCGTCTCGCGACGCACACAATGGAGCTTTGCATTAAAGGTCATTAGCTTAAACGTTCGCCTTCCTGTTGCGCAACCCGCGCAATTCACCGACTCGTTGCTCGCAAGCGAGCGTATTTCAGAGAGAAATAATTGTGCCGATTTTTTCGTTCGACTACCCTTTTTTCCACGAACGCATTCTCGTTACTCGTTCAGTTTCCCCTTTATTTCCGCCTTGCCTCTCATTTTACTAGTTTCTTCGCTCGGTGCTTCGAATCGCTTTCGTCGAAATTGAAACGAGGAGGATACGATACTGCGTATTTTGAAAGACACGTGGATGCATATTTTATTTCTCCCCTCGCATTATATACTTTTCCATATACCTTTCATCTTACTTTACTTCGTACAAGTTTCATGATATAGTCGATATGATTGCAGCATCTAAACGTCAGAATACAATTCTACGCCTTAAAATAGATACGCGCGAAAGAAACTAACAAATGCTATAAAACGATATATAAAATGTAACCTATAGACGAACGTTTCGATTTATGGGTAACGTGGAACATAACACACGCTATCTTATGGTACAGTCTGATACTTGAGGATCGACGTTGGTTTAACGGATGATCGATTTACGAGGGCGATTCCTAATGAGAATTTTATGATAATGACGCGAGAAATCTGGTTCTAAGCGAGGAATCCGCCCGTGAGCTGGAATATCCTTGAAATTTCTCCCTGAACTGGGATAAGTCTCGTGGCTCCCTTGAGACCGAGACCTACCTCAACCGGATCGATGCAAGATAGCCCCGTGCTTTTCTCGTCCCACGTCACGCACACAACTATTTTTGGCCCTGAACTTGATATACGTAAACCCGCTGCGTGGTCGTTCCTTTTCGTGGTCGCTCAGGAAACAAGCCACGACCATCGTTTCATTTTGATCCTTCCTGCTCCAACAGAAGGCAAACTAGGTCCGGGGGAACCCGCTTATTTTCGTAACATAATTTGTTTCGTTCGGAAGTGGCACGAATCATTCTTGACCCACGCGGTGCTTTAATGTCGCCGAAGATAATGTGGGTCCTTTGTAACGATGCTGGTTGGGCCAATAATCGGAGGGGGAGTGATGAACGACAGATGCGTACTTTCTCCTCGTCGTCGTCGTCATCATCGTTACAGCGTTCATGTGACCTTTCATCCTCCCTCGGAATTATGAACGATAATTTGAAACGATTTTCTCCTTCCTTCGTGCGGTCATTAATCTACGAATGAAACGAAATCGCAAAGATATCGCGCGTGAAGTCGGTCTCTCAGACTCTTTGGCTTCCTTTTATCGTAGAAGAGATGCGTTTGTAGAAACTGTTGGACGTTGAAATTTGTACAGTAGGAGTTCCTCTATTCTTTCCTCCTTTTACCATTTTCTACTACGTTTGAAATTTATCGTGCTCCTGTTTCTGATATATTCATCGCGTTTAAAATCCCTTAAGGTATCCCAGTTACGGAACAACCTAACTACCATTTCATTCGGATAAAGTTTACGTAAACGAACATTTGTCGCATCCTTCGTATCTTTGCTTCAAATTTTCCTCAATTTTCGTCCAAAAATTGCCCAAAAGTCGCCAAATCTCTCATGAATTGCTACAAAGATCGATGCCACGAACCACCCTGCACCGAGATCGTCGTTTCCTGGATTCCATTTCCTCGTGAATCCTGACAAATGATTTTAACGACCGACGAAACGGCACGCGGGCTCTTCTAGCGGCAGAAACGATAAACGAGCAGAAGGCGACGAAAAGAAACAACGCGCAGACGATGAAAATGGAAAGAGAAGGAGCTGTAGGAGCCACGTCATAATCGGCGAGACAAATGTCGCTCTTTCCGCAGCCATCGTTCGGCCCAGGGCTGGCCGAGAAGCAAAAAGAAACTCGACGAACGTCGGGGAGTGGAATCGAGGCGGGCCAGTGCGAACGAAAAAGAAAAGGGGAGTTGGTGGTGGCTCTGGACGAAAGTAACGGACGCGGTTGGCCGTGGACGCTCGCTTCCGTTTTCGCGGACTCGCATTATATCGGTTGCCGACGTCTCGGACCGCCTTTTACGGGCTTCCCTTCTTGCTCGACCGGCTTTCTTCTCTCCTTAAACGGAAAAGCTGCCCTTTCTCTCGCTCTTACGAAGAGTCGAGATCCACGTACCACTTAGCCAGCCTCCGCTGGTTCTTTTCATTAAATTTTTCTCTGGCCCCTTTCGATGAATCGTTTCTATGGCACTGGGCCACGGAACAACCACCCACTCTGTTAATTATTTCTTTCGACAATTGCTGCTCCTACTGTTTGGTGCGTAGGATGTAACGAAGAAAGCTGTTTTTTTTTTGTGTGACAAAGATAACGATCTATGTTGGATTTTAATCGCTTGGTTTATAAACCATTGCGTTTTGTAAAAAGAAGAGTAGAAAGTTTCGGTTCTCCAATGTTTATATCTTAATCTTCTGCTTTTCATAAAACAAATAAGATTCGGGACGTGTTCGGAAGACGTTTAGCGTAAAGTTGAAACGCGACATCGTGCATATCGACGACAACGTTTCTGTAGCTTGCTCGAACTTGAGATATCTTTTAACGTTAAAAAGACACTTAGAAAGATACAATCGAAAATTATCATTTTGCATATCTGCAGTATATAATCATTTTGTATGCATGTCGATGGATAATTTTTGTTTGTGATTTTCTAATTAAATTATCATACGTACTAAAAAAGGAAGCAAGTGCGTGTACTCTTGGGCGGTAATTTATGCTGGAGCGTTGGCGCGACTGAACGCGATTTTGTAACGCGATTTAGCAACGCTTTGGTCGAGTTCGCGTTCACACGGTTCGTTTCTTGTCTAAATCGAAGACGAAGACTCGCTTGTCATCGATTGCAAGCAAGTTTCAGCAAAAGACGAAAGATATAGTTGGACGAAATCCGCGATAAATCCTGTCGAGATCCATTACGCGAAAGCAGACCACCAACGAATAATATATCGATTCCGCGTCAGCTTTCTGGAAAAATAGGGCAGTTTTCTTCCTGCAATCCAAGAAGCCATTAAGCGAAACCGCTCGATACGTGGCGATATGTTTCGCGAGTTTCAATATCCGGTGTGTCTCGAGAACAGGTAGATTGTGTGACCGAACAATGTATCGAGTGTCGAGAGAAACACCTCGATCGAAACAGCTACATCGTTTCACAAGGATATGGTCAGGATATTACTAGAATATAATCAGATTTGCGGAACAGGAAGTCGCCCTTCTATCTCAAATATAGAACCATTAGTTCGTGCATAGGTTTTTACTCGTTAAATATAATAAATTCGATGAAATAGATACCGAATAATGTCGATAATGATAAGAGTGAAACAACAAATTATGACACGCTTCTTCTTTTCTACACAGTCACGAAGACACAGCACAGATCGTACGCTGTTTAATCGGAATAAGAGTCGCAAAATTGTGATTATTTTCCATTACGAGTCTTCAATTTTCCGGCGCTCGCCTCGCGGGTTTCTTGCGTCAGAAGGAGAAAGCGTTCGATCGCATTATGTCAGCTTTCCCGTTGAAAGTTGCGCGGATATTCAGCGGAAGGTGCCTCCCGGTCGTCTGCATATCCCGGGGATCCGGCGACCAACTTCTCCGCCTTTTTCGATTCCTGGCGACGCATAAATTCTCCATTTTTTTTCGCATACCACCTCACATCGTCTCTTCGTCTCTATTTTCCTGCGCGGTTCCGACCTCAACCTGCTGCCAGCGAGAAAATGGAAATAAAATCCCGTTATGGAAATGGCAACTGCCAGGACATTGGCTTGCTCGATGCCCGTTACGATACCCTTTTCTCCCATACGATTGCTCTTTATGATGTTGATCGTTTCTCCAGTACGTCGAATCTCGCTTCTTTTTTCGACCAGTAGCAGCGTATTTGATTAGATAACAGGATTCGGAGAGCTATTCGGTTAGCTAACAGGATTATTGCGCGTTTAGTCCGATAAAATCAAGTTGGTTAAGTCGAGGCTCGTTTGTAGCGGCCAGTGTATTAGTAGAGACGTACGAATTCTATCAATTTGGTACATATTATGTATTATAATAAATACACTAGAAAGTCTTGGAGTTTCAAGCGTCGTCCACCTTGTTTAGCTTCTATGGAAGAAGCGAAGCAAAGTAAAATGTGTGCAGTGCGTACCACGCGTATAAGTATCTTTCCAACAAGGGAAACGACTCTCTAGAATTTCTACTATCGTAACAAGGTTTAGTTACCACGGATATAACGACACGTTTCTCTCTCTCCCAAATTAAACGGCGAAGTTTTATTCGTTGACAAATAGATTCTATTGGATTTCGTTTCGATCCAGAATATCCCGTGTTTGGTCTTTCCCATGGAAAACTACACCACGAACGATCGTAATTGGTGCGGACCAAGGGAAGATATCCTCTGTGGTAGTGTCTGTACGCTGTAGCGTTTCGAGTTTCTCCACCCGCTGTTGGTATTCCGAGTAATTATCGAGGAACGAAGAGCGAGCAGAAACGTATTATCACGAGACACACGTTTCCCAGTCGGTCCTATTACTTTCCCTTTCTTCTCCTTCCTTTTCTTCCCTTCATCTTCTCTCCGCTTTTGTCCCGCCGTCTTTGTCCAGACTCGTCGTCTGTACCCGTCGGCTTTTTCCTTACCATCGTCTGGCTCTCTCGTCCCCCAGGAACTCCGAGGGAAAGAGTCTCGATAGAGAAATAGTTGGAATACGAGACGTTACGCGGTGATTTGCTTCTTTCCTCTCGATCGATCGATTTGTCTCGAGTTTTTGCACCATCGTTTGCCTCGATTCATGCCACGTGCCAATAAGAAATACCGTATAACACAGCTCAGCGTTGCCATCGATTTGCTATATTCTTTTTACGCTGTTTGTAGGTTCGAACATCACCTTTAAACATATTACGTACATCGCTATAACGAATATACGCTGTAAATCAGTGATCAGTATTTCCACTTTAAATAAATTTGAAACGAGATTTACGAGCTGATCGACTCTCGAGGCTACCTGCAGGCAATATTTTTTATGCGCTGTCAATCTGTCATTGACTTTAACGCTTACGATCTTTTCATATGATAAATAAACTAGTTGTCTAACTCGTCAAAGAATTCATAGGACGACAATGGTATTGGCTAGTTTGCGGACATTTCTGCAAATTCCTATTATAAATATATAAATATTTTTCTGACATAATCTTGAATGCTTCCTAACCTGTTCAGAAATAGCTACATTTTCTTTTATGGCTATCTGGAATCTTTTCATAAGCATCCCGACTACTTTCAACCCCCGTTTTTCGAGGTTTCATTAACACCGACCTGAATTATTAACTGCAAACGTAATCGCCCACGGCAGCAGGAATAGATTGATTGTTTGATAGCGTGGAGATACAGTGTTCCCATCGGAGGGATCCGGTGAAGCGAGACGCCCCGTGTTCCCTGTTCGGACCGTTTCGGGACGGTGGCTCGCGAAAAGTTACTAGATTTATTACGCTATTATTTCGGCCGATAGGCGGCTGGTAAGGAACGTTTATGGCCACGAACGCCGAAATTTGCCTGCGGGAGGTCGATATAACGTTCCCGGTCGACGCAGCGAGAGAAGAAACACCCTGGTTTTCCCTCTTGGATACACTGTCAGCGAGAGAAAAGCGCCTTTTGATAAACGTTCCCACGATGGCAGCCAGACAGGCCGCGTCTCTGAACTTCTGTGAACCCCACACGCATCGGAACGACGACCTTTCGATCCTCGCGTTAAATCGACCAAAGAGAGATAGCCGTTGGAGAGAACGGTCACGTTGTTTTACCGGTCGACTGTGTTTTTTCAATGTTCCTACTCTGTGGAGTTAACATTTCGACGCATGCACGTGTAAATTCATAAATAAATGGCTTGAATCGGCGAGAAAGTGGCTAAAGGCTTTGGCCTTTTAGATCTGTCTTCGCTCGAATGATCTATCGTTGTGAAATTTACTTATCCTTAATTACAGAGCTTATTTTTCATGCAGGTTAATTGAAATATCTTAGCGAAAACTGATGGTTCGATCGTGATAGGTATCGATCGGAAGAGTCTAAATTTTCCTATAATTTTTCCCCAAGGATGATCACACGGTACCTACTTTCACTTTACGATCCTCGCACTACCATTCGCATCGTGTAACATATTAATTTTGAAAAGTTAGATTTGGCTCGTGAGCAAATTCTAATTTTTAGATTGCAAGCAAAAAAGAAAATTACATCTGAAGAGCAAATTCGGGAACTCGCGAGTTAAATTCTCGACTAGGTAGTGAATTCGAGAATAACACACGAGTGGACGACCGCGCAATTTCGAATTTTCCAAGTACGCGATTGCTAGAAAGGAAAGATGAAAACGGATGCGCGACGGAGCCACGAATTTTCGCTATTTTCACGAACCAGGGGCTGTTTGTGAACGGCAATAGCGAGCTTAGAAGTTCCGTTTGTACTGAATGCATTGTCCGGAAGTGGGGAATGGCATCCTATTAAAGTCTTCCCCAAGATGAAGATGGCCCATTCTCTCCGCCCTCGCCGAGTGCCTGAGATAGTCTCGATGCGTCGTCTCAGGTACCGTTTCTCAGTCTCGTGCTTTACTCGTATTTCTGGAAGCCGATATTCGTCCCTTCCGAAGGACCAACGGGTCTTAAATTACCGTCACTCGCAAAATTAGATTCTAACCGTTAAATTACAACGAGCCTCGAATAGAAATCCTCTATTCAACTTGCAAATTTGTAGATTTTATTAGCCAGAATCATCGATAAGTTTTAGTGTAAAGTTAATTGAGTGAGAGAGAGAGTGAGAGAGAGAGAGAGAGAGAGAGAGAGAGAGAGAGAGAGAGAGAATTGATGCAACAGCTTGTCTCGATCGATCATTCTCACGAAAATATCGTTATCTCGCAGTAACGACCGTTGGGCCCCGTGCAATTTTGTTAATTGTTTGTCACTTGTCGAAGGTGGTAATGGATATCGGTTTGGGCGATGACCGTGCAAGGTTGCGGAGGAAAGTTCGGGCTCGTTATCGGTCGATGAATGTCAAGGGCAAAGGGTGGCGCCACCGCGATGAATAGTGGGGCGTTGTAATAGCTGCTAAGAGAGCGGTGACTGTCTATGGATGGCAAATATCCAGAATTCGACTAAATGTGTATCATTTTCGAAGAAACGATAGATATTACAGTACCAGGTTGGATCGATTTTCAGAAATATTTTCAAAAGGATTTAATTATGGAAACCCTTTGGAAAATAAGTGAGAGGAACTTACGAGGGAATACACACAGGCATCTTCTCAAATTTCGAGCCTCGTTTCTCAAACCATAGAGCTGCTATTAAATTTCCGCTACTAAATTACGTACCAGCGTGTATCGCGTATTTAGAATCATCGATAAGCTCCGAGCAAGCCATCCTTTGGTATTACTTTTTGTTAACCCTCGAACGATGGTATTTTTTCCCAAAAATAGTGATACGATATCGGGGTGAAAAGTTGCGAGCGAATTTCTCGGCGAGTCTTCCGACTCGTTTATCAACGAGATATCGGCTAAGAAGATATCGGGGAAAAGAAGGGTTTCGGGTCGGCAGGACGTTTTTCGTCGCGGTGAGAATGTCCAGAATAGTTGGACTCGTCGTAAGGATCTCTGGAACGGCTGTACGGACTAACCCTTTTGGTTATCCGCGCGGATCGAGGGTTGGGACGATGGCACGACGATCCTCTGGCCTCTGTCCCAGGCTTCTCTCTCCCTTGGTGGACCACGACATCGGCTACACGGACGGATAACAGCGTCGCTTCGGACACCGAACCCCTGGTGACATTAACGCAACCCTTGGCACTTTGAGTCTTGAATATCAACGACATTAGCCGCAACCCCTAGCAAGTTGATGGGCGAGAACGGCGTTGGAATGCCAAAACCGTGACTCTATCGGGGATGACGAGTGGAATAGGATATATCTGAGCTTTGTTATTGCTCCCTGCACCAGAGATCGTCGAAGATTCTAATTGATCGAGCGGATTCGCATGGAATATCAAGTATAAGCTTGGTTTAGGATTGTCGCTAAAGGGCGTTTCGTATGGATGAACGGTACTTGAATCGTAGATCTTTGGAATTAACAACGGATTAGGGAGTCTATAATTCTGCATCCGCATTAGCCAAAATTGTTGGAGGATGGAAGAGGCATCGTATTTACAGTAGAGCTTTGGAATAATTTACGAGTGGGACGAGTAGTTATAGAAATTCTGATCACGAGTAGGTCTCAAATAGTATAACAAGAGTTTTACGCGTTTATACCGTCCTAGACGTATCATTGCAAGCATATTTCGACTTGTCTACGAATAGTAATATAGTTAAACTACCAACTGGTCGCGAACAGGAACATGGCCCGCCATAAGACGAACGTTATTAACCAGAGATCTTCGACGTACCGTTTCTCGTGCGTTCCTGCTGGCGCATTATCGAGAGTTTGATCTCCAGCACCGTTTCATGGGCGAGGACCTCGTTGGCGAACTTTTAGAGTTTCACAGGGTAGGAAATTGTTCTTCGGCGCCATCGTTACCTGACGATGTACTTCGGAAGCCAATTAAGGCGCAACGTCGAACAAAGTCACTGGTAGGTAGAAGCTTCGTTTCAATTGGAGGAACGTTAACACGCCCCTTGTCTCGATTCTCGTTGCAGATTCTATCTATTTCTGACCTTGTCGTTGCGACAGGATCCAGAAAGTTCCTCTTTTGTACGACCTGCGTAGAACTGAATAACGAAAGTATGGAAAGAGTGGTGCAGGAAAAAATCGAGATTCGAGCGAACACGAAATAGGAGGAACCACAGATGTTGCCGGATCTCTGGAACGGAGATCGATAATACAACGATCGGAAAATCTGTCCCTTGTCTACGACATTTCCTCTCTCCGTTCGCCCGATTTCGATTCGACACGTGCCAGACTATCCGCAAGAGGCTTCTCCCTCGTTTCACGTAGTTCGCGTTGCCAGTAGATTCGCTCGGTTTCTCTCCTCCAGGATCCAATCTCAATTTCCCTGGAGTACCCGGGGAATATCCTGTTTCCTCGTGCTCGGCTGCCACCGTTTTCTTTCCGCCTCCATTTTTCGGTGTCCGTCTTTATCGCCTGTCCGTTCCATTCGTCCAGATGTGTACGGGCTCTTTCCCATTCTTTCGCGAGCACCGTTAAATCGCCAACGTTCTCCTAGTGAAACAACGAGAGAGAATTGGCAGTGGAGAAGAGCGAGTGGTCCACGTACGTTAGAGCGGAATAAAAAAATTAAATTTACGTGACTATATTCCAATAGCTAAATTCTCCCGGATTAAGCGCAAAAAGTTAATTTTTCGCCGTCCGCGTTTGCCAAATCTTACAACCTTTTCAACCGATTCGTATCGCTAGCTTTTTCGTTACCATTTTTCCAAGCCCAAATCAGTTATATTCCGCGATCGATCTAGATCGATCGTCGCGTTTCGTACAACGGTGTAGTATATATTGTAATTTTCCGGATGTCAGTATAGCATACGGATAACGCATGTATATGAATCTCGTTACCTGCGCTAGACATCACGCGATCGCGCGAGACTGCATCGAATCGATTCTCGTCAGACTGGCGTTGCCATCCAGTTCACACTGTATCTCACAAAGTTTCAACAAAGAGCGTCACGGCTAGACTTCGTTTCCATGGTCGTTCTCCAGGAAACGTTTCCTTTCTCCGGACAATGGTCCTCCTGGACGAAGGGGTCCTATCATCAGAGGACCTAGCGTCACCCCTCGTAACGGGACAGGACGAGGCGAGTTGGGACGAGACATCGGCGCAAAGGAGGTCACCCTCGGCAGGAAAGATTTCGCGCGGAGAATGAGGCGGCAGAAGGGTCTCGCGTACGTTCTCGGATCGTTTGGAAAATCTGGTAGCGAGCTCGCTGACACATCCACGAGGTGTTCCCGAGCTGACGTTACACAAATTAGCTACCTTTATTCCGCCCTCTCCCCTTTAAGTCTACACAGTGACGGGTTAGAGGGTGGCTCGAGGGGGTGGAGGCGGGAATCAATGGCGCAGCTGACGAGCGTTTGGCTGCGCATGTGCGCAGACGATTCTATCGACCGTCACTGCAGCACAGACACGGCCTACCCCTTCCAACCCCTCCGGGACAGGCTGATCCCTAGCAGAGTGGCGGCAGAGGGACGAAGAGGGCAGAGAGTGGCTTGTTTCTCGAAGATACGGCTACCGTACGGACGACTCTGTGTGTGTATGTGTGTATGCACGCGTGTGCGTGGTGGAAAGCTAGGAAGAAAAGAAGGGCTGGAAGGGGTGAGAGGCTCTGGAGCACCGGCTGCGACGGCGCTGCAACGCTTCGCGGCCTTGACTCCGCTGACGTCGCCAACTTTCCCCGATGATCCAGCCGGCGCGGCAGACACCCAGGCGACGCGAGCGGATCTAAGCCGCCATCCTGCTACCCCCACCCTTCCGTATCGCCGTGCTAACCCCGTGATGCGTCTCTTCTGCGTGTCTCTTCTCCCCCGAATTCTTTCCTCGCTGGCCGAGAATGCAGCGTCGACGCCCTCGTACCATGGGATTGCTCGGCCCTCATAACCCATTTCACACAGAAAGAGAGAAAGTTGAAAGAAGCACGGGGAATGGCGTTCGGAAGTCGGTCGGTCGATCGAGCGATCGTCTCCAACGTGTACGCCGATGTCTCGGGATGGTAATTTCGAGAATGAAAGAAGATCGTCTGTCCTGTCCTGTTCTGTCTTTGCTTCGAGCGCCATTTACCAGAACGTCGTCTTTAACCGCGATTATTGGTCGACGCGACGTTATTGACTCGAATGCGAGCGACACGATGCGTTCTACGTCTCGTATACCGGTTCTTGGCGTGTATGGTAGGCGCGCAGAAGAAACACGTCGATTACCATATTCGCTGGAATTGAGTCACACCACGGAACAGCCTTATAAGAGAAGTTCTCTCGTAACAGCCGAGATCTTAACCGGTGTGTGTCCGATCAGCCCGATACCGACACGCCTTCTCTCCGTATACGTTGTACGCCACGCGTTGCCTATCCTCGCGTGCTGCATTATGCATGCATCCCTCGGGTATTAATATTACGTCGGGTACTTAGAGCCGGTAAGCCTCGCCTTCCCTCCGGCTGGCAAAAGAGTTTATCGACTGCTGACTCCGTGTACCACCCTGCGCGCTCTACGTAACAAATCGCTTTATTCGCCTGTTTTCGACGCGACTTAATCGGAAAAGCCAGCTTTCCATCATAAAGGTTGGTATTTGGAGTGGAGAGAAAATTGTATCGAGAGATCATAAATTTCTGTCTAAAAAAAGAAGCAAATGGGATTAACGATGAAATACGTCTTTGGAGAGATCGAAGCTAAGTGGACATTTGCTTCGTTTACTAAATATTATAACGATATTATATATATACTTTTTCGCATATTACGTACACTTCGTACATTTCCGTACCTTTAAATAAACGAAGATCCGCGATTTACGAACAACGACGACTAATTCGTCGAAGTATACCTGTCCGGATGTACGATCGTGATCCCTCTCCAAGGCTGGTCATTTATTCGGACACTACCACCGTAGTCTGTCCGAAGTGTTTACTTCCACGACGAGGGATCAGCAGAAATCTACCAGAGAAAGTTTAAAGCGTACTCGGATATGGACGGCCGACTTTAAGATCCCTGTTTCCCTAGGTGGATTCAGAGGCAGTTCGCTCGACGTTGTATGCTCTTCGTGGCTGTTGGCCGCGCACCCGACATTCTCAACCCACGCAACTACCGTAATCGAGGGGTGTGGCACGCTAGAGCTGTGAGCCAAGGTGTGTTTTGCGGCGGATCTTTTTTTCCGCGTGGTCGTATCTTAAGTAATGACTTTCACGGGCGAAGGAGAAACTCCACCCCCTGTATGCCTTCGGTGGCGAAGCATAGCTATCGCGTTTCGCGCGACATTGCCCACCGAGGCGCGACGGTATCGTTGCTCTTTTTACGCCTTGTCGGAAGCAACAGGATCTAACGACTCGATTTTCCTCGGCTTTTTATTCGACTGGATTTTTTCAACGGAACGCCTTCGTCGTTTCGGGGGATGGTTTTTTATGCCGTTCTTCGTTTCCTGCTTTCCTTTCTTCTCTCCGTGTTAAAGAGACCGTTGAAACGAACCGTCAGCTACGCCGACGCTAACGAAGTATCATCGATCGGATCTCTCCCGGAACGGTGCTCGTTTTCCACGAGCGAGTTTCAAATTTCCTTTTCGCCCTGTTGTTCGTCTCCGTGGCCGTCTTATCCTCCCTTCCACGAACATCGTCGTAATCAGAGACGCAGCCCTCCGAAGCAATTTTACCCCTTTGTTGGTAAACGGCCGAGTCCGGTCGAAAATCAAGCGACAATCTCTTCCTGTCCCCTCGTCCTTGGTTCCTCCTCGTCCGCGCGTTCCTTTCCTCCGTTTCCTCCCCCGTCTAGGCAGCTTAACGATGGGTTTCGTCGTTTCCGTCATCCTCGACGCGGCCTGCCGGCGGACTGTCAACTATCAGCGGCCAGACAATAGCGTGATTAGGGCACAATGCGCGCTCTCTCTCTCTCTCCTCCCTTTCTCTCTCCTTTCTCTTCGCCCCTCGTTTCACGATTGCTACCGGGCTATATCTCTTTCTATGTTTCTCTTCGCTCGGCGCATCAGCTCGCTCGTGCACGCGGCCACAAAAGGACACGCCGCTCCACCGCACACAGGCATACCCTAACGTCACGCGGCGGCTCTCCTCTGCTTTCTCTCCAGAGAACCGGAAGCCATTGTGTATGACGGCCAACCGGGCTCGGTCTCCGACTCTCAGGTTTGTCGTCGTCATCGTGCACCGAAGGGAGCGTTGCGGCGCACGCCTGCGGGACGTCAACCGCGCATTAAGTTGATGTACGAGCTCCTCCAGACCCACGACGCTGTCTGCCCGATGGCTCCCGTTTACGGGGTTCGGCCATCATCGGGGGAGAACCTGCAGCAACTTCTCGCGCCGCTCCTTCTTCGAGTACCACACCCCCGCAGGGCTAACGTCCTTTTCCTACGTACGCACACCGAAACAACTTCTCTTTCGTCCGGCTGTTCCTTTTTCGCATAGACGTTGGGGATGAGCGAGTTGCGCATAGTCTTTACTGGGACCTTCGGATTTCCAGATCTGTAACTTTTTCACGTTGAACCGTTTATATTTCTGCATACATACTTTTATGCATTCGAACATATCGACGTTCGTACAGCGTAATAAAGTAAAACGAATATCGAATCCTTAATTGAGACTCTTTGAAGCCGACCTGATCAAATGTTGCGGTGAAAAATAGTTTAAATTTTATGGGAACGTTGCTCGTCGTGCGAATTTAACATACAGTCGAAGAGATTTTCCCAAATGGATTCGAAGACAAGGCAGTAGAGGTTTTACGGTAATTTGTAGAAATATTGGAAGAAGATCGGGGCTGATTCTCGAGCGATTTACAATATTTTCCGATAGTCTGCCGCGTCAAACATGCTCGTACATCAAGGGGATGTTTCATCCTCCGCCTTCTCCGTGTTTTCCCCTGACGTCGTCCAACCCTGATGAGACGAGGAAGATTAGCTTCGCTCTCTGTTTGGGGAGCTGATTAGCCGGCGGCCCTTTGACGCGACCAGGAGCGAGACTGCTGCAAATGACGATTCTCACCGTTTCCATGTTCCCTCGCGATCTTTGTCCCTGTACGTACATCGGGATTGCGTAAAATCCGTCGTAGTCTGATTTTTTTTGGGTCGAATCTATTTTCTTCGGAAGATATCAGGCTTCTTTGAAGCTTTTCGAGCTTTTGTATCTATGACAGGAAGGTGTTTTCAGAGGCTTGTAGAGGTATAAAGGACACGTGGGATGGTGGGTAGCGAACACGAGAAATCGAATTTCTGTCGGTCGTAAAGTTGAACGGGGATAAAGCGACCTTGGCCGCTGCGTCCTCCTTTCAAATTCTCCATGTGGCGCTGTAACGCGCGGTATTGTGCGCTATTTCAGCTGGAAGAGAGGCTGTATCGTGTTCCTGAGGCGAGAGACGAGTGTCAACGTACGACTGCGGCTTAGGTATAATAGTTTTGCAAACAGCGCGCGGTACACACACTGTTCTTGATATATCGTTGTAAGGATCACACTGTGAAGTTTGTAACCTTCCAGTTAATCTTTTAGTTACAAGAATTTTACTATAATTTATCGTTTTCCTTAAGAAATAAGAGCAAACAACTACGTGTACCTAACCCAACCATATCGTGGGAGATTGCAAGTTCAACGCTGGACGCGATGCCACCACTCTTCTGCCTAACCACCGTAACGTTTCAAGTTCGTTCTAAGATCGATCGCTTCATAGTCTTCGAACGATATCACGCGTACGTTCGTATGCCAAGTAACGATCTTAGAAAAGAGAGAGCAGCTGAGAAAAACACGACGAGGCTAAGGAAGAACATGGCAAACGTGGAAGAGAGGGGGTACTCCACGAATAAAGTACACGGTGCAACGTGATTCAACTGACGCGTATATATCATCCGGTCGTCCAAGAAGAGAAGAGATATTGCTTCGGCCGAGAGGAGATCGTTGGCTTTTCTTGGAGCAAAGAACAGCTAGTCTCGGGATTTCGCTCCGGGATTGCGTAACGCGAACTTCGGATGCCAACTTGGCACGATCGCTACATAGGAAGAAGAAAAGGTGTGCAGACGAGGTGGAAGAGACGGAGAACGGCCGACAGAGAGAGAGAGAGAGGAGAGGAGAGGAGAGGAGAAACAGCGCAAGAAGGGTGCGTTTTTGCGGCCTTCCTCGGCCTCTCGACGAAATCTCATCCTCGACTGGATTTCGGCTTTGTGTCGAAGTCGCGAGACGTTGCTTCGCTCTTCGTCTCGACGTTTCGATCCAGACTCTCGGTACATCGACGACCCTGTTTCCCACCTCCTTTTCCCTTCTCCTCGAAATCTCTTCGTGCTCTCGATCTATCATCGGCATTGCGAAGCAAGAGGAGGCGCTCTCCACACGGTCGACTTTATCCGATCTTTCTGCGCGGCTCTACGTCGCTATCGCGATTCCGTGGCATACTATAATGAAGATTTATAGGGAGCTTGCCTAAAACGGGGATGGGATCATCGAGAGATGGCTTATTGCCATCCTCCGGCAAGTTTTCCAGGTTTAAGCACCCGCGTCTTCTTCTTCTTCTCCCTTTCCTCTCCACTTCGAGGACAGTGAACATTCTTAGGGGATAAAGAGAGAGAGGAGGGATGCGAAACGGGGGATAGGGGCTGCAGGACAACACCGGTATATTAAACTTTTTATAAAGAGAAAGTGAGGGAGGGGACCGGCGGTAAGAGGATTCTGTCATATTAAAATGCTCGTCTTGGAGTCTTTCGAGAGGATACGGGCCTCTGCTCTCTTTCACCTGGGCCTCTCCTCGAGTCTCGATAACCCTCCGGAAGGTTGCGAAACGAGCGCGTCGTTCGCCCGTAGCTCGCTGTTATTGCCAACCATGGAAGAATGCGAGTTTTCGCCGATAAAATGGGTTATGAAGGTCTTTGACTGGTTTCCGCTGCAGGATCTTATATTTTCTTCGCGTTTCTACGGTTACAGATGTATTACGGTCGATCGTAGATTTTCACGTCTAAACGTGTAGTCGTAGTAGCGAATCTCGATCTCTGCGAAAAAGCGAGTTCTAAAAGAAAACCAGAAATTTACGAGGGTGTCTCGCGACACGAGCTTTATTGTCGGTTCGAGCGGTGAAACGCGAGTCGCGGGAGCCGTGTTCCTCAACGATTAGATCTATCTCGCCATTGAATTTCACCTTCCCTCTCTTTCCTCTGCCTTTCGCTCACGACCGACATAAATTTCCACTATCGGATGGCTCGCAGCTTATCCGACTTCTCTTCGTTCGTAGCATCCACTGACTTTGTCAACTTGCCTCCATTTTTTTTTATGCCGTACCAACTCCAAAAATCTATTCACCTTTAAAATAGTACACAGTAAACCAAACTGCAAACAAATAAGCCAATACGCGACGATAAAACTAGCTCATAGCATCAGTTTCTTTCGTAACAAACTCTCTTCTCTTCTTTAAATTCTCTAATTTGTGAATCGTAAGAAACATTAAAGAGGATCTTCCAAACTGATACAAGTACTTCTGATGCCGATATAACCAGTAGTAGTAGTAATAGTAGTACAATTAGCGACAAATTCGTCGAGTTTCTGTAAATGTTGAAATACTTTTGTGATTCAATGCCGCGCTGATGTCGCGTTCGAGACAGGATTATCGGCGCGGGAATCGATTCGACGGAAAGTTCGATTAAAAACCAGCGAGCCGCGTAATCTATAACGAACGAGAGAGATGCTGCACCAGCAGGAAGAAATCCGGCTTCGAAGCGGCGCGTATATCGGCTGTACAAATAAAACACACACTGACCGTGTCTCGTTGGTGGAACTGTGGCGCGAATCCGCGTTAGATCGCGATCGATATCGGAGGCAGAGCTCTCGCGTGTATCGAGCGAGCGCCGCGTTTCGTGACGTTGCCTGTTGGTGGTCGATCGAGATAGCGATCACGCCGCTTTGTCCCGGCGGGACGCGCGCCAACGCGTTCGCTATCAGCTCGAAGATAATCCGCCGCGTACATCGGCGCGCCTGCGAGCGTAAGTCGCGCTTTAAGTCGCTTTTAATCGAGCTCTCTCACGGTAAGTCGAAAGGGGGATGTCCTGACACGTAACAGAGAGATTCTAAACTCTGGTTGTTGGCCATCTTACGGGGTAACGGAGCGAGGAGGGCTGTTACGGCTGCTTTACATGCAAATTGCAGGAACGAGGCGAGTCTCGACGGTCTTAAGGCGTTTCGTAATTGCCGCGAGTGATCCCGGATATGGGTTATCACGATCAGAGAAATCACCGGTGTAACGTGGTCTTGAAAGCTCGCGCAAAGAATAAAAGTATAGGGTGAGATAGGGTTATTCGAGTCGGAAGAACGTTCGACTGAAAATTAGGAAATTACCAAAACTTGGTTCGAGATAATAATACGGTACGGTATTACAACAACGATCGAGTTTCGAGATAGAATTTGAAACTTAGGTGACTCGGATAACCCTGTCTTCCTCTATTTTCTCTCGGGGATCGAATCTTTCGAAGTTATGGGGTCGCCGACTCGAGCATGTGATTTTCGTGGTTTTCAGTGGATTACGAATCTGGTTGTTAGTTTTTCATTAGACACGGTTAACGCGCATGGAATCAAGAGCGAGATTCAGCTTAAGATCGCTATAGATCTACCGAATTAACGTTGTCAGACATTTCGTCCATTTTCTTAGCGTTTACTTCTTAACTGCAACAACACGTTTCTTTCACGAATTTGTTTGATTGTTTATTTGATCTTGCAAGCTGGATAAAAGATTCGATAGTTCGCTCTTCTGGCTCTTGCTATAAGTCTCTCTTTCCTTCTTTTCTACATACTGCGTGTTTTTAATGCACGTAGAATCGTCGTTACGAAGTTACGCGAGTGCCACCGTCATTTAGTGCTTTAATGACGTTGGTGTGACACGAAAGGGGTGACAAACGAACACGAAACACGGCTTCTTCGGCCGTGGGTGAAAGAAATTCCGAAAGAGGCGCCGAAAGCGACACCCGTCAAAGAGAAAACGCGAAGAAACGGGAATACGTTATGCGATGCGTGCACGGTCAAGCTGAAAAACGACCCTCTACTCCGCTGGTTAATTCGAAAGAGGTCTCGGGCGTGTCATCAGCCATCCGGTTGAACCCTCGCTGGACTGGCTGTTCTTAATCGTGGCGTTTTGTCACCTTTACACAAAGAAAAGGGTTGCGGGAGACCTGGCAAGGAGATGGAAAAACGAGCACTAGAGTTTTATCGTGCTAACCATTTATTTCTCCATTTATGTACGTTTTAATCCTTGGACTGCGGAGATTGGATTAATTCCGAGACACACTGATGTTCCAACGTTAGTTACATTCAAAGCTGTGGTTATATGTTTTAACATTTTCTAAGTTACGTTTTGATCGATTCACGTTTTTACGTATAAAGTCTCAGCAATATATTCTTACGAATTATGTTTGACAAGTAAAACGAAGGGTTTACCGCAATGCCGCGAGCTAAACGTGGGTGGTTCGTACCAAAGGCAAACCGTGTTTTCTGTTTCTGCAATGTGTCGCGTTTTTCGTGAAACGACTCCAAAGGAAGAGGAGAATGCTCGCGGGCCTCGCGTGTATTCGCCACCGAACTTAGCTCAAGCGAACGACGACGCGCTCACGAAACGAGATTTATTCGATAGAAAATATTTGCAGAGTTCTTACCAAGGTTTCACGACAGAGAAACAAAGCTCGATCTCGCGCAGAGAATTTCTTCGAACGATCCAGACTTTTTACGAAGTCGCTTCGCCGTTTCGTTGAAAAAATTGGCGGCGTTCGTATACCCTGTTTGCGTTTAAGAAACACGTAATTACTAAACCTGTAAAATCTAACCGAAGAAACGAGATGGCAGGAGAAAAATAGTGGATGAGACGTTTCAAACGAGGAGGAAAACAACTCTGGTTCATTCAATATCGAGGAAGCTTGGCTACTAAACGAGTCCGGAGCTTGCGAGGAATTTCTTGGCAAGCGGCGCGACAGCGTGATTCGCGTCACGTTCAACTGACCTGCGACAATGTTTCCGCATCGGACACGCGATTTCAAAATATACTCGTAAGTGCGTGAGAACATGCCGTGTATGAGTGTGTAATATCCGCCTAGTACCTACCTCGGTATCGTACGGACCACGAGGTCGTGCACCGCTCGAAATAAAATGATAGCGCGCGTCTTGCGCGTTAACGAATGACGCCATGCAAATTAAGCAAAGTAGAAATATTTCAAAAATGACGAAATTTAACAAGTGGTTATTTTTCTCACGAGCCATTCTACTTAGGACGGATATTCTTTGTATTTTTCTATATTAATTTCCCACAAGTGCGTGGATTTCCACGATCTACCGATACAATTAATCCGTTAAGATCCGTGACACGATCGGCCGAAAAATTGTTCTTTTGCTTGGTTTCCGGTAATTCACCGTAGGGGCGAATTAAGCGAATGGCCGTTTATAATGAGAATAATCCAACAGCAAAGGGTTGAAAGCTTTTTATGGCTCGAATAAACGTGTACGAGGCGGTAGAACGAATCCGGTGTTTCTTATTTACAGGATTAGCCCCGGGTGTCCTGTTGAATTTCGGACACGTTGCCCGGGATAATCGCGATGCACGGGACGTTACTCAACTGCGTGCCTCGTGGCCGCTCGATTACGTCCGTTGGATTCATTCTTCTATCGGTAGAAGATTCTCTGCACGTTTCTTATGCCAGAGGAAATCTTCGAAGTCACATTGTTTCGTTATTTCTTCGAACATTGGAGGACAAAGCGCTTTGCATTACGAGTCGAAGCTTCAATATTTCTCCTACCTGCTCCCCGAGGTCGTTCCGAATTTTAAGGTGACCATTAAGAACTCCGGTTCGCATTTGCATACCGCGTTTCGAGGCTGTGACGTCGGACTTTGCGTATTCTTGCGAAAACAGAGAGGGACACTCCGTTAATGCGGAACATGGCCGCGCCATAAATTCCACGGAATAAAGAAGGGCTGTCCCGGCGTAAATACCGCGGCCCCATTAAAACTTTTCGCGTACTTAGGCTGGAATTTATTTCAACCTAGCCACGTGCATCCGGCCACCAGAGACGTTGTAACTGTTTTATGGCGCCATCTCCCGTTTGATCCGCGCATATTTCTTACGAAACTCGCTACTTTTCAGCGACCTCTCAGCGTGCCCTCCCCCTCGTCCTTTACGTACGTGAACTTCGAACCGAAAGTTACGATCCTCGGCGATCGAACTTTCGTATTTAATATCCGAATTACCGACGACCGAAATATAAAAGTTATACTTGTCCATAAATCATGGGACACTCGGTATATTTGAGATTGGTATAAATGGACGTTGTGCGTTATACGAGATGAAATTGACGTTGGTATTATACGTTCTCATTTGGGGATCGGAAAAAGAAATTTGTATGAATTTCGTGCTATCGGTCGTAGTATCCTGGGAGAGAATTTGTTACAGAATTTTATAACAATCTGATGAAAGGTTTCTGCGAGCGTTTGAATACTTTGACGAGTCACCGCGTGTGTACGAACGATCTACCCAATGGAAAAATTCCCAAGCTCGCGTAACAATGCGTTCTTCTATTTGGCTGTGCTTGTCGGTTAGTTTGGTATTGGCAAAGAGGTTGAAGAAACGTCAGATTCGACGAACGGTAAGGCGAGCGCATCACCGCCCACGAACACCTTTTTGGCTGGCACCGAAACGAGAACTCTAATTCGAGATCGGCGTTTAACGTCCGGCAGCCGCACGCCAGGAAGCCGTGGCGCTTGCTAATTTATTCTAGAGAAACGCAAACACAGGAATTCATCGGCTATCTCCTCTCTTCAAACGAGACTCTTCTTCTTCGATCATCGCGTGGAAATAATTTTATCGATTAAAATTTCCTTCGTTATAAGACGATAGAGATAAATGACGTCTATGCGCTAATTACATATATTGTATATATTATACGTATAGAAACCGTACAAGAAGAAACACGATTTAGATAATAGAAAATGATCAAAATTACGACTTTTCTCGGACAGATACTCGTTCTCGAACACTACGCGCTGTTTACGAGCAAGTTAGATATCTGTTGTTCGATGAGCCAACATCGTCAGCTTCGTTATCTGCTGCTGTGTTTATAAAGGCACATGGTTTTTAGCCGCGGCTATGATCAACCGACCAACCGAACACGCGGCTAATGCCTCTCTATTGTTCCTCTTTCCTCCATGGTGAAACGCGGCAAACAATAGGATTACGGAACTTCTCTTTTCCGACTGGTAATCTTTTTTCAAACGCGAGCACACTGGGTCGAACGATGACCGACAGACCAGCCTCTCTGAAACAGGACGATGGTTTTTTAAGAGCATTGTTGTCGATCGTGGGATATTGCATGGGAAATGCAATAGTCCGTAATTGGATTTCATGGGAAGAATATTTGTGAGAGAATTGGGTGACAGAGGATACTTTTGTAAAAAAAAAAAAAGAAAAAACGTGTAGAATTGACATTTTGTTACGTTGGTAAACCAAAGATATTGTATTTACATTACAGCTAGACAGCTACGCTACAGTTTTCTATGTAATTTTTACTCGTTGGAAGGAAATTGTAATTATCGTAATTCAATAGTGCGAGGTTAGTGACTTTTTCGTAGTCACAGGCGCTCGTTTCGAAACATGGAGCACCACGAATCAACTCGAGTTGGTGGCAACAGAGGGGAGGGGGGAGGGGGAGACAGAGAGAGAGAGAGAGAGAGAGAGAGAGAGAGAGAGAGAGAGAGAGAGAGAGAGTCAGCGCGGCGCACTTGCATCGAGTGCATAAAATTCAGTCAACGACCGCTAAGCGCTAAGCTAGGCTAGGCCGGTGCGCGCGTGCACGCTGCTACTTTTGCGTCAGGGTCGACTCGGCACAACTCGGTGTCGTAACGCGTTGGGCTAGGTTAGTAATATCGTCGAGCCGCCGGAGCTATTTACTAGCTCTATTCTTACGCACCAGCCAACCAGCACGCGTCTGCTCACCGACACATACACGCGAGGATCCGTTTCCCTCTCTTCTCTAAGTTTCTAGAAGTGTGTGCGTGTGCCACAGCTTAGCGAACGCCTCTGATAAAAGCAGTTATCGCACACGAGCTATCGTTGTCGGCTCGAGTTAGGTTAGCGTAGATCCCGATTCGTCGACGGATTTCAATGTCGACCCCGACCTCGTCAATACGACCGTCGGCGTGTATTGCGCTTCGTGATACAAATAATCTAATAACAAGTTGGCTCTGGAACAACCAAACCGGTAAATACGGCCGGTATCGCACGTATTACTCTTTAGATTACTAAAAACATGCGAATGCTTTAGGCAATATTGGATAATAACCTTCCTTTATGCAGATAAAAACACGATTACATGTACTTTCTCTCTCTCTCTTTTTTTTACCTTGATTAGATAGACAAATTTGTGCGTGATATATAAGTATATGTTAGAGGTAGTTCCAGTTCTAGGAAACAACTCTGCTGAAAACAAAACTGTACGTTTCTATTCGGGTAGCTCGGAAAGTATTCTACGTTATAGGGTTAATAATTAATTCTATATCTGTTTCTATTTTGGCATCGTGCTGTACTTGTACGTTTTTGCCAAGCACGTGGTTTATATGCTGTAAATCTACCTATATACCTACTATAGCTACACTTTGTTGGCTGGTCAAACCTTAATTGGTTGCCGGGTCCAATTTCTAGCTTTCAAAAATAGTGTAGAAGAGATCAGCCAGTCATCTTAACCACGGCAGTCCGAAACGCAGGACGAAATAAAACGGATCTTCACTGTATTTCGTCAAAAGGAGTCGGTATGGCTAGATCCTCGCTTTGAAAATCTTTTAGAACAACACCTCAACATACTAAAACTCGAAGCTTCAACGCGTAACACCGTTGCGTTGAGGCATCTGCGAGTTGGACAACGATCGAGGTATTACTTAGACTATTACGGTATTTATACGATAGAAAAGAGTGAAATTTGGAATTGAGAACCATTTTTGCATAACGACAGTTCGATGGCCAACAAACATTCAGATAACTATATCTATATAGTCGTCAAACGAGTCGTAATCTCTCAGAGTAAAATTCAACATAGCCCAGAAGCGTGCTGTTTCGTAAAAAACAGACGTAATTATGTCGTTAGAATACGTTCTCGTTGAACACGTTTGTTCGCCTTCTCTCAGCGCGCCGAGGCCGATCAAAGAATCTGTTTTTTCTACACAGCAGGTTAGCGTAATTCCCTTCGGCGAGGTTGCATTATTCCAGCGAGCTTGTCAGCAGAAATTGCCTCGCGATCCAGTCGAGAGATGGGCGTCGTGTCACGTTATCTGTTACGTCACGTTCTTATGAACTTGCACGCTCGCGCGCAATAAACTGGCTACGTGGCCATGCGCTTCTACGTGATGGACCGTGTGCTTACCTTTTACGTTCTTTCTGTTCTCCTCTCGTGAATCACGAAGCTACCTAAGGACCTATTGCGCCGTGACACGCAACGATTACGCTGGTCCAAGAGGACGTTAAATAGCGATGAACCACAAAAATGATCGAATGTGCGGTTTGAATGCAAATCGTTGAAACGCATTTAAAGACAAGGACTTATTTCGATTTGCGATAACGAGAGTAGTGTGATAAAACAGTAGTCAGTTATCAAGACTATGTATACCGTGTATTGCGCGTCGTATCACCCACGCTACAGTTAAATATATCTTTATATCCGCTTCGTAAAATTAAATCCAAGTCTTATAAATTATATTCAGTGTACTACGTATGACGTTATTTTCGATTCGCGATCGTTCAAAATCGAATACAAAGAATAAAGTGGATCTTTGAAGAATCTTCCAATCTTTTTCGTCTTTTTCAGTAAAATTATATATTCCGCGTAGAAAAGTGAAATTTCTGCGCACGGGCCTGACTCTATAGTCAGGAGCTGCACTTTCCTGTAATCACGATTATTATAGTCATACCGCGAGTTTTAGCGCAATTACGAATAACGTAGAAGATTGAGAGTGTCGCATACGTCGAAGGGGGTTAAAGATAACATGGTATTCGTAGCGCGAACATCCAGAAGCTCGTTAAAATCGGAGGCGGACGGTTCAATCGTTCTCCTTGTTAGCCAAATTGGATAACGAGTCTTTCGCGTAGAATAATTGGCCGCTTCGTACCGGAGTGCCGCATCGCCTCCTGTGGAAGACAAATCAATTCGACTTCGTACTGCCTGACCGAGCAAAAGTGAAGTTTTCAACGAGCATGTCCAACACGCGATCGTGTCTAATGAAATTTCAAAATGTATAAAACGCACAGTATAAAAGTTTCCTATGATAAGCGTTGCGATACTATCCGTGACTATACTTGCAGTGGCTACGAAAAGTAATTGCACGGTACTCTATTCGTTATCGCATTTGTGCGCGTAATACCTGACACCAAGCGTGTTAAATTTCTCATCGTTTAATGATATTACCATACGAGGATAAAGATTGAATATTACGAGAACGAAATGTAGAAGCTGATAAAAAAAGGTTTCATTGAAAAATAAAGGCGCCTGCAAATACCCTTTTATAGCCACACCGTAGCTTCTCTTCCTTCCATGCATCTCACTCGCACCTGCCGTTCCTCTTTTGCGCCACTCGCGCACGTACGAGATTGGAAACATTCGCGACGCAATAGGCAAACACTCGGATCGTATGTTTACGTATCGGAATGCTATAGCTGCTCGGCAATCAGGTTTTTCTTGGGCTAGGTTACGCGCTATCGTCTGGGATCGACGCTGTTTACCGTCTCGCGTCTATTCTCGTGTTCTTCAAACAGTCACAGTTACCTGTACGCGTGTGTCTCCGACTCTCGTGCGCGCTCGAAGCGCGTGCAAGCTTACACCAGCCGATAGCGTAACTCTTGCGTCCCCGGATGTTTCTCCAACTCGACGAGCATTTATCTTTTCCTTCGTACGCGCGTTAGCGCTGCTACGTATTTCATCTGTTCGACGAGGAAGAATCAGCGAATAGGCGAGACTTGAGATCCACTGGATATCCGCGGCTGGAATTTCACTCCGTTCCAAACGAACGTCGTTCCTCCGCGTGCTCGGAATAACAGAGTAGCCTCTGCGTATCACGGACGAGAGAAACTAGTTGGGACGCGTTTAACGCTACTTCGATCGGGATTTTTCTACGTACAGGGACATACGTCCCTTTTAGCGATGATTTTTAGAGATCTTTAATCTCGTTGATAAATGTTTTTGAATATCTAACCGACGATGCGATGTTGAATGCGAGGTATATAAATGCTTCGTTTCAAATACGTGTACGATTCGTTGTTTTTCGTTGATCTAATTTTCTTCGATCGCTATCGGTACTTTATCTTAGAGAAGTAGTCGAGAACGTATCAACGTGTACAATTATGTTCCAAGAATCAATACGCGAAGAAAGATACACGATAGACTTACAAACGAAAGTCTCACGATAAATCAATTATATTTCTCTTTCGTGCATTTTTGAAAAAAATATTTGCCAACAGTTAGCGGATTACATAAACTGTTGATTCTTCGATTACGCGTACAGCGAAATACGCTGGATTCACGAAGGATGTTATTCGCGCGATAATTAGAAAAGGCCTGTGTTTCCACGGCGACACACGTCGATAAGTAATCACCGCCTGTCGCGACAATAACTCCGCCGGTCCGAAAGGAACCAGCGTCGTTTCTTAATGAGACAGCGACGGGTCACGTGTTTTCTCGGATAGACCGCCCCGCGGCCACGTAATGAACAGGTATCGCTCGGCCAAGCTTACGCTTTTCCTTAGCGCGTATGGCGGAACCGCAGACAAGAGGGAACGGTGTCGGTAGTGCAGTAAACTCGTGCCGGTGGATAAATATACGGTATTATATAAGTTGTTTGCTGCAAGCCAGAGAACGAGAGAGGAGAGAGAGAGAAAGAGCGAATACGCGCGGAATCGAGGAACACAGCGTGTGCGGATCTGTAACCGGCTTCGCGCGCGAGCGTGTTGCGTAACAATCACCAGTCAGATGCGATGACTTCTACGTGTCGGTCGCGGGGAAATTCGTCAAGAAACTTCCACGATCTTGTAACGTTACATCGTGCAGCGGGACACGTTTCGGGAAATCACATTGGCATTCTTATCTCGGTCGTTTTTTCCGTCATGGAACCTGCCGTGTATACGCGACGGAGTTACGTAATGGAGAAGACGGTGTCGATCGTGGTTGCACTTCGAATGGCGTAGAAGATCGGGCGCTCCTGAATAATGAGATTCGAACAGAATTCGTACACGATGATCCAATAGCAACGAAATTAGAATAGTCAAAATTATAGTAGAGTTAGAACGCGACGACCAAACACATCGAAGTTTCGCACGTCGAAATGGCGTCTTTGTTATATCGTTTTATGACAATTCCACGTGATCTCAAGCTATTGTCAGACGTTCTGCAATCCATTGAATGTTTGAGATTGCAGTAGAATTAGAACACAATGATCACACGCCAAAGACGATCAAAGGCTTTCTTCCATTCGTCAAAACGGTGTCTTTGTTGCGCCGTCTTACGATAACTCGAAGTGGTCCCGAGTTGCTGTTCGAGATTGCGATATAATTAGAGTAATCGGAACTAGAAGTATCGAGAATTGTTTCATTCGTAGATACATAGTATCATCTCTGTTCCGTTGTCTTGCCACAAATCCGAGCAATCTCCAGCTAGTGTCGGAAACTCTGTAAATGTATCCAACAACCGAGATTTCAATAGACATAGACCGATGGAGACTGCAGCGTGATCAGGCACCAAAGAGATCAAAGATTGCCTTCCGTCTTCACGACGTCATTGTCACGATACCCTATGACAACTCGAAACGTTCCCAAGCTGCTGTCACAGCTTCTACAAATTCAGCCAACAATAGAGGATTTGGTTTTCAACCGATCCCTTGCCATGTCCTTATTCCGATCAAAAACTGTCAGCGGATGCAGGTTTCGCGTTTTTTCTCTTTATCTTTTTTCCGAAGGGTACGCCAATGGATGCCCTTGCTAATCGTTATTTCGTACCAATTTGTCCCATTGATCCAGGGACCGGAAAGAGAAATAGCAGGCCGATGGCCCTGCTATTTCGTCGCATTGTCGTCGGACAAAGGAAAAGGTGGACGAGATCGTGCAGGCTCTTGCCGCGTTTCGCTGCCGTTTCCGTGGCCAGATTTCAGCTCGCATCGAATAACGACCTTGATCGGCTTCGACAGCTGCTAATGCGGCGCGATGAATTCGATTGGGTTAGAAGAATGGGGGTGAGTTGTACGCGCCACCATTTTGAAAGGCCTCGGTCGGCTCAAACTACCGCTTGATTGCGTGCCAATGTGCTACGACTTTTCGGATGGATCGAAGGGTGCCGACGGATCGAAATTCTGTCGATCTCTACAAGGGAGGATAAAACGAACGAAGCAAAAGAGAAACCGGGAGCGGAGAAGGGGGCAATAGAAACGCGGAAAACGCCTTTTTCCCTTTTCCCCTTCGCAGAATCGACAGGTTCAAAGGGAGGGCTCCGGATTTTTCTCGTTTGAAGACCGTGCGACGTGAGCTTTCAGCCAATTTCCCACTCGTGCAGGTCACGTCTTATTGCGCGACCGAATACATAGATTTCCACACGGACAGAGAGCCACTTTTTGACCACGCTGATTTACCACATCCATATATCTGTGTGTGTGCGTGTGTGTGCGCGCGCGCGCGTGTGTGTGGTGTCGCAGTCAGTTGGTTCGAGGTATCTCATAAATATGATAGGAACGAGAGCTTTTCGAGGATACACAACCGGACACCGCTTCCGTATACCTGTTCCTTCTTCGGCGTGATTCTATTCGGAAAAGAGGGATTTTTTCGCGAATCTCTCCCCCCTCGTTGTATTCCCACTGACCCTTGAAATCTCTCTTTTTTGCCGAACAAATTGTTTCTTTGATCGTACACTGCTTTTTCCCACCTTCCCTCCGTCAAGACATTAAACTCTCCGAGGAGATTAAATTTTCTAAACTTATACGCAAACGATTGGTATAAATTTTTTCTCTATGTGGACGATTTGTAAAAATTGCCGTATAAACAAATTTTGTTTTACATTTTTCATTCACTTTTTCGTATAAAATCAGCCCCTTGTTCATCATGCGATAATTACCGATACAGTTTTCGCTCAATTCTTTCGACAAAATCAGTTTATTCGATTACGATCATCGATAAAGTCACGCGGCCGCAAGACCATAAAACAGCACCTGTTACAGCTACCCGTGGAAGCGAAACAATACCGACTGGATTCGCGGTTGATTCTACGTGACGTTCGACCGAAGGTGGGCCCACACACGGGTTCTTCCAAGCGTCACCTCACGTGTCGGTATTAATCAAGCGAATGCTCGGGCCAGATTGGTTCGTGGTAGGCGATAGGAGGAAAAAGTAACGGCTTACGTAAGCAGGGGACGCTGGAACATATTTAGTCGCGGTAACTCGTCCCGAACAGTCGAATCCTATCGTTGCTTGGGACTCGAAGCGTCCAGAAAAAATTGTTCAAGTTCTATTACGAATCTGTCACTGTCGATAAAAGTACAACAATAAGTGATTTCTTTGCGATGAGATTTTACAGGTGAGTGGTTAAAAAGTTTCTTTTGGGCTGCGTTATTCATCGTTTAATAAGTATTAATCGCTGGATATGAATTTATCTTTTTTCGTTCACGAGGTTTGTCCATTGGCGAACAAAAATTTCGAATCATTCTTCTATTTGTAATTAAATCGGATCATCTGTTAATTCTATCGTGAATTCGAAATTGAAGTTTATTATTTTTTAGTTCGTTGAAATTTTTGCCAAAGAATTTTTCAAGATATCGGAATTCTAAGTCGATTTTCATTAAACGATACGATCTTTCGCCAAAGAGTTTTCTAAGCCAGTATAACGTTATACTGATATTGTTTTTTAAATTCGCGGTTTCTACGGAACGTGTGTACAAATTCGAGATCTCGAAATTCTAGTATAATCATTGATGTATAGTGTATAGCGACACGTCATTTTTGTGCAAGATCGTGACAGCCACGAGAAAACGATACGTTGGATCTTTTCAGCGTTCGCTGTTTATTTTAACAGGAAAGAATTAAAAAAGTCGGGGGCATTCCCAGCGCGGGATTGCCATTTCTGTATGAGTAATCAGTTTCTCTCAGTCTATAAGGAAAAAGTATAAAAGTATACCGATGGTTTTCATCGAGAATATTCATATGATTTTTCATCTTCCGAACTTGTTTTCCTTTATAATTCGAAGCAATCGGCGTCTTGATTTTTACATTTTAGTTCTCCTGAAGAAACACGTACTCGCACAAGCGTATGTTCTTTGCAGATAACATGTATCTGCTACTCAGTTATGCCAATTTCCTCGTTTCTTGAACGTAGAGATAACATTTATTACTTCAACGTGAAGTGATACAAGTATCGTGTCAAAATGTGTAGGTTGTTTCAAAGCTTGGCATGACGTAGAAGATATTTTTAATTAACAGAGGATTGAAAGAGGCTATTAAATCAAGTAGACTGCTCGAAACAATTACGTACATCATTCCTCGTGTCATTTTGAATTTCATGCTTATTACTCGTGTCTCGTATATATGCAGTCGCCTCAACAAGTATTCGCACATCATTGTGTGCATTAGCATTTATATACCGGTAAACCTAATCAATTAGATATAGTTATATTAAATTTTATATCATCTAGTAGCAGGTATATATTTACATATGATTACAAAAATTTGATCTTAGGAAAATGAGATACGTATAAAACCTGATAAAAAAGTGTTTCGTTGGAAATGATCAGCATATGCAAATCGTTTTTGTAACCGTTGTATATATATTTTTAGCAATTGTGTTGAAATCAATTTATACACCAAGCAGTTAATTTCCGCGCATCTACCATCTAGCTTCTTTTAAAAATTTCTATCCAAATACTTTCTACATTAAAAAATACAGAAAATCGAGACTAACGTGTCTTATTACGTTTGGAAAGAACATGCATTTCATGTTGATAGGTCAACTGCGACGCAGAAAATATTCCTTCTTCTCGATATCAAAACTACCTGGCTTTCACATTGCCATCATCGATACCTAACGTTGCTTTAATCCCTATAACTTCCTACTTACATGCATTCGCTAGAAAACTCACGTACCTCGTAACTTACGAGGAAGAGTAGTGGCTATCGACTTCTAATTTACAAGAGTCCTTCATTAATACATTCCTCGTAGAAAACGTTGCCTTATCTAATCTAAAACGCTTCGATTCTGCTGTCACGAGACCAGGAGACCGGTGCACGATTTATTACTTCGGTCGTGGGGTCGCGCAAGCCCCAAACGAAATTCTCTCCGTGTTCGTGAAATAATAATCGCCGGTCAGGTAACGTTAGATCTCGATATCTCGAGGTCCCCGGATCGAGTAATCTTCTTAACGAAGAATCGTCCCTTGCGCTGCCGGTGGAAAGGGAGAGATGCGTCTCCAACGTTGGATCCAATAAGCACGGCTATCGGATACGCTTGTCTATTCTCCGGAGAGACGAAACTCGTGACCAAAGGCGTCCGCGGGAAGATAGAGAGAGATCAAGTGAAACAAGAGAGAAAGAGAGAGAGAATACACGGGACAAAACAATCCCATTGTAGGCTTGCTTCTTTCCGGGGGGAAAAGGTAGTGGATCGAGGGACAAACGAGTGGCAGGTGCGTCTGTTTCTAGGATGGGGACCTTTAATACGGTATTTCATCGATCATAATGCGCCCCAAACCTTCACCAAGCTTTTTCACCACGAACGGAATTGGTGCGGCTAATATCGATTCCTTTTGTCTCTCTTGTTGACGTTTCTTTTCTCTCTGGACCTTTTTCCCCTGCTGTTTTCCTGCATCATTGTCCCGGAAGTGCTTTGGACACGCGTGAATGTGTCATATCGGAGTCTGTTACTCCTTTGTCTTGTGACAAGCGTCGAAACTTGGTTTTCGGAGAAGCGGAATTTTCATCTTTCTCCTATTTCCAGCCATAGAATCTTGATGACTTTGGTTGCGCTACGAATTTAGGCTCACCGTGTATTGCTACCGCGTATCGAGGTGAAAAGTAATAGAATATGGTGTTTTTCTCTAGTAGGTTTCACCAGATATAGGTTACTATCGCGGAGAAAGTTTTCTAAACTTCATAGAAGCGATTAAAATCGTATTTCCATCGACTAGTTCGCCACGTTACTGCAGAACATGGAGGACGCGAAGGAACTGTTCGATTAATAGGAAAGTTTTCTCTAGAATTCGAACTAGTCCGTGAAAAAGAAGGTCGATAAAAGAAGAAGAAAAAGAAAAAGAAGAAGAAGAAGAGTAAAATGGACGCAATGGAAAGCGAATACGCAGACACGATCTAGAAAAGGAACTTTTCTTGGTTCCCTTTAGTTGTCTAGAAACTGGTGAAACTTTTCTGACAATCCTTTCTCTCGTCCTCGACGCGCTCTTTGTTCTCCATTACGATTCCGACGCGCGTTTCGTCCGACGTCGTCTAGACCCTGTGGGACAATGCGCGTCGCTATTTCGGTAAAACGCGACTGATTATTCCAGATACGCGCGCGACCGAATAATACGCGGTGGAACAAAGCGACGTGACACCGATGCCGCTGGAATGGCTGGCTCATTATTAACGCCCGGCGAAGTATCGTGTCCCCTGCTCTCCCTTTGACGCCTCTATCTCTCTCTCTACTATTCTCTCGTTTTGTCACGTTTCGACCAAGCAACGAGGAAAATTGTCCGCATTCCCAGACTCGTTGATAATTCCCCGCTGTGATAGTGTTACGCGTTAGTGAAGATAGATGGAAAGTTTCGTGGATGGTTGTGACCTTTGGCAAAGGATTTAGAAAGCGATATCGGAAGAGGAACACGTTGTCTTATCTAATTTTTAGCTCTTCGTGGGCAAGCATAGTTTTGTACTGTAATTTTTTCTCTTACTGTTTCAAACTTAGAAAAAGTTTTGGGGATATTTTCACTTTTTAAGTGAAACGTTCGGGGACCTTTGAAAGATAAAAACTTGCTCCGAAGAAATTGACGAGATAAATTTTGCTCGAGATACAAGCTTTTTGGGTTGCCTATGGCCAGATAATAACATCGACGATTACCGATGTAGAATTAACCGCTAAACATCGATCATTTTTTAACCCCTTCTTGTACTTTAGCGAGTCAGACTCGCGATGAAGATTTTGGCTCAAACATGAATATCGCGAGTTTCATATTCATGTTTGGCCCAAGTATCTGGTCACGAGTCAGACTCGCGATATTCATGTTTGGGCTAAACTCTTCATCGCGAGTCTGACTCGCTAAAGTACGGGAAGGGGTTAATTCTACTATGACAAATCTAAGTCATTACGTTGATATGACTGATATAATATACAACTGTAAATTACTTTGCAGCGATATTACGAAGCTTTAAGGAATATTTTAGGCACGGAAACGGTCCAATTTTCGGCCATCGTTGTTTCTCTCGCCAGCTAAGGACGAGAGAACCATTCTCGGTTACAAAATTACGTAACCACGCTAGTACCGTGCCATTTGGAGCAGATGCGACGGGACGTAGACCATTAGACGTCGCAGAAAGGACCCTTATGCTCGTTTCACAGGGTCATTTCGGTTCTCGGAGGAAAGGTATGCAAATTGTACGGAGGAAAGGGCGCGTTCGATTTTGAACGCTGCGTTGTCCGAGACCCTCGAGCTGTTCGGTTTTTTGCCTCCCTTGCTTAAAGGTAATTCGAGTCGAGCTTCCCTGCTGGGACTTGGGAAACTAGTCTGCCGTCGCCTGCCCTCTCCCTTCTTACCTTCGCTTGTGAAATTGGAAAAGCGCGACGAGCTCGTTCCAAGAACGATCGAAGGTTCGCTAATGTACCTTACGGCGTGAAAGAGGAAAAACGATCAAAGACCAGCTCCAGTTGGGCAAATAAATCCGACACGGATGTTTTTTCAATGTATTTTGTATCAGGCCATTTATTATTTTTTTAGATCGATGGCAAATCTTGAAGTATATTTTCAAAGCAAAAACTTTCAAATGGATGAAAAGGTTTGAAATAAATTCATTTACATGAAATCAACCGACTGGAATTTGTAATAAGCATTTTATCATTAAGAATAGAAGAATCGATGATTTTATATTTGCTCGATGAATTAGAAAACGCGGGAAGGAGTTATCGATAGGACTTGACGACTATGTTCCCATTGTAAAATTTATAATTTTGTAACGACACAAACATTTCTAACAGAATAGGTACAACTTGTTTTTCTCATTTCTTTCTCCAACATTCCGACCGTTCTATTAACGAGAACCGAACAAGAGCAACGAGGGTTGCGAGAAACTAATCGCCGATGGAAACACGGCAACGACTCAGCTACGTTCGGTGGTAGTTGTCTTTCGGTCGTGCGAGTCTTTATTTTTCGAGCGCTTCGTCTCCTTTGTCGCGGAATAATTCCGAAGGCGTAGACACGAGGCCAGGACGCCGGAAGTTCAGAGTGCGGATCTTGAAGGCGCGGAAATAGGGTGGTAATGGGAGCAAGGTGGAAGAGATGACAAACACCGTGGTTCAGAGGGAGAAAAACTTGGAAGAGAAGCGAGAAAAAGAGAGAAAGGAGGAAATGACTGGTAACGCCAGGAGCAGCTGCTTTCGAGCGTTTAGCGAATTTTGCCGCGAGGCATTAAGAGGGCCCCCTTAGTTCTTTTTTCCAGCGACTCGCCTCTTCCTCCTTTGCTTCCTCGTTTCCTTTTCCACGCAAAAACGAGCATACAAGGGCCACTGGTCGGATTCACACGCCGAGGATCCCCGACCATCGTCGTCTCGTTCCAATGAAAATCCCGCTTTCTCGCGAAAGAAGCTGCTAAACTTTGAAGAAAAGGTCTTTGGATCCATTTGGTTTTCGTCCCGTCGACTTTGTCCGGGATGTTTGCGAGCTTCCAAGGAATCCCCTTGGAGTTTCGACCGAACGAAACCCCATCCGGAGTCGATTAATCGTCGGAAAAGAAAATCGAAAGAGCGAAGGAAAGCTGGGACGAGTCAGGTAGTGGAAAAAGTTCCAGTTGGAACTGGAAAGCGCGTTTCAAGCAGGTTTCATGGTTCGTGAAAAACCTACGCCGGTTCTCATGCACGCACCACACGCGAGGAATATGATAAATCTGAGAGAAGACGAGGACACTTTGGACGATGGTGCTTCGCGCGGCTAGAGGCGGACGTTTTTTTGCGCAACTCGCGGGAGAGAAGTCTCCTGGGGACATTTTCACCCTCTTCTGCGTGTCTGAGCGAAAAGAAAGAGATTCGGATGCAGCAGAATGTAGATTTAGCCCAGGCTGTTGCTGCTTCCTCAGCGTTTCTCTCGCAGTCGTTAAGAGGAAATCCAGCTTTCACCGCCTTTGCTTCGGAAATTATCTTGGTTCGCGAGTCGAACAAAAAATCTCTCCAAGAGTTTCGATTTTGAACTGTTCGATTCATTTCGAATCTCTACGTACAATTTCGCCGCAAACGTTTCAGGACATATCCAGTATGTAGAGTCGCGATCCTGTAGAATGCCAATGAAATTTCAAAATACATATCTCGCATAACGCGCACGATACGTTCATAAAAACAGTCTGAATCTACGAGTATCGACGAATACTTTCGTGACCCACTGTATATCCCGATCCCATATTTTTTTCAAAATATACAATTCAAATATCCCAAGCTTCGAAACGATCTAATACTATAAAAGAAGAATCGGTGTCTGGCGACATATTTCTATGTATCGAATATTAAATTGTTATTTAGATCGCTCGTACTTTTGTGGCACCTAAAAGGCAAGGAAGGGTACATCGTTGGCGCGAATTGTGGTTAACGGGCTGGAAAGGTAAAAGAGCAACACGCGCGAAAAAGAAAGAAGTTTCCCGCGGAATCGGCTCTACCACCGTCACAAAAGAGCTCGCAATATTTCTGTTATGGTACATTAAATTCGTACGAGTTTTCTAACGCGACCGCGTCGTCAATAACGGTGAATCGCCGAGAAATAACGGCGGGGAGAAGAGAACAGGAGCGCGCAAGATGGGAAAACACATTTTCTTTCCCTCCTTCTCCTCCTCTCCCTCCCCTCTCTCTCTCTCTGGTTATTTTTCTTAGTCGTTTTGTGGAATTCAACCCGCAGCCCTGCAACGAACAATCGATCGATTTGTTTCGGCCAGCTGCGTATAAACCGCCAAAGGAAACGCGAAATCAAATTGCGTGTCACAAACGGACGCCCAAACTTCGAGAAATAAGTTGTAAATAGAAAACAATTCTTGCCCGGTTGTTGATGAATTCGATTAAAGCTCTTCGTCTCATCTTCCTGTTGCAAAGAATCATCTACGTATTGGTATGGAAATAAAACATGTAAGCGTGCAACGACGGTTTAATAACTCTCTAATGTACACTAGCAGTTAAAAATATTAGGACGCTTACAGAAACGACCAGAATATTATTAAAATTTCTAAAATTATCGACTAATTCGAAATTTGAAATTTTCACGACCATTAGCTGACATACTTGCGATTTTTCAGGCGAGTAATGGAATACAAAACTGCATTATTTTGAGTTGCGACACTCTATACATCTACAGCAGTGGTTCCCAAGCTCTTTATAATCACAGCGCACGTTAGAAAATGTACAAGTGTTTACGCGCACTTTGTATTCAAATCCTAAAATTTACAGCAGCAGGTGCAGCTACGCGATTACAAAAAGAAAGAAAGGAAAAAGAAAAGAAAGAAAAGAAGAAAGATCTGAAAAATTGTGATTCTGAACTTGGGAATCACTGATCTGTCGCGTCAGCGTCATATCGCCTCGAGGTAAATCAAACAAAGTTGATTCCTTTATAACTTTCCAAACGTTATTTTCTGTTTATTCCAACCGCTGATACGTAGATAAGTTTACTAAGTGATAAGTTTATTCCAACTATATGCTTCAAACCGGAACGAGTATTTAACGAAACTCGTGGTTTGGTAGCTATCGATTCTTAAAACGTCGTTGCGTTCCACTTTACGTATATCGTGTTAAAGTTGTTCAATGAATCACCGAGGCAATGCCAGTGTGAGTTTGAAAAGCGAGTTGCTCGAACGATATGCCGATTAAGACAGGACAACAATGAAGCACCGACCAGTTTTCCTATCTTATCGAGTAATAACACGTTTCAAAGCCTGATACGCAAAACCTGGTTTTCCATCGTATAACTAGTTTAGAAACAATACTTGTATCTTATCGGCTCGTAAAACGTCGGAATGCGACAGCTATTTTTGCATTTGCTTTTCGAGTCTTCGATTTGCCGGTATTGGTTCGTACTTGTAATTGGATGTGATGCAATGCACCACGACCGACAAGTTTTCGATCTTTGAAAGAAACACGTCAAAAGAGTAACAATTCAAAACTCTAAAGAATATGAGTGCAGAGTGTGTTCTAATTTTTGTTCGAAAGATCTAGGCTTATGAACGTTTTACTAAAAAAGCACCACGAACTTATCGAATGATCGAGGTTCGGTTTTTCCTTCGAAAAAGGGAAAAGCAAATCGAGATGATATTTTTATGGCGGCACTCGATAACACAAATACCACCACTCGATACTAACTAGTGTCGGACGACGGTAGCGCAGTGGTTAGCGCCTTAGGTTACGAATGTTCCCGGATTCAAATCCCGGCAATCGGAATTTCGATTTTTCTTCCACGATTCTTAAATGAGAAGAAAATACAGCAGTACCTTAGCGGCGACATCTACAGCCAGCAGCGCTACAATTATCACGCACAACGTTTTTACACCTCATTTCGTATGTTAATTGGTTTGTATTCTCGAGAAATAAGCAACGCGATATTTAAATCAACCCCTTTTTATTTATATAAAGCAACAGGTACGTAGATAGTATCGTGTCCGAATATTAATGCAAGTAACTATCTCGTACGATTGTCTGTCAACTGGACAAGATGAAGATATTAGTACCGTTGCTAAGTTTCAACGCTGAAAAGACGAAAGGCCAAATTTGAAAATGAGAATACTCTGAGTTATTTCGATCCCGGTGCCTCGAGCTTACATTGTAGGTCAGTCTGAGCGGGACAAAAAAATTAACGGCCGGCATTTGCCAAGATTTATGGGTGGGTGGACGGGTATGGTGGCTCGTTTGCAAAAGTAGCTCGTGGTGACACGTTCCAACGAGGCTGCCGCGTTCCGTTTGACAAATGGATCGAAATTACCAATTATCCCCTACCGTTTTCGTCGACGTCGGCTTCGATAAAGCCAACACGAGGTTCTCTGAAATCGAGCGTGAAGCGCGATCGCGATAATTTACGAACGGTTGCGCGAGCGGTTTTTGTCGCGCATTCGTGTGTGTTCTCTCCGATCCCCGATTCTCTAGGATCGAGTCGCGATATATTGTTCACGCGCCATCGACATCGTGACGGTTCTAATCGAAATCAAAAGAGTTGCGGTATAAGAATTAGTAAATATCTCGATTTAAATGATTTTAATAAAGAAAAATCATTGTAAACGAGGAAAATTTTTTTCGTTATTGGTAATCATCTCAACCATTATTTTTTAATCGTTTAATTTTTCAAAGAATTCCTTTCGAATTTTTGAGCCATCATTATCTTCCATAGAATCGGAAATGAACTTTTTTTCGTAAGAATTTTAGAAAGAATGTTAATTTTGGTGTCTGATTCGATCACGCACGTATTCCACGACACACACGGCTATTCAGACTCGCACGAGTATTTGAACACGCACATATACATACACGTGGGTGTTCCATAACGGTGTAGCAGACCGTGAAAAGTAAATCAACGCGAGCACGTTCTCTGTACGAGGCCATTGTGTTGTTATTATTTCCATTAGTTATACATCGAACCGACGTTCTAGCTCTTATAAGTTTTCTCGCAGTCGGCGCGTGATGTATTCGACGCGTTATTCAACTCTTACGCATTTACCCCGATGGAATTTGGCATTTACACGTATCTAATGGTTCGCTTTTACCTTTTTCTGTTCCAGGTAAATCCACTGGCCGATCCCCTATGTATTCTTAGTTCGCAGCGAAATACACTCTCGCTCGACGTGGTACGTAATCCGCTAAGCGAGAAACCAATGTCCCGAAGTTCGATTCGTAGCGACGGGAAAGGAATTTCCTGTGGTCCGGTGACTTTTATCGGGAACACCATTCCCGTCCGCCTTAACACCCCGTGGGGAAGGAGCCGTGATTTATACGAGCTTGATCGGCCGTCCTAAGCCTCTCTCGTTAGAATCGATTGCGCGAGGGTGGACGACTCTCTTTCTCTCATCCCTTGGCCATGTCCCCTTGGAATTAGGTCGTCTCGACGTTTCGATCTGATTTCTCGAAACAATTGGTCCATCGCGTTGTAAGTTGTCGCAAACTTGTTCCAACGAATTTGTCGCTTCCCCGTGAGTTACTTGCAAGTTTCCTGCAAGTTCTGCGGCAAAACAAGCGTTCGGTGAAGTACCGTTCCGCGGTTGAGAAAGGTGGCTAGTGGCATAGATGCAGGTTTAGATAGTTTTCTAACTTTTATGTCCTTTTTGAACGTAGACAAACTTTTTTTTCTATGAAACATTGTCACGCACGTTTTATTTTGCAAATTTTATATAGCTTCGCGCGTTACGTATATTTTCGACAGTTTCGAACTGTGAAATTTTCTAGGTAATTCAGCTAGACATATATTCATAACTCGTAAACGTATATCTATAATGTAATAGGATCGTCCTTCTTTGATACGATCTTAGACGCGAAGCACAGCATTTTCTTCAATAACCAAGATGGTCGTATCTACGAATTTGTCACGATCTATATCGAGATCCGAGGAGAAACGAACAGAGTACATGTAGGTATTAGAAACGATGTAAACGAGCCTTCCGTTAGCGTAACAAAATAACGAAGAATATAGATTAGACCATTTAGATTTTCTTATATCATTGATATCATATACAAAAAATACGTACGTTACATTTTTTGTAGAGGTGATCTATAGCTTGGATTGCAAAAGTTACTTACAATTTGATATTCTATTTACAATCTCTCATTAGAATGATACGATATTAATTCCCCGTCACTTCTCGCTCGATAATTATTGCTTCTATACATCTGTCGCTTTTGCCAGCCACCTTCTCAACCATTCGCGATGAACAATTGCTCCTTCGTTTCGTGATTCCCAGCTCTGGAAAATTTTCGAGATCGCATTCTGATATCACGTCCGATGTTCGAGAGGGTATCGACGAGGTCTGCCCCGACGATTGGTACAAAGATCACACACCGTGATCATTAAACGTTCCATCGCGCAGAGATTGGCTCGTTAGTGGCGCGTTCAGCTCCGGAATCCGCCACGGGAATAATAATACGTACGAAGGGGGTTAGATTGTTTGGATGGACTAGAGGGAAGAGAGAGGCGACGTGTATCGTCTTCTTAACGACGTCTCCTCCGGACGCACGGTCTCGAATCGACAATTTATTATCCGTCCCGCGAGGATCAATACCAGCACCGGCATAGAGGCACATTCCCACGTTGAAATTGAAATCTATTCGTTGCCGCGTGCATTCTCCTCTCTCGTTTCACTGTGTGTTCCCGTGCACGCGTCGTTGTGAGTCTTGATTGCCAGTCGGTTGTAAAGAACGTTCGATGCATACGCCGGCATGCAGCGATTGCAAGAGACAGCGGCAACGACCGACTTCAAGGTAGCAAAGCCAGTCGACGGCTTATGTAAGCCGTTTGGAGGTCTGCTTGCTGCGTTCTATGCGCTCGCGGACGACGCGGGAGAGGATCGAGTTTAGACGACTACCGACTATTGTAGCGTTTTTCGTATATCGATGGACAACGTTGGATATCGAACGAGGCAAGTTTCCAAGAGACGTGGAAAACGAGGAAATTCTTACCTCGTTGAATGCTGCACTCGAGTCGTCGCGATCTCTGACACTGTTGCGATAGTTAACTGCGTATCTTCTTCTCCGGCCTCTGAAGATTAAACGACCAAGTTCGTACATCTTTGGACCCTAAGTACAACCAACTCGTGTCTTTGATTAACGGCCAACAGACAGTCGTTGAGTTGGAATCGATGAACTCCGAGGGTTCGGTGTAAATTAAGCGACGACAAAGCGTTTCACTGCTGGCAAATGACGCGAGTGTTGCACGATTAAGCGTCGCTACGATAAATAACCGTTGGATAGATGGAATATTCATCTGGTAAGGGGGAAGCCGTCGAGCCATGACGAGCAATCGTAGTTCATTCCTATTCTTGAATGAGCCTCGATGAATGGAACTCGATATAACATTCTATTAACTCGCGAGAGATAGAACGGCAAATATAATACTCGGATTTTGATCAATTATCCAGCTCCATTACCTCGATGCCCGTAACCAACTTTAATCCCACGATCGATAGCCAATGTGTTAGCGAATTTTTCACGGAAATCACAATGTTTCGATAACTAGTCTAGTCGTTGGAAAACAAGTCCGCTAATATCCATCGACACCCAAACCGGACTGTCTCGTTTTGCGTTGCAGCAACTTCCGTGACGAATTGAATTCGAAAGCTAAGGTGGCAGCAATGCACAGCCCACCTACACTACTATCGTCCATAAGTATCGGAACACCTAATGCGATTCGATTGAAAGCTCGATAATTTGTTTTTTAATTTTATTGCCAAATATTCAACTATTCTCGCATATTCTTAAGATTTCGGTTTCTTTTAATATCTTGCCAATAACTGGAATACTTTATTCCTGAAAAGTGTGAAATAATAAAAAGTAGCAAACATGTATATATCGCGTACTAAAGTCAAATACTTAAGTGTTATCTACATGGATTTTAATAATATCCATTGGAATATAACTTCCTAAGATACGTTTGATTGGACAAATTTTCCGAATTATTATCGGCAATCGAACTTGTGGCTCGATCGATCTTCCGTTCGACCCCACGAATTCTGCATCATTGATGTGTCTTTCATTTACCTGCTCCATTCGCGGTTAGTCTTCCCGCGAACTTTCGATCGAGAATGCCGTCGAACTTTTGTACCTCGACCCTGCCGCCAGACATTTGAATGCAAATACGCTTTTTACTTATATTTATATGTAAATGCGGGGTGCTCCCGGCGGACCTGGAGAGCCGAGACACGACACGAATGGAAACGGTGTGCTTGAAAGGCGAGAAAAAGGCAATGAGTTCGTGATACGCTGCAATTACGTCTTGTGCGGCCTTTGCAACTATCTTTGGCGAATTTACGCAGTAGGACCTCGATTATTCGAAGTAATTGGTTACAGAAGGACTAAACGCTCGAATTTTTTAAACAATCGAACGACTAAATTCGTCAACGCGGTTTATATGAAAAGCGGTACAATTTGTCGCGAACAATTATTTTCCTCTTGCTCTTCTAATCTGTTTTTCAAATCCTTCGTAATTGACAAATTACATATTTTCACGCCATCTGTTGGTTGTTTCAATTGCTACTAAATTTCTCCTTAATTCGTTCAATAATTTCTTCATTGCACACGTGTCTAACGATGGACTTCTAACGAAATCGCTAACTTGATCGAATACATAGAGAGTATGACATAGTTGAGTATATTTCGCGTATTTGGTTCATGTTACAGTTAGATATTATTCGGATAGTCGGACGTTCGATTAAGCGGTATATTTTGAAAACCGAAGAAACGCTAGATGTGGCGGTTAAACTTAGGAGGACAGTGTCTGTTCACAGCACTGTGGAAGCATTCGTTCGAGCGCTTCGACGAATGCGTTCGAACTTTTCAGCCTTTGGACCGACGTTTGCCCGAAGTAAAGTCATCTTCGACGTCTCAAATTTTAGCAGACGGATAACGAGGCGGTTGATTCGTGCGTTATTTTTCTTATCGTGGCCCGAAGGGCGGCAGATTTCGCTGGAAGAACAGTGCATCCTCTCTTACGATCGTACAACGACACGGCGTTTCTCAGAGCTCGATCACCAGTCGAGTACGTATCGTTATCGGTTATCTAGAATTCCCTCCGCGGACGTTCCTCGTCGGAAGCAGCCTCGTGGTGTATATGTAGATAGAAGCTAGAACAGCCGCGTTCTTTATCTTTCCTCCGATTTCCTTCCTCCCGTCAATGCACTGTTGTAGAGGAAAGCTTCGTTCATAGGTCGTTCACCCTGCAAATCAGCGAGAACTCATCGACGCGATTTTAGCTTGCGATCTTACTCGATGTCGGATGCGAAGTTTCGTAGATATAGAAAATTATGAGAGTCAAAATACATGGTTTGGCAAGTAAACCGAGAATTTGCATACAAAATTTAAAGATGCATAAATTCACAGAACGCATAGGTATAGTATTCGAAAGTATCCAGAATCTTCAAAGCTTTTAAGAAAAGAAGTTCCGTCGATTCTTAGAAATCCAAACAAAAATATTTCAAGACTGGCTTTACTATTTTTGGACCAAACTACCTGTAACAAAAGGAAAAAAAAAGAATGGACCAAAAAGTCTGCGATTCTCGTGAGAAAAATGTATACATTGCTAAATATATCGTTATTATATACATGTATATATAGATTTTATATTAAAAATACTTTATACTATAAAGTTATGAATGGATTCGTAAGAATTCGAGTCAACCCGGAGTCACAGTGGCACCGAAGAAGATATTTAAAATGTAGATGCACTCATTTAAATACCCGGTCCGTATTCGCGATTTAATCGTTCCCGTTTCTTCGAGCTCTTTTCCTTGCCGTTCTTCCCCTTTCTCTCCCCGCCATTATTCCGACAAGAGTTCTTCTCTCGCCAAAACCGAGGAGAACGAGCCGATCTGTAATCTGAAAGTTGTCAGCCGCACATCGCGCGCTGTCCTAATGGAATTTGAATGTCGTTAGCCGAAGTAACCGGGCGTGAGGAAGGGACCTTATCCCTATTACCACCGCGTCGTCCCCGCAGTCGACGGGGAATACGGCCGCCGCAGGTATCGTCCTTGAGAACCATAGTCTGGTCGACGAGTTTATTGGAACAGGGAAACGTGTTGGGTCCGAGGATCGTTTTCTTTTCTCCTTTCGAACGTTTCATCTCCTCGTTTTCCTACCTTCTCCCCATTTTCCACGTGTTCTTTTGTTCAAGACGTATAGCCACATAGAAAAGGATGATCATCGTACTCGAGCATCGATGAGAGAACACACAGACTGTACCTATATGTGACGGCGAGAAACATTCAATTTTCATAGAAGGAAAACGAGCGAATATAATCACAAATCGAGATTGGGCAACAGTATCTCGCGAAAAATGGCGGATAAAGACAAGGAGGACTTCAAAAGCCTCTTCCGTAGAAGGCTTCCACAGTACATCGCTGCTTGCGCAGGTTCTTTTCTTACTTCCCGAAATTTCTTCCTATAGCCAGTTTTTAAATATTATTTCGTTCAATAAAAACGATTTAACCTATTCGCCTGATAATTGCAATCTTTTTGACACGTTCACAGTTCCCTAACCCCTATGGTGTGATTAGTCTCTAGTCGCGTAGATTAGACGTATGCGGGTATCCGAGATTACGGGCTCGGACTAGCTTGAAAAAACTCAGGCTCGTTCGCATCCTTGAAAATTTGTTAGTCTATGAAATTTGTCTTGTTTTAATCATCGTAAAAAATTTAGCAGTTACCGATAACCATTGTGGCGATCAACGTATTACCACACGTAATTATACGAGATTTTAGTTCGTGATACATCGGTTCTTTGGATGTACGATGTCGTAACATGTATGTTTTTGCCTTGGATTGTGAACGTGTTTTAATGATTTGCTCGTGTGGAATCGGCAAGAGAAAAATCGCGAGAAACGATCGACTGTAGATACATGGCGTAAATTTTGTAGCGTGCATGGGCGGATTCTCTTTGGGCTGCGGAATTGGTTGGAGCGCGCCGTGCGTCGAAGTGCTGAAAGAGAAGCACGAGTACGATACATTCTCGACGAACGTGATAGCGTCGGTTTTTCCGCTGGGTGCAGCACTTGGGATGCCAGTGGTGCCTTTCCTGGTCGACAAGATTGGTCGAAAGTGGACAATGATGTCGCTGGTACCCGCGTTCCTTCTCGGTTGGATGTTCATCACAATTGGGGTGACTACGTTCGTGCTTTTAGTTATGGGCAGACTGATAACCGGCGCCTGTGGCGGAATGTTCTGCGTCATCGCGCCGATGTACTCGGCCGAGATCTCCGAAAAAGAAATTAGAGGTACGAGAGAAAAAAGAAACTGCATTCGATGAGCTTTACCGAAGGAAAAATATAGATGTTTTCGATCGATTTCAAAGAATATTAAGATTCTTGCGCCATAGTATTTATATCAGTATCTACTGGGAACGAGATACGTTAGAAAGTCTATGATAGGATCGCGAATATTTAGAGTTTCTGACAAAAAGATGTTCTGAAGAAGAAGCAATGCCAAATAATAATAACGGCAATCGATAACCGATGTTTAACACCGCAGATCTATAATCATTGATGTACTTTGTGGTAACAAAAACCTTCCTATTCGTAAGCTTTCAAACGTTGTACCATCCTCTTCAGTAGGTATTGCTCTAAATACTATAGTACGATTTAATAAAAAGCTTGACTCTGTTGTACGATTAGGTACCTTGGGAGTCTTCTTCCAATTATTACTCGTGATCGGGATCCTGTATGCTTATTGCTGCGGCTACGCTAGGAACATCGTTGTGATATCGATTCTATGTGGTATCGCTCCTCTCTTATTCGCCAGCATCATGACCTTCATGCCGGAGAGCCCGCTGTTTTACATGGCGAAAGAGAACGAAGAAGCCGCCAAGAAGTCGATGCGATTCTTCCGTGGATCGGAGTACAATATCGATCCTGAGATCAGCGCGTTTAAAGTCAGTGTTACACTTGCTACAAATACCGAAGTATTTGCGAGATTCTTACGCTGCTCGCAAGCAATTCGCAAATTATGTTCGCTGCCAGTGTGGACACTTTGCGAGCAGCGAAATATCCAGCAAGCAAGAAATACGTTTTGCTCGAGAAACAGTACGGTAGAACTCCATTTGTTGGAACGAAATTTTAGTTATTACAAACTTTAGTTATCCATCCGTGACAATTACGACCACATATCTCAGATATCGAGTTTATGATAAGAAAGAACAGTTAGAGATATTTTTAAATGGATTTGACTTTGCGAGGCTACCGAAGGGTTAAATGAATTTGTGTCGCTTGAATCCATTTATCTGGACCTCTGGTTTATGATCTGCTTTCCATCCGATGACAAATGGAAATAAATGGAACTCTACTGTACATCAAAGGTTTATTTTAAGGCAAGTATGAACTGAGTATCGCGTTTTGAAGCAGCATTTGGTACTTGAAAATAGGACCAAATAGACAAAAGCAGGCGCGAGAAGGTGACGTTCTCTGCGTTCTTGAAGAAACCAGTGTTGAAGACCATGGGAGTGGCATATGGGTTGATGTTCGCGCAACAATTCAGCGGCATCAACGCTATTATTTTCTACTGCGAGACGATCTTCAGGCAAACTGGCGTTGACATGGATCCCTTGCTTCAGATGTTGATCTTCGCAGTGGTCCAGGTGATCGCCTGCGCTATATCGGCCTCGTTGATCGATCAGGTTGTCGCTCGTATCTTTCGCAATTGCGACGAGCGAACGCTGCGTTTCATTGTTGAAGAATTTCTGACAGGTTTTTAACCCTTTCAAAATCGAATTATTTATGACAAAAATATCTTTCCTACCAATTATTTATACGCGACATCGAGCGTGAAAGGGTTGAGAATGTTTCTTGCAAAGTACACAAATTTATTGACGTACCGAATACAGCGTTCGTTCTTCGAATCTCCAACTCATAAAGGACAAAAAGCGTAGCAACATTTGGAAAATTGTTATAGCTGGGTCGAAAGATCCTCATGATGATATCCTGCGGCGTGATGTGTCTCTGTCTGATGGCTCTAGGCATCTTCTTCGTTTTGAGGACCAACAATCCCGACCAAGCCGACCGTCTATTTTGGTTACCGCTCGTTTCTGCTTGCCTATATATCCTGGCTTTCTGCCTGGGTGCCGGTTAGTAACAAAGTAGCATCATCACCTCGCTTTTAACGCAAATCCATCTCTACTTAACCCATTCGGAACCGTTTGGGAATTCGAGAAATCAATATTTTGAAATCTCGATGGTACTGGATGTGGATAAAGACTCGTTTTCGTCTGTAAACACTCGAAAGCCATTTTTCAATTTAACATGACACTCTTTTGCTGCACAATTGCGTTTTAAACTGCTTTTCCGAAAAACCAGGTCCCATACCATGGGCCTACATGGGCGAAATCTTCCCAGCGAAACTAAAAGGGACAGCTTCCTCCAGCGCGGCGTGTTTGAACTGGATGCTGGCGTTCATCGTGACCGTGTCGTTTTCCTCTGTGGTCGATGCTGTTGGGAACGCAGCTGTGTTCTTTTTCTTCGCAATGATCTGTCTATTGAGCGTGGTTTTCGTGATATTCTGCATGATCGAGACCAAGGGGAAGACGTTTGCCGACATTCAAAGGGAGTTCGGCACCTACGACATCAACGAACGATGAGCATAGCATTCGATTACGAGAAATACATAGACAGAGGTTTCTGCGGACCTATCGCTGAGAGTACCGATAGCAGTATAAATTTGTCATCGTACGATAACGGTGAGATGAATGTGAAATGCCGGTGCGTGAATCGTGGAAACTTTGTAAGTAAATTCTGAAAAATAAATATAGCTCGACTTGAACGAATATGCACGTATGTAGAAACATCGATTAATTAATAATTAATTCTTTAACTCTCACGCGGTATAACGCTGGCTTTAAAATTATAAATTTCCTACCAAGAGAAATATTCAAAGAGTCTCATTTTCCAAGCGGACAAAATTCTTTTCCGACGGAGGAAGGAGATGTAAGCTAAACTTGAACTCTCGAGGACCATACGGTTCGTGCACGTACATATGCAAAGGCACGTACAATGCGTAGCTGCGTTGCAGCTTGCCTGCCCTTGGTGCGATTCTCGAGTCAACAATGATGCGCCTGTGGCTGGCTCCGCCCATGTAAAATGAAAAATCGTTGAGATTAGTGTGCGATGAGAGTTATTTATGTTACGAGAGAAGGTTGGCCCCGTTTGAACGAAAAAGCCTGAACGCGTTCTTTCATGGACGTTGACCTAACGGGTTAATCGGGGAGCATCGATCGATCACCGAGCAATGAAAGCCTGATTGGTAATTGCTCGTCGATAGCAAACACCACCTACCTCTCTTTATTCGCCTTTCTTTAATAAGAAACGCCGAGAACATGGTATATTCATAATTATATTTTAACATTACTATATAGAAACTTAATTCGACTTCGTGCGTGAAATTTAACATTTGCTCTCTCTTACTAAAAAGAAAAAAATTAGCAACTAACTGTTTTCAATAACTATCCGTAGAAATTTAAAGAGCAACTGTCTTTTACTCCTCTGATCACGAGCCCCACACTCCGCTCAATTCCATCTGTTAAATTGTTCTGTTTGTGGAACAATCTTAAAGTATGAGATCAACGGACAATTTAACGTTTCCGAAATAAACTTCTTCTACCGAGGAACTATTCGATCGGAGATCAAACGTTTCTAGTATTCGTCTTAATAAATACGCGAATGTCGAGGATGAAATATCTGCTCTCCCTACCCTTCCCTTTCTGCTGTTCGATGCATTTGTCATGCAGTTGCCATCGCTCGGTAGGCGTTCGCTTTCATCGATTATGCATTCGAATTTATATTTATGAAGCGTAGTAGCTTCTCGTATCGGCGTTCTAATAATGGATGCTGCTATAAACCTCTCGTCAGGGTCGGCCGTTGCATGTCGACGTACGCTGCCTACTCTCTGTATCGAGCCACGCGTTGTCTCAGCTTCACAGATTTTTCCGTCCATGTTGTCGTGCGTTTTGCGGATCCTCCATCGGCGGGCCGTCCAACAAACGCTGTTTCCCCACGTGGCCGGATGTTTACGCGCGCCTCGATTCCTCGAGGGACAGAAGGAAAGGAGAGAAACGTTCTCGAGCAGGAGGATGTCTAGGAGATCCACGCAACGATCGAACTGACATCGTTCGTTTCGAATCGAATAAAATGATCTTTACGTGGAAATCGGATCATCTGGTGAATCCTTGATATTCGTTAAGTGAATTTAATTTGTTATTTCTAATAGAGGAACGAAATCTACGGAACGAGGAAAGATTAGGAATTGGGCAAATTTGACCTCCTGGTCGACGTTCTAGGTTAACGCTAGGACCACCAAAGTGGTCTAAATTCGCAATTCTTTTATAGAAAGTATGTGCTCCTACGATACTCTAAGAGTTAATCGTTATTCGTGGCGATCGCCGTGAGCGTTGACACGCTAGGCGAACGGAAGCCACGAGCTGCTGATCAAGTAGAGGCAAGTGACCATTCCACAACAGTGTTGGATCCCTTCGTCGCCGAATAAATTTGCCGGCGAAACCGAAAGTATTGAAGGAGAAAGGCACGCTCTCATGCAAGAAACAGCCCCGACGGGAGGTCAGGAGAGACCAGACGAGTTTTTCGCGCGTTCCGCCAAGAATCGCTCGTAGGTTCTTTCTTCGTGGGAAGAAGCTGACTTCTGGAAGCGACTGGTGGAAAAATGGCTTGGTGTTATAGAATGTTTGCCAGACTCTCTCGTCAGTTTCTACTTCCCTTTTGGCGAGTTGGTTTTCGCTAGATTCATTTTCGAGTCAAAAAAGACAGAAAAATAGCATTGAATACATCTCGTACGTTTCTATAGACTTTCCTTTTTATCAAAGTACGTGGAATTTACATCTACTTATCCAATTATGAAAGCGAAAATATATCTACATTTAAGTACAAAAGTGTAAAACAACAATGTCGCAAGATACAACGTGAAAGGGTTAAAGGATGATCGAAGAGCGTGTTCACTGACAAAACCCGACTCTTTCTCCGGTTTCTCTCCGAACGCTGGACCGATACGCCAAGAGAGCCAGTTCGAAGTCGTTGTTTCGAGGCAGTCTGTTGTATATTTCATGAACGGTGAGTTTCCATCCTCGTCGGTGTATCGGGAGAGAAGGACAAACTGGAGCGCGTCGCTGACGTGGTACGAACCACGCACGATGCCATCGTCGTACCGTTTTATTATACGTAACGCTCGCGTCTGCGGAAAATTGCGTTTTTTCACATAAGCTTTACGCCACGCGATAGGGGTGATTACGCCGCATCTCGTGTTTACGAACGCTACAAACCTTCTGCTACCTTTGCAACCTTCTACCCTCTTCTTCGCCTCAGCATCGTCTTTTTTTCTAAATTTCTTTTAGAGAATTTTGTTAGCAACTTCTCTATATTCTGTAACGAAAGTTCATTTCCAAGCTACGTCCGCTCACCCGAATAATTATACAAATTAAATTACCGTATTATTACTGTTCCAAGTTTCGGTTTTCATGACAAAAATCGATATCGAAAAGTCGCGGTTTTCGAATGCCACGGTTTCCAGCACAAAAGGGTTCGCAGCGACCCGACTTCCACCCTTCGCCTCTCTTCTCATCAGATAGATTCCATTTGCCTCTCTTGATGTCACCCTATCGTTCTCCAAGCCTGTTTACCTGTCTCCTCTTCGGCTGGCTGAGTCGACCCACACACGATCCACGCTTCAAGGTTCCGCTTGCGGATCACTTGGCAGACGGTGCGAACGCGCGCGCACACACGTGTGTCGTCCCCTCTTTTACTCTCTTCTTCTCCCGTTTGCTCCGCGTCGATTGCACACTGCACCATTGCACCGCGGGGCCATTGGCCTCTCTCCGCTCGGTATCGTTACGCGTGCTCGCTCGTTTCTCGGCGACACACAGCTCGAAGCCGAAAAGCACCGTGCTGCGAGAGCGCGCTTTTTTCTGCACCTCTCTCCTCCGCGATTTATCGCGAGGCCATGCTCGTACCTCGTATTGACTCCGCACGGCATGCTCGCCTGCGTCATGCGCGAAACGAGGACGGGTCACCGTGTCGCGAGCCGATTTTTCCTAAGTGTATGTTCGTACGATCGGTTGGAATTGTGGCTTTCGCACGAATACCGAAGAGATAAGTATTGGTTCTTCCGTGCAGCTACCACGTTCAAGCCACCTTGGGACCAGTTTTATTTCTTGCTGCATTTCGTATTAGCGACGCGGCAATTATTCGAAAAACGTAGAATTTCTAACGGACTTTTACTCGAATTTCCGACGCTGCATGATCTTTGTCGACTTCGTGTAAAAAATACAAATATCGTATCCTTTACAAGACTTTAAGGTTCTCCGTGTGTTATTTGACGATTCTACTCCTTCGAGGCCTTTTATAAAATTACTCAAATTCGTAAAGCTGTATGAATTTCTACGGTTCTACATGAAAAATTCGAACATTATGCATAGCATTGCTTCTCTACTACAAAATATTTCATTAGATTACTACAATTTATACGGACACGTGAATTTTCACGATTCTCTCTGCCAAAATACACAAATATCATATCCACTCGCATAGCATTGCTTACGCGTGTCTTCTAAAATATCTTGCATGGAATTCCCCGAATTCGTCAAATTATGTGAATTTCCAGGAATCATACATCTCCAGGGAAAATACAAATATTCTGTCCTATTGCAAAGCTTTCACGATTCTCCTACAAGTAAGCGCGCCGATTAATTGCTCCGTAGTTTCACCGTTAATCAATCTTCCATCACGTACCTTGTAACGGTGTCCCCGGAATGAAGCCGCCGTTAATGGAGTCGAAACTCTGCCTAGACCCTCGAGCCTCCAAATTTAGCGAAAGCGAGGAAGCAGGGTTCCCGTAGGCGATTAATTAATTTCTATCTACTGCGATCTTGGTCTGTCCGAATCGCGAGATTCTCGTTTCCTGTGCGCGCTATCGGCCTACCATAAATAACGCGAACGCAGAAATAAACGCGGTATCGGGCCAGTCTCGCTCGTCTCTCGATTATGCATTAGCTTGTACACGCGCTCAAGCTTCTCTCTCGCCTGTATCTCTATCTTTGCTGCGTCTGACTAGTATCGTCAGTCTATCCACTATCTACTTACTGCCGCTGGCTCTTTCTCGGTACACGCGGGAGAGGGCTGAATTCGTAGGAGGATCGACGTCAATGGAGATCGCTGTTTCGAATGTTCTACACGGAATCCTTTTATCACCAGTCCGCGTGCCCGCCCTGAAAGAAACTACTGTGCACGTGCGTCAATGGTCGCGTTCCGGCGTACCGTTTTATCAGCGATAGCAATATCACCCCCTTGCTTTTTCTTCGTCGCTTTCCTCCTCCATTTTTTCTAGATCATAAGGAACGCATTCTCTTTTTATTCGTAAGTAGCAATTTTTAGGAAAATTTGAGATTTCCTTCTAATGTGAAAATTAGAACGTTTAGAAATTATTGAAGGATTAACTTCCGTCTGCCACGGGCGATGAAACAAATAAAGAATGAAATATAAGATTCTTTATACAGTATAATAAAGATCAACGAATTCGGTTTGACACTTGCTGTCATTTTCATGCGTGTACTCCGATTTCAAGTCGCTGATGCTAATTTTACGTTTACTGTTTTTCTGCTATGTAAATATCGTATAACTACGTGTTTCCTGTTCCCCACTGCAATATGTCGCAATAACTACGCGTTTCCTGTTTTCCAACATAATATAGCAATTTCAATATTGGGCGGTAATACACAGCAAAGTAAACAAGCGTTTTGCTTTTTCAATCCTCTTTATTCTGTTTTCTAGGTCTCCCGCATTCGCGAAAATTACTCTTATACGATTCAAGGAATTCGAAAATTACGATTCTCTTGCTCAACTGTCGATATATTACGCGCGTTAATCCGTGTCAGCGATCATCCTTAATCCAAGGTGTAATCAGCAGCGTATCCAAATGCAGCGCGACGCGAAGGACGAGGCGTGAAATCGCCTCGTTTCTCGAGGTGTTCCCGGTCAATCGTGGATCGTTAAAAGAGATCGACTAACGTTACGGTGCGTATATTTCCGAGCGACCCAGTTGCATAGCGAATGCAGCAGCAACCGGTCGTAGGCTGTAGCCTAGCGTTGGGACTGATACAGCATCGATGCTTGTCGATATCAACTTACGAATTTCCCGATCCTATATCATATTGTAATTATCCATTTCGATTTTCACAATCCTCCCCATACTCCACTCTATTTTTGTTTCTTTTTTAATATTCCATTTTTGAAACGAGGATTTTATTTGGGTCTTTGGAGGATCTTTGTATTTGCGCGTGTAGGTTTGCTTGTTAACACGCAGCTGCGTTTGAAAGATATAATTTATGAAAATATATTCTTAGTCGCGCACTTGCATAAATATATAGCCAACGTAAATTAAACGATAGAAATGTATATCAATATAAACTAAATATACGCTTAATTCGTATCAAAAGGGTTAAGTATCAAATTGTTCGAACGTAATCGATACGTATTGTATCAGCTCCATCGCTAGTTTCATCACGCGCGGGTACCGTTGTCGTCGCGACACGTACCAAGCTTTCTCCGTTTCTTCTTCATGTGAGCAGTTCGTTTCCTGATTAAAACGAACGGTCTGTGCGCCTTGTCCAAGTCTTTTCAACGTGCCTTATCTCTGCCGGTTCGATGGATCGGAGAGCAGCCTCGAAATTAAGGCATTTTTGTCCCGATAACGAGACGATCATTAACAGTGACCCACGACTGGGACGCGTTTTAAATTGCTCAGACGTTTTACAGACAGGTTTGCCTCTCTTTGCTAACAGGGACCGGTTTCCTAAGCCGATAGTGCGCAACAAAAAGACACGATTAATGGCGCATCACTGGCAGTATCGATGGCATTCGGAATCCTCCGTTGTGCTCTGGCCTGGATTGGAACCTCGCGTGACGATTCTTACTTAGCTGTTTGGAAAATAATTGACTTACGACTCGAAACGGTAACTCTGTTGTATGCGATTAATACCAGAACTGTCAACGCTTGTAAAAGATATACTATCGTTGGCGAGTATATTTTTGAAATATATAAAATCATTGGAAATATACAAAATATAGTTCTTTTCCAAGTAACGTTTTTGAATTTAATTCGCATTAGGTAATACAACATTAATTTTAAAAGAATAATTTTAGCTAACAAGAATTCGACGAAGAGAATAATTAATCAGCGCGAATAAAAGATCGACGAATATGTTCAAAATAATAAAATTGTCTTCCGGAGACGTCCAAATTACGCAATTCGAATCAACAGCGTTGGATTAGGTGTGGAGAGGATACGAACATCGATGGTTGCGAATGAACATAAAGCGAAGAAACAACGAAAATGTATGAAATTTCTAATTTTCTGATTTCCTTGAGAAGTTTCAAGCGAATTGATCGGATATTAACAACGATTATGAAAATACCCATATTCAAGGAAATTTATTCCGGAGATCGTACGAAATATTTTTGCGGCGTCGAAGGGCACAGGCAACTTTTAATTACGCGATGTTCTTCGCGAATGGAGGGAAAACGAGAGTCTACCGTGAAGCCGCTGTCAGCCGAGGGGAAGACAGAAAAAAATACAGGATCATAAAGCATCCGTGCAATAAAGCTGCCTGCAACAACGGGCAGGCAACATATTTTAAGAAATTAATTTGTCGAAGGACAAATTGCCTGGTTTCTCACCGACGTGGACGCGCGATACCAGCGACGTGAAAAAGAGAGAAGCGAAAAGAGAGGGGAGAAAGTTTAACCTCGGTCGGTCTCTCTTTTCCTTCTCGTCTCTCACTTGTCGGCCCGCGGAAGGGTAGAAATCTCGCGGGTCCTGTAGAAGAGGGACGAAGCAGCGGGGCCACGCGGAAACTTCGTTTCGGCTAATTTACGCGCTCGTAAATCTCGCGGCGCCGCGTTGCGCGGCGTGTAGCTGCCCGAGGAAAATAATAACGAGCCGCGATTTGTAAAAAGAGGACCGCCGCTTGATCGATGCAAAGGGGACCAACTTTCTCGAGCCTTCGGAAGGAGGGGAACTCTGAGACCAATCGTTCTTTTCTTAATTTATTATGAACCAAGCAGAAAAAACATTGAACAAGCAGAAGTTGCACAAACGCAACGTTATTCCGAAACGCGAAGTAAGTTGCGTGTTGTTCCATCGAGGTATAAAAAGTATATGTTAAAAGCGAACAAGAGCTTTACGATAAGAAGAATGATTTATATAGATTAGCTGTAAGAATATAGATAAGACCTTGAAATCCCTAACGAGTCTTTGTCGCGATTAGAACGCTAAAAATAGAATTCGTAAGTTATCGCATTATCATTCCACGAAACACACGCATTATCCGTCTGACGCGATTCACTTTGTATGTCCCTAAACAACCATTTTCTCCCTTTCTTTGGCAATGCTGTCTGTTGGACGAGAGAGCGTGTTTCATAATTTATTACTTAGAAATTATACATTCTCCTTAAAGTAGAGGAGCGTATCCGTAGAAAAGAATAGGCAGACGAGTTCTTGTTTGAATCGTATCTTGAGAGTACAACCCTCTAGCAATCCTCTGAGAAGATCTTCACGAAACTTTGTTTTCCCACGATTCTATTAAACTTTGACGAACAATTAAAACACCGCGAACACGCTCGTTCTTTAGCATACTCTTATCGTCTTTTAGAATAATTATCTCCACGAAGAACCAAAGATATGATATTTCGTATTGACAAGTAAACGAGAGAGAGGGAGCATTTGCACCCCTGATTTTTTGTAGGGTGAAGAATAACAGGCATGGTCGTTCCCTTCCCTGCTATCTCTCCAGCTCTCGTGCGTTCGTTGCAATTAAAATGTAAATTCTTCGCATTCGCGCGGATATCAGATCCCGAACAAAACATCATGTTTCATCGACGGGATATGGAGCGGCGGGGATGGCAAGTGGAACAAATATTTGTTCCTCAGACTGCTGAAAGGATACCGGTGTCGACGGAATAATTATTTGTATAATATCAAGATACGGCGATATTCAGGGACACGAGGGGCAGAGGGCGCAATTCTTTTACGCGAGCTTCAATTCTTCCGCTACGACGGACGAAGAAGTTAATCTCGGTGCTACGTGGAAATGAGCTGCTAAGGGAGAAGTGGAAGAAAAAGAGGGTTACACGCGAGAGTGTTTAGCCATCTCGCGATTGATTTATCGTCGCGCTCGTGCAATTCGAGCGCGTCGAACGGGGACCAAAGAAACCAGCCAGCTCGACCGTAGAATGTTTCTTCCCTTTTATTTCAACGGTATTTATATACCGTGTCTTTGAAATGTTTCGCACAAGATCGGTGCAACGGTGGGCGTATAAACGAACTCGGCTTATATTTCTAGGATCTTTCCTGGTATTGCGCTAGACTTTCTATATGTATTATGGATACAATCGGAGAAGAAGAGTTTAAACAGAGATTCGTTTCGTGCTTTGAATATTGGAAGGAGCGCTGAGTTACGCGTATTTTATATATTTTTAAACAACTGTTCACCAATCACGGTAAACAACCACCAGTTTCCGTACGAAGACTTTTATATATTTCGTATTCTATAATTATGCCGGAATTTGAAATCCTTGCGCGTTTAAATTTCTAAAAAACGTCTAACATTTTTGCGCAAGCTTGCCGAGATTCGTTATGAAAAATATTTCGAGATTAACAAAGTTGGAGACACCCCGTAGAGGGTTGTGTCAAAAGCTGTTCGACTCGTGGAAAGAAACGGAGACGCGCGTTATTTATGCCTTTCTGCCTTTATGGATATGGAACGACAGACCCTCGCTCCACCGTCCGCTCGTTTTTGCCTTTCTTCGCTGCGTGTCGTCTCCGCTTTCTTGGCTCCCCTCGTCGAATCGCACGCCCGAGGGAAAGACGTGCTTCTTCCTCGCCCGGCAAATGTCTAATCGGCGACTAGCGTTTCGCGCTCAGCTGACTTCCTTCGGGACTCACGGTCCCATAGATACGTCCCCGGATTTTCACGGCAAGAAGAAAATGAAAGAAACGCCGGATAAAAGTAGCATGATACTTCTCCTTGCTCGTTCGAGCGAATAGTCTTTTGCTCCTCCGCGAGATTCCATTTCGTTGCAGATGGAAACATCTTCGTAGGATTCGTAACGTCTCGTCGCTTGACATTAGTCTGATTAATGGAAATGTACTGTATGCGGAGAGATAGCAAGTAAATACATACGTAGTTATAACACAAATCAAAGAAGTTACAGGATGTATGTAAATTTGTATCTTGCTTTAAACGATTTTTCTCGAAAATAACCATAATAAATGACCAACGTTTCTTTTTGCTAATTTTATTAATAACCATCGTCCATGTTGAAATTCTTTTTGCCGTTACTGCCAACTATTATCGATCGTGGAATTCTTTTTGCTTATTTTCGATCATCGTGATTTATTTGATCCAATTTTCGATATATATTTATTTCAGAGCTAATTGTAAAAAGTAAATTACACGTACGAATATTCTGTTACGTACCGAAAACTGACGAATATTCTGATATCCGGACCTCGAAGTGCTGCAAAATTCTTACGGCAATAAAAGATAGTGTTTAGTCATAGTGAATCTGAAAAGGACTAAATCGAAAAGTTCGCTTCCAAATTTAAAACTTATCCTGCGTATCACCGAAAACGCAGCCATAAATCGTCATTCGTTCCTTTCTAGCTTGCAGAGAACACGCTGAAGAAGGAAGAGAGAGGGTCAGAGTCGGTGATAAAGAGTCCGTGACGAGCGTGATCGTCGATGCCGCGCGTAAACACGCGAACGTGCGTAACGCACGCTCTCTCTCGTAGCCAGCGGCTTTATGTGGCACAAGGATGCAACTCGTCTGGGTCATTACTGTATCGCGTTCCTTCGATCGTGTCCTTCTCTCCTCTCTCTCTCTCTTTTTCTTTTTTTCTCGCTTGTACACGCTCGGTCGCTCTTTGGCCCGGTCGTGTGATGCATACCTAATATGTAATCGCAACGACCGAATGGAGAGGGTGGTGTGTGCGCGCACATTGCACTTTCGTCGAAAAGTTCGATCTATTCCAAGTCGACGAGAGATTTGTGCTAGAAACGCGTCCCTTGGACCGAGTTTAACAAATCATCCGTATCTCAGATATTACGATATCGGTTTCCAAGGTACGGCAATGGCCAAGTATTTTAACGTTTATGAACACGAGGTACGTTTGAGAAAACCAACTAATTATAATTGCAAATAGCGCGCCTTGCATAATTATTTACGATTAGTAGACATAGTCCTTGTCAAGAAAAGTAGAATTTTATGTAGGAGTCTACCTAATCCTGTTATTTCTACTACCTTGGAATTTTTACGTGCCAATCTCGCTTTACGCTTAGCAAACATCGATTCGTAGAGATCGCAGTTGTTAATCGGATTTCATAAAACGTACCCTCCAATTCCATTCTTAATCCACGAGGACGTCAAAACCCCTTCTCGTTTTCCACGTCATCCCATAAACGCATTATCGTTCTACGACCGTTTTTTCTCTAACCCTTTTCCGACATCGCATTCATCGAACGAGTTTTCGAAGGTAAACAAGATATTTCGAGGAAGACGCGAAAACAGCGTGGACGCTTCCGTGGCACGTTAGGCGAGGGTCATCGGAGGCGTACGCTCGAGCGAGCGACGATAGTCGGAGCGGAGCAGCGTGATAACGGGAACAAGTCGCGCGGGAGAATACGCGCTCGACAACTCGTTTGCCCGGAGAAACGAGGTGCACAATGGGTTTCATTGTGCGCCCAGCGAGCAAACAAGACAGCCTTGTGATAGTGCCACGAAGCCGCAACACGCGTCACTGGAAGCATAGCAACGTAGACGCCCGCCGATTGTGAAAGAATCGAGACGAACGTTTCGTCCGCCACGTAAATTTTTCGATCTGCTTTATTTTTTCTTTTTTTTTCCAGATCGCAGGAGCAAAGAAATTGATAGAGAGGACAAGTAGAAAATAGCAAAATACAAGTAGCGTGTTTCTCCGAAATTACGTCGATGCCGTCGTTTGACGTCCGAGATATTTTTCGCTATTTTCAACTCCATGATTCAATGAATCACCAAGATCTACTTTAGAGAACCATTATCGTTCCCACTGGTATCCACCCCTGTGCCATCATTTATACTTCCAACGTCTCTGGCGAAGAATCACCATCTCTGAATCGTAAAAACGAAGAGAAACAAAAAGTTGCCAATCTTTTTCCCATACATTATACAGTATGCTTCTTGGTCGGTTGATCGACGACGAGCGTTGTCTTTTCTACGAATCGTTAACGATTCCACGAGACGAGAAGGCGACGAAGAATCGTCTAGACGAGAGTATCAGCGAACGTAGAGACGAGCGATTCGAGAAAGAGAAAGTTGAACGCGATAACGTGAAAAAGAGCGAAGACAGGAAAGGAAGAAAATACACGCAAAACGTTTCAGTCGAGTTCTCGAAGGACCACGCACCGTCGCGTCACGTCTTTCTCTCTTCTCTGGTTTCTTTTCCACCAAGCGGACGAAACGAAGGAGAGCAATAAATCTTGCAATAATCGCGACTCGCGTTCCTCGTGTCCCTCGTTCCTCTTTCTCTCCACCTCGACCTCGTCGTCGCCGCCGCCGCCTCGTCCGCCAGCTAGGCTGACTCTCTCGTTGCGGCAATGAACCGAGTCAACTGCTCGAAACACCCCCGCAATTGCGCGCACGACGATCGCGTTAATTCGCTGCGTTGACTCGCCTCGAGACGACCTTTGAGCGGAGAAAAAATATCAGTCTCTCCAGTTGTTCGATGTACGCTTTTACAAGCCTAAAACATTCCTACAGCTTTTCTTCCTTCGACGATTAAACCTTTGCGAGAGTAATGAGAAAATGGTAGACCAAGGGAACTTTTAGCAGCAGATTGCCGAGTCAATTTTCTGGATAGAATTTTTCCGATATTGACCATCCAGATGTATCGAAACGCAGGATACCGTTAGAAATTGATATACTCTATGTACAGTCCCATTCATAAGTACTAGGATAGTCACGAAAACTTAAATAAATTTGACTAAAACGAGAAGGTAATTAATAATAGCGATTTCAAATTTTGATCAGATAATTATGCAAGTAAGGTCCCAATCCGTGACCAATTAATGAATAACCGCTATTAGCGCTATTTACCGAAAGGACCACTTTTTTGTCTGACCATCGGTCTGATTCCCCTCGCATTAACTAAATCAACACGCGTCACTCAAGAACTCTAAAAAATCGTCCTTCGTCGAACACTTGACCCTGCACGTCTACTCATCGTCTTCGAATATGCATATATTCCTGGTAAAAACCTTGGAAACACAGCCTGGAAATAGCCGACGATGGTCTCGTTCAAGCGATCGAAGAGAAAGGACTTGGAAGGCAGGCGCTGGGCAATTCTCGATGAAACGCGAAGCGTAACACTCGAGGCTCGCGGTTTTAATTTATGCCTAGAAGCCTCCATTCATCCGGTGTAATTGCGAGTTGGTCGTGGATGGTTGGCTTGCGTTCGATAGGCACGATTCGATCGACTACGAACGGGCATTTGCACGCCGGTGTGTTTGCACAGCTAGACCAACACGTTTCAGTCTTTGCACGAGCTGTTCTCTCTTTCTTTCCTTGTCTTTCGGTTTAGCTTAGAGAGAAAAGGGCAGGGAGAAAACGGACGAGGCTCTCGAGTGTGTACTCGACGAGACGCGTGAAGTGCATATTCCGTCGGCCGGCTGTCCATGGCGAGTCTCGAAGCATCGATCGTTAAACCTGCCGCTTCTCACCTAGTCGGGTAGCTTTCCTTCCAGAAAATACCGCGTCAGTCGCGGTCTTCAGGCCGTAGCGTAAGGTCTTCTTGAGTACGGCTCTTCGATTTATTTACGCGGCACTGTTTGGAGAACGCACAGGATAATACGAAAGTAATGCAACGAGAGATAAAAGATCATTGTAAAAATCTAAGGAGATGTAATGTTTCGAGGTACGTATTTAAAAAATAAATAAAGTCGCGGCATCTTTTTCTTGTTGTTGCTGAAGTAATTGCAGAACGAAGAGTTCAAATCCTTTTGGGTGATATTAATTTTCAATTTCTTTGGAAAAAAAGATGTTACAAAATAGCCAAGTATCGCGCGACAAGGGAAGCTGAAATAGACCCTGAGATCACGCGAGCATCTCGTTCGATGAAGCGTGGAATTTGACGCGTTGTAACCTGCAATCTCGACCAATTAAAATTCCCATCCACCGGAATGCCAGGAATGATTAAATAAACGACAAAACATCGCGTGTTCTCTTTTTCGATACTACTGTCTGTGTATCACTCATCGATATAATATCGATCATCGTCAAGAATGAAGCAAACCCCAAAGCCCTTATCCTATTACGGACGAGGTAACAATTCGTAATAATTTTACAAATATTCTAATTCTTCCAAATTTCGTAAAATTGTAGAAATCGGTCGTGAGCCTGGAACTTCGTTTGAAGAAAATTGCAAATGAAATATTATATTAATCCAACGTTGCCTCTTAACAGGTACTTTTCATTTGCTTTTCATTTAATCGGAAAATCCAATTTCTTTCTCTTACGAAGCATTATCTTTGTCTGAAGCGAAGAGAGAGAGAGAGAGTCTGGTGGAAAGGAACGGTTAATCTCGCGCAGTGGAGCTAATTTCATTCGCGGAGGACGCGCATCACGGCTAAAGGCGCGTTTCTGTCGGTCGAAAATTCGCGCAGCCAGCGCTCGTGTCGCTGATTACGGCCATTCAGCGGGAGAGATGGAGAGAGGAGAGGAGAGGAGAGGAGATGGCGCGAGAGGGACAAGCTTCTCACGTTTGTGTCGTAGTCGAGAGAGGCGAACAGAGAGACAAGCAACGAACTGGATCCCCTCGTTGCCCGTTATTGCCTAGTGAATTTAGCATCGTGGCTTGGTACCATGGCTATTTTTGCCCGCTTGGCACTTAGTCAGATCCGCTCCTCCCTTTTCCTCGCCGAACCCCTGTCAGGGTAGACACACTCTCTCTTCTCTCTTAGTTTCACCGGTCGCGATGCTGTTCTCCGCTCGAACATCTTCCAGCGGCGAGGAAACGCTCGAATTCCGCGGGAAACCGGCGTCTTAACACTCCCGAGCGTGAACGACGCGTGTGGTCCACGTACGAGGGCTCGGATCACCGAGGAAGCTTCTTCTTTTGGCGCTCGTTGAGAAACGTGCGCTGCTTTATTGCGTAATTCTTTGTTTGAGAAATTAAGGCTCGGTACACGTGCAGATACGTGTATTAGATACGTGTATGAGATATACGCGTCTAGGACTTAAATACAAATACTCGCAAGGTAGATAACCTGATACGGTACCTAAGGTGGCAATCGTTTCTCTCTTAGTTAAACGTTGCTCCGTACTTAAGAAACACACGTCGTTTAATGAAAATTTTCTTTGGAAAAATGGATAACATCGGAGCTTTATACTTGCGACTTACCATATGCTCTTCTTATCATCAAGGCTTCGCCTTCGATGTTTTTCCAATTTCGAAGCTAACGTAATATAGCTGTCGCGAGGTTTGAACGGAGGTGTGTATCGTCGATATAGATTATATTTATGGAATCGCTTTAATTCTCCTCGCGAGGTGCTCTAGATGCTCTTATCTAGTAAAAAAAAAAAAAAAAAAAAAAAGTTCCGTGACTCGCGTGTAGGAAAAGAAGCTGCCGTAGATCGAGATCCACGAAGGTGGACCAGGTCATTGCTGTACGTTTTACGAGCACACCAGTTGGGGAACTTTATTGCCTTCCCCCCTCCCCCTCCTCATCGTCCGATTAACGTTACGACAAAATGTTTATTGTTCGACCGTTTGGCAAGTGTCAGAGGGTTATCGCTTCGAGTGTCAAAGTAAATGCTCGATCGGTTGGTTACGAACTAAAAAGGTCTCATTTCCCATACCCTGTGTTCTCTGCGTCGACTGTCTTCTCGTATCCCAAGATCCTCAGGAAACGCCCTAAATTTTCTTTGAGTTTTCTGTCCTATTGGGTTAGTGAATATAAAATATCGCTTATACGAAGTTTGAATTTGAGTGACGAATATAATCTATTACGTTTTATTCGGTCAATTATTATCGCGCTATCGTATTAAAGAAGAAATTTGCCAGAAACGGCGTATACTGATTAAAGAGTAATAGCTTTTAGCCGCCGCGTCATAATCAGAACATTAATTTTTATCAAAATAGTAATTTTCTTAAACGTAAACTTAGCGGAGAGACAGCACGGATATATCGTGAAAATTCTATCCACGAACAACCACGCCCAGGATTAACGAGCATCGGCGCGATTCTTTCTTCTTCGAATCTCTTCAGAGGGTCCATCGACGACTTTCATCCTATACTCTAACATCTTCATTCCGCCTAGGGGACTCTCGAGGTTTTTCCTTAGTTCGAAACGCGTGGCATCAGGGCCATTTTCCCTCTAATTTCTGACAAAGCGACGCCGGATGCTTCCCTCGGTTTTCAAGGTTCTCAGGATTTGACGGTATCATCCGTCCAATTAACGTGGCTCTTCTTCTGGTCCTTCCACGATTTCTGAGCCACTCGGACGGACCGAGCAACGCACGAGGGATACATAAGGGTAATTCAATCCGATGGACTATGGGGATGCCTCGAATCCTCGTCCCTCTCTTCTTCGTCCCATTTTCGACGGCTTTTCTCGGCTCTCGCCGCGAGATACGCGGCTAATCGCAATCCAGTCCAGGCCAGCGATGGACGCTTGCTGAATCCTCCAAACGCGGATCTTTCGTTGACCCTTTGAATACTGGCTCTGCAGGCATGGAAATTTCCAGATAGGTAGCTTTTCGAGGATTTGCACCCGTTATTCGGTGATCTATAATGGTTCAAGAAAGTATTTGAATTGGAAATCATACATACTTGGTCGACCATAATTATTGGGATACCTATTGATATTTGGTAAAAGATTTTCATTATTTTTAATTTAATTCAATTTAATTTGCTAACATAAACGGAGAAGTTGCTTTAATATTGAGATTGTGCAAAAATATATGTGGATACATAACTTGGAAAAAACTTATTAGTTTAAACTACCAAGCTATTGTCTACTTCACAAATTCTACTTATGTTATTGATGTGTTCAAAACTGGAATTAAGAGCGTTTACGTGCTATATGGAAGTTGACGAGATTCGTGAACTCAATGCGACTAATACGACTATTTAAAATTCTCTACAGAAAAATTACATCTGCGAGAGATCTTCCGATTGTGAGTGGTTGAAAGTGAAATTTAGTCGTAACTGGTTTATGGTAGTGATCTTTAACATTTAATGGTTGACCAGTTTTGTACCGTAGAAATTGATACCGGATTTTTGTCAAATCGGCTACAATAATATTTGACTAACCGAGGTTGCCAGATTAGCGAGGCACATTCCATATGAGGAAGGACGAGCGGACTTGTAAAGAAGGATTACGATTCTCTGGTCTTTGAATTCACTGCAGCTGCCTTTTAAACTGCGTTCTGGATGAAGAGGCTATAATGTTTGCAACACGAGGGTCAAAGATAGGCGTATTTTCGATATTAGCTCCAGGATCCCGAATTGTAGTTACGACGTTAAAATCGGCGTCGAATAATTTACGAGGGAAGTGTACTGGTGTTTTACCAGGTGGAAATCTAACGAGAAACATTTAGTTAGGTTAAGTTATTGTGGCGGTACTCGACAGCAAATACAACCACTCGACACTAACTAGTGTCAGACGACGGCAGCGCAGTGGTTAGCGCCTTAGGTTACGAACGTTCGGGACCCGCATTCAAATCCCGGCAACTGGAGTTCCGATTTTTCTTCCACGATTTCTAAATGAGAAGAAAATACAGCAGTACCACAGCAGCGGACATCTACAGCCAGCAGCTACAATTATCACGGACAACACATACATACACCTCATTATATATTCTTGTTATTCCCTATAAGCTCCATTTCCTAGTTATTTTATTATAAATCTATTATTTCATTGTGTTTGTAACTCGGCACACTTCGTAGGAGGTTCCAATAATTTCGTGAGCCATTGTACCTCGAAATTGACATCTTCCGATAGTCCCCGACGCAAATAGTCCTATTTTCACGATTGAGAATTTGGATAGTAAAAAAATTGGAGATCAATTCATTTAAAGGGTTGCGGCTGGAGATAGTCGATTAATTGGATCATAGAGGAGGATGGAAGGAACGACGTTATGCGGTGATGGTGGCCGCGAGAATAAATATCTCGCGAGAAAGAGCCGCAAGACAAATACGAGAATAGAATAGTGGATAATGGCGAGTGGTTTCGGTCGTCCCCCTCCGGCTTAGCGGATTTAATTAACAATCGTCATTTTTTTACGCGTCTGGATTCTCTTTTGCCTTTTTCCCTTTCCCTTTCTTCGCGTGACGCGCTCAGACCACAGATTCTCACTCTCTCTTCCTCCCTCCCCCCTCTCTTTCTCGGCGTGCCCAGCCCTTTTTTATGTCTTTTTTCTGTCTTGCTTCGGAGGTTTCCGCAGAGGGTGGATTTTATTGGCCGAATAAAACGTTGACATTTAATACCTGATAGTCTAGCATGTGTTGCATTGTTCTTTTACTTTTCATTTCTATTTTTCTACTGGAAGTTGTATCTAAAATTAAGATTGGCAATCATAATGTTTTAACGGTGAATAATTTTTTCTCATTGGCAGTGGGATTTGGGTGTATTTAAAATTCAAATTGCGAATCGTGAATCGCGGTGTTGTAAGAAGAAATAGATATTTTCTAGCGAGTCACTTTCGACGAAATTTGGTTTCGTATATTTTAATGCTCAAACTGGATCTCGTTAAAAACAATCGGGCATCAAAGAAACGATTCTCGTCACGAATGGAGAGGAAACTCTTTAGAAGCGGTTGCTTGAAAACTGCTTTAATTAAGCCACGGCTGGAGAGCTTTCCGGAAGCTACCATTTACGAATGTAGCTTTATGTAGCTCGATGAAGGATACGCGTCCTCTTTAAGAATATCGCGATAAATCTTGCTAACTACCCATTTCAGATTTTTCCTTTCTTCGCTCTTTAACGTGTTTTCGCCGTCGTGCAACTTGCATGAACCTAACTTTAAAGTTTAGTTATTTTGTCGTCATTCTTTCATATCTAAATTGTATCGTTTTCAGTAAAAGGAAGATATTTCTTCGCCTTATCGCGTAGGATGATGTCTCTGAAGTTTGTGAATATAAAGCAAAGTCTTCAACGACTGTAACCGATTCTTCTGCTTTCGTGGCGGATGCTCGCGATGCGAGGAGCATTCGTTGACCAAACAAAAGGCAGGGAACAGAAACTATTGTACGAACGAAAGCTGGTAACACGCACATCCGCACACGCTCGTCTTCGTCATTAAATCGAGGGCCCTTTTGTTCGCAGTCCTGAAACTGCAACGAAGTTCGAACCCTCGAGGCGACACGTCGATGTTGATAGAAACGAAAAGAAGCTCGAAAAGACGGGGGGAACCCACGAATTGCGTTGCAATGCGTTTTCGGCGTCACGGTGTCTGGGCCCAAAACCGCACTGCTCGCAAGGAACGACGACCGTGACGCGAGATATTCCTCCTTTTGCGGTTCCCTCTGGCGCGGCAAAGATTTCGCTGTCAAGTCCGACAGGAAACACACGTCCGGCCACATTTTTGCTTCTGAGTACGTTGACTCGTATGCTGTTTCTTATTTCGCGGATGTCTTACGTATATGTACGTGAATCGACGGTTTCCATTCAATGCATAACGAACGATATCGACGTCGATTATTCGACCAATGTGTGTCACGATTAGTTCGGATGATCAAGGTTCTACTCTATTCTGTTCTCATTCCTTCTATTTTATATCATCATCTTACTACCACAATGCTCATCTTCCTCCAATCCCAGCTCGTCCTAAGTATCAGCCAGCGAAATGAGCGAGGGAAGAACCCTCGATCCAGAGGGAACTCAAGTTCATTCTTTCTCCCATTTTGCTCATGCCTCGCGTTATCGGCTGTGTCAGAGAAAGTTGTGCGGGACAACGACGACGCGACGTCGTCTCGTATCGGGTCTCGGCGAGAATGTCGCGCGTTTACAATACGCGAGTTTAGTGTCTCGCGCGTGTACTCGCCAAGGAAACGGCGACCGGCGTCGACGTCTGGAGATACTGTCACGTTCAGTCGTTGACGTTGGCAACGGCCAACGGTTCTCGTTTCGATTCGACGCAGTGGTTCCGTTTTCTCTCTCTTTTTCTCTTCTCTCTTTCTCCGTCTGGCCTGTCCAAGCACAGTCGGAATTGTTCCCGCGGCGGAACCAACGTGGGGAACTTGGTTCCGCGGTCAGGAAATTGAATATCAACCGGCGACAGCTTTGTTTCGATAAAATTGTAACGAGACGTCGACACTGTGACGGGTCCGCGCGACGGATAAACGTGTCAATCTCGTTCGTCTCGTCTCTTTCTCCTCTCGTCGTTTTCTCACCCCTTTTTTCATCCTAACTGCCAGTTCGCGTGTTTTCCCGATGAAATTGTTCGATTATTTCCGAACTTGCATTTCGTCGTTTTATCGCGTTCCTCTCGGCTAACGAGCAACGAAGCGTTCCGTTCTTTCTGACATTGGCAATCTGACAATTCCGACGTATTTTTTAACGAACACTCAAAGCGCTCGCAAAATGCATTCTCACTTATTTGTCTTTTTTATTGTAGTAGAAATTCTTCCTTTACATCAACCGTATATCTCTACTATTCAATTTCAAAACGTTTTTTTTTGTAAATTCATCTAATTATACCGCGAAAAGTATCATATATATTTTTGTCTCTATAGCACAAGACCAGATCACGTAAAAATTGATGTTTCGGAAATTCTTCGGATTCAACGATCGCTGTCTCTCATTTAAGCAAGAATACATTTTTTCCTAAACGTGTTAAGAATAACCATTATATTTGTTCAACCTAGCAGAAACGTTTAACGTAAAATAATCGATACCTGCCTGATATGATAATCGTGTTCTAATTGTAGTATCTGAAAAAAAAAGGTTGGAAGAGAGAGGAAACAGGCTGCTTTCTCGCGGTCGCCACCCACCTTTTGCTGGATGTTCCGGGGTTCGCGCACGCATCATTGTACGTCGCATTAATGCGTCGACTCGGAACAGCTCATTGTGCATTATACGTGACATTGTGCTCTCGTTAACAATAGCGGGGTGTGGCGTTGCATCGTGCGCTCTCTTTGGTTCTCCCTCCCCCCACTGTTTCTCTCCCTCTTTCGATTTGGCGGGCGAAATTTTTGTCGATTCTTCCGACCAAGCGCGTCTGACCACCTTCTTTCCCATTCTACTGTCGCGTATTCCACGTCACACTTCGAATTCAACGCAACATAACCACATTTGCGGTCAGCAATTTCCTCTTCTCTCTCCTCTAGCTTTTCCACGGCTCTGCCTAACGAACCTTCGACGCGCGAACGTTGTCGCGTCCTGCTGTTGCTGCTGAATATATTAATATCGCAATTAATTCGCGGCTGCCTCGTTTTCAACCAACCAGATACGATTGTTTCGAGTTCTGTTCCCCGCTTTCGCGCGCCCGCGCCTCTATCTCGTTACGCGTGCCAACCGAAACGGATTAATTGATCGAAAATAATTACGAAGACCGAGATTCGTCGAGAGTTATTTCTCTCTTACCCATTTCTTTTTTATTATTCGGTAAGCTTGTTTTCGATAGGGGTTGGCCTTCCCCTTAATTTTATATCCTACGCACTTAATTTCCCAGCAAATCTCCATCGTCCGTAAGCCGTGCATGCTGAAATTTTATTCACTCGTTCCTCGAACGCGAAACCTCTCCAACCACCCATTCCAACCCTTTCTTCTCCCTTTTTCGATATTTATATTCGTAACGCGGCACGAACGTTTCCTTCGCGCAAAATTTAAAATGCAGATGGGCCCCTCGTTTAAGAAGCACACCAGTGTCTCGGCCTACGTCCCAATTAATTTCATTATCCCCGATCCACCAACTCGAGTGCACCCTTTCCGCCATTCTGAAAGGGGAACTCGGAAGAGTAAACACGTAGCTCGGTTTCGTTCGAACGTGACACGCAGACGAGTCAATTTCGCGTTGAAATTCTCTCTTGCTTCGATCGCTAAACGAAGAATTTTTTAAACGGCAGTACCCCGTATATTCTCCTTATCGTATAATACAACTGGCAGGTGGCAATCGTAACGGAGTAGAATAATTTGCGAACCTCGAAGTCTCGAGTAGAATAGGGTAACCGGTTAACGAGCAACAAAGAGAAGTTTTCCAATCCATCGACAAAGGCCGCGAGGTACGTTGAATTCCTAATTACCGTTGCGTCCTTGTTGAATTTCCGGTTTCTCGGGAAGAAAGCTGGCTCGCAAGACGTTTCTCTTCCTCTCAATGTACAAAGTTTCGGCGGTTGCTGGCGCTATTCATACCTCGACCTGGCTGAATGGCCCTTTCTACCGTGACCACCCTTTCACCCTCTGTATCCACCGTCGCTGGCTCGCATAAATTAAGCAAACTACGTGTTTAAATGCAAAGCGAGGCTCGCGAATAAGAAAGGAGAGGAGAGGCGCCAGAAGGGAGAGCACTAGGCCTGCTCGTTGTCCAGGCTCTGTTTGTTCTAAATATGCATGTTTCGCGAACCGAGGGTGAAAATCAGCCCCGGTCCTCGTGTAAAATTGAGTCACGTATTCGAGCAGCCAATTCCCGACACAAGGGGTGTCTATTCTCCTCTTTTTCTCTCTTCTCTTTGAATGGAAATCGATATCGCGACAGTGTACCGCGATAATCGTGTTTTTCATACCTTGTTCGTTCGTCGGTCTAACAGTCTAACAAGGGGTGGCACTCTGTTCAACATAATTTCGTATATTTCGTGTTTCGTATACGTGGACGAAGAGCGACGTAGAATCGAGCGAATTTCTACTTTAAAATATTTTTAAAGAACGAACAGCGATCCGAAAATTATACTCAATTTTTTCTATTTGCATCATTTGCCTGATGCAGCTGCTTCCTGTACGAAAGATCCACTTGGAATATTCTCCGATGGATATCCAGCTCCATTTATAAATCATTTCCAAAGCAAACCAACACGTCGAATTTCTCCTGTGCGAGTAGCTTTCTCTCCTAGATCTCGTCTTTGATTACCAAGCATCACACCGAGTATCCATGGTTGTACGTAACTTATCTAAACGACGCGACGGATCATGTATACAAGGGAGGAGCGTACTATGGTGGCGGCGTTTCACGAAATTTCATCAGGAAGCTCGTTCCTCGTGGACGCCCATGACGTCTCGGAACGAAGGTAAACCGCGGTTCGAGGCTTTATACCAGACACTCGGTTGGATGTTGCCTGCAAAAGGGGTTGAGAGTACTTGGAGGGAGGCTCCATCGGGCCCAAGCCGGGTTTCGGCATTGTCTCGGCTGGGTTTTACGAGGTGACGGAAACTGACGAGAGGACGAAACATGGAAAGGGAAACAAGAGAGACATACTGGGTCGAGGAGGTAACAGAAGGGGTGGAAACGGAAGGAGAGGGTTAGGACGCGAAGGGCGGGCGTTCTTCATGGGGAGAAGGAAGTTTACACCTACCTGCTAATTTTACGAGGTTAGTTAACTCCTATAAGAAGCTTACAGGACGAGGCTTTTACACGGACTTGGTAATTTCATAATTTAAACGAGCTCTCTCTCTACCAATGTTACTCGGCCGTAGACGAAAGCTTTCTTTTTCCTTTTCCACCTTTTATTCGTTTTTCTTTTTAATCTCCGCTCACCTTGTTTTCCCTTTCTTTCACCAAGAACCTTTCAAACACAGAATCATTTTGTTCGAAATATTCGCGCAGAGAATACGCAGAATTCTTTGCAAAAGAATGAGGGTGGTGTTGCGAGCTTGTTATGTAAATGCAGCTGCCGATGTATTTTTGTTCTATCCGTCGACGTGCAACGTGACATGCTCACCGGAGTTCTTCGCTTTAATAAGCCACATTCTCGTTCTTCGTTTCGGTTGTCGTATCGTGGAGTTTTATTTATCGTACACATTGTTGAAAAGATGGAAAAACGAGGCTATCGAGCAATTCCGACATAACGGAGTGACGTAACGGAGTACAACAAAACCAAAGATGCAACGATCAGACATTTGGCAAACGCGAATTCGGAGAATCACATCTTCCATAACGCTTCCACGGAGAGTAGCACGGATCGATGTTACGAGTCGTCTTTTTGAAGGCGCAACTGCTCGCTTCAGCCTTCGCTGCTCATTAGACGTAACCGAGTTAATTCTCACGACGTGTACGTCTCGAGTCGACTGCGAATTTCCATGCAAATTCATTGGACGGGCGTTTGGCAGTAAAATTTTAGTGGCCTCGCTCGCCACCCCCCCTGTCGCTCGAGGAAACTTTACAGACTCTGTAATATCCCTTCTCTTACCCTCTCAAAATTAACCGAGCCTCGTCGTTCTCCACCCTATAAAACACGTTCCATCGAACTCCGATAATTTGCCAATATTTATCCTTCACGCTCAATTCCGTACCATACGATTATCGTGTAAATTTCGTGGCAAGTAAATAGGAGGGTGAAAAGCTCGTGGAACGAGTCGATCGAAAAAGTTGTTCGTCAGAAAATCTCTCGATAGGATCTTTGCTTTTTCGCAAGATACCGTTCTGGTATTACGAACTCTGTTCGGAATTGAACGAAGAGAAAGAGAGAGAGAGAGAAAAGGTAGGGAGGCGAGTAATTTGCAAGGTGGTTTACAACTCTTAATCCTAGTTCTTTCACGGGACCATTAACGACTAACGAAGCATTGTCGACTCCCTTCCTCCAGGAACAGGGCCGCGAAACTTTCCGAGACATTAGGGACACGAATGAACGATAAACCCGGCGAATTATGTCTCGATTATGCAAAATACTAGAACGGGACACGTCTATCGCCGAAGCGTTCGTCAATCGAGAATTTGTCTTATCTGTCTAGTTAACAACGATTAGTCTCGTAATCTCGTATTGTAAGAATGTAATAGCTTTGAGATCGAACATACGTATAAACGTAATATGCAAATTTAATACGCAACTTCAACGTTTGATCGATCGAACGCGTTAGTCTTATCGTTTAAATTACTAATTTGTAATTACATACGTTATATAAAAGTCGGAGAAACTTCAAAATAATCCGATATTACTGATTCTGAACTTTATAAAAGATGGAGAACGCATTACGCGTGTTTCCTCCCTTCTACCTTAAACTCGTTAAAAATATGCAAAAATTATTCTTCGATCAGCTGCTACTGCTTTGTAACCTCCTCACGATCCATCCTCCTTTTTCTCCCTTCAGGCATCTGCATCGTCCATAAACAGTTTTTATTTACGGGAACCGTCAGTTTCGCGAGACTCGAAGCGAGCCCATTCGCATGTAAATCGCTTTTTCCATCGCCGCCACGGCTTTCGCTGCCGGAGATATGCAAATATCGCTAATTACTGGTAGCGACGGGATTACACGGTTCCTCGGTGCCCCCTCTAATTCCTTCCTTGATTCTCTTCCATCTTCCGTATCCGTCGTTCGAACCCTTCCCTTTCTGACGGAGGGGAGCAGAAGCTTTTGGCTTCGTTTGCACCTTCTCGACGTCGTTCGTCCGAGTTGTTGCGACGATGTTTTACTACTGGAACGGATTACGAAAAGGTTCGCGAGAATCTTGCGAAAGACTAATGAATCTAACGCAGAAATTTAGATTGGCCACATCCTACAAGCCGAATCTTATTAATTTCCTAACTTCGTTACATAAGTACACGATTAATGCGAATCTTTACTACCAACAACGTGTGCTTACGTCATTGGTTAATTATCATCCGATAATTGATTACAGTAAAAAAAGGCGTTCTATCTGAAGTATAAAGTAGGTCGATCTTAAAATGCAAATTGTAACCGGAGAAACATCAATTACTGAGAATAATCTTAACGAATAACGTTTACAACAACGTCGCTCGCTGGCTCCATTCGTTCGCAACAATTTATTTCAACTCGATACCGATTCCACATCGCTACAACGCTAGTCAGGGAGGTCCGACTTTCAGCAAAAGCTTTTTGCCTTAACATTTCTCGCTTGCGCGTTTTGCTCACGCATAGGATTGGTATTATCGCGTCGGACCAAGTTTTTACGAGCGAGCGAAGCCAGCGAGCAACGAGTGCGGTGTTTTTTCACCATAGCTTGCATTTTACAAATCTTTCTTTTGTTAATAACTTTGTAAAGAGTAACGAGCGGCTGTTACAACCTTTCGAAGGTTACTCGGCAGTGTGTCCTTGACAACATCCGCCAAGGTTAAGGTCATCGAAGCTGGCTACTCTTTCGTCAACATTCGCGCAAAATACATCGGTCTTGAATATGCAACGACTATTTTAAACGCACGTTAACACTTCTGGAAGAATTGAATTTCGCTACATCAGAAGTGGCGTATCATGCTTTACGCAGATACTCTGAAGTAGGTGCTAATACTCGCGGAAATATCACGTTGCCTCCTTCGTTCCTCCGTAGTTCAGCGTACAGAGATAACAGAATGCTCTCTCATCTGGGTAAAGTAGTGTTCGTCCAGGGAATAGCGTGTTCTTCACCCTCGAGGTCGGAGGTTGCGACTGATAAGAGTCCGGAATTAAGCTCCATCGTCAAATAGGCAGACGAGACATCCACGCGTTCGCTTCCGACGTGTCGACCTTTCTCTGGCACGTGATTCACGCGGCGGGATAAGAACGATGCAAGGACGGGAGACGAGGTGGTTAACGGTCGTAAAGGAAAATTAGGGAGCTGGCTAGGATTAGCGATACGAGACAAAGCTACGTTCGGGTGAGGAACATTCAGGAAATGGAGTCTATTCATTCCAGTAGCAATGAATCCGACGCGAGGCGAGTCTTAGTCCACGCTCCAGGCTGCGGATCACTCGCCGCTGGTGATAAAGGACCAAGGATTTGCCCGGATTGCGCTGTTTCTCGAGGCTTTATGGACTTGGTTGCGTTGCCTGTTACGTAGTCCGGCTTTACACATTCAGCTCTCTCTTTACGTGACGCGAATGCTTCGATTGGAACTGATCGTGTATTGAATCGACGCAACTTTGATCATTAGACTGCAGACTTTTATGGAAATTTATTGTTTCACGCCATCTTTCGTTTATTGTAACTAAAGGAATAGAACTTAAACAGAGATTCGTTCTTTCCTAGCTGTGAAAAGATATAACGAATACTCTACGTGGGATATTTCACGCATTTTCGTATATCACGCTTTCCGTGTCTTTTTGCATCTGTAGCTTTCATGCATAAAAAATTATGCGATCACTGATTATTGCGTAACTATTAGATAAGACGAATTTTATGGAGTTTGTTTAAAGATTAAAAAGATTTTTCCTCGAAAATTGTATCGGCGTGTTCAAAGCGTCGTACAGTTCTTTTCACCCGTAGTCTTCGATTGTACTCGGTTTCTATCAAATAGTTCAATTCAAGTTGCATACGGTGGCTAAAAAAGAGCTGCTGATCATTGCACAGCCGCGCGTGAACTCTTCAATTCCTGTACGATGGTATCGTGTACGACGTCGTGTATCAGGAGGAGGCAAAGAAGGCGTGTATCCAACCATTGTTTCTGTGGTCCTGGCCATGGGACGAGATTCGTGATAAACGACACGAGAAACGACGGACGTATATGCTGCCGTTGTTGGTCCCTCGTGTGCTTCTTTCCTCCTTTTCCCTTCCTTTTCTTGGTTCGCGCACGTTTCTCCGCACGACCCGTCGAAGAGAGGAGGCATCCTATCTGCTGGTAGGATCTTCTGGACACGTACACGCGTGTTCGCAGCCTGCCGGTCGAAGCATGGATGCGACGCTGGTTATTACCAGGCCGTAATGAAAGGTTCCAGCCCCGCCATCCACATTATTCCTGAATATAATGTAGTTATATCTTACGTCACACTGGGTTAATTCGTTCGTGCTGCATTTACTTAGTATTCACTACGATGAAGACGAGTTATGTAATTTAGATACATTAAGATTTCGCACTTGGTTTCTCTTTTTCGATTATTATCGATTGAAAGCTAATTCAAATCTCTAGAGTTCTTTTCACGTGGAATACGGTTCTTCTGTGATAAAGAGAAATTAAAATCATCGCTATCACCGCAACTGTTGTCTTCGAAATTACTTAAAAAAAAAAATGTCTCGTTAGGACAAAAGTATTTGGCATAAAATTATTCTGCTATTTAAAACAATAAAATTCCGTTTATTGGAAAGAATGGATTAAGAAACGCTTATCGTCCATTACATTATTTATATAAAGAGAATTCAGCCATTCTTGACCAGCGATAAAGCATCGAGGAAACAAAAGCGCAAGCAGATAATACTCTCCTTAGAATCTCCACAATAATCTAATTTACAATCTCCCCGCGTCTTACCCCACTTTCACAAAGGAATTCCTCTTATTATCGTAAAGATAAAGGGAATATCCATCATCTTGGTCCCGTGTGGACCGACAGGAATTCCCGAAGATAACCAACGGAGAATACCATCGAAATGTTCAGAATTATTCGCGACTCTGGTAGAAACCTAGACGGGGCACAGTGTCTCTGAGCAAACAGGCCAATAATCCAGCATCGCGCAATAAACGGACCGGTTTCCCCGGGCATGGACAAAGGGATATCCATCTGATAAAGCGCACATGACGATCGTGTGGGATGTATCGTGCTCTCCGGGGGTGGCATGAGGTACGACGGTTATTACCGAGCTATAATGAGAGGGTGGACGAACGAACAGGCATCGGAGCCATTTTTAGATAAGGCGAAGCTCTCTCGCTCGCTTGCGGTCAGGGGTTGCGTCGAATTACGGGAGACACGGACAGAGGGACCATTTTCATTACGCACCACCCCTCCACCAGTTTCTCTCGGGATGAAAGCGCGTGGGCAAACATGGTTCGGGAACACCGCTAACCCAAGATATATTTCCCTTACGCTCGAACGCGCAAATGTCTTAGCAGTTGCCCTGGCTATTTCGATTCCTCGAAAGGGGTAGTCCATTGGGAACAAAGGAAATTTCGAATGGTAGGCCGAGAGTGTATTATTTTGGACTATTCGACCGTTTCGTTGTAGGCTAGAGGGTGGGTTTGATAAGGCAAGTTTCATGTTCTTGGGTCGGATCGAGGCGGTAATGGATTTGATTTTATTGTTTCAGAGATTGCTGGAATATTACTTGGAATTTGTGTAAAAACGATTGTTCGCGTTTTTCCTACGTTTGTTCGTTACGGCTGACACTTTTATTTTTCTACTTTCATACTTTACCTCTTACGTAACATCGAAAGTATATTATTTAAAATTAAACGTCGAAATACATCGGAGGTATTCTTACGTTTGTCGTTATTTTTGTTTCAGGTAAGCTGTGATTCTCGAGGAGTACGTAAAACAGATAACTCGTCACGATAAACTCTATAGGTAAAAGAATCTCGTTATATACTACAACGACATATTACTTCCTCGACCAAGCTATACTTTCTCCGTTACCCGAAAATTTATACAATTCCTAAAACACACGATTATTCTTACTAACAACCAAAAATTTATTCCATCACGCGCTTAACGCGAGCTCTTCCGAGCATCTTAAATTTATCGAGCGGAAGAACCGCCTGTCGTCCAATAGATTCTCGCGGCGAAAGCGGCCGTGCCTTTACGGATTAGCCTATAATCGTAATTTCGCCCTCGGGCCAGGAATTTATACCTAGCAGTAAACCCTTGGAAATATGACCGTGTTGTTGGAGGCGACACGCGAATGCGCGATTTGATGCGCGCGCCCTGTTCTCAGCCAAACGAGGAGAGAGAAGATCGTAGGTCCTCGTGGATCATCGCCTCGGTTGTCGCCGCGAAACGAGAACCATATTCCATTCGGTCCGTCGTCCAGGGCCGCTGAATCGGGATATGCCAGCTTTTATTAGCGCGCAGTTGCTTCACGGGTATCAACGCGTGTCGCGTCGTTGCAAGTAAATCATCCACGGATGCTTCCAGAGTCCCTTTGTGCTGTCAGAAACGCTTCGACGAACCCACGTGCGCTTCTCCTCGTTGCTTATCCGATTAAGGGACATGGTATGCGTTGTTGGATCGAATATTATTTGGATAAATTTTGGGATAATAACGCCACGAGGATGTCTCGGATTTAGATAAGTAGATTCGACGGTGATAAGGATAAGGATAGAGTTTCTTTCATTTGTGTCACTAAATGAGTCGCTAGATTGAAAAGTTTATCGTAGCTTTCGAGTTAGTAATACGAAGCGGTGAATTAATGCGATTCAGGTATGGAAATAGAAATATGTAGGAGCAAGAAATATGAAATCGCGCATATATTAACCGAATATTATATTTCAAGAGACTTAACGAGACAGTGGATATTTCGGTGATCTCCTGACGCGCGTGCAAGTTTCGAGAGAGACGCGTTCGCATCGAAATCCGCACCGAGGACCGGTTACTGGTTGTGCAATATGAACGTCGAGAGCTGTAGAGGAGTTCGCTTGGTGGGGGAAAAGGTTCACTGGAGAAAAAGAACAGACGAATGAATGCGGTCCGGTTAAGTCTCAGGGGGTGGTTGTCGTCCTTGTACCATATTACCACTCCGAATGTTTCTCATGGCCTTCGTGGATGTGATTAAGGCGTGACACCCTGGAGAGGGGAATACTCGAAACTTCTTTTACCTTTAATTATATTCTTCGTACATCGGTTGCATGGAAATATTAAACGTAGATGCGAAAAGTCGAATATATATTATATATTCGTAAAATTGCACGATTTTATAGAATCTGTATTTTAATTCCACGTGGATGCTTTTATTAAACGCATTAATTCGTTTCACGAATCTATAGGAAATTCTCGGTCGCAGCCGGAGCGACTTAAGTAAGTATAGACTCAAAAATGTCGGTAGGAATTATGAGGGAGTGGTAAAGCAAGAAAAACAGATTTTCGTGCAAGGGCGAACGACATTGTGTCCCCAGAGGAGTTGAAGGCGGGGGCGCGCCTCCGCATATCGCGTTCCAACAGTGGGTGTTGCAAGACGATCTCCTCTTAATCGACCGGTGATTTACGAGTCGCGTCGCGAGATTCGCTACGATGATTGCCCGGCGATTTCGCGCAGCTGCGACCCAACTTCGGCCTAGGATTTATGCAATTATCGTTACGTCACACTCGCCGAACCGGGCTTGTAGCTGCACGCACCTGCAATCAGTCACGAGGAAGGGAGTCCAAGGAGACTTAGGTCCATCCTTTCAAGTTCCCGCTTCGTCGTCCTTTTATTTTTCCATCAAAGGGAATGAATTTTTCTACGACGCGAATCCTGTACACAAAATGGTGATACGCGTCATAGATTTTAAAACGTGTATTTTTCAATCCTGTTTATAATTACAGAAACATTGGGTGTTACGATATCGAAGATATTGCCTCTTAATAGTTATTTGACTTTCTACAAATCTCGGTCAGCTATTTTCAAAAGGCTTACTGACTGGTTCTTTTCGTTTCTTAATCATGTCATATTAATCGACGACTTCCTAAGCGATGTTAGAATAAGAAAAATTGTTCTACCGCGATCCAACCCGAAACGTTCAATTGTTTTATTATTTTTCCTTACATCATAGCCGTAATCGAAAATACTAAATCCCCGATAGAGAACGTAATTCCAATGCCTATGTTTCTCTCTTCTGGCAGGTCTTCAACGCGTCGCGTATCTCGTTTCTAGTCAACGTGGGCGCCGACTACGTGACTAATCAGTCCACGACCCTCGTCATCGGGTCGTTAACCTCTCATAGAATATCGAGACTGTGTATCCTCTCATTTCTTTTTTATCCCTGTTGCCCTACTTCTATTCCGAGACCCCTCGAATCTCCGCCTTACCTGCTCTTCCTTTCCAAACCTAACCCACTTTCTCCACGAAATCTGCCAAACTTACTTCACCGAATTTCCTTGACCGTACCACCAAAACTCTTCGCGGTTTCGTGGATCCACAGCCACGCCGCGGAAAGAAGGGCACCGGCTCGATGCAGAGGATCGGTAACCAACTGTAATTCGAGATACGCATCGGGAACACCGATCGCTTTGGAAAGAAGAAAGGCAAGAGAGACGAACCAAACGTGGAGAGGCTGAGACGCAAGGGAAGGTTTACTCGGTGGACTCTGTCGAGGTCTCGCCCTCGTTTCGCTTGCACGGGAGGAACACGGCTCTCGCGGAGGTCTGTGACCTTAAAAGTTACTCCGGTGTGCAGCCGCGTCGCTTATACAATGTGTAATAAAAGGAACGTTATCTTTTTGCTTTGTCGTCATTCAGGGAATTAGGAGGATTAGGAGCTTACTAGCAGCTTATCTCCGTTTCGTACCACTTTTAGAACGCTCTTCTAGTAAAAATAAATAAGAGTTCTTTTTTTCTTTCGCGATTTTAACAAAGAATTGTTTCTTACCGTTACTACAAAATATTTTTTGTATAGTAGTTCTGTAGAATATTTTGGTTTTTCAATTTCTTTTTTTAAATTATTTAGAAAAGAAAGTAGTAAGCCTTCTTTTATGACACCTTGTACCTGGAGGAGGGGGCGGATCGGTCAGGTGAGCAAGAGGGAGGCAATACAACGAGACGGTACAAGCTCGCTTATTTTATCGTACGCGGCGGGCGGACGCAGACGAGCAGCCGCGAGTACCGAGTAACCACACCTAGCCGAGCAGAGCCGCCTCGTATAGATACGAGTCCGATCTGTCAGGTAGTCCGTGATACATGGGCATGTGCACATAATAATATCGTGTGACAGGCCGCAAGATAGCTGGCGTGGGTCGACAGACAGGGAGTGCCACTTCAAACCGCGTCTCGCCTTCTCTCCTCTTTCTCTGTGCTCTTGCTGGCCTGCTTCTCTTCATGCCCTCTCTGTCTTTCCTATATCCTTTGACATTGCTTCTCCCTCTGTCCTTTTCCTACAACTCTATGGAAAACTCGTATAAAACCGTATACTTAAATTTATAGGTCTATAACGTTTTATTTTACGAAATAAGTTGCATAATCGGAGTTGTATTTATCAAATGCCTTCGCAATGGATCTAAAGTAATTGAAACAGAATCAAGAGATCAAATGTGATATTCAATATATTACCTCGTAAGTGATCATTCATAACCGGTGACTAACGTTTCAACGGTGAAATGATTATTTTGCTAGGTTGTATGTTTGCCAAGGGTTGAACAAGGTTGAAGGGGGGAGGTTATTTCGAATTCTTCGGAATTAAGGAAGGTTCCATAGGGAGCGGAATGTGTCAGGAACTTGAGGGATGAACCATTAGACGGACCCGAAGATTTCGTGAGATCTCAAGGGTTTTGAGAGTAGAATTGCGAATTCAGGATGTTGGAGATTGGAAAGCTTAGAAATTGGAGAAAGAGAAATCGAGGATACAAAGGACTAGATCATCTAACAATAAGTGTTATGTTAGCATCCGTAACCCATAGTGTCGGATGTAAAATGGGATGTGGAATTACAGTGAGCATGGCGAAAATCGCTTCATTTAAGAGCGTCGTCGCTGTAAATGTTGCAGAGGATACAGCTAATAAACGTCAGCGCGCTAATTCGCGAAGTTAACGACGATCGCTCGTTACAGCTTTACGATCGCTTGTAGCAGTTGGTTGGCAATCTACCCATGGAAAGTCGTAGCGAGCGTAGACTGTCGATATATTGAGCCTCCTAACACCGCTTTTGAAAATGTACTCGGTCAGCTGCGATAAGAGTTGCACAATATCTTCGATAATTTGATCAGTACCTGTATCGACAGATATGTAAATGACCATTGATGATGGTGTCTTCGCGTTAAATTGATTCTCGTTCAGGAAAGGTTAAATCATTTCTGTCATGTTATGCACACATACACAGAGTGTATCTCGTCATCGTTCTTATATACAAATCGTTTGTTTATGTCGTAATAAAAATTCTACAAAGATACTCTATTTGCTCTACAACTTGCAACACTTTCACGATATTCAAATTGGGTAGTCGAAAAGGATCTCGAATTCGAATCTTAGTGCACAATTGTATTTATTATCCTTGGCCGCGAGATTTCTTCGTCACGCGATCCTGCGGAGTATCTAAATCTCAGCCTGAGCATGGTTTAAGTCTCAGTATAATTTACGGGCTACGCCGAGCCTTTGCAGAGGATTGTCAGATAAATCTGTAGCAAGAGTTCTCCGCTAGCTCCGGAACACTTGCAGCACGCGCCGTAGATCGCAGATCTACGTAACTACTGCCAAATTAGTCGATATTCTATTTGCCGGTAGCTGTGGCTCGTACATGGTTACAACGATCTGCCAATTTTCTACAAGCTACCGATATATCGCTTCCAATTGAAATACTATAGCTTTGCATCGATGGTTGGCGCAAGAATGTTCCTACATACGTATCTAGCAGCATTTATTTGAATTGATCACGTAAGAATATCTTTGGAAAGAAATTAGAAAAATATTTCTGACAATACACGCAAACTCGTTATCTAGTATCGTAATTTTTTGGAAAGTGCACACATTTATAAGATTTATATGACAACTGGTATATAATTAGGAGCAAGAACGTTGCCTTTTCTTATACACGTTATCCAGTACAAGAATGAAACATGATATCGCCAAGTAAACCTATGTATAAGGTAGAATTATGCATTCCAATTAATCGATACGACCAGGAGAGTTGCTAATTTCATTCCATGCATTGTACAGTCACAGATTTGAAATAGATACAGTAAGGCGAACGGGGTTATGGTACATCTATGCGTTTCTATTAATTGGGTGGAGTACATTCCTATCGAACCTACGTTACGCATTTGTACTATCGTCAGGGACGCGTATCAAACAGGAAATGGAAATTGCGAAGTTGCACAATGCCCACGCGACCGCGAGATCTCCATTCGTGCGTGTACTTTATTGATAATTCAATAATTGTAGCTTTCCAATCCTTGTATATCGCCGTTTGAATCTTCCATGTAGAAGCTCGTGACAGTATTTGAACGTTCGTACAAGCTTTTATTATAAAATAATAATAATAAAAATATAAATTCCACATTACGTACTAGCAAGAATGCACGAATACTTCCAACGTAAGATTATCTTACTGATTAGCAAAGAAAACGTTCTCCTACTGCTAATAACCTCTCTACGAGGCCAACCGATTTTTCCCGATCTCGAACCAGGTAACGAGAGATGGTCGCGCGAACTGGATCGTGATCTGGTTCCGTGATGGATCTCCGCGAGAAAAAAGAGATGGCAAAGAGCAGCGAAGAGGAATGAAGAGGAGAGAGAAGACTAGTCTGGTCAGACGCAGCCACGCAGTCTCTCCCTTCGCGTCGCGACGATCTCGATTTCCGATCCCAGCTTTTCGCCGGTTCTTCAGGTTTCTAGCTCTCCAGGGGACGATGTCGGACGAAAAAGCTGACCGGTCGCGTTTCTTTTTTTCCGTCCAACGTCTCGAACCCGTTGCTCGTACAGACTCGTTGTTTCTAACCTTCTTACGTTAGCGACGCGTCCCTACTTTTCTTTTAAGAATTTTAATACGATTCAATTCACGTAACTTACGATAGCTTAGAATTTTGTTCGAAATTTAGTTAAAGTTTGAATTGTATGAAATAGCACTCGATAGGTCACGAAAATATAAAGGTGAGAACTTAGAAAGAACGTTCACGAAACTATCGCCCTGTGTCTAATCTGAAAAACAGGTGCTAAAAAATGTTGATTTTGTTTCGTAATCGTCCCTTACCAGCGGAAAACGCTGTCAATCCAGTGATCGATATCGGTTTTCCGTTGGGAAGACGCGCGTGTACCATGGAGGATGTAGAAAATTTCGCGCGACACGGAGAGTACGACTGCCGCATACGAAAACGTTCGCGTCTACGAAAATTGAATTCCAAATTGAATTCGCAATGAATTTCAATACACACTAGTACTGAAACCGATCCAAGTCCACCTTTTTTTAACCACGAGCGTCCGTTCATAAGTATTAGAACGCTTACAGAAAAGTTTCAGCTTTACGACATTTTCTTCTAATAGATTAAGATTGATTTTTAATCAATTAATTATTTTTATCGGCGGTTACATGTATAACAAGAAAGTTGTTTAAAACGAATATTTCCACGATATATTTAGAAACCATCGAAATCGGCGAAGCGAATGAAATATCGATAATTACCTTTTTTTTATTATTTGATCAATTACCACCATATTTTGATCCAACATTTGCGTACGGGCATGTAAAATGCTCCAATATTAGTAACATCAAAGATATTCGCAACGACTCAGCAATCTTGACAAAACTTATCTTACCTCGGGTTGTCCCATTACTCTCGAAACTTAACGATGAATCCTCCATTCTGTATATTTTCCTTGGGGTAGTTTACCGCCGCGTTTTGTGCCGTGACATCTTCCAGCCAACTGTCTAAATAAAATATAAGCGATACACGGTGCTTATCTCGACTTTATCACGCTCTCGACGCGTTTACAAGCATCATCTTCTATCACGATAGCGATATACGTTTCAGAGAAGCTGAAAGGGAGCTGAATGTACCTCGAAGGACCGCCGCGTGTTTTTCCTTTTTCCAACGGAAGCGAACACGACACCGGACGCTTGTTTCTTCGTCAGAGAACACGTTGCAGAACGATCGTGGCGCAGAGTCTCGATCGGCATTGATTTCCAGATCGTTTGCACGCCTGCTCGCTCGTTTAATTGAACCACCTACGGGAAAAGAGACACGGTTACAAGAGAGAAAGGGAGACATTGGCGATGAGTACCGGTTTTCTGCGACCACGTAGGCCCGTTTTAATTTATTATCCGGACCCGATCTCTCGGCTAATGGAATGCCCGGCGTGGCTCGCGGAAAAGCGCCCGGCATTTCTATCCACCTCCGTAGCCGACTTCCAACAACGACTACTTTTTACGAGCACCGCCTCGCCGCGCCGCGTGTCGCGTCGTGTTCGACTTCGTTTTGTCGCGATCGATCGTTCACTCACGGTGATATAGGAGATTGTAGAGCATCGGTAACGTGCTTTAAAATGGTTTAAAGGAGAAACGAAGATTGTCGGATATGTGGAGATACGTGGAAGAGAGTCTTAGTTCTCGGATACAAAGATACAGTGGCTGCAAAAAGTATATTTGTACATACCCTTATTTTTCAACCGAGCGATCTTTTTAGCAGGCTCGACATTTTATTTTCTTATTATTCGATTTTTATAGTCATATAAAAGTACTAACGATCGCTATATATGTATTTTGGAATACGTGTTTTTAATTTTCTGCAAGTAAGTTTTGACGTGGAATTGATCGACAGCGTATTGAATTCAACAATTGTTCTTTTACAATAGATCCCTGAAGGAAAAATTTCAGCTGGTTTATCCTGTAACAAGGCACGAATCCGTTGCTAGCGATAGAAATGCGTAGGAGTGACAGGGATAAGCGCGAGCCGTTGGTTCGCGGCATGTAAATCGTGAAACCACGCAACAACGTATTTTTCGGGAAAATTATGACATCGTATGAAGACGTAATCGCGACAACCTGAGACAGACAAGAAGCGGTCACGTGTAAAACCGCTCGAAACGATTATTCGCGACCGGCATCTGCGGGCGGAAGTGGAGGTGCAATCTTCGCGCAGCTGCCCGATAAACCGAATGCGTCTGAGGAGCGTGGAAAAGGTGACGTTTCTATGCGGAAGTGCGATCGAACGCGACAGAAGAGATTGGCTTCGGTCTACGACCAGTTTTTTCAACGATGTCGCTCCAACTGTTCGCCTGGGGTGCTGCAAAACTAGTACTTCGACGAAGGAAAAAGTTCCCTGTCCATTTTTTGATGGATGAGGAAAAAAGACACGCAAGGGAGAGAAATATGACTTTGAGTAAATATAAATTTGGAATTTTCAAAGTGGAATCAAGATATTAAACGTTTTACTCGTATAAAGCTGAAATTACGTGTGGCTGTAATATTATAAAAGATTGTCCTGCATTAAAAAAATTGGCCGACTTTATTAAAAAATTATTGTACGTATGTCGCCTTAGTTAAAAATCGCTTGAAAAGATATAAAATACGTGCGAGTACAAGTTAATAACAAAAAAGCATAGACACGGTAGAACTCCATTTACCTAAATTTCATTCATCGGAACGAAATTTTAGTTGATGCCCGAATCACTGAATTTCTGCTGCTTTGAACTCGCTTGTCTGAACATGAGCTTTTATCGCGTGAACGAAAAACGATCGGTGCGATGAAAAATTGACGAGCTTCTATTAATACGAACTTCAATTACATAAGTGACTCGTTTTTCGACTCGGAATCAAATAAATAGAATTCCACTGCAAGTCCGTAGGTAAGTCAATATTACAGGAACTTTATTTTTCTAAGGTGTATACTCACTGTAACTAGCATTAGCTGTGGCTACGACAGGGACCTTGTCGCCGGGCGGTGGGCAATGTATAAGCGGGTTGGCGAACCAGCAGCGATATTTCGAGGGATGCGATACATAAAGGCGGACAATCGTTAAAGGAGCGCGGCTGGTCGCCACAGACTTTACGACTTTCCCGCGTCATAATTCACCGGGGGCCAATTATTGCGAGAACAATGGGTTTTTCTGCCGTTTGGCTATTACGGCACACCGAGAGTAGCTTCGTCTTCGTGGTATAGTCTCTGTGTTGTACATCGTTGGGTACGACGTACGTTGTGGTTCGTTGTCGAGAGCGGTGTTCTGCCGCGTTATATCCGCTTCGTTCGGCTTTCATCCAGTCGCCACGTCCTCTCGTTTGCATGGTAAATGCGCGCGGAAGGATAATTGACAACCGGTGGCTGTCGCGAATTTCCTTCGCGTTTAAAAAAGGAAAAGTCGCGATGCGTGCCGGGACGTGTCGCGTGGACAGTGAATCACGCCGCCTACGCGACACGACAACGCACCTCGAACATTGCAACTTGGTTTTCGATGGATAAAATTATGCTTGATAGCGAATTTTGCGTTTGGCGCTGAAAATCCTGGTAAATTGAAAATATTTCTAATTCGGAATAACAGTGTACGAAGAATTTTATTCCTTGCCTTGGTGTAATTTTCTCTAGAACGCGGATTTTTATCCATTTACGGGAAATCTGAAGTTGCAAAAGTGCACAGAATGCGCGTAATATGCGAAAATATGTATGACGTTCAAAGTATAATATTTCTTATAATATCTAACAGCTAAGATTGTTTTCTACTTAGGTTATGTTTTATTTCATTAACGTCTATGCAATTTCACATCCCAAAGATACGAATCTAGTCGAATATCTACGTAAATTGAAATTGATCCAAATCTTTGTCCAGAATTAAAGACCAAAAAATACGAGAATTGACGAGTCCAGAAAATTAAAAATTTTCAAAGACGGAATTTCAAAGGGCAAAAGTCTTGTTGTTGGGCAAAAGTTGTTCGTTCCGACGTCGTAACAACTTCAATTGCATTCGGCGGAGCAGTCGGTCATTAGAAGAGGGATCAAAAGCGAGCGTAACGGTTCCGTGAAATTTTTAATGGACGATGATTCCTTTAAGCGAACCGGGGGCGTAGCATGCCGTTGCATCGGATCTTTCCTCCGTGTCGGTTTAAAAATAACCGGCAACCCTGCGACGTTTGTCGACACCTTTGTACCCGCCTCTGGTCGACATTTCTCGTGATGACTTCGAGGAACTCGTATCAAGCCTCTGACGAAAACGAGTCGTGACTTCTGAAACCCGTACGAAAGGGTGAGGAAAATGAACTACATCCGTAAAAACTCTTGACGTTATCCAAAAAGAAAGGAAGAAGTTCCTTTGGAACTGTACTTTTTCGTTCTTCAAAATAGTAAAGGAATTGTTATTATTGTTTTTACTATTTTCTTATTTTATTTTATATGCGGGGTTGAATTTGAGAATTTTCATATTTCGATGAAAATAGCGACACAAGATATTTCATAAACGATACCTATCCTTGAAATGATTTTCCCTTATAAATCCTGAACGAGGATTCAATTTGTCAAAATGTCCATTTTTAGTGTAATACCGCTGGTCCCTACACATCGAGGAAAATTTATCAAATTGATCGACAGCGATTTCTATTCATTCAACTCGAAAGGATCCTATCGAGGAAGGTTTCATTAGCAGAGAGGAACCGGTGAAATCACGTTCCTTCTCTGATTGTGGTGGTATCTCTTCGTGTTCTTCGGATCGAGGGAAAGCAGATAGGCGGAATGTGGCCAGGCGCCATGGAGGGAAACTTTAAATAGCGATGGAGGCCTGGCGCGAGGATCGTCGGGGCTGTTGAAAGACAGGAAAAGAAGATGAGGTTGTCTGTTGGACTTTCGCGCGGAAACACTCGACACTGGTTCGATGAACGATCTTGCTCGCCATTTTCAGTGAAACAATCGAAACTTCTCTCTCGGCTTCCGTCAAGTTTTAATTAATACCAAAGTTCCCGGCTGCATTGGGAGAAGCGAAAGGTGGATTGCAGACCCGCGTGCTCCGCTATATTACAGTAGCAGCCGAGTGTTGCGAGCAATTTCAAAGGAATTCCGAGTTCGCGCGTTACTCGCCTCTGCTTCCGGTGTATGCACACCTCTGGAAAATTGACTCGAGGCTCGAGCCAGTGTGTTTATTTCGAAACATTCCCGCTTTATTACAAGTAGACCGAGGATTATTATGTATCTTACATTTCACTTACTTAAATTTAATATTCTTTTTCTGCGAAATCTCGCTATCTTATTATCGGTAAAATTGTACATAAGTTTCAGTTTCCAGTCGACGTAACTGCTCTTAACAATCGGTGCAATTGCTTCTGTATGAAAAGTAATCCGTCTTGATCGTAAATTTCCCTTCGGCGATAACTATGGTTCGTATAGTTTCCAATAAACCTCGGTCGAGCAACGTCGACTTTGATAACGATAAAAAACAGCCGCTTGTCTTCCTGTCCGGCGAATTTATACGCCGTATACGTATTTATACGTCGTATATCGGGAGGACGCAGTTCGCGGTCCTCGATTTAGGAGTGTTATAAACAATCATCAGCCGTGGAGGTGCATCGTAAACCGCAAACGATCTTGGAACGTGGTCTAAATTCGTGAATTTCTGTGACATGATTTTTGGTATTCAAGTACATTACTACTACGTGTCGTGGTCGAACGTAGCGCTCTTTCTCGGTTATATTTTAACCGTTCAATTCCTCCTTCTACACTATTCATCTGCAAATATATGATTTAGAAACGAGGAACCGAATATTGACTCTTGAAAAACGAATCGTTTATCGTCCGTGGTTTTGGTAATTTATTATCGGACGTCTTAAAATATCCAAAGTAGACTATTCGATGTAATATTCGGTGCATGCAACGAATCTCTGCTTAATTTCATTTCTTTAGTTTCGTCACATCCATGCACATTCATAGTCTGGTTATAGCATTTCGTAAAACATAAAATCGAATAAAATAAAATTGAATAAAATAAAATCGAAAACAAAAATAAAAAATAAAATAAATTCACCAATATAATCGAAAGCGAAGACAGAGAAAAATAGAACGCTCCAGCGATCCGAAACATAAGGAAAATTGTTTAAAAGTGTCGTTTCACGGGTTCCAAGGGATGTCTGAATGATGGAGTCGACATAGATCGAGCTTTGTGTAACTTATTTGGAAGATGAGGGGTGTTGTTCGCACCGAGACGACGGAGTCGACTCGCCGGGAGAGATCGCCGTATAACCGCAACCCACGAAGAACAAGAGCGGCAAGGCGGAGCTGCCTATCTTTAGAACGACTCGCCGTAAAAATATTCTCAAGGATCTCCGAAGGCTCTCCCCCAGGGAGGAAATGCGGCCGGCAAGGTTGAACCCGTATGACTTTTACCCCGTGGCTCGTTCTAAATAGCGCTCTTAAGTGCACACACGTACGACGCTGTGAAAAATCCACCTGAAATAAGATTACGACCAAGCCTTTGTGGAGTTTCTATGCCAATGCGCGTAATTTTAACTTTTTTTAAAATAAATATCCGAACGTCTCGTGTCGAAACGAATCTCTTCGAGCGTAATTTAACTCGGATCCTGTTATTTGTGTAAAAAAAGAACCGTAACCATTGCGTGGAAGAGATCATACGTTCGACACACGTTCTTCGTGATTAATACCAGCAACGCGGGGAGGAATTGAAAACACGATCCGGGAAAGCGATAACTCAGCGAGTTTTAGCGACAAGCGGCAAGAAAATTACCGCTATTACTAGCGGCTCGTCGTTACTCAGATTTTGACCGGTCAGGGTTATCGTTGAAGCTAAATCCAGTCAGCCATGCATCGTCCGCAGACATCACGGAGAACGCGTAATATCGCTCCGGAGGAAAAGCGTATCGAGCGTGAAGAAACGCACACGTGTGTATAACTATCGGTCGTCGTCATACGTCGCCATACGGTCTTATTTATGCATATAGGTGACATTTTCCGCCAACACGCCTGCTTCTCTACACAAGTGTAGTAGTTCGATCAGAAATAACCAATCGGACCGGCATTCCTTCGCCTAGCGCTCCATTTTCCTATCTCGGAGCAATACGTGCCTTGGAAAAATTGTGGATTCGCGTTCGAGTTCGCGGCACCATGACGCGCGCTAACGCTTCGATCCGGACGCCACGGGATCTATTATCCTTCGACTAGAGCTAGGGGAACGAGCAACCATTATGGTAATATGCCCGAAGGAACCTCCTGTGTTTCTACCGCGATATTTATGTGCGTCGCCTCGCGCCGTGGTTACAGAACCTTCCAGCAAGAGAAAAGGGAACTCCTCTATGAGTCATGAAAGGGGGAAGAAGCATTGGTTCGCGGTTGATTGATGACGTTAAATTGTTGGAGACGAGATTTATATTACAAGTACAAGAAAGAATGTTAATTCGACAGAGGAAAGTTGTTCTTAGGATAAACGGTTATTTGATGCGCTTAATGCGTTTTGGAGATTCAGTCGAGGAGCCTATTTTTAAATTACAGAGGATTTACGTGTCTGTAGGTCGGTGTTAACTATTCATTGTTTTCGACTTGACGCTACGTTTCAAACGAAAAATTCAACACTGTGTAATTCGTACCATTTAATATCGAAAATATTTAGAAATATTCCTATCTTTCCTACGACAAGTTCCTAAAAATTCCTAGGATTTACCAATCCACGAAACTTCTTTCCGCTCTCACACAATTTTGTAAGCAGACAGGGCGATAAAACTGACGGAGATACGATTTCTCATTGAGATTTCTTGTCTCCGTTGTAATCCCATGATGTCTGCGAACGACAGGCGTAGACAGCGTGTCTAGTCGTTGGCATTCGAATTTCAACTCAAGTATTTTCCCGAGTCGTGTTTTCTCGCCTCATGTTTTTTGCACTTTCTTTTTCCTCCTCCTTCCTCTTTCTCTGTCTTTATTTTCTCGAGAAGCGGCAAGATGCGACTCGGGAAAAATCTTCCAAAAAAATTACTATAAAAGATTTTCATAATTCACTCTCCTTTCTCTCTCTCTCTCTCTCTCTCTCTCTTTCTCTCAAAGAAGAAGAAGGTATGAGCATTTGCAAAAACACGAACAAGGCAAGGGGTATGGTGGTGATCGCGTGCCGGAGCTAGTACAGGGATGACAAAGAAGGTACAAACGACGAAGGAGTGCCATTTCGCAAGGAAACGTACGACATTGGCTTTTATGCGCGCAATAATGCGAGAGCACCGGCTGTCAGAACTGTGTTGCAGGAAACGCGAGCGTTTTCTCGTCCCTTCGAAGATCGTTATTTTTCTCAATTTCGCGAGGAGAAAAGTGGAAAGAACGGTGGTACGAGAGGAAGCGGAGGATTCTGCAGCTCGTTCCGTGCGCTTTATCGCCCTAGTCTGACGCCGTTTTTATTTTTTCCTTTTCTTTTACTCGATGAAAGGATATGGCGCATGGTGCCATTACGCAACGCCGAATTATTGGGGTCGTTTGTTTTTCGCGTGGACATACTGCTGCTCGTGTCGAGTTTCGTCTATCGATGATAATGTTACGCATAATTCTCAGTCTATCTCAACTGCTCGTGATTAGTACTTTGAAGACGTTTATAAACATTTTATACTCGCTTGATATGATTTTTTCGCGAACGTTACTCGTAACGGGCTCGCCAGTATTTCCTGAAACTTACAGCAACTTTTTATATACCTAGTATGTACGTACACCAGTTTACGCGAGTCTCTTGAAGAATTCAGCTTGTTTAGTTCATATAGCTCGCTGGTTATTTGCTATGTATGTCTCCGCTACTTCTTTTTACTTGCTTTTATACGTGAAATTTTTTAAATTACACTATTAAAGTATGAAAAATTAAAAATATTTTTCGCAAGTTTTATTTTCAGAGCGTAATATCGACGTAAAAATGTTCAAAGGACGTGGAGCTAGAGTAATTTTGTGCTATTTTTACCGCGGTATAAAAATTTCTTGCAGGAAACATGCGCTAGATACTACTCGAGTTAGTCTGTATTGGTCTTTTTAGAGCAAAAAGTTTGCTAATGCAAAGGAAGGAATAAAAATCCTGGAACGATTTCGTCTAGCCGTTCTCACCTACCAAACCTGAAACTGGAGGTTAAGGTTCGGAAATTTGTTACGTTTGAGGGTGTTTCTTAACGTTGACAGGACTTTTGTGGAAAAGAAAAAGACGTCAGAAGTTCTCGTGGCTTTGTGCAGATTAGCCGTGAATAATGCACGACGACACACCGCTTCTAGAAACTGCTTCGCGTCTTATTTGCCGAATGACGCGAGAGGAAAACAGACGGCAACAGCGTCTAAAAAGGAGAGAAGGGGTGGTGCAGGGTGTATAAAAAGCGAGAGGGATCCCTTCTCCTTTCCCTCGTGGAGTACCTTTCGTTTAATCCGGTTGAGTGCGACAAATCTTTCTGTCCTTTCTCCCTTTGCCTTCTGTCGTCTTTCATTCGGTTTTTCCCCGTGGACTTTCTTCTTTCCCTTTCTTTCCTTCTTCTCTGATCTCCATCTGTTTTATCTCATTTTTCTTCCCTTTTTCGACATGCTTCTTCTCCTTCCACCTCTTTCACTCGCGTGTTCACCCTCTTAATCTCTTCTGTTTAGTACGTCTCTCCTTCTCTCTTGCGCTTCGCCGTGCTTGTCTGTTCGAATGAATATTTAATTCTTACTTATCCGTAAGAAGGACGGCGTAAGCGCGAATAAATAAGCCGGGGAACAACGCGAAGAGGATGTTTCTTAATGGTAATCCGTAGACGACATCTGCGCCATGCCTCACACTTCCTCCTAGTTGGTACTCTTGGTTAGTTTCGCGTTCATTGAAAATCATTCGATTTTATCGCATTCGATTTCGTAAGACAGTGTTACTTTTCAAAAAATGATACGTTTCTTGCTTCGTCGATAGTCGAATAATTATTAACGATAAAGAACATCGACGAAACGAGTGTGTCTGGTTGGTGTCATGTCTGACTGTGATCAACGTTATCTCGGATAACGAGTCATTCAAATTTTTATCTTTTTTCTTTAGAGTTATTTTGATTAATAGGATATAAAGGATCGTTTGAGATCCTCTGGATGTTTAACGCACGTCTCGTGGGGGCTTGGCTTTGTCTTATACCGATAAAGCGAACAGCTATACGATAATGAAATTTACTCAAGGAATAAAATTGTTTATATAGCTTGATAGAGTAATAAAACAAATGTAAACTAAAAAATCAAATGAATAAACGTGAAAACAAATAAATAAACGTAGCTTTAGAAATATCTCTTAGATAAATACAGATATACCACACGGTTGAAACAGCTGACGAATCTTTTCTGTTTCTCTTTATACTTTCCACCGTCGTCTCTGATACATTTAAACGAATACCGAAGGACACACTGATAGTGATTTAAAAATTCATGGAAATAAGTGTTTGGTTCTCGAGATGTTCCATATGAAATGATGGAGCGTATATGCGGTATCGAGCGCGAAATTAATTAGTAACAATCCTTGAATTCTCATCTACTAACGAGCTAACGTTCTATGATAAAATCGTACCATCTCCTCTTCCATTCTGTCTCGTTCGCTCGTTTCTCTTACTTTACGGAACAGGAAGTACAAAGGATTTTCGCAAATGCTCGACCACGTCTCGAACGAATAACTTGTTGGTTCGTCGCGACGAATGTCTACGATCGTGCGAGGATCGCTTCTTGGCGCTCTGTGTGCAGCCCGTTGCACGCGTACGTGCAGTGAATGGCATTGAGAAGTCTCTATCTATAGAGGCTAGATTAGAGTGCATTAGCCTCGCCGCGACTCCGATGGAGATATCTTTCGCTCTGTTTTGCGTACACGCACCGTCACTACCGGCTATATTTATAACCGCGTCGCGCGTTCTTGCGCTTTGCACACCCCCTCCGCCACTTATCGAGGCTGATAATCGGTGCAAATATCTTTGGGAATTTTTACCTCGTTAAGATTTCTATTGAATCGGTTGAACGTCTAGATCTCGTTTCTCAAACTCGATCTATACGACCTGGTATCTTTGGAATTTTCTAATTACGTTATAGAGTTTATTGCGCAAGATCTTTCTAGATTTCGAGTTCCATACTTCTTTTAATATTAGAATTATATAGGAGAGAATTTACATGGATGACAAGTAGACCGCAGATTTTTATGCATTTGTGGAAAATTTCAACGAAATACACATAAAAAGCTAATATATTTGTATGACACTTAGAATAGAGAGTATTCTTATGTTCAATATGTTCCATTTTCTTAATAGTGTTTGTAAAAGTATTAGTTTTGCATAAATATCTGTAGCCTAACGATAAGTAATAGAAAAATGATCGAACGTTTGTGTTGAAATGTTGGTAGTGTGTGAGAAGAGAAGATTCGAAGAACGTAGAAATAAAGTTTCCGATAGTACTGATATTCAGCGACGGAATTTTGTTCGTAGTATCGGTTTCTTCGAGCGAAAGAGAGGTGAAAGTTGCGTAACGGGAATCGAACCGTTTCTAATCGATCGTAGAAGAATCGATTCGCGCCGCTCGAACTACACTGAGGAGATAATTGCGCATTATCGGTGTACAACCAGGTCGCAGCATCGACGTTGTGACAGAGAAGCATAATTCAGGATTCGCGACAATGGAGACGGCGCTTAAATGTCAACGTAGATTTTGATCTCCGCGACTCTGTTGATTTAACAGCTCGTGAATGAGAAATCTCGCTCTTTGTGCTTCATACACGCGAGAAACTCAAATACTTTCGTCGCAACCTGCCTCGTTGTTAACTTATCCTTCTCATGTCTAAAGTGATCGGTCTTTTATTGCTTATATTACGACGATTAAATTATCAGTTCTAATCATGTAGTTCAAAGTTCAATTATCAAGAAGATGGTATGGTTCATTGATGCCGAAATCTTTTACAAACTATATACGTACAGAGCGTGGATGCGTGTTACTTTCTCATTTTCTCGCCTGAAAGAAACGTATTCGACGTGAGAAACGAACAAACGAGAAGCTCCGGTTGCGATTACGATATTTCTCGGTCGTAGTATCGACTAAATGCAAAATCGTGGAACACGATGAAGGGTCGTTCCGTGGATTCGTGAGACACGCCCAGCAATCAGAAACCGATCTCTCGAGGAAATTATTGTGTCTGGACCACCTGAACGCGAATCTCGTTACCCTACATTCTCTTGTATATAATAGGGGTAAAAGGGGTTGGACCTTCCATTGGAATTCTCTTCCCAGATCATGAAAAGGGACTGCTCACCCTCTCTTTTCAAAAGACTTGTACGTATTACGTTTTACCCTCGTTTGAAAATGCACAGTGTATTCGAAACGAATTTTCTGAAACCCGTACCGTATAAAAGGAAGAAGCCTTTCGACATGTTCGAGTACGACTTTGTTGTAAAGAATTGATATGATATAATACGTATAATTGTGTTCAACATACGTGCTGGTTTATATTATTGTGCATTTCAAGAAGGATGTTTGAACTTTGAACCGAAGGGGAATTTTTAATATAACAAAAGTACTCTTCCTGAAAAAATTTTGTTCTCTTCTTTTTCTTTTTTCTTTTTTCTTTTTTTTGTACCTGTTCCGATTTGGGGATGAAAAAATTGTATCTAGGGAATAGAGGATAGGGGCATCGGAAGGTAATTATAGAAAATTTCATCCTCGCATACATCGGAGGTTTGAAACGGGTACAAAGTCGCTCGCGGATACCCGAGAGTCTTATTAAGTATTAAAACATATCCGCTGTCGGGTTCTCTTGTTTTCTGGTAAGACAAGTCGAGATTAAGTTCCCTTGTTCGGTAAAACTTTCCTCGGCTCGGGCAGCTGCGCCCTACCGTCTTTTGGACCCGATGGAATTTACATCTCCATCAAGGGCAACCGTTTCGCCTTGCCGTTTAATCGGTGCCTACAGACCGATATTTCACGAGAAATGCAAAAATTACGTTCTTTTTTTTCAGCTGGTTCACCAGTTTCTCGAGAAAAAGTATTCGTCACAGAATTAGTATAGTGAAATTAAAAATTCGAATCGTCTAACGGTTCTTTCATCTGAAAAAAATTATAGAAGCTACAGGAATTTGATTCTGATAAAGAAAAAAGTGCTTCGTCGGAGAACAAGAAAATATGCAAATGGTTTCGTAACCACTTATATCATAGTCGTATGTTTTTTTGAACGACAGGAATATCGGTATAACCTTCCTACGAGAAATATCGTTCGAAGCGGAAGTGGAGGCGGTCTTGGATGAAACATAATTAATAAAATATCGGGTGGAAGTGCTGGCAAAGCCTCTTACGCAGGAGTGACTCTCTTAAACTCATTTCGAAGGCAGCGTTTTCGCGCAAATCCGGTCGTTCTCGCGTCATTACCGGATTTTCAGGGTGGCTGCGATCGTGCAAAGCCACCCCCTGCCCCGACCATCATCCATTCCATCTACAGAATAATTCCGGACCTGGCTTTAAGAAGATGAACTCGCGACTGTAATGCGCCTTCTTAAGCAGATCTATCGCGTAGCTAGCCGGTGCATTCTCTCTTCCTCCTTAAAGAAGCGTAAATTCGTTTCTGCTTGGTCCGCTCCCGATCCTAATCCGCTCCGGATGGCTTTCGCGGTTTTCGGGAGATTCGCGTCAAATTACGAACGCGGTTAGGTTAACTATGCACTCGTGCGAGTGTTGCTCGCGTTGTTGGCCACGTGCGTGGTTTAATCGCCCGCCGTTACACGACGCTGGTTTCCTATGGCTCCCCTGCAATTCCCAACCGTACTTCGTCTCCCGTGTTGGACATATTGGACGTGTAACGTGATACTTGTAGCAGGGGTGTTTTTACTATTGGTGAAAGTTTATGGCGTATAAATTGGAAATAAGAATATTATAAAAACGAGAATAGAATAGTATATATTACAACGGTGCAAAAACGTGTATGTACATACTTTGCCGCATTTTCAGATATATTTGATAATTTGCAAAGGGAGGTTTGTTACTTTCGAAGCTTGATACTTTATACATGAAAGTATGGGAATTTCATGGGTAAAAGGGAAGGATCCCTGACAGGTAAGGAAGGCAGCGTCTCGGCGTTAATTTATTTATTCAGCCGCCGGGGCTCGTTCGCGATTTTTGACAGACAGGAAGGTAACAACCCCTGGTACGCCGCGGATTTGTTTCTCTCCCTTCTGACTCTCCCGTAGGAAATAAACGACCAGAGAGCAATAACTGGTTTACGCCGGAAAACCGGGCCACCGACAATTCGTCGGCGTGCATTATTAATAATCTTGAATTTGGATTTATCGCTGTTCGTCCGAGGGTTCGGAACGTTCGCTCGCGGGGGTTGATTTCCTCTTTTTCCCCCCTTCTATCGGCCGCGATTACTCCTCGTTCACGCCTAGCTTCCACCTCGTTTCTCAGATCTCTGATAATTAATTGCCTCGAAATTAGAAAATTTGTCATGAAACCGGAGATCCTGTAACGCCAGCGAGTTTTCAGATCGCGACTCCCATGAAAATTAATTTTCCCGAGGGGTTTTACTTCGATTTAAACGCGGAATTTTCTCAGGGGTAAGAAATATTTCAGACTTGTCCGAGTGAATAGCGAGATCGATTCTTTTAGAGGCGATGGCTGGTCGTTTAATTGCGCCGTTAATCACAACTGGTAAAGGTCCGATGAAAATCTTATCTTAAACGGGTAATTAGACGGCCTCGTGGCTCTCTCGCGGCGCGTGGGACACACTAGAGCATAAATATAGCGTTTCCACGCCTCCTTGCATTATCGAGAGGCACGCGATTCTTTAAGCTGTGTCCTCACTGAAGCAACGACGAGCAGCTTTTTGTTGCTCGCGTGCTCCAAATATTTTCTTATTATCTTTCGTCACTGTGTTTTGCGCGTAAATTTCACAAAATGCGGAAAAATCGAGGCATTTATAACACTGCGATAAATTATTACTTGTTCCCTAATGGATTAATCCTCTATCGCTTTTTGATTCATGCTATAGTAATTTGCTACGTTGCTCAAAATAGTTAATGTATCAGCAAATTCTTCGAGAAACACGTAACATCAATAAAAAGTTTTTCGTTGCTGGTTCAGTAAAAACGCAGCTTTACTTAGATATAATTTTCTTCTTTATCGCGTGATGTGTGATACGTCCACGCGATTAACGTCCCCGCGTTAATCAAACCTGCCGAATGGTAATTTGTCTCGTCGAACGTTGACCGCCTTCTAATTCCAGCCTCTAATCGAGGGGTCGGTTTGTGTCCATTTGTTTGCTAAAAGGGGACGGTCGCCGAGATTAGCAAAAAGTCCAACCGTGGAATCAAAGATAGCGTGTAGCGTGATAATTAAGAGATCAGCTCCATCGTTGCGTGAAAGTATCGAGTATAAAGTTATAACTCATCTTGCAAGCTTTTTTCACGTTGGAGGAGTCGTAAAATTACGTATCTTGTTAGCGATATTTTTTGAGAAATTAGTCCCAGCAGGACTCGGGACTTCGTTCCAAGCGACAGCAGGAGAAATTAGCGGCAGAGAGAGTAGGCAATTTCTCTTCTGATTTCTGTTGGTCGCTCGGCGTATGCATGTCGGCAATGATTAACTTCGTACTCGAGGTGTGCGGTCCAGCAATTAGAGCGAGTGCGTCACGTCCTAACACGTGGTTCTCTTCACACACAGTTTTCTTCACAGTGGAAGACGGTTGTTGTCGATCGATCTGTCCTTTCTTTTGGATCCAAGACCTCTGAAATTTTCAGAATATAGTGCGTTATCTATCTATCTCTTGAAGAAACGATGCTCGAAGAATATCCTGTCTGCAAGAAGGGCTATAACGAGATCGTTGTATCGTTTCGACAAACTGTATATGAAACCCCAAATATTCCACAAGGAATCGTGACGATAGTCTACTAGATCCCGAAGAGAGCAGCTCATCCACTCGGGGGTAGTGCCACGAGGGCGGCGTATTCTGTGCAAGAAAGCGGACTCCCCGTCGCGAGAAGCTGCACATAACTTCGTCGACGACGTGGCGCGATAAATTTAACGAGGGGGCCTACTTTCCACGAGCAACCCTTCGCGAAGGATAAGCTTATGTACATGTGTGTGCGCTTGTGCGTGCGTGTGTAAGTAGAAGGCGGTACGCATCCCACCGATCCGGCATTCCGTGTATTCGACCTTTTGCAAACGCACCCGGAGCGAGAGGCCATCCTTAACCTCTTCGGCGACGCGTGGCTGATTTATAAGGACAAGAGGAGGCCCCTAACCCTTGGCTCTTCCTCCCGCGTACTCAACGGGAAAGGACTCCGATGGCGAAAGCCAGCCGTACGCGTGTACACTCGGTGTCCAAAGTGTTCTTCCCGTAAATCCTGCTTTCCCTTCGAGGCAACGTTGCGTAATTCTGGAGGGTTAGCGGTAAGGGTAGCGGAGCAAGCGCACAGGTAACGCCGGTGGCTTTTGTTCAACTGAGTCGAAACTGTTAAACGATGTTTCGGGATACCGAAGGTTATTAATCGCTGGCACTTGGTAGAACGTGGTTTACATGTACTTTGGGATTAGAGGAAGACTATGGATGTTTGTGCGTTTATGGGAAATTTAACCCTCGCTTAGGAAGGGTGGATCATTGTCACGTTGAATGTCTTATTTTATAGCGATAAGGCGGAGAACGGGCTAGAAACGCTTTGTATACTTAACAGAAACTGCCATACGTCAGAGGGGCAGAATTATGCGTAATTCTCCAGTGAATATTTTTACAAGGCAGATCAGGTTGTTCGAGCAACACCGAGTGCACGAAAGTTACACCCAGCTCTGTTATTCGTACACGATGTAGTAGTATCCACGATAAAACGTGGTTGTAAAATCGGTCAAACATCCGGGTTTACCTGTTCCAGGTGTCTGTCGAAACCTGAGAAGATCTGAAACCACAGAATAAAGTACGGCCTGTCTGTGGTTCCGTCTTCTGAACTTTTTGTATTATTCTTTATTCTTACTTTATCTCTTGTTTCTCGCTGCTGATATTTCTTTGGGACACTTACACACACCAATCTTTTCTTTCTTTTTTGTTCTCTAGATCTATATTTTGGTTCCTCAAAAATTATTTATTTTTGTTATCGAAATACTTGAACTTGTATTGTCTCCTTATCAACATATAAAATTTGTTTTACTCAATTACCACGCTTCTCGTTACTGCGTAAGGAAATTTATTAATACCAACTCCAACTATCTTGCAACTTGTAAAATTTTACTCGCTTCGCAATAGTAGCCTATAGTTCTATCGTGCAAGATCTCTTACATTGGTGAAATCTCATTATTCTTCTGTTGACCTTGACATACTGGGTATTTCTTATACCTAAATCGGGAATCTTGCACGGTAGCAAAATGCGCCTCATGATTGTCCTTTGAACGCTCCAAGAGTCGCAGCACGGGGTAGAAAGTCACACCCCTGTCGGAAAAAAGCGCTGGAAGTCGGTTTTTAATTTCTACGACGCTTTTACCGAACCGATGTTATGTATCAATCAACGTTGTCGAGCCGATCGGTCGAAACGCGACTCTCCAAGTGGCCGTCTCGCGCGTTTTTGTTGCAATTTATAGCGACGCGTTCCCCTGCTGGGACAAATGATTTTCATCGTTTGATGGATCGATCGCGATATCCCGGCCACGAACATCTGCGTTCCGATAGAGAACATTCATTTTTACCCCTCGATCGCTCTTGCTCTTTTCCTCGTTTAACTTCTTTCCCTTTTAGGGAAGTTCGGAGAATCCATAGGAAAGAAACTCGACGTCTTCGAACAGAGTTCCGCGTGTTCCAGGTTTTCTTCCTGACCGAAGAGCCACGATACGTTGGGTTGGCTCAAACGCCAAACTAATTCTTCGATTAACGCACAGCGTGCAATAGCGTTGGCTTTTCGAAGCGAGTCTCTCTTTTGTCGTCGAACGAAATCTACCCTCTCTGTCGTTCACACGAACCAGTGAACCGGCAATCGAGATAATAAAATCGAAAATGAGCCGTGCTTAACTCTAATTTTGATCGATTGCTTCGTCTGGTTGTCTGCTCGTCGAATCCATACAATTTTCACCCCTTGAAACGTTCGTTCGATGTAAAATTGCAACGTTTAACTTTCGACTTCATATCGCTACTTTCGCATTTTTCGTATAAGTTCTAATTCTTTTATCAAATATCTCGTAATGTCTACATGTATTTTACATTTTACACTGTTTTTAGATTTTACCGATATAAAATCATGGCGGTCGTGACTCGTTACGATACTAGTAAAATTTGAAAACGTTTTATCTGTATCACACACCGTTGTATTCGTAAACGTCTTCTATGGTAAGCGTTTAAATACTTCAGTAAACTATTACATGTAGCTTTTGTTCGTTCCACATGGCTGACTTACACTCACCGTCGCTGTTTCGCCCGATTCGCGCACGTAAAAGGTATCATGAAAGGTATCTACAAATGTTCGAGTACGTTCGTGAGTCACTGTGAGTCAATAAGATGCATAAAATAGGGAAGCAATCTTTCAGATGGGCGGTACTTCCTTTCTTGGCTCCAGTGATCCTCGACACGTAGATATCTAGGGGACTGTTTCAATGACGACAGTCACACGCGCGGTTATCCTGGCTCGAATCGCGGAGGGTTGCCGACGAGGCTGTTGCCAGGAATTCCCTTCGCCTCCTCTTCGTCGCGTGTTTCGCGATCGTCCCGCGATACGCGAGGCCACCCTTTCGCGTGCATGAAAAATGCATTCCTTTATCTGGCGTTCACGTGTCGCATCGCTAGAAACGCTCGTAATTAATTCCGGCGACGCTTTTCGCTTTATACTGAGTGTTTTTCTAAAATTATAACGGATACATTTTGTAAAATTGTAATTTAAATAATGAGAAAGTTCATGTACAGTAACTCGCAGATTTGACTTTCAAATTTCGAACGCTTCTTTATGTTCATATTTTATAGGAAACAGTCATCTCGCGTAACCAAATCTACGAGCGGTTCAGATGACTCGAGAATATTTGAAAACAATTTAAAAAGGATGGCTGACGATGCGTGATTTTCCCAGACGTAATATCGTATTTTGAAAAATTGTTAATTATAGAAAATAATTGTAACATCCTTCTGACTGTGATTGAGAGACTTGTTCGTCTTGTTTTATTCTATCTGTTACGTTTTACTAATCATCTCTCTAGTCAAGCGTTCAAAGAAACTTTGAAAAGAAATTTGTGGCGGCATCGACCACGGAACTTTCCAACGGCTTCGCGGTACAAAGAGCTATGCCGTCAAAGCGCAATACCGACATGCCCAATATACCATCGATATCTCTACGTTTCTTTCGCCGAATTCTCGGAAGAACGCATACGCGGCGACCGCCGCGGTACATCTAATAAACGCATGTGTAGTAGGGATATCGAAGGGCAACAAAGGAAAGAATCCGTGGTTTCGAACAAAAGAATCAGTCAGTCTATCTCAAGTTGCGAAGTACGAAAAATCTCGTAATAAGCAAACCCGTTCACAAAACCTTAATTGTTATATTTTCGTCTTAATTGTTAATCGTTTGATCGTTGACTGAAATTGTTGCTTTTTTACTTGTTATTAAACTTTTTGTTAACAAATCAAGTGTAGTTTCTCGTATGCACTCATTCCAACCACTTCTATTCTCATAATAGAAATAGGGGATCAATCAGTTCGTGACGTCGATTGTTTAATCGTAACGAGAATTTACGACTCTCGTTGACGCATTATCTCGCGATCGCGTCTCTTGAACGGTTGAAACACTATCGTTATATTTCTTCTTTGTCATAACGCAAGTCGTTATCATATTACGTAGAAAAAAATATCGTGTACCACGCGTATTTCAAAATTAGAGAAGGCGGCTCTTCGAAATCGAACACAACCTTCGAAGTCCACCTCGATATTCTGCCGCAACAAAGTTATAAGACTAAATTTTAATTTTTCTTTTTCCAATCGCGATTAGGTGTAGTCTTTCGACGCGGGAATCGAGAGTAAGCCGCTTAGCTGGGGGATTACAGGGGAAAATCTTGTAAAGCGTCGGAACGCCACCCTCTCTAGTCTGCGAATGACTACCTGGTTTCTTTCTTCCCGCTTTTAATTCACCTTTCTCTCTTTTGTTCCCCCGGCGTGGAATGCATTTGACGCGCGATAAACCTCGAAAAAGTCGCCTTCTTTAGCGAACTTGGGGGTAGATTTTAATTTCCTCGTGCTCCGGCGGTTGGTCTCTTTGTCCTGTTGATTTATCGAACTTCTTCGAGGACCAAATACGTCGAGTCGCTACGTATCCCTGAAATATACGGCCAAATTATATGCCAGAGAAACAGGAACGAATCGAATTTCTATCTTCCTTCTAACTAAACTGCGCACTTTTATACAAATTTATACAAAAAAGCAGAATCTTGGTGAATTAGTAGAGAGATTAATAAAAAAATTAAATCAACAACGACACATTCGAAATCCGAAAACCTACGAACACGTCATCCAATCGTCGTCAAAGTGTAAAATCTAAAATTTGAATTAATCATCGAGCTTCGTACGAAAACAGCACGTGTTCTGATACTTGCGAACGTGAGTGTGCACTTCGATCAAACTACCTCGTTCAAATTGAGTTCAATTGAATGACAAAGAACTCTCATTCGCCCCGTTTAAAACTTCTCCGTGAATTGGGCGCATCTCGCGTTATCGCTCGGGCAGAATAGTTTTTCCGGGGAGCCCTCTATAAAATTCCAGCAGCCAACGATACCGCGTTGTCTTTTCTATCGCTTGTCAGTAATATTAGGGATCGCAATTTCACTTCAGAGAAGTCCCGTCAGGCGTTGTTCGTCCGATATCCGTTCGTTCCCTCTTTCTGTTCTCCCTATACTGCCAACGATGCTGTGTATTAGGGTGGAAAGAAATATGGGGGGAGGGGAATTTTGTTGCGCTATTCATGACTTCCAATAGCGAAGAAAAGTTGCCCTCTCTATAGCGACGTTTAAGTTGACAAAATCGGTTCTGATCGACAAACTTTTAGATGAATCTATTTCTTCCTTTTAGAAGAAATCCTCGCAGCACCTCGAAAATTCACTCGATGGAAAACAAATTTTGCATACTCAGCTTGAACGGATAAGGTGAATTTTTGGAAAAATCGACGTAGGAAAAGTTTGTTCGTTACTGGAAAATGAAAATCGTATAATTTCGATTCTTTCCTTCTACCCTGCTGTTCATCTGCATTCGAATACGCCAAGGGAATGAAATACGGAGGGTGGAACTTGGCAAGCAGGAAGAGAAGTTCCATAGAAGAGGAGCGGCATCGATTATTTTCACGCGAGGAGGAGCACCGTAAAGAGGGTTTCTTTGTTCGATTCGTCGCCGTTGAGCAGACAGTGGGTCACTTGCATCGACGGAGGAAAGCACGTCGTCTGGATTCCCCAGGCGAGCAGGGGAACGTCGTCATAGAGAAAGAAGACCTCCCCTTACGTTCCTTTTGAAGGAACGTCTTATTGTTTGCGTTCGAGAGGGGGCAAATATCGGGCATAATACGGTATTAATTAATACTTTGGCCTAGAAGATCGAAAGAACTTGGTTGCCTTTGTTCGAATGAAATATAGTTGAATTTAGGGGTGCGTATAAAATGCGTTTAAATCGATAGGTATTGTCCGTGGACAACAATCCACCTACGAAGCCTGTCGATAGTCTTTAATTTTTAATCTAGTTTAGCATTTGTTTAATAGTACTTTCGAGATACCCAAACAATTATTATTATATAAACTATGAAATAGAAACGATTGCGGACAATTATATCTGTCATTCTGCAAATAACTTAAAAACGACAGTTCCTTTGACGACGTTGGATTCGGTCAAATACAAAAATTGACATTTTCGATCCACAGTGGACCAGTTTGCCCCGCAAATCGTTCGTGACCAAATATACGCGACAACTGGTCGTCCATTGAAAAGCTAAAGCTACAATCTGTCGTCTAGAAAGTGAAGGCGGGTCTCCACTGAGTCGTGAACGAGTGCGTTAAGCTCTGTCGGAAAGAGGGACGTCTTTAGCTTCTGGTCGTAGAGAATCGGCATCGATTATTTTCGCGCGCGAACGAACACGACAGGGAGTGAAAAGAGCTTTCTTTCTTCCTTCGGAGCTCGACAGTAGGTCAGTCAGACTGATACCCAACCCGCCAACAGAAGCAGACGGATTCTCCTTCCGACGAGGGAAAAACGAGAAAGTTTTCGAGGGGGGGGGGGGGAGTGATAGAACGTAGCACAGAAGGAGGATAGAAAATCAGTAAAAACGAGGGAAGTTGCTTATCGCGTCTTCGGTTCGGATCTTCCTGCTCCTTCTTCCAGCCGAGGAGACACGCGCCAGCGATGCTGGGTGTTTGCATCCTTCGTCGCGGCGCTCGTAAATCCCTCGAACGAAGCTAGTCGTTCGGAGACTCTCGCGGACCCTTGGCACACGCTTCACTGTTGGCGCAACGATCCACCCACTCGTTCGTTTCTGTATTTACGAGGATGCGAGCGAAGTGTTGCCGGCGGGATGAAGTTCTCGAGACAGAGCAAGACTTTCGTCTACGAAATGCTGCAAGAGAGGGCGAGCTTTCTTAATAATCTTTCTTTGTACCGTACTATGTAGTGTTTTGTAGCTGCACGAAACATTTGCGAGTTACTCGGGGCTGTCTTTGTGTCGTTACAGGGAAGAATTATCGACTGGTGACGCGTGAAAGTTTGATGGCTGTTAGTGGACCAGCGGGTCGCTCTGAAGATCTGTAAAGAAACTTCTACGATTCTACTTCTACGACGATTGCTTGGAGGGGGAAATTGAGAAACACCGAGATCTTGCAGCAGTCCGACTTTCGCGATACTTCGATAGGTTATTAATAAATTGTGATAAACGTATTTGACGTATGCTGTTCATGCGCAACGATCCATAACGCGATATCCATTTGAAAGTTTCGCGTAAAGAAAACGCAACGAATTGCTTCTTCGGCGAAACAAACGTATTACGATCGGCAAAATAAATCCACGAACCATTATGAAAGAGGATTAGGGTCGAGGAATCCTCGAAAATCCCATAGAGCTGGATAGCTTGTACCAGTGAACCGATAAACGTAAGGTTTCTGCCTAGCAGTTTTGCTCCAGTGAACTTGTATGCTTCGCCCATTCTACATTCCCGTCCATAGAATGTTCTAGTTTTGTAGCGAGAGGTTAAACCCAAACAATTTACAATACCAAGTACACGTCGTGATGTTCGAAAAAGTCAGACAGGAAACGAAAGATTAAGATGGTCGATTTTCTTCTTCTACCACGCGCCCCTCGACGGTTATAGTTGCATTCTCGCTGGAGGGACAAAAGCGGAAGCAAACCGAGGCCGATCGTAACGAATTTTATGCTCGTCTATATAACCGAGCTTTATCGTCGCGGGACCTATGGCCGCTCGACTGCGCCGTTAAGGTCTAAATAAGAACGTCCTTGCAGAAGAGTCTTGACAAATCCCTGGGTAGTACGTTTTACTTTCCATCGTTTCTCTCTGGATCTCCTCCCTCCCTTTCCCTTTTATGCTCGTCCCTTTCCGCTTCGTTTCTTCTACGTTTCGAAATTGCCTCGGTCGATCCACGGGCGTAAAAAACCCGCTTTCGGTATTTTCAATAACGTCCTCCGTCACCATCTTCTATGGCGAAATGAAAAAAGGGCTCAACTTCGTTGTGTGACACACGGGATATCTGATCTTTCTTATAATGTACAGCGAGAGACAAGGGTTTCCGTATAGTTGGTTTATTACGGAAGTGAAAAGAGAGATACGTATTCGCTGTATTAGCAAATATACTCAACTACGATATGACTGTATATCGTATGCAGGTACTTGTTTAATTTAATCTCATTTAATGAAAATGAAGTTGAACGAAAAAAGAATTTTATCCAAACGCGTACGAATTGTCGTGAAAGATCGACACGGTGTGTCGCGAACATCGAAAGCTTCGATCGTTCCTTTTCCCGGATCGAATTCTCTTACGATCTGGAATACATCTACCATCGTGGAATGTCTTCAGAGGAAGAAGATTAGAAGACCACGAAGGGAATACCATATTTATCGAACGCTGTTCTCTCTTTATTGCGTTGTAAAATTTACAGAAAAGCTCGGAAGCCTTCTGGGTCGTTTACGAGTTCGTCGACTTTCTTTCTAGCCGCTCGTTTCTCCTCGACTTTATTATTTTGGGTCGCGCGCTCGCGCGTGTGCCTTCGGCTGATTTTTATATTTATTTGTACCGACCGGTATTATTGAATTCCGATAATCTGCTACGCCGACATCGTAATCCTCCCCCGGTGACGGTCCACCCCACAGACGATACGCCGCGATTTATGCCTCCTCCACGCCTCTCTTCTCGCTCTTCCTCTGCTTTTTTTTCACTTTCTTTTCACCCTTAGCCTTTTAGCTGCGGCGACAAAATTATCCACAGGGGCGGCGACCTTCGACTGCTCTTCCGGAATAGTCGCCGACCTCCAATTTGGGGGTGAGAAATCGCTTCCAATCGTCAGCTTTTTCCACTCGTGTCGGGCGTTTATTTAACGATACTCCCAAAGTAGTTGCTCTCTCTTTCTCCTACACTTGCTGATTGTCGAATTAGATAGGGTCATTCAACATTCGTAGTATTTTTCAGTATTATGGTAAAGTCGAAATTTAATAACAAAGTTAATTTATTAATTACGGAAGTGTTGTAGTTTCGTAAGGCTGTTGTGACGTTGATATATTTTACGTTCTCGTTGTTTTACCGAATACTCTGAATATTTGACTTCGAATCAGACAGCGTAGCGATCATGTCGATGAGTGTACAGAAGATGAAAACACGCATCATATAATCGTAAAAGATGTTTACCTAGTTGGGATACTTTCACGAGGCATATCCCCATTTTCTCTTGTGTGTTACTGTGAAGAACTCGACAGAGATTACGGCTAAACACGTCGGAGGCTTTTACCTTTACTGCAATTTCAGTCCTTTGCGAGGAACCATCCCTTTTTCTTTGCAATCATAGAATGCTGAGGTGGCTCGATTAAAATCCGGTTCAGGGACATTAATTACGTATCTCAGGAAATTGTCTCTCGGCAAACAACCGAACGTTTCCCGTTGGAGGGTAGTAAAAAAGAATCGCGCCGACGAAGGCACAATACCTCTTTTACCATTCTCTCTCTCTCTCTCTTTCTCTCTCTCTCTCTCTCTCTCTCTCTCTTGGTTCTCAAGCCTCTAATCGAACTCGTAAAAAGTTGAAGCACTTCTCTCACAGATCGACCCACGCGCGATCGGTTTCCAGTTGCACCGACTGGAAAAGTTACCAGACCAAGCCAATTTATTTATTCGACTCGCTCTCTTTTTCCATGGTTCTCCATAGTCAGCTGAATGGATGGATGTATGGGTGGATGGATGGATGGATGAATGTGCGGCGTTAGTGTGACTCGTTCTATTCAGCCCGGATGGTCAAGGTAGAAAAGGAGGATCTTTCTTCTCGTTGTCGAGCAGCACAAAGTTCGTGAACGATCGTGTCTCTTTTTCAGCTGCTTCTTCGCGATTCGTTAGATTATTTCTGCTCGCTCTCCTTGTTCTAGAATAGATATTCCACTTTCCTGAACGATCTTTCTTCAACAGTCTGCTCGAAATAATATATTAGTTCGTTGAACATACTACTGTCGACAACTTCTTCGACATATATTTGGAAGGACATGAAATATATTAATTTTCCGAAGGAATTCTAAAACGCCTCAAAAAGGATCTTGACCTTAACTTATAGATTATGATAGTAAGTATATTTATATATATATGTCGGGTTTAGCGTTAGGTTCATGGGCGTGTAACGAATCTTCATTCGGACTAACCATCATTGTTGTACAATAGAGATTATATTTACTAGTATAAATGTTGACTTTTTTACAATTTGACAAATAACCGTGGTGATTAAACACTCGAGACGTTAGTGATAATGTTCTTAGGTTCAATAATGAATCCACGGTCAACGGAGTAACTCTTTGTTAAACGTAGAATATATTTTGAAGCACAAAGTAACGTTTGCTGTGACGCTCGGTATAATAATGCATGTAAAGACGATGTGCAAACTCTCCAAGGTGATCGCAAGAATAAAAGACTGATGGGAATTTTCCTCTCTTTACGATCGCGTTTGTTCGTTGCATATTGGCCGGGGATATCAACAAAATTTCAGCTGCCGTTGCTAGGCAGACCCGCGTAGAGCTGACATTGCTCCTGCCCGAGGTTTGATTGTTAATACAACGTGTGTCCCACAATATTGGCACTTCTCTGTTAGGTAAAAACGTTTATCCCGTGACCGTGGCTACGTTCGGTGACCAGTTGTGTCACTTCGAACCCAAGCCCATTGTCACAAATCTCGGTCAAACATATTAGGATTGAATCATAACAACTATTTCTAAATCTTATCATTTAAGTACAGCTATAACAAATAGTTTAGACTAAAGTATTGGGGATCTTCCCAAAAATTCCAAAAGAAAGGCCCCGATGTCTAATTACAATAGTGTAATTATATGTATATAATTAATATAATGATATTATAATAATGCCATGTCGGAGTAAAATTGTGACTCGAGTATTCTATAATACCACGGTAGCAGTTAAGGGCTAAGGATGCATCATTAAGTGTCAATAGCAAATAGTCGATAACACTTTGTCTTGCTTCGATCGTATCGGTAAACCGTGTTGAATCGATGGAGCAAAGTTAAAAGCCTTTATCCTTCGAAGCAATTCAGTTGGCTCGAAAGACGATAAAAGACGCATAGAACACGCGAGGTTCGCGAGCGTGCAAATAGATTTTTAATCGGGGGCTGATCGTGAGGGCGGCGGCGCGAAGCTAAGCTCTACTTTGCAGGAATTTCTAAGGAGCTATAATGGGGGCTCGTGGGAATCAAGTTTTCGGAGATAAGGATCACGGGAGTATAATAAGGGATCGGACGAAGGACGTGGTGATCCTAACCATCCTTCGTCGGGTTAGCTTCTACGGGTATCGAGCAGAGGATCTAAAGGATCTAATAGCGAACTTCGTAGACGGGATTCTTCGAGCTATCTAGTTCGATCTCAATTTGGGAATAATCTAGGAATAGAACACTGGCGCGAGCTTATCTCCCCGATAATTTCGAATCGTTTCATCCTTGTACCTTGAAATATTAACCCCTTTAATAGTTTTCGAATATGCGAGTGTCTGAGGAATTTAATTAAACGAGAACTTTTCTTCGTCACATATTCGCATTGTAATTGTATAATTTGTATTAACATTAAATTGCTTCAGCAACGTAATAATCGTTTACCTGTGAAAATGTAGCTTACAAATTATTTAGGTTACGTGATAGTTACAAGAAGAAAGTTAAAAACAGCGTCATTTTAAACGAGGACTATTTGAAAATTTATAAATTTTAGATCAAACCCCCGATATATTCAAAGCATGTTAAACAAGATATTTTTCGAAACGTGAGCTATATTTATCATACGGTTTTAAAGCGTCGAAAATGTATGAATACTCGTCGAAAGCGTTATCCTGTCACAGGCAGAAAATCCTCTCTCTATCTGGATCTTAACTTCTCTGCCCACTAAGCTCTTCTCGTTTATTCAGTCGCCGATGCGCTACAACACCTTACCAATCCCTTTCTTCTCATTTCCTGTCTGCGTAGACCACGGTTCTTTTTTTCTCTTTCTCCTCCTCCTCCTTTCGTCATTAAGGACGTGACATTTTGCTCGTTCTTAACTCATCCTTTTCTTATCGAACACCTCTCTTCCGTTTAAAACGCCCCTTACCATATTTTCGCCCATATCCGATCCTCTTCCTTTCTCTGTTTCTCTCTCTCTTTCTCTCTCTCCCCCAATCACCTTTGCAGTCTTCTCGATCGTAATTCCGCTTTAACTCGAATCCAAACGAATATTTGTTCTTTGTTTCGCTATTCCAACGTTATCGCAACGTTCGCACGACCCGCGAAATGGGTAATTCCGCGTTTAAATTATCGATCCCGTACGATATGTCGCTGTCGAGCGAACTGTGAACGAGATTGCGCACGAAAATGCTTTTTATTTAGTTTATCGAGAGAACCTTCGCGTTTTATGCCTTCATCCCCTTTTTCTTCCTTTACGATGAACGGATTTAATCGACTGTGCTCTCCTTTACGATGCTTCTTTCGAGTATGTTGTCGAAACTCGCTCACGATTTATTTTTCTCTTGTTACAGATGGAAGACGAGGGCAATCATGGCAACGATGATACCAGATGCTTCATCCTGTCGACGCTGGCCGCGCTACAATGGTCCAGAGTTTCCTGCGTCCTTTGTCGAGCACCCATGCTCGTCTTCGACAGGTATCCCTTGGTGGATGGTACTTTCTTCTTGTCACCCAGACAACACTCGTCCGCCTGCGCGGAGGTAATTCGAAGTTTCAATCACCGTTCCTGTAGTTCTCGGACGATTTTAAATCTCCAGTCGCGTCGAATTCACTGTGTCTACGATCTTCCAATTCTTATGTTCTTAATCTTGCTCTTATCTCGATAAATCAAAGTACTCCGAACGCTTTAGTAAAGTGTTTAACATCGAATTGAAACGAGAAACAATTCTTTCATATTTTTGCATATTTTTCATATTCTACAGTTAGCTGGAATGTGAACCTGTGACCATGATGTGATTGCTGTTTCAGGTTAAGGTCGAAGGTCGCACGCAATTTTTGTCCGCTGTGTGTATGAGCTGCCTGGAAGGCAGCGGTGGCCAACCCGTACGTTGTCGTTGCTGTACTCAGCCGTGGGACGGATCTAGCTTAGTCCTTGGTACAATGTACAGCTACGATATTTTCGCTGCCATGCCTTGTTGCACCGAGCGACTCAAGGTAAGTTTTTCGTTCGGCGTCTTTGTTATTCGCAACGATGTGTTCTTAAAATCAACGACGTTCTGGAAAAGATAAGCAGAAGACGACTTACGTATTTCGCGTATATCGGCTACGGTGGACGCTGCTATTGAAGAAGTGAAAATATTAATTATTTTATCTGTAGTTGTCGTGAAAAGCTGAAATCCATCTTCTTACGAGCGCCGATATTCGATTCTCCAACGAACAAGTACTCGGGTCACCATCCTGTTAAATATCGTATCTCTAAATATGTTATCTGACTCTCGAGTTTCTCTCACCGGTACTCAATCTGCCAGTGAACAGGTGCTCAACCGATAAACACTTCGGCGCACAAAAGTACTCACGATCTTTTAACGTAGGTACTTGGATATATCTACTCAAGTAAACGTTGGAAAAATACTAATGTCTGTTACAGTGCAACAGCTGCCAGAAGCCACTGATCTATCCGCACCAGCGGCTCAATTTCTACTCGGACTACAGCCGCGTATTCGCGTGTCCGCATTGCCGAGCCGTGGACGCCCACTTCGTAAAACCGCTCTCAATCTGCTTCACCCGCGAGCAGTTTCAGCTTTATAGCCAGTGGCCGTAACCATTAGGGAACTTAGCTAACCGGCGTCGAAGCATCGCGACTGACCCGTGTCCCCTCTTCTTCGATCCATTGATCTCCCTGCTCCGGGCGACTTTACTCTAGATCATCCCCCCACCCCCACGCTTATCAGATCGTTTTAATTCTTTTCTGTAAACGATTATCATCCACCTGAAGAAGATAACGACGACGAAGAAGAAAAGAAGAAGAAGAAGGAGAAGAAGACGAAAAATGCGAGAAGAAAGCAACAGGAGCGTGAAAAATCTCAGGCTCGGCACTTCGCTTTTTCTACGCTCTTTTATTCATTTTTCTCGGCAAGAACGAGTTTTCTTTTCTGTTTTTACAAGAAACGATCAATTTTTAGTTTTTCATTCGAGCGTTCCGATTTTCGGGAACATTGCCGATGTGTTTCCAGTTATCAATCGAGCGAGTCAAGAAAATGATTTTCTCTTATGTTACGTACGAACGTGTCAAGATCTTGCCGAAATGTCGATTAACCTGAGATCGAGAGTGTAAAGCGGACGTGTAAGGTCATTACCGACGAGTTCCCGTAGCAGTGATAACGTTTAAGGTTCTTTTCTTTCTCAATGTCGATATAGTAGGGTTTATCTATGTTAATTCAATGCGAGGGACGAGGGAATCCGTGTACTTGGGCCACAACGACTAGTTCATCCCATCGATCGACATGGGTACCAACGCATCTCGACGGCGTATCGATCGATTCGGCGGAGTTTCAACTCTTGGCGAAAATTCGAGCCAGGGGGATTATCGTCAGTATTATTGGTAAGATTAATTAACAAATCCCAGAACTGGAGTACGTTTCTGGTGGAATTGATCTTTAAGTTAGCAAAAGTTTGCGTAGGAATCCACGTTTAGTAAAACGCGCGTGAATTTCCTTCATTTTCCTTTTCTTTCGTTCGTCTTTACGTGTCTTTACATGATTCTTCGTGTTCTATTGGCAGAGATACGATTAGTCGAATTTAAATGCGAGTCAAATATCATAGCGAATAGAATAGGCGTATGTATAAAGGAAATTAGCCGTTCGAGGAAATCTTGTTAGCTTTAGGAAAGTCGAACAATTAGGTTTAAAATGGTCGAACGAGATCGATACGTCGTCGATTGTCGTCAGTTACCGCGTTTCGAATCCAGCAGCGATTTTTTTATAAGAATCGTCCCTCGTATCCCATAGTTGAATTGCGTTAGCTGAAGGGATAGAAGAAGAAAACGAAGAAATAAAAATTACGAATTGCAGATAAGTATAGATCGAGATACGCAGAACGCTAAAAAGAAAAAGAAAAAAAAATGATCTATCTTTCCTGTATATTACGTAGGTATGTATAAGAAACAAACATAAAAAAGAAAAAAAATAAGAAAAAAAGAAAAAAGAAGAAAATGGTCACTTCGAAAATGAAAAGGGGGAGAGATAATGAACTATCGTTTGTTACTTAGATAATCGAGAACGTTGTTTTTTTTACATTTTATTAGTTTATACGTTTATGGCGGCCATGTTGATTTTGTTTAAGGATCTACGACTCATTCGATGGGTTTTCACGTTGTACGGCCGGGCGCCCAGCGATCTTCCGCCCTCGAGACCATTCTCTCTCCCTAAATTTCGATCCTTTAACTTCATCCTTATATATTTCGCTCCCTTTTTCGATAACTCGAAATGTACGACTGGTTTACCACAGATGAAAACAGAGCCTCGTTTACTCTCCTCGATCCCCTAATACTTTTCCCTCCCTCTTTCGTTTCAATTTCACAACGTTGGAAATACTCCCGAAGGGTGGTCGAAAGCCATGGGCGCCCGAAGTAGCCAGTGTAAATACGTAATTAAGTGGGAGAGAACGAGAGGGAGAAAGAAAAAAAGAGAAGAACGAACCATATGCAGGTTCGTTCGTGAAAGCCTGTGAAAGAATGGTACAGAACGTAAGCGAGAGAGGACGAAGCGTCTGTAAGAGAGAGAGAGAGAGAGAGAGAGAGAGAATACGAGAATGGATGACAGCGTGAAAGAAGGGAGCGAAGAAAAAAAAAGAAGAAATAAAATCTTCGTTTTTCTGGCGATGCTGGTCGTTGCTGTCCATCAATAGCGGCCGTCCCACAAACAGAAGACCGCCCACCGTTTTCCCAAGGTAGTATAGTCGATCGTGTACCTTCTTTACGTTATTTCAATTTAAAAGTATACTTAATCCATTCGTACGCCGGGAAGTATATTTAGGAGATTTCTATATTGTCCCGTACAGGTTTTTAGCGAGGACCCCGTGAACCCCGTTGCCTGACGCCTTTCACGAACCATTTTCTCGTCTTCGTTGCTCGATCTCGCCACGAGATTCTTTTCTCTTCGTCTGATAGCGCGAGAATATATACGAAGAAGGAGAAAAAGAAGGAGAAGGTTGTTTCGTCTTTTACGTGCTTTTCTTTCACTTTTCTTCGTTCGTTCGAGAAATGTTCGAGGCTGTTATGGTGGCGGGCTTCATTTAACCGAGCACACACTATACGACGATTTAATCTATGAGAATATCAGCGAGTGAGAGTAAGACGTGGGATCAGAGAGAACGAACTAGAAGGGAGAGAAAGGGGTGCACAAATTGCTGAAAACGTTTTCTGTGTACGAGTGGAAGGGGCGAGAAAGAACGAGAGACATAGAGGGATTAAAAAGGGAAAAAGTAAAAAAGAAAAAAAGGAAAAAAAAAAGAGGAGAATGGAATAAGAATATTTGTACAAGAGGACGCGCTAGTTCTCTGAATGCACACGTGTATTCGGGGATGAAAAGAAGTACGTTATGTCCGCGTAGAACACTTCTTTTTTGGGTAGCCGAATACGACGAGCCGAAGAGTGCGTTATCATCACCGTCGTCCGATTTTGCCACGCGACGAAACCGCGTTTCTCGTTCAGTTTTCTTCGTTTCCTTTTTATCGTTCGCTTTTGTCGTGTCGCAAGCAAGCCTCTTTGCGTCTAAGCAGTCGAGAGACACAGACAAACATACACAGACGGTAACGAAGAGAGGAGAAGATGGAGTTGTTAGAGGATCGTCTCTCGTTACGTTTTTCTCAGAGTGCCAAATAGCGGGAAGAAAGATTGTGAGAGAATGGAAGGGAAATAGGAAAACAAGTAACTGCGAGTCTGTGAATCTTTCCCATAGATGTTTTTCGGTTGTTTGAAACCCGATTTTCTTAGCTTCCTCGCTTCTCATCTGGTTATCAAGGGTGTACCCCTTTCAACAACTTTCGTTTATAAGTCGCAGGATATTTGCTAATTTTAAGCAATTCTGATAAAGTAAATTTGGTGTAAAATCTAAAAAAAAAAAAAAAAAAAAAAATATATATATATATATAATTTATAGCTTTCCGTGTAAAACACACGGACTACACACATCGACAACGTATCAACTTCATCTTGTACTTTAGTTCCAATTTTTTAAATGTTAGTCACGTTTGGATCGGTAATTATAACGATTCCTAAAGAAGAATTTCTTTTTTGTATTATTCGAAACGAATTAAAATTTCATAATTCAGTAATTTGATTAGAAAATACTCCGAATGATTTCGAATCAATCGATGCTTTCTTAATAAATCCTAGACGAATAAGAACAAATTTTAGATAGCAAGTTCAAGTATCTTCTTTATACATTCGTTTGTAAAAATAAAATATTTTTTCGTAAATCTTTTGCCCGAAAGTTCTTCGTTCATTTGCGTTTATTCTGTGATTTCATCACGCATTCTACGAATATATCAAATATTCCGTGACTTATAAGCACCGATATGCGCATGTAAAAGCTACATCGAAGCATAGCCCAAACACATATAGAAATTTCGTGCTCGATTTTAGCAATTAGAAATAATCTCGGAGCTGTGGTGGTTGATATATTCGTTTTTATTACTTCTTTGTTCATACCCAGTGATTCTAGACGTATAACTAAATAACAAAATGCTACACGTGTGTGCGATTCGTTCCTCGTTTCGGTTCAAACGCGAGAAGCTTGCGTCATGCTCGCGTGTGCGACGATTCTACGCGCACACGTTCTAGGAACTTTCTGTTCCTACGTGTTTCCCGCGCGCGTCTTTCGAGCGTAGAAGGCGCGAAACGAAAGAAATATAAAACTTCTCTTCGCGCCACGAAGCGCGCCTACTTTTTGTACTCCCTACCGTTTTCAATTTTCGCTACGTGGTTCGCGTCGTTGAACACCATAGGTGCCCTGCGATACGTATATCGGGAGATTCATCGGCTCACTTTTAGTTCCTATCGCGACTCGATCGACGGAGGAACGAAGGAAACAGTGGTGGAATTCCTCTTCGCGAGAAGCCTATCGCAACGCGGTCCATTCGATCGATCGTCGCCTTCAAGATTTCATCGAGATCGCAGAATCGACCGAATTCTCTTTTCTCTTGGTTCATGATGAATTTTTAAAAATGCCGAACCGAGAATCATAGTAACGTAGGTCAAGATTCCACGTTATGCTTTTGTTTCTTTTTATACTTACGAAACGAATAAAAAGTTCTATAGTAATTCAATTATTTGACGAGATAATACACTCAGTACCTATGTATGGGTATTGAAAACAAAATGGTGAAATGTGTAAGTTTGTCGAAAATTATTTGTGTTACTATTTTTAAATGTGTCATTCCTTTAGTTTCGTAATTAATTCAATCGATATTTTACATCCTTATGACGATGTAGTTTCATGACTCGAGAAACATATAATGAACTTTTTACAACGATAAACGCAGAACGTTGTTTTATGAAAACTAGCAAATGCAGTGATACAGCATTATGATTCTCAACTTTAGATACGCAGATCCATAGGCGAAGAACATAATTAAAGTAAACTAACCTCGATATTCAACAAATTGAGTAACTCGCTATCTAATGATAAAGTAGTAGTCGACACAACTAATTGGCTTCGATATGTTATCACGTGGAACTAATTTAAAAGAAACGTATTCTACCGCTTTTATACGATTCGTACGAATTATTGGAAGAAACAAACGCTACGAACTCATGTTCGAAATAATGTGATTCGATTCGTGATCTATCTCGTTCAATTACACGCGATCTCTGAAAGAAAATCGGCATCGATCGATCGGGGAAAGGACCGCGACGTTCGAGGCACCTGATTCGATTTGTAAAAAAGATTTCGTCAGTTTCGACGCGTCGATGTACCTATATCTAGAATGTTTAAGGGAAGAAACTGCATCGAGGAATCGTAGCAAGCAATTTGGAGAAAATATTCTACAACTTGCAGCAGGAGGAAGAACGATAAATGGAGAAAAGGAACGGACGGTAGTAAGAGCGCGATTAGTTTCTCTATGGTGCGTCGACGCATAATGACGCACTCGCTCTGTAGTTGCTTAAGGCTAAACATTAAAGCTAGGCTAAACCTTTTTTATTCCCCGAGTAAAAGTCGCTGTAACGATTTTCTACTTTCGCACGATGCTCGATGACGCTCGTCGACGAACGGAGGGCGGTTTCAGGTAGGGAGGAAACGACGCACGTTCGCGACGATCGCCTTCTCCTCGACTACACGAAACTACACGCAATTTTTCTCCCGTTGACGAATCTACCTCGATCCACGCGACCCCGGGAGCAGAGAATTCTTTGGTCGTGCCAGGAACTTGTTTCTTTCTCTCGCGGCTAGCCGATGCAATAATCGTTGGAAGATCGAGGAAAGAAAATCCGGTTGCCTGCTGATGAAGCGTTCTTTGCCGCGACGATTCGAATCTTCCCCCGCGATCCGTTCGTACAGCGACGTCCATCGAGCGAACAATTTTCTATGTCGGTGTTTTTAAAGAAAGAGTACGACGAGTGAAACAGAGAAACGTGTCCATGAACACGGTCGAGACTATTCGAAACGAAAGACCATCCACAAAGGTGTTTCAAAGTGTGGAGAAAGAAGAAACGTTTTTCGCTCGTGTTCACGGGTTTCTCTAAGTCTTGTCGATTGTCGTAATCGTGTCCGTGGATTCTTCTAATGATAATTAATCGAATAGCACATCTATATGGCACGTTGAGGGGATGGGATTAAGGGTTGTATGTGGTTGGGGAATTATACACAACAAAGGGGGGAGGGGGGGCTAACAATGAAGCAAACGCGAGAAAAGAAATTCTTTTTGTGAAGGTCTCGAGGATGGGAATTAAAGGAGAGAGGTTATGAATGGTTGAACTATGAATAGAGTTTAGCATATAGTCATTATGAAGGGTAAGAGGTGATGTAACGAAGGAGGAGAGGTTTTGAAATCATCGATAAATATGTAAGTTTATTGGAAAACAACGGTTTTCAGATTCTAGTTAAGAGAACTTTCTTCGTTTCGCCCGTCGGCCGGCCAGCCGGTCGACGCCCAAAGAGATATCCTTGAATTTCGTTGAATATTTTAGAGACTCGGCTCTAACTCGGTTATCGCTCGACGCTCGATGCCGCGAATTCTTCTTCTCGATCGTTTCAAACAGCGGAATTAAGAAGATCGTTGTATCGTCTTTTATCGAACAGAGAAACCGAAGAAGAACGAATTTTCCGCGAGAAGGAAAAGAAGAGAAACGCGAAAGAAACGGAAGGCGAAGAGAAATCGTATTGTCGAGCGATCGAGAATCGTTCTAGTGATAGGCTACTGTGTCGTATTTGTGGATGCTCGACAGAGGAATGGAAGAAAGAATGGTGGTGAGAAAGAAACGAGAAGAAAAAAGAATTTTATCCTGCAATTTATATATCGGTTGTTCTTCGAGACGTTCTTTTTCACGCGGACATTCACGCGATTTAAAATAATCTAATAAGAAGATGAAGTATATATATATATATATTATATATGAAAATAAATATGAAATATTATATATGAATTCTACGTTTAAGAATCGGTTTTTTGTCTCTTAGTGTGTAAGGTTCTCTTTACAGCTGTGCTAGACAACTATAGGTATACATAAACGACGATATATTATATATACATAAACGACATTACACTACGGTAACAGAATTCACGCATATTAAATGTATAAAGAAGCAGAATAAACGCGGTACGAGGTCTGCGTGCGGGAATCGCTCGTACGAGGCGCTCGTACGGCTCTCCTTAGGAATATAAAGAAAAATAAACACGTCATGTATATCTATTTAGTGATTAAACTACGTACAACGTTTCATATGGAAACGAGAGGTGGACGCGTGAAACGATCGTGTGGCGATTTACCAAATACGTACGATGATCCTTCGTTTTTCTCTTCCTTTCTCTGTTTTTTAATCTTCTCGGTGTACTTTCAAACGAGACGACAGGAAAAATACGAAGTACGAGAGACAATAAGAGTACCTCTGTAATCGTCCATGGTTCGGCTGAAGGAGAATTAATAAAAAAAGAAAAAGAAATAATATACAAATTCTAAAACATGAAATAATAAACTAAGAAGTAGATGAGAGAAATGAAAACAATTGAAAGTTCTGAGAAAGATGAAACGTCGCGATATTTAATCGAAATTAAAGAGAATCACATAGGGGAACAACGTGCGTTTTTGATAGGAGAAAATCGTCGCACGATCTTTCACTGTAGTCGATTTTTTTTACGTCTGTGACATACACGCACTCACTCACACATACACGCACACACGTGCATACATAGGTATACCGATACACTGGACGAATACGCGCGCCGCGCGAATCAACACGACACACCTAATATATATATACAAGGACAGCAGATATACCAACGCATAAATACACGTACATACACATTTATACAAATGTACACAGGTGATGTTCTTTCAGTAGTCGCAATTATAAATCGCCGAGCCGCGTGGATCGTGATCAGAAACGCGTTCGAGCTTTTCTTACAGCGCCTCCTCGTTAACGTTTCATCGAGCACACACCGGCTCGCTCGTTAGTCCATTTTTAATTTCATTCCCCTTTCTGCCGACGCGACGTCGAGAGTCCTTCCGTGCGATCACCTTTTTTTTTTTAATCCGTCGAGATATTTTCGATTCCTTGAAATCTCTACGTTTCACACTCCCGTTCTCCGCTTAAACGGGCAACCAATTAATTGACGTTTCGTTGCAACTGTTAGTGGTCCGCGCGAAAGTCCTTTTAATTTAAAAATTTTATTTTTTAACATCGATGGATACGAGTTGCTTTTAAGTTAGGAAGGCGTATTTTGCGAAGTCGTACGGAGGACACAAGGGGTAGAAAGGGGTGCACGCGAAATGGTGATATTTTTTTGTGATCGATACAAGAAATCGACGCCCTCCAGCGTCGAGTCGCGGTTAAATAGAACGCTCGATTTATTGTACCGAACGATTGGAATAAAACAGTGAACGACCATCCGTGAATCGACACATCTGTGAATACTTTTTTCCAATCGTTTAAAGATCGTAGCCGTATTGCTTTAGTTTTTTTTCCGAGCAGATTTCATTTAATTTTCGCTTCTGCATAGAATAATATGTAGGTCTACAACGAGATATACTACTCCTTTGATTTATTCCTCGACTCATCGTACGACGTCCGTTTCCCCGGCGTTAATGATCGCTTGTAGTCGAGTACAATTTATCGCTATCGCATCGTAGGTTTCTTAGAGATATTTTTAATTAGTTTCCAATCACAGAGACGAACAAACGACGCGGCAGCTGTCGCGCGAATTTCAAGCTCGTTCAGCATCTCGAATCTGTACGGTGATTGATTTTTCTTTACTTTGCCGCTCCGTTCGCGAACGACAGATCGATGAGTCCATTGTGCAGAGAATAACACGATTCTCCTTTCTATCTTATTTTTTCTGGAGATTTTCGTTTGGCGATCCTGTTGTCCATTGAGCCGAACGCGCCACGGCTCGATTGTGATTGTTCGACGTTTAGGTACCATTTAACACGCGTTTCTAAGTTAGGTTCCATCGACTATGAACATTCGTCTGGCGTCTAGTTTTAGTCGCGAGAGTCGCGGGTACGTCTCTGAGGGTTTTTCTTCGAAATTGATCGAAGTAAGGCGGCGAGATTCATAAAAAACTACGAATACCTTAATTACCTCAAGTTATTAATTAAATTATTAGAATGCGCGTTGTGTATCGTCCATCGGGTTGTAAAAGATGTTGGTCAAAGTTTGATCGACGTGCCCGCGGGGTCGAGCGTTTTTCTCGTTTTCCAGCCCGGTTATTTTCAGGCGCAAAGACGTAGAAAGAACGAGGGTATGAATGGGAGCAGAACGAACGAGAGCGAAAGACGTTAGAGCGATTCGATGCACGACGAGAATGCAGTGTGAGAGAGGATTGAACATTAAATAGAGAGATGAAGTGAATAAAAGAAAACTGAAAAGAGGAGAAGAAAAAGAAGCATTTAACCGAATCGCGCCACTTGTCTATCGACAGAACGCGACCTTATCGAAAGACGTACAAAGTGAGAAAGATGGAGAGGAAAAAAAGATAATATTAACGCGAACGTGGAACCGGAAGGGCGTCGTTCCATGATCCGGGGAAAACGAATCGAGACGAGAAAGACAAGCAAGGAAGACGCGATTGGTTATACATAATCCTCCCCCTGTGGAAAAAATCCTTTCGGTTTCGCGTGTGTCGAGCCCCGATTAAGTTTGACAGATTATAAATCTCACTCCCTCCCTTTTTGCAAACGCTGATTCAGAGGCCACTGTTTTTTCCACGCCCAACACGATGATGAAAAGAGAACGATGAGCGAGAGTGAAAGAAAGAGAAAGAGAGAGAGAGAGAGAGAGAGAGCGAGAGAAAGAGAGAGAGAGAGAGAAAGAGAGCGCGCGTATTAGGGAAAATGAAGAAGATAAAAAAAGATTGATTATGCCATGGAGATCTCCTGTAATTGATGCGTGTAATTTAAAATGTACATTGCCCAAAAATATGGTGTTGTTATAATACTGAAACGTGTTACGGACGACGAAGAAATTTTATCGAGTGCGCTACTGGAGAGCGATTTTGTTTTTTCTCGCGGACGGCGTTTATGTTGACCCTGTTCTTCGCGCCTTGTCTCTCGACGCGATTATAATAATCCTACCGTTGATCCTTACAAAAAAAAAGAAAAAAGAAAATTAAAAAAAGAGAAAAAAAGCGAGAAAGAAAGAAAGTTTATTATTAGGAAAAGTAGAAAGAAGAGAGGATTAAAAAAAAAAAAGAATGTGGGAAGACAGAGAGGAGAAATCGAAAGATGAAAAGAGGAAGATTTTTTTACTTCTCGAGAGATTACACGACGTACCTACTTGAAACAACCCACACACCCCCTCTTTCGTCCAGTGACGGACGTGTCCCAGCGAAAAGAATTCTTTGGCGCGTTTTTTAGAGAAAGATTTTTATATCGAGAGGTTGATCGGGAGGCAAGGCCGACGATCGCCGACCACGCAAATAATACACACACCGGCTGTCTTTCACACTCTAAGAAAGAACCGGGCTCCCAGCGAATCGAGCGGGATCTACGATTTTTCACGGTGAACTGACGGAATATGTCATACGGTGGTGGAAGCGTGTATATCGGGTGCCAAATCACGTTGAACGGGTTGCTGTTGGAAATATCAATTTTCGAAGCATTTGCGAACAACTTCTTGAACCTACAGTCCAAATTTGCTCAACCACAAAAAGGAAATACGTATATCGAGCATTCTCTTCTTTGGCCCTGTAACGAATATATATATATATATATATCGTGAAGGTAATTTCTCAAGAAGCTGGTGTTTCCCCTCTGTAGACGAATCTCGGAAGGAGCTCGGAAAGACCTGAAAGTTCACTAATCCTGGGAGCCCGGCCATTATCGAGTCGATTGGAGATAGGTTGGCTAAGGTACAAATGTACATAGGAACATAATGTTGTTATTTAACCTATAACACCTGCTTCTCGTTTGCTTCCTCTTGTTTTAAAATTAAAAGAAAAGAAAAAGAGATCATATAAGCTATAACTTTGAAAAAATGATCAAAGGTATCGACATATTGTACAATATACCTTTTACATAAAGAGAACGAAATAAAATAAAAATAAAGGAAATAATTAAAAAGCTTAAAAATTCAGAGGACAGAGGTTTCGACATTTCGCGGTTTCTTCTAAGAACGAGATGGAGCAAACGAATGAAAACGCAAAACAGAAAAAAGAGAGACAGAAAGAGAGAGAGAGAGAGAAAGGTGGATATGCAAATCGATATAGCGGATGGAGGATCGATGAGTTAATCGACGTGTAGCTGGATAGACAATTGGTTCACGGCTCTTCGCGTTTCACCTTCGTTCCGTTCGTTCGAATCGTCGTTGGTCCTCCCAGTTTCCATTTATTCCCTTTCACCCGTGTTTTCGTTTCGTTTCAGCTACCGCGCGCGGATGGCCCGGTTTTTACGAGCCGTGATCCAATAGATCGCAAGGAGAGAGCAAGAGAGTGAATGAGTCTCGTTATGGTGGGAATGAAAGCAACGAAAAATTCCATAGAGAAGAGAGAACGAAAGAACACAGAAAATACATATACACGTACAGATACATAAACTCGTACACGGCTTCTATTACTCATCGCGAACGACGGTTCAATTTTCGCTTCGTTTTCGTTTTCCATTCTCTGCGTTATGGCGTCTTCATCTAGATTCTCTCGATTCAGGACTAGTGACTGGCGTTCAATTTTTACCCTCGTGCCACCGTTCCGCGCTAATGTCCCCCTCGAGTGTCTCCTGGAAGCTCGATGTATTTAAAAAGGGAGAAAATCTTCGAATACAAACTCTTCCATCGAGAATGAGATTTCTTTGAAATCCACGACTCCAAGAGTCTACAACGGTTCTTGTATTCTATTACACGGATACAACGACGCAAGGATGTTCTCGCTTTTTTTTGATAGTTTGCTTTTCACCAATGGACACTCGAGGAACGAGACGAAGGTGCGGAAAATCACGAGCAAGAAAGATGAAGAGATATTTGGATGAAGCAAGATAATGGATACGCGCGTGCAACGATCGTAATTAAGCTTTCACAGTGGAGACGCGTAATTAATCGTTAGTTGGTAGGCCGCCCCGAAGTATCGAAACCCGTTTACAGGCAATTTCCTCAAGGGGTAAACCAATGTGTCTGAATGGCGTGTGGATGTGCTATAATCACCTACTACTCCCTTCCCCTACGTACATTTAATCGCGTTTTAATCTGTGTGTGTATACATATAGTCTTACGTATATACATGTATGTAATCGTGTGTATCACTAATTCCCTTGTTAGTAATACTTTCTTCTGCCGTGTCTCTAAGTATAGTTCTCTCGGCAGAGTTCTTCGCACCAATGTAGAGAAATACTCTGAAAATTCTGTCCTCAATCATGAGCGATGTTTTCGATGATAATTCGTGATTTGTTCTTAATCGTAGAACCGTAGAATCGCAATAAAGTAGCAGAGTCGAGGCGGAGAGAATAAATATCGAAGAGAACATCGCTTTTTCTTCAAATCGGCAATTGAAGATTTTAAGCGTGAAGCTGACACGAGCGACAATTTTCAGAGTAACACGAAGCACCAAGCGTAAGCTTGCACGTGTGTATTTGTAATACGGTTTTTCCAGCGTATACGTCACGACACCTTGCGTGTGTAAGACTGCGACATACATTTTGCACTCGGTTGTAAGAAGAAGAGAGAGAAAGAGAGGCGACAGTGCGGAAATATCACCGTGGAATATCGACACCAATTCAGCGACGTGTATTTTTTGTTTCCTTTCAGTCGTTCCGTTTTTATGCGCGCGGATAGTCGCGTGGATCCGAAGAGCGAGCTCGTTTCATAGGATACTCGGCGTTTTTCTATCGGTCATTGAGGAAAGTCATTTAAAAGAATACGACGATGGACAGAAAAAAAGAGAGAAGCGAGAGGGCGGAGAGTCTTCCGCGTGAAAACGATAAGCAATCTCCTTTTTTTATATCGGTGAGAAAAAATTGTAATAATTACCATAATCTACGTGTCGTGTTTAGGATAGTCTTTTTTATACGTATTTCGAAACGAAACAAGAATCGTCGAATCGAATAATCGATAAATAACATCACGTGTGATCGAGGATCTCGTAACGATTTTTGGTTAGAGTGAATCGTAATTCGAAGTTGGGGCATTTTTATTCGGCTGTGTTTATTAAGCGGGGGGTTAAGAAAAGGAAATTCTGAGAGAAAAGTAAAAAAGAAAAAAAAAGAAACGAAAAAACTTCGCGTAGTATTCGGATAAGGCTTTCGAAATTTAGATGAATAATTTTTGTACCCTATTTTTTTAAGCGATCGCCGAGGCGATCAGGAAACGAGATCGGGCAAAAAGGGTCGTACGTTCTTTAAAACGCGCTAGGATTTATAGCTCGTGTTAAGTTTAGTTTAAGCGTATAACCGCGTCGCGTAACATAAATTAGTAGCTGTTGACAAGAGGAGAAAGAAAAAGATACGAATGAAAGGAAGATTGGAAACTTGACAAGGAGGGAGGAAAAAAGATAAACATCTTCTTAAAAAGAAGTTAAAAAATACGCCACAGGAAATAAGAAGAAGAAGACGAGAAAGATGCTTTCGAGATCTTTTGAGAAAAACTTTGATCGAGGTGTTCGCCTCTGTTTAGTCCTTTCACAAGTGCGATCGAACTTTTCAATTCGTCCGCGTGAGGAGGAGGAGGTTCCCTTTGAAACGGAAAAGGGAGGCGAAGAGGAGAAACGACCATCGAATTCGCGTATTTCTTCAAGAAATTAGAAACAGTTAACACGCTTATGCTCCTCGAATCGAATAACTCACCGAATTCATTCTGAAATTGAACGAAGCATAATACGAAAACAAGCACAATGCGTATTTTGTGGCAAGAAAAAGAAAGAGAAAGAGAAAGAGAGAGTGAGGGAGAAAGAAGAATGAAGTTGAACGAATTCTGTGGAAAAACGAGTACCAATCGCGAAGCCCGCGTTTTCTTCTAGTTGTATAATTCTTCTAACGCGTGTTTAGCTTATACTAATTAATTCGTTAATTAATGTCGATTGTAAAGTAACGGGAAGGCCGGAAGGAGGGGAGTGACCGATCGGAGGGCATATAGAAAGGAATGGAAAAACGGATCTAAAATCAGGAAAAAGGAAGTATGGCGAAAGAGGAAAAAATGTTAAAAAAAAAACGAGTAATAAAGAATCATAGTAAAACACAAGCATTCGTGTGCATTGCGAAAGCAACAAAATAATCAATGCTGGTAGTGCGGACCAAACGGGACAACTGACAGAGGGTGCTTCAAAGCAAGGATAACGAAGAGGAAAGAAAGTGAAGGAGAAAAGGGATAAAATGGGACGAAGACTTGTCGAGGCATGGGAAATTGAGGAAATTGAGAAGAGGAGGGAAAGAAAGAGAGATGCGAGATTCGTAAAATTGCCGCTCCATCGGAAATCAATCATTCGTAGTGGTTAAAAAAAGAAAACATTTTTTCACGAAGCGTGTGTTTCTCTCGAGCAATTTTCACGAAAATATTCTAACGAGTCGTTTCAATTTAATCCTGTTGCCTCTACTGTCATCTTTCTTTCGTCGCTAAACTTTTTTATACTATCGACATATTCAAGTATCGAGTGAGGATTTCGATTTTTAAACGAGGTGAAATGACTGGAGAGAAAAAGACGCTTCGGAGATCCATGATTGGCTACGTGGTATTCGAAAGCGATACACCATTCTTAACGTTTAAGGCTTGTACGAAATTCTTCTATCGGACTCAGTGCGTTTGTCTGTCAGGGTAAGCTCGCTGTCTCGTTGACGGGAATATTTCTGTATCGATGTACGTGAAATGTATAAGGAAGAGTGCGGTCATGCGTCGTACGAAACTTCTACCTCGAGAGATTAGGATGTCTCGCGTATTAAGATCTTTCTGGTATTCGTCGTTATCGTCGTTTCTTTTAAACGTTTGTTATTTTTAATTTTTTTGTTAAATTCAATCGTCAGACTCTTTAATTCGATGGAATAGATCGCTTTTTATTTATAATGTGCTTAAGACGGTGATAAACGATGAAGCAGTGCCGAAAGAATCTATCGCGGTTTGTTTCTTTCTTTTATTTTCTCGTTAAGGAGAAGAATGGAATAAAGAACGTTAACAGTTTCTAGTATTCATAAACGAGAAATTTGATCGAATTGTTGGTTTAAATACGATAAATGGTCGGATATATAAGAAAGAAAGATGAAATTTACGCGAGATTTTCCCAAGGAAATCTTCGACGAAGGAAGAAGCAATCGTAACGACGTTTCGATCGATTATCCATCGAACTAACGCGCGTTCGATATATAATGCAATATATACATGCAGTTAATTGTATTAAGACGTACGTAACTATAATCGCTATTTGCTGTTTCGATCGTAGAGGTTAGACGAGATATCCCACCTCCCTGCATCGCACGCGCAACCTTCGCGAAGATGATAATCCTTTCTCGAGGAGGAAGAGAAAAGCCCAGGCGCTTCTAAGCGGCGAGACTCGTGTATACATAACTCGTAGGTTACCCTTTGCTCGTAGTAATTAAATACTCGATCGAAGCTATTCCCCATTTCTTCGTGTAGCTTGCGAATAGCTGAAAAACGTCGGCGCGTTCACGTCGCGATAAATCAATCAGCGATGAAAAGAGAAAGAAAGATCCTGTAAATCGTCCGATCGATCGTTGCTTGGAATTAAAGAACGAGTCGAAGCGATTTAATCGAGCGGAAAGATTTTATTCTTGAAAGGAGCAGTGAAAGACGAGAACGACTTGAATGCGCCGCCGTGGTGATCAGCGATCTCGAATGAGTGGCGAATGAGTGTGAAAAACGAAAGGATCTTAACCCATCGGTGAATTTGCAGCCCGCCAAGAATAAAATACAAAGGGGAAAAATGGTATACACTGGCTCACGAAAGTCTTTGATCATTCATCGCAAAACTTTTTACGTCTATATCGCGTGTGTTATACACAACACTTTAAAATTTCATTGCTATTGTTGCGACGATATTGGCAAAGTTCGAGACCAATTTGAACAATGTATATAGAAATTACAAGATATTTATTACAAACGTATGTTTCGTGGAAAATTAGTATTCGAATTCTTTCGTGTACCTGTGTATATGTAGAAAGCTCCGTTGATGAAATCATATTCCGGAAGCCCTTGTCCGAACGAATTCTCGTTGGCCAACAGACCAACGCTATAGCTTTCCTTTCCGTTCCACCGCGTTCTACACCTTTTTTTCGACACGGAAGAATAAAGAGGGAGAAAGAGAGGAGAAAGAAAAGATATAGAGACGATGGCGAGCGAAAGAGTGAAGGGAAACGAAATCCGATGCCGGTTGGTCGCCGACCACGAGGAGAAACATCGACTCGAGCCACTTTGTGTAAAACGCTCCCTCTGGTTCAAGAGTGACGATCATTGCATTACAAATGAAGAAAGCCGGAGAAAGAGACACGAGTCGCAAGGACGGAAGCTGTGAGCCGGAAAACAAAAGGGACATATACCTTTATTTTGAATCGTTGCTTCGAGGAGCATTCGTCCATCCTTCCTCGACACTATTTAATTTAATTGGCAGACGTCTCGAGTGCTGTGCAAATGGAGGAAAAAAAAGAAATAAAAGAGAAAAGGAAGAGCCTGGACTCGCGAGCAGAGGGAACAAAGACTAGCTGTTTTCCTTTTTATCGCGAAGAACGGAAACGGAGAAGCGAAAAAAGGGATTCGTCCGTTTATACGGCAGGACAATGAATAAAAGAATATGCTGGTCCGCGATTGTGAGCTTTAATTGAACGCCACGTTCTTGCAATGATGGTCCTCGTACTTCGTGGTCGGCCGTGGCAATGGAGGAGCGTTTCGTTTGGTCGACCTGGCTGTCTCCCGCTCAATGAATTCGCAGCTAATTTACCGATATTCGAGCGGTTTGAAGTGGATATCGACGAGTTGAAAAATCTGGTAGAGCTACCGCGTCGATCGATAATCGTTTATCGATGAGAGGATTCACAGTGAAAATTGCTCGGAATTCGATGGCGAGAGACAGAGTCCGAGGTCTTCTCTATACCTCCCCTATGAGAGTACAAATTTTTCTAACAAAAGTAATTATATTCGAGCGACGAATGGAATATTGACGCAAGGAAGCAGCAACAAGGAAGACGACGCGAGACAGAAGAGAAACGAGTGACTGTCAGATTGATCGTAGATTAGTATAAATGAGAATTTGCGTGTGTGAGTTTACAAGAAAGGGCGGAGGAAATCGGTATGCTTGCTCGAGTGAAAAATAATACGGTGTGAGAGAGCGAAAGAAACGTGAGAATGCGTAACGAGAAAAGGAAAAGGTAATGTTAAGAGGAAGAGAGTAAACGTTTAACGATGTTTTCCCCTGGTGGTATGAGTATATTACGACGATCTAAAATTAACAAATGATCTATTATATTATATGGTGTATGTACCGTATACTTATCTAGAGTTAGGTCTCATTTCAAACGTGTTACGTATTAAACGAGGTACGATACGTATAACATATATTATTGTATACACTTAACGAGCATACGCATACCTGTACGTTAACGATCTAGACTGCCATTAGCACTTAAGGCGCGGCTTCGCCCGATTTATCTCGATTTAACCCGAATTCTCTCAGGTATGGCGTCCCAGGGATTGCTCGTTACGCGCGCCATGGGAACCGAATTTCTTCCAACTTGCATACGGCGATCTATTCGAAACCAAAGACTGTAAAATGATCCAAAATATCAGAAATTGTTCGACCTATAACGTTTTATCGAAACCGATGTATCAAACCGCGAGGACATTAGAATACTGAGAAATTGGGATTTCCCTCACACAATTCAAACTTGAAGAAGAATCCCACGACGATGTCCCGAGGCGAAGTAAAAAGTCTAGCGACGATGCTCTCGAGAAAGCGAGGAGAGAGGTCAAGCGGCTGGAAATATCGAAAACTTGAACCCAACTCGAAGGTTTCCAGGGCCAACGTAATTCTCAATCCCTGCGACGTACGAAGCAAGTTTCGAACGTCTTCGTCCCCCACGGTTTGGGAAACGAAAAAAAGAAAGATAGAAAGCTTTCTAAAAGAAAAAACAGGCAACACAACCACGGGGGAAGAGATACGATGGTAGCCGGTTTCGCGAAATTCTCTCGAAACGATCTACCAGGCTAGTGTCTTAAGTGAGATTGGTACATGGTAATGTCGCCGCGGATAGAAGGAAGGACAGTGTGCATCGAAACGACAGGATAGTCTATAGTCGTGTGTATAGGAAAAGCAAGCTTCGAGGATGACGAACTCGATAATCGTAGCTAGAATTCGGTGTGTCTATTTGCATGCAGCTCTGCTCCGTAGAGATATAAAAACACGAACGTTTCCGATTTTTAATCTTGCTGTATCTATTTGGAGAAGAACGCTCTGTTCTCTATAGGTGAGCGTTTTTCTATAGGTGTGTCTCCTTTTCGCCTGCTCGGGGCGTATTATTCTCACGAGAGTCTGTAAATAGTTCTTAATTACACACGTAATCGTACGAACTTTAACAATATACGATTAATCAGCAAGCAAACAACACATATACACGTAAATTCATGCACCAGTTGTTCATATACGCATCAGTCAACGTCTACTTTACTGACCGACAATTTTTAACCAATTGCGATTCCCTTTTCACACCGATATACAGTTGCAGAATCACGAGTAACCCCTGCGACTTGCTCGGTCGTATTTTCTACCAATTTAGCAATAAAACGAATGGAAACAAAAGAAACAAACGTGGACATGTAGTTTGTCTTTCGAGAAAATTCTCGCTGTATCGAGGAAGCAGAGCGATAAGCTGTCTGACCTGATCAAACTCCGAAAACGCAAAATTTTTCGTATAATTGTCTTCGTTGAAGCAGCAAGATAGTCGACGATGTGAATGTGTACTCTTGCTGCATTTTATTTCGACGAAATCGCGGCTCTTGGTTGAATAAAATGAGAAACACGAAGGATGCTTTGATCACAATGTGGCAAATAAACTCTAACCTCGTGAGCGGGCACGAAGACTCGAGGGACAGCTTGCGGTGGTCCACGCTCCCAACTGCCGACCAATAAGACTCAAGAAACATAATTGTTCCAGCCTTCGATTTTTATGACGCATTTCGCCGCGTTTTTTCGACGCGCTTTTTATATCTCCGATTTATCAGACTGATCTTTAGTAGATGAACTAAATAATCGTAGAAAAATATGTCGAAGGGCAGGTCGTTTGGATCAAGAATCGTGTGGAAGTAAAATTACAGAATTCTAATAATACTTCGTAATTTTATATAACGAGGAAAATATGCTTGCTCGACCGACGATGTATTTATTAATTAAAGAGAAACAAAATTACGACGAAGGAAATTGACGAATTGCGGCGAACAACGTTGGCCCGACAACTCCATATCCGAACGTTCAAGAATTCCTTGATAGTTCGAATATCCGTAAGAATTTACTCGAGAGTCGGGCAGACGATCGACGTCGCGGGTAAAGAGACTACGTATACACTCGTATATGAAATATATTTTTGATAAAAATCTATTCAAAAGTGCTCTAAAAAACAACCAAAAAAAAAAGGGAGGGAGAAGAAAAGAATAGAATAACAAAGGAGAATTTCGATGGTAGAAGATAGGAACGGTAGAAGTAGAAGCGTAGTGGTAGAAAATACGGCAGAAATAGATATAATTAGCATTAGGAGTCGCGTCGTCTGTCGAGCATAATATCCCGAAGAGGGAAATTTGTGAAATTTTCTATACAAAGAAATTGGAACTTCGATTGGAACATTTTGCGCGCAACGTTCTTGATCGACGATCACTTCGTGTAAATCCAGTTCGATATATATTCTGTCTAAAAAGTCGACTGAGCTTTCGATAAAGGGAATATTCAGGTATTAACTTTACTACACGTGGTATCCACGTTGGCAATTTTTCGGAAAAGCACCGGTACACAACGCTAAAACCAGCAGATGGAAACTTCTTTAGGCTCGAGATCTTGGAAAAATTTTCAACGTGTTTTTTCTTTTGTCTGCTCCTGGAATCGATCTCATTGAGAGTTCAGGTAGCAGCACTAATGGAACTTCCGGTTTGAATCCTATTCAGATACATATTTTCTAGATAAACACTTAAGATAGACAACTTCCACGAATAATGGAATTTGCAACGAATCCTATTTATCTATATTCAGCAATATTTATCCTTATTACAGTCCAATTACCCCTTTTACCTCGATACAGAGGAATTTATAACAAACGATTTTACCACAACATTCTTTGATACTGATATTAATCGCATCGTAATTTCAACTTATTCGGAATTGAATTTCTCAGAAGATAAACTGATTGACTACACCTTTAATAAATTCGTCAACTTTATCAAGTGCTACTTTAAAAAAAGAGAGAAAAAATGCAACACTGTGCTATCTTTCATTATTTTACTTGATACAACAGAGTAAATTCTAAAATAATTTTTAAAAAGTATTTGCGACGTAAAAGTCCACGAACTCTTATGATGTTGGTCGATCAGTATAGCTTCTGAATGACTCGATTAACGAAATGTTTCACTAAATAATTAGCAATTAAAACACACCGGAGGGTGTCGTAAAATCATCTTTACCGATCTCGACAGCTTCATAGTAGTTGCAAATGGTCATAGTCTGTCAATGTTTCGATCAATTCACTATCGACAATTGTGAGAATGCTCTGTTCTCATTCACCGCGAATATTCGACGGTTATCGCACAACATCCGGATAACAGTGATCGTTATCCTGCCTGTGAAACACGTACTTTCATTTTCACAGCGATGAACATCCGTCGATTGCGGTGAAGACGAGAAAAAGAAATAGCAAAGAAAAGCGTGAAATAAAAGGAGAGCAAAACAAAGCGGTATATGTTAGAAAGAGAGAAAACTATTATGTAGCGTACACAGTGAAAAACGTACACACCATGCATAACCGGCGACGGTTTCTGGGGCGCTTCGAGAGCCTCGGCCGTCTCTCTCAGCCGAGACACAACCCTATTATTATCATTCTATCGTTAGAGTATAAGAGTTGATATTTAAGAATTCGTATTGTAATAATTGTATGCGAACTATATTTGTTTGGTTGGCTTGAGGGCGAGAGTCTAACTCGGGTGTTATTAGATACTACGCTGTACCTTTAGCTGGCGGGCGATCGGTGACCGGTTACTAGATATTTCGAACTTTTACTATCTTTGGAAGAAAAACGATGATTTTCCATCTCGCGAAACAACAACAAACAACGATTTCTGCGTTACTTGTATTTTAAAAGGATTTCCATCTTCTTTTGTAAATTTTGTAAATTTTGTAAAGAAATTTGCAGCTTATTTGATTTAAATTTTGATTCGAACAAAGAATGATTTCTATGTTACTTTGAGGGTGGAAATAAACACTTTGCATAAGGGAAATTATGCTCAAGAAATAGTAGTTTCTATCGTCTACGTATGTACATTTATATCAGTGTATTAATATATACTTATACTTTATAATATTTTCAAGTGTGATATCTTCTCAGAAAGAATCGTCCAAGTGACTACTTGAAAAAGCAAAATTACGAGAAAACCTTCGAGCCGCACTGCATATTTGTTTGCTTGGTTGTACAACGTTTGATTTCTTTCGAAGAATAGAACATACAGAAATATGTTCGAATACAAAATTCATGCTTAATAATTGTATGCATCGGTTACGTTAACCAAAAAATTTGTTATTTCGGATGCAAAAGATTAAACTTTAAATAAAGAAATTTTACATTTACAGAGAAATTATGTTCAACTAACCTTGTATAATTAACAAATATCGCGAGACCAATCGTCGTATCAGGGACGACTAAGATCTTCGTCTATGAAGCGTGTAAAGCTCAGCTGGTGTAACGGAATATGGCGTGAAATATCGATGACGAGTATCGAATCGTAGCTGGAAACTTGTAAAGGGGACGAACGTGCTCTCGACGTGACGCGAAAAAAGGGTTCTCGAGAGGAATTGCTTCGTCGATAGTGCATTCTCGACGCTGGGCGTTGGAATCGTTCGCGAAGAATTCGCTCGCGATTAAAGAAACGGGAAAGGGTCGTGTAAAACCGAGGGATTAAGAAAGCAACAGCCACGGTCGAACACGATTCACATTACTGAAAACCGTCGAGGATACGTTCTCTCCAACAGGAAGAGGGCGAACGGGTTGATCTACAGCGGTTGAATATCGTGGGACGTCGAGTGAGAATGAAAAGAAAAGAGAAAAGATTGTATGAAAGAAAAAGGAAACGAATCAAACCGGTGTGCCCGCCAGCGATTTCGAGGGGGAAGATAGACGCACGAAGAAGCGGAAAGTAACGAAGGATGATTTACGGTTGAAAAAGATATATTATCGATAAACTGTGTCGATCGAGAGGTAGTGCTTAACACGTGTTAGGGTCGTTTCTTCGAGAAAGAGAGGAAGAGTAAACCGGGAGAGAATCGTTTAAAATGACAAAAATATACAAAATAGAATAAAAGAAGAGAAGTAACGTGAGAATGTGAGGGAGGGAGCGGGGTGCGGAGGAGATTACAAATTCGAGAATAAAAAGTGTCGTGAGGAACTTAAGCGTATCGGGGACGTACAAAATAAAATATAAGCGAAGGCCTATTGGATGCGTTGAATGGTTGGAACGTGCAGTAACGGCGGGGAGAGAGGTTTCTCGAAGAAACGACTCGCCTTTAGTCTTTTAATATTTTACTCGAGGACGTTGCCGACGGTTAGACTGGCCATTGACCCGAATTTTCAGGGATAGATCGAGGGTCAAGGTCACCAGAGAGAGAGAAAGTGAGAGAAAGTGAGAGAGAGAGAGAAAGTGAGAGAGAGAGAGAGAGAGAGAGAGAGAGGAAAGGAACCTCCCTTACCTTTTAATACCGTCGTCATCGTCGCGCTAAATACGAGTTCGCGTTAATTAATCGATGCTCTTAAACAGAGCGGAGGACACGGTCAATATGGTCCTGGCAGTTTTATTTTCGGGCTTACGCGTTGTTCGTCTCGCGTTTCATCCCCTTCGTGGTTCGATCGAACATTGGGATATTGCTTTTCCTTTCTTCTTTCCCTTCCAACCTTTTCGTATTCTTTTCTTCTCCCCTCTCCTGTCTGTCCTTGTATTATTATTATTATTTCTCTCCTTCTGACGTATGCGTACATTGTATTTTCGATCGACGAGTCACGAAGGGGTGGAAACCAGCGAGAGGGACGTCGACGAAGTACTCTCTAAACGAGTGCGTTCGTAAGCATTAAGACAAAACGCATCGCGGAATTACGCCGCGCGCGCCTAGGTTTAATGGAAATAAGTAAACGGAAAGCAAAATGTCGGAAGAATAAGATACGTGAGAGTGAGAGAGTATTATGAGGGATGCGCGAGAGGAGAGAAGCGAGAAATATTAAAGCGATGAGATTATGGGTTATGCGAGACGCGAAGAGAACAGAATAAAAGGAAATTATCGCGAAACGGCAATTTATTAAAAAAAGAAACAAAGCGTTTTAGAAAGAAAAGGAGAAGACAGAAGCACACATAAAATAAAATAAAAAAAAAAAAACACACTGGTGGTGAGACGCGACAATTTGTAATTATTAACCAGAATTTGGGTGAGAACAGACAAACAAAGGAAGAAGATGAGAAAAAAATGACGGAGAAAAGAAGGAATATTAATTAGCGTGTGTGGATCGAGCTTTATACCGCTTTTATATGTTTAGTAATGAAATACCTTACATTAAAGAGTAAATGAACAAAAAAAATAATAATAATGATAATGATAATGGTAATACAACAGGAAAAAAACCTATGCAAACCTACTATGTAATTGACTATTCTCTATATGCGAAATACATATACATAATATATATATATATAAATAAATATAGATATATATATTATTATAATGATTATATATATTATTATGATTATTACGCTAAGAGAATACGAGTATGAATGATTTTAAGGAAAGTATACATATTATATTAATAAACATTTTTTAATGCCATTATCCTAAAGATAATGGTGAAATGAAGCGAAATGAAAAAAAAAAGAAAAAAAATTCATTGAAATCTCTCGTGTTGCATTATTTTTCTGTTCCATCACATCCACTTTAATTCCAATCTCCGATATTTCCAATTCTCTCTTCACGAATCCTAACGTGTCATCTTACGCGTTAATTTCGATCCTGAAAGTCTATTTCTCTGTCTTTGAATCTTAAGCCAACATGTTATCGACATTTTCGACGGGTGTGAATTCGATCCACTTTGTACTCTTCTCAACTGGTTCGTCTAACCTTAGTAAGAGCAGTAGCAGCAGTAGCAGCAGTAGCAGCAGCAGTAGCAGCAGCGGCAGTGGAGCGAGACAGGAAGAGGGATGGAGGAATATCGCGACAAGCAACCGACGGCCGTCACGAGATCACGTTAAAAACCGCGGTGCCCGGTGTCTATAATTGGCCGCCAGTTAATTACACGCCACGTCGCGCGTCATATAAACGAAAATCCATCCGTCACTCGGCCTGCCAGCCAACGGGGGTTGATAATAATTAAACGGTCCAGAATGACGTCGCAGAGACTGCTCTAGAGGGCGGAGAATTTTCGCTTGGCAGATAGAGAGACAAGCTGGAAGAGAGGACGGATGTGGAGATAGGGTAAATTGGATTAGGAGAGATTATACATTTATCTCGAGGCGACTGGTTCTGAAAGGAAATTGCAAGGAAACTGGGTAACCCAAGTAGAGTCGATCAAATAATGGTTCGTGAAGTATTAAGGACCAATATATAAAAGAAAATTGAACGCGATAGAAAGCTACGAGAGGGTGATTTAGTTATTTTAAGGATCGCTGCTTATGAAATCGTATTAAGTTGCGTTCTGCTATGGTATCGTACAAGTACGTTAAAAATGTCGTAACTTGAAGTAATTCAGTGCTGTGTCAGAAGAGAACGTAAAAACTTAAGAACGGAACTTTCCGAAAATAATATTCGATCATTAGTTGTCAAAGTCTGTGGTATAAATAACTTTTTCGTAAGCTTATAAAATATATTGCTTTGTCTAAAATCAATTAAAACGAAGTAATTTTTTTATCAGGCGTGCAGATTTCTGATACGAGTATAATCTTTATGGAGGTACTCGTTACTAACAAGACAAAAATAAGCTGTGAATATATCAAACCATGATACAACTAATTTTATCATACCGTTGCAAATTTTTATATCATCCCTATATTTTTATATCATCCCTATCTTTTGCTACAGTTCGTTGACTTATAACGATGGATATTTACAAATTCATCCTCCTTTAAATGTACTGAACGTTCTTTTAAGAAAGCACCTAACACCATTATGAATGAAAGCAATGTTTCCTTCTTCGTTCAGTTTATAGTAGGTAATAAAAAGTCGTGTAAATAATAAAAAGACTGTAAATAATAAAATCCTGAACTATAAATTGGCGTTTGTAGTTTTTGTAACATGCAAAAATAACTGAAGGGAAAAGCACGGCGTCAAATTGACGTGACTGCAAAAATGACTCTCGTGTGCAACGGACCTAAGTCAACAGAAGCGTCTGCTTTTACAGGAAAGCTGGAAAAACTACTTGTCGATCATCTCCCGAGAGCCAAGCACAAGGGGTGCGCTTCTCGTTACCCACGTCTGGTCTGTTCACAACACCTGCTCAATTATACAGTACGCCGCGTGTCGTAATCGGAGATCCATCCGTCGATGGTTGACGTAGAAACTTCGTAGAATGCGTCGTAGAACCCATCTCCCCTTCCCACTCTTGGGAATTTCGCAGTTCGTTCTAATCCTTGATGGGCATCAGAGTTCTGTGCGTCGCGGAGGGACGCAAACTTTGGATCCTTTTTAGGTGTCGACTTTTTTCCCAAAGGAGATGACAAACTCTTGAAAAACGTCAAAGTGAAATTGAATCTAGTTTCGATCGGTATCTTTGGGTATTTCTTCAATGTGCATGATGATTTAAAGGAAAACGAATCGCTTTTCTTTCATACAAAAATAAAAATTGATCTAACATTGAAATTGCCTTATTTTTATCCAGGTTTACTTCTGTGAAGCGAAGTAGAACCTTGTGGTTGAAGTATATTAATTAACAGATTAAGGTATTATTTTACTCGATTATTATCTTGTTAAGTTAACTTGATCGATTATATCTGTACCTTTGAATCTAATAGATTCATTCCATTTTATATCCAAATATTCCTCTTTAATTACAAAGTAACATTAATACCTATAGTGTTACTTTGTTGCGAGAGAAGATTCTCGGGTGTAACTACCCTGGACATTCCCATAAAAGACTCGCTTGTATTTCACCGGAACGACCGGTCGCTAATTGCCAGTCGGTTACCGAGCTTTCGCGCGCGATAAATTTTTTGATCCATCGTCCATTAAGGGTGGACTATTACGCTCGTAAAACGTTCGCTCGTGAATGACTGCTTCGATCGATCCTTGATGCATGGGCTTTCTTAGGCCTCGTGTCGATCGAACGAGTCTTTCTTCCTCCATGTACGAACCCTCGTGGTGCTTACAGCGGTCCAATTAATTTCGAAGCATTCTTCGTAGGAAGATGGAAAACCTTTCTGGGTTTCCCGTAATCTTCGAAATTGCCATTCATGGAAAATCGGTGAATTTTGGCCGCAAGATAGAAGAAAAACACGTACATTTTACTCGTTCGCGTTAACCAAGATTGGAAAACTGAAATATTCAATATTTTAATATTTTTCAACTTTCCGATTATTGCAAGCCCAAATCTACTTCATTGTACAACCACTCTTCGAAAATTTACAACAATTCAAACATTGACAAACTTTCCATACAAATTTAACGATCCTGTAATTTTCTCCCTTATCTATATTTCCATCTTTTCGCAACGTTTTTCATAATTATACCAAAAAAAAGTTGCAACCCGCATCGACTTCCAAAGTAGAAATCGAAGAAATCAGTGAAAGTAGTGGAAGAGCTTGATCGCGGTTCGATCAAAAGTTAATGGACAAGTTTAATTTCTCGGGCCATTGCTCGCGAGTCGTGGCCGTTATCGGCGCGCACTGCCGTCTGCTCGTTGGGTCGAAACGCGCCAGAGGAAAGGATACACGAACGGCTTGCATCGAGAAGGCAGAGGGGGCAGGTACGTTGATAAAAGTATCCAGCGTTGGGAAGAGGGGCAGGGGATTATAAATTGGCTACTTTGTGCCGCGGTTATTGGGGGGCCAAATTGCGAACGACCATCCATCCATTTCCTGGACCTCGCCGTCTCTCGTCTCGTCTCGTCTGGGTCTGGCTTGGTCCTGTCTCGTCGTTTCAGATCGTTCCCAGTTTTTGCCCTTTTTCCTTCATCCCTGTTTTCCTCCATGTCGTTAACGGGCCGGAAACTTTGTTAGGAACTGCGATTTTTAGCCAAGAAGACACCCCTAAACCACCGAACAATCTCGATGGATAATACTTTTAAATCGTTCCACCTTCGAGATTCACCGGGTATTCAGAAACTTCAGCACTTTTAGGATTTATCGTCTCTGGATGGTTGTTCGAACGATCCGAGGGTTTTTTTTTTTTTTTTAATGGCACCAAAAGATCGTTCTAAGGGTAGCACAAGGACGTTATTGGATCCTCTGTTGACTACCCTCGTTACCAATACTCGCGCCACAGTCAGCGGTAAATGTGTCAGGAATGCTCTCCTTAGGTTATCGGTCGCAGGTGGCAAGCGATTTCACCCGATTTCCTGGCCTTCTTGAATATTTATGGCAGCGCAAGGTCAAACTCTGCTTGGACCGCAGCCATCCGGATGGCTGTCCCCTAAATTTAAGTCGAATAGGGTGTCGCAAATGTATCTGGGTTAGGGTGCTGTTCTACATTCACTGTGGTCACTTTTCTGTCCTCGAACTTCCGTCGATGGAGCCTAGTTTAGTCGGACGACGGTCGTAATTTTGCAAAATTGAATTTCATCAAGGACGTACTTGATTATCGTGAGATAGTTTACCGTTAAATATATTTTTTAAATTTACTCGACGTCTACGTGATACGACGTTGTCTTCAAAAGTATCACTTGGCGTTTTATCGCCAGTCAACATAGTTCCACGCCAATTTCCATTTAAAACGATCAACACTCGTCGGTTGCTCTACTTACTTAAACATTTACGAGCTGATACTTCCACTATTTGTGGATTGTGCTATTTCGTACATTACCTTGTATCTCGTGCATGTATAATTTTCTTTCTTCCATTTTTCTGTCGATGGATCTTTCTCGTTAATAAGCAACCGAATAGATTCTCACTTCGAATCATTCTACTCTACGGCCATTCTGCTTCCTCTATTAAGATTTTCCTACTCAAAGTCGATCGAGCGAAATGTCTCCCTGGTGATTTTTTCACGTCGACAGCTCGCGCCATGGCACTTGGAAACGGTGAAGCGCGTCTAGGCGCGAAGGATGATCGACGGGTCGCGGAGAATATAAGGGAAGAGACATGCCAGGGAGGGTGGATTCTCCTCGGCGCCGCCCCAGGGTCCATTGACAAATTTGCCAGCGGGCAAAAAGCCTGCTTGATATGCATCCCTCGTTCGGTCCATCGGCCATGCAAGGCTGAGCTGAGGTTCGCGTGTGCGTGACGTACGTCGTGCGTCAGCTCTCCTTTTCGCCGCGTTTACGTGAAATATTCCGCGCTTCTTCGATCCATCCCCGAGACATAGTCAAGTTTTTTAACGAGTCTCCTCCCTTTATTCCGCTACGATTTCCCTTCAAGGTCGTGCTGTCGATCGATCATTTGGAGAGGGACATTGTATCGCCGATTGTACGATCCATGCGCGGTACCGTTAACTGTGAATCAGTCAACGATAAATAATAAATAAGTACAACAGGTGTACAGCCGTTATCAGAATTTTTTTAATGTTTATCGCCTAACCTAACGCTTGAAATCAATAACGTTTTATCTATCTGATCGATGTCGATAATAAGAATTTCTTTACACATATGACGCGGCGACAAAGTATTTACTTCCTATATATGACACGATTTTATACATCATTTTAATCATTGTATACATACGTATCTTTTTTTAAAATTCAACGAATCATAAACATTACATATAGATTTATTAGCGATCAATTAATCGTAAAGAACTGCTTTGCTTCTGCATTTCAAATTAATATCGCAACGAGATTCGAGGTTCCATCGAGTGCCACCTTTGTGTTCGTTCCTTTCAACGGGATACTCAAGGAACTTTTTATTAACTCGCCGAAGAATCGCACACGACGACTAATAAGCCGAACACGATCGATCCTTGTGCCGATCGGACCTCGTTTCCCCGGGAAATGCACTCGTTAATCTGCCAAGCGAACTAGACGGATTAAACTGTAGCGAGAGACACAGAGGGGTTGGAAAATTTAAGATGGTCGTCACGCTGGCCTGGAAACTCGTTGCCCTAGCTACCTCGTCCGCGCTGTTTACGCGCTATTCCGACCCTTGTCTCGAGGATCGCTAATTGGTTATCGACCCCGGCACAGCTAGATTCCCCGTGGGCTACGATCGTCTCTATTCGAATTCGTTCCGGCAGTCACCGGGACGAATACCTTCAAACGCCGCCCTCTTATTATTTGACTTTTTCTAGGACCAGGGCAATTTCATCGATCCTGTCGACTTCGTTTCTATTCCAATAATTACTGCTGGAAACTAATTTACGTGGAATGATGTAAAGGAGGACTTGTAGCTGAACGTCGCGCGCGTTTCAGAGGAAAGTGTCGAATAGAAGTTGAAGTTGAGAGAAGTTGAACCGTTTCGCTATAGAAGATGGTTCACTGGACGAGTTGGATGTTACTTCTGGCTATCAATTACAGTTTTACAGACTGTCAACGTGGGAGAACTCCCGTCTGGAGGAACCAGTCCGTTGGAAAACTCGCATTTCCCTTCTGGGTGAAATCCGTTAACTCATGAAAAGTTTCGGGATAAAACTTCCGCAGTTCTTGGGAACACGGTGCCCGGACTTCTGTTCGTTTCTTACGGAAATATTATATTTCAGGAAAATCCAAATATTAGGTTGTTACGCGTTACGAATATTTTTGTTGTCTCAATTTTGTTAATCTTTTCTTTCGCATTGAACATTTCCATTTTTTTAAACGTATCATCGTGTATCGTCTTTTACGTCGTTGTCAAATCGTTAGACAAATCTAAGAAACGGGCTGAATTTTCGAAGGATCTTCCACCGGGAAATAGAATTTCCCGCGACTCTCTTCGACTTTAATACCACTTGCACTTTCCCCTTGGTTGCCACTGGCTCTCCCCTTTAGCCCCATTACTTCCTCCTCTCGTTAGCCGTGTGTATCGAGTTTTCGCTCGACGTTTTCCATCGAACACTCGAGGCAACCCCCGTGCCATGGGGGTTGTTGTCAGTCGAGTGCCACAAGGCTGGAACACGCGAGCTCCCACTCGAAGCTCGGACAATGCAATGCCTGGTTCGATTTTGCCTCGAGCCTTTCCTCTCGGCGTTTCTTTCAGTGCACTCGTCCTCCTTGTTACTTTCGTTTGAAAAGGGAACCATCGAAGACATCGCTGGTTTATGAGCCAAGGGAGCGACTGTATTATTTATCAAGGAAAAGTGAGTCTCCGCGAACGATTCCTGGAATCGTGGCCCGATTCAATGATTCAACGAGGCCTCTTCTCCCTTCCATTTCGCTAAGGGGGGACAGGAATGTTTGTTGAATCGTGTTTGTCAAGGCTCGACAAGGTGGATAGAATCGTCGGAGGGATTGCTTGGCCTACGCTTGCACCTTAAATCGAGGGTTTTCTGTATCCGTATGTGAAGTCTCAAAACGTTTGGTACAACGCAAAATAGCACAACATTTTTAGAGGATCTTATACGTTTTTCTAAACCACTGTATACTTTTTGGTGTTTTGAATTCACCGAAGGAAGAGCGATGTTTCTTTTGACGAAATTGTCTATTATTCGTCGAAGGTTGAATAGTTAGTTTAGTCGTCGAACGACTTTCTAAGCGATTTAAATCCAAGCCACCCGTCGATGAAGTGCGAAGTTTCGACAACGAAAGGGAGAGTTTCTCTTGGAAAGTGGCTTTAGACTGCAGGGTGGAGGAAGAAGGGAGAGGTTGGAGAGTAGAGGTCGAAATTAGATTTGGCACGAGGCGGCAGCGTTTCGTTCGGGGCAACCCTAACGCGTGCAGAAACATCTTCAAAGCGGTTCGAATTTCATCGTTTCGGGCGAGAGCTCGTCTCTCACCTTGAACAACCTTCGCTGAGTGGAAGCGCATTGTGTAACTGGTAATTGTAGTTTGTCCAAGCAATCCATTTTGCCTTCTATCTTCTTTTTCGGGGTCGATCCCACGATGTATCCCTGGTTACTCTCATCCATTTCATCCCTCATCCGACTTTCGTTCTTTCCGTTCTTTCAGATAACTCGCGTGCACTTAACTTCAAAGTGCGTGATTCGAAAGATTAAAATTCGTTGAAAGGATATCGATAGAAGTTTAATTTCCTGATGTACCTATTATAGTAATAGAATTAATAATAAGGATAAGAGATATAATCCGAAGCATTTGATGTACAATTATGTATACTACCGACGAATGTAAAGAAGAAGACATATATTTCTAGCACATAAAGCGATAATAAGATCGTCTTTATCCATGTTAGCGCAAAAGTAAAATTATATTTACAGTGAAACTTACCAACGCGTGGTTTTAATAAAAAGATCCTCTTCTTTTATAAAATATACGAGGACCTCTGTATTACTTACATGTATAAGAAAATTAACTCCGATAGCGAGTAACCATATCGCTCCGAATACGTCAAGATTACACACTGTCCCTTTCTCAGCGAAGCAAAAAGGGAAAGAACAGAGGGAAGAATTAAGAACCGACACGGTTTGGCGAAAAAGGGCGAGCCTGCCGGAAGCCAATGCCACGTGTTGGAAATTGATTAAAAAAGCTGGTCCATCGGCGATCGGCCCGTTCCCGTGGGACGTCTCTTTTGTAGCAGCAAACCGAAAATTCGATTGAACGTCGCCGTTGGTTTGGTTAGACGCGCCCCTTGTCCCTTTCTCGGTCTTCAGCATCAAAGACAGAACAGAGCCCTGTTGGCCTTCCCGTTGCTGACCGTGTCCCCCTCTTTCAATGTTCGTCTATTTGATCTTTCTTCCTTACCCCGAGTCGAGTGCTTCTTTTACGATCGGACGGCACCTATCGAAACATGTAAATGCGATTTAGAATCCCTTTAGCCTCGTTCCACGCCCGTCTCCTCTTCCTCCTCGCTCTCTCTATTCACACAGCCCTCTTTGCCATTCAACTTGTACGCTTTCTTCCCGATCTAACTGGCTCGTTATAGAGGGATTATGCCGATAACATATTCAGCCCGGAGAATAAACGCGAGGATGATCGACGGACCAACCGATAAAGCGTTACGGCTGTCTGTCTGCTAGCATCTCGTTGACACAGCCACTTTATTTGTTCCCGTTCCCTGGGAGGGACACCGAGATGTCACGTATTACCGTCGATGATCCACCGATATCTTCTTTTTGTCACGAATTGACCGTGCTCGATGCACGCAAGTGAAGCACATGTAAGGTCGTGGTTACAGTGTGTTTTCTCACAAAGTGTTGGTCTGACAAACGAAATCCGAATATCTGAATATCGAAATGCATGTACAGTATGACTGGTGAAAGTAATTTGAACTTGTCCCTTTGAACAATTATCATAGAAAATTTATACGAATATATTGCGCGCATTGTTTTTCTTCCTCTGATATAATTATTCTTGCTTATTTAATTATTACTATCCTCTGCAGCGTCTGTTCTTTCTCTTCTCTCTGTAACTGAGGTGATGCGAACGCAATGTTTATTCCATTCTTTTGAAACATTATTGTTTCACCGATGTTCATATTATTGACTAAAGTCAGCGTCAGTGTACAGAAAACGCTCGACGATGGTTGACTACCGTTAATATCGAGAGGATCAAACAAAGTAAAGTTTCTATAAATGTTCAAATACTTTCGCTAGACACTGTTACGTCGTAAGAATTTAGAAAGCGGAGTCGTATAAACGACAGCGTATTTCGTGGAATTTTCTGGAGTCGCGCCCAGACGCTTTAAAAGAGAAACTCTTCTTTTTTCATAAGAAACGCTGATGAAATATTAAAAAAACACAACCGCAACATATTTTCCTGGTCGCAGCGATCCGCGTAACACAGTTTGAAAGGGTCTTAACAAATTTCCCGCGTTTGCCCCGTGTTCCCGAAGGCGTCGTTCCTTCTGCGAGAATGATCCACCCTTATAAATTTCGCAACGTTTTATTCTCTCCTCGATCTCGCCCCGCTCCTCGTTTCAGTGCGGATTTTTACGACATACCCCGCCCACGACCCGATTCCAACGGAAACATGTAAATACTTATGACGAACGTCGTGTATAGACGATTTCGTTTGACGACGCGTCGTTTCGCGACACACTGTGCCCTTTTCCTGCATAGCCACCCCCTGTAAGGGGGTGCAAAGATACGAGTTTCATGGCGGCTAGTTTTACGACAGCTCTTTAGAGATATTTCACTCGCCCCTTCTTCCTTTCCATTCTCCCCTTATTCTTCCAAGTAAACGGTCTGTTTCCTTCGTTGTTTAAAATAACCATTCCCTTTCTTTTATTTTTCCCTAACAGTATGTTGAGAATTCGCTAATAATGTTCGTATTTCTTAGTTGCAGTGAATACATCGATCATGACAGATAAACGGCGTTGAATTCCTACCAAAATGTATGTGCTTTGAACTATAGGTACTCGACCGATCGTGTGTTTAAATTCGTTACATTCCCTGATCTATTATCCATTCGGTATCTCAGCGCAGATTTGTCGTCACAAATGAGTTACGAAGCAAAGAGGATGTTAAAAAATCGTAGAAACGTATCAGAACACTGATCGTTCCACTTTTATCACCCACTCGAACACTTAGGATTGTTCGAGTCGTGTCGGACCATTTCAGCTCTTTAAAGTTTTCCAACAGCTATAATTTCGAGCGTTACGCGAATTGGGAAGTTTCCGTAGATCCTGAACATGATTCGAAACGTCTGGAGCCCATCACTGGTTCTTTGCTTCCGGCAGGGATGGGCTACAAATTTTTATGTCGACTCCCTCGCACGCGATATCGTTCCGCTTGCGCGGACGCTCGATTGTTTTTGATCGTTAAACAACGAACGTGTTCGTTCGCTCGTAAACTTGCTCGTTGTTGCTAACTTTCATCGAGGAATTTGAAGAATCCGCGGAAGATCGATAATATCGTTAATATCAAAAAGTATCGACGATACGTTACTGATCCACTGTGTGCCATCGATACCCAACAAATGCGATATTAATCCTTTTATTTTCAAACTGATTATCTTTTAAGTATTTATTCACTAATTTTTTAGCACAATAACACGAACTTCTTCACGATGATGCACGTGCCACGTCATCTGTTAGACTGTCTCTGCACTGTTAATTTTGAGTATATTGAATCGTATCTTTTAACGAATGCACTCAAATCGAGTTCCTTGAAATGTACCTTTTATCTATCCGTAAATTTTATCGATACACGATGCACCACACAGTGTGGAATAACTCAAGTTTCTTCGAGCTTGCAGCTTACTTGCAGATGCAACGGAAACTTTTATCTCTGTCTTTTAAACAGTTTCGCGCTAAGGATAGATTACTAAAATACAAAGAAGAAGAAGAAGATTCTCGAGCAAGTTTTATCGCGTTCCATAAAGCAGAGACTGTTCTGAGAAGATCAGAAAGAGTCGAATGGGCCGCGATTCGTCTCCGGGAATGGACCCCTTGAAATCCACGCTCTCCCATTGATATTCCCATCGTTTCTTTGTTCTTCGTGCGGGATCAGCGAAATCTCGGGATGGTTTATCGCGCGTAACGTTGTCGTGACTTTGACGAACGAAAACTCGAGCCTTCCACTTCGAAAAAGGTATAACCTATCGAGGGTTGCCGTTTAACGATCCTAGTTAACGATCGCAGAAAAATAAAAAAGAGGTAGATGGTCCATTTTCGGTTTGTCAATGCCTTTTCCCTTTTACAAACCCTCCGCCGTTTCTTATCTTCCCCAGAGCTGTCGCTGCGACATTATTTTAGAAAAATATTTTTGGTTCCTTCTGCATTTTTACTTTTCCACAGATAAAGTTAACTAAGTTGAACGCGTTAATTTCATTGGTCAGTCTTCGTCCGCTTCTTAAAGGGAATGCCGTGTTGCAGTGCGAGTGGTTGGAGGGAGAAGCTCTCCTTGACGTGTAATATAGGGTTGCTCCAGGGTCAAATGATGAATAATGCAGAGTAAAATATGTAACATCGCCAAAGGGCGAGCGGGTGAATAACGGCTGCTTGAAATACACGCAACGACCACGGTGACTGGCCAAAGAGATGGCTCGATGGAATCCACGTCTCGAAGGTTTCTATCAGTTGTTTCTAGAAGATTCTGGTTTGCTGAAAAGAAAGCAAAAAATTTGGAATTCCGTTCCGGAAGCCTGAGTTAGATTCAAAGGATTTTTTACGACCGCCACACAATCGTTTCTCGTTTTATAAAAGTTGCATGAGACAGCACGGTGGAAGAGTGGAATTTCAAATTCTGTGATTATGCAGCCGGTGGCTGTAAGGGTGTCGTTACTGCCCTTCGAGAGGCAGGCACCAGGGGGTGGCGATTCGCCTTCAGGGCAAAAATCCATTCTGAAATCGGTTATTATTCGGGGGATATCGGTTCGAACTTCGCTGTGATTAATAGGCTATGCATATTTTCACGCTATTACGGGGAGGCCGCTCGAGTCTCGTTAATTGCCGCGGGTGACACGGATTTTCGATTGTTGCAACATTTGTAAAACCAGATTAAGGATCGAGGTGAGCGTTAACGCTCGTAGATACCCTTTACGAGCATATTACACGCGTTATACGAGACGATGGATATTTTTCATAATCTTTGAAGCTTAGTTATTCACATTTATTCAAGCTTTCGCGAGCGTCCTAATAGCTCTGAAGAGGGTCGTAACTGGGCGACGTAGCCGAAGGCCAGTGGCCAGTTCGAGGGTTCAGGATCGATTATTATTCGTGTTCGTTTGCGTTGATTAATGGGCGACGCCTCTCGCTTGAAACAGCTGAAGCGGATTCAGAGTAAGCAGCGAGAGAAAGGGCAAGAGGACGGAACATGGTACCGAACGGAAGTCCTGAGAGCTATCGCGTTGTGAGACAGTTTGCTGGCAGTCCCGTGCCACCAAGACATTGAATTAATCGTCATTAGGCGTCCCGGGTCGACTGACTGCGGTGTCAGCCGTAGAACGGTGCTGCTGCCACCCTCTTGTCATTAATAATGCTCCCCTCTCGCGAGAGACACCCGATCTGAAACGTACCTTCGACTCCATCGACTTTTGAAGACTTTTAATCCGCCGCCGTTTGATTTTCATTCGCTCTTTCTGTGAGATCTTCAACGGGGGAGTGAATTTGAGAATCGAACCAAAGTCAAAGTTGTGATTGGCTTCGATTCCAACCGACCAGAGTTGCTGCCGATGAAGCTTGGTCCCTAAAGATTGCTGGAAACGTGGAAGATCAATCGTGATCATACTCCTTTGTGTCTTTTTTCTTCTTCGATTCGTCTCTGTCGTCATTCTTTTTACGATTCGTTCGTTCATCCGAATATCAGAAAGTTCTGTGATCTTTCTGCATTCTTTCACGCATCTCTGATTCTGACCATTGAAAGTTCCCCGCTAAGAGGACATTTTAATTCGTCGTTGGCTGGTAACCTTATATAGTCTTTACGACTATAATTGGGAACTATCTCGGGGATGGAGGCACGTCAAAATCGCGCAGAAGCGTCGTTACGCGCATAACTTCGACGATTATTAATATCACGTAATTATTATTACAATCGTTGGCTTTTCTCTGCACCAATTTCGTGGAGAAGGGTGAGCCCTCGTCGGGATCCGAGTATTTAATGAAGCAACCCTTATATGGGTCGTTCCCAGGGGGAGAAAGGTCTTGCCGTTTCCATCGTTATTACGGCGCAGACTGACGTCACTGTTTATACAATTACGTTTCGTTCTCCAGAGATACAAGCCTCTGGTTGACTAGGTAAACTGATCGAGCTCGTCGTCTCGGATCGGCTTGTTTTATTTGTGCGTTAATGATTCTTCCAGAGATTTCGCGAATAAATGATAGTTGCGTTCGACTCTTCGAATTCTAATTTTGCACGTCTTTGATAATCAATGACATTCTATTCGATAATTTTCGATATTATAATTGTAAAAAGTTGCATTTTAGACAGATGTATTTTTTATTAATACGTTCGCTGTCATCGTTGCTTGGAATAAAATGTCCGCAAAAATCAGGAGAAATATCTATATCTTGTTGGTGAGTGTGCAACCGAGCAGTCGTGGCCGAGTGGTTAAGGCGTCTGACTAGAAATCAGATTCCCTCTGGGAGCGTAGGTTCGAGTCCTACCGACTGCGATTAATAACTTGCACAAGAAATTTTTTTTTCTTTTATATACATAGAATCAAACGCGACAACGTTCGTTTATGTTAAATACGTATCACCGTAGTTCCGTTGAGACTCGCGATTGCGATGCAAAGGAATACCGTACCGGGTATTCACTCTGGATAACTCTGCTGCGATCAGAGCGGAGGAAGGCGAGAAAAAGATTTTTAATGTTCAAACTTTGCACCGATTTTAGAGATTTTCCAATGATAGGAAACTACGATTCAAAAATAACTAGTAGTTCCATACTTTTTCATTTTACATCGAAATTAATGATATTTTCTAGGGCTTCTAAGATCGTCCAAGTGCAAATCGTAAGTAAAACAAGGAAATCCATCGGATGAATATCCGTGGCGATCAAATGGTCTGTTTCTGTCGCGAGACGAAATCATCGTTTTACATTAGAGTCGAGCGTAATAAAGTTGGAGAACGCAAAGGATACGGCGCAACATTCTCCCTCATCTGTCCTGGCGACCGGCTGTTTGCCTATCTCCGCGTATATCTCCCTTAACGACGCGAAGTCTGGTGAAACTGTGATACAGCCGCAATATTAATAGGGTATACTCATTCCCGCCCCTTCCGGTCGGCCAACATAGCCAGATCCAGCCCTAAAGACAAATCCCGAGCTAATGTTGTTAGCTGGTCCTACGGGAGCCGTGGTGTGTTCTCGGACAAACAGACAATGCGTCGAGTGGATTCGTAAAGCCCGGATAAACACTCTAATATCTGTAAGATCGGACGTTAGACCCCTTCCTTGGTCTCGTTTATTTTGGGATCGCTCGAAAGTACCGTTGATCAATTAACTCTATCTATCTAGGTTCGATAGATCTACACTATCTTCGTTTCGAACGTTCAGAGTGGAGTATAGGGGAAAGGATTAAGAACAGGAAGAAGGGCTAAGAATAACAAGAATTTCATTCTCCGAAGCGGTGATCGATTAGTAATTGAATCGTTCAGAAGTCATATCGATTAACTCTACAAATTAACAAGTAGAGTCGCAAGTATAACTTTTCTAATTTGTCTTCGAACTTAATACTATTTATGTTGTTGTTCGAATAAGTAAATTTTGATCGTCGAATCGAGACACTTATTTGTTGGAAATAAGTTAATTGCGTAATTACGATATCCAATGAAACTGATATTTGCAAAAAGCGGAGTTGATCAAACGTGTAGGAATGTACGGAATACGCATAACACGTAGAAATATACAAAATCTTCAAGGAAAATACTTGTTATATCATTCTTGAAACCATCAGAAATAGATCAACGAATTGTAGCAAATAACACGTACTTGGCAATTAACTAGGTATCTTCTCTAATTTTTATATCAAATAAAAATCGATATTTGGTAGAAACCTACTGTGTGGGAGAGGTTAGCATCAATCGCGAATAGATATCGACGACGAAACCAAGAAGAAGCAAGTTTCGCGTGGATAGTACGTCCGATGGACGAGGGTCAATTAAATGCCATTAGCGCCGCTGGATTTTGGCCAATCCCTGTAACGAGGCTAACACACGGAGGATATCGAAACGGATAATACTCGCGTAAACCCTCGGGTTGCTCTGGATCTCTGGACATCGTGGACCGTAATCGGATTGCTAGCGTGTAGCTCGAAACGCGTTCACGTTATCGTGGAACATTAATTTTTATGAGCTTTCGATATGACCCACGTAGAGCGTGCAGTCCCACCGAGACATAGCAATCCCCTTTCAGGTAGTCCAGGAGTAAAGATCCTTTTTCTTAAAGAAAATAGAATACGAGGGTTGACGGTTTGATCGAATCGTATTTGGAATGCTGTTTCGACCAAGGTTTTAGGTCCTTGTTCGTCCAACAACGTATCAACGACATTGATATGTCCAATTCAACAGCAGGATAATAAAATAACAATATTTGAGGGCTGTTCGCTAGGCAGCGCAGTTAAACGTTGAAAGCAGGAAACTATGGAAATTAAATAGCTAATAACTCCTAGTCACCACCTGTGTCTAGGAAACTCGCAAAATTTGACCACAAAGCCGATAGGTTACTTGTTAATAAATCGAGTCAGTGAAGAAAAATCGTATTTCTACGACACCTCGTTAATCTTTGCAATGTACTCATGTTATCGAGACGATACGAAACAGTAAATATACTACTTACAGTTAATGCAGTGTAGTACTACCGTCAATGCATATACATCTAATAACGTAAATAAATCGATACTAATCCGACGTCGTTCATGCATTGTAGTATTACGCGGACAGCCTTTGCTCGTCTATAAATAAAATCCCGTAATGATCAGAGTGCAACAGTTAACAATTAATATCACACAGCACGATGAACTCCATTAGAGTCATGTTTCTCGATCGACATTTCCACAATTAGTTGATCGTCAGAGAACACGAGAATAGAGCCAAGAACGAGAGGGCTGATTAATAACAATTAAACGGCGTCGTCTCCTGGAGATACGCAATGCAATTCATCCATTCGAGGATTGAACGCTATCTAAACGAGTGATGTGTAAGCGTAGCTATTATCGTGGCGCGAGAAGCCTTTTCTCGAGAAGAGAGAAGGAAAGAGGCGAGTCGGAGGTCGGCAATTGTCGCGTCAACTAATGTTACGGTCTATCTTGTAAGAGCTCGACTAATGGCCGTCTCAGGAGTCGCTAATATGCCGTAAGTAGGACCGTCAACGGGGGAACGCAACTCCCATAATCGTAACTGCAGTTGCCTTCCGCGGAAACGACGCTTCCGTTCCATGGGGAGTTTCCGTGTTAAACGAGCTACTCTCGCTGGAAATCAGCCGAGAAAGAAAAGTCGACGGGTGTTAATATCTCTGTCTTGTTCCTGTCAAGAATCTAACTTATACTGCGTATACAATAAGGTCCTTGGAGTTTGAAGTCGTTCATATTATAGAAACATTTCTATAAAATTGAATATTTTTGTGTGCAATTATTTTTATAATGTACTATTCACAATTTTTTAACCATATATTACAGGAGCGTAAGTACTCTTTGCCTACGTAGCAGTTTAAACATTTAATGGAAAGCAATTATATCGCGTTCGTTTATGCAGGTAGTTTCACCAGCTAATTTCATCTTCCTCTTCCTCACCGATTCAATGGCGGACGATATAGTTGCGAAAAACTACTCAATTTCCAAGATGCAGAAGAGGAAGGAGAATTTCAAGCGAAAAGTCACCTCAAACCTTCCTCCAAACAAATTCACAAAAGCATTAGCGTTGCTGGTGTATTCGAAAGGAGGCGGGCTCGGCGGTTTCAGGCACGCAACGTCGGTCGCATCGATCAAACGCCCTTTCGAGGATCGAATAATCGCGGCGGCGCGGCGCGGCGCGGCGCGGTGGTCAATGCATCGATGCAACTACGCCGCTCTTCTTTCGCGCCTTTCCGTTCCGGCCGAATATACAAAGCGAAAAGGCCGTTGCGAAAGCAGCTCACGTTGTTCCCTTCTCCTGGCTGGTATTGGCCGCTGCGATATTTCACCGTTATGTTTAATAATTCGCAGACAGTCCGATGGAGAAAGCCGCTTTGACTCCACCCTTCTTCGCTCTTTCGACCTTTTTCGTCGGCTTATTTCTTGCTTCGTCGAGAATGTCGTAGTTGCCATAAGTTTCGCCAGCCATGGTGCGTGAGCCACTTCAAGTATGAAATGAACTACGTGCCACTCTTACGATATCTGGTTTACAAAGTAGGAGTTATTCTCCTTTGAATATATTTTTCAGTCGAATCTTAAGTACCCACGATTTTTGGACAAAAATCGAGACGTTTCTCTTATGTTTGACATTGAAACTAGTCTAAAGTACAAATTGTGTTAATTTTGTTGCAGGAGTATGTGTATAGTGCTACAGTATGGTAAACATAGATCCTTTGGATATCAGATCGTTGGCAAATTTTATTGTGTAAGATAAAATGAGAATATTCATCTTATATTCTAGACCTATCGGCAGATGATTTTCGTGTATTGGCTTGAACAAAAAGAGATATGGTTGCGAATTATTTCGACATAGATGACAAAGTAAAAATGTTGTCGGGAAATTTGTTGAAAATTGAGGAAATACTTGCAGATGCCTACGAACTATTCCTCTTTTTCACGATAGAAACGTTGTAGCTTTTGGTTCACGTTTAATTTCCCTGAAGGATGAGTCACCTGGAAACCAACAAGCTGTACCTGTTTGGAGCTCGCAAAAATCATGGACATTTTTCAGGTGTTTCCGTCTGCACGCTCGACATTCCGGACGTATTACGGCTGCTTGTATCCAATTTCTGTGTTCCCCGCTTATCCGTCGCCGCCGCAAGATATTCCACCGTCCTCGCGGTCGACTCGTATCGCAGGACGCCATGAGGGAGGTGAGCGCTATAAAGGGGATGGGCGCCTCTGGGAGTACAAGTTCCGGATTCCCGTTAACAGTAGTTTTACGATCCGAACTTCAGAGAGATCAGCGCCATCTTCTATGAATATTAACCCTGGTCCCTTTAACCGACCGACCTGGCCGATTACTTAACCCCCATGCGTGCAATTATCCTGGACCCGAGACTCTGAAACGGTCTTAGTTCAGCTTTGCATCGAGAGTCATCGGTCGGGTAGAGAACAAACAGTACCCTGATCTCGTCGATTTATATGTTTTTCAGAATTCAATGTCATTTCACGATCGAAGAGTAAACGATATAATATAGTTAGCTTATAAGCTGATGAAGATTGATAAAAATCAAAGGTAAAGACTATTGAAACAAACGTCATATTAATATCTTGGATAATTAAAAATTATTAATACGATGGAATAATACATTTTCTCGTGAAAATTCCTTTTAGGATATTTTACATATCCTTTCGTGTTATCCGTATTCTCCTCGTTTCTATATCTTTGAGTTCTGAATTGTTACAAAACCAGGAAGATAAAGAAGAACTTCGTCATCCACGTAGCAATGAACGATTTCCACCTTGCGCTTTTTCTCCCACGTGCCCTCGTTATTATTATTACCACATTTATTGCCCCCATTTACAAATCCCGTGGAGAATGTGACGGTATCGTAAGTAAACAAGCGAACAGAGCTCGATCAGGCTGAAACGAGTTTCTCGCGTTCGCAGGGGTAATTTACCATGGACAATGGCTGAACCGTTCGGTTACCGAGCCCCATCCGTATTCACCGGACGAAGCGCGATCCGTTACTTCGTCTGCGACATGGAGCCTGCATTGTGCTCGTGGTCCAGTGCGGAATTACGCTCGCGAGTCGACCGGACGAATCGGCCTTTAGATCGGGAGACAACAGGGGGAGGACCATGGTTAATGGGAATCCGTCGGCAATTTCGCGTACGAACTTGTCCTTCTGGAACGTGACGGGAATGCTGGCGAATTTGTTTTTCCTTCGTCCCGGTAGTCAGCTGGAGGGTGTAAAATTGGATGGCTTGCAAAATGGATTCTTATCGTGACGGTTAATGGCTGGCCATGGTGACTAGATGTATTGCTCAAGAATGGAGAAATCCAATAACCAACGATAGTTTCAGTAGTACATATCGACAGAAAGATTCGCACTTGTTACTTAATTTTTAAGACTCTAGCCGCTATATTGCACGAGTGCGAAGCTCTTCTCATAATTTGGATCAATGAATCATACTGGATCTAGTAACTGGTGTTTTTATTGGATAAAAAATAGTTGCGGTCTGAACATGATACGAAGATAATAGATAAGAATCACTGTTGAATAGTTAATATTATTTCCCCTGCAAAAAGAATCAAACTTTTGTGCTTTTCTGTTGTACCAAATTTATCGTAATCTTTGCACAACGAAGACAGTGATTCATCCCGTAAGCTTTATCGTTCGCGTCTTAATTTATGAAACATTTTTTTCGGACCAGATGCATGCACGTTATCCAACGATTTATAGGAGCCGTATCATATTCACCCTCGGTTGGCTGTCGTTCGTTCGCGTGTATTGATAGAAATTTAGGCGGACTTCTGAACAAGGCCGTTGCGTGTCCCGCAATCAGCTTGATGCGCGATTGTCTTGGAACGATCTAATTTATCTTCCAGTATTCCAACAGTCGGCCTCTCCGCATTGCGAAATTAATCAGGCGGCTCCAGACGCGCCTTTGTTGCCTGCCGCTCGTCAAGACCTTGCTCTTCCGCGATAGATTAACAAATACGAGCCGCGTCTGGTACTATCTCTCCACGGATCCCACTCAATTCTAATATTCTTGCCATTTAACGAAGCTCTACCTCCCTTCTCTATAATTTTGCAATTCATCTCACGCAAAATTTCTGAGTGCAATACGACGTATACGATGTACGTGAAACAATCCTTTTCGTACAAACGGTATTTCTAAAATTAACGTTGCAACGAGCTTTCAAAGCACCGCTGCGTCGTTACTTTGTAACGTTCCTCCAGCATCCGATGAAATCGTCGTAGTATCCCATAAATTATCTCGAGTTCGTGTTTTTATATTCACGACGTTGAAATCGCTAGCAATCAGAGCTCTATTCCGAGAAAAAGTAGCTAATGTCTTTTCCAATGAACCATTTCACTCCAGCCTCGGTCACCCTCTTCGATTAACCATCGATACAAGTCTCCCGAAGTAATCGGCGTCGAAGTTTCAGTAACGAGCCAGTCTAGCTGGTAATATTCCCACGACGAGGTAAGGGGTTGGAGGAGCAGATACTCGGGGGACCTAAAGACGAACGTTTCCTTTTCGTGTTCAACTCCTCTCGCTACTTTGCGTGCCAAGTTTCAACGGAGCGTGGGTAATGGGCTCTTTTCCCACTTTCCTCGCGATGGAAAGCGAATTCCTCCCAGGTGAACGATGTTTGCCAAACCTCGGCCGACAGGGGGTGCTGCATCCACCGGTTTCAATATCGATCCGTATGATAGAGAGCGTGTTTGATCGACTAGTAGATGGTTGCCTTTTGCGCGTCACGATAATAGCGTGCATTTCAGGTAGAGCTTGCCGAGATTAAGCGAATCGAAGTGCCTTCTCGACGTTTAGCCTATCGTTGGCATAATCGGTCGGATGTACATTCTCAAATCTATTTGCAGATTCGCCGTATGACCGCCTACATTGCGATCAATACGCTTTGACCGGTAGGTCGACGCCTCTGATTGACTATGAAGCTTCCTCTGAGGGCCCAATTGCTATAGAGCAAGATCGCTATATAAAGTGTTTCAGAAAATTGGTGTCAAACTGATGGAACATCTATGAAAATAAGTAAAAATCTTAATAAACTTATTTACGCAAATATACTTACGAGTATAATTTAAGAAATGGAACTTGGGCAGAAGTTTGTTTTACGTGTTAAATATCATAGAAAATACTACGCTCTGGATATTTCATACATTTTTAAGAATTATGCGCGCTCTCTGCATTTTTCAATGTTATTTCCAAAACCTCCAAATTCTATAAAATTCTTTTCAATTCTTCTCCCCCTATAGATACGTTAAACCCTGCAGCCTATTCGTTAGAAAGAAGATCTTGAAAGCTGACTTAAATAAAAGTAATTCATATGTTGGCCACTATTTTCAATGCTAATTGCTATCTTGATATGTTGCAATTGGATTTTCGGTGTTTCAGTCGATATGGTGTTATCTTAACCAATGGGTATTGTATTGATATCTTTTTTTTTTTTCAAAACTTATCGTACCAGCAAAATAAATTCTTTACGAGATAGAACAAGTATCTGTTCGAAGCATTACGAGATACGGTAACTATATTGTTTGCGTTTTGAAAATGTATCCATTTTTGCTGGATAAAGACTGGTTGAAAACGTTGAAAGTGATAAAGATTAAAAAGTGTTTTCTTAGAAATTATGGAATGAAGGGACGAAGACCAGGATAGATATCCAGTGTGTACGAAATTAAAGAAATCGACAGTGAAAGTAGTATCTATTAAAATATTTTTAAATTAATGTCACATCTCTTGAATTTCTAAGTATATTGATGTTACGTATTTCGATGCTGTTTCAAAGGATTTATAAAATTGGAAAAAGAACAGGTAACAAACACAGTTGTTATGTGATTTATAACTTTAACAATCATTTATCGTGCATTTATTTATTATTATCATTATTATTTATTAATATTCCTTATATTATTAATTATATATAATATTATTTATTAGTATTTCTTCAAAACCTTGAGTATTCTTATCTATTAGTTCCCATTACTCATTTTTATCTATTACTCTTATCTATCAGAAAAGAACAGTTCGTCGCGTATACTTGGAAGATTCTGAGTTATTATTTTCGATAAATCCAATACAATCATAACTTCTGATTGGTTTTATCTGTTCCTGTCATCATTAAAACGTGCCTTTTGTTTAATAAAACTTTATACACACAAGTTCACCGAGTCGAAACTTAGAATTGGTATACGTATTTCGAGCAGATTTTCAAAATCGTTTTCCCGGAAGCGGACCCTCCTATGCAGAACTTTATTCTACATTTTCGACTGATTTCTTTTATGAGGATGGTGTGCGAACGAGTGGAATACTTTTGTCCCTATGCCGCCTCAAATATCAAGCGACGAACAATACTAATAAATATGTTGGTCTATATCACAAACTCGTGATACGACGTCGCAACTTTGAGTAGCATTCTTAAAAATGCACATGGAGATACGAGCGTAGATTCGTGACTTCGTGTAGGGTGAATTTTGTAATCACGACAGAGTCGACGCCGGTCTGGTACTTTCCAGCGTGTTTCGTAGCTGTTTTCGTGCCACTGACGCCGTGAAATCGTAAAAAATTTGCCATTCCCGGAACCGCAAGGGTAACCGCGATTTTCACAAATCGGAGTGGCACGACAAAAACTGCAGAAGCAGAAAATGCAAATTTTCGACGGTGGCGTCGCGCGGAATTTCCTGCTTTATTACTTCACCCCCCGGTGTCGACAGACCCAGACCGACGAGAGTAGATAGTAGGAGGGGAAAAAAAAAAGAAAGAAAAGGAACGAAAGGATACACGCTCCTGTGGATCGTCGTTCGCGGGAAGAGAGCGGCGTAGTCTCTTTTTTTCTTCATTATTCCCGCGACGTACACTTATTCCCCGGTCTCGTGGACGTCGCGTTTTCGTTCCGACGATTGTACGCCCCGACAATGGACCGACGACTCACGCTGAAGTTTCGATTCTGTCCCCGTCAATTCCTTTTTTTTTCTCTCTCTATAGCAGGCCAGCTACTACTTCGTCTCTTACTCCCTCTCTGTCTATCATTGACAGGAAAAAGTTTCACGTCGCTCGTGAAACTTTCTCATTGTCTCGAGTTCCCTTGTTTGACAAGGCTCGGCCACGGACTGGCCGGTTATCGTTCGAATTACCTGAAACCGCGCCATCCAACGGGACGAAACATATTTTTCCCTGCTCCCGTAGTCGTTTCGGTCTATTGTCTCGTCGGCTCGGGTGTTTCGCGACGAGTCGATGTCGCGACGCTGGCAAGAGAGGCTTTCCTCTCGGCATACGGAGTCAATTTACCGAGGAATTAATTCTGCTGTCAACGAAGAGAGGCAGAGAGGTTCGAAAGGAGCCAACCGTGGCTCGAGTGGCGACAGAGGCTGCGTCAAAGCGAAAATGGGACGCTTTAATTGCGTCTTTCGGTTTGTTTCTGCATTGTTTTGGACCTCGATAATCGTGTTGCCTTGTTCCAGCAACTTCGTCAAGTGGGCTTGTAGCGAATTTTTAATCAAAGCCTGACGATGGCTTCTATTTCTACAACTTTCGAGTCCGCGAGAATTCCATTTCGTAAAATAATCCTCAAAAAACATTTTCGTACGTGAACCCTTTCTTTTATCTTCGTGTCTAGAATATATTCTACGCGTGTTGTTCGATACATCTATGTGTCGCCCACATTTTCTTAACACCCTGTCCAATCGGTATCTATTTTTCAATTAAATATCAAGTAATGTGTTTGAACCCCTCGTTCCATTACAATTTCATTCCATCAGAGGCAAATACTTCCACGTGTAAATTAACCAATTCCAAATAGCACTGGTCACTGTTTCCCAAAGCAACCAGTTGGAAATTTCACGCGAACGCATCGAGATCCACCTTCGGTGTCCCTTGGCGATAGTTCTAACCTGGTCTAACCCTTCGTGGCCGTGGACCCTTTTGGCACGAGCGTCGGATTAGATTTAACCATCGGTGGAGGACGGAGGTGAGTTCACTTCATAATGACTAGGGGGATCCATTGTCCATCCGGGCAGAGGCGAGGGTCGCGCGGCTAACTTCGCCCCGGAGGTATTGGCAACCGTGAGCAGGGATGGGCCTCGTGTCCGTCGCTATCCTCGACGAGTTACAAAGTCATTGTTTGCGATGGCTATTCCCGAGAGGCACGAATACGTTATTTTCGACGTTATTCCCGGTGAGAAGCTTTTGGTAGAAGCAATTCGATTTCCTCGAATCTCTCTCTTCGACGTACATACGTGATCTTATCAAAAAGTAATGCGACTACTTTCTTTATAACTTGGATTGGATGTCTCGATAGACAACAAATAAATTACAAATATTTACAAAAAAAAAAAAAAAACAGATATTTTCAGTCTTGTTGCGTGCTTTGCTCATTTTTTAACTAATTGTACATTTCTAACGCTATATAATATTTCAAGTTATACGTCGGTATAGAATCTGGCTCTTGCTTGCTTCGAAGCTGGGAAAGGAGCATAGAGGTACGTGAAATCTCTTTCTCAGCTATCGTCTTCTCTTTATTGCGAAGGCAAATTTAAAGTCTTTCGACGACAACTAAAACTGCTCTGTATTTTCGCCTAATTATACTTCTAGCAACAGCTCATGGATGACGAGTATTTTATTTATACGTTACGTTTTCGCTAGCACTGTTTCCGAGTACAGCTGTTATAGTTTGCGTGTCTAATCGATTATCGTGATAAGCTTTGCCAAAACACTTGATGGCGGAAATCAGACACGTAAGTAACACGAAACGAAATTGGTTACGGCAAGTACATACGAGGCGTGCAATTTTCGCGTCGAGGTCATTCGATATAAACCGATAAAAACGTGTAACGTAATCCTGATTGGAAGAGTGCTTATAACGGAGTGACGTTATACTCTGAAACTCTCTTTCCCTGTTTGCCATTACGTTTTTATTTTGTTTGTCATTACGTCCGGATGATATATAGCGTATATACACGTTGATTCTTGGAACCATAGCCAGACGATACTATCGTATTAATATTATTCATATATTTGTACCATTATCAGTATGATGATATCATTTTTCTAAACGTATCATTCAGATATCGATTACACGCTAATAAGCTCTAGATTGGAGGAAGGAACCATCTATCGACGGGTAAAGACCGCACGGATAGTTCAATCGTCTGAGTAGGATGGTTCGAGGGCAGCGATCTTCCTTCTCTGAACGTTGAAGAGAGAACGGCTGCACCGAACACGGTGCTCAATCTCCGCTCTCGATCCTGGTTAACCGAATGGCCTCGCACAGCAACGTTCCCCAGATCGTCTGTACCAATTAACACCGACCGCGCTCACGAGCACACCTAACGGGCAGCTCGCGCTACCAATAAACCCATCCTCGCATAAAATACGAACCGATGTCATTAATCTCAATAGCGAGGCTGAGGCCAGTAATTAACGCGGCCACCAAGGCCGAGGGCGGTACACTCTTGGCCAAAACTTTCGTCGAGGACGATTAATATCAAATTGCTCCGTCTGAATTGTCCTTTTCTCAAATAATAATCGTAACTGGGTGTATCATTACTTATACGAAAGATACGGTGATAGAGTCGCAATGCATCGAAATCAGCTAACAGCGGATCTACATCGCTGAAAGATTAAAGAGGTTACACGCACTTGACCTAGTTTCAACATATATGATTGATACATACCGACCGCTACAAATGTGTACAAATATACAGGTTATCTCCGAAATGATGGCACAAGCGGTCGGGTGGTGATTCTACAACAGAAAGACAAGTGGGACGCCTCGAAACTTACAAATAGTACACGTGCACCTGACGCATATTCAAGCTCGTTTCTCTCGAAAAACGAAGCCTTAAACGAAAAAATGTTATTTCGAAGTGATTTCGATGACACCTCGCATGTACGTGTGTTGTCAATGTTTACAATAGCATCTCGATGAAAATGACCATTCCTTGCTACAAATCCCAACAGCTACAATAACCTGCTAAATGTCTTCACAGACAAATTGCACTCCATCGCGGAGTTTCATGAGACATGGTGTTAATCGCTACGGTTACACGTACGTATAAACAAGTACGAGAAGGATCTTCAGAATGTCAAAGCATAACTATCCCGAATTGTAATCGCAGGAAAGGTTTTAACGTATATTCGAGGAAGGAAACATTCTATCTGGAAAAGGTTAAATTCCTATAGCGCACAGCGTCTTCTTATAACATAAGAGTTGTTTTAATCGGCGAGATCTATTGACGAGATCTATCGACAGATTATCGAAAGAACGTCGAGTTATCCAGAATTGATGATAAAATAACTGGGAAGGCAGAATGTCATTGAAACGAGCGTAATTCGCGGAACATGAATACCATCGAGAAGAAATAGAGCTGGTAAATCAGAAAACTTTCGCCGGGGAGAAGATAGGCAGTAGTCTGAGCGAAATTATATTTACCCCTCGTGCTCCAGGGATATATTATTATTTTGGGGGAGACACTTGTTAGGATTCCGCATCCATGGAATCCCTACTTATTCTACTTCTATAAGACGATGGAAATTCCGTGGTAATTCGATACCGATTTTTCTTATCTTCTCGACTTTCGTCCATTCGTTTGATCATCGTTTTTGCTTTTATTTTTTCGTTAATAACTTTCGGCAGTTAGATCGGCAAGGATTTTACATGTATATCAAAGGATATGTGAAAGTAAAATTATTGGATACGTTAGGCTAAACCGCATGTGTCAGGATAGACGTCTTACAATTACATAAATCTTTCTACGAAGATACGGTACTACACGAAGAAGGAGGAATCTGCGTTGAATTCGATACAATTACCGTTCGAACACGGCTAAGACACCGGTTGATAACGGTCCACGGACCAGCGAAATTGATTTAGAGCTGCTGGTATCCTGGATGGCATCGGCGGCGCCGATAAATCAGCGCGAAAAGCAATTTAAACCGGTACAGAGTCCGATCATCGTAACCCTGGCAATAGCGACCGGCTGTGGATTCCCAACGTTGGCATAAGTTTTCATTTGCACCGACCCGCTAACGAAGTCTTCGACGATAAATTCGCCGGAGCTTTTCCACACGGGGTAATCCCATTGCCGAGGCTAAAGCCGGTCCCGAAGCTCAACGAGGATCGGCCTTCTCCGCGCGAATTAAGACGAATCCTTCCGATATGGTTGCCTGCACGTTGCTACCAATTTTCTCGATAAATTCTCTACGGAAAATGGGCCGATAAGTCGACGATGCAATTCCTACAGATTTGTTCCCATTCGATCGTCTAAGAATATTGAAACGAAAGGATGCGGTTAAAACACGTTTTATACTGTGTCGTTTATTTTCTTGAAACGAGGAAGCTCGAAATATTAAATCGTTTCATAAGTAACGTTGTATTGATCTACGCAACCGTCGAAATTCAGTGGTACTTATTGTTGAATAATGTATTATACATCTGCTGTTTTCTGACATTATATTTTCCAAATACTATGCGCATAAAAATGGATTAAATCGACGTCTCGGCTAACTAGAACAAGCTCTTAAAAATATATCAAAAGACAACAGAATGTCGAAGCTTAACTATCATGAATCATAATAATAAAGAAAAGACAGTTTGATCTATTTAATTCTAAATAATTGCGGAAGTTGCTCGTTTCTGTTGCAGCGAGGTGCTTTCAGATTTAGGTGTCCACTTTCTCGTGACTCAGCTGTATTCGTAAAAGTTTCCTATGATGGGCGTACAAAGTGCTTCTGTGAATCACTGTAGGTGTATAACCTGAGTCTTGTTAAAAGATCGTCGTAATTTCATAATCCCGGTCGATTACGCAAGCCAGCCGCAATGCTCTCCCCTAATAAACGGTCCTCCGGCTGGTTGCATTATATAGAAGACAGCCGTGAGCGTCCGGTATTTCGCGTTATTGTGCAGGGGCCGACGAACGGGCTGCATTGTCGTTTACCAAGGGGAAAGGGATCACCATGGATGTGGTCTGGACGTTAATGGCATGTGCTACGGTCCGCCTGTAAACGCGACCAGCCTGCATTGCGGCTGCACCTGCACACCGTTGCGATTCCAAGCCGCGGTTCACATTGTAGCTGACCGCACCGACTCGTCGTGGCTCGTCCTCGTATATCGTGTATGCGAACACCTTCTGCCGGATGCAGCTGGCCCATCAAGGTGAGAAAAGAACAATCGTGGACAGGTTTAAAAGTCTTTCTCCTTTTTAAAACATCGGTCATCCACGTGTCTGCGTTCGAATGCGTCTCAACTGGATGTCCGTGCTTACTCTGCTCTTCTTTCAGTCGTTTGCCCATGTTTGATAATTGTTCGAGCTATCTTTTTGAGTTGTAAATTTTTGTTGCTTTTAGAGTGTTAAGATTAGGCGAAAAACAGTTTTGATTCCGCGTGGATCATTTTTAAACGATTACTCCTTCGAATTTTGTCGACTTACAAGTGCGGTATACGAGATCTACTCCATTCTTGATCATCGTCATTAGTTGTCAATCGTTATTACGAAATGGAACAAGAAATCACCAAAAGCTCAATGAGTTCGTGAGTTAGCGCAGCTTTCCTGTTTATTTCTACCATTAGGGGATCCCATTTTCATTATCATTATTTTCTTGAAACGGACTGTTGATTTTGCAATATTCGAAACTTTAGACACATCCTGAGACGATAAACTTTTTTTATTTCGTTCGATAGATCACGAGTTCCGTTTTTAAAGTTTCTTCTTTCTGGATGAGGGTCCGAAGAAGCGAGTGACAGACAGCGATAGTTAACGATGGCTTTCTTATGGGTGTTCGCCATTAATTCGTACCACGCTCGTTCCTCGACCGGCACCGGATGAAGTTCCGCGCGTCCGTCACACTCTGATTCCCCTGAAGCGTACCAGCCGCGAACCCGAAAAGGAAGCAAAGTAAAAAAAAGAAGCGAAAAAGAAGAACGAATGTACCAGGGTGGAATGAAAGAAGCGTGGAAAGGGGAATATCGGCGAGGAGGCGGTAGGAAGCACGCCGCGTTATTGCACGCGACTGTATGGTTGCGTGCATAATCGAGGGCCCCGAAAACGTTCGAAAAATATCACGACGCCCGGTTCGTTCACCCCTGAAACGAACTTTCTCCTCTTTGTTATTCGTCCCGATCGAATCTATGCGTCCGATACCATCTATGTTCGATTTCTCGACGCACCTGTAACGCTTTCACCGTATCCCGACGCCATAACGCTTCATCATGGTCGCAAAATTCATCTTTTCCAATCCACGATTTATAGCACCGTGAACGTCCGTTGCATCACGGGTCGTCGCCTTACACGGGAACAATGTCCGCGATACAACGAGCAGACGTAATGTTCTCACGAAATAATAGCTTTTATTAATTCACTTGCAAATTCTTACCCACAAATATTGATGTACAAAGATAATTTGTTGAGAGGAAAAAGGTTGGTTATTGTAATGTCCCAAAATTCAGAAAAGGAATAGCGATAGTTTTCGAATGGTTTACAACGCCTCGACGAAATGTATCGTTCCAGTTCAGAGTTTAACAGCTTAAATACCACAACTTTCGTTCGCTATTGGATATCATGGATAGTGCAACAAAACGTTGCTCGTGTATTTTGCTCATTTTACTGTGTATGTCAATGGGTTAAGAGGTTAACGATTAAATATTTCATTGGAATGGAGGATGTAAGATATTACTAGCGAATCACTTCGGTGGGAAAATTCAACGTCTCGGAGGGAAATGGTCCCGGAGGTGGAGCGAGGCTTCAAAAAACTTCCTGCACCGCCTAATGGCACGAGAAGTCGAACGGGGTCTTCTAGTATTTCCGTCTCAGCCCTCCTGTTCGTCAAGGAGAACACGCGGAGGGTGTATCCCGATCTCATTCCCTTAGGACCGCGTCAAGCAGACAACGATTGCTTGTGACTTGGCACACGAGGTTCCCCAAAACCAGTGAAAAAATTGTGCGACTCTATGGGGAAGCAAACGATTCGTGTCTTCTTTGATTTGCTCGTTTGTTCGATGAATTACAACAGGACGGTGGAAGTTTGTGCAAATGGTACATTCAGGATTGGCCTTGAAAAAGATTCCGATATATGGAATTGTAAATAAATATTACCAATTGTTTGGTAATTATTCGTAATAACAGTCACAGCATATATTCGTATTGTTCGATTCATGATTATTACAGTTCGGACTCGCATCCGTAATTGAAATTACAGTTTCGAGACATTGATCGGGCATCTGAAAATTATCAGAGTTGTCTCTGTCGCAAGCATGGACCTTCAGATAACTGTGACTAATTCAGCAAGGAATAGAGATGCAATCTCGATGTCATTTGCATCGTGCGACTTTTTGAATTCCAGGTAACAAGCTATTGATCGATGTGCTGCATCGGCAAACGCAACACGGTATTTGATGATTAATAACGTAGCAAGTAAACGTTTAATTTCGTCTGGTTCGAGCAAATTTCATCTGAGCAAGGGCTAAGAAGCATCCTCGATCGTTGGTCGTTCATCGGAAAATCATTAGTCAAACGTACGAGCATGGGGAAAGATTAAATCCATCGAGACTCGTAATATCGATTTAATCCTACGTGCTACGAACAAAAATTTAGAGAAAATGGACGACCTCGTCAGAATAAGCAACCGTAGCGTTAACGTATTTCTCCGTAATATTGAGAATTATGTAAATGTCGGATGTTACGAGCGAGCTGGGGTTGTTGGTTAAAATCGAAGCGTTATTTACGAGCGAGTAGAGGCGGAATTCGAAAGCGGACGACACTTTTCCCTCTTATTTTCGACATTATGCGTCGTTAAATTTGCACGCTACCAACGTTTTCTCTCGCAGAATACAGGCTTTGTAACGGGGATTCTTAAATCTTTAAAATATTATAATTGGCACGTTGTACATCTTTTTCGTCTTTCCAAGAGTTTCATTTAATTTATCGTATCCTTTCCACATATTTGTTTTCTTTACTTTCCAAATCGATTGTTGCAGAACGTTCGATTTTAAGGCACGTCATAAGTCAAAGAGGATAAAGAATCGCGTGTTAACGGCAGCCATCAGCGGTGGCAAATGGAAAGAGGCGCAACCCAATTTCACCGCGGAGCAAAGAGCTTCGATTGCCACATACTGGCAGCCGTCACGAACACTTCCATCGAGAGGGAAAAGCTGCGGGGGGAAAGCTTGTCGAGCGACGACAGCCCGTCCCATCTAGATGAAAGTGTGACGAAACCCATACAATATTCAACCTTCGCGAAACCTGCTCCATCATCGGAGTTTTAACTTTGAAATTCAACCATTTCACCGACCATCCTCTACCTTAATTTCTCCTGCAAAATAAATTTCATATACATCAAATTAATTTCATATCCGTTAATATTAATTTTAGGCGTATAGAAAATTTCGTTGCTTCGAAATTTCGGATACATGAGACAATGTCGATCGTTAAATCTTTGGCTCGTCCTTGATTATCGATTTTCTCACGGATTCTGTCTCCACGCCTTTTCATTTTCTATTTCCTTTCCTCTGCTGCACTTTCATTCTGCTCGTCGCCTGCTACTTAACTAGAGATCATCTCCATTTCGCTGCTATACGCCGAATTATGTTCGTATAATATAATAAATAGTTAACATAACGATAATAATAATCGTTTTTAAATTTATTCAACTACAAAACGCTATGAAACGTAACCGGTGAATGGAAATCGATTTCCGAAAGGTTCCGATAATTAACTCTGGCCTCGATGGAGCGACCAATCAGTGGAATCGACGGGAGAAAAGAAACACACTGCTCGTTATTGCAGTTCCCGAAGTAAAACGGTGTTTGCATGGGGAACGGAAGAGGTTCCGTTCTGGCTGTTTCCATCCGTCGTCCACTTGGCGAAGCGTAACGACCAACCAAGCCAGCCAGCCAACCAACCAGCCAGCCAGCCAGCCAGTCAGCCAGCCAGTCGGCCAGACGATGGACTGGGAACCGTCTGGTAGACCTTGAACGGCCCTTTAACTGGTTGCACTCCAGTCAAGGTTGCCTTCTTCCTCTTTCCACGCCGCTGTTGCGCCCGCGGCGCAAGGGACCGGATGAATAGGGTCGTGAGTTCGCCACTTTGTCAAGGTCGTAGCCAGTCAGCGACGTAATGTATTTCATAGACCGATAAAAATCATACTCGAAGCCTTTTAGTCGGGTGATTTTTTGGTTTCGGTTGATTGAAACGACATGGAAGTTGCCACGAAGGTAAAAGGACGTTATTAAATGATAATTGCCTTTCTATAGAGTTTCAGATTAAAGTGAACAGTGAAAGGACTTACGAAGACTTTGATTTTACCACGTGTATAGTTACATTATGTAGTGATATATTATTAACGTCGTTGTTCTGTCTTGAACGCGATCATTATATTTCTATTTCTATAAGCCACGTATCGAAGAAGAGAAAAAACGTCCATGCGGAATTACAAGAAGATCCAGACACGAACTCAAAGTGACGAGAAAGCGTAATCGATGACTGGATATTGTGTGATGTATTTACGCACGAATCGTATAGCTCCGTGTCTGACAACGAATGTAACCAAATAACGTTCAACATATACAGCGAGCTGGTTCAAGGGTAGATCGACCCGAGACAGCATTCCTTATCATTACGTCCCATAAACATTATCCTCGGTTCCATCGAGAATGATTCCTCGACCCGGGTACAAGGAATCGAGCGGAGGTAGCACGTAACCGACCTGTGGGAAGGACGAAGAGGTACGTCGAAGGAGGAACTCTGGAGGAAAGAAGACAAAGAGAGAGACTTGGAAGGTGGCCGTAAACGGTTCCAGTCGAAGAAAAGAAACCAGTCTTGAAATTTCGCTGTTCGAATAGAAATTTTCCATTCGATATTTTATACTCCATCTACGCTATTCGTTATCACATTATGAATTTATTGATCGTAATCTTTGCAATTATTTTCGAGTACCTAACGAGATCTTCGTGATAAAATTTCATTTAACAGAACATTGATTTCTCTTAGTATATGAGTTATATATAGCTTTGGATACACATTTCTATTTTTTCCGAATATTTCTAGCGGCGATACTTACGAAAATTAACTTTTTCTCGCTTACATTCTTTCGTAAAAAATTTAATTTTCGCTTTTGATTCCAGCACACTTCGCCGTAATCGAAGAGAAGAAAATTTCTACGAATTCTGACGCAAAGATTCGCAAGGATTTTTCAACACGTCCACCGAAGACGCCATTGAATAGCTAGTAGAACGAGTATCCAATATGCAAAGTGGTCGGTCGGTGAGCGCGCGTTTCAGGTACCATCGGCGTAACTCGCCGGAATATCGTTGCTCGTGACGGGCTTTTCGAGGGCGCGAGTGAGAGGCGTCGCGCAAGAGAGAGTGTACAGAGCTGATAGGAGCCACCATTACCCATCCCCGTATTCAAGCAACCCCGTGTACAATCCCGTACAACCCCTGTATACAATCTCCGCGTGGCCAACAGGCCAGTCGAGAGCTCTGGACCGTTCGTTGTCTAGCGTACCGATCGCGTTCGATCGGACTACCCTTCCAAAGCTTCCGCCAGATGCTAATTAACTGTTCGACCTGATCGAACCAGTTGACTTCACGCCATTCTGTTCAAGGATTTCATTAGAATTGCATTATTACATACATATCGTTTGGCGATTTACTTCATTGAAACTTTTGCCACGATAACGTTTCAAGAGACAGCGTGAGATAAGGTTATTCGAGTTAATTACGCTGCAAGATCTTAAAACTCAATCTTGAAGTTTGCACAAAGTGATCTAATTTGTCGTACACTGGCTGAGAAAAGGTATTTCAACGCTTGCCATAGAAAACTTGCATGTATATGTTAAAACATTTCAAGTTTTTATCGCGATTATATCTATAAAATCTGAAAGCCATCCGGAAATGTACATAGAAATTCCAATACGTATACAGTATATGGTATAAACGAATACAATATAGATAATCTTAAACAGATAAAAAAAGGTTAAAAGTGGCATTGCCGAATATCGAAATCTATCAATATGATTAATATAACTTTCTGTAAGCGTTCATATACTTTCGCGAGCCACTGGTATATAAAATAAATTTATCAAAGTTTCTTAACAAATGCACGATTACATAATATGCTTCTTTCCTCGATAATTTTATTTTCTTTCGGCTATCTGTAAACGCGAACAAACTAATCTGAAAGATATCAATTTCATTCTTTTCTCGCCCTTCGTACCGTCTCCTTGGCAGGTTTCATTGCACGAAGGCCAGATTCCACGACGAGCCTGCCGCGGAATGTTTGAGGACCCGTCGAAGAGAATTTACTCGTCGGGATTGATGTTTGCGTCAGGGAACGTAACTGGGTACCGAGGAAATATTACGCGGGGGGTTGTTTACGCTTCGCGTGTTTTGTTTATCGATTCGCGAACGCACGCCGACAAACCCTAGGGATGAAGGTCTTGGATGAAACTGGTTCGAAAGGGAGCCTTCCGATGCCAGAGGAAATTATAATCCGGTTAGACTGTTTTTCTTTGTACAAACAGAGAAGACCTTCGAATCCCTAAGAGAATCGCTGTTCGTTCCTCGACACGTTCACGAAACCACAAGTTTGAACATGTTAGAAATTTTGATTAGGAAGATCGATCACTGTGCGATTCATTCACTCAGGTATTCGTATCTTTACGAATTTTCATATATGTGGGATATTTGCATTGTATTAATAAATATAATTATAAACGTAAATGCTATATAAATATAATTATCATCGTACTTAACATTTCATATACGTGTGATTCTGTAGATATCATTTGCCACTAGATAACTACCCGAATGAATAACAAATCGAGTTCGAGCAACGTGACCTAATTGGTATTATTTAACAACGCTTTTATGAAATTTGCCGTTTCATGTACAACAATAAGAAGCTAATAATAACAGGCATGGAAATAACTGATGCTATTATTCGTTTATCAGAAAGATATATCTGGTCCTCACTGAAACCTCAATTTCCCAACAACGATGATAACGAATTAAATTGGTAATTGTGTGCAACAAACCTTACTTAGATCAAGCTACCGACGATACTGCTCGTTATCTCGGTGTTCTGGTAAATCGATGTACGCGAGAGTCCGCAAGTCATTGAAGCTAGGTCGATAGCATCGTCAAAGTGGATCAGACAGTCAGATATATCCACCACTTCGATCATTAAGAACGTCAAGGGAATTTACATGATTAATAGCGAATGGCTCGTATCAGATATGATCATTATTTTCATAATAGAGAACGTAATGGTTAAATAAAAATTTTGCTGAAAATTTTCTAGAACAAATATTCTTCAGAAACGTGAGACTTAATATTATCTTTTTTAAAGATGAACATTACCAATTACTCCAATTCTAATTGACGTATGTGATAACCGATAGATATCGTTTGAAGATAAATCCATTCTACCGCGATAACGAGATTCTTTATCCATTTTCATCGTATCGTGATCAGTCGGTGGCGGTGAGTGGCGAAGGAGAAACAGAATTCAACAGTGACATAGAAATAAAATATAATACAATAGAAGTGGATAAATAAAGAAATAATTAACAGCGCAATGAAAATGCGGATAATAGCTCTCGTTTTGGCAGTAGCGTTCATCGCGAATAGCTTCGTCGATGGTAAGTGAACAATAAATGAATACCTTTTGATAAGAATCATTGTATCTAGTATAACAGTGTACATTGGTTTACGATTGTACAATAATATACATATAGTTCAATGAAATTTTCTGCTCTTCCTACGTTCATTTATTTTACGTCGATGTAGTTGCTTTAATTCACGGAGTTCCAGAAAACACTACATACACGCTTAAAATATTTATTAAATACTTTGTTATAAGTATAATAACAAAATTTGTAGCGTATATTATTGCACAGTACAAAGATAAGCAATTGACTAGGAATTTCCCATTTCTTCAACGTTTATCTATCAATTATGGCGCAACTCATCGTGTTAATATAATTCTTTTGTATTAAATTCTGAAAAAATGGAGAGCATAAGCGTGACGCGTGAACTTATTTAAAAAAATTTTATAGGAGGCCTGCTTCCACAGTCGACTACTACTGAAACAACCGAGACTACCGTAAATCCTAATTCGCAGGCAGAATGGACGCATTATAACTTGCACGGACGTATAGTTAACGGGACAAAAGCTGCACTAAGGCAATTTCCTTATCAGGTATGCGTTGTATTTTTATAAGATATTTTCGAGTCTCGAATGTTTAGTTACTCTATATATCAGTTGCAATGATATGATTTGAAGAGTAAGTTAATTATTTTCTAGAAAATGTTTTTCGCAGGTATCTTTAAGAGAAAGTTACAGCAATTCACACTTCTGCGGAGGATCACTGATAGACGAACAATATGTGCTCACAGCAGCGCATTGCATGTTTGAGGAGTGAGTGATTCAAAATGTGCATTTCGCGCGTTTCTACTTATTTAAACTCGCCATAAGCGCGTAAATGTCAGTTATGAGTAAATTACAGAGAACTATGCAATTTCATCTATCTATAAGCGTGACAGAGGAGACGCAACTGGGACAGTTTCGCTTATCAAATATTACTACGACCTTAATTTGAATAATTTATACGGTTTTGAACATTGCGTTATATTCTGTATATACTTGCATGTATATTTAAATTTCTCGTAACACATAAACACGCATAGTCTATTTCCGAGTAATCATTTTCAACATAGTGTCACTTTCATAGATCTGACTCGCAGATACAGCCTTGGACAATCATAGTAGTTGCCGGAGACATTAAACTCAGTCAACAAAGCCAGACTGGTCAAAGAAGGGGCGTAGACAAGATTTATGTTCATCCCAAGTTTAATATGGATACCTTGGAGAATGACGTAGCTCTTCTCGCTGTACGATATTATTTTTCGGAGCTTTAGCAAGTATCGTCAATTTTTACGAATTTTCTCAATCGAATATTTACGTTTCCAGCTCAAAGTGCCATTTGCATTAACGCCGGAAGTTAATATTGCTCCTCTCGCGACTCATACCCCTGTTCCAGAAACGATTTGTCAGGTAGCAGGATGGGGTTACCCAGCGGAAGTAAGTCTGTCGGTTTGCTTCTGCTATCATATATATATATATATATATCTATTTAGGCAGATCTAAATTTATATCGGAGATTCTTTCGTTTAGGATTATCCAATTACCAGCGAGAACCTCATGTACATAGATTTGCCGCTGTTGAGCCATTCCACGTGCAAGAAACTTTTGGAGAACATAACTGATTTCCCAGCTGGGATGCTTTGTGCTGGATACATAGAGGGCCAAAGGGATGCTTGCCAGGTAACGCACACATTCTATTAAAACGTTAAGCAACTCTTAACGAAAAAGAATTCGAACAACGCTGACTATAGTAAAGTTGGGTTCGTTATTCTCGATTATGTACCCAGAGATAAATTAACTCTTTCACTGTGATGAAAATGGCGATGTGTTACAATAACTATATTGTTTTATATAATTATATTTTATTGCACATTTAAGGAAAGATCGTTTCACGTGAGGTTTGGATATAATTATTTAACTATTGCTTATCGTGTAGTTCCTATATGGTAGATTTTAAGATGGGAAATACATAATGACTCGTGTATTGTCGTCACAATCATGAATCTTAACAATTTATGATTTTCGACGTGTTCGTATCTCGTACAGACTTCAGAGCGAAAGAGTTAATCGTACAACGTTAAAAAGAGTCGAAAGTAGTTCTTTTGATTTTCTTAAATTTTTCATAGGGCGATTCTGGAGGTGGTATGATCTGCGGTGGATTTCTAACGGGTGTGGTTTCTGGTGGAGACGGTTGTGCACGGCCACGTACTCCTGGTGTCTACACGGACGTCTACTTCTACAGACTTTGGATCGCGTCGCATTTAGACACAAACCCGACCTCGCAATATTCGCGTAAAAGAAATAATTCTGGCTCGGAACAGGTAGTGACCACAACGTTGCTACCATCGGTTCTACTGTCAGTACTGTTTCACATTTAATATGAAAAAGATGGTTGCTTTATTCATTTTGAAATACTACAGTAGTGTCCTCTTAACTGCAGCAAGTTCAATATTTCATCGCTTAAGTTACCAGAGAAGGTACATTAAACTGAGTAACACCAAGCCCAAAATACAGAAGCAGCTTGCTGAACATACCATCAAAAGTTTGATTAAATCCTATAATTTAACGACTGGTAGGAATACGACGAAGCCCAAGCTAAGTGGTCACTACTATAGTTTCGACGAAATCAATTTTTGTGTATCATCTCATAACGAGACTGCGAATGTTTATACAATTTCACGTTTATATCAATTTGATCAAAAAAACAGAACCTACATGAAAATTTGTTTCACCCAGCAAATGTTATATCGAGTATTTTAATTTGAGTATTTTACATATTTCTGTGTGTTATATACGTTTAAGGAATATTTGCATTTTTACATTCGCCATATACTACGCGTAAAGATTCGCAGATTGCTCGGAGTGAGATCACTATTTGCAGACGAAGTAATAAACGATTAACAGATAAGTGGCAATTTCATTTCTCAATGATCGAATCTCTCGTTTCCATTTATGGAAACCTGTATCGATCGAAATGTCACGTTTCCAACTCTGGTAAAGTAGGAACCTTCGGAATTCCACGGTTTGATCACTTAGACGAGCCAGGCGAGTCACGATGTATGACTTTTTGGTGGTTGGCTCACGTTAACGGGCAAAGGTTAGCTTGGAAAACGAAAACGAAGGGATCAGCAGATAAATACACATCTGGTTGGTGTATCCAGTTGCTTTGATGTGGAACGAAAAGCTTCGACGTGATAGACACGTAAAAAGCTCCTGGCTATTTAATACGGAGCTTCAGGGAGAACGATAACGAAAGGTATCAGTGGTATTGCCGATGGCAGCGTTGAACGATATCTCGCCGCGTCTGACGATTCCCGGCCGTTTCTACTGAATTTCATGCTCCTCAAAGGAACGTTCGTCTCGAGATATTAGAAGAAAATATTTGTCCATGCTCGACGACGCGGCACAGAAAGTTGATGGATGTACGAATCGAGCCAATTACCGGATAGAAATGTCGATGTAATAGGATCTCGATGGAATGAACCGCGGAATAGGCTATGTTTTCGTTCGATTGGTTGCATGGTTTCTGTATAATCATGGTTATTTTCTTGGGGCAAAATAAATTACGACGCGACACGACAATTTATACCGATAGTTTATCGGATGGAATCATTGATCGTTTTATGATCTTCAATGAAACAGTCGATTCCATTGAATTAAAAAATATCTTTTATCTTCTATAAGATTCGATAAGATTTAATATCTGATTTTAATTGTATTTCTCGTTCGGCGTAATTTCTGGTGACGGATATACAGTGGATTATTAAATCTTTGTTTTTGTCTATAACAATTAAAATAAAATGCATTTTAACCAGAATGCATAAGCTTCGATGCAAATACGGTGAAAGCATCGTCAATCATTCTAGTCTTTAAAAGAGAGTTCGATTCTTCCACGTATAATTGGATTCGACTGCATTGTTTCGGCTCTTGTTGCGTGATCGCAATTTCCGGAAGGAGGCTTCCGTTTCCAAAAGTTAATCCACGTTGAAACCCGAAAGATGGAAAGATTGTTCGGAAATGTTGCGGTAAGGGCATGGCGGATCGATCGACACGACGACGGGAACAATCGTAAAGAGGCGTGTGAAAGAAACAGAGAGGAGGGTGGCGAAGGAAGGTGTACAAGGGTGAACGTACAGCCTCGAAAACTGCGCATTTCGCGTGATAAACGTAACTTCTGATACAAGATATCCTGTGTGCCTCCTTCATCTTCTTTCCTTTGAGTTTACCCACGAGTTTTTCATGATGTTACCTACCCTGGATTTTCAGCACCCTACTCGCGGCCTCTTTAATTTCGGGATCGAATAAGAATTCATTATAGGACGTAATATTCCCCGCTTCGCCCCCAACATCACGGGGATTTTAAATAAATTAAAAGTTTACTTTTTTTCGCCGTTACTTCGGCCATTGTTGAAGACGAAGTGGTTTCAAGGGAGGAATCGAACTCCAAGCCCCTTTCATTTCCCTAATTACAGCTCCCGGAAACGAAGAAACAGAGAGGTGCAAACTGGAACTTTCAGAAATCTATTCGTCGGCCAGCCATGTCGTCTCGGAGAAGTCAAACTCTACCAGAAGTGGAAATTTGCCGGGAGTTTTCAGACTTTGAACAGGTGGATGGGGTTTCGACTGATATTTTCCTGGAGGAATATTGCTATTTATATTTCTCAATATTCTCGCAGTGTGCGGTTCAAGTTGAATTTAATGAAATTTTCGCGGATTATTAGCTTCGAATATCGTACAGCTTCTCTCACTCTTTCTCTCTCTTCTTCTCAGTAAAATAGGGAAAAATCCAGAATAATTCGTTTTTAAGTTATTCATGCAGGACGACATATCTGTTTCACTCGCACGCTATCTTTTATATGACAGTGATTCTATCCCGTAAATAAATAGGTAAGCAAACAACTGAAAGCTCAGTCAATGGTAAAAATTACTAACGTTTGCGTTCAAAGAGTAACTTCGATATCTCAAGGAAGCAAAGACGAATTTCCCCTCATACACGATAATTCAATAAAATAATCAAATTTATATGCTAAGAAGCTATCCTACGAAACTTAATCGTTAATATCAAGCATTTATCGGAGAGATACTCGTTACACGTGGGGTCGGGTCGGTGCTTAAATTGTGGCAAATTACGAGCCGACAGGAAAACCAACAGACAGCCGTTCCATCGCGTTATGGAAATTTCGGGCCGCGCAATTATTTCGATCGATCGTTGCGAGGGCAATCTCTTTGCTCGTTCGCGGTACTCCTCTGTAACGGAGGGGAGATCAAAGGGGCCGCTTTCTCTCTAATTACGGAAAATTTCGTCCTCAGAGGTATTTAGTCAGACGGTAGACGTTTCCTTTACGATACAAGGGGAAATCTTAGCGGTCGTGCCGGGACACGAACCAAGTACGAGACACGCGATGGGCTCGAACTTGTTCAACAAAAGATCGAAGATGATATTGGGAGTCAATCTCTTAACTAAAAACGATGCCTTTCGTGACCGCAAAAATTGAAATGAATTTCGATAGCGGAGAAACCATTACAAAACTGTACATCATGCTTGTCTCCGTAAATGATTTAACGAAGAACGGCGTTCGTTTGGTAATTGCTTTTCGCTATATCAATAGAACTCTATTGTACCACACGTATTAATATCGCGATGACTTATTAGATTTCTCGCGTTTTAAAGTATTTTACGTTCAATCTTACGTTCCACGGTTTTCAAAACAGTGATATATATCAGTGATATATAACAGTGATATAGTGATAACAAGATATATCGACGTCGAGCTCCTTACGAGAAAATTGACGAAGACTGAGCGAGCCAATTAATAAAGAGTGGATGTTAAGAAATAAAGAGGTATTCATATTAAAGGAACTGTACGGACAAAGTTCGTTAAACAGTGTGAAAATTTAACTAGTTAATTAGTAACTTCGATATCCCTCGCATTATGCCCTAGTATTAAAGACTCGAAGCTTAAAAACTTCGTATTAAGCATTCAATTATGCGTAGCCCTGGAAGCCAGAGATTTCGTGAAAGAATCAAGTTCGATGAGGGCTCGCGTCGCGTTGACCTCTTCGTGGAATAGGTCAATTAAGATCAACGATCGGTGGAGGAAGGAATCGAAAGAGGAGCGTCATGGAAGATCGCTTTCGTGACCGAGGATGCCTTCATGGCGCATTTAAAGCAGGAACAAAGAAAGAGAGAGGGAGAATGCGTCAAGTTCGTAGCGTAGCGATCAGCTGAACGAGCTTCGTTTAATGACCGAGTTACGCTTTAATGGCGGAGATTGCCTCGAAAAAAAGTCGTTGGTCTCCGATGCGACCGGAAATTCGTACGATATTGCTTCAGAACGGAAGTTCCTCAACACTAATGCGTCTCTGTATTACTTTGTATTTAACGATACTTTCAAATATTTAACGTATTCCAAAAATTATATTTCTCTACTTTTCTTAGAAAAGTAACCACCTACCTGGAAAGGTAAATTTCGACAATATTCGTTTCCAATGTTGGGTCGCCCCCTGAAACTGACCCACAGACCAGACATCAATTCACCAGACCGTATGAAAAAAAGATATACGAAGATTCCACCCCCAATCTTGTTGATCCATCGTTTCAAATTCACCCCGAAAGAGATCCGGAAAGTCCGGATCCTTCGTGATGATCTAAACGACTGCCTGTTCTCTTTCCCTGTTCTCCGTTTTCGACTTCTTGCGAGCAACGTGACGCAAGAACGCGCATCGAATTACCACTTCCATCTTATCTATCTTATGGCTGACGTTTCAAAGTACACTAGATGTTCGATCTTGCTTCGACTGATTGAGTTTACGACACCGATTGCTATTCTTGAGAAGCGTTCTACATCTTTCGTCGTTTAATCTTTGCACGATAAATCTTATAAATAATTTCTATCGCGTAAATATAAAAAATATATCAATTAAAATAGAAGACTTCAGAATTAGCTAACTTAGCCCAAATTTTAAACGCTTTTAGCGTTCTGAGTCCCGTACAACACAATATTATGACGGAACCTGTATTCTGCGATGTTACAGGAGTTCGTATAGTACTGTCTTTTCCTTCACACTGACCTCGTTGCAAAATCTGAAGAACCGGCTAATAACAGTCGCCGAGCTACGTTTATGATAATGAGCGGACGGTTTCGCATTTTGTCGTTGGCTGGCTTAAAACGCAAGCCCGAGGCGCGGCCTGGGCTTGCCCGACTATAACTCGCGATTCAACCCCTTTATGGGATTAAGAGATGCCACTGATGCTCTCGCTTTATGAGGCGGGGACAAAGTCTGCAGGCGCTCCAGAGTAAGTAATTGCCTGCTGCGGACAGAGATAAAACGGTCAAGCGGTGTGCAGTCTGAATATGTAATTTTTCGGTTCGAGACCTGGTTCAGGTTGCTGGATACGAGCTTAGTTTTAGCGAGTTTGTTACGTCTTGTTGAATGATGTATGGTTGTAATTCCGTTGGTAGACGAAAACGTTTGTTTCTTGAGTCAAGTACTATTGGCGCCAACCGTCTGGGCCAAAGGAGAACAATAGCGAGGTACAAATCCAATTTTCCGAGTCTGGAAAATGTCGAGGACTTCCCAGCCTTCCACGCAGTGGAAAACTTACATGGGACAAATTGTTCTCACTAGGAAACGTAGGCATCGTATCTAAAACAACGTCTTAAAAAAGAAATCGAAGAAATTATTCGATCAACTTTCCTTAGTTTTTAGAAAACATCACAAGTTGGCTCGGGGAGTTAGTCGTCTGCCAGAGTCCAAGGTAGTATCCAAACACGCAGTTTAGAGAATAAAAAAGAATCCGCCCAAAATACTTCTCAACACTCAGAGGATGAAAAGAAGACTAGCGAAAAAATGCGAGTCAGATTGGCTGTTTCGTGTAGATTGATACAATCGTAGGGATAAGCACGCGTATTGACCAAATGTGTCGAATATACAATACAACAACGTGTGACGGCGAACAATACAGAGCAGCGGCACTTCTGCCCGTATACCGTTGCGCTTCTTTAGCAAACGCACAGTACTTACACTACGAAGATATAAATTTAAGAGTGCAGACGGCGCAGTTGTGATTACGATATACCGAGATTATCTCTTATGATCTGTGAATACGACGAATATGGATTTGCTGAAAAGAATATCTGTATGATAGAAAGAGCGCCAGGCATAGTAAAATGTTAGCTAATTGGCGAGCAGAACTGCGGAGGATCGAACGGAATAGCCGTTAGTGGCGTAACCCGTAGAAAAGGAAGAAGGATAAGGGATGCAACGCAGGCCAATTAACCGTCTGCGTTGGCGAAGACACGATCCGGGGGTAAACGCAAATAAGTGACTCGAGGAATTTCCGAAGCTTGGCTCGTCTCGGATCCGAGATGAAGGCATTTGACGAAGCGGAGAGGCGAGCGAGGTCAGAAGGAAGAAGACAAGGCTAAAGAGGCTAGCAGACGAGACTACCGCTGGGTGGAAGAGGAGAAACGGCGAGTTGGGTTTACATTTAATTAATTAGACAGCCGGCGAGCACTGCTGAAAGGAAAAACGAGGGAACATCGGGGGGCTGACAGTGAAACGCGGTTTAAACACGTTTCTTTCATCTCTTCGGTATGCCAGAGACAAGCTGACCGCTCGTTCGCGGGTTGGAAACACGTTCGCGTGAAAGAACGCGTGTGGCTATATGCGACCAGTAATGAAAGTTGCTAATTTTCGTGGTTCGGTCGGCAACGCTGCTCGTTTTTGACATATGTCCGCGGTCCAACCCCTGCAAGCCCCGACGTCGTAATTCGGTCTAGCTTTTTCGACGATCCGCTTGCACCTCGTCGAAACGACGAGTACCCGCGCTTAAATAATTATCGCGGGATTTCGAGCACTGGATTGTCCTTTAGTCTGTTCGTCGGAAACTGTTGTTAAAAGTCTACCAGACCGAAAGTTGGACTTTGAAATACGGGGTTTTATGCGCTTGTAACGAAAATACTGGCCTTTTGATGATTTAACCGGTTCTTCGTATTGTATCGACGCTCTCCGAACTGTCTTTTAAACGACGAAATAGAATTGTTGATTGATCTGCGAAAATTACCGAACATCGAAATTAAATTATTCCAGTGGTATTAAATATGGTAAATCGAGCGATACACTATGCAACGAAGTGTTTTACGAGTGTAACGGAAGGAATAACCGCGGAAAGATAAAACCAACTGAGACTATGTCGTTAAAACGGTAGAATAGTCCCTTGTGTCTTCTTTTCGCGAAACAGTTATACCATGAATAAAGCCACTAGAATAATCGTTGAAGGTAGCAAGGGTCACAGGGCTTCGTTTCTTGGAAATGAATGGCTATATCGCGCGAACACCGATATTCCCGTTTGTTTAGTAGTACTTCCGCAAGAAGTTTCCCGCGATTTGCCGTTAATTTCTTCGCGGCGTTTATTGCCGAAGTTAATGCTCCTTACGAAATTCGCATTACTTTGCGTTTAAGCCGCTCCGTTTCCTTTCCTCTCTCCCTCTCCCTCTCTCACTCTCTCTCTCTCTCTCTCTCTCTCTCTCTCTCTCTCTCTCTCTCTCTCTCTCTCTCTCTCTCCCTGTCTGTCTTTAGTCACCGACCTTTCCTCCTCGTGATTCGAACGGCAGGGTCGTTAAGAACTTTCCCACTGAGCTTTGCGGCTATGGAAACCGATGAGATCGGTCTGTCGTTATTTTCCCCGTGTCGTGTCTCGTTGGTCCCTAATGGATCCAGCATGGCGAAGGGTCAGTCACGGCCGTGGCCGAAACGTTTTGTCTTCCGGATGTTCTTTGTCCTTTTCTCGAGTCGTCCCTGTGACGCGGACAGGCATGCACCGTGAGATAACAATTTCGCGGTGAATCGAGCCTGCCACGGATACCATCGAAGGTAAATCACGCGGAATTATTAGGGATTATTCGTGGCCGACTACGTCTGCTCTTTCGCTAACAGGACCTTACAGCTCTGTGGTGGAGAATCACTTATTTCCGACGATTTCCGAAGCAGTTTCGTCGATTAGTTGGAATTCCAGTTAGAGGGGCACTGGTGTTATTCGTTGTTGATTAGCAGAAGCATAGAAAGCGTTGCATATAGATACAACTATCTTCAGTGTTTAACGATACGTTATTTCGATTATTTCACGCTCAGCGTTGCAAGTCAGAACCTCTCGTCAACAGAGATTAGGTATAACGCATTAACATTTCCTTTACGAAATTTTCACTCAGCAGGAACAAGTATTATTAAAATTTGTGTGCCTATCTCGCGGAATGCCCTCGTTAAATGCGAAATCTAAGACGATGTCGAGAAAGCCTATGGAAAACGAACAGGCTGTCCCATCATTATTTTCCTCGTGTCTTTCTAATGGTCTCAGCAGAGGGGTGCGCCGCACCCTATGGGTAAGAAAGGTCACCACCCTTCGTTCACCAAAAACATTTTGCCTTACGTGTCTTTTTCTACGACTCTGGCGACCTGACCGAGCACAACTTCCTTCAGCATGTCTCTCGTGTTTCATCTCCTCTCTGCATGCTTGGCCGACATCGAACCTCGAGCAGGGGCGAGTTTATACATCGATGGAAGTCATCGATAAAGATTTCCACAGTCCATGTCGGAGTCGAGGGCGTTTGCTCTTACGATGCTTTCGCATTCTCCTTGCCCTCCTTTCCAACCGGTGTCTCTGCGATGCAATTACTTAAAGCAGAGGAATGCCACCCTCTGCCTCGGCCGATGAAAAACGCGTTCTCCCTGGTGGTTGCGCCGCTTAAATCCTATCCATTTGTCAGCTCGCCCTTGGCCACTGGATGGCCTTTTTTGCTTCTGCATCCCCGAGAACGCGGAAAGGTCGCCGACCGTCTCTCACTCCCATAACTTCGTGGGGATTTCTCGAGGATCGCCGAGGACGTTCGACGATGCGGAGATTTCCAGCTGCTGTCCAGAAATGAAAGGTATAAATCATCCGATAGGTGGTCTGGTAGTTACATATATAGAAAGAGGCACACACCTCATCTATTTCATTCGCTTTGATGTATACCGTCAAAGTTAATCCCAAGCTTTGTGTAACTTCACTCGTTAATATCGATGTTTCATGAATTTCTTATTGAAAAAGTCAACATAGTCGCTAATTCTCTAAGTCCTTGTCACCATATCGTTTTCATATATTCAACGTCTTATTTCCTTTTGAATATGGCGTTTAAAATGTCTATACGAATCGATCATTTCGAAATATTCTTGAAAACATTTTTGAATAGATATTTTTCATCTAATAATTTTGTGAGTGGATTTTGAGAATTGAATACGTATTTCTGATTTAACGGTCAACTCTGCATTAGCCGAAATAAAATTGGAACTCGTTGGTGAATCAACTTTGTCGAGAAGCCTGCCCAGTTCCCTTCCGCCAACGTGTTACATAATTGACCAGAGGTTAGTTTTATTCCGATGACAACATGAAGGGACTATCCGACAGACGCTAGTTTTGTCCTGGTGACAACGTGAAGGGACTATCCGACAGACGCGTGTGTCGCTTGAAACGCAGTTGCCAGCACGACGTTTCTGCCAGGATAACCCAATTTGCCTCCCTTTCGTCGAGGGTCGTCGTAGATCGATGAGACCAAGTCCCCGACATCTTCGTGCGTCCCCTTGGCCTTCCGATTCCGAGGAAACGCAGATCTGCGAGCGCAGCGTGCACAACGCGAAGGGTCACTCGACCAATTCGTCCCTCGTGCTTCACTTACAGGAACCGTCACGAGAGGGATTTTGCAGTGAAATCACGTCGTTGTCCATGGAGAGAAGTAAAATTCTGGAATTGGGGAGAATTCGTTGAAAATCGAATTGAAACGAAAAGGCGCAATTGCGAGTGGAAATAGATTGAATCGTTGGTCAGACAGAGATATTCCGCGGGATATTACATATTTGTACAAGTTATTTTTTTCATAAGTATTGAGACATCCGAATTTTCAGGTCATTCTTGATAAGACTATAGAGAAGTACTATAGAGAAATAAATATTTCTAGGCATGAAGATATTTACCTTCAGTTTCGTTTATATATACTCGACCAAATGATGGCCAAACGACGATCTCGTGGAAAAATAATTGATTCGAATAATGAAGTAATAAATTAGTTAGAATTTTACACCTGATTATCTTAATATAATTGATATAATTTGCCATTATAATGTGTTGAATGGTCCCAGTATTAGCTACTGAACAACATTTACTTACAAACCTCTTAATCATAGTATCTATTTAACTTGAAACATTCGATATTTTCCATTTCAGAGCAGTGCAAGGGAAGATGAGAATTGGAAGAAACGGAAACCGAAAAGTGAAAATGATTCACGCGAAGACGAAGTGGCGCCGACACAAATGCGCCACTGGCATCGAACAACATATCCAAAGTGTTCGACGTTGGCATGAGCTTCCATCGTGTCGCTGAACTTTGAAAAATAGTGGTCTTCTTTGTGAAAAGGATATCGTCGACTTGGAGAAACCCGCAGATAAATTTCGCTGCGTCGTCGTCGAGTTATTTACAGTCGAGGCGAGACTTCCTCGAATTCTACGGAAAGTTGGAAATTTGCAAACTGATCATTGGTGACACCGGACAAATAGTTGCTCGTAAAGCTGCGCCAACTTTCTGCACAGGTTTAATTGTTGCCCCGCGCAAACTCACCACGAGTTTCAAGCTTTTCGATCGAAATCAAAGCAAAGAAACTTTTCCCTTCTTCTAGCTACTCTTTGCCGCTAAACTTGCTCCCTCTTCAGTCCAGTTTTAGATGCTTGTGTTACACTCAAACGCATAGTTTTATTCCACGCCCTTCTAGAGAATCGTCCTTTGTAGCCCGATCTTTGATTCTTCTCCTCTCACCAGCCGAGTTCTAGATAGCCTATTTTCACCGAGAGACAAAGTTTTCTGTGTCTTCCGAAGAAACTTCCCTTCGTTAGTCGCTTCTTTGATGCTCATTTCAAAGTAACTTGAGCTCTCCATAACAGCTGCTCCCACTGTCCTGTAATATGATTTCCAACTAGAATTTCGCAGATTAGCCTTTGTGTGCACAATTTCATTTCTAAATTTCTTTAGGAACTGTCCTTTTACGATTCCTAATAAAAATGTGCAAAGATAACATTAAATTTAGGAATAAGCTTCTAAAATGGATAAAAAAGTTATCGATGATAATCGACTAAAAATATCCATTGTAACAATTATAACTTCACTTTACAGTATTTAAAATGTATTGAAATTTAAATCACAATTTCATGAATATTATTTGCGAGAAAGACATAAGTGTTGAAAGTTTTATTAAGAATCCGATCTGACACGTTATTGTACGTACGCATAATTCGAAGCAGTCCTTTCGCTGAAATCGTTTAAAACCGTATTTGTTATGCTACAAGGGAAAATCGAAAATTTAGGGAACGTACCAAAATCAAATTATCGTCGGACATTTAACGCATCGAAACATCAACCGTGAATATTTTGTCTGGCCACGGAAGGGTTAAACTGTTTCATGTTCGTCTCATTGGAATAACGACAATGCTGATGCGGCAGCATTTCGTTTCCATTTGATAGCGAACACGGAGGCATAATTCAGTGGAAAACGAATCGTCGTACGATTCGAACGACAATGTAGAGGGACACGCATCGGAGGCATAATCGCGAAATTCGATTATCGGCCACGGGCAGGATCGCGGATCATCGAGCCTGACAATTAGCGTTGGCCTAACCAGCCGTGTGCTAGAGGTTTAAATTGCCGACTTTAGGGTGCAGAGAGCTGGAAAAATATTTTGGAGTACGGCCGAGGGTGGAGCCAAGAGGCAAAATTACGCGGCGCGCTCGAAATGAATTTACGATGGCTCTTAGCGAGCAATTTCTGGTTGAAAGTTTCGTTGTTTCTCGACTGATTTGTGGCCGTGACCATGGCGCTGATTCGTCGAGCGCTCTTCTCTCGCATGCTCCAAATAAATCATGGATTCAGCATTATCTGCTTCCTTTCTCCTCTTCCTCTTATTACTTATCGACTTTGGCAAAATAAAATTGCAAAAGTTAAGGCAGTTTCCATTGGAATCGTCGAAAATATTTGCCAAAAGTAAAACTTTTACAAGAATCAAGTTTTCAAGGGGAAATTTGGAGCAAATTTTAATTCCTTGATTCGATCAATGACGGTCAGGACGCCAATATTAGTTATTAATCGATACTATTTCCATTAAACATCTGTCTATCCGTTAGAAGGAAAAGAAAATTTAAATCGTTTCGTATTTCTCTAAAATGTTTCCTCCCGACGAACAAAATTTTGTACAGAAAGATCTAAAGGTGCAGCAGCGAGTAACAGTTAAAAATACAATTCTTTATCTGGTGGAGGCAACCGCGAGTGATTTTAGACCTCGGCTTGGGAAAGGGAGAACGCTTGAGAAATTCCTGTCCACCCAAAATTGGAACTGCGCAATACGAGTGGAAAAACAACGCGAGCTTCGTATATTTAGTCGTCAGGCATTTGGTTGAAATTAATCTACGTTTTTTCGATAAAACGAAGCCAACTTCCGGATCAATCAAATCACAATACCGCGGTCGATTCGAAAAATTCTTGCTTGCTAATGAAAATCGCGCCGGATATTAATCGACGTTCGATGAATCGCGGCAGCGAATGAATTCGCTCCACGGATATGATTTTTATTCGTAATAGGACGCAGCATATCGCTGTTACCAATATCCGATGAGATATGTTTCATCGTTGTACGAGCATTTTCTGAAAGAGTAGTAGCGATTGTAAATTAAAAATTCCATTTTGTTCATTCATCTGCAAATTATAAGAAGTACAATATTCCGACTGGACTTAATATTATATATCCTTTCTCGTTTCCTCACCCTTCCTTCTACTTTCTTTGTAATTCCTGTTGCTTTACTTCTTTTTAAAATTGGATCACGCAACGTGTCACATAAAAATTTATGTTCTTACAATTTAACCGACTCAGCGGACTCGCATTTTTCCAGATACTTTCAAAACTACTTTTGCTCCGTTCGAAAGAACCTCCAGGCGCGTATCGTGTCACACCCTTTCCTTCTCTTTGGCCATCCCCCATAAATCCGAGAATTACACGCGACAACGTCACCTTTGTTCTGACCCGAAAGGACAGCAAATATTTGTCAGCGATCCTCGCAGTCGTGATTCTAAAATACGGTCACTTGTAAGTACTTTACCCGAGGCCCACACTGTAACTGGTCCGAGTTTCCACAAAAAAGGATATTTGTCGTTTTTCCAACTAACCACGCTAGATACACACAGTGCAGATGTCTATCTAAATAGCCATGCCCGACCGTTGACCGACTTCCTGATAATTAGCGACAATATGGTCCATTTTTCCTTTTATCTCGCGTGATAATACCATTTTGTTCAGTCCGTTGTACCCTCTAATTTCGTAGTTCCCTTTCGTTGGCCGTATATTCGGTCTCGTGCTCTTTTTTCCCGTGGTAGTTCGCGCCAGTTCGTTCCCCGCGGCGTTTTATCGTGATAATTGCTCGATTTATCGCTACCGTAAATTCCTCCGCCGAAAATTACTGGTCGCGAACACCGGTGATTATCCTCGCTTCCGGTCTCGTCCGCGATGGGGATGCATGGTCCGACAGTCGGTTTAACTGGCCCTCCAGGGAACCGATTCGATTATCTTTCCACGGAGCCACGATATCGATGGGAAGATCGTACTCTACTTTCCCTTTTTTCCTCTCGTTATTTCCAGTTCGAGACAACGTTACTGCCGATATTCTTAAATCTTCTACGCTGATAACATCTAACTCCTTGACGGTGTAATAAAACGACGAAGGATTCAGAGCTAACGATTCAGAAAATAATCGACCTGTTAACCGATTTAATTACTACAAACATCCGTGACTACAAAGTAAAAAAGATTAGTTAGAATAAATTAGTTTCGGTCGCGACAAGTTCAGTTCCTACGATTGTAAGGAAATTGTACGGAATGATAGCATTTTAAAAAGTAAACTAGGTCACATTGAAAATTCTTGCGGGTTCTCGTTTTAAGAGAACAAGAAAGCTTTCCCGGAGGTCAGCCCTCGCAAGTATTTCTCCCAATGGAAATCACCCAAAAAGAAACACGTAGAAAACATTCTGAAATATTGGGATAGGACCATATAACATCACCTAAAGGTACTTAAAGTGGTTATAGCTTTTCAAGTCTATTTAAAGATCGAGCAGGATACCGGCACCGTTCATCTACTGCAATTCAAGGCCAGTTAAAGATAAAATAAAAACGAAATTGATTTAGCCATTATTTATTATTTAATAAGAGACTACCGATGCGTAACCATCGTGATCAACCCACCGTATTTTCATGGAATGCAGTTCTGGCAGAATGTGGGGTTTCGTGAAGTCCTAAAAAAAAAGAAAAAAAGCGAACTACCCGGCAAAGTATTTGGAATATTCGTTGGTGTAACGAGACTCATGACGTAATCCTTTAATTAACGGTGCCGATATTCCTGGAATTCTCCGAAGGGTGGCAAGAAGCGAAGTAAATTTGCCGCATAATTCCATGGTCGAACGATCGGTCCCCTCTGTCAGCGAGACATCGCTTATAAGAATTGTCTCGTTCGAGAATATATCCCGTAACAAGCACGGGACACGGATCTGAAGAGGCTTCGGAAGCGTGCTGGCACAATATCTACCACGATATATCTGGCCATGGGCCGTGGCTGTCTCTTCGCGGCCTGACCGGCCATTATATTTACCAGACTGCCACCGGGGATGAAGGTAATTGCCGAGACTGAGCGCGACCAGACCTAAACCTCCTCGCTCTTCTCCGCCGTAATACCGTTATTTTTATTAAGTTTTTCTACGGTCCGAAGTAACTCATATGGCGAGCGTCTGCTGAGGAGGGACACGAGCGATAAACCAGGTGACAAACACCGGTGTCGGGGCTAAGAAAACAGATGGGAAAGCGAGAAATTGTGAAATTCTTTGAGAAATGAGTTTCTATTTCGTAAGAGGACTATTACAAGAAAGTGGAAACAGGATTCCATTCGCAAGAGTATAGGGGGAAGAATATAAGTCACATTTCCTGTCATTTACAGGGGAACGGTTTCAGTATTCGGTACGATGATACGTATTTTCTCATTTTCTACAAAATTGAAGAAACAAACTGTTTAACGCTGAAAGGATTAAAAGACGAATAGAGTAATTCTAAATATTTGAGATGTTTAATCAGCGAATATGCGATTTTATCTAGCAAGTTAATTTCTTGTTGATTGTTGCAGCCGATTCTATGATATATAATATTTCCGAGGCAGACAGAAAGAAAGGAGAGTCGGAAGCTGATATGCGTCGTAATAAAAGGCGGCGACGTCATGATATAAAGCGGCGAAATTAAACGAAAGAATTAGTTTTTATGAAAGTCCTCGAGGACCGAGGTAAGCGTTATTGCATGTTTACGACACCGTCCGACGCATCTCGGTCTTTGTTAGCCTCGACTTTTGCGCTGAGTGATGCTTCTACCAACGGGGATATTTAATTCCATTTCGTATTTAACGTTTCAACATTGTCTAAAAATGATCTTGAATCTCCATCACCGCTAAAAAACGGAAATTAAAAAGGAGATCTCCTCGAACTTAATTCATTTAAAAGAGAATCAATGGCGCATACTTCCATCAAAGAATTCAATTACGGACTAGTCAATCGATGATCCTTCTCGAACCAACCTGTTCATTCAATGATCGATATCCCGGTAGTGATTCTAATCGATCCGATCGATCTAATTGAAAGCGAGATTGCTTGAAAAATTAGCAAGCCGGAAGGAAGGAAATTTCGCTATCGATCGACCCTTCTCTCGCGTGAAAAGTCCCAAATGAACTCGAAACCGACAACGGTATTAATTAAAGGGAAACTTTTTTAACTCGACCGCCGCGTGAGTGGCCCCCGAAAAACTGGCCGACTCTCTCTCTTTCTCTCTCTCTCTTTACCCTCCCGTCCATGAATAATAAATAAAACGTCGGCCGAGCTTTATCATAAATGTTACACGCAGACGCACTGAATATTTACTCGTGCCGCATTTCGCCGGGGATAAAAGGGAACGCAGACGAAAAGAAAACCGTAAGGAAGAAGAAGAAGAGGGGAAGAAACAGAGGGTGAGGACCGGCGGTGATTTATTTTGGAAGAGGCACGGGGCTCCTTTTGACCCCTCTCGAGGCGATCCTCCGAGAGAAGTGCCAGCCAAGGAGTCGCTTCTACAGGTGTGGCCATTAATTCGGCAAAATTGTGGAAAGTACGAGACAAATCATACTAGGGCGTAACTGTCTCGCCCTCGTATTTGTCAACTACCTCTCCGTAGGGCACAAGATCCTCTTGGATTAATTAATCGACCTCTTCGCGCGGTAACGTGTGAGATTCGTCTTGTCGAGGGTTGAAAAGTAAATAGAAAGACTTAAGAAAATTTCTAACGAACGTACTGTCGGACCAATCTCCTTAATCCACCCCAACCAACCCTTGTGGAGTAACGATTATTAACAGGGTTCAACCCCAAATTTCTAAAATTAAACAAAAATTTAGGAACGAGGGGAGAAATTTGTACGTGTTTCATTATTTTTTAAATCTTCCCGATAAATTATGAATAAACGCGTGTCAATGTTCAAACTTTAAAAAGAAATCACTGTCCATAAGAATACTATACACCCGTTAACTTATCCGTAGAAGCCGGATTTTTATGCATATTCGTATTTGTGAGAATGAAATTGAAAAAATAGAATCTCGGTGGAAAATTGTTTTACTTACCGAGTATTACAAAAAGCACTATACTTCCCATATTTTACATAACTTTTCGTATTACGTGCATTCCGTGTAAGTTTACAGTTTCAAATTTCCTATAAACGCAAAAAATTCGCAGTCTACTTATTAATTCCGAGTTTCTTTAAGAACGCTCCCGATTCATCTTACCCCGGTGGAATGTTTTCCTGCGATCGCCACCCTCGCGAAGAAACTTCCATCTTGCTCTCTAAATCCAATACGCGCGCATTCCGCGAAATCCTTAGCGACGACGTCACGATCTATTCCGAAAGAGGAAACGGCGGATGGTATTCCAGTTCGTCATCTAGCCCCTGGGTCACCAGGGTCGGTCGTGGACGAATTCCTCGACCGTTCGTCGAAGAAGGAACTCGACTGCGTTTACAGCGTTTTGGCTATGGGTCTGAATTAATCAACAGCGACAGCGTCACGGAAAAAGCTGGCTACCAGGCCCGTAATGAAATTGTCCCAACGCACAATGCCGGCGGCTGCTTTAGAAGAGACCGTTCATCGTCTCTGACTGGATTCATTAGGCGGTATTCGAGCGAATAGCAAAATGAAGACCCCTCCAAGTGCCACCCGGAAACATTCTCAACTTGAGCGCGGAAGGCAACGAGAGAGTGAGAGAGAGAGAGAGAGAGAGAGAGAGCTGTCGAATTTCGACTTCCTTTCCGGTTCTCTCTTTTCTGAGGATTAGCCAGACTTTCTCAGAGAAACGTATATACGAACATATAAGTTACTGTATAGTAATGCACTATAGTGCGCGACTCTACAGAAAGAAAGTGCTTGTTTCTGTCGGAAAGTTATTTAGCGACAAATCGACATATTGCAACCGTTAACATTGAATTATATCGCATTACGGTTATTTCGGTGTCGGTAGCGAAACCACTACATACCGTTCCGGAGATGTTACGATAAAAATTCTTTTAACTGATCCTCTAAAATTCTCAATTATTCTGGACGTTACAAGTATCTTCGTCCGAACTTCTCCGTCGAGTATCAATAATCTCCTATTGCTTCAAACTTACTAACAACACCCTACACCTTCGGCTTTAAGCATTTCATCGAGATACCTCGGTCAGTAGCAGTCGAGGGTTAATAATTCTTTTTCCTCCGTACAAAGTACGAAAGTTTCAGACGCTCCGAAATACCTGGCGTTCCTTTAAAAAACCATAAAAAAAGATTACGGAGACGAATGGATAACGGAATGCGTTATCTTCCGAGGGATCCCCGGCCGGTTCGCGCAACGACTTCCTGTGACGATGGCGTTTCCGTTGGCCAAGTTGGAGCATGAGATAGGGAGACAGTATTTAAAAAGGATAGCTTGCATATTCATGACGCTGCGGCGTTACAATTAAAGACGCATCGAGCGAAGCCGAAAGCTTAATTATCCGCGAGCCAAGGGCTGAATCGGTTTGAGGATGAGATTACAGTAATCTCTTTCTGCTTCTCTTTCTCTCTCTCCTTCTCTCGTCATCGTTAAACGAGAAAAGTTGCTGTTCGTTAGCGAGTCCTAAGCAGAGAGTTCGAGTGCCATCGAACCGAGAAGAAGCTGCGTGGCTGCGTGGCTGCGTGCCGGTAACGACGCGCATCGTTAACGATCGGATACGAACGGAGTCTCGCGTCGGAAAGGGATATAATGAACTCGAAACCCGATATATCGAAACAATACCTCTCTCGGCACGACGAGGGTAACATTGAAAATCCTGTTTCGCTGTTTCCATCAATAAGCATTTGAAAATAACAAAGGGAATCTCATAAAACTCTAAAAAATATGTAAATGTATTCTTAGAATACGTCACGTATCTAGTACTATCAGTGACACTTCATAAGACGCAGCGTATCGTTAATCTACAATTACATCGAGTCTTCATATGGTAAGCTATAAATTCAGACTTAAATTCATCGAAGTATCTCAGAGTCCTTTTACAAAAAAATGAATATACACGTTTCTATATCACCATAAAATAGCCTTTGGAGATTGTTAATCTCGTCGATAAAAGATTCTAGAAAATATTCCTTATTTTATAAATATCTATCTACAAGTATCTAACGATTTCTGATAATCGTGATCCTTGGGCTCACACAATCTAAAAATATATAATATCTCGCCCAACTTAGACTTATTCGATTTTGCGTAAGTGTATTTCCACAGTACACCGATATTTACATGAACAGGAGCTTTGTAAAATGGAACAAAAGGAAAGTAGCTACAACTCGTTCGTGCAAAGGTCGTAGATAAACCATCCCCTCTGGCTCGTCAACTTTTACAAAGTTAGGAGTGTTAACAGTAAATTTGGCAGCGTTCGTGCGATCCTCGGCAACAACTTTATGACCGGGAACGTATCTATCCCCAAGTGAAGTCGAGTGAAGTCTGCGGCACTCGTGAACTCATTGCGAGGTAAAGGCCACCCCGTAGCGTGGGGTGGGCAGCCTCGTAAAATGAAATCAATTCCAGGGGGAGGAAGGTCGACGTTAGAGGCCGGATATGGGGGCAGTTACGAGATCGGGGGAGCGAGTCATTTGCGAAACAAAAGTGAGCCGCTTATATAAACGCCGTTTACGAACCTGCTCGTCGTTTCGTTGTTTAATCTGGCTCGCGATTCCATCCTATTCGATTTCAACCCATATCGACAAAACGTCGAGTTAAAAACGTTTCTTGCATTTAATCTTTGGCGTTCAATTTTTACAAGTTGCTTATTATATTGTAACTTAAATTGCAGTACTATAAGCCATTTGACGTTTGTCTCGAGGTTGCTGTCCGAATTTTGTTCATCCAGTAGCAGAATCCAATGTAACAGTGATGAAATTTCGCGAAGAATATTTTGAAAAAGATGCTTGCAAGTTTATTTTTTCTTATTTCTCTTTTTATGAATAAGTTACCAAGTATTCAAAACAGCGTTGAAAAATGTACTTTCCTGCCGAATAAAATTCCACCTCTCAAAGGTACCGTAAGAAATTTAATTTCGGACCGTCCCAATTGCTCGATACAAATTCTCCAGCCAAAGCTCCGCGTGTGTGCAGAGGGACTCGAGTCTACGTTTAAAATAGGAAAAGAGGAAACGATTATAATACGATAAAGTTTTAGACTGTTCTCGTCGTTCCCACGACGACGCGACGTCCACCCTCTGGCTCGTAAAATTGAATTCAGAAGCGGCCTCGTTTCAAAGGGCGGAAGTTGATTTTCCGAGTTAGCCGGCCAGAGTGACAGGCAGTCGGAACTCGAACACGGAAGAATGGAGATCTTTGGTGAATTTGGGCATACTAAGGAGTGGTTGGACCATTGCCAGCTACGACGATTTGCGAGGGGAGCTACGTTCCCTCGACGAATTATATTTCGTCCGTTTAAAAAACAATTTTTTTCCATCTCGAATAACTACTATCGATTTAATACAAATGTACACGTTGTCATCCATTTGCCGATCATGCGCTATTATCCTAGCGGCACCAGCTGGCCAGAATTTCGAATGAAACGGAATCCAATAGGTTTCGTTCGGGATCGAATTAATTTGGAGAGGTTCGTTTCGCAAGTCGAATGAAACAACCGGAATTAAAGGCGTCCCGTTTTCTTCTCCCCAGGCAATTTCGTCCCGACTATTCTCGAAGAGGGAAGGAGGAAACAACTTCTCGTGGAGAAGCTGCACGATTTGCCGTGCGAATTCAAATCGGTCGTCGTTGGCCGAATGACAGCGTAAACAAGACGGAAGCCTCGTAACGCGCGCGTGACGGACATACAAGATGAGTGTGTTGCGAAGGAGCGAGCAGGTTCCATGGACCCTCGACCTTCGAGGGTCTACCAAAGGTCTTCGTTTGATGTCGAGCACGCTAAACCTAACCCGAAACTAGGGGAGCAGCGAACGATTCGCGAGTTGAAACGTTATATTCATAAAGCATGGCTGCAAATATTTGTCGAAACGCAAACAATATTCCAATTTATTCTCGAGACTACGCAAATTTATGAGATCCATATCGGGTGTATTTATATGTATGTACATAAGAGTAGTCCTATTTATTCTTAATCGCACCTTATGTATCAAGCGCTACTACGAAAGATTAGAAGTTTGGCAACATTCGTTTTCTTGTTCAAATTGAAAACGCCAAAAGAGGGAGAAGCGAACTTTTTCTAAACTCGTTTCCTACTACGTGGTACCATCCCAGAGGTCCTACTTATCGCAGAAACAGTTTCACCGAGGCTGGCAGCGATGTGGAAGAATGGGAATGGGAGTCCCTGTTATCGACATCCCTTTGAGTTGAGCGATACAACCGAATAAGAGACGCGGCACGGAAGCAAATTCACCGCGGAAGAGGAAACTTCGAAGGGACTCTGTCCTTCGATACCGCGACAGAGTCAAAGTAAACGAAACGCCGCGTGCATGTTCCCTTTACCCTCTTCTTCCCTTTGCTTTCTTACGTCCAATCCCCTTGCTCACTGGGTCAATACCGTTTTATCTGTCGTCTGTTCGTCTTTGGATCGGCGCACCCTGTAGCCATCGCGCGCGTTTCTTTCTTTCCACCGCGGGTGTTTATGCGGGGCACGGCGCCCGCGTCGATTCAATTCCTTTTTGGGGCAGCCTCGAGATCCGTTTTCTCCTCAGCCACCGGTCCACCGCGCTCTTTCACCCAGCTTGTGTACAAAGGAATTCGGAAAGGTGAGTCGTTTCTGGCCTTTACTCTCGAGGATTCAGCTTTTATTCCGGTTTTCTTTGAATCTTACCGTTTCCCGGACGAGTTGATTTTTTCGAGTATTTTTTCCTAGAATTTTCGGATGCACCGACCTCGGCTATACGAAGATTCGTGTTTGGAGACGAGAGGATTTAGAACGTTCAAAGTGCATTCAGAGAAACAGAGACTTTTGCGTCTCTTTTGCATAGAACTCGTACGAGGATTTTGAGACATAGTGGTTCTCTAGAAAGGAAGAATCATGCAGAAAGCTCTAGAGAACGAATGATACGTAACTCGAAACTCGATAGTCTACCCGCTTATATCATTTTGTTCGTTGTATACTAAATATCGTAAAGTGTATGCGTGTTGTATGCATCCCGTGGCTTTTTCATCCTTAGAAACGTCACAAAAGCCTAGGAACCATAAATCCGTTAATTGTGAGCCTTGGCCGTAAAGTTGAAAAATTCATAAAACACGAATTTCGGCTTCCGAGAGGATTATTTATCCTAGTAATCTTTCTTTCTCCTGATTTTATCCCCGTTCATGGTGGAGAAAAAAAGACTAAGTATAAGAAAGTGATACTTCCGTCGAGGCAGGTCGTACATCACCGAATAATGGTAAATTTATACGAACGTTTAATCGTCGTAGCCGACGTTAGCCGCGCTCAGTCGACTTATCGAAATCAGCACATTCCGGCCCCGTGATCAGAGTTCCTTTGTTCCTGGTTCTGTACAACTTCCCGCTGCCTAGGAGGTCGCCTCGGGTTACGAGCAGAGAACATTCGGTGGCCCCCTTTCGCCTCTCCGCATTAATTTATGGCGCCGTAAAAGAGCAGGAGATTGTCTTTGCTCTCGCGCCCTCGGTGGTTTGCCCACGACGTTTTTACGAGTCCTCCATTGTCTCGGCCGAAACGAACGAACGGTGCCAATTTTCGGCAAACGCGAGTCTCCATTCTCTTCATCGATCTGTCACTACTTTAACAAACCGTGTCGTTCATTTCACTTACGTCTTACGTTCTCAAAGCGAAATAACCATCGTTGAAATTATACTGCGAAAGTTTTTCGGTATAATGTGAATTTGTATCATAGTCTCTAAGGTCTTTCAAATCGATGTGTTTTTCTTTTTTTAGGTATTCGTCTGCCTCGAGGATTCTATAAAGTCCACTATCTATCGTCGACCGAGAATGTAGTTACGTGTTTAAAATAGTTAAGTAAGCGTTATGCGATACACGTTCATCCCATATCTGGTCCATTCCTTATTACAAGAATGCCTTGAAAATGAAAATTTTATATTAAAAATTCGAATATAGCTAACGTCTATTGTGTGAATCGTGATTGCAAAACCGTGAGTTTCACCTTACCAAAACGGTACCGAGAAGGATCTAATTTATAGCCTCGAGTATCTCTGTTGCTTGCTCTAGGTTAGGAAACCAAACAGTCGCTTCCGACCGCTTCACGCGATCCAAGCTACGTTTGTTTAGACCCTCAAGATAATATCGAAGCTTAAATTCGCCAGCTGCGACTTTCTCTGCCCCGGCGAACAAGGCAGGGAAGGAACCAACGAAGAAAGGAATGGTGGTAACACGATCTTATTCTTCCTGTCGAAAATCTAACCTCGGGGGTAATTCTCGGGGCTGACGTTTCCGACGGTGAAAATTAAAAAACCGAGAGAAAGAACGAGAAAGATGAGGGAGAGAGGAATTCAATCTCCGGGGATCAGCGAGGCGTACGCGCACGTCGTGGCCGCGGGATCAATTCCTGCGTGTCGTTCGTTGCCAGAAACGAGGGTAAATGCGCGCAACCGCCTCTTTGTTCCGACCGATCTCCTTCGAGAACATCGAGCGAATCCCTCGAAGCGAGACAGAATCGAGATACGCTCGTCTCGACCCGGTTGGAGAGTCATTGGGGTGCCAGTTTGAATTATAGCTTCGTAAATTCAAAGACGTAACTCGAGAACCACTGGGTACCTCCGTCTTAGTCCGCCCTTGGACCGGAATAACGGGCGATGCCCAGCGCTGTGACGCACAGTGTTTAAAAATGGCTGTCTGCGAAGAGATCGTAATTTTCATGTTATTTTTTATTCTCAATCCTTGTTTTTCTTCAAGATTTTTAATCCGAATGCTACTCATCTATGAATATTATTTAAATGCAGTAATGAGCATACAAAAGTCATTAGTTTCAAATGTATTAAAGAATATGCGTTAGCAATCGACGATTCTTCTTCTCGTAAAACACGATATTTGTGGTGAATTGTTTCGTGTATCGTGGATTTCACGGAGAAAAATACGATCTTTGTTTCCCTTCGTAATTTCGGTTAACAGCATCGAGCATCTGGATCGATACACGATTAAGGAAAAATCAAGGGCGAGTCGGTGAAATGGCCCGGAACTGATAAAAATGTGTCCATTCCCTGGCACCACCGTGTACTACCCTCTTTTTCACCGGTCCATCGAGTTACGGACGAGCCTGAAACTTTTTTGTTAATTGGAAGAAAGTGTCCCGACGATGGGGCGTTCTACTTGGCAAGTTTTCAGCGAGGGGTGATTGTTAAAGGATCTCTTTGATATTAAATCTATAGAGAGATTGAGAGGAAGAAGGAAGGTAGAAACGTGTGTGCCACGTCGGAATTTTTAAGAATTCTCGAATAGAGTGGGTGGCTTATATCGATAGGTGGGTAGCTTATGCAGCTACGTTGCAACAAAAATCCTTATTTTATTTTATATTCAGCGAGTGGAAACATTTCAGCAAACATTGTTATTGTGTGTACACACTGCAATTCGAAGGACTTCCGCCAGACAGAAACTCGTAACATAGCCTATTTATCCCTACGATCGATACAAGAATACAAATAACAATTTGTAAGAATCGAAAGGATGAGCAGACCGTTCGTCGTCTCCGAAGAATCTCCATGGAATATCTACTGACGCAACAGAGAAGATACAACGACCAGGAATTTCATCGCCGCGTCGGCGTTCCTGGACGTCCAAGAAATCCAGCCAATAATCAATCTCGTGACTGATTCCACGATATTAATACCGCGTGTTACGTTTTATTCTCCCCTTTTTCCTTTATTTCTGCGAAAACCAAGGGTTCCTGATAAAACGAAGGAAGGTTGCCTAATAAATAACCAAGAGGAAGACCTCACGGTTAGGTATCCCAATAAAATCACCGTTACCCCGAAAAATATAATAACCCCGCGGTGATCCACGTCTGGAGATATATCGCCGGTGTATCGGTGATGTTTAAGCCGGGCACAGCGCTAAGAGTTTTCTCGTGGCAATAAATTCGGCGAAGGTGGAGGGTCTGTCCAATCGGCTTGTCGTGTAGTCAACGTCGCATTACGACTTTCCGCGAAAGAGGTCGGCCGGAAATCACGAGAGGGTGCCGGCCCTTTCCCACGCGGATATCCGTGGATATCTAGCCGGTGAAAGTGGCGTCACCCACTTTCACGGGCCGCTGCCAGGCAACTGGATGCTCTCCGGCGTATCTTTCAACTTCTGTTCGCCTCTCCACCTCCGCGAAGATATACGGTCTCGTGACAACGGTTTCTCGTTAGACTGACACGCACTTTCTTTTCGACTTCCGCCCTCGGATGCTCTCCGAAGAAGTTTCAGACAACACTCATAGAGCGGAGGGAATTGGAAAAGGTTTTTGGAAATATATGGGGATAGCGCGATCGAAGTATTTATCGATTATGTTGGAAATATACCTGAAGGTGGCAATGATGTCATCCGATGGATGTTACTGTCTGTAGAGTTACGCTGTTCAATTGCTATGTCAATGATGTTTCAAAGAAATAAAGCTTTAGCATAATTAGCATAATGTACAAATTTAAAGAAATTGTTACCTCGTAGAAGGATGGTTTTTCCACCGTTAAAAATATGAGAATAATCGTGCACGAGTAGAAAAGCAGTTTTGTTATCGCGATATCAACGGGGAATTAGAAGACTAAACGTTTCGCGGAAACGAAATTTATTAGTCGCGTGCGGCCGACAGTTTGCGCGATTTCGGGGTTGACAGGCCAAGTAATTAAGGAAGTCCCTCGAGGGGGCGAACGGTTCTTTCGTGGGTGCTGGTGACATGAGGTCAATGAGATATTTTCTTCCCTTTAATTATAATTACGAACAGCTATGGCGCGCGAGAGAGGATGCTCCAAGTTTAATTGAACGAGCTCCGCCCAGAAATCTCGGCGACCGTTCAACTTCTATCCTGCTTCAAGCTTAAACAGCAATTAAACCCTGCTGGATCGCCGCTGGGAATAAACACAGGCATCCAGCGAGCCGATGATTGTGTCAATCGCTAGCGACAGGTAAAACTGCCTGGCTAAGGAGAATCTTTCCACGGAACAACGTTAATAACTCGTGATAACTCGTGAAATAGATATTACACAGGATCACGAAAATGGTTGAACAATCGTGAACACCCTTGGAAACATATCGTGTATGCTGTATGTAACATTCTGTAGATACATTTATATGTAAAAATTACATGATACTTATCGCAAGTATGACACTCGACTATCACGATTATATCGGTTCAAAATTTACAAAAATTTTATGCTATGGAAATGAAACGTACAATCTAATAAAATACGTTTCATTGGAAAATAAAGGTATGTACAAATACTTGTTGTTGTCACTGTATATACATAGCATCGCGCTATCATAACGTCATCGTGGACTATACAACGTGTCCTTAACACAAGGTTTAAAAGGATGGCGTTTCTAGAGTTGCAACGATAAAGGGAGAAAGCTGACTGATCCGTGGAAAACACGAGGTCGAGACAAAGCTAAGTGTATCGTGACAGGAGAATTTATCAGTTGCGTGCGGCCGACAGTCGGCGTGATTCAGGAGCGACCGGGGTAAATAATTAGAAGAGTCCCGGGGTTCTTGCGTGGATGCCGCTGGCACTGGGTCGAAAAGGCGAACAAAGGTCCAGAAGAACGGTTTCTGAGCTTTCGTCGACCATCGAGACAGTCGGTTTTACGAACGAATCGCGAACTAGTAGGGTGACACTGGCGGGAAGGGGTGTGTTTTTTTTGGCCAAGAGGAAAAAAGCTGGAGGAAAGAGGAAGGAAAAGATTTCGTCTCGATTCTCGAGGAGAAAGAAGCAATGCACCGTGGATACGGAAAATTGCCTTTAAAAGACACCAAGTTGCTTTTAATTAAAAACTTAATTAAAATTGTACCTGAAATGTCCCAGCCATTTTCCAACTTTGCTGCACTTCGGACCGTACATACGTAAGAATACTTTCGCACTTTGGCCAAGAACGACAAAGTAGCGACGTATATCTTAAAAGCAATCTTAAGACGACGATACTGAGGATCTTTTAATGTTTTTTGAAGAGCTTCCTACGACTTTGAATCACCTTTGTCTGATCTCAATTGATTTTCCACGTTCTCGCTTCCATATTATCATTTCTATCGTTTTCATTACTTAAACACTGGGAACATTTTTGAAGCGTCTTTGAGCAGTTTAGAAGTGAAAAGACTAGCACTAGAATTACCAAACTCGACAGGATGGTGAAATCCAAATTTTGTTGTACCTTTGGCACGATTAACGTTAACTTCTATGGGGAGTTCTAGTTGATTTGTAGTTAATTCTCGTTACGATTCTCTACATGTTGTATATTTATTATAACACATCATATATCGGCATCGATGTTGAATTTTAAATAACTCAAAACTATGACGGCATCGAGAACAATCTCATAAATCCTTCTCTATACACAATCTTCTAAAAACGATTCACGACAGCGTGTCTTCACACAGAGAAAATACATTGGTGGTAGCGTTTGAAGGCTCGAGAAAACACTTCGATCTGGCAGAAATAATGGCGGTGCTTGGTGGATAGACGAGAAAAGTCACCCTCTTGTCTCACACGCGCCTCAGTGCGTCGCGGTCCCAAGATCGTGTCGAAAATCTCGCGTAAATCAGCTCGGAGGAGGTGAGATCTAGCATAAATCTTGACCGCGGTATAGCCACGACCCGCTTTCACCCCCAAACGGTTGGACGCTGTCGGGATTTATCGACGTCCGGGTCGCAAGAGTGAATTTTACATATCGATCACGGGCAACCCTCTGCGCTTTGAATACGTTCGAATTCATTCGAACCTCGGCAGGGCAGAAATGAAACGCAGGGACGACGGAGTACGGGGGAAGGGTTTGTTATCTGTTGTGGAATGGCCAGGGTTACGTACACAGCGACCAGAATTACTTTCATTCGTCAAGCTGTCGGCCCTTTCCTAGCGAAAGTTAATTCCCGTTTAACGCGGTGACCTTCCAGTCGATTCCTCGATTCTTTTTCAGCATGAAATTTCGTACTACTCGACGTCTTGCTTTAGAACATCGAGTCACACGTGTTACGTGTAGATTATCTTTCTTGAATGACTACAATCTTATCGAAGGGATATCGTATTGGATTATTTAAAAATTTCATAGCGCTGTATGTACCTTTATGATATACTGCTATTAGTTGACTACCAGAAGCAGCAATTAAGGAAAAAGATCTATTATCGATCGCAAGAAACACCTTATATTTCGACATAAAATGGCTAAGATCAGGCTAAGATCAGCAAACAAAATTATAGGACAAGTTAATCATTTATAAGCCAAGCGACGCTACAGATATAATGAGAAAGCCGAAGTACTCCCCAAAAATGAAGTCTTTTGCCCATCGGTATCCTTGAATTTACAGGAAAATAGTAAACAGCAGCTTGGGATTACTTCATTGATAAGCAGAGGAAGCAAGACGGAGACAGACTGTATTAGTTGGCTCATGGTAACGAAAAAGGAGAAGAATCGAAAGGAGAAGCAAACCCGGTTGACTAAAATGCGGCGGTCTGGGTCGAGGACATCGATGCGTTGGTGGCTATCCTTTATTTCCCCTTATTTCCTATAAACTGGGATAAGCATAAAAAATAGTCTAGACGCATTCTGTATAGTTAGCATACAGCAAAGGACCGACCCCGTGATCGATACAGAAGAGAAGCCCAGGGCCGTACACGCGATGGATTCGAAAGAACGGGTGCCCGACATCCAGTCTGGCTCGTCGACAAAAAATAGACACGGACGATGCTGTTTGCACCGCAGAATGAGACGCATCGATAGCAGGAAAGGTATGTTCGCGTTACCAAAATGTCCAAGCATCGCCCTTCCCGTTACTTTCTTTCCTCTTTTACCCTTTCGTTTTTGCGTTTTGACGAGTAGAAACTAGAAGAGGTTGGAAAGTTTGCTTTCTGACGGACGCGTGATTGGTGTGGTTTTATCGGAACGGAAGCAGAGGATATGACAGGTATGGAAAGGCGAGTTGGTGAAATTTTTGAAGGGGTCGATACTTCGAGGCTATCTGTTACTTGCATCTTGGCTACTCTTTTCTGCTTTTTTTTTTTTTTAATAAATTGGATGCTCGTTTTAGTGAAAACAGGTGATCGATGAATAGGATGTTTAATATTAATATCGTAAAATTCACGAAGGATGATTTTCTTAACGCGTCCGTCGTTTTCGACCGAATTTACGAGATGCATAGAGTGCACGTAAATCAATTTATAAATCATACGATCCGTCGCGCGTCGATTCGACGTTATACAAAAGGAATCGCGATTTACGGCTCGCTTGGTCGGAATGAAATTTACGTGGCGTTCGACGCGCGTGCCCGCTCGAAAATATTTTACAAATGACGATTGATCTCATGCATCCGGCGCGTTCGTAATTGATTGCATCCCCCGGAAAAAAATTCGCTCAATTCTATCGATTCTAGTATTGTTCAAGCTCCGTGATCTGTTGCGATTTTTAAAGACCATCGTCCTGAATAATTCTACTCGCTGTCTTACTCGTGTTGTTTTTATATTGTACGTATAACGGATATACTATACGGTATCGATAATTTTAAAGTTTTCGTTAAAATCAATTGCAATTTAATTCATAAAAATTCCACAACATCTCCATTTCTGTTCTCCGAAACAGCAACGAAAATTCAACGAGCCGCACGAACGAGTAAGCGAATGAATCGAAGGGACGGGAGAATAAGGCAGTTAGCGAAGATCAAGGCAGCGCGTTATCAGCGACGTCTGGGCGAGGTAAACGCGCAAAAACCATTTAATCGCCACGCCATCGATCACCGTCGTCAGATTAAAAAGAAAATTGCTTCGAAGGAACTCGTGAAAGTTGGAGTATCCTTCTTGCCAGACAAAAATGAGTCCTTGCTTTCAGTCAAAGTCAACGAAAAGAAAAAAAGGAGAGAAAGAGAGAGAGAGAGAGAGTGGGAGACAGACAAACAGAAATGAAGGAAAAAGCGAATCAGTGATAAGGAAGGGGAATGTTTTATTTAAAAATATCGACAAGTACCCTTTAACTCTGTCTGAGGGATGAAAGTTATCGTATAAATGGCGGCGCTCGATTTGGCACGCTCTTCTACTATCCGTTGAGTTCATCGATTTCAGGATTTCGGCTGATTATACGAGAGTTCGCGGCGGTCTAACAGTCTGCCGGATTTTCGCTCTTTTTTGCCGCTGTTTGCTCGAAGAATGTCGTCGAGCCGAGCCGGATCATAAGGCAGGTTTAACCTGGCAGTTCTCTTACCCGTGTTTGCTCTACGATAATTCAGCCATATTTGCCCAGACGAGGCGAACTTCCAGCAAGGAGCAGACGAATTATTAGCCAGGAACAAAGCGCCTGTTTTCCGCCAACTTTCTCTCTCTATCTCTCAATTTTTCCTCCCTTCCGTGGAACAAGTGTGCTGGCTTCGTTTCGTTCGCCAACCCTTTATTGTACCTCGAGATTATAATTATGACTTCATCATAGTGGAATCGGCAAGCTGTGTCGGTAAAATAGATGTTGAGTACGCGACTCGTAAGTAATTAGGTGGGAGATTGACGGATCGATTAGATTTTGTTTAATCCATTAAAGACCAAGCCCGTTCGTAACATGATCACGATAGTCGTGTTTCGTTATAGCGCTGTTACAGTGCAATTAAATTTCAAAATGTTTCGTATAAAGTACGTACATAACACTCACACCGTATGTTATTTTTCGAAACTGACAAAATTTTATCCTGCATTTTCGACTTATTTTCACGCATTGAATAATCTCCTGTTTAATCGAGAATTAGTCAAATTGCTCAAAAATGAAACTATCAAAGCATGATTTTCCTGATTTTGCGTGTGTTGCGTATTTAGGCCTATAACATATTCATCCAAAGTTTCTACGAGTCTATTTTCGTCAGCTGTTGTATATTCACACCTTTGCCCTAACGTCTTCTCTTCCAGAAGTGAAATGGCACTCCGTTGGAAGCATCACCGGCGAAAGGGTAGAACGATCCATCTCTGGCGTGGTAATTAAGCGACAGGGCGAGCAAGGCGGACAGGTAAGAAGCGAACAGCTGAATCGAGGGTCGGTTCAGACAATCAGAGCGCCCAAGGGGTGGTTAAACACGGATAGCAGTGCAACTGTAGACGCGGCGCGCAACCGCATTCTCGCCCCCTTCGGATAGCTCTACGGCCAATCCCTAACCGCTCTACAATTAATTGCGCCTGCTAATTACCTCATGTCGCCGAAACAACGGAATCCATGATTAGCCGAGCATACCTTGACTCATCCGCGAGCAGGTTCAGTCGGAACACCAATCTACTTGCGAGGATCTTTCGACTGTCATAACGATTCAGACGGTCGAGATTATTCGAGAAACAGTCACTGTTTCTCCTTGTAATTTGCCTTCGAGCGTTTCCAAGGTATCTTCGAATTAGTTACTATGTTGTTCGTGAGTCGAAGCTGCTGCTTTTCGATGGGAATTTCAGATGCTATGCTATTTTCGTAGTCGTTGATATGTAAATAGGTCGTGTATATTTATGGAAATTTGTATTTTCAAGGTAAAGAATCGAACCTCGAACGAAAGTATGTTTAAAAGCACACTCTACATGTAAGTAAGATGTATTTCACTTTCGATATTTGACATATTTTCGAGGCACATTTAACATTTTGAATGTCTCAAATGACAAAATTCGTCGATATTTCAAGTATTCTAACATTACGTAAAAAGCTATAATTCTGAATTATTGATCCATTTTTCATCCGCATCACTGAACGAACACGTTGCATCTATTGTTCAAAGACACCAACGTTATGCAAACTCGCTGCATCACGACGACTAAACGTGTTAACCGTTGACAGTCCAACGAAAATAGTTTCGTCAAATTTGCACGACGGTTCACTGCGGTTCGCGTGAGCGAATTTAATTATTCGAATCAGCAGGATCGAACGTGGAAAGAAAAAGAGAGATAGACACAGTGAAACCTCGTATCCAAGAGAGTTTTCGCCGCTCTCGTTAAAAAATATATAAAAGGGCCGACTGATTCTCGAGGTCGTTGAACAATTTACATGAAAATGTCCGAGTCTACTAGTTTCCCGTGGCCATGAATTATTCAACCGCGGAAATTACGCCAAAATTGCTTCCGTTGCGTTTCCACAGGAAAAAAGGATCGGAGTGGAATCGAATTAGATTTGCATCGAGTCGAGCGATCTCGTGAAATCACCGATTCCTTTGTTACCTGGAAATCTTCCTTTCTTCTTCGTTCTTGGAAACAGTGTTCGAAAGAATCTATGAGTGGAAAACGTTTCAAGGAACTCGACATTGCGTTCGTTCGTTAAAAGATTTAATTTATCCCATTCGAAATCGGCGAAGCTTGTACAAATTTCCTATGCAAAAGAGTTCGTGCTATAGTTACGAGTAGACCGTAAATTTGTATACATTTATAGAATATTTAAATGCATAAAAATATGCAGATCGCATATAATATGCAAATGCATATGTATAGCATCTTTAAAATTAACTTCTCAACGTTATAAAATATTTAGGGGTGAAATAAATGTCAGTTCCCGAAGATAGACTTTTAATTAAAACTAACTCTTGAATTATTATAGAGGGTAGTTACGTTTAATCAAAGAATACGTTTTATAATTTTGTTATATCGTCGATACAACGTGAACGCGTACGTTTGTATGCTATTAAATAACTCCAGAGTCTCGGGAACGAAATAACTTTCCATCAGCCGGAATTCAGATTCACGCCGCGTGCCAAATCCGAATTGGATTTAGCACTTTGCACATTTGCAGTTTCAATTTTTATCGCTCAAGGTATGAGGATTCGAGTAACGCACGTGCAAAGAACGTATCATCCGTCCCTCTGTGCTGTCTTGTTGATACGAAGAAAGAAGACAAAAGAAAATATCCAAAACATTTTTGACAAAAGTTCCTTGATAAATTCTCATCCTCCTTTTTCTCGCTTCTTCTCAGAGTAGGCTGAAATCAATTAACGATACAATGTAGATTAAAAATTTCGATGCGATATTTCCTTGCATCTTGTTGCACGAGGATGATTTCATCGACGAGGAAATTGCGCGTACGTGAAACTGCAGCTCCTTATACGCCAAGATTTCTATGAGAGACAACGATGATGTATGCCACTCGAATGATCCGCAATCTCCGACACATCAGTCTGATGATACGTTACCCATCGTTGCAACTTTGCACGCACTCCTTTTTCCTTGCGTGTATTATTTTTGCGTTCGCGGCTGTGATTCATCGCTCCAGCAATTTAAATTTTTCTCAACAGCTCTTCGCATCATATCCGAAGATTCACAGATGGCGAATTCGTCGAATCGCAGAATTACGAAGCGACGGGGTTATTAGAACGTCGAACCGTATTAAGACGGAGAACCTTGACCGGAGTTGGAAAATTAATGGATTCCATGGAACCAGGAGTCAGTGGGTTAATAGACTAACAGACTGGATCGAAAGGATAATCTGCGTCACCACCGAGTCCTCTGACACGATTCGTGACTCGACGTGTTAAAAACTCAACCTGACGAATCTATCATCGTTATTATGGAAACTTGTACATTTTCTAAAACTCTTAAAACTTCCAGTCTCTACTCATTTTATCCCTTAGTTATTTTTTAGCCAACTTTCCCCATTTCGGTAGGACAACCGCGAAATTTATTTGAATAAAGTTGCTCGTCAGAACCGCACGCCTGCACAAAATTCTCCGACGCTTAATTAAGATTTCGTTCGTCCGACACCGACTCGACGCGAATCCGTCGGTAACGAAGATGAAGCTAATATAATCCTATGACCTTGCTCGAGGACGCCACGTTCCCGAAGGAACGGGCTCAAAAAGGCAAAGGGAGAGAAGGGCCCTTTTGTTTAAAGACGGCGTTTACGCGCGTCGCGTTGCACTCTTCGTTTCCTTTATTTCCTTTTGTTCTCTCTCGTCCTACTGTTCCTTTCCTGCCACCTCGTTTGAATTATCATTCCGAGGAGCGAAGCTCTTTAGAATTCCTCCTTACGTTCCTTCGAACGCTTTCGGCTTTAATTTTTCGCAAATAATTATCTCGGTTTGCAGCTGTTCCAACGCCTCCTGCCAACTTTACTACCCACCTGATTCTAACCTGTACAGAACACTTCTCGAATGAAACGTTTTAAATTCTGTTCGATCGTTGAAGATGTAATAAGAAAATTAATCATTCAAATACTTACACACGATAGCGTACGTTTCTCGAATTCGCTTAAAATTGCCATTTTCACGAAGTTGCCTTTTCGCGAGTTGCTACTGAATCGCAGATTTTAATTCGTAGGTAACTATTATCTGGAAGCGACGTTAATCTTAAATCTTGGTTTCCAGTTCTTCTCAGACGATTCAAACCTTTCATTAATGACGCCCATTGGTCTCTGCGCTGCCTCTCCAATTAAGCTTTCGCCGATTCTCCTGCTGAAGTATTCGTTTCTCTCTTCAGGGTAGAGCGTTCCTCGATTGAGCCGATAAATAAATACGTGGACGTGGGGATGGCGTGGATTTTTCGCGAACGAATGAAAAGACAAATCCAATCAGCGGTAATTGAGAAACGAAAGTAGTCGTTCGGCTATCAGAGGCTGTTCCCGATTCCTTCGCTTCATCGGGAAAAGCTTTCAAGGTTGATTTTATTCCCGATACTCGGCGCGCCGCGGACTTTCTAGGCCGACGGGAAATTGAATTATCCAGTTTAACGACGGTCTCTGCATGAGTTTTAAATGTTTCTCACCCCGGCGAGGGTTCGCAATTTCGGCGATCGGAGGGAGATCGCCAAATCGCTATTATTGGTTGACGAAGCACGCTACCGTCCATAAGTACTTGGACACTTCGATCCATTTAACAATAATAGCGTGTGGATTTCACCAAAATGCGAGAAAAATTAACGACGAATCTGTACTTAAGAGCAACTTACTACCTTTTCATAGAATCAGAAAACCAAATTCAAATTCATTACGAAATACAAGAAACATACTTGATTATTTACTATATATGCTGCTACATACATCGACTATTTAAGTATTACTGTTTGTATCAATGTCAGACGTTTCTCTATTATTTTAGGTGAATTTTCTCCACCCGATCCATAATTTAAATAGGATATTTTGGAAAAAGTAAGCGAGTATTCGGATATTTTGGGGCGGTGATGCAAGACTGTTAGCTTAGAGTCCGGAGCAACTGGCGTGGTCGAGCCGACGATAGCGTTGGATTTATTTTTACAGCCCCATTAATGTTACACGTTTTATCGAGGAGAGAGATTCTACTTGCGCGAAGGAAATCCTCCTATACGACCAGACGCTTGCCACTTCGTTTCTTTACGATCAACCAAGAAGATGAAGAAAAAAAGAGAATGAAGCGAGCCGCTCCTCGCCGTTTTAACGTTTTCTCGGTCCCGGCTTCGTTCTCCGTGGAATTTTATACACTTTGTATAACGCGACCCTCCCCTCCTCTATCCTTACCCCACCAGCGAGGACGTAAAACCGACCCCTAGAAACTGGAAAATCGTCGGCTGGGTTCCTTCGGCGAAATTCCAGCCGGTTGATTGCTACTTGCCAGCTCGTCTTCATTTTTTTCCTTCAACGCAGGAATTCAAATTAAAGAAGACTACTTTAGTGTCAAGTTCACTGTTCCTTCTTCTTCCTCCGCGAACAGTTTGCTGCCTTTCATTGGATAAAATCGCGATACGAAGGGATGATCGATAGCATGGTGACAAAAAATCAGAGGGAAATAGAAGTATAGCTTCGACGATAAGACAAAATTCGCAAGCTCGAGTGCATGGCCCCATTCCTGTTTCCAGAATGATCGATAACCGTTCGACGAAACATCCGGCGAAGCCAGCCACCGGAAGAGCCGGATGGAAGGTCGGAGTACGAACGTCGTTGAGATCTCGGCGGGAGTTCCGCCAGGATTTAGGGTCCAAGAGCTTCCCCGTAGTTCTGTCCCACCGAGGGTGGTCGAGGAGAACGAGAACGCTCCGTGGAAAATCCGGCGAAGGTTCGTTTCGACGTCTATTATGCTCCTTCTTATCAACTGTCGCGGAGGTTCCCGCGGGGATCCGAAACGGGTCCCCATTCAGCCTTTTTAAATCTGTTTAACCCATTACCTTAACGTCGTTCTCTCGGGCTCTTGCCTCGCGATTTATTTTCCTCGTACTCGTTGCTCGTTGCAAGCAATAGACTTGGTCGACGAGATTAAACGGTCGTAAAAATATTCGCCTTTTGATTGCCATTCGCAAACGAGCGAAGAGGAGAGGGAAGAGGAGAGGGAAAGTGAAAACAAAACTGGTAGCTTGATGCATTCGTTAGAGATTCCATTTTCGTTGTTACGCTCCGGACATCATGCAAATTCATATTTTTATGAACGTACCGAAAGAAACGAAATCTAAATGGAAACTCGTCTCAACGCCAAAATATTATAACGAATTATTCTATAATTTTTTAGTGTATTTCATAATTCTTCTGGAATTTTAGAAATTTTCTACCACTAAAAATGTTCGGCTCAAGATAGCAAAGAATACAACAGGGTTGATTGAAATTAGGTATTTTGTCCAATTTAGGAAATTCTCGAACGATAGGAAGATACGACCCTGTTCGAGCGAAAGAACACAGTAGGGTTGTGCAGAGAAACGAAACGAGGAAGAACGAGTCCAAACAGCCGTAAAGAATCTTTGGGACGTGGTTGGGTCGATTATTGGAAATGGTCGAGTGTCTCGATCTTGAGGTTGCTCGTAAATAAGAGAATTAAGGAAATATCGTACACAATGACACGATGGGCAAGGAAAGAGTAGAGGCTGTTGAACAGAGCAGGATTCGCGCGATTGTAAAGCCGAGAAGGTATTGATCGTTACAACAGGGCGTCGTAGTCTGCGTAGCTGCAGAAGCCGTACACTTTATGACTTTACACGAGGGTAACAAGAGTTTGCATTAATAAACCGGTCTGTTCCCGTTGCCTCACCCCTCTGGGTGGTCGTTTATGATCAGCCTGCAATCGATGCGCTCGGACGACACCAAAATCGTCGTAAATCCGTGAACGGAACGCGTGGATCGATGCGGTTAAGGCGATTATTAACACTCCGCGAATGAACATGTCCGTTCGACGCGTTTTATTAGCCGATAGTTGGGTTATGTATGTAATATACGGATTCCCTTGAATTTTAATCTGAAACCATTGTTGCTGCGATTATTAAGCGGCCGAAGCGAGCCCGACGTGGGAATTTGCAATCAACGGCTTATCAAGTCATTGGAATAGCGTAACGGTAGTTTTACGCCTTATCGAAAGGAAGATTATGCAGATTTTGAGTAACATTTTCACTGCTTCTAATGTTTGAATTTTTCATTTCGGAAACGATATGCTTCTAGTTGGCTTCATTATCAATCGCTTTTTGGGCGAACTAATTGTCAAAAATCGACAAGTAATTACAACGATGTGCAAAAGTTTCCAAAAATTAATATTTAGTTTTAAAGTACGTTTCGATTCTTGAAATTGAAAATCAATACGTACAATTATATTAAATTATATGCAATACTTCGATGATTTTGATCGATGCTCTAGAAGCAAAGAGCTAAATTTAACAGACATAGCCACAAAATAAATCGTAAGACTAAGAATTAATGAAAATATCGGTAGAATTATTGAAAGAATTCGAGTCGGTATAGGAAGCTCGATAACGTGGTAACTGAAACAAAACGTTAAAGAGGATTGATCGAATGTAAGACGATCGACACGTGTAGGAAATCACTCTTTCCATTTGAATCGTTTAAAATTATTTGATCAAATTCTTGATCATTTCTGGTTATTGTTCGTGGAAAAGTCCAAGCATCCCATTACGGAAACAATATGATCCGCTAGGAAAGAAGTTGTTCGGTCAGGGTAGCAGCCGATCACTGCGGTCCATAAAGAAGCGACCAATAAATTACTCGCAAACGATCAAGTTGGAATGGTAGCACGGTTATACCGGCGTTCCCTCTTCGTTCGTTCCACCTCCAGCACGGTACAAATGACCATCGGCCCATAATTCCCGCATGACTGGATATGTCGACGTAACGTTGGTTCGATGGTGCGTGGCAGAGTCTCTCGGTCATCTCCCATGGGTGAACCCCGGCAGAGAGACCAAGAAGACGTTGTAACGGACGCGGAGGATACCCTGTTCGACTCGGTGATCCTCCGAGCGTCTCTTTATATCACCGCGTTGACCCCCTAGAGGTACGTGACGCAGATGGAGGGACACAACCGCAATATCTTTATCCCTTCTCAGGGCTGGAAAACAGGCTGCCACTTCGCGACGTCCGGTAAATTTATATTTAATAGGATCGAAAGCGCGAGATCACTGGACTACGGTCATCTCTCTGCGATAAAACGTGTCGTAGGCTTCTCGCAGGCTGCTTGTTTCAATAGAAATCGACTCGGGGAAATTGAATCGGCCCAACCCCTGTTACGTGCTCCTTTTCGCCCCCTTCTGACTCGCTCGTTATCGCTTTTAAGTTTTGATGACGCTGAGAGGACCCCTTCTTGTAATCGTTTAGTTCGGCTCGGGTGGAACGTGGCGTAGAAGGGAAATTTCTTGTTCGTCCCTCCCTTCGGATTGACGAAATTGTTATACGGGTGGGAGGTTACGTGAATGGAACGAAGAAGATCAACGGTAGTTTCTTTCCTGGTATCGACTGAATTCGGGTATTCCCATTAAAGGATTCATTACGGAGGGTCGTGAAAAAGAAACGTTCGATGGTAACGCAATTAAATCCCCACCTTTCGGCCCGCATGTGGTTACACGGCGCCACGATCGAGGGCTGATTTGTTCCGGAGCCGTGAATATATACGATCGGACCGACAAAAGCGTGGCCATAAAAAAAATCTTATCGCATAGCAGCCCTTATCGCGTGAAAGACGGCACGTTTCGGGAATTCTGCGCGGCTTCGAGGAGGGGTTGTGCCAGTCCCTTAAGACCATAACGTTTATGTAGCCGCTGTAGTTGCCGCAAAAGGGACACGAGAGATACGGGGCCACGCGGTAACGAGAAAACGTGGCCGAGAACTTTCTAAAGAACGGCGACGCCGCGCCGCGGAGACGTCGACGATGCCGCCTGGCAAGTTCAGCAGGGGGTTGCTTACGAGGGTGGAGTTTATTTATTGTTTACGCGGGGATACGGGGCCGACGCCGCGGCGTTTATGCAGATACATCCCCTTAACATAACCATAACTAAATCGACCATTCGATAAGATGGACTGGATAAAGCTGGCCCACTTGTTACGCCTCCCCCGCCCGTCTCTTGCAAACGTTGACGGAGTCTCGTTTATCCCGGTCGAAACGTCGAATATCTATTACCCGGCTGTATCCCCGAGACTCTCTACAGGAAATTCGATCCAGATTATCTTCCATGTTTTCCTCTTTGCCTGGCCACCACCGCTCCTTTCTCCTATCCCTCCGATGGAACTGAAACGCCATATCGAGATATGAAAAAGTTCCGGGAATACGTAGTTAAAATTACTTAAGTCGAACAAGGAAGGGAGAAAAGGCAACTGGAAATGGCGAAACTACCTTTACCCGAAGTTCCAAAAGTAGAACGGTTTGCGTGTTTCCCACGAATTTCGCTAAAACCACCGCGCAAAACATGCATAAACACCACGGCGAAATTTAACTACGCGCGCATCTACGTACGCGATCCTCTTTCGTTAGCAACTTTCGACCAACTCTGCCGGCAACTTCGCCAAAACCGTGCAAGAGTTACTGACATACAAAGTCTCGCACTGCAGCTCTGTACAGAAGATAGTAGCTCCGCGAAGAAGCACGGGGAAACAGCAGAAAGACACACCTCGTGTCGCGATATCGATCGTTATCGCGTAGCCGCGCGAATTATCGCCCTCGGGAACCGGGTGTGCACGCGAGAGGGGCTGATCGAATAAACGAGCGTGTCACGTTGCCCGGTCGTGTCACGAGGCTGCAGCCCCGTCGAGCCAGCCATCCAGCCACCCCCCTCAGCCAGCTCTTTCTCATCCTTTCTCTTTCTCTCTGAGCTCTCGGTTTCCCTCGGTTCGCCCGGTAACGGTGAAAGCGCGCGGCTAGGTAGACTCGTGGGGGCGCCACGCGGCGGTGGTGCAGGGGGTAGCACAGGGGGTGGCAGAGCGTGTGGCGGGGTGGGCAGAGAGAACGTTCGTTTCTGGAGCAGACGAATCGATGCTCGTTGCCCGTCCTCCCTTGCAACGAGTTCAATGTCTCGCCCGGGCCGGCCGTAGCCCCCGCGGTCGTGGCCGTGGCCGTCGGACGGCGCCCAACCCTCACCTCCAGCCACCCACTCACTCCCTGCTCCCAAGCGTCTCTCGCTCGCTCCCGTACCGGAGCGCGTTCCGTCTACCTTTCGGGCGCGGTTCCATGGCCTTTTGTTTCCCCACGTCCCGCCGGCCAGCTGGAAAAAAATTAATGCGTCTGTGTTTGTGCTGGCTCCGTGGAATAATAGCACGCTGGAATGTAGTATTAGACGATGCACACCGAGGTGGGTAATTTTCGGCTAGGTGTTTTCGGTAGACGGCAGGTTGGTTTAGGGGTTTAGGAATACCCCGACGAGGATGTTTGTTCTCGTTCAACCTTCGAGAGGATTATTCTTTTCAGGTTTCCAATGAATCGAGTTTGGGTTACGCGATACATTGTCAGCTCGTATGAAAATGTACGGGAATATTTTCATCCGCGTAATCAACGTTCGCGCTTGTATCGTTACTTACGATCATCTTGCCATCGAAATATCTCGCGTTTCTTCTTTCTCAGCCCGTCTGTAACAGTCCATTGGACTATTGCTCGAGGATCATTTTTCTTCGCAGTTTTGCCTGCTTTCCTTCGTTTAGGTCTCTAACCTCGTGCCTCAACCCTTCAACCGATCGCTCTCTCTCTCTCTTCCAGGCTTTCCTCCCGTCGATTTCTCTTCAGTCTCGACCTTCCTTTCGCTCTCGTTTCTTACCTCGCCATTTCTCCCCCGCTCACCTACCTCGCGGAGTTTCTCTTTCACCCCGACACCGTAGCCGCTGTTTAACCCGGCGCAGCCAAGTGCCAGCGACCTCGTACGCCTCCGCGCTGCTCTGTTTGCCAGGCGTTTGTCACCGTCGCGAACAAAGTCTCGCCTATGTGTACCTCCTCTCTTTCTCTACAAGTTTCTCTTCACCTCTCGGGATGAACCCCCTTGCGCGATCTGTTTTGTACACTTTGTACACTTTGTACACCGTGCAGTAACAGTCTGCTCTCTTTTCTCGAATTCTCTAGCGGTGTTTCCTTGTTTGCTGTCGCCAACGTTGGCAAATAAGCTATATTTTTTTTCAAAAGTATTGAACTAAACATTTATATTTAATATATAATACAGATTTATACTTAATATGAACTTTAAATTACACGCATTATTTCATAAAAATAACTAATTTCGTCGCATATTCGTCAATTTCCGTGTCATACGAAGTGTCAAGTTAAGCCACCTGTCTTCGTATCTTTTAACTGTGATCGATCATTTTTTAACGTTGAAGTATACGTGTAATAACTGCTCCCAGATAGTTTAAGCAGAGATGTATAGCGATAGCGAGTTACTTTCTACGATTCGTCGCGGTTTTTCCACCTCAAAATGTCGTATCGATCGCAAATGCTCGTGTGGTAATATTTTGATTTTCCCGTATATGAACGAGCAGTGGGAATGGGTCGGACATAATTATAAATTATGGAACGTTCCTTGTGATGGATGAACACGAGGAGTCACCAGGGGATGCTGTGTAACTAGTACCTTCCCACGCAGAGTATCGCGTTGCGAGATACGCGAGAATATAGAGAACGATACGATCAAAGTTTCGCCATTGCCAGCAGAGAGCACTCGACTTCTTTATGGGGGAGGAAGGGGGATGGATCGAGCTACTAGGGTGGAAAGGAATGGCAGCATCGCGAACCTGCAGGAAGTTCGATTTGGTCTATCGATGTGAATAATACATACCATTACGACGGGTAGAATTGCCTTGGTTTTTTTCGTCCTTCTTTCTCGAATCGGTCGAAATCGCGAGACACATATTGTTACGATTCCGGGTGGATCGCTCTCTTTTCGAACTTCTTCCTCGCGCAAAGTAGACTCTATCTTGGCTCTGAACGGCTCGCCTCGTCCAAATTGATTACTTCTCCAGTTTTTCTTGGATCTTTTCGATTCTGCAGATGCTCGAGCACGTAAAAATAGTTTCAATGGAACTTCTTTTTTCCCTGAACAACATTTTCAAAGAACTCATAGTCCTTGTCTCCATTTCCTCCTCACAATGCACAGTAGAATGAATTTTCACTCTTTCGATGATTCTTGAGAAATTCAATATCATCTCATTTTCGCGTGAAGAATTATCATACATAATATCATATTATCATACCAATTCAACATCTAGATGAATCGATTCGGATGACATCATCGATCGGCTGAATGTATTTGATCGTATTTGCTTCCACGAATACCGTAAATGATTCCACAGATCAGATTTAGATTTAGATTTTGGACTTAACTTTCCGCTTCACGCATTCAATATTTTCTTAACGGATATAATTTTTCTATAGCGTAGTATATTTTTTCTTTCGTAAACGCTCGAAAAACTCCAAACCCTTAAATAACGCATTCCTCCATCGTCTTCCATACGAGAGCAAGTCTTCTCTCCATCGACGATTAATAAATCCTGGTGAAACTCAATATCATCCCACTTTCATTGGACCGTTGTATATCAAGGCAGGGATGGCTAAGGGGGTGGCCTTTACAAAATTTCCCGTGGATCCAATTTGCATAAATAAGCTCGTACCGGCTGTTCTCCTCTCTGGAACGGTTTTCCGTGAACGCAGCTCGTTCGTTTCGATCTTCGTTAGTGCTTAATTATAGCGTTCGTTGAACGTTCATCGACCGAATCCACCTTAGGGGGAAAAAGCGTTCCCTGTTGCACCTGCCAGGAAGCCGCGCCGCGCGCTTCGCCAACAATCGGCTTTCGATCCAAGACCGTCCGCTTATTCCCGCGCATCTCCAGGGATCCCGAGACAATTTCCCTGGCAAATCCGGGGCACGCCATTTGTCTCGTGAATTAAGTTTACTCTCTTTTTTCGCCCATATTCAACGATGCCGTCTGCTCCGCCCTCGTTGCTTCGACAGAGGCCGACAGAAAGAAGAAAGTGGGGTTGAAAGCAGAGAAATTGATATCGGTCGTTTTCTTCGTTTCTTTTTTTTTTACGCCAGCTTAGTCGAACGAATTATCTTACCGTATCATTAATCTCCTAGCGTAACAAAATGAAACGACGCTTCATCCTTTTCTTCTATTTCTCTACTATTCCTCCCCGTTTATCGAACGAAGAGTAGGTGTTCAGAAGAAAGTCAGCTAATTCTATGCAAGATCAGTGTTGTAAGTAACTACAATGTGGAATGACAATAGAAACGAATCCCGCTGTAGAAAATTACGAATGCGATCGGTATACGTGGATATCCCGGATGTCGTTCGACTGTGAGAAAACAGTCGGACGTTTCTGGAACGTACAAATTTTATACCCTTATACTACGAACTGTATAAAGAATAGTTGTAAATAAACAATTATAAAACACATGGATCGCGCAACAGTATGTTCAAGTATACCGTTGATAGTTCAAAAGTTAGCCATTAATTCTCCATCACGCGTCTGGAGCTGTCGAAACCCGAGTTCACGGGACACGGACAAAAAGCAAGGGAGCAGAGGCCGCGAAATGGGAAAATAATTTCTCTCCAGACGGTGTTCCCGTGGTCGTTAACCCATTAACACATCGATCATCGCCTAACGCATCGGGCGGAAATCGTGCAGAGGCGGCACGAGATACATTGTGATTCTTGGTCGAAGTGCCCAATTTTTATCTGCCACGCTTTTTCCACCTCGATGCTCATTGTCTTACTTCGTTTGCTTCTTCGTCTCTTTTTTTTTTATTACATAGCTCTGGGGGGGGAGGGGCGCTCAGCGAAACAAAGAAGTATCGTAAAGCCGGCCGTAAAAGTGGTGCAGATAAAACGTAGTTGCACCAGCTGTATAAAGCGCTGCGTATAGGATACGCTGCACAGGATATAAAGAAGTTGGTTGCGTGATACAAGGAACATCGGCATGCTGGAAGGAAAACGGAAGCAGAAAAAAGACGGAATAAGCGAAGGGACGTGGGGAAACAAAAGGGGAAATGGCCAGAAGTAGAATTCCAGCCGGCCAGACCGGACGGTGCTCGCTTTCGTCTGAGTATCCCGCCTCTGTTTAGAATCCAGTCCCGCGGTTTTCATCTTGCACTTGTCATGAATATTTTAATAATATTTACTTGGCCGCGTGCAATAACCGTTCCCCGGCGCGCCGTCGCTTATATTTAGCCGCGGACCGCCCGGGACAATTTTCAGCGTTATGGCAGTGGTCGGTGGCCGGACTACGAACTTCTGAATCTACTTCATGTAGGAATACACGGTCGGAGGAGTCGCGGTTCTGCGTTATTTATAGAAAAATTTGTTGCCAGCTAAACGTGGTATTTCTTTTTCAGCGATCGCGAGATGTATTTCTTACATATTTGTTCATTATGGTGTTCTGGTGCAAGTTCCATATTTTAATCGCCACTAATTCCAGCGTTAAAGAACTTCTTTTTATAAAACTCAAGTTCTCGAGGAATAATGAAAGTGAATTATGTAACGTGAACGTTAAAAAATACCGTTAAAAAATATCAATTTATGTATATTACACGAAGATCTTTTACCGGTATATAGCATTTATCTAGATCTCGGGAAACGAGTGTAATAAAAACGTCTGTGTCAGGTCTTCAATAAGTATATCCAGAACAAACGAGAGAGAACGGCACCCTTATCGTGGCGCAGCCCAGTGTACTCAGCTCTAATCACTTCCAGTGATATTAATAAATTGTCCCCGGAGGGGTGTATTTTCTTTCGCTTTTTCCCCGGCCACGTTCGGCGACGATGTTATTATTGTTTGCTTACTCTCGCGGAGGGAGAAAAAGGCTGAGAGTTTGGGGTGGCTCCGGCAACGATCTACATCGAGAGGAAGACGTCCACGACGAGAGAAAAGAAGAGACCAGAAAACGGTATCCGGTCCCCTTCATCCTTCTTTCTTCTCTAGTTTTCGTGCTTGTGGAATAACGTTAGACACGATTTACGGTTAGGCAACGCGACGTAATAACCGATTTAAGCCCGGCCGTTCGCCCTAATCCCGAGTTACGAGGACCCAGCGACGATTTAGTCAATCGTACCGCCATAATGCCGTAATATCGCGTTCCACAGCTTTGGCTACGCTGTTCAGCCAATAATAAACGAGTTTATTGTTCGAGGCAGCCTGTCGCGACTAACCGCGCGCCACTGCCACCGGAAAAGGGTTGCGTTCCATGCCTCGTTCTCGGAATATCGTTAAACGACGCGATACCCAGGACCAACGAGCATTCGCGTGCAGGAGGGTGCCAGTTTCGTGCGAGTTACCACGTTCTAAGATTCTAATAATGGGGTGATCGGTGTTCCTTGGTTTCGTTTAGGGAGAGTCAAGGGGTAACCGTCTTAGTTTGATTGTAATCGCTGGTTCTTCGAAGCACGGGTAAAATAATAAAGATACGCCGAGATTTAATTCTATTCGCGATGAAATTGTTTCAGCGAGTTATCGGACAAATCGGTGCAACGCCTAAAGAATTCGTCTCCGCCCCACAGAGTATAAAAGCAGGAATTTTCATTTGCAGGAAACGTAGGCATTTTTCAGTTTCATGTTCGATCACCGAACGCCAGAGCAATCAACGGTTCAGTCGCGGCAATGGCGCGCAGCAAAGGAACATTTACGACTAATTGCTCTCCGTGGTTTTCTTCGTTGGGGTTCTGCCTTTTTCCCTGCCCTCGTGTTCACCTAGTCCATACAAGTCCTCGTAAAAGCCCAAGGTGGGGAAGGAAAGTAATACGCGGGCCGTGGCTCGCAGTAAAAATTCGTCGAGGGAGAGGACGAGGCTCACGTCGCGGGAACTACGATAATGGCTACTAAAATTCAACTAAACGCTTGCGGGACGTTGCCACGCTAATTGCCATCGTAAATTTCTTTTTCTTCGATCGACGGGATGAGCTTTTGATACAAAGATCGTGACTCGTTGCTTTGTAAAACGCAAGCTTTGTAAAAATCGAATTCTTCCAGACGCTTTTGTTTGCTTGAACCAACAACAAATACGATTCTGTTCAAAAGTATTCGAACACTTACTTATTTTAAACCAACAGTATTTTAATTACGAAATTACGGATAAATTATACTTCAATAATTTTAGTTTTGACAATTGTCGATCGCAGGCGAAGAAGATAATGAGGAATATTACAGGGTAGAAGAACTTCTGACGTTAATACAAGTTACTGCATCTTTTAATAAATCATTCAAATATATCATCTCCTAATTCTCTTGAAATGGTACGAATTATTGCTTTTAATTATATATTCGTTATTGTCTGCACACTTCAGTTAATTTCAACAGTGTTACAACATAAAGTTGAGAGTGTACTGAAATTTTCAAAATTTTCGGTTCTGCTTCAAGTATACTCGAGAATATTCCACCTTCTCAATGCTTAATTCCTTTAACATTACATTGCCTCGTTTCGGCTTTCAAATAGGCCCCGAAACGATCGTTTCTCCGCTCGATTCACGAGGCAATGCGACTCCTCCCAATGGTTCTGAGAGTCTCTGGCAAATTTACCAAAGTGCTCCTTCGAGGATTTGCGGATCGATTCTTTCGTCTAACTTATGGAAACCGTATCTTAAAATTTTCACAGAGATCTTATAAAGAAATCGTAGTTTCGCCTGTTGAGCATAATTTAACGAAAAGAAAGAAAGGCCGCGTAAATACGACGTAAATCAGCATGCTGCCTTTCACGAATAATCCCGATTATTCGTCCTCCAGCTCCCTTTTAAGTATTCCGCTTTACGAACATTCAATTAGGTTAGATTGCAAAGCGGATTCCACGTCGTCGTCGTCACCGTCGGTACGACGTTTTGACGTTCAATCATCCGAGTGCTTCTCTTATACTCTCGGCTTTGCACTCTGTATCCGGCAAGTGCCTATAAAATATTCTCGCTTTGAGTTTCACCATCGTTCGCTGTCGCGAATCAAAGTTTAATCGGTCGAATAATTAATACACCCACAGCTCTCGGTGCGAGTAATTGCTGAATTGAAAAAGTAGTAATATGATGACAGGAAGGAAGAACGAGCCACCGTATATCCTGCATTACAGTCCAATGAAAATTGAACGATTTTACAAAACGTGTTAAGATCGGAAAATTTATTCGAGTCTTATTAGTAAACTGTATATATAAGCGTATAAAAGTATATAAAATGCAAACATATATATATGAAATATGCAAAGTACGCTATTCGTTGTAATATTTAATTGTCGAAAGATATCTTTGGTATTTAAGTTGCATTTTTTCATTTATGCTCGCAGAAATTTAAATCTGCTCGGCTATTCGTAATCTTCTGATTAGAGTAGTTCGATCTTTCTATTCAAGACGCGAGATCGTGCGAAGACCGCAGATCAGCGGGGACCGGAAGGGCGTCCCCTTTCAAACGATCCCCGTCAGAATCTACTCGAGAACGGGCAATGAGAGAAGAAAAAACGAAAAAGAGGGAGAAAAGGCGGAAGGGAAGGTGAACCGAATCTCTATTTTCGCAGGTTCGCGCGGCTCGGCCTTTGAATAGACGCGATAAGGATCTTATAACCATGCAGAAGGGAGGGGGGCTGGATTGATGGCGGGGTGTTGTGAAATATAAAGTAAACTACCTGACATTGTCGCGATACGAAGAGGCGCATCGCTGCTTGAATATTGATGCACTGGCTTCCGAAGGGAAGATGAAAGGGGCGGCACAGCCTTCGCTTCGGCTTTTTAATAATGAATTCGGCCCTTCTGCCTCGCGGATTTTCTCCCAACCGCTTCAACATTTCCCCTTCCTTCTGTAGCCTTTGAACACGAGGGCGTAAAAAAGGATTGGTTACTCTTGCGATTCCAATGGAATCGATGAAGCATACTCGAATAGAGACTTTGAGTTTGAACGACCGAAGATTCGTCTACGTCGAATTTTGAGAATTCTCAAGGTATCTTGAAATTTATAGTTTGCGATTTGTGAAATTGTGATTTATACATACTATACATTTGATATATTGAATTCGTAGCTTGCGCGAATCAACGAGGTGAAAAAAAAAAAATGACGAGAAACATAGGGAGACGCCTAATGCTTTCCTAAAATGGACGTAATCGCGTCAAGGGCTTAAAAGGCTGACCCTAGAACCGCGCTACGAACCCCAGAACTGACTGATAGGCTTCGCCGTTTCGCTAACGTGATTTCATGTCGTCGACCTGACGATACCTGCTAACTGACGGTCTTCCGAACTGGTGAGCAGACTTTACTTCGATTCAGACTAATCATTTGCGCGAGAACTACCTATTAGATCCAATTTCTCTAATTTTCAAACGCCAATGTAATTACACGAATATTCTATCGAACGGGGATCTGTTTGATAATATTTAGTTAATATAATTTGTCTCGATCTCTTGCCGCCAAAAGTGTTTCACGAAGCTGCATACTTTCACCATTTTATACTTCAAGCGGCACCTGTTAGCGAATACTACAGTGTTTCTCAAGATCGGTTGGATCGATACTGCACCTCGATGGTAAGAGAAAGGTAGGTGTCTCTTGGTTCTAGTCTCAGCTAATTCCATTCTGTACAGTTTTTCAAATTATATAAGGTTGAAGCTAGCTTCTGGTCCATATTTCGTATTACTTAGATTTGCAAGATCTAACCATCAGTTAACACGATTCTACTCTATATTTTATGCTATTCAAACTTGAAACTCTTCGTTTCAGCTAATTCCATTTTACATTGCATCTCACGTTACATTCAACTCCTTTCTACACTGTATTTCATAGTATTTAAGTTCTAAGATTCTGATCTCATTTAATATTCTTTGTCTCCGTACTACATTGTCTTTCATGTTACTTAACAATTAGATTCATCGATTAAAAAAATCAGTGGAATTGATAAATTATTTCCAAATCGCCAGAGTCTATTTTCACGATCTGCCTCGTCACACTTCACTAATCTTTAGATCAATTACCTATTGTCTCTCAAACATTATTCTTTTGCAAATAATAATCCACCTAACTCTTGAAAAGACGCAAAGTCATAACGAAGAAAATTCTATTTTGATCTGAATGATAATGGAAAATCTGCAGGTTTCGCTAAAAAGAGAAACATTCGCAGAAGTATGCCAAAAAATCGCAAGAACATTGTCACAGAAGCATTTCATCGAAGTGGTACATCGATAATTTCCTTAACCGCGCTATATTTCCCGCGGCGCGACGCTTTGCACGCTCTGCTAACTGTATGCGATATCGATTTGCCGAGCCACGTGCAACTTCGTTATGTAATAACAGACAAGTTATTAATCAGTCAACGAGTTGGACGCGATAATCCGTGACCATTCCTCACGAGGGTGTCCCGAAAGTGGTCTCGTTCGCTGATATCTTAAAAGTGGTCGAACCAGCTTCTCCTTCCCCGATATACATATATATCTCGCAATATGAGCACATTTTTCCTTAGGAATCGCTACCAGGTCGGGAAGAAAGTTTCGCTTGTTTATTTTACAAGGAAACCAGTTTACATAGGCTGAGAAGTATGGCGCAACAGCGTGAGTAGAATCTAGTTAATAGTCAGTTGAATAAATATTCATAATCCTTTACGCAATAGAATGTTTACTTTTTCTTTCCTTGACGCTAGATTTCCTTCTTATGGAGGCGTAAACGGCAAAACTAGCGCAAAAACTAGAGTAGTATACCGTGAAAAAAGTGATGTCTCTCGTTTTCACCTTATTAATGGCACACAAAGTGTTACTTGAACTCTTACTATATACTTTGTAGAAAACTTTTCTGCTTATTCATTCGCAGACGCTTTCAAATTCGTTCGAAACTTTGTCGATAGGATCTTGGCAAATACAATCGTATAGTCGTATCTTACCGTAATGCTAATGAAATTTCAAAATGTTTTGTATAGTACACTTGTAAAATGTTTTGATAAATGTTCAAATAGTCATTGCACCTTGAATGTTAGTTGGAAATAACTTTATGCTCCCGTAGCTTTGCGAAGTAGATGTGACGGAGCAAGTCGACCCAAACTCTAAACGTAATTTCGTGTGGCGAACCGCGGCGTGATGTCCCGAGAACCGGCGAATAATCCGATCATCGAAGTTTCAGCCGGGCCAAACAGCCGGTTTACAGTTTACTTATTCGCTGGGCTTCCGATAAATTCGTTTCATGGGAAACCAGTGAAATGCAGGCTGGCCACGATAATCGATAGGCTGTTTGCTCGACGGGCTGGAAGTTCGCGATACCGATTGACGAACAGGGCAAAAGTAGTTCTTTGGTAACATGACGCGACGGCGATTCATGGAAAGTCTAGGCCGCCTATGTTTCATGTTCGAACAGCTCCAACAGCTCGTCGAATTATGTGGGTTTATAGTCGAGACACGAATCGCCGACTGTGATTGGGAATTGTTGCTTTCCCTCATGGTCCGCGCACGTATCTTCTATTATTACCTTCTCTTTTCCTCCGTATCTTCGTGCTCACCGCTACCTAACGCAATTGCTTTAATTCCATGTAATTGTATCGATTTTGCTTCCGGTTTACTACACACGCCTTCTTCCGTGTGATTACCTTCGCATCGATCATTACGTGCATGCTCATTGTGACGTAAGAATATGTAGAGAATGTTCAATGAAGAAATACAATCGTAAAAATCGTTACGGTAGAATCTAACAACAGAAACGGATATAGGCGGATATTAGATAAAGAAAACTTAGGTAATCATGATTCGTGTACAATGTAAATTTCTTCTATGCTTTCATCGATATAATGCTATACGTCGGTAGAGACTGCGATCTTTATCGTCCAAGTTCCATCCAGTCGTTCTTAGTCGGTAAGCAGATAAGGACAGCGTTGGTCAGACAGGAAAATTCCGCGTGTTTCTTCGAGAGAGAGAAGACATTCGTAATTAAGACTGTGGCGTGTCTAGGCAAGTAAATTGGAACCACGGCAAATCTTAATGATCTAATGGACGCCTCGTTAATCATTCATGGGGGGAAAAGAAGGAAAAGGGGAGATTAACCGCGCTGACTCAGCCATTAGCTTCCTGGGAGGCGTGCAGAATGCCGTTGATTCTTCGTTCCCCCGCGGGATGGAACGACGCATTAACGTTCTCCGCACGCTTTTGAATATCCTGCTAAGCCGTCTAGTTCTTGACTAGATGCTCGCCTCGTCGACAAACTTGGATATACTCGTTGAGAATCAATCTTTTACGATTTCATCGAGCGGGTGTTGTCGATGTTACCCGATCAATGATCGCTATCTCGTTTCTTTACGGCCGTTTCCAGATCATAAATTAAGCAGGAAGCCACCGACATGCCGAAGCGCGAGCTTCTCTGCGGTTTTATATAAACCTTGCCGAATTCTTGAGATCCGTTATAAGAGTCAATTACACGCATAGTATCGTGTTTATAGTGCACTCTTACGATCTCGTAACAAACTTTTCATCACGTCGGTATACGAACACGCGCTGAAGCGGTACGAGATCGCACGATTTCGCGGTTTAATTTCCCATGCATGCTTCATCCATCGCTGCGCCGAGCTACGAAGATAGTGGTCGTGTTGCGCGTAATTACGTTAACGAGACCGTCTTTGCGAATCGGAATCGATAATCAGAGGTAATTACTCCGTGGTAAAGGAATTCTCGTTGCACGTGTCTCGTTATCGTCAGATGCCGTTTCACCGCGAATCGACCGGGAACCGTGTTATGACGCGAATCTCACAAATGTCGATCGTCTTCTCAACGTACTTCTTATTATAACTTTTCTTAATGGTACATACAAAATATATGTTGTATACAGATAAGTAGTACTTGCTTACTATTCCACTGGGATAAGTAGTCGCTCTCAAAGTTAAGTTAATGCTAATGAGATTTCAAAATGTTCTATACAACACACATGATATTGACATCGAAATTTTCTATCATAAGCGTTCAAATACTTTCGCAAACCACTATATATTCTCATGATCACGGCATAATATTCACCAGGATACATTCTCGTTAACAACAAAATAATTTTATTGGATCAAGAATTATGTACAGTTCTATGTACTTAAGATTATGCTTATCAACCGTGACTGGTGGTCGAGCCAGATTGGCCTGTGATCGATGAACGGTATTCCGAGTCGACGGAACAATCCGCAATTTTCCCGCCCATGCATCGCGTGCCGGTTACATGCCTCGCGCATTTCGATTTCAAGTGCAGTCTATGACTAACCCAAGCTGTACGGCCGACAATCGGTCGATCGATCGAGATGTGACGTAATAAAGCGAGGCAGGCATGCGTGCACCGCGACAGCACGTTTGAGAAATCGCGTAGGCCAAATCCTGGAAACAACTCGATCGCGTTGTGTATCGTGTATTAAAATTGATACGGAACAGCGTTACAAGGAAGTTACGTATATTTACGACGCTAATTTCACGCGTCTTTTAAGGGACTACTTTGCATGTGCCCGTAGAATGATTGATGTTTGCCTTCTCGATTTCTATCTGCTTTGCTTATGTACAGGAAATTGAGTAGGGGCTGCAATCTCGACAACGACGAACGATAAATGTTTGAAGCGTAAACTGCGTTTCTACATCGATAAAGGTACGCGACTTTTAGCGAACGATTCTAGATATTATACTTTTGTTATATTAACAACCGGGGAATCTCCATTACATATTAAGAAAGAGGTTAAAGTAAATTTACTTTAAACGTAATTTCATTTAGTTATTGTAATATTCCTATTCTATTAAATATTTTACTTTTATGTCACCCTTCTAACAGTGAATTCTGTTTTGACAATATATAAATTTGACCACAGTTAATACTCTATGAGATTTTATCGTGAAGGAAAATTTTGGATTAAATAATTGAGATTCCACTGTTGCGAATTGCTACAGTAACGCTATTTGTATAAAACGTTAACGATACATTAATTTAAGATATGTACTTCTTTGTACAAATACTGCTAAGGATACTCCTGAGTGTCGTTAGAGACACGTTTAGAAACTCTTCAGGCAGCATAAAAATAATTAAAGCATACAATATAATACAAAATTGGACGCAGAATTATTTGTTCCTAAATTATTCCTTGCCACGGATTCGTCAATTTCTTGAGAACTCCTTGCCATACCACTTCCTCACTGATGATGACACAGTAATCACGAATCTCTCGATATTTTTACCTCCATTACCTCCTTTATCCATCGTTAATAGTAAAAGTACCTGTAGAAAGCTGCAACAAAATATAAAAAATAATTTTACTCAGCTTTTGGAAATACCGAACCGCTATCAATCACCATAATAATACATTATCCTTTCAAACATACGTTTTTAAACCCCGTAAAATTTTCAAATTCACTTTCTCTCCTTTCAAATTAAATTCACCATATCAAACTCGATCTATCTGGACAAAATTCTTCGCTTTCTCTTTTCTTAAATTTAACTCGACGCTTCACTAAGTATTCGTTCTACATATTTGTAAACTTTCTTCCCATAGATAGACATTGAGGCGATATTTCATTGCTTTAAACAATGCACGCTACCAGTTATGAATAGGTATCACGAGACAAATCTCATCATGTAACAAAGCTGTTACGTTCCTGGTTTTCTAGTTCAACATCGCTCTTTCAACAGTCGTTCAATCCTGCATATTCCCGCGAAACAGGGTGCTCATCGTCGAGGCGGCAGAGTTCGAGATGCCACGATTTTCACGAAGGATCACGCGACTAACCGGCAGAGCCTCGTTTCCGCGAGTAATCGCTGGGACATCTGACCACCGGTAATGAGAAGTCAGGCCCGGGACCACTTCAAAGCTGCTAATTACAAGACCCTCGTCACCCAAGCCACCCTACCTCATCCACATCCGATATTCTCTCTCCCTTTGACTGTTAAGTGCTCGCTTTTCTGCCCGTTGGCTCCAGTACTGGGCCGACCGCGGCGCTGACAATAAAGTTAACCAAGAGGGAGACGGCAGTGAGATCCATTAGGCAGTCGAAGGGGCGCCATACTACGCGTAAATTTAGGCCCCCTCAGAGTGGAACAGACTAGAGAAGAGTGCTCGTACAAAGCAAGGGTTGCTTTTCGACGATGCTGTCTTTTTCCGGTTCGCATTGATTGAATTTTGAAAAGATTTTAACTTCGCAGCGGTGCTTGATGCATTGCGTCTAGAGAATAGTAGAGAAATCGTAGAAGTCGTGTCTGTGGTTCAAGTTTAACGATCGATTCGAGTTACGGGGCAACACGTGCACCGAAGAGTCTCGTTTCCCTTTCTCTTACCGACACGACGACACCATCAATTCTCGATCATAGACGTTCAAAGGGCAGAGGGAAGTCGATCGAACTTTCACTGGCAGCCGGTCGTTCGCGAAACTATATCATTAACACCTAAATCGTGCTCGTCTCAAGTAGCTCCCTGTGTCCCGGGAATTTGTCCCCGATTTCCACCCCGTAATTACGTTCCTTCCACGCGATTATTCCGCGCGAAAAGGCGGACCAGGCCGATATCGCGGCCCGTTAAAAGCTCGACGGCAGCATCGTTAGAACTTCGCAGAATAACGCGCAGACAACATCGGAATGGACGATCTCCATATTAACGACCCACTTCGTCGCTAAGCATTAACGAAAACGAGGCTTGGCCTGGCTGTTTCGCGTGGCTGAATTAAATTATGCTTTGCCCTACTTATCTCACTGCTAGTGAATCTTTCGAATTATCTTGATGCCGCACGACGAATCTCCAGGTAATCATGGTTCGAAACTTTTAACACGTTTTCTTGACGTTAAAGCGCCACTGCGGTAATCGTCGTCAGCTTCAGAACAGACGTTTTAGCATCGTAGAAGATAATTTGATAGGTTTCGAAAAAAAGTTCTAATCTTGGAAATCAACAACTTTCTTTGTGACAATCTTACATAGCCGCGGACAGAATTCGTGGTCTGTTGGATGAAATCGAAAGTCTATTAGTACAACAAGTGTCTGAAACTTTGAATGTACAAAATTACCCTTCGATATTAAATAAATAGGAGAATGAAACCAAAGCTGAAAGCGTCTAAACGGACGGCACGAACTCGTTGAACGTTCTAATACTAACTGCGTATTGCTGTCTGAGATAAGATCGGTAATTAAATTCTGGAGTTCCATTAGAGAGAAGTACGAGTATATTTTATATATCTGCAATTATGTAAGGTAGGTAGTTTACACTATCACGCTTTTCAATAAACTTTCATTAACCGAGTAAATATTTGCAATTATATTGCAGGCAAAGGTGCGCATAGTTCTTTAAGTGGTCCGTTCGGTAATTCGATTAACTGTTATTGCTCATAATGACAGCGTATGAAAGTCGCGCAACGATTCGTGAAATTGTTTGCACACCGATCGAACCTGTCTTGTGAGTAGACTGCATGCTTGTAAAATTGCATCCATTACACATTCATAACGGATTAAATAACAACTCGTTACGATTACTCGAAATCGTATTACGAGCCTAGTTTGATGAACGAATTAAATATCAGTTTCGTTCGCAGTGAGTCACGGCGAAAGCCTAGCAACGAGTAATTGCGCCTGTTTACGATTATAAAATTCAAAATTGTCTTCGTTACGCGACTGGTTAACACTTTCAGGGTTGCGTTCGACCACTGAAAAATGCAAATCAATTTTCTATTCCGAAGAACGATGCGATTCTCTCATATAATCAAAAGATATTCTAAATTGGCTTTTTTTAACAACCCAAGTTATACGATTTCCATTATTACAGGAGAAACTTTCTGATCTTTGAAATCCCCGAAGAACGTTTCAATTCTACTGTTAAATTCATCGACACGGTTGTTAAATTTACAGATGCGGAAAAATATTCTACAATCTATTCTTGATGGAAACACGACAGCCACTAAAGAAAACTACGTTTGAAACTTTATAGCCGTCATAGTGTTACGAAAAGAGAGCCTAAAACCGCGAACTTGACCGTGAGACGAAGAATCGGGAAGTCGAGGAACATTGATTCGAGCGGAGGTACAATTTCCAGCGTGATACTAAAAGCGACGACCTTGTCGTTGACCCGGTTGACCTCGTAACACCTGTTACGCCTCGCGAAGTGCCTCAGCCGAGGTTACGCGTAAACGAGTTTAAGTCACGAGGCCAACGAAACCACTTTCACTGACTCCCCGTCACGCTGTTCTTTAAGTGAATCCCAAGGCCTGACTCCTCTTCGAGGAAACCGGTATTCCCTTCCTCTTTCTCTCTCTCTCTCTCTTTCTCTCTCTTTCACTCTTTCTCTTGTTCTCTGCCCAACGACGAAGATCGTCTATGGCGGGCACGGCACGATTTCGATAATGAAGGACGAGAGAAGATTTTTATTCGTTCGCGTTACTTCTGCCGGGAGAATCAACCAGAGAAACAGCGAGAGAGAGAAAGAGAGAGAGAGAGAGAGAGGGGGGGAAATCCCGGCGACGTAATCCCGGAAGAGGAAGCCCTCGGTGCTTCCATTTGCGCGTGGATTACTCCGTGATGTGATTTATGCGAGAATCGAATCGGTATTTTCTGCGAAAATATTGCCGTCAGCCTCGGGGATTTTAGGGGTGGCTTGTTTGTTTCGCAGGTTCGATTCATAAGGAGGAAGATTTTTTTCCTTTTTCTTAAGAGGGTGCAAAACCCTGACAAGTTCAAAATGCCGAGTTTTTATATTTATTAATTCTTTTTAAATTCCAAGTGCGTAGAATATTTTGTCGACGCGGCCTATTAAATAACCTAATAATCGATCTTCCGAATATAGCGAATAACTTTTTCGTTTTGTAACACTTTTCCTTTAAGGCGATCGAAAGTGAAACAAAATGTTACATGAATATTATCTGAAAAAAATCTAGACTTATCATTCCGTAATTATCAGACCGTAACATACGTTCGTCCTGTTTTCTCAGTTCGTATAGTAAATACAAAAACGGGACACGGATTTACGTTGCAACCCAATACTTACCTAAAACAATTCTCAAACTCTATCTATCTTCAGATTCTAAAATTAATGCTAGACTAAGCTTACCTGTACGTCACCATTCTACATGCCAACTTCTATGTCTTATTTACAAAATGTTAGTAGAATTTCGTACGTTAAGACGCACTTTCAAATTGGACAAGTGTCGGGTGTACTAATTAGCACCAACTAGCACAAACAATATCTATTGTATTAGTAATATATGACTGGATGAGAAACTCGTGGGTTAGTGCAGGAAGAAGAGTCTTGTGTTTTCATATTTACAAGTTTCGTGTGACTTGAGAAATTTGCATAATATTGGAATTGATGCTTCGAAGGTTAGATGTCCGTTTATATATTATGATTTTCCGCATTTTAACGCAGTGTTTGACATTTGAGAAAGGTCAGTGAGGAAGGACGTCGACCTTTGAGTAGTTCACGATCACGAACGAGATGGAACGTCTTTCACGGAAGCCAAGGATTGCAAACGTATCCTCTATATGTTGAATTCAATGATATTCGGTGTAACTTCTGAGCTCTTCAACATCACGTAGGTTATTTAAAAGTGACGAAATAGAGTAGATAAGTCTTGTTACGAAGATTACTAGATTGCGGATGTTTGTGCACTTATCAAAAATTTAACCCTGCTACATTCTTTCTGCCATTTTCAATCCGTTTTTATTTGTCCAACGCTATATGACAAGTTTGAACAAAATATGAGAAAATTCTTGTTTTAACATTATATCGAACGTGTTTTTAAAATGTTACAAACTTTTTTGTTTGCCAAAGTAAGCGCAAGTGTGAAATATAAAAATTCGACGATCGCAGCAGGAATAAGTAAGAACCGAGAAAACAATACTCCGTCTAAGTTCAATTTCTTTAGTGGCTCAAAAGAAATGTGAACTAAAATAAACAGCCGCAATCTAGAGATTACAGTATTGTTACCGTAATGAATTTAATGAACAGCAAGATGAAACGATTCCAATGAATTGACACAGTCGGCACGTGTCAATGAACACAAGTATCTTTGTGTGTCCCTTCAGTCACACCCTAATTACACGATGTAATCGATCATTCATACTCAATGAAAGAGATCTTCATGCAGCATGAGGACATGTTGAAGTAAACGAAGGAAAAGGCTGGGTTATCCGACGTGTGTGACAACAAATAAATAGTGTTTTATTCACAAGTTAGGTGCACAAGGACGGCGACAAGTGCTCGGGGTTAGTTTCACCCCCAAAAGTTACTGCTCGCCGCGGGGGGTCTTTGGTGAAGGTCTGAATTTTAAGAGCAGACTCGTTGCCATTCTCTGCTTCTGCGTCACGAAAGCGGTTTCATTTTCCCTTCAGAATCCAATCGACGATTTACCTTGGTTGGGTGGCACGAATCCGTATCCGCTCGCGCCTACTATCACTCCGCTTGTGTCCGCGCTATTTGGCGGGGGACCCGGAGGGAACAGCACTGGACCTGAACGAAAAATCATCCTCGTTAAAAATTTTGAAAGTAGTTGCAAACTCTCAATTATTTAACCCTGATCCGGTTTTCGAACGTATTCCGTCTCAAACTCGCATTAGTTTCAATCGTGAAAGAAATTTCTAACGTTTTAAGAAAGTCATTGCCATACAATTGCAACAAGAAATCGCGCATTAATTCTTTTATATTTTCCTAAAATTGAGAACATTATCCAACGATATACGATACAATACGAACCAAATACGATACAATCGGAAATTATCCAAAGAACGTAACACTGTTAAAAGGAAAGTTAGCACCAAATTATTACATTACAGTAAACTATAACTTCTACAAGAACTGTCCGATCCACTAACGTGTCTCACCTCCAACGCAGTGTCAATTTCTACAGCTTTTCAATTATCCTCGACTGATTAATCTACCTCTTGCACGTTTCACAATATGCAAAACTGACTACTGCGTGAAGCCTGAAGCCGTCACTCATCAAACTGTACGTTCAATCATTTCGACGCTCGTCGTTTCCATGTCCGTCGGCCCGAATCCACAGGAATTTCAATGAGACACGATATCTTAGTTTCAACTCCATTCCCACGAATGCAGTGATTATAAAAAATCATAAACACGCTTTAAGTGAGCTCGTTAGATGCCTGTCAAACCGTGACTCGCGATTATTCAAACTACCAGTCAACGAAATTACACAGCTGTCTATTTTCAATGAAATTTTTAAACTATCAATCGCTGTTTTTGGTGAAATTTTTGGAATATATTCCGAAAGATATTTGATCTATATATCTTTTATCTGTAATCGTCTACATGTAGGTTTATATCTCACATTTAAAATTTTTAGGATGACTACCGAAATTCACAGTTAGAAATTAGAACTACAAATTCAATTATGAACTACAGAAATGGCTATATTTATTGAGAATAAACAAGTCAAAAACCACTTAAGGAATTGTTTCGAGATTACGAAATTCTTTGCGTAATCTGTGATCCGGCCTTCACGGCTTCTGTAAGTCTTTCTCTTGTATCGCTATGATATTTCGTTTCTTTGACGGCGTTTGGTCTAGTTTAAATCGATTGTTCGATCACGATCAGAAGCAGAAATATGAATCACGTTTCACAATGTTCATGTACAATAATTCTCCGCGACCTTTTTGATGAATGATGGCATCACAGGAATTTAAATTATAGTATACAGTAAGACGATCAGCTATGGAAGATTATCAATGTGACTCTGTATATTGTCATTTATAAACTTCGTTATTTTCTCGGTAACAGGCTATCAAGGAAAGCCAGTGGAAATCTGCCTGAATGGGGAAGTAATTTGCGTGAATGGTTATTAATCGATGCCAATACGAGATAATGGTTTCTGCTAATGTACAGCGTGGAAACAGCGTGCAACAAACTCTGCGATGCTTATCGCGCTGCGAGAAACTGTTACAAAATTGCGACTCTCAGTGGCAAACACCTGATCAATTGTTCCGGTTAATTAAGAGAGGCTAACGAACTGATCAAAGCTACTATATACTCGCCATACTTCTATCTATGTTTCGCTAATGAGCCGAGCTCTTTATGCAGTCGGCTAACTTTTTCTCATAATCTAGTTAGTTCCAGTCTCCATGCACAATAACGTAGAGTTGTGTTTAAAGAATTCTGGAAGGAAGAAAAAATTGTTATCTAATACTCAGTCGCTATAAAACGACCAGTTTCAGTACAATTCAGCGCACTGTTAGCAACACTTTGGCGAGACTGAACTTGGCACCCATTCCGTGCGTAAACGCGCCGCGTTCCATTCGATCGCAAGGATCGGCGTATCCTGGTTACGCGTGCATCGGCTGACACACATGGCGTAGGCAAATGTCACAGCTGCAACGTTGACCTTAGAATACGAATAGGCGACGAGAGGCCTCATTATCGCGACGAAGGATGCTCTATCCGTCAATTATAAATTGCAAGATTTCAAGCTGATGGATGTGAGATACCATAAAGTTTCTAAAATTGATTGACCAAGTTTAAAATAACACGATGATTCACGACAGCTTGTAGAAATCGATCGAGAAACTGACTGGAACATATACGACCACTTTCCTTTTACTTGAAACGAATTATTCTAATCACGAGCCATTGCTAGTTTAACTGAACGTCCATAAACCTGAACTGGTAAACGCAACGCGCTTGATATAGATCAGACTATTGCGATTAGTTCCCTCTTCCGCTATTGATCGTAATTTCTGTGCTTGCTTTCGAACCTTCGGAATGCAAAGATAATCTCGTTTAGTAGCAGCGTCACGCTTCGTCGGGAACATGAACAGCGGATATGGAATTAACCGCGAGTTCACAAATCGATGTTTCGTACTCGTGGCGAAAATTATGACCGATAGAGTTCGAGTTGGAATTGGAATCAAGACCTGATTGGTTCCTTAAGTGGCGTCGAATTGATCGAATTGATTGAAAGGTAATATATCGAGAACATGAGAAGGGTTCCGAGGATAAGGAATTAACATACTTACCTCTGTTAGATCGTGGATCTCGCATTACCGCTGATTGCCTCAGGTAAGGCCCGAATCCTGCGAACAGCTGACTGTAGTCCTGGGACGAAGCCACTGCCAGGCTCATTAAAACCAAGGTCACCAGAATTGTCTGAAACAAACAAATATTAATTCAATACGTGCTTCATTTTTTATTTGAATTTTTTCACTACCAGTAGATCAACATGTACGCCCTCTGTTCTTAGTTATCCTTTTTGTACTTATAAAACGTTCGACAAACTAACTAATGTATCCAGCATTGCGGACAAATTATTACATTCTCGAATCTGCTTTCACCGTTGCTTAATCTTCGTGCAAAAAGTTGAATGTCACATGAAAAAAAATATGCCATAAATAAAAATGTAAATTCTCGCAATCACTTTTAATCAAGTCTCTAGAGGCGATTGCAACGATTCGACGAGAATATAGACTCTAATCTGGTTCCAGTATCGGAAGCTACGTCGCCATTAATGTCGCGAATTCTACTATACGACGGAGAACGGTCAACGAGACTCGAAAGTTTCGTTAAACGATCTGAAAACGCGCCTAACCGCAGAATGGTAACCTCGTTCGGATGATTTACGATCGAGAAAAGTCTTATATAGAGTTGAAACCACATGACAATTTTTACGAGCGCTAACAATGCAGTAGAATTTATGGGACAATAGTCGCGGAATAAAATCACCACCCTGACAGATTGTATACAGGTTGCCTATTCAACGTTTCCATTTGATCTAAAGTCACCCGACTTCCTTAACATTCGCCATTAAACGATAAGGTATGACTAAAGTGTTACTTGATAAATTAACTAGGACAAATTATGGGGAATGTTGATTATTGGGGAATGCTGCAAATCGCAATACGGTGGCACTTTACCGCGAACCCGTCCATTCGACTCTGATGAATTGCAATGATTTTATTTTTAATTGATTTGTTTGCCTCGTAAATAACTATTTCTGTTACGTGCTCGTAGGTATTTATGGTATTTAGAGTGGAAAGGATTACAGAAATAGATTGTGTTCGAGATTTATGGAACATCGTAAAATTTAGACTTCTATCCCAATTAAGGTATTGTTCTAGCATGGAATTTGCAAAGAATCGATTTCTATTGGCACTTTATGAAAGTATAGATTATCGAAACGATTAAAACGACGTTCTAGACTACAGTACTCTCTTAAAAAACAGCAGCCATGGTACTTCCGTTTCCATCGACTATGTAACACAAGTGAGATGTTAATTACTCTTCCGACAGAACATTTCAATCTCGCAACAGGTTCTTGCTTCTCGATCGTGGTCCCCGCAAAAAGCCATAAATATTCCCAAGGTGTTATCACCCAACGAAGAATCGTGTGCCCGAAAGAAGTCTTAAAAAGGAAATACACAGTGTCGTGAAAGTGACGTAAACTCTCTGTGAATCGCCGATTCGGAAATAGAAAAAACAGCTTCTCTCTTGAAAACAAGCATGGAGGAAAGTGTTTTGTATCATCTGACAAATGACGATCTTCTCGCTTTTCATCGATTCTTACGTAAAATTTGACGAAATCATTACGTGACTTTACGGTTCGTTCGACGAGAATTCCATCGACGTTACGGGCTTGGGAACGTCGGTTAATGCTATCGAACAATTGCGCACTCGATCATGGCTGATTATTTAAAGTTTAAATGAACGTGAGCACGCTCATTCTTCCATCAGCTTTCTGTATCGAAAGCAAGGTGAACAGCGTGACACGTCATTGCCTCGCGATTTCTTTCTTAACGTCTAGCACAATGTCAAGGCGATTAATTGTTGCTCCGTTATGAGAACTCCGATCTACGATACATCACAGTAAATAGTTTCCAACTGAGAATTCCCAATGTATTAGACTGGTGAGAAAATAACGTCGGTGTTTGGTCGTAGTAAGAAACGCCTCGAACGGCTCGTATTTTATTTTGGATTATCATTTTCCCACTAATCCGATACTTCAAATCCTAAAACCAGCGATTGCAAAAGGTTGCTTATATGGAATCGCTCGATCTAACATAATCTGGTGAGACGTTGCGTTGATTTGCCAACAAGATACTCTATGACGAGGATAGTGTTACGCCACGCTGGATTTTCTTGTCACAACTTTCAACGGGGTTGATTGAAGCGAGAAAAGAGAAAGACAGTTTAATGATATAGTCTCGCAAGCTGCCAGAAGTCGAGTTGATTGGCATCGGTTCTAATTAGCCATAGCTGCCTGCATGAATAAATCCGCCATAATTACGCTGCCGAAACCGAACGGTGAGAAAAATGCGACACGTCGTTTCTCAAATACCAATATTATCTCCAGTTTCCTCCAAGCCCATCTTCTTCTGTCAAAAAGTGAAAAAATCCCATTTTAAAACGAGAAATTACATAAATTGCTTCATATGTCGATGAAGGTATGAAAATCTCAAGGCGTACGAAGATCGTTATGTATGTTCGTTCAGAAGAACGAGAGGAATAGGAAAGCAAGGTCGAGGTAACACGGCGAACGCGAATACCTACACGTATCTAATTATCGAGTGGTTACTACAGAATGCTTCAGAATATGATTTTATTCAAACTTAACTCCTTGGAATTCTTGTTTCAACAAACAAAAGATCTTGTAATATATTAAGACAAATTGAAGTGTAAGATGGAAACAAAAATTCATGACTCAAGACTTCTGGTTCTCTTTGAACTAAAATGCTTTTGTATAATCTAACTTTTGCAACTCTTAGACAGACAAGTTAACCCAATTTGTTCTTAAGGCGAGAGAAACGACATTGAAGAGGCACCTTAAACATGGAAGAGAGCGATTTTAAAGGAATTCTGTTGGAAAAGTCACGCGCGTTCTATCGTAGGTACAGAGGCACGAGGTCGCCCACAAACCACGGCACACATGTTCGTACACCGTGACGATAGATCACGCCGCTGTGATATCTAAGGCAACGCGCGTCGATGATCACGAGAACTGCACGTAGCGCACGGTGGCTACTTGAACGAGCGCGGGACAATGTAATTTATGCTTTGAATTCGTTGCGAAATAATCGTAAACATATTGCATATTTGTCGGGGTGAAGAGGCGCACATAATGCAGAGGAAAACCGGGAATCGGAGGTAATCAGAAAATGTTCGTCGAGTTTTCCACGCGTGAATTAATCAACATTCGTGCCGCTGATTGTATAAGCGGCCTAAATCGAAGATTTAATTTTGCGCTGCATCTATTTACAGTACGATAATCTGAAATCATTTTCGCAAAGTGGTGGAAATTTAACCGTAGAATTGAGTTAGTTGTTTCGTCGTTAAACAGAATTCGGTTCACGCGTCAAACATAAACTAGCCTTTCAGCGAATGTATACCACTGACTCTACAAATATTTTCGTGGGTGTAATACACCTAATCTTGTAATTAGTTTGACATTTTTTATACGTAATTTGAAAGTTTGAGAAATTCTAGTGCTTTACTACACAATGTACCAATCTACACTTACACGAGTTCTCTCCAACTGTTGAAGCAATAGATTTATCAACCTGCGACTATTTCCAGGAAGAATAACAGTTTCCTTTCTCCTCGATGATCAATAAAAGACCAGGTCGACCCGTTTCATTATTTTCTCTCTAATTCGCCCGCGGTCTGCGAGTTTTGCTCGTTCTCCGGTATCTCACACCTTACGACATCCTTCGTACAGAACGCGATTCATCACAAAATGTCGAACACGATTTGTTCTCGTGTTGCCTGATCGATAAGCATCGATGTAGATCTAACTGAGCGTATCGTTAAATCAATGTAATGGTTACTTTCCCTGATATCTACCATTTTGATACGATGTTACGTGTCGGATCAAACGACTTTGACCGACAAAATAGCTGTATTTTATCCAAATTGACTAGACTCGAAGTGTATTTACGATAGACTTTATAGGCCATTTTTCACAAAGCTCCTTAATTTATTCCGTAACATTATCTACCAACAAATTTCACGATCATTCGGTCGCAATCGATATCGAATTGAACACGAGGCGAAGGGGACGATGCTTCGAGTGAAATCCAGTCTCTTGTCAAAACAATGATCTCTCGATTGCCACAAACACAAACAGACCGCGTCTCGAGTTTCTCCGTGCGTCAAGTGAGCATACGAGATGTATCTCGAGTGCATAACGTTTTGGATCCATTAGCAGAGATCGCGTAGCGAAACGCTTAAAGCGTACGCTCGAGTGTTCCGACGAATGCTTCCGCGTTTAATATTCAGAGAAACGATTTGTTCCTCTGCAGTCGCTTTTTTCCAACGTTTACATCATTAATGACGATGCTATTCGGTCGCATCTGTGGAAGCCGGATGCGTCAGTTGCATAACGTGGAGAAACACACGTCTACGAACGAAAGTACATGGAGTTTTCCGTCGTTTCACCAATGGAGAACGCTCTTCTCAGGCAATTACTCGTTTCAGCTCGTTTGGTAGACGGTTCTAATACAGAGGATCGTTGGAATTATCGTTTCGGGAAATATTCACGCAAAATTGACTCGTTACACGTTAGGTAAATTAGGCGTGTCGCGGAATTGTCTGGTATTTCTGACATTAGCGAGGCTCTTGTAGATAACAGCAATGAAATTTCTCTTCCTTGTCTCTTCCTCGTCTTTTCACTTTCTTAATCTCTTACGTTGCGAAGACTCTTCAAGGTATCACTGACATTAAAATATTGCTAAGAACTAAATATTTATTCGAATCTTATGATATTAGTTGCAAATAACAACATCTTCGATGTTAGTTAGAAGTATTATTTCTGTGCACTTCCATGTATGCATTTATGCTCCAATGATCTTCTTGTTCTCGTAAGTTGTTCTTAACTATATCTATAGGTTGCAAATCTAATTTTATATGCCACCATAAAGTAAACCGAGGTTTGTACGCTCGTAATAAAGCACGGGAGTCAAACGGTTAATTTACACGAGTATTTTTGTCACCGTACAGTGGAATGCACCTATCTTACATGTACACACGACTGCACTCCAGATAGCTATTGTTACAACACGCCCACATCGTGTCCATGCAAAATATTATCTTCTCGCTTTTACTTTTCTGTCATGCGCTACTCGTGTATTAGTACTACCGCAAACCCGTCGTTTTCTCGTAAAACTATTTTTTCTCTCCGCGTTAGTGCCTCCAGACAATTAGAAAATTGAAACGAGCAACGATAATTATACGATGCGGAGAAATTTCCCTGCAAGCGTTTCTTAATTGGCAATGAAAACAAAGCTTCTATTGTATCGCATATTTAGAAAGGATTTTGAAAGGCTATGTTACACATTTTCTAATTTTCCGATAGAAAATTGAATCCTTCGCAAGATATACAGAAGGAAAAATTGCAACAAACTAAGCCAATGAGTTAAGAGTTTTTGCTAATAGCCTATGCAACACAATGAAATTCAACTAACACGAACCAAAGTGAACAGATTTGTGTAAACAGGTTATGTTTCTGTGAGTTTTCGGTTCACGTGTTGCAAACGCCGCAGGCGCCTAATTTCGACATCGGCGAAGATATGATGCACACCCGGGAACGCAATGCGTTCATTGCAATGTAGCTACTACTGCTTACACAACGTCCATTCGCCTAAAATTCAACGTTCGACGTTCTTCTGTAGCATCGAAATTTCCATCGTTGAAATTTTGATAGAAAATTCCTTTTAGCTTATATGCTAATCTTAAACAAACCGTGGAAAGTACAATTGCTATAAAAGATACTTGCACCGTTCGTCGTAGTATCAGATGTTTTCAATCATGTGAAAGTACTACTAAATGAAATTTAATATACTCAGTCCTGATTATTCGGTATGTATTGCGCTGTAATAAGAACAATGGTATATTCATACTTCTTGCAGTCAGTGTAAATTGCTTCTAGGAACGCTATTGGTAATACACGCGACCGGTTTATTACAATAGAAAATTCATCAGCCTGGTTTTGTGAAGCGAAAAGACGAAAGAAATAGGAAACATCGTGTCGACTTGTGGAACGTGAACCGGGAGTCCTTTCAGAAAGGTGGCGACGGTGCAATTGTGAAACGTGTAGCGCGATAATCGAGGTCGACTGTTCAGAAAATTCGACGGAATGCGTTCTCTGAGAGCGAAACGACGCCACCGCGTGCACCGGAACGGGGAGAAACCTTCTATCGGCGTTACGGAATTCGTTGTTGTTTGTGGCCAACGAAGAAGAGAGAACAACTGAGAATATAAATTTCTGAGAACAAGAGAGAACATAAATTTGATTCGTGTACCCGGAGAAAACTGTATAATGCACGTGTTACGATTTCAGAGAGTATCAGAAAAATATACACGCGCTGCAAAAGAAAAGACTATTACGATGTTTCGAAGCATTGTTCGACGCGCAAAAATCTTGGCAGAAATCTACAGATCGCCTCTTGATAATAGGGAATAATTATTGCGAGGATCAGATTTAAGATGATATTCTTGACCTCGAACGATGTTCTCTCAGATTCATGGTAAATTATTTATTCATTGCTCGTGCAACTGTTGCAACGTGTACTCTGACAGAACAAAATATAGGTAACGGAAATATTCCCTCGATGGCTAATGGTAGTGATTTGTGTCACCATTAATAAAACTTCAAAATGTTTTATTTAACGCGTTACAATATGGATATAGGAGCTATTGTAAGTGTTGCATATACGCTAAGTATTCAAATACTTTCGTGTGCCAATATTACGACAGTGGCATCGTTCTGATTCAGAGGCTCTTATAGAATTGTGCGATCGAGTGAAAGCGAACATCCCTGATTGCGTTTTCATCCTCCGTGTGTCGCTCGTGCAATCCTCGTGTTGGACTTCGTCCTTGGCGGTGGGCCAATTATTGCGCGAGATGAGGGCCAAAGCTGTTGGACAACGAACGTCTTCGTAATTAGAAAGTGGAACGACTGCCTCGTCCTATCTATTGAATTTCTATCTCTGTGCTCCCAAATCCTCCAATAGTTGGTCGATATAGACTAAGATAACGTTATTTCAGTTAATAGGATAAGGCTAAGCAATTTGCTTTGTAATTTGCTAAATTCGATCGTCGTTATTGTATTAAACATTAACAGTCTCGTATACGTAACAATTTCGGTAATTCTGCGCAAAATTCAAAGTTAAATGTTAAGATGTTGAAGCTTAGCTGACTTAGTCGAGTGAGAGACTCGAGTAGCTTAGTTACTCAAATATTTTACTATATATTCCAACGTACACTTTCCCTTTCATATCGATGTTATCTTATCGTGACTGGTCAAGCCGTTCTATTGTAGGGCAGTATAGCATCCGGCAACATCTATTTAGTTTCATTTCTATTTAGTTTCATTTTATAACGCGAGATTTGCCGGCTACTGGCAATTTCGATCCTCGTTCAGAGTTCGGTTACATGATAATATTACGTCAGTAGCACTGGAGGCAGCGCGTGAAAAGGGTGAACTAGTTCGCGGAGAACAAGAAAGGGAGGGATACTTCCGACCGCGTACGCGGTTACGGTTCGACAGTTACCGGTGAAAAGCACGAAGAAACGTTTCTCCATCGGTTCCGCACCTTTCCAAGACGGGAAAATCGCCACCATTCACCAAGGGGGGTTTTAAAAAATAAAAGGCCACCAGCGAAATGATAGCTCTTCTCTCCTTTCCAATCCGTTCCCCGGACCACTTTCGCCCTGCAGGAAATATGTAACGAGCTAAATGTTCCCGATTTGAAAGTTATTTATTCTTCCTGTGCAGCTAATTATCAAATTATTGAAAAATTGAGTATCGGAAAAGTTTCATGTTTTCAGTCATTCGTGCAGGAAATAGTGTTTTGTTTGTATTTTGTTATAGATATTATGAGAGAAATGTAGAAACCAGGAATCAACTTTATGAAATCGAAAGATCTGTGTGATAATGTTCCTGAATGTAATCTAAGAATTTAGTATCTATAAAAGTTATTTATTCTTCCGATATAATTAAATATCAAATGCTCGAGAAACTAAAGTTCAAGGAGGTTTCATATTTTTTAATCGTTTACGCAGAAATAGCGTTTTTCTTTTTTGTATTTTGCCACAGATACTATACACGCTACAAAAAGCGTACAAAATCGGGAAACAATCCTATCCACGATATCGAAAGCTATGTACGCAGTTCCTGAATCGAATTTAGTGATTTACAAGCGCTCACGATCGCAGTTACCGCTTGGCGACGAGGAAAAACAAAAGACTAATACAATAAAACGATGAAATCGACCTTTCAGCCGTATGACTAATCGACCACGATATACTGAGCGCGATTTATTTCGACCCATGAATCGTTTACGTGCAATCGATGGATTCCTTTTTTTCGAATATTAATAGTCGTCGATTTATTTGTTGCTGTTTTTAAACGGTATTGGAAATCAGAAAAATTGGAGAAATGATATCGTTTAGGACGAGAAAGGATTTCAAAACTCTTTCCGTTAAAGAGGCTGCTCGGAAATAGCACATTCGTGCAACCTGTTTCACATTAATCTCATACGTCGACACGACCAATATTTCTTCTCGCGGCTAGAAAATGATTTATAGAGCTTTTTCGTCACACCTCGTAACGACACGACGTAACGTTGATTTTCCAACGTTTCTACTTCCTCGAGCAATCAATTCACGCATAAGTAATATTCCTTGATAATATAGAAATATTATCACGATCGAATATCAAAAAAGAAAAACCATGTCCCCGAGGAACGCAAACCGCGGAATGTGTATGTAAAAAAATTTTCTATCGCAGCACGCCTAAAATCAATTTAAGATACCATAGTTGTACGAATCGTTTCTTGTTCACGCACTAGATCCCCCGAAATTGATCGAAAATATCTCCGTATCCGACTAGTTGCATTACTCTCACAAACTACTTTCGACATACGTACATAAAAAAAAATATACCCTGAGAAAACCTCTTGCATTCATTGCAATTCTTATACGATCCTCGAGTCGAGCACTCGTGGAAACGTCAATGTCGCTGTCGATTACTTGACGGTTAGATTAGAAAGCGAGAACGCATACCTATGACCGGTGTTAAAGAGGGCAACCGATCCACCGCGATCAGGGAAACTGATTTCGAATCGTTACCGCGTTCACTGATTCTCCAATGAATTTAAACTCCAGCTGTATTCCGATACGAAATTAGTTGAAATATAGCTGGAGATTAGTTAATGCCACCAAGAACCTCCCATTTTCACGTTGCTAAACGTAATATACGTTCACTAATGCATTTTGCATAACCAGTACTTCTCGTCTTAGGGCAATTAACGTGTAATAAGTTCTTTAGAAATCAGAGTCTGGTGATAGCGAGATATTTATACGAAGTCGAAAACATCTAAAGAGTCAAGTGTCGCGATAATTTCTTGTTAGTTGTTTGCCAAGTAAGGATTAATATCCCCACCAATGATTTCGCAAGTCGCTATCTAATTCCGATCGCGTGACTAGGATCAGTAACCGTTTTCATTTTAGACGAGGGTTAATGACGTTTTTCGTGCGTGACTGCATTGGACAGAGCTCTTATGCAAAAAGTGCATAAAAGAGAAATTAAGCGATGTCGTTTGCAGCGTTATTTTACAATGCTTATTTGAATTTTCGAGCGCACCTAACCGATTTCCGCGGCTGAAACGAATTACTCTTATTGTTCTGGTCTGATCTTAAATGTTTTCTCTTAGTTTCCTCGATATTATTTATTATGTTATGCAACAATCGATGAAATCTAAGACTTTGACCGTAAATTATAGTTTTAGAACGATTATTAGAATTTCTATCAAATTTCTATCAAATATCTTTCGGATGGTAATCGTACGATTGGATCGATCGGATGTTAATCGTACTCCTGACATACAGACTGGTGATTCGTTACGCAATGACAGAGCAACCCGGCAAGAAGCAGACGTTAGTTGAGGCAAACGTTACATCAGCCCGGGGCAAGGACGTGGACCTGTCTCGCCGACGGCCACGATCTCGTGAATGAACCCAAGTCTGGTTTACGGATTTCCTTTACTCGCGTCTCCATGTTCGTTCAACTTCTTCCTACTCACTCTTGTCTCGACGAATAAAGTGTCTATTCGGTTCCAAACTGGGAAGTGCTAATTAACCAAGCATAATCCACTCGTGTGAGACGGATGATTACTTTCTCTTCGAAGAGCAGAGTGACGAAAGCGATAATAACGCGGTGAAGAAGAACGTGTGCAAAGTATCCAGTGCGCTAGGGATGCATGAACGAACCTTTGAACAAATGTACAACCTACTTTCACGATATATGACTCCAATGGGATCATCCAAGGCAACGAGGGCTCGCGACTGCAGTAAATTTCTTACAACTACTATAAATCATTATAGGTGTCATAAAAGTGATTCAGCTGACCTCAATTAGGATGTGCTGTTAATACTACCGCGATTTCTTCTACATGTTCTAATTATATGGAGACGATAAATAAGCATGCTGATAATCAGGTTTACGAGGATTCTAAGCAGTAGTTCGCGAGACGAATCGCGGTTCCAGAAAAAGAGGATGTAGAAAGTTCGGCCACAATAAGCGAATCTCGTGGTGTGCATCTTTACACGCAGTTGCGACGAAGACGATCAGGGTGTCTTCTCGCTCTCTCGCCTTTCTAATAACCGATCTTATCTTATCACGAGCTAGATATTCGAGGCAATAGTTGACCTACTTGAATTTTAAATTGATCCTTCGACGCAGAAATACGTTTTCTACACGGTCAATGATTTCAAATCACTAAACAACCGTAGAAAGTTTGTACGTGAAAGGTTCGCCAAGATGCTGAGCCACTTCTGGTCAGACAATATTTACGAAAAGTTTGAAAACGCCGCCAAAAACCATATCAATACCGTACAGGCGAGATTGATGGCCTACCAAAATTCTATTTTAACATAAACCGATCGATATTCCACGATAAAATTCATACTATTATTGAAAGAAGAGTCTGATCGTAAATATCTGTTCTCACTTGCAACACCGTCATCCTGCGTGAACCTCTCGTCGATCCTCAATCCGTCCGACTACCGTGCTCGATGGTACTCAGCCAAACACCTCATTTCCCCAGGAACCGGAAAGAGGACTGAATCACGTTCGCGTTTACCAATCAAACGAGTCATGTGCCAAACTGGACACAATCACGAAAGCTTTTCTGTCCGACCGCGAGAATAACAATGATCGATCGAACGAACGAGCACAGGGAGCGCGAGTTAGTTCACTATAAAAGCGCGCGATCTAGTCCCGCGAAAGTCTCTCCCACCGGTACTACCGCCCCCTCCAATTAATCGCGGCACACGGGCCAACTCCGAGGAAAACTTCCCTTTCCCATTGCCACGAATCTCTTCCGTGCGCGTGTACACTCTACACGACTCTCTTCCACTCCTTAAGCTTACGCTCACGAGCGCGAATATTACTTACGATCCTCATGGTTCTTCGATTTTGTTCACAATCCTTCGATTTTGTGTAGAAGAATAGGTCTGCTCGGAGCGGTCACGTGGCGACTGGGTAGTCGTTAAGTGGACTACACGCTGAATGAGCCAGAAAGCAACTGTAGTCTCAAGCTTGCGTTGGCTCGTCGATTCTACAGGCACGCTGATATTCACCAGCTTCCACTGCAGGGCACGTTCGTTGCTCGATAGCTGGAAGAGAACAGTACGCTTGTTCCAGAGCCTTCCTACCTTGTTGGAAGCTCGATAAAGCTAGACTCGCGAGCCTGAGCAGAGGAAACGGTGCCGATAAAAGGTGGATCGTAGGTGTATACCGCGCGCTTGCCGTACCGGGAACGTTTGACACGAAGTGGGGGCTGTTCCTGGGACTTATATGTCGCCGTTGGAGGCCACCGTGCCTCTTTAATCCCTGCCCCCTCGGGTCCGAGCCCCTCTAAAGGGACCCTTGACGATGGTCAAGGTGACCCCTGCCTCCAGGGACACTACGTGACCGATCGCCAAGCTCCACCACTCGCAATCGCTTGGGGGGAAACGACGCGACGTACGACTCCTCATCGATTCTACATCTTGCGCGTGCTTCTTGCTTTATCTTTGGCAACGGTTACTCGTAGAGTCTTGGGCATTGATCGTTTTCAATTTTAGACCTATTGTAGTATGTTTAACGCAATGGTATAGATTTAAAATGCGTTGTGCAAATTTTCATTACAAGCCAAGATAAAAAGGTCGAAAAATGCGACCTTTGCTTTTCTCTTCGCGATTCCGGCCATTCGCTTGCTTCAATATTAGAAAAGTTATTCAGATTCAAATTATTTTGCAACAATTTTAGAAATCACTTTACATAGCTATATATGTGTATAAAGTTTTAACCGTGCCACGTTCTTTCGGTCATGTTCGATCAGATAATTCGATTAAGCAGTTCCTCCCTACTCCTCGACAAAATATGAAACAAATTCTTAAGCACAACTCCTAGACTCGATTTTATGTTGAACATTTTGTTAACTCAAAGAAATCTTCGAAATCATAAAATGTTGTGGATCACCGAATTAATCGCGTTATACAAGGACGGTAATTATTTTTTGGTGGTATTATAGAAGCACCACTTTATACAGGATTCCTGAAGGTGTTAAAACTTGTGAATCATTCTAAAAAGAACAACGCAGTTATTCATTCTTCTGCTAGATCGATACCAAATCCTTTGCAATTCCTCTGATACCTTCCAATTATCAAATAAATCTCCATCATCGCGCATTCATCCGCTTAATGAATTCCACGTGCCATCAAGCATCCAGCACAAAAAAAGCTGCCTGTAACGTCTTCGAACCTCGAGGGCAGACGACTGCTGTTGCAAAATTACCGTCGATTACCCACGCGATCTCAATTAAAGCGTCATCCGCGACATATCCCGATGACGATTCTATACGATTACAGTGTCGTGATCGGAATCCGGATCCGTGCACCCGTTTAATGACGTCACGCGTCGCTGCAAGAACCGCATGGTCTTGTCTGCAACGAGATTTTAATCGCAATCGACGTTGTTCCAGCCGAAAGTAGTACGAAATCGCGGCAAAAACTATGCTTGCATTCACGATGGCGTTTTCTCGGTCTAGACGGACCGATTTATCACGATGTCGCTCCTCTTCAATGTGGTTCATCACAGTCGTTGAAAAAAAACCTCCGAGATTCGTGCTGACGCGACAATCCGCGTGATAAAAGTGAAGAATAGAGGCCTCTTCAATGGGGAACGTGTCCTTTTTTTTCTTCCCCCGATCGCGTCTGGGATCTGGCAGAATATTCTAAGAGAAATCTTTTTTCGACTCATTTCGAAAAATCATCCCATTATATTATACAGAACGTTTCAGACGATCTTTTGTTAAATAAGTGATTAAAAAATGAATAACGTGTTTAGCCGAATTATACATATATATATATATAATTTTAATACAAGAATGTTTCATTAGCAAGGAAGTTAAAAAATGACCATTTATTAACACCTTCCTTTGCAAATTAATAGTAAATTAACGATTACTTATTACTATCGATATAAAGTTACATTTAAATTGTTTATTTAAAAACTTATATGTTTCTTTTTTCGTATCACTTTAGAAGAATCTTCTTTATCTAACTCACAGTTAAACAATTCAATAATCTGAAACAAATATGTCTTTAACCCTTATGTCTTGACATTCTGTAGTTCCACTTAATATACTTAGAACCCGACCAAGACATATAATTATTAGTTTTTTTCTAATTCTTTGAAGTACTATAAAATGGTGTCAGCAGTCAAAGACATCATATTTAATTACGTAAAGAGGAAGTTTCCTCGTATGCATGCGTTTGCCGTTTCTTTTTCTTAGCAATTGTTTTATACATTCTATACGAGTGAGGTAAACGATAGAAACAAAAACTATATGAATTATTTGAATTTCATGTTTCTTGGAAGTATCGTTATTTGCCGATACTACTTTGTATATTTACATCCTACTGCTCGTTAAAACACATTTATATTCACAGTAGATTGATTTGATAGATATATAAAACAAATATTACTTAAAATGTTTCTGGATATTCAATATAAAGATTAGAATAAAATAATAAATTGAAACGAAACTAAAGAATAAACCCATTGTAGATCTTTTATCTCTCATTTTGTGATTTAATTTCATTCTACCAAAATTAAGCAAATCTCCCATTATTTATGACCGATAATGTATTGAGATAAATCGTCTGGAATTTTCTTATACAAGATCATTCCCCAACATCTTCGATGACCTCAGTTTTTATCAAACAAACGAATAACGCAAAGAAGATAATTAACCTCGACAATCTGGTCGAAAGGAGTCCGCAAAGTTCCCAGAAGTTCGCATAATTTCCGGCGATGAATCTCGGGCGGGGAATAAATCGGTGTCATCCGCGGGCGATTATCAAAGATGCTCGAGGATTCCGCAAGAAGCTATTTCGCTTCTTTCCCGCGCGTAACAACGCGCTTCGAAGCAAGGCCGAGCATCTGCGTGCGTGTCTCTATGTGAAAATTCAATCGTCGCGTCGATTCAAGGGAATCATCTCCCTTTTGGTACGATGAGGTTACTTTTGAAAGTATTCGATGCTCGTTTTACCACGAGAAGAAATGTTTGTTCGTAAAATATGTAAAGTGGAGCAAGGTTTTTCAACTGTACTGATTTACTAAGGAACATGTCGAAGAAAGATAGTGGATCGTAATCATGTGATCAAGGTAGGGTTGTATCATTATCCTGGCAAGTGGATATTAACTGTAATTATTCTTGACAGCGCAAGATTATCTCGGACTTGGTATCTCAAAATAACGCTTGAATTTATATCGATATTTTTCTATTAGATATTATCCAACAGAGGAGTTATGTCTTTTCTATTTTACCTCGAAATTATTAACTTGATCTTGCAGAAACCATATAACAGTAATTTCTTGGTTTATCAAGATTTAACACAATTTTGACTAAAGTTTCACCAGGAAGGGTTAATAAACGTGCTACGTGCAACTGGTCGCGTGGATGGTTTCTTAACCTTCGTCAAAAATGGAACCGTTAACCTTAACCCGATAATTAGTGGGCTTTGAGCCGAGACACAAAGCAAGGAAACGGTCAGTGCTTTCCAATACCATAGGCACTGGAGGAAGGTTAGTCCTTGAGAGATTAACCAGCCAAGATCTCCTAAAATTGGTTCACCTCTCGAGGTTAAGAAATACCACATCATGAAACGTGTCGTTCAGTGTATTTTCTCACGTTTGTTCCAACATTTTTCACGGTCATTGATCTCCAAAAATTCTCGATCGAGGTAGAAACTTTTTGTTCTACAACAGAGCAGTTTCGCAACAAAACGTATTGGGGGAAAGTTTGCCATTCAGAGCGATTAATCTTCCAGAAAACGATAAAAAGGGTAAAGATTCTTTTTTTCGTGTGATTTATTTTGCAGCGCGAACACGACGTGTATTTCTACGAGGCTATGATGGAATCTTGTAACATCGAAGGAAACGGTTTGTTATTACATTCAACAGGAATTTAGATCAACCGAGGGATCAGTAGGATCACGTGAGTAATTTAGTTTCTGGAACCTGTTTTCCGGTAATTGCACGCATACCGTTCACTCTTTTCACAACGCACACTCCCCATTGCCTGTACCATTTCAGCTCGCAAACTTGTTTTCACTTACAACAGTTAAGTAGCCAAACGTTTTCGTTATTATCAAATTCGATTATTCTCAAAATTTCAATAAATTGCACAACGTACTTCAACGACCATAAAGCGAGAATTTACGAGCGATTGATAATAATCCAAAATAAATAGCCTACCGAACCTTTTCATTATATTTAATCAATCTTATCTCTATCTTTTTGCCAATGTTGAAACTACTACACCGAAAGAGTATGGCTTCCTGAGTGCAATTACCGGCTACACGACCCAAATTGGTCGAGTTATATCGATTACGTGTTACACCATGTAATATCAAGCCAGAATTGAAAGTCGATTGTGGGAGAAATTGCACGCGAGCGCTTCAAGCTCTCAACTTTTTCTACGAAACACGTGCCACATATTGGTAAAGGTATAATCAAAAGTATATTACACGAGTCATTGAATAGTATAGCGTGTAATCAGCATGATTGTGTTATTTTCGATGGTCAATATCGTTAACGAAGCGTTGTAAGCGCTCGATTCAGAGGCAGCGGACCTTGATGGACCCTAAATAGCCCGCTGTCCTTCGTTGCATTTCGATATTCGATCTCGTTTCGTTTCCCAGTTATTAAACTGGCTTATTTAATCGAGCGGAAGGGACAAAAATAGAAGGAGAGAGAAATCGAGCAAGGAGGAAGGAAAAAAGGAGGAAAAAATAAAATAACAAAGGCCGGCGATGGACTGTGCAATTAATGTGAAACGTATCGTCGTAAAATTGGAAAACTAATTGTATAGACTGTCGCTAAGGATCCTTATGAAAGTCTAACGAACGTTTAGTCATTGGACGAACAGGGAAAACCAACCGGCAGCGCGATGTTACGACAATGATCCCGTGGCCTTAATTAATGCCCTGCTGATGCTCAATCTAATCGACTCGTCAGCGCCACGCGACATCATTTACATCGTACTTAATTATGCTGATGGATACGCAGTTGAATATTTTTAATGTTTCGAGAAACCACGTTTCCTTTCTCTTTTCTGATTTTGTTGTCGCAAGTCTTTAATTTATAAGATTTCACGATTAATGTGAGGAAAAGAAACTTCTCTTTTATTTTATTAACTTATGCTACTGCTTATCTGCAATCCTTGAATTTTTATTTCTTAATCTCGCTGTTGTTTTAGCATAGAAAGAAACATTAATTAATAAAAAAAAACAGCAACAAAAGATTAATTAGCTCGGCTAACTCAAGTAATTTAGCCGATCTCGTGTATCTAACCTTTCTATTTACGTACAGCCTTAAGTTGTCGTGTCAAATTGAAGCAATTATCCGGAGTACAGAATAATATTCATAGCAGTGGAGTTTTAACGGTGCAGTCGTCCTCGCGGTGACATCGTTGATGGACTGATTCACTTAAAACACGCTATCATTGACCAAATGTTTTTTCCACAGCATTAAATCATCATCGATCGAAGGTACAGAAACGAGGATCGATTAATCGTGTAATTACAATTAATTGGATCAAGACCTCCACGAAGCAAACATCATTTGCGTCTGATAGTCACGCGGAAGAGTGACTTGAAATTTCCAGGCCATGCAGAAGGCGAGCAGGGACACCTTGTACTCTAATTTCATACGACAGCAAGGTGCTCTATATGTCTCGACTTTAAATGCAAACTTCGGATTTCAAACGATCTAATTAGTCGAGAATTGGAGATCGCTTGGAATAATATTCTCGTAAGTTCTCCTTAAACACTCGTTCGTCTCTTACTAATGCAAAAATCGAATAAAGTTTCCAACTTTGATTTCGAATTAAATCAACTTGCGGAGGTTCATTCACTGTACGAATATTCGAATCGAAAGAAAGTGATGTGGAATGGATTCGAGATCGAAAATACAATTGAACCTCTACCGGCCATGAACTGTACTGGTCCTGTTGGTCCTTGGTCCGTCAAATTCGTCTCATTGTAATTTATAGAAACGTTCGCTCGTGTTCCGGAACCGTGACGCGTCACGTCCAGTACTTGTACATGAATAAACCTTCTGTACCAGTTACGAATAGTACGATGAATCAGAAACGGCAACACCTTCGTATTTGCGTCAGGAAATGCAGAAAAAATAAAGTATTTCGTAGAATTTCGAATGTACGATCACGTTATACTTACTTTCATAACTAGTTCAAAAAATTAGATGACTATTATTACCCTATTGAAGTGTCTGTCAATAAAGATTTATTACAAGACACATTACGCTTCGCCGAATTATCGAATTTAGCTTGAAGCTTCCCTCTTTATAAACGTACCATAATGTTTTAGTAATCAGCAGGTAAATTACATAAAGAAACATATTTACACAGATAATATCCATTTACATCTATAATTATAACCAAATTATGAACGAATTTCCAATTTTACCTACTGAATGTAATAAAATGCTGAAGCATATAATGCTCGGACCATAAAAAAATAATCTTAGCGTCATCTTTGATGCATTTTGTTTTTGTTAGTTTACGTTGGTTATGCAATTTATTGTAGAAAGTAAAGTGTTATAGATCTTTGGAATCTTAAGTATGTAGGTATACAGACAGTTTTGCACAGGTCTCTCTTATCTTAACGGATCAAGACGCGACATTAAGTTCGCGAAATTCACCGACTTCTCGCATAGTAACCGGAAGTGACCGTTTCGTGGGCATCCGTTGCAGACGAATTCAGCTCATGGACATTCGATGCGCGTGACGCAGCGAGTAAATTGCCGATCTGTTACTCGGAAGGCGGTGCAACCCACCGAAGACGCAATTAGCAATACGAATGCACCTTTTATGAGGTCGCTGCGTTGCCTTCGCGCAACGGGCTCGTTAGTCCATTTTTCCTTTTCCTTCGTGCCTCTTCCAGGGAAGCTTTCTGTCTCCTTAACCTTCAACGCTGACTTTTTTCATCTACTATAATGATTTTACTGCAACAACAGATCTCATTGGAATATTCATTGCTTCCTTCTTTCAAGACTAGCAGACTTCGCGCAGGAAAGATTAACAGAAAATAACATACATTTCAAGAAGAATGGAAGATGGAAAAGTGAGAGATCGAGAAGATTGGATATTAGATTTAGTATACCTATAGTTATATTTAGATTATCTTGGATTGAAGCTCGACTTTTCGTTTGCTATAATAATTTTACTGCAATTAGAATTCTTGTAGGAATACCGACTGTTTCCTTCTTTCGAAAAGAAAAAGCCTTGCATGAAATTATCAAAAAAATAATAATTCACCAAAAGTAAAAAAATGAAGGATCGATGCAATTCGATACTGGATTTACCGGTTATATTTAAATTATTCTGCAAGTTTAGATATTATACATGATGGAATTTTATTACTCGGAGAGTTGGAACACGAGGGAGCTGGTCCTGGCGCAAGGACGTCGTTCCAGTGTAACAAACTAATTTCCTACTCGTTAGTCGCTCGGAACGACATCAAGAAAAAACTGCTTCGTATCCAGGAGCAACGATACTAGATATTGAGTAGAAAATAGAAATTTTTAAGCAGCTAAGATAAAGAGAGTGTAAATGATACATATTCAGATTTTCCGAATACAACTAAAGGAACAAAAACTAAATAAAGATCTGCTCCATCCTCTGAAAGACTCTGAATATTATAACCACGTAAATATTTTACTTTAGATATTTTATACATTGCTATACATTAAGCGTACTTTAGATTTTTTTAAATACATTAACACTCACAGTTTACTACTAGAGAATATTACTTTTAAATAATAACATCAACTAAGAGCTCACGGGTAGGTCGAGTTAGCTACAATCTAAATTGAGTTAACCTGATTCTCAGCTGTTATACGACCGTGTTTTCATGCCGTACGAAACACGTGCATCCACAGTAACCCATTGACTTTCTAAGCAACCAGATTCTCGATCTTTATCCGTAAACCAAACAAAGAATCCATGGGTGTTCTGTTGAACAAACATGATCTTCCCGAGGTCTATAGAAAATATCAATGAAAAATAGTTCGCAAATTTTCATCAGACGAGGAAGGTTTATGGCATATAAATTGCGGAACAAGCCGTAAAGGACAGTGAAAAATGGCGCGGCTTAATTTACTATAAGCATTAAATCAAAGTCCACTTTGGAAAGGGATCTATCTCGTTGAATTTATTTGATTTATCATACGAGCCTTTTAATTTCCTCATATAATATATTACAAACTTGCATGCATAGTGTAGGAAATTTCCATCGATTACGAATATGTTGCCTTTATATTATTTTGTTTTCTTTGATTACAATATTTTACGACTTACTGTAGTTTGACATTTTTCAATTGTTTTCGTAATGAATACGAAATAAAACTTTCGCGAAGAACATTATTAAAGAATTAGTAATAGCCCACAACTGAAAACGAAAATAGAATATTGCAATAACAAAAACGGCCAAAGCGTTACACGCTGACGCTTCGTATTGCAGAAACTTTTACACGTCGAGTCGTTCCGGTCGATGAAATAATCTGCTCGAGAAAATTGAGAGACTAACGCAGTCGTCAAAAATTTGCGTAACCGCAAATTCCATTAGGTATGTGTTCTAACTTTGATTGAACCATTGCGAAATGCACACGCAGATCGTTGCAATAAAAGCCTACGAGCGATTATCTGCAATTTCGCCTTCGTCTAATGAATACCCTGTCAGAACCAACGACTTCGCGGCTTCGTTTAATTGATTTGCGGTATGGATGCAATTGTAATAGAAATTTACATAAACGGCGCGAAGTTGAATTGGGTGTACTTTCAAAGAGGCAATGTAGGTGCTTTGAAAGTAACAACACGAATGTTGGTATTTAGTTAGTAAGCGCTGGTAAAGCAGGAGCCTTTTTTAACTTGAATATTTCTTTATGCTTTGAAGGTAAAGAAGAACTATAATTCATTTCCAACATTACTGATTCGGCAGAGAATACGATTTCAACGCTAGCAAAGGTTAGGACTAATCGTAAACTTAGGCTACAGACTTAGGCCATCGATTAACTACAGTCATTGACTAAATATGTAGATATATACAGAAATTCTGTATCTTATTGATCCTTCGCTTGCTTTGTAACACAGGTTCTGGAATACCGACCTGGAAAAAATCAGTGTTTCTTACGCCCTCTGTCATTTTCTACGGCAAACAACCTAATTAATTAACACTCTAACTAATCAACAAAACTGTAATCGCGATTCCAGTCAATCAACTCTTATTATTTCTTACTCGATTCATAATTGTATCATATATAGTATCGCAATTAGTAACTGTATATCAAATACATAATATGATTGTATGTAGTGATGATGTGATAAACACCTGAGTCTGACCATCATAGTCGTTCTTAGAAATTCTCCAGATCATTGAAGAATCTTCCTTAAGTTTAAGACCTTAATCCTCAATTGATATCGACAGCTACGATAGTTTGGATAAAGTTATTTAATTCTAGAATAGTCCATTCTTATTCATACTTTACTAAGTACCAAGAGTACTTACTATTGACTAATTAATTAATTTAAAGTGCACATGAACAGTCAGTCCATTCGTTACTCAAACGACCACAGCAGTGATCGTTGTCCATTCGCATGTGCGTGCTCGAGCAATAAACATCCGCTTCGAGCCTACTCGCGTCCGCGTCCGCGAAATTCGAAAAATCAATAGACAAAACCAGAGACGAGAGCATGCTCTACTCGTACCAGTTTCACCGTCGATTTTTCAAATTAGATTTTCAGAAACAGGTTGGTCACACGAAAACGCGCCTACCCGACCAGAGATTGTGCCAACCCGCCAGGCCCTACCTACTTATAATTAGCAGACACACCAGACAGTATACTACCTATCCTACCTAGCCTTATATTTAAAAAATAGCAAAACAAACACACTAACACACTCGCTCCACGGTTCTCACGCATAATACCCGGGCGCAAGAGCCTACACTAGAGAGAAAACGTCCCGGGACGCCTCCGATACCCGAGCTTGACATACAATATGCACACTCTAATTTACGTACCATTTGCCTGAAATCGACTGACGAAGGCTAGTGACCATTGCGCAAAACGTGATAAGACACGTCTAAAGAAATTATATCGTTAAAATAAGTGTAAGTAGACTTGGAATTATGATTGTAATTGACAGAAATGTTAATACCGTGGTTATATTATACTTAGTCGTGTATGTGATATTATCACAAATTGTGATTTTATTGATACATACATTGAATTAATATATGTCTCAACATTTTTAATATTCTAAGTTATAGCGAGTGAAAATATGACGCAATTCCACAACAGCTTAACCACACACACGCACACATACACAATGTAGAATATACGTCGTGCACGATACAGTAACACATCGTCAGTCGCTGAGAAATTTTTGCATTAATTATGGTTATCGTGCCCAATGTCTTTCTCCCATTCAAGTAGCACCGGACACGTGAATAAAATCCTGACAATGGGCACTTAAAGGGTTAAATCTGTAAATCCTGATCTAAGAATATGACTAGTTTGTCCAATTTGTATTTAACGGACTAAGATTCTCTGCTTTTATATTTTATTACTTAGTTTTAGATTATAATAACTCTACTTTATTAATTTAATAAATCACTGAAATTTTAATATTACAAAAAAAGTAGCATGAATTGAAAAAAGACCGTGTATTTTCGAGTTATCGCGGGGAGACGCAGTCGCAAGAAAATGCGTTGACGGAAGTCGTAAATTCCCGTTACGATTGTAATGATCGACACCACGATCGATTACCGATCGTTACGATTGTAATAGATCTATCCCCTGATTTCCGTTAAAATAATAGGGGTAGTTGTTGGAGTGTAACACTGCGATTCACAGGATTATAAAATTTATTTCTCACGCTTTGTACAATCACACAACTGAGTAACGCCGTTGATTACGATACAGCTGACGAAGAAAAGGATTATTCGTAGATGAGAGAATCCGTATATATGTTGACTTTGACTGTTCGTTGGTTATGAGAACCAGTAGAGTGATCCTCCTGATGGCGTAGAAGAAATCGGAGCAGTAGGAACTGTAGGAACTCTGAGAGATGTAGGAACTCTCAGAGCCGTAGAAACTGTGAGAGCCGAAGGAACTGTCGGATCTGTAGGCACTGTGAGAGCTGAAGGAACTCTAGGAACTCTGAAGTTTGTTCTGATGTGATTACGGAGGAAAGCTCGGTATGGGTGTACCCTTTGAACGAAGAACGCGGATTCGTTGCTCACATTTTTAGTTAGGAAAGTGAGGGCAATGATCCGCGATGCCGATTGGTTATGACCAATGTTGGGAATGAAGATAGAAGGAAGAAGCCTCCTACCGGTGGTTCATGGGCGACATTGCTTATGGGAAAAACTAGTTTTTCACGCGACATAACAGACCGACTCGATGAAATGGAATGATTGTTTAAATGGTTAATTCTAAATGTATTACTAAGATAGAAATAATTTCAGGCGATCTCTTCATCAAAGCACTTTTTCGAAAATACAGAAGTAGCGTTCAAAATTATTGCTTCGAATAAAAAATCTGCCTACGTTGAAGTTTCTTCTTGCACATAAAACTTTACACATTCTTGTACGAAAAAAGATAAATTTTAATTCATATTTTAAACTCTATCTGAAGTCAAATAAACGAATGTCACTTAATATTGTCACGAAAGAAAAAATTAAATTCAGTATTATTTATTGTATCGTATATTCGTATATTGTATCGTCATTATCATTGAGTGACAATTGCAACTTTCATAGTAACGAAATCGGAGGGTATCCAATTTCTCCACTACAAAATGCTCAAACGAGATCACCTCGATATCTCTTGTTTATACTAAAATTCACTGCTTAAGATCGACTATATATACTTGTATCATACAGATATATTCGTGTAGATATTTGCCTTTTCAAATATTCTCACTCAATACTAATATACATATTTATAAATACCATGAATTTATTCTCAAATGTGTATGCTTAAATCAACTATTAAAAAACTAATTATTATAATCTCGATGTGCAAGAAGACCTATCCTAATAAATTTGAAAAAAGAATGTTACTACTTACGGGTATAAAAAATATCCGCGATCACTATGCTCGCAAAAAATTCTAAGTAATACAACCAGTCACCCGTGCCGATTCGGACCTTTCATCCTACAACATGCTTGAGTGACCGGAGCAACAGAAATGCATGCGACTCGCCATTCGTAGCGGAGAACCAGAGGACGTTACCATGGATGCTGCGCTATCCCAGCGGATATCATCAGGGAAACTAACATCAGGCAGGAGCCGTTGAAAATCCAACGGTGGAAATAGAGGTTCTGAAAAGCCTGTTATAAAACAAAACACGATGAGTGGTTGTTGATTATTTGAAAAGTTGAAGATAATGAAAAATAGAAGTTTATTAAATTCGTAACTTTCGTAATAATAAAGATTGAAATTCTAATAAACTTTGATAAATATATAAACTAAAACTTTAATATAAAAGTTTCAAATCTACACATTAAGAATTTAATGATTTCTACAATATGTTAGACGTTTGTTTTATAATGTCATGCTGAAGCATTAACACTTTTTTTATCTTAATGAAAGAACAACCTGAGAAGACCCTAACGTTCCAAATTTTCAATCAAATTCTACTTCTTAATCGATAGTATTCAAAGTGAAATATACAGAATAGACATAATCGAAGTACAATATGTGAAGATACTTACGTTCTTGGCTTCTGAGCCACCGTTCAGTCGGTCCCAAAGAAGACGAACAAGCTGAAGCTGTATCTGTAACAAAACATAAAATACAGTTAACATTGTTAATGAGTAATAACGAACATTTTGGAACATTTATAGCTTTTTAAATTACCGATCGTTTTTATTTTCTAATTAACGATAATTTAAACAGAATGTAGAAAATGAAACAAATTGAAATACAATACGTAAAAGTATTTACGTTCTTGAGCTCCCGGAGAGGCTTTATCCTCTAGGGACTCTAATGACGAAACAAATGTTCAAGTATATATATAAAGAAGAATAAAAGACTACGTTACCGCGACCGCTTAAATTATAATCGGCGAACAAAAACTTTATTACTTTCGCGTGTGATTATGTGATTGAATTTAATAAAAACTATCGTGATTTGAAAATATTGAAAAATACTTTTGCGTAGCAAACACTGACTCTACAAACCCCATTGCGTGCGGCCCCAAATATTCTCTGAAAATAGAGTTGTGTAATGGCGTACTGTGGGGGGAAGGGTGTAAAAGAAGCGAAATATCGTTTCGATATTTTTCTTCTTTTCTCTATCGAACGTTTATTTAGAAAATACTGCTATCTTCTTTACATTTAAAAAAATTATTATTAAAAGATTGGAACAAGTATGAAAAATATTAGTTGAAAATTATGAGATATTTCTCGATATCGAACAAATGTTTATGAACACCGTGAATGTAATGCAATCGTTTGCAAGAATTATACTGTGAATGTTCCTTACTAGAATATGAAATATACACTCCACCAATGCACTATAGTCGCGTGTTATAAATATTTCAAAATATTTGCGAGAATCCAAAAGTTCACAACTAAATATACTTAAAAAATACTACAGAAACGCGCGCGAAACCTTGCTTTGAAGCATTTGAGCCTACTAGCGCGCCACTTCTATTAAAAAGATATAAGCTACGAATTTGCAAGTATATGACGTTAACTGTAGCAAATTCATATAATATAGCAAAATAATTTGAATTCGATATGTGAATGTTGCCATACCTATCGAAATAAGTTAAAGCTATTTTTATTAAGATTTCTATGTTTCAAAATCTCTACACGAAGCTATCGTTAAATTATCAAGAATTTTATATCGCAAATTACATTGAAAAAGTAAAATAATTTGTTATAAATTCGTTTGAAACGAGAATGATTTCGTACATTCGATCTAGAACAATGATTTATTTAATCTTATTTACTTTCGTCTTAGTATTCCAAATAATTACGAAATTATTTATTATGAAATAAGTATCAAATATATTTTGAAGTAAATATAAATTGTATATCAAGTGTTATCCATGCTCGAATAACAAGGCAATAGAATTGTTCATACACAGCTGTCTTATGTAGTCAAAATAAATTAAACATTACCAAATTTCCATGAAAATTCATCGGATTGATCATTAATCGTCGTTGCGTCCATATATTAATATTCCAATTACTTCTATATTATCCCTGCTATCGATCAATAACCTGCACAAAAAATAACTACAAGTTAAAAAAATGTATAAAATAATTAAATGAAAACACAATCAAACTCAAATTTTATTACGGGAGCTTATGATAGAAGCTACCGGTAACAGCAACATTTAATAAATAGACGACCGAAGGAAAATTAAAACAAAAGATTTCAGAAAATCATTTAATCTCACTATCTTAATGTTCAATAAATTGTCAAATAAATGTGTATTAATTAAACGATAATAATAACGAGATGTAAACGATAGTAAAAGGTAAAACGATAGTAAATAATGAATAGTAATGAGGAAGCGACGCCACCAATAGGTTAAAATATAATACGTTACAAACCTGACGCAATACGATCCACGTTATCGATACGAGAAGAGACAACTAAATGACGCCTTAGTTTCGCAGAGCAACTACCAAAGTAGCGGAGGAAGGGGAGACCCACGAACCGGTAGCAGATACGCAGTTGAACTAAGTAAACAAAATAAATGTATATATCTGCAAAAACATTCATCTTCTACGTAGTGCTACACGAACCTTTTCAAATTTCAAACGAAGCACACATTACGCAATATTTACATATATCTACACAGTGATTACACCGATCTTTATAAACATCGTACAATAATTCGTAAACTTACTGGCAGCGTTCAGTATCAAAGACACGTCTGTCTAATTCGGACCGCGAGAAAGAAAATGAAGCTGAAGACACTGTATATACAATTTCGTGTCTTGCAAAAGGGACATACGAGTCGCTGTATTAAACTGTTTAACATTCTATTTTCGCCACACTAAACTTTGAAGGTATCGAAAGGTTATAAACTCTAACGTGACCGCAAGAAACTCCCCTTAAAAATGGGAATGCAAGAAGCCCGAACAATCAGATAATGAAAGAAAAATCGCAGCACGCTCGGAACGAACGAGATCGCGATCCCTCGAAAGAACTAACAAACCTACGCAACGTATCTCCGTGCACAAAATAACCCTAAGGTTCAGTGGAAAGCCCAGGAATTGACCGTCACTCGATTCCTGTTTCGCCATTCGAAATTTACACAAATCACGGTCGATGGCACCACCGATGATGCATCTCAGTGATCCACTGGTAATCCAGCCGTGAATCTAGCACATAGGCCTGCAACGACACAGGCTGTCTTTACAAGAAAACCGATTTTTGTGGTTTGTGATTTTGCTGTGGACACCTGCGGTCGGGAAAATCACAGTGCCTATGTAAGTCTTTTATGAACATTAACAACATGCTTTTTTATTTATGAATTATAGAGGTAAATGTTAGTGGAAACATTAATCCTCTCTACTCAGAAATTTCATAGGGTGGTTTTCGATATGCTCTTGTGGATTTCCATGAGTAAGCAAGTTTAATGTTCAATCCACAATTTCTTTTGCAAAACGTAAAGCGGTCTCTAAATATCATGTTCTTCTTTACGACTTGTACGAAGTAAGCTGCCACCTATGTGTTGTTCGATTTGTGGATCATTTTGTGCCCCGCTAATTAGGCTGACTTCTTTTCGCTCATGTAAAGAGGTTTGCTCGCATGCAGGAATATTGCGGCCGATTTTTAATTGTCAATATCTAAAAAACAAAGCCGCAAATGCAATTTTTTAAATTTGATTCTCGTTTTATTTTGGCTTCAAGAATCACTCCTTAAATTTTCTGATATCTGTAGCCAAACACTCTCTATAATATTCGTTACATTAATAATAGGAACGTTATATTTTTCATTATTTTAATTGTAAAAATACTAAATTTAATAATTTACCTCTTTTAAGTTTCTTTTAATTGAATTTAATTTTTTAATAATCCTTAATTCAATAATTTTCCCTCTCCAGTGTCACGTGCAGCTCCAAATCAAACTTCTTTGTGCAACAGCATGATCTCATGTAACGAATAATACCCGAACTGTAATCGGTAAACGAAGGAACACATACTTTATAGTTTCTCCAAGTTTGACAAAGTTATTTTCCGATGGTAGGCAGTGATTTTTCGTGGAATATTAGAGAACTGTTGTGGCTCTAAATTCTAGGGATATTCAAAAGTACAAGCATACAAAAATAACGTAAAACCATCAGATTCAAGATTCTGCGAGGCGTACTCTCGTTTCCTGTTGCAATACCAAGCTTACGGTTATGGCCTCGTTAATTCTGGAACGATCACAGGACGAAAATTATTCCACCAGCGTCCTTCATGCTCACAATGGCGCTATAGTTACGCATTTAGTTCCATACGCGGGAAAAAGTGACGACACCGATTGTCGTACGATTATTTCATAGTGAATCAAATTAATGGCTATCGTAACGCAGATAAATTGATTATAAGCGTATAATTATAATAATTTGATCATTCTTATATTTTTCTTCATACTTCATACTTATATTTTTAGTATTATGTTCGTGTTCTTGGTAGCGATTCATTTGTTATGCATACGGTAATGAAATAATTGCACACACGCACATTTGCTCCGGGAAAACTGTTTCCATATCATCAACAGAAGAATTTCTAATTGCCGCGTAATCAAAAGTCAAGGAATCGGTATCCTTGTAGTAGATGGCTTGAATAATCCACATTCAGAAACACGCTATTCTATTGTGACTTGTACGTCAGAAGTTGTACATCGAAGTTGTACAACCTACATCGAAAACAATCTCGAATGAAGAAAGAAAACTATATGGACAGGAAGAAGTTCTATAGAATGCAAATAGATTGCCTGATGTAAACCTACATTGAATTGAATTGAAAAAACACAGCTCTTTCAGTCTTCGGCGACAATGATTTTTTTAAGCAACGTGCAAACAATGACACGATAAGAAAAGGGGGCAATGGTTGATTCAAGAGTTTTCAATGAAATTTCAGCGATTTCTTGCGTCTTCCGCTTTTTTATTTTTTATTAAAGTCGCTTTGTGAGTCAGTTTCTTATGCAATGTTTTACATTCGCGATTTCGCACAGAAATCGTAAATGACGCTGCTTCCTCTCTTGTCGATTCTATCGACGATAAATAATTACTCTAATTGCATGTACTATCTTCGTATCATCAGCCTTAGATCAACGATAACAATAATTATGGTGCTATTCATGACTTACATTGTAATTTCATTTTTCTAAATGTGTGTTAAAATTCATTGAAACTTGTTAATGTGATTGAACAATTTGTTCAGGGAAGAGGATGAATAAAACAAAATGGTGAATTGAGTAAATTGCGCCGAAAGATTCAGTTTTAATTTTTCGATACTATTTAAGTTTGAACTGGTAATTGTAATAGCTCTTAATGAACATTATATCTTTTATATTTACACAACAAATAAAAATTTCTATTATTTAGGTCATTTATGCCTTTTCAATAGTAGATTTATAGCATTTGACGTTGCCTAATCGTCGTAGTTCGGGGGAATTTCCAGTACATGTTTATGTGTGAACGACAATACGCAATCACGTTAATGACTGCGTAATACAGAATTGCGAAGATGTGTCGCGTGTCCTCTATTTCCGGTTCACGCTGTTGATGCTCTTCGTAGCGAAGTTGACACAAAAAAGGTCGAAGTCGTGTAACGATCTTCTTCATTTATAAAATTCACTTTACGATTCCAAAGGTGGAATAAGGTAAAATAAAAGAACAGAGAGATCTTTCGATACTTCTCATTAACGAGACATCAACGAAAATTGAGTCGTTAAATTTTACGTCAATCTTGTATTACATTTCAATAAATTTTTATACATACACCTTCTTTTATAGGGTACTTATAAAGAGCGAGACTAACTTCTGAAATTATTATTTATCGTTTGAAAATATATCTTAATAATATATTCACTTACTATAATATATAGATCTCAATCGTTTTGTGTAAAACCAGGACATATTCTAATACCTAGGAACGGGACTTTATGTAACAAGATTGATGAATCGATGAAATAACTTCTTTTTTAGGATTAGCTTTTCAGCCATGAAAATAATCCAATTTGTCTCCAATGCAACAAACGTATCGATGTCACGTTTTAGATTCTTTGCGACGATTTTTACACCTGATTTGCTATTTTTCGATTTTCTTTTCTCGCGAAACGCGTCGTTAACCTTCACCCAGGAGTCTGACGGACCGATCGATGAAAAGAATTCAATCATTTAACCGATCGACCTTGCCATCGTCGTAGCGTTGCATTTTGAATAATTCTTGAACGTGCTCGCGTAATACCGGTAACACGTATCACTGTTTTCCCACGTTTCATCGGTTACCTTGTAATAACGCTGACAATCGCCGTTTTGTGTTATATAGCTACAATGGAATTGTCAGTTTGCGCGGAAGATGGACAAAAATTTGCATTCGTGCGTATGTTAGAAAATGTGAACATGATGAATTAAGTATAGATATAGATTTAGTGAAAGTGTACCGAAACGTAACGTGGATGTGAGGAAATATCTTACAGATTTACTTTCTTCGCCAAATTGCTTATGCAATTCCACTCTAGAAGAGTTTCTCTTACTTAATCGCTCGTATGTTTCCTTGACGTATCAAATCACACTTATTGCATTACTCGACAAGCGTAGATAGCATTATATATTATTCAATTCGACAATTATTTCAATCTTTCTTCTCGGCGTCAAATCACATGTTTACTTTGTTATTGTATTTAAATTAGGAACCTTAAGATGTCAATTAATCTCGGGATCTCCTCTTGTTGCATTAAATTACCCTCCATTTGCTTTGCAAATAAACGTGTTTTATCATCTTATGTCATACAACTTCCACGATTAACAAATGAAGAAGTAAACATGCAGTAATAAAAAAGTGATGAAATAAAAGAAGTTTCATTACATCAGAAATAATTAGAGATCTTTTTCTATATCGCGCATAATATACAAGATCCGGCCGAATAACACGTAAAAGCGATCATTTAGACGTGCCAGTCCGGAATTAGCCATGTTCAAGTATACTTGATATATTTCCAAACCCGATTTTCTCGAAGACTAAGCCGAAAATGAAAAAATGTTATTCCGCTTTTACATATTACCTGACCTGACCCTGTATACTATATTTATAAAAGGTTCTTACGAGAATTTGAATATTTTCATATGTCACTGTAAGCATTCGTAAAACATACAGTATCTTCTTTGACTTGGAAGAGGGATAATGAGCGTAAAGACCTATCAGCTACCAACAAAAAGGCTGAAGAAACGCACGGCTGCGCTTCGTAAATGTTTGCGTACTTGAACCTAGAATTGCGGTCAGTACGTGGGATTGGTGTACCCATTATCTCTCGACAGGATTAGCATTGTCAAAGTTGCTCGCTGGAAGAACACGAGGCGCGCTTTTAAAGTAAAAACCACCTGCGCGCTATGCTACACGTTATTGCCTGTGACGTGAGCTAGCTTATGGCATTGAAACCTGAATTCGCGTTCCGTGCGTGCCCTTCTACGTGTTAATTCAATTTCGACCGTGAAGACCCCGGTAATTAACTACGTGCGCGTGATACGTAATCTTGAATTCTAAGAGAGATAGTAGCAGATCTCGAAGTATAGTCTTTCTCCTAAAAGAAAGGATTGATGTAGTCATTTAGAGTCATAGAATGTATTTCTGAAAAATTTTTTTAAATATTACGTGTCATGATATCGATATAAAATGATTCAGGAGCACATTTACACACGACTCGTTATGTAGAATAACATGTATGCACGAATAACAGAGCTTCATTGGCCTAACTTACTGAACTATAGAACAAATCACATATACAAGATATCCTTATAATTATAGTACAGTCAGCGAGGAGCGAGTCTGCTTGAAAAACACAAAGCATCGTATAATAACATTTTATTCTATAGTTTCAATTTATTTTTCCATTTAATATTACATCCTTGTTGATTATAACACGATGACTGAAATACCGTATATACAGTTCCACCATCATCGTGAGACTATTCTCGTGATCCGCGACAGGGTGCGGCTGTTCGACGTTTTCTTGTCGATCGATGAGTTTAGTCGCTGTCAGGTCGATGCGTCACGCAGGTGGACGCTTTTTCCTTGATCAATGAAAACAAATGCATAACGATCGCCTTGAACAGTGTACGTAATGAATACTAATCACCCATTTTCTCCTCATTCTTTCTCACGGTTCGCAATCTTATCACTCTGCTTGCAAAATTGCAAACCGCAATTGGGATTGGAAGACAGTTAACTGAAGTAAGATATACCATATACATATACATGTATATATACCATGTCCATATACATGTATAGCGTATCCAGGAAAGAACTCTTCTTATGATATATAGCAGATTTGGGCAAATCTTCGCAGGTTACTAATGTATAATCCTAACCCAATTCTTAATAATGTCTGTTATAAGACTGAGATAGCAATTATACAATTGTGTACTGGATTATTGCTAAACATGTAAGGAACTACAATCTTTAGTGTTAATTTTAATTCATAGCTGCGTTATAATCCTTCGACGCTTCGATGAAAAGGCAGAAATGATGGAAGATCGCGATTAATCGCGAGTCGAAAACCGACTGTCGAACAATGCATATTAAACGTGCAATTTAAACCCCGCTGTTTTCCCACGGCTGCATAGCGTTATTAAAACTTGCAAAATTATGAATCACGGTTTCAATTAAAGGTTGATGCAGTGGTGACACAATGACGCTTAAGAATTCTCAGGAGGAAGCACAGGTAGTCGAAGCAGGAAACGGCATCGATGAGATTCAGAGATAATTACATAATTAGACACATTAACTGCGATGAATCATCCTGTCCAATCGAGTCATTTTTTATATTTTCGACGAATTCGTCGATGTTTCATATGTAAATCGTATTCTTTGGAATGTCGTAAAACATTCGTTTTACCCAGTTTCGAATATTCTTTAATTTAGGTTCAGACGATGAACCGTATTAGGTTAAACAAGGACTTTCGAGAATTCTATCTTGAATGGTTATTAAAAGAGCCACATAATACATAATTCTTCTCGCTCTGCTAAATGTCATCTAATATCCTACCGTAATCAATCCTCCACAAAGTCTCCATCTGTCTTCCATCCATCTCAATTTTGATCGATTGCCGCTGAACTACCTAGTTGAGCCCTTTCGTCACAAATGGATCATCTACAAAAATTAACAGATTCCCAGAAACTTTGGAAGACCTTCATTCTTTGGAAAAATTGATAAAGTGGTGAAGTTTCTCGAGTTCAAAATTGTCCTTTGAAACTAACATAAGTAGGTAATTGAAATATTGGTTTGATAGAAATGAAGAATAAATGAAAAACAGTTGCGAGATGCAAAAGAGACGCGTACTCAACTCGAAGACAATGAGGCTCATTGAAAGAGGTCGACGAGTGTCAACGTGAGAGCTTCGAACTTTCGTAATCGACCAGCACAGGTTGGCCCTCGATTCCATAACCTTCTCTCTGACCTGTTTTCGTCCGCGAACATTCCTTTATCTCCTTCGAATATCCTCATTTAATACGATTAATGTGATTCTTACCTATTCAATAGAAACAATAACTTTTTCTCATGATATCGCGATTACTTGAAAAACATAATACCATAAATGGATGTTGATACGAACTAAAAGTAATAGTAATTTTGTAGATGAGGTAAAAACGTTTTCACAGAACCGTCGTGTCATATAGAGCAAAAAACACAGTAAAAACTGGATTGTTTGACGTTGAGATTACAGCGATCAATAATCTAGTACCACAAAAAGTCACTTAGTCGTTGTGTCAAGTAGAAATAGGATTTACCATAAACATAAAGTTACATAATATATCCAGCCATATTTATATAGTACCTTGAATACTCATAGCGTTAAAGCCAGATTATAGCAAAGACTATACAGACAGTCTTTTTTATTCTTTAATAAAAACGACATCACACATCATCAATCACATTTGCGAGTTTAGCCAATTTCTCAGAGGTTAAGTCTTTTTCTTTCATCTTCTTAGCATGTCCCTTCCTCCCTCGAATCCTCCCACGCTTATTCAAGATTTGAGACGTTGTCGATGCGACGACGACACCATGGTGTACATGCGGATCCCCACTTCTCGCTACGGATGACCTCCCTATGGTCGCGTTCGAACTGCTTCGCAGGGATAAATGTACACTTGGCGTCGGCTACGAAGCTTTTAGCGACGCCAGAACGAAACGGCCGCTCGTCAACAATCGTCGTCGCGTCTCATCGTGCATCTTCCAAGACCGCGAGATTTATATGCCTGCTGCTCGATCCAAGATCGAACAGCGTCTCAACGGAGGAGCGACGCTCAATCATCGGGGGATGAAAGGTCTCGTAAGTCTCTCCCTCTTTGAGGTACGCTACGACTTCGCTTGACGATTCGCTCGCAAGAGAAGGGACTGCAGAATGTTCAGACGATGAAGAAGGAAAAAGGGTGAAAGTGCACAACGTGAATGGGATAAAAATTTAGAAGGATCAATGTATAAATCGGCGAATCTGTTAATTGGAAAGTTTCACGAGTTCATTATTGTCGAAAAAGTGCGCGGAATTAAAAATGATGGTTCGAAAGTTTGATCGATCGGATCGCAAGAATTGCTAAATTGAAGTTCCTTTGATTTAGATCGATAAACCCCTCGAGCTTTTTTTTAATTTGGTGATAGAAGTGTGTGAATTTTGGAATGCGCACGTACATATTTAAAAGGTTTGATCCAAGAATACTTCTTATGCAAGATATTGGAAGAATATTTCTCGTTTCAAGAGGATAATGGAAATTTCCAAGCTTTTATTTTTACAGTAACAGTAGTGTATAAATATTAGGTACTAAATGAATGAGATAGAGGATGCTGTATAAAAAATCCAATCCGTGACATAGATATAGCAAGTTTCTCACGTGTCGGTTAATAGCTCCGCGTGATCGTGCTCAAATATCGAACGTCCAAGGTGGCAGTATCGGCATGCGATCGTAGATGACCCACTACTCTGCATGAATAGCCTTTCATGCTAAAGGAAGTAGGTAACGCGAAGACATAATACGTGACCGTGAAGTCAAGAAATGAATTACACGTAAACGTCCTAGTTGTAATACAGCTCGCGGTATGATTTACGAAAACAATGTACTATCTACCACGAACCAATGGCTCTCATTAAATTAATCAACGTAGTCGTTATCTCAAATCATGCTAACAATAGGTTTCATTTACATTCTCTGTGTAATTCTCTGTTCATTCGTGTAATTTAAAACAATTTTCCAGAAAAGATAAAAGGATTTTTCCAACATTAATTATTCAAATTTAGCATAGAACTAGATAGCAATTGAATTTCACGAAATTTCACGGAATTTCTCGAAATTCACCAAAGTCCCTCTAAGGTTCGCTATTCTCAATATTTGACCCAAAAGAGAACGAACAGATGTGCGATATAGAAAGGAATTCTTCGTCTCTTTTATCGATTCTATTTATTAATAGCAATATAGTTTCAGTCGATGCCATAAGTGTCTACTATCGGCGCAATAGTGATTGATAGCAGTACATTATAAGCAGTTTCTTGCTAACTATCATATTATAATGTTTTTAGTTGTATCTTATTAATCGAATGGAAACCACGAACAAGGATCTCTAGTATATTTTGGTAAAAGTTGAATTAACCGTGAAGTATGGTTCTACAGTTCCCATCGGTCGTTTTAGTACACAAAGATTGAAGATATTTCGTCGTTTATTATTAGATATTTAACACGTTAAGTGTTTGTAACTTATAAGACAGTATAAACCGCTTAAAGCCCGCTTTTTCCCCAAAATGTGGTAAATGCGCTTTATACCCTTTCTTGATATTTCCATTCAATTATTACAATTTTCTTCCAGATAATGCGCGCTTGGATTCTTTTTGGTTTACTCTCCCTGGTCTCTGGCCAGCTAGATCTACCCTCTCTGAACGACGATTCTCGAAATAATCTCGGGAGAGGTATTCCACCTACCGAAGCACAGCTACAAGATATTTTAGCCAAATTAGATTTCCTTGGTACCGAAAGATGTAATGCCAATGTGGCAGCGCAGTGGGCCTACGAAACCGACGTGAGCGAGTACACGCAGCTGCAGGCGGTAAATACGAATTATCCACCAGCATGTATAATTTAAATAACAATTTCTATGAATTCGTGGTCAAAATACCCGCATACGATAAAAACTTTTGGACCTCGTGAAAGTATCGTTCAAAAGAGTTAGTTTCACCTTATTGTTCAACCTTTTCACTCTTCGTTAATGTCACCAACCTACGGCCATGAATTCTGTTCTAGTTAATGCAATCGACCTTGAATTTCAACCGGACTAATGACCAGTCTCCCCACAAGCCTGCGGCTTAATTAAAGTAATGTTCAAATCAAACAAGCCAACTAACTTTAGAACTTCAAGTTTACACGTTTCATGACGAGTATGCTACTCCGAGATTAATCCAAGCCTAATAGTGTATAGATAAACAAAATATCCTAGGAGAAAACCGAGTATCTTTAGTTTTATCTTCGATAAGACATTTAGAGTAAAAAAGAAATAAATGTGGTACATTATAGATCTCGGTCCACTCATTTTCTATTTACTTCAAAAAATAGATTCTACACAATACCTATTTGGAATAGTGCAATAATTTTTCTATTTTTTATGCAATACTTGTCCTTTGCTTAAGATAAAAAGACTCTAAAACAGATGCTTTCATAATCTTGGATATGTGATATTCTACACTAGACAACCGTTTGACGTTATTCGATGGCACTGAGACCTCGACCTGCTCTATGATTCGGCTCGTGAGACTGTGGAACGTCATCGTGGCTGTCAGGACGCGGAGAATCGCGATTTCGCGTGTACGCGGGGGGGATTTCCTCGACAGTAGCCGGCCTTTATTGTCCGCTGAGGGGCCGAACACCTCCGCGGGAAACGTTCCCAGTCGTTGCCATTGTGCCATCGGTGTGTCCTGAATGATTTCGCAACGGAACATCAGTCCAAACGAACTTAGAACGGAAATCTTCAGCCTTCAACGCGAAATCCGCTAGACATTCGCGTGATGCTAATGATAATCGTCGGCTATCCTTGCCTCGTTTCTTCATATTATTTTTTGTTATTCTTGGAAGCTTAGGGAAACCCGTGTATCGTCAGTATGCGACCTACTGTGGAACACGTGCATGGGATTCTTCGACGTTGCTTAATACTGATATGTCTCTCATGAGACTGGGAATTTTAATGTATTTGTATGAAATTTAAGCGTTCAAAGATGCACAGAGCGCGTATAATGTGAATGAATTTACAAAATATCCGAAGTGACGCTTCCGTTATAATTAGGCCGTATATCGTATAATAAATTTATGCAAATTAAATTCTTACGAACGTAACTAAAAAGCTGAAACTACGGCAGCGATTTATTTCATCTATCAAGCATTACAGTGAGCATTGTCCTTTGGATATTTTATATATTCAAAAACTAGCATAATTTTGTCACACCATAATTTTATATTACGTAATTAATTTTCGAAATAGAATTATCCTATGTTCGGTGAGAGCAGGTGACTGTTACCAACGCGGTAAAAAATATTTAGTTCAAAAATAAGTATCAATTTTATTCGGCATAGAGCATAAATGTTAATTGAACATTCTAGAAAAACTCGTTTAAGAATTTTCTTCGTTTCTGCTGTTCGTTATCGATACATCTAAAGTGAAAAGGAAACGGAGTACTCTTCTACTTTTACTTTTATTTAGAGTTCTTCTACGCTTTACGCTATCTGAACGACTCCCAGTGACCCATAAAGAAACTCGTATACACTTTCTCGAGCATTTTCCTTTCCTCCAGCGCCTTCGTCTATCTCTGATCCCAGGAAGAGTAAAGATAGCAACGTTTATCTCTAACGGTAAACCTGGCGTTGGTTGATTTGCACATCGAACCAGTTTCGCTCGGACGATCACCTTCTTACCGATTACTACCTTGCTTTTCAACACAAGACTTGTATATTCTAACATAAATTACGCTTGTCATTGAATGAATAAATATATTAAAAAATTAATGATATCAAGATATTCATTTTAATAATGTTTATTGAAATATTTTTTCGCAGCTGGAAGCTCAGAGAATATACGCGGACTTTCAAAATCAAGCCTGGTTCTTGATTTCGAAGATCGATAAGGATAACATTAGGGATCCTGTAGTCAGAAGACGTCTCAGATATTTATCTGTGGTTGGACCATCGGCGCTTCCACCGGATCAATTGGACAGAGTAAATAATTACTTAATATGTACTACTAATCCCATCAGGGCCCAATTTTTGTTTAGGGTAATAATTGTTTAGCGTATGGTTTTATAATTTGAAAAATTTGTTTTGTAGAAAAGATATAATGCACAAAAGTTTGAGACTAGTTTCACCGTAAACAAATTATACTTATCATTTATATAGTTTGCGTTAAAATTACGCAAATTACAAACCTATTTGTACAATAACACATTAAAATATAACGTTTCATATACGCGATATCACGCGTGAAAGAATTAACTAGATTGTGTTGCTCGACGTAACTTCATTTTATTAACTAGTTTCCCATACAAGAAACATTAATAATAGGCAAACAAAAAATGAAACAGTTGCTCCCTTGTAATCGATTCAATTCATACTAAAGGAAGGCGTTCATCTATCGTGCAAGAAAGGAAACCCAAAGCAATAAACGAAAAGCAACCAAATCTATTCTATCACGCACTTCCTTTCGTTGTATAACAGGCTCGGTCAAAGAAATAGGAAGTATCTGTTCATAATAGATTACATTTTCTAAAAATAAATGATTATAGAAATAAGACGGAACGAAAAATAAGCTACAGGACGTTCTATCCATCGAGACACAGGAAATAACGTCTCCTGAATTTTTTTTCTCTCGCTTTCGTCTCTAAAGTTTTCTCTCTATTACTTTTCTCTCTTCTCTTATTCCTCTTCTTTTTAGTGAATTACAACCTTCTTGTTTCCTCCATTTCGTATGGAGAATTTTTCAAAATTCTCTGTTACTTCTGATGACTCGAAACAGCTTCCATCAGTACATTTTTCGATTATTATTTTTAATCAATAGAATAAATCAAAGTTTAGTCTTTCTTGTATTTTAAACAAAAGATCGAATAAACCGAAACGTATTTTTTTTATTATATATTAAAATCTTTCGCTCATGATTCGCGATAGTTAAATCTTCCACATGGAGCTCTTCTCATGCCTATTGTTCCCTTTTTTTCAGTACAATAGCGTGATCAACGATATGCTGGCAGTGTATAACGATGCTAGCATTTGCGCGTACAACGATCCCTTCCGGTGCGGGCTGCGGCTGTATCCAGGTAATGAATAACATCTGAGAACTCGAGAGTCGTCCGAATCGGGGAAAATAGATGGCGATACGATTTTCACGGCTTGCAGCCAGCGAAATTGCCACGGTATGCGTAAGCGGCCACTGTTACGCGCAAGAAAGTGCCTCTCTAATCGCAAAACGGCTAAGCGATGAATATTTCAACATACTACATCGAGACGGCATCACAAAGAGATTCACAGAGGGTTTCATGAAAATTCATCGCGATTTAATTTGCAATTTTTTCTCTGCACGATACTCTTCTTTAATTTTCTTTGTTCTTCTTGGTTGAATTATTCATGTGAAGCTTTTCTAGAAATTTTCCTTTTCAGCGAGTAATTTTTTTTATAGAAAATGTTTATATTGTTTGGCAAATCGTTTCTCTCCTTAAAGGATTAATAAATTAATTCATATCAGAGATCTCCCACAGAATCTACAAATATTCTACAGATCTTCATACAGTGATGCACTTTAATTTTCTTTTTTCTTGTTGAATTACTTACGTTCTTCCTTTAAATTTTCCCTTTTTCTAGCGGAAGCCATTTTCATGCAGCTTTCGTATCGACGAAAAGGGCAATTTCCTATAGAATATGCCAATGATGTTTGAAAGGTCTCTCAGAGGATTAATAAATTAATTTATATCTGGGATCTTGTAGAAACGATTTCTTCTCGCGTTACATGATTAAGAAATATGTTTTTCAAGCGTCTAGTTATACTAAATGGCACCTCGTAAACCGCACGAGGCAATCAACGCCCAAAGAGCAATGTATTTAGAAACACGGAAGTTTACGATCCTCCTTGCGATTCTACTTGCTTCACGGTTCATTTACTCGATCAGGATTCAGTCTGTAACAACGAGTATGCGCGTAACACGCGGAAAGAGAAAAATGCGTAATAGTTCTTAAGTCTCCAACGATTTCATCGGCAAGCGCTCTGTCGTTCAGCCAATTGTTTTATGGAACTTCCCCATAGTTTTAGAAAATCGTTGCTCGTGTAAAATTGCTGTTTAGTGACGAATACGTAACACGATCCCATTAAAAGATAATTGCAGGCTTATGAATAAGACCACGAAGCTGGATCTCGTTCGTCATTTACATTAAAATTATGCAGATCAGCTCCACATATCTTACATTTATTTAACCATTGCGGTAGTCAGCTTTGCATGAAGCTTAGATCACATGTGTTGCAACAAACTATCAGAATCGAATCTGTCACACGATAATCGTGAAAGCTACTCGAGGTGAAAATCGTAATCGAACAGAGAGACGCTTCTATAAATAGACGGTTTACTTATTCATCATCGCGGATGAAGATGCTTGGCCGTTTATTCAGAAATAATGTTGTTTTGCAGATATATCGCAGATCATGGCGAAAAGCCGCAATTGGGATGAGTTGCAGTATGTCTGGGCAGAATGGAGAAGACGAAGTGGGATGAGGATCAAGGACCTCTATCAACAACTCGTCATGTTAAACAATGAAGCTGCTAGATTGAATAGTATGTTCGAAAACAAACGCTACTTTTAACTTTTTTAAAGTTGAATTTCCTAGCTTGTAAGGAAAATTGTTTTTCTTTTTTTAAGCGTAGTGAATACATTTTTTCGGGTAGCTTTTGCACTAAAATTTAGAAACTGAACACAAAGAATTAAAGATATCTGGCAGAAATAATCGGTAACTATAGAAGAATGTATCGCTGCGTAGATTTCACTGATGCAGCCGAATATTGGATGTTCCCCTATGAATCTCCAAACCTACAACAAGACATCGATGAAGTATGGGAAATGATACGTCCTCTTTATGAAGAATTACACGCGTACGTTCGAAGAAAATTGAGGGACCTGTATGGACCTGAAAAGATCGGCACTCATGCTCCTCTTCCAGCTCATATTCTTGGTACTAACATGGTTTTTAATACATTCAAGATCGATGTATTTTGACAACGTTGTTCCTAATTAGGCTAGCTTTTGTAGTTATGATTTGCATTTTGACAAATTCACGGCCCTGGTCGTGAAATATTCTCTTTTTACCGAATTCTTATATCAATAATATTTTTGTATAATTAATTTCTCAAACTAAACTGATTTCTTTCATTGAAAAAACATCCGGTTAACTATTAACTATTAACTATTAACAATACAAATATCTACCAACGTTTGAGTTATTGATATCTTGAATGAGTTAATACTATTATAAAACCCCGCGTAAGGTGTGCAGGTATTTTAAGATATAACGAAAATTAACAGGTAATATTTGGGCACAATCGTGGACCAACATCATCGATATCACGGTGCCGTATCCAGGGAAAAATTATCTGGACGTGACACAGGAAATGCAGGCCCAGGTAAAAGTTACACATTACGTAATTCTTATCAGAAGAATTAAGTTGGACAAGCTAATGAATTCAGTCCAGACCGACCATTGTTTCCTAGTAAAATCGAAAGTAACCTGTTACGATTCGAAAGCGACGGTGAAGTAAGTGAAGATTCGAGAAATGCAATGTTTCGCTCACCTATTTCCATTGGAATTCTTTGTTCCTTTTTCTCTGTTCTCTTCATTGTTCGTTACGTAATGCATGAAACTTTGAAACCTTCAGTCATTGATCACGCACGAAAAATATTGAATTCGCCCTCTTACAAATAATACCACAGGATTCAATTTTTTAAATTTCACGACCAATTCTTGTTTATGCTTCGAATATCCGATTACAATCGTTCTTACTATTTCTTGCGTTTATCCATTTTCAATTATGCCGAAAGACTTTCACACTGCGTGTTTACATGAATTTATGTTTTATGTGAGATAAGGCTCCGTAGAAGCACGTTCATTGAAACTAATTAGTTGTAATTAGCTCTCGTATCATGTTTTGGTTAATCGAAATTGAAATTGAAATTGTTTTGGCAATTGATTTAGGGTTACACGCCTATCGAGATGTTCAGGATCGCGGAGGAATTTTATCTGTCCCTCAACTTGAGCGCCATGCCTCCTGAATTCTGGGCTGGTAGTATAATTGCGGACCCTGGAAATCGACCTTTAATTTGCCAGGCTTCTGCTTGGGACTTTTGCAATCGTTTAGATTACAGGTAACTTAATCGGTTTTTATGCTTATAAAAAGATTACGAATGTTTATATATTTGAACAATTATATTTTGCAGATAATCAACAATTGGATAAAATTTTCTTTAAAAACGACTAAAATATTAAAACTTAAATGAGAGAATATTTTATTTTTCAAGTGCAATAATATGCACATTATTTAGAGAATTCTATTTCAATCATTTATACACATCATCGTATATACTTGCGTGTTTACGCTTGTTATAAAATAAATATCCGCAATCCAATTATAAGAAACAGGTTAGCTAATTAATTTCATTTTTTTCAGAATCAAGATGTGTACTAAGGTTACCATGAAGGATCTAATCACAGTACATCACGAAATGGCTCACATTCAATACTTCTTACGTTACAGCGGATTAGCTCGAGAATTCAGAGACGGCGCCAATCCAGGTGACGTAGACGTTTCCTTTCAAACTTGCAAATCAATTTTTTCTGTGTTGCGAAGTAAAATCAACATTTTTAAAAAATCCATCGCGAACTACTAAAAAAAGGTAATCAAACGTACAGACTTACTTTCCTTCCTTTCGCAAACATCTTACAAACGATCGCATATCGACCACCCGGAAATCGTGCGTCATTAAATGAAATACAAGCGTTTCGATGTTCTGAAAACGGAACAAACGAGGAATACACACGATAGTGAAGCCTATAAAAACGAACGGTAGGTTCATGAACGAGAAACGACGGAACGACACGCGATAGCACGATGGACATAAGTCGCTGTCGTTACATAAGTCTGGTCCGCTCCTCGACTTCCGGTAGGCGGTCCACTCGGAACTTTTACGGCTAATAGCGCGAAAGCGAGAGCGAGAACGATACGGTCGAGGCGGATTCGCGCGAGTACCGGCCCGGTGTGTCCGAATGGATGTGCGAGTACTCTCTAATCCGGGACGCCAGATCGTTAAAATATTTTTATTATGGTATAATCGCGCTTTCACCGTTCCGCCAGTCGGTCGTTCGCCTAACCGCCGACTAGATACTATGAAAATAAGTCTTGAACGATGCCTGTGACCTTGCGGAGTCGCTTTATGGGGCCTGGAAAGTCGGTTGGAATAACCGGACTATGTTAAGTGAATAGATATTATGGAAAATTTGACGGTCACGGGCAATTCCTGAAATAGATTTAGGATAGAGTAAAATAGGGTATTTCGAGTCGGTCAGATATTTGAGTCGAGTCAAAGAAATTTTTCAGTAATTTTGTAATTTACCAAACTCGATTATGAAACATTCTTAATCGATCTACATTTGAGAATAGATTATTTGACTCGTTAGTAGCAGCGTGATGAATAGTAAAACGTATCGTATACTTACATTGACAGCTCGATAACCATCATTTTCTATGAGGATATGATAACTTGTACTGATAAAAAGGAAATAAATTTGTTCAATGTTAATACTTTCAGTTGTAATTTGAAGCTTAGATGACTCAAATAATCCTATCTCTGTAGTTTAATGAGAAAATTACTAATGATCGACTGGAAAGCCAGATAAAATCCTGCTCACGGGATAAAATTGTTATTGAGCTGTAAGAAAGTTACGATTCAATAAGAACAATCTCTCGTCGTTCATCGTTGAGGAGTAAAAGAGACTGGAGGATACTTACTGGTTGACAATTTGTCTGTCTAATGCACCTGTCGCTTTCCCTCATGGTTATCGCTAGAAGCAAAACGTGCTTGTTTATACAGGATTCCACGAAACAGTAGGTGAAGCCGTTGCCCTCAGTGTCGCCACTCCTCGTCATCTACAAACCCTTGGTTTGGGTACCAAGTTTATCGATGAACCTACAGCGGATATTAATTACCTGTTCTCTTTGGCGATGGACAAATTGGTGATATTGCCATTTAGCATTGCGATGGAGAGATGGCGGTGGGACATCTTCCGTGGTTACATCACTAGGGAAGACTACAATTGTCATTGGCATCGATTGATGGAACAATACGCTGGAATCAAGCCGCCTGTTTTGAGAACCGAGGATGACTTCGATCCTGGCGCCAAATATCACATTCCTGCGAACATCCCTTATATTCGGTAAGTTCTTAATTTTTGAGTTTCTAAGATCGAGTTACTTGAGACCCGCCAAGTTTAAAGCGACAACGCACAGCGTGTATTGACAAGGTATCAGATAATATAATATCAATTCCTTTTAGTTTCTTCATTAGAAGTATCAATTTTGAACTTCATTATCTGATTTTCTATTGTTAGAGAGAGATACGAATATCGTGGAATTTTATTAAATTTTATTTGGGATCAACGAAATATACATATATATATCGATTACAATCGATACAGGTTATCAGGATATCAGTGATGTCTTCGAGTGGCTCCCAATAAGCGTAATCACCGAACTCCATGATTCATACCTCATATTACAATAAGAGTCAAATATCTTAAACGTAATAATATTTTATCAACGAAACGCGCAAGTACATCGACACCAATTAGATTTCTCCTTTTATGAAAACCATAAGGTGCGATTTCACTTCTGATCATTCTTAATTCGTTGCCAACTGCGTTTCGTCTCGTAGTATCATCGATACATTGGGAGAAAGAGGCTTTCTCCGTATTAACGATCCTCTGCAAAGAAGCACGTGGTTTTGTTTAAACAGTTATTGAAACTTTTCGGCTCTTCTATCGGCATCGTTACGTATGCATGTTCGATGAAAGTTTCTCTTACTTCGACCACGGCCAGCTTAATTGTTGGCCAGTTTTTTGTTGCGTTAATCATCAGATCGCTTCCGTGTTAACGCATTCGCGAGCAATCGTTCTTGCCCACCGACCGGTTACTTTCCAACTTTTCCAGGAACCATTTGTTACGGACGTAACGTTGCGTTACCGCGCATCGCGAAAGTCGATTCGGCGATGCTATCGCATTTTCCGAGTTGGACGCTCTCCTTAAGAAGGAAAAGGCAGTTACGAAACCGCTGAATAAAAATGTAATCAACGGTCTTGATTCAATTCAGAATTAGTTTTTGGCGAATGTTTGAGAAATTTTGAAACGGATTCTTATAAAATTTGTTTAACTTTCATGGTATTTTGGAAGTTTGGTTAGGAGACGAAGCAACCAATAGAAAGAAATTCGATTTTTGTTCTTTGGTTTTATTAGAAAGAAGCGAAAGACATGGTATATGGGCGTCCGACAAGCTGAGCTCAAATCAGTCACTCTGCTGACGGACGCCGCGTGAATCTTTATACAATACATCGTACATGTACAATATGTGTATTCTTAGGTACTCAGGTATCAAAGGATATCAAAACACTAGGATCTAAATAGAATGAATCACTGGTTGAAGAATGCTTTTTCCCAAAAACTAGCGTCCACTTCTCAACTCATTCTTTCTATAAATCGTTCTTCAACCCAGTGAAATGATTTTTTGAGAAATAATTAAAATAAATATACCCTCGTCGCGTCGAAAATGAATTCTAGGGAATTTCCAAAAAGGGGAAATCAAGGCGACGCGACAATTTGGGCGGTCGAGCCGATATTACCAGATGTTAATGCCGACCTTTCGATCTTAATTTTTCTAATGCCCTCCATAACTAGACTCGTAGCCACCACCAGATTCATAACCTCCGGATTCGTAACCTCCAGATTGGTAACCTCCAGACTCATAACCTCCTCCGTGGCTGTGCACCGATACAGGTACAGGTACCTTAACTGGATAGGGCACAGGTTTGGCGACAGGCACTGGTACTGGCTTCGTAACTTGAACTGCTACTGGTCGTTCGACTGGTACTTTAACCGCGTAGGGTACAGGCTTTTCAACAGGGACCGGTACATGTTTCTCCACTGGGTATGGTGCTGGTATGGGTACCTTAACTTCGACAGGTACCGGCTTTTCTACGGGAACTCCGACTGGTCTCTCTACGGGTACCTTGACTGGATAAGGTACAGCCTTCTCGACGGGCACTGGTACCGGCTTCTCAACCGGAACTGGGTACGGTTTCGGGATGTGAACGGGATAAGGTCGGTCAATAGGCACATTCACAGGGTATGGTACAGGTTTGTCGACAGGGAATGGTTGGGGAACGTGTTCCACGACTTTCACGGGGTATGGTACAGGCTTCTCGATGGGGTACGGCTGTGGTACAGGTACCTTCACAGGGTAAGGTACATTCTTCTCCACTGGATACGGTTGTGGCACGTAAACTTTGTACGGTACTGGCCTTTCCACGGGTATTTGGACAGGATACGGTATCTTCTTCTCCACGGGATAGGGTTGTGGAATATGGACCGGTACTTTAACCAGAACCTTTACTGGTACCGGAATCTTCTTTTCCACTGGGTACGGTTGCGGCACGGGGACCTTGACTGGGTATGGTATTTCTTTCTCTACTGGATAGTGAACCTTCTTTTCGACCGGATAGGGTACCTTCACGCTCTTTACGATCGTGACTTCCTTTACTTTGCCACCTTCGTCGTAGCCACCACCATAGCCTCCACCAGAACCACCGCCGTAGCCACCACCATAGTCACCTCCTTCGTATCCACCGCCATGGCCTCCCGACAGAGCGATCTCATGTCCTCCGCCGTAGTCACCGCCTTCGATGCCTCCCTCGAGATGACTGAGTCCTCGTTTCTCTTGCTTCTTTTCTACGTTAGATTCTTGAGCTGCCACGTTCTTCGTGGTTTCCTTCTCGCACACCGCTGTGGCCAGTAGGCCAAACAATATCGTAGGAATCTGAAATAAAATAGTTACTCCTATCCTATCTTTTCCATAAATTTTGTGTTCGAAACAGTTCGAAACTTTATCATATCGTATAAATAGTATAGTCTAGAAGAATTAAAAAATTTCAAAATTTCCGCCTTTAAAGAATTCTATTCAAGTATTTTATTCGACGTTCTTCGCTTTTAAAGGACTCTATCTTATAATTCTGTTCAACGTTGATTCTCTGGTTCTCGAGGATAGTTGATTGTCGGTACTCACCAAAAATTTCATGTCTTACAGGCACTCCGATATCTGGGCGAAGTCCAGACTTTACTGGATACTTCCCCCCAAGATGCCACCGACTTTATAGTCCGCTTTCCCCCGACCATGGATCGATCGCGAGCCCCCCTGTTCGCGCTACGTTCGCGGAAAAGTGAAACACACGCGTGTGGCGCGCGAGCGAGCGACCGGCCGCTTGTACGAAGCGCGCGACGTTATAGCATTTTTTCAAATCTCAACCGGCCGCAACTTTGCTTCCATAACCCGTTGCACTGGCGTAGCTACTACCACGGATTCTCTTCCAGGGTGAAAGGAAACGCTCACTGCGCGGAAGACGTACGAGTGTTTATCAAGTTCCCCTCCTACCTCGATTCGCGCCTCTATCTCTAAATCGATCGATTACATCGAAACGATACCGAGTTTAGCGTAGATTGCAACTATACTTGCATCTTACACAGACTATAACAGAGAACCAACAGTAGGAAAATACGTGAAATCAGTGGTGCAAATATGGTGAAGATTATAGAGGCAATCGAAGACCCATTAGGGAGAAACACGATAACTAACTGACGTATTTGCTGAATTTTATCGTACAAAGAGGATGTTCACGGTAGACTGATCAGAATCCTAAATGCAGCTTGCCTAACGGTTCTGTTAGATTTCCTTGTTTTTCTTGGTTCTCATCATCGATTGACTTCCATTAAGACGAACCCGCAGCAAGTGATTCAGCTTCTCTTTTTACGAAAATTTTCAACGATTGTCAAGTACTTATCGTTAGTTTTGACCCGAATGCTGGTACCTGAGAATTTCACAGTTAAATCTAGAAATTAGATATTTGAGGATTTCATGATTGGCAACGAGAGATTATCAAAATTGGAGCTTTAGGATGTAAATCGTGTTTTGGAAGATATACAACGCCACTTATTGTTGACAATCTTCTAAAATTTCGCCTATTCTGAAAGATCTTGTTATTTTACGCCAGTGGATTGGCGAATTCATATTTAGTCCAATGCTCCTCTCCTTCTCCTTCTCTCTGTCATACTTCAAAGTTTCTCGCCAAGGCGATTGCCCCCTCTGTTTCCGGTTCCCGTAAGAGGACGCGCGACATTTCCATCACCTGTAGATCCTCTGGTCTGCGGCGAAATCCTCTTTCGTCGAACGAAGAGAGCGTGAGGAAGGAAGAAGGCTCGCGGTGGGAGAATTAACAAAAAAATGAAAAGCGGTGGTGGAGGGAGCACCGAACATACGGAACGTATGACGGGTGGGATCCACAGATATACCTACAGTTCGTGTCGGTAGCGGATAAAGCTACGTCCGACTCGAGAGATCGATCGTGTAGATCCTGAGCTCGCTGCAACGCGATCGCGTCGATAAACGATAATCACGTTACCCTTGGAGAGAGTAAGACAAGAGAGTCTTACCGAATTCTATTCGTTTCCGTAACGTATACTACCGAACATTTCATATGTTATAATATAATATTATACGTTCTCACCCATAATTCGTTGGTCATTTGGTAAACGTAAATTGAAAATGTATACGCTGTACGGTTACGAAATGGAGGAAGTCAAACTACACATTTTGTATTTGCTATATGCTAGACTGTTAATCCTAAAACTGGGAAGGTAATGATTGGAATAGTTAGATGGAAAACTATACGCGCCGTTGCTTTTTAATCGCCAGTTTACATAGTAATTATGCGGTCTTAAAAGTAAAATAGCATGAGGGAGAAGTAATAAATGCCAAGGAATAAATACGGTGATATCATTGATAGATTAGATGAAACATTTGCTGATTTTTGATGCGTGAAAGTATCGTGAGTTTCTAAATTACCATCATCAATTAAAGATATATGAATTATACATCGTTATTGACGTCTAGGAATATTTTACTACAGCCGGAAGTTAAATTACTACATTTAAGAGAAGAGTTAAACACGATCTTATATTACTTGATCATTAGGTAATTTCTTCATGATAATCATTACTTTTCGCGACGTAGCAGTTTAGATAGTAATTTTACAAGTTCAGAAGATTGATTTAAACTTTAATTTAATACATAAAAATGTGAATTTAGAAAAGAATGATTTTTAATCCTTTGTAATTGAAATTTTTCGAGTACTTCCCTAAAAAGAATCTACTCTTGGGGAACAGAACAGTTCGAGAAATATGCATATCGATTGAAGCGTTAACGAGTTTTCCGTGAGAAACTCACGTAATTGCAGTCATGCGTTTAATTATTCGCGAGAAATAAATCTAATGGAAAAGAAACATGCGAAGACCGATAAGAAAACAAGGTTTCCAGAGTGTATAGTATTAGAAGCATATTTATTTACATTAAACAGAAAATCAACTTATAAATGAGAATTATTCCTAAAAATAAGAATCCTGAACATCTTTGCTTTTGGAGAATCAACGATGCTGGAAATCAGTCAAAATATACATTTTACATTACACGAAACAACTAGAAGATCGTTACTATGAACAGTTTTACTGAATTAAACAGCATTAAAATATGTACATTTTTCTTTGCATGGTATACACTTACTTGAATTCTTCACGTAGTGTTAGTAAAATTTGATTTATAAATTAAATATTTCCTCAAAAAGTGATTCAATTTCAGTGATTATCAAAAAGGATAATCTTTATACAGGGTAAAACGTTACCTTAAAAAATAGGAAAATCAAAGTGACACGAAAAAGGATCCTCTACTTGTTTTAAACAATATATAATAATCCTTATACGATCCTTGTCATCCCTAACTTATCACTCATCACAAATTCAATGCACCCGATCCACAACTCGATCTTCTACTGTCTCGATCGAATATTTCTCTTTTTACGTACATCATTAGCTTCTATACTCTTCTCATCTTCCCTCGAATCTCCTCGGTCCTTCCATCCATGAGAACCACCTTGGTCCCAATCAAGATTCACTGGTACTGGCTCTTGAACCCAATAAGGGAATGGCTTCTCTACTGGTACTGGTACCGGCTTTGTCACATACACTTCATACGGTCTGTCCACCGGTACTTTGATTGCTACTGGATAAGGTTTCTTTACCTCCACTTTAATTGGTTTCTCCACAGTATACGGTTTTGGCACTGGTACCTTTATCGGTATCAGTACCGGTCTTTCCACAGGTACAGGGAAAGGTGTATCGACTGGTACCTTAACCTCAACAGGGTACGGTTTGGCCACAGGTACTGGATACGGTTTAGCGACCTCCACAGGGTACGGTTTTGGTATTGGGACTGGATAAGGTCGATTTACGACGACCTTGACTGGTACTGGTACCCTCTTCTCCACTTCATAGGGTTGTGGTACCTTAACCGGTACTTTGACCTCGTAGGGCACTGTCTTATCGACGGTGTACGGCTGTGGTACCGGCACCTTCACCTCCATCGGTATCTTCTTCTCGACGGTGTACGGCTGGGGAACTGGAATTTCCACTTTGTACGGTACCGGCCGATCCACCTTCACTCCGTATGGTACCTTTTTCTCCACTGTGTACGGCTCTGGTACCTCGACAGGTACATTTACGAACACTTTGACAGGGTATGGTACTTTTTTCTCAACTGTGTAAGGGTGTGGTACCGGCATCTTCACCTCGTAGGGTATATGTTTATACACAGAATATGGTACTTTTTTCTTTACAGTCACAGGTACTGGAATCTTCTTCTCAACTGTTAACACTTTTGGCCTTTCCCAAGCTGAAACCTGTTGCAGAGACAAATCGCTCCTTGGAAATCTTTTCCAACCTTCGTTTCTGATTCTACTTGGCCATTCTTTAAACGACCTTGATCTGAATCTTCTGGAGTACCCCCAGTCCTCCGTGTCGTCCTCTGGTTCTCCTTCATCTTCTAAAGACGAGAAATGACTCTCGTGAGTGAAATCCTCGCGATAAGGAACTTTTCGCGTGTTGGAGTAAGATTCCCGAATTTTCTTTGATTCAGTAGTGACATTTCCGCCTTCCAACGCTTTTTCCACTGCTCTTTCGGCTGCCCTTTCCGCGGCCTTTTCTACAGCGAGCTCCGCTGCCCTTTCGAGGTCCTCTTTTCGGGTGGCAGAACAAGTTAGGATGATAGAGAAGCATAATAATGCGATAATGCTTTGCTGCTGTGTGAAAATTTCATAAATATTAGTTGAAAGCGTTGAATTTTGATGAATTAAGGAAGAGAGTAAAACATTTTTTAAACATTTTTAAAACGTATTTTTGGAAAATGTTATCGAATGAGGGTGTATCATTGTTTTATACAAGATGAGTAGAAGATTCGATGTATACATCGATTTCCATGAAAAAAAGTATCAAAATAATTGGAATTTAGTATTTTCTAGTACTACTTGCAATTGAAATGTCGATTAAAATTTCAAAAGAGAAATAAAATGATATAGTTCACCTTTGATCCGTTAAAATATTCGCGAAAGGAGGAAAAGGAAGAATCTACTTAAAGAAACTCAAAGGTTGAAGATTCGAAATACCAACCAGTCGTCCCATGATTTTTCCTAGCCGCGGCGATAGATCAAGGTGCACTGAATCCAAACGAATGCTGCTCCAGTATTATTTATACACGGTGGACAACTTTCGCCTGTTCAACCAGCTAAATCTTTATAGACTTCGCGATATCCAGCTTGTGACAATTATCCACTGTTAAACGGTCATTGTTTTTCATGGGAATGGTCCAGCGGAAACGTACAGGCATTTATTATTCGACTCGTAAAACTGTTTTATTTCCAGAGAAATAATTTTAGAACATTTTTGCCGGATATTATTTTCACGGAAGCAATTACGATCGAAGGGAAGAATTTTCTATAATCAATCGCTTGAATACCTTTTTAATTACTCACAGATACTTAAATTGTAATCGAATAAGCGTGAAATTTCTATCTTTTAATTTTTAATTGTATAATTAAACGTAAAGTTTGTGATGTCAACTAGAATTCGAACTAGCACTAGAAAATATTAATATTTTCAGAACATAACATATAAATCTGCTGCATCAATTTTCTAAGATTTTTCTAATAAATATTTTCATCTTTGTCGATGTATCATTGCATATCGTGTTAAGGATGAAAATTTTCTTTTACATATATGATATGATTTTTCAATATATACGCGTGTATAAAACATATATTTCTTTATAATTCATTGCAGCAGCTATAAATCGTTAAAAATTGGACATTTGATCGGTTTAAAAAATACCAGGAATCTTCCAATCATTCGATATATTTCTTTGTGTAACGTATCAGAAATAAGTTATTTCCCATGTCACTAAATTATTCAATGACGTTATCTAAAACGATTTAAACTTTCCGTCACCTAATCGTATCCTAAACTAAAAAAAATTAAAAGTGGAAGGAAAATAACAAATTTACACAACTTCAAAAACCATGAAAATCTATTTATGATGCACCAACGCAAAGGTTCTAGTTCATTAATCTGATGAAAAGCTCGCTAGGAAGGCAACGCTATTTGCGTTCGTCGGATGAAAGCGAATGACCACTTTCTATAAGCAATCGTAAAACTACGCGAACCCTGAACTACTACGAAGCCACGTTTTTCTATTCTCTGGAGCGAACGTTCCAGAATTTCTATCACGGAACTCGCTACAAACAAAAATTGCAACTATAGTAATCTATCTTTTGTTACTAGTCGTCCCTTTCGTAATATTGCATTTGTACGCTCAGTCAGCCTTCTCGCATCCTTAGGTTTCTTTCTTACCGTAGATCTTCATCGATCACACGAGCCATTGAGTTTCTCGTGTCTGGAACAAGTGAAACGAAAACCGGTATAAAAGTTCTTCGTGGCAGTCTTGCCATTTTAAATCGCGCCGCTTTCTTCCTCTGGCTCGACAATCAGATTAAATATATTCTCTGGTTCGCAACTTTGCGTGTCTTACGTTGAAAAATTTTCCAATCAAACAGATTCATAGCTAAACAGGAAACGTAGAAAGTTTCGACGAAAGTCACGAAACTTGATTCTGTTGTTCCCGAATTGAATTACTGAAATTGAGATGAGCGTATTACGATTACAATTATCATGTTACGGAACGTATAGCGATATTAGATTTTCTTAAATAAAAATCACATAATTTCGAAGCTTCATTCTGGGAATGAAATTTGAGAAATATTTTTCGAGTAAATAGAAGAGATTACGATTATTCTTTGGTCGACTATTACGTTTATTTTAATCATGTTAGAATTGTGTAATTTTCTGTCGAGTATTACTAACGTTACTATTAGTTACGAGGAAAGTCTCGATCATGGTCGGAAGTTATGTCGTGGAAGTTCCATACGAATCAACAAGGAACATCAATGCAGTTAATCGGAACGAAGGCAAACGTGACCGGAAGGAAATCGATATCTTGGATTTCGTTGCATTTATGTAAAAAATATATCGTATCTTTTATCTAAATTATTCCAATGTTGTTTTCGGCCCTTATATGTTTGCAAATTTATATTCGAACGTTATCTTATTGGAAACTTATAGAAATAAATTAACTAAGAATCGTAATATCGATATTGCTTTTACATAAATAGAAATTATTTAAAGAGCAATAATTACTAATGGCATCAATGCGCATGTACTACGGCAGAAACTATTCTGTCGATACGCAAATGCAGAACCAGAAAATGGATTCCAGGGAATGTAGGTTGCAGTTCAAGTTTAATAATCAATGATATAGAAATTTTGAAATTCGCTACCTTTGAATTCTTTTTAATAAAACCAATTCTCCTGAAATTCCTTTGAAATTGGTTAATACTGGTTAAACTGCAAATATTTGTACAATTTCATATCCTTGTGGCCACAAATTGAAGATAGAGAACCTAAACAGAAATTAATTTCCTTCTGACCCTCCTTCTCTCACTTTAAGAGCCTATACTTTAGATATTTTATATATTTTTACATATAATATACGTTTACATTTCCTACAAATGAGTAAAAATCCACAATCTAAGTTCTAAATAACTCTAGTAACTCTAAATAGCTCTAAATAACTCTTCGATTCCACTTACGGTATTTGTACACACAAAAAGAAACGGAGAGAGCTACTCAACAATTACCATTGACTCCAAATTTCGCACTAGGAGACGCCCTAACAAAACAAAATTACTCTAACGTTCACCATGCTATTCACGTTCATCGCTTTCAATCGTGATATTTAACCTCGTCCACATCCTTTTCCTCTTCTACTGGTACAGAAACGGGTACTTTAACAGCATAGGGAACAGGCTTCTCAACAGAGTAAGGCACAGGTTTCGTCACGTGGACAGGTATAGGTCTATGGATTGGTACCTTCACCAGCACAGGCACCGGTTTTTCCACGGTATAAGGTACCTCCTTTTCCACAGGATATGGTGCTGGTACCGGAATCTTCACTTTGACAGGGATAGGTTTATCAACAGTTACAGGTACAGGTCTTGGTACCTTAACTGTCACAGGTACAGGTACTGGTTTATCAACAGGATAAGGGACAGGCTTGGAAACTAGCACAGGATATGGTTTAGATACCGGTATCGGTATCGGTTGTTCCACCTCGATTTTTACAGGATAATGCACCACTTTTTCGATAGGATACGGTTGAGGCACGTGTACCGGTACTTTTATTGCTACTGGAATTTTTCGTTCGATAGGAATTGGTTCGGGTATTGGTACCTTAACTTCATACTGAACTTTCTTCTCTACTGGAAAGGGGTCAGGTATATAAACCTTGAAAGGTACCGGACGATTGACTGGTATTTGGACCGGATAAGGTACTTCTTTGATCACTGGTACCGGTTTAGGTATCTTCAGTGGAACTTTGACGAAGACTTCTACCGGGTATGGTATTTTCTTTACGACTGGGTAAGGTTGTGGTACAGGTACTTTGATGGGGTACGGTATGTTCTTGACGATGGGATATCGTATCGTTTTTTCGACTGGATAGGGCACTGCAACTTTTTTTATCACGGTTACCATCTTGTGCACGTCCTCGTGCACGTGACGGCCTAGAACTTGACCCTCTCGGGGTACTCCGGCTGGTATATCGTTGGATTCTGGGATGTAGAGATCGTTGCTGTTGACTACCACTTCTTCGAGATTTTGCGCTTCTGCTTGCTGGTCTTCCAAGGGTTCATTGTAGGAATCGTCTGTAACGATTTCGTTTAATTTATGTACCGTTGATGTAAATATAAATAGTATAACGATCGGTATATTATATAAAAAAAATGTGTTGTGCAAAAATACTAGACGAGGAAAAGAAAAATTTGCAGTCTCACGGCTATAGGTTTTTATTTTAATGAAAATGGACTTCTTACAAAGCGCTTACTATAAGAAGATATTATAACCGATAAATTTACGTACACGTTTCTTCTACCGACTTTGTAGATCTTGGTCTCCGATCTGTCCTCTCCAAAGCACCGCTCGTTTTCTCTTCAGCAACAGGAAAGTTTCGTTCTTGTTTAAAGTACTCCCGTGGCCGTATCCTCATAGTTTGATAACATTTGTCAGAAATCGAAACTTGTTTCCGATTAATACGATGACCAGACGATGTTGCCACGGCGAATATCAACAAGATTGCCGTATTTCTCTACAAGTGGAACAGATGAATTTTTTACAAAATTTATAGCATTCTCGAAATTCACTTTTTAACATGATCACACGATATTCAGACACTTGGATGCAAATTTGGACATTCTTCTCGTTCCTCTCTTGTTTCAGAACGTACCATGTAATTCATCGTATAGATTAAGATCCTGGTGTCTGTAGGATTGAAAATTCTAGCTAGAAAATTACAAACTAGACAATTACTAGGTAAATTACGTGGTTCTACTGGATTTTTAAGAATTTGCGATGCACGTTCCAAACTGGACAGAAGTAAATCAGTTCTGTCGATTTACTATCTTTTATATAGTCGTTCCTCCATCCAGAGCGTGTGCACAAGTTGATGGATTCACCAAGAGGGGACGCGCCTTCGCTTTCGCGTCTTTTGTCGAGAGTGAAACTCGTCCAGATAACGTCCCGGTCAGGCGCTATCGATTCGAAGAACCTAACTCTTGTTCAAATAGAATGAACAGAATCAAACATCTAGAAATGGAGCGACACTGAATGTTGGTGAACGAGTTTCAGTCAAGTTCAGTCGGTGTTTTCACGCCTTTTGCGACAACGTTTTTCCCTGTTGCGACGACCTTGAAATGCATTCCATCGAGAATGCTGGCCGCAACCGATCTCGATACGAGTCACGCACGGAACGAAAGCGAAAGATCGCCTGACTTTCGCAGTCTTCGAGTGATATGCTTGGGATTTCTAGTCAAAACCGGTGCTTAATAAATTTAGCATATTTTTTCAGGTTCTTCGTTTCTAACAGAAGATATCGAGTTAAAGATAATAAAGGGTGGAAAATTGAAACTGAGATCGTAATTTCAAGAAACAATAATTCTAAATAATAGAAATAATAAAATTGCAGAGATTACATATACACGACTTTATCTCGAATAATCTAAACAGATTGAAATTTGTTTTACACGTGGTGCTAAAATTTTCCAAATATCCTATTATTCTGTAACGCTAATAGAAGATACTGACTGCTAACAAATGTCAGATCCACATATGTAAGCAGAGAAATTAAGCGAATCAAGTTCTAACATTTATGGCCTTCCGGATACCAACCGGAAAGATGTAAGCGACAAACCGTGCAAGACATTCACGGTCATGGACTATGTCGATGGAAACTGTGCCGCGGTTGTGGCCATAATCGAGCAAATGGTGGACAGTTCTTCGAAAAGATACACGTAATCGAAAAAGGGGAACATTGGCCGCGGAGAAAATATGGAATCGCGTTAACTGAGACCGTTTTATGGAAATTTCTCGGCGGACACGCGATGATCACGGGACCGTGAATGAATTCTGATCCTTTTCTGCTTTTTGGTAGCGTTTCTGTCATGCTTAATACACCATGCAAATTTTTTCCATGCACGTTGTTACTGACAACTGGTATCGCTCAGCAGAGAGTATAGTTTTCTTCTTTCATACAGACACGAAACACGTTTCAAAGAATTTTTAGACATACATATATGGGCATTATGGAGGAACTGTGTTTTAAAATATTTCGAGAAATCTGCAAATCGTTATCAAAATGTTTCGAACGCATTCGTTTCGTAATTGTTTATTTTTATATTACTTTTTAGTGTTCAGGAAATTTTTATTCGTATTTTTGCATCGTTACGTCACTTCTTTGCGTACACGCATAACATATTCGTGAAAAAGGCCAAAATATTCGAATACTCTCGTGAGCATTACAGGTTAAAATTGTAAGAAGAAGTCATTAAGAAATCGTTCGAAATTAAGAAATAAAAATTTCACTTTCAGATATCTGAATTTTTAAAGTGCACACTACTAGAACTAAATTCTGGAGTCAATATGCAAATAACTTTCTTTTTATCCTTAATGATATGGTCATTACCATCAAAATTATTAAGCATGAGAAAACTCCATTCATGCAGCGCATTTACGAATTTGGGTATCTTGTAATTGATTAATTATTGAAATCATTACGATGTCTATAATTAAATTGAAGTCCCTCTAACGATATGTAAAATCGGCCTTATTGTATTAATTACGATTATTTAATGGATAAGCCATTGAATAACGAGGCGGAGTCACGCGACCGATTACAAACGAGACCTCTTGATGGAGAAAAACCATCTTGATTAATTAAAAGAATCCAGCTTCGTTACATAGAGCGCGTCATTAGCATAATTGGCCGTCTTCGCTTTTGATGCGTACACGGTGTATACTAACGAACTATTATTTATAGCAATTGTGTGCCGCGCTAAAGACGATTTATCGGGCGTTCCACTCTTTTAAAGTTCTATTACGATCAGCGATTTAGAAAGATTTCAATTTAAATTTCCGGTCACAGCGCCATTTATCTCGAATTGAAATCTAGTCATTATACGATTTATCGAATATTCGGTAGTGTCGCTGGTAGTATCATTTCGAATGAAGTGTTGTAACTGCAGTCGATATTGTTTCCCACAGTTGCTTAATTTTAATTTTCTTATATAACGATTCGATTGTCTCTGCGAACTTAAAACAGGATATTATTTTCATTTAGCGATTCAGTCTCGAATTTAACTTTTTTCTTTAACTACTCAAATTCCCAACACGCAAAAGTGAATATACCGATCATTGTAAAATTCGTACGGCTTCTTTACCGACGCTCGCTACGAGTAAAAGTTGAAGAAACTACCGAGCTATGCGCAAGTAGCGTTGCAGGAATGAAAATTTAGTTCGTAATAAGAAATCACTAATTAGAAATATCAGGAAAAATTAACGTATAAATTTATATCGATATATACTTATGATAATAAAATAAAGGAACGAATAAAATGAAAAAGTTACGCACATGCCAGTTGTCCAAAATTTCACTAATTAAAAAAAGAAATGAAAGAGAACACCACAGGAACCAAGGTACAAAGACCTAGATGCAAGTAGAAACGCTCTTTGCCCTGTCAAAAGTCGCGAAAGGAGATTAGGACTGTTCCGGTCGGACACGAAGCGGCGAGTTTCTCTCCCATGACTATCTTTCGTACGAAGGGGAGGCCTCTCTCACTTTCAGCCTCGGTGGAAGTCGCGTGCGGTTCGATTGCATAAGAGTTGCCGGCTTGTTCGATGGACGAGCACGAAGCGTGTGATTCGTGAGTCAAGTGACTGCTTGGGCACGGTCGAAGTGGGTCGAAGCGCAAAAGTCAAACTCATTGTATATCATGAATATCGTTACACGAAAAAATTGAACATGGAAATTCGACTTTCGTTTACCGTGACCTTGCAAGGAGAAAATATTTCTTTATTTATATTCTCGATACGTTTTTTTACGTTTTTTTTTTTTTTTGTTCATTTCCACTTTCGGTTTGTTCGTTTAAATTTTCTCTCTTGCTTATTTATTTTTCTGCTTGCTACTGAATTGCAAACGTCAACGTGGGAGAATGAAATAAGTCGTGGGCGTGATCCGTCGGCATACTCGGCTACTTCAGGCCCGAGCTAACGACGCGACATCAATTAACGATTCCAACGAACAGAGAGCCACGTGCGCGAGTTTCTTTAATTAAAATAATGCTGCTGCTTTTTCGAGGAGTTCGCACAAGGCACGCGTACATTGAAATCGTATATAGCCGAAGAACCCATCGGGGTTGCTTAACGAACGCGCAACGAAGATAATTAAAGGTTACTGTTGAATCGTTGCTAAAGTTTCCGGTGCTTCCATCGAACTTGTACGCCTTGTCGATAATCGCTTTCCCTTTGGCGGTATTGTTCAAGACTGACATACGCGCAGAAATTGTCAGGCTCGCTCGAAAATTCAGAGCCACTGGGAATTGCTAATAAAAAGAGGGAAAAATAATACGTTCGATATAAGACGAAAGAAAGGCGAAAATCGATAAGATCGCCTTTTCACGAATCTTTTCCCGAGTATTCTGGTAATTCCGTGGAAAGTGGATATGGGTCAAAGAACAACGAGCTGTATATCGGTGCAAATTACGAGGACACGTTGATGGTAAGGGGCGATCAAGAGCATCGATTTGGCAGGCCCGTGTTGGCAGCGAGAGAAGTGGGTCGTGGCTCTGCCATCCAGTTTAGCGTGTCGTCGATAGAGCACGCGAATCTTCCGTGCACCTGCACGCATGGTCGGTGGGACTATTGGAAGAAAGTTTCAAATAGAAAGTGAAACTCGCGAATTCGCAAACTCTGTCCCTTCGATCGAAGCACGTGGAAAGCGAGCATCCGATCGTGACACGGATTCTCCCACAGCCTTGTAATAATATCGACGTTTCGAGGACTATCGATCGACAGAGAACGTGAAATTGTTTTTGAGATAGTCGATGATAAATATCGTTGTAGAATAGTTAATGAATAGGAACGGCGAGAGACGTCGGTGAATCGAGCACGCGGAAAACGAAAGTGGAAATTGTTAAACTAGTCGTGACGTCGCGTCGGTCGAAGGAATCCGAGGGAAGGTCGTATCGAGCGTGAAACAATACACCGTTCGATATTATTTAGGTTATTAATATTTATAATTCGTACAAAAATACATGTATTCTGCTATTTCGGTAGAAAAAAAAAAGAAGGTGAGATAAGCGAGCTGTTGGTCGAAGATCGCCAAAGACGGGCTCCAACTATGAATCTCTCGATTTCTTCGTATCCATGACTCGTGTCGCCATGTTTGCGGGGTTTGTTACGATCGACCTCGGAGGAACCGGTCTCTGGAGCGGCGCGATGTGTTCGTTAGACTCGCGGCTCACCCCTGTCGCGATCCAGGTACATGAAGAAATACGTGAATAGACGCGTGCCATCGAGTACCGTTCCCTTCCGACTCTCGTCAATTTCATTTCTTCTTTTCTCTCCTCTATTTTCCTAAAGCTGCTCGTCGATTGCTCGATGTCGCCGGCACGTGATTACCATCCGAAAGATCGCTCGAATGGTAATCAAGCCGGAACAAACGCGACTGGAACGAAGTTAATGATAACCGTGGCCACCCGCCCACTCGCTGCTGTAACCAATGTCATGTACCGAAACTGCTACTGGTACTTTAACTGGGTACGGAACAGGTTTCTCGACCGGGTAGGGCACCGGTTTTTCGATGTGAACTGGATACGGTCTGTCTACTGGAACCTTAACTTCCACCGGCACCGGCCGATCCACGGGGTAAGGTACTGGCTTCTCGACCGGATAGGGCTGTGGTACCGGTACCTTTACCGGGACAGCGACTGGCTTCTCCACCGGGACTGGATACGGTCTGTCGACTGGTACTTTGACTGCGACTGGCACTGGTTTTTCCACTGGATAGGGTACTGGCCTGTCGACGTGCACGGGGTAGGGTTTGAGTACTGGCACGTGGATCGGACGATCAACAGGAACCTTCACCGGAACCAATTTTTCCACTGGATAAGGGGCTGGTACATGGACTGGAACTTTGACCGGCACTGGGACTGGTTTCTCAACTGGATACGGTTGTGGCACTGGTACCTTTACCGGATATGGTACGTGTTTCTCCACGGGGTAAGGCTGTGGAACCAAAACTTTGACGGGGTATGGGCGATCGACGGGTACGTGAACCGGATATGGAACCTTCTTTTCCACGGGGTACGGTTGGGGTACGTGTACTGGAACCTTGACGAGGACCTTGACTGGATAAGGCTTTTCCACCGGGTACGGTTGCGGTACTGGAACCTTCACAGGGACTGGGTAGGGTTTCTCCACGGGGTAAGGCACGTGTTTCTCCACGGGATATGGAACAGCTACGTTCTTAACAACAGTCACGGTCTTGATGTGTTCATGTCCACCATCGTAGCCACCATAGCCACCGCCATAGCCGCTGCCGCTTAATTCCAGACCACTGTGTCCACCAGATCCGATGTCATAACCACCGTCGTAGCTGTAACCGTAACCGAGACCCAACAGACCGCGTTTCTCTTGTTTTTTCGTAGAATTGTCTTCCACCGAAGCTTCTGCTTTCTCGGACGTCTTCTCCTCGGCCCACGTGGACGAAACCAACAGGGCGATCGCTGTCGTGTAAACCTAGAAAACCACATCGGAACGTTAGTATTTGGTCGAAGGCCGGATCACATAGTCGACTAGACCGGCTATGAAAACGAAAGTGATTCGAGAGACCGGTTGTAAACGGATCGTACGAACGATTTCGAGTTTCTAGATCAAAAGACACCGGCTGAGTCGCGATTACTAGGATTTTTAGGGAATCCCCAGAAGCTGGATCGGATTCTATTGCAACGAGATCACTGTGCGCGAATCTACGAATCGACGTTACGGTTCTTGGAAGTACAAATAAGTTACAATCAATTTGCTGGAAAGCAACGTCCCGATACGGAAACTACAGAACCAGCTCGAGATAGAAATCATTCACTGCGCGACGTGAACGCGTAAACGTATCTTTCTGGTCACTACTCGACCCCGTTGTTCCGGTCGCCGGTTTCTCGGACAGGGGCCGACAATCGTTCCCCTTCGTCGTGTCACTCACGTACCAGGATTCTCATTTTTGCTCTCGAGATATTCCAGGTGCGTCCAGAAGTGAACTGGATGCTGATTGCCGTTGGTTCGTCGCCTTATATACACGGCATACTTTCGCCTTCGCCACCCGGGCCCAACACACCGTACCCCCCTCGTTACACCTCTTTGTTCGCGTAGAACGACCACGATCGGCTACCACTCCCCTTTGGGAGACACACGAGTCACCTCCCCACGCCACTCCGAAACGTCCCTCTCCTTAGGCAACAGTTTCGTTTTCTTCGTCGTCCGGGGCATCCCCACTGTTGACCACCGTGGATTCCACTATTATGCGGATACCTGACATCGGTACCCCGATATGCGTATGAGTCGTTTCCAGTGCTAGATACCTGATGTAGCTGTGACATTTATTATTAGATTTTTTTTCGAAGATGGAGTTTCGCGGAATTCCCGGTGAGTTTGAATTGTTGGTTGGACAGGTTAGGACAGGCTGCTGTTTAAGCGCTTTAAGACCGATCTATTATATGTGAATTACGTGACAGCTGAATTTCTCCGATATCGTAATTACTTTATTCTTGGTGAGTTTGAACAGAAGTAGATCGGTGGATTTCTGATATCGATCCTGACATCGTGCTGCTTTAGAACAAAAAGTTAATTTTTTCTACTTTCGTTTTTAATACGATTCTCGATCATGGGAATACATATTTGTATTAACAGAATTGATCCTTCACCTACAATTCTATGTTGTAGTTTTCAAAGGTAGTAATATCTTCATTACTTTATTCATATTATTTCTATTCTGTCTCCATTGGATCGTCCTGGTATCCTCGATGAATCGAAATTCTTGCGCTAAATTCTTCCTCCGTTCAACCTTGTCTCGTAACAATATTTTAGTCGCAATAATATTTTGCACAAAGAAAGAAAATTAGTTCCCGATTTATACGTTTCGTCTCGCCTGTGAAATCCTAATTGCTTCATTAGCGACATTTATATTCGAAAGAGAAACATAAGGGGAAAATTTTGGAACGTAATACTCGTGCATCTGACGTAACGTGTTAAATGTCTCGTATACAAAAATCTCTCTGTCACGTTGCATCCGCACTCGTTCCTTTCTCCGTAGTTTCGCCCCAACTTCCGACTGTGCGTAATTCGCATACCAACCTGTTGACGCGTCGAAAATATCTCTCTTTAATAGTCGCATCTCCTATATATTTCTTCTCTTATTCTAAACCTCAACCTCATTTGTAATCTCCATAGAACGCAATTAATCGACGAAGTATCGAACACAAAGGGTTCTTTCTATTTCGATCGACGTTTCAATACTATTTCTTAAGTCTCTACATAGAACTCGATACTATTGCGGTACATGAAATTTGCGCAACTGGCCCAATTCGACGAATATTATCCTCTTTTTTCCAACCGGACATGATCGTCGCTGGTAGACGATAATCGAATCGGTGCAACACGTTCCAACTCCTCTTCCCTTTCTCCCTGTTTTACCGTTCCGTTTTCGTCCTTCCTCTCTCGACGGTAACCTCGACGGTTACGTGTGCACCAAGCCGTAGGTGCTCACCCGTAAGGATTTATCCGCCGCCAATCTCGTGGGTGCAACCATTGCTCTCTTTCATGAGACACGCGGTCCTACGTCACGATTTCCCTCTCTTTTCCTAGTTTGTCCCCGGTTCCGTTTATTGCCGCTACCGATTAAAAATCTGAAACCGCTTCTAGCATTTTTTCTATAGAAGAAGAAGAAAGTAAGAAATAACGCGATTCATTTTTTACTTTTATTCTCGTAATTAACGATGTTTCAATTTTGTTTCCTCCTTTAATTCATATGCCCCGTACAGCTCTTATTAATTGTGATAATAGGAGCCGATGAGCGATGTTCGGATAGCTGAAATTTACCGACAATTTCCATGCAAACGTTTAGTTGCGTACCGAACGTGTACGTCTTGAAAAAATAAAAGTTCTACGTAGGATTTCTCAGTTAAAAGCTATATACCTTGATACACTGTAAGGTACTTGATACGATATTTCATGAGATAATTAACTCTCCATAGTATTCGCAATTTTATATACATACGATTGATCGATAGGAATACATTTCTACGTAAGATCGGACACGAAGACAAGAAATCGAATCCTTGAAACGTTTTAATCTTTAAACTACGAATATACACGTGTTATATCTTATAAAATGTCTCGCATTGCTATTAAAATTTGCAAATTCTCTTCTCACCAAATATTTTGTAACATACACACACACACACAACGCCTACTCGCACGATGGTCGTTAGGAATGTATAATATACAATCGATGCTGACCACTCGCGAGATCGTTGGATCGTTACGTAACGACTGTACATGGCGAGATTCTCGCGATTACCGTGCGCACGATTTACATTCGATCGAAGGGAAATTGATGGTCGAAATGTGGGCAGTATATAAACGATCGAGAATTGGCTTTATTTATAATAAATCACGCGCGTTAAATCGAGGTGTTTTATTAATAAGAATATGAGTTAAGGCGAGACTTCATTTCGCCGTTCGACCGCTAGAAAAATAAAATCTTAAGAGGAATCTACGAGGAACAGGATTTGAAAGTCGAATCCATTTGACAGCATTCGAATTATTATCTAACGTTAGATGGAAATATCGGAGATCGACGTTTCTGCCGGTCTTTGGATCGATTTGACTAAAATGATGGAAACAAACTGTCGCTTGTAAATCACTAGCCCTGCCACTCACAACGAAGGCTTCTCCTTGAATTCAATTACCGTCGTTTTCCTCGCCTCGAGATGGAGCTTCGATCTTTACGGCCTATCGTCGATTTCTATCTTGAACCAAGCACGTGGGCAGAAGCTCAAAGATTAACGGATAAAAATTCGCCAGAATACGCGTATTCTCGCTGCTGCGTAACCGTCCGACAGACTTTTTTATCCCGTCCAATTTCACCTCTCTTAGTTACGTTCGATGATATCAATCGTAATAGCCACCTTGGGTTTCTTTCCTTTTTTTTTTTTTTTTCTCTTTCACTAACAAAACGACGATCAAGGATAAAATTTAGGCGAAAGAAACTTTCGGAGAAACCTTGGACTTCGAAGATATGGCCTAACATTCGTGATTCGCTGAAAAATCGATATCTCGCTCGCTATACCTTGTAGAATTCAAGATTAGCATCATCCTTTGCCATCGACTCCCTGTTATCCTTGTTACCTGATTATTCAGATTGGTACTGCCGCTCGCATGTATAATCACGAGAGACGAACGGAGGCGGACAGTGATTTAAAACGTTACAATATGTCGCGTGATTACATCGGTGAGAAATACATTTTCTTATGAAATGTTCTTTGAAAATTTCAACGTTAACTATGTGCTTGTATAAAAACAAAAAGCGTACAGGTTTTGAGCAGTTTAACTTGCGACGGGCTCGCTTTCAACTCATTTCTACAAAAGCTCGTTTCTACGAAAAAAAGCAAGTAGGTTATCGACGAAAAAAAGCATTTAACGTGCGCACTGACGAAAGTAAGAATTCGTCGCGCGAAAGTGAAACCAAAAATCTCGGTCATAAAACAACCACAGCGTAATTACGGATCGTTATGAAACTATCGACGCTCCAATCGAGAATCGGCCTGGCGACATTCCTTACTTTCGCGATCGCAGTCGTAATAATTTCCTCCGAGAGGCCACGAGGCAGCCTCTTTTCGATGGAAAGTAGACGAACAAGAGCGTAACAACGATCCGCGAAGGATAGTCCCCGCGTTTATTACGTAAAGGTCGTCGTCGATGAAGAGTCTCTGTGAAACGTGTCTCTTTCTTTTTCTCTCTCTCCCTCTGTGTTCTTTCCATCTTCCTTCTTTTTCACTTTCATCGCGTTACTTCTCCGAGAAAAGATCTATCCGAGAAAGAACAAGCACGACCTTCCGCGGAATCGTTGAAAGGAATCCTAAGCGGCAAATCGACCTTGTTGACATTGACCTTGAAGGAGACGTCACGGTTTCTTCGTGGTTCGCAAAAAGTCGCCACAGTTGAGGTCGTTAAACGCTTCGTCAATTAATCGGCTCACGATCACCTCTCAATTCTTACTTCTGAATATCTATTTGATAATTTTTGATTCGTCTCCGCCGTACCGTGGATTTGTTATTGGCGAAAGTTCTCTGAGAAATTTTTCTCGGTCGATCGGTGTCGATACGCTGATGCGCATTTAAATATGAAATTTGTCACAAGGAGATTGCACCACGTACGTTAAGTTCATTTTCTCCTATGTTTCGCAGAAACTTTGTGGCAGGGGTCCTTCAGTTTCAACTCTATCGAGCATTGTGCGAAGCGGCTGGACAGAGGAACGTAGACGATCCCAGGAGACCTCTGCACAGATGCGATTTCTACAGAAGCCCGGAAGCTGGCAGGATCTTGGAGTGAGTATTTTGATGGAATATTAACCATGAGTTTATGAGACAAGAACGTCGAATATAATATTAATATTAATTACTTGAATCGTTTTAAGCGAAACGACGATTTTTTTTAAGTAAAACCAAGTAGTATAGCGGTTAGCGCATGTCGTCGAATAGTACTTGTAAGTTGTAATCTACCTGTAAGCACGTTTGGTAGTATATTAGTGCAGGAAGTATATTAGTGCAGGTGGTACTACAAAGCACCGCAAGTCCATAAAGGGTTGAACCAAAATTCAATATTGAGACATTCGGCACCAGTTGCGCGAGTATTAGGTAACGAGAAAAAAGCAACGATAGCCTGTTGTAAAAGGCGAACTTAACGTCTCCGTTTGCCAGAAATATTCTCAACAAAGCGAACGACTTTCTCAACGACATGATAAATAGATTGAACGTAACCGCTGTCCGTTTCTTCTTGTACCTGCTCGCGAGTAACGTTAGCGAAACAGTTTTACGTCTGATTGGACGGCCGCGCGGAAAAGACAGAAAAAAAGAAAGCAGGTGGGAAAGAAAAAGAGCGAAACGAAGTGCAGGAGCGCCACTTTGACAGCCAAAGGCCGCGTTAAACCGTCATAAAACATGAACGCGTAACGTAACTCGGACTAACAAGATTGACAAAGGAACATAGCACAGAAGATGTTTGAACGATTTCGTGAGGATCCGACTAATCGTGTTAGTTTTAACACTACCTCGTTCATAGAAAGTCCATAAGGTCGAAGTATAACGATTAACTAACCGATAGAAAAAGTTCCGCTTTACGAAACACAGCATACTTTCCCTTTTCATCTGCCATATGCCCTGGCCATCATCGCTGGATCATTTTATTGAAGGAATGCTCGAGAATGGAGAAGATATATAGCAAGTAGTTTTCACTACATTCGCAACATCGTGCAAAAATTGTCGATCATTTATCATAGAAATGTTCTACTTTTAGAAATGTTGTTGTACATGTTACTTCGTGTTATTAGACTACGATATGCGAAGTTTCTGATTCTTTTCTATATTCATCTTTTTTTAACAAGTATCGTTATCTTTCGTTTTTAAAATTCATTCTATATATCGTTCCATTACGGAAATGGAAATCTTCTCCTTTATACAAAGTTTTCATCTTTTAACTTTTGCACATACAAATACGATTCGAAGTAATGCAATATTTTAATTATATTATTATTTCTTTCCAACAAGCATGCAACGAGTAGGTGTTTCAATATTCGTGACCTAGCATAAAATCAGCGTAGGTGGTCTAAGACTTTTACGCATTACCATCTATCTCGTGATGATACAAAGACATCGTCTGCGTTCCTCAACATCCTCCGTCGTCCAATACAAAATTACATATTTCTCTAACCCGGTAGTAACTTGAAACGTGTTTGATCTTTGTTCCACCTGATAGAACATAGATTTTTGTATTTTACAGCTGTAAGAACATGGATTTTTCTCTCGACAGAATTTCGAAAGAGGGCACTTTCGTATATTTATACGCCGATTTAATAACAAGTTCGGTTTAAAATTCACGCTTCTCGAAAAAGTAAGAGGAATATTTAAAAAAATTGGAACCACCTAGTTCACCTTCTTGGATATTTCTAACGAAAGATCGCGAAAGGAAGGAATCTCTCGAACGATGAATAAGAATAAAATAAAATCGATAAAAAGATGGGACTCTGTGTAAGATTCTGCGATTAACATATTCCAAGGTACCACAAGCGTAAAGAACGTGTTCCTCGCTTTTAAATAAAACGTGCTGGTTATCGACATCCGAAACTAATTTGATTTCCATAATTTTTCATAAATGTCAACGGACTATGAAATCAGGAATTCCAATTTTGTCTATTAAGCCAGACGGCGAACACGAGGATTGGTTTGGGACATCCGACAAATTTTTTGTCGTAAGGGTTCTGATTTTTTGACCTGATTAAAATTCAAGGCTAACGTTTCCTACTTACATATTCGCATGGATACTCGACTGGCCTGTTCCTTCTGCGATTTCGCTTTAAAATAGTTCAGACGTGTTAGTCGAAATAACTGCAGTCTTTCATTCATGACATATATATTTAATAAATATTACAAAATATTTCCATTCCCTGAGATTATTTAACGATAACGAAACACGCGTGTTAGATTGTACAGGAAAGAGATATCTGGTGTTCCTTTTGTAACAGGTCCTTGCTTGATGAATACATATTATATTTAGCCGAGGCTAACGTTAATAGCGTTGATAAGCGGATAGAACAGTGTCTTATGGGACGATCGAAAGTACACGCTATACTTTTACAAAACCGTGTCATCGATCGGTTACGTGACGAACGATTGCGAAAAACTTATATCAGAATCGAAAAATCAAGTAGTCCACTGTAACATTAGTTAGTTCTCCAATTTCTCGTGCATTGCAGCAAGATTACGCTTGTACAGAAATGCTCGAACTCTTTGTGCCATAAGCTCTGAACGACGCATTAACCCTGAATAAAATGTCGACTAAGTTGAATGACTAGTTTATTTACTTGATTAAAAGGCAAACGACGAAATAACATGTAAGAGTTGCGTGAATTCCACATAATCGAGAAACGTTAAGTATTACATAAACAAGAAAGTTCTATCGTTTCTTTTGTGACAGAGGAGGATGACGCAGACACGTAGAAAAGAACGTATAGAAATATAGTAAAACGTAACAGATACGTTACAAAAACGCCAGTAAATATAATAAATTGATTGTAAAAAAAGATTGCAAATAAAACGTCGTTCTAATGCAAGAAAAATTAACAGGCACCTAATAAGCTGTAAACTGGAATCATCGAATCTCTCAAAAATTCTATCTTCGAGTTTTTGCTTCTTGAAACTAATCAAGTTTCCTTATGATTTTAAGATGATCGTAAAAAGACGTCAGAGAATCTAAATTAGAGAAATAAAAATTTCAGAAAAAATGGCAGAATTGGTATCTGGACGATCTGCTAGACCTTGGCTTAATATATGCTCGTTTGTGACATTTCTCGCGATGCTTTGTCACAGAATGAAAATTCTGATTCAACAATCTGAATCAATCAACCTTGGATTGGAGGAACTTGAGAATTTGTGAAATTTTATTTCAGCAAATCAACTGCTTCCTCCTTCGAAGCTATCGTCAGCGTAATCAAATAAAACATTTTGATATTTAGTTTGACCTATAGGAACGTTGTTCTTCTCTTTTTATATCGCAAAATATCTGCATGAAACACGTATAAAATTGAAATAACATGTTTGCACGTTTAAATTATTTGATTCTGTCGCTTCGCTAATAACGAATGATATCTTCTGCTTCCATTAAACTGATCAATTCCATCTTTTATAAATTGCTCACTTTCATTATCCAGATACACGAATGTTCGATTATAAAAATTGATAAAAATTACATGATGTAATAATTAATAATAGAAAAAGATGGAAAGGAGATAATAACGAGATACGCTCTTCTTTTTCTAGTTTGTAATCGCTGATCAATTATGCGTTCAAACACCTTGAAACACGGAACAAACCAATTTCTTGAGCTATTGCGAAAATTGTGATGGATGGCATGCCAAAAAAACACATAAATAGACTGAGTCCATTGATTATAAATTATTCAGGATTTACAAGAAACCCACGATACATCAGTTTCTAAGCGTTTAACCGTACAAAAAAAATTACAAAATCGGCAATTATGGGAGGATATTGTACACAGACGAAGCTCGCTAACTCGAACTTTAATGGAAGAATCAAAATTTTCAAGTTCTAGAGGTTTCGATTGTATGTGGAATTTTTACTCGAAAAGTATTCGACATAAAGAAGCTTTGTACGAAGGTACAATTATTTTCACCTTCTCGGAAAATGTTATCATTTGATATATATAAATGCATAAGTTAAAGATATGCACGTGGTCTAAGTGCGATGAAGTAGAGATACGACTTGTGTCGTCTTATGTTACTTGAGACAATACTAACGATCGGTTTCTCACATCTTGTGACACGTGGCATAGCTGTAGGCACACTTTCAGTTGCAAAGGCAACGACGATACAGGTTCCACTTGTTAGAGATCTGGCTATTGTAAATTCCAGTTACAGAGGTAACATAATGCATCTGAACGCGTGACAAATAATTCGAGCTAATGTCAGTTTTATTTCGATTTCCAGAGGTCTTCGCGGTAGAGCAAAAGAAAATGAGCTAAGTTGTGGTCTTGTAGAGATTTTCGACCTACAGAGGTTCGAGTTATCGAGCTTCGACTGTAATAATTTATCGTATCGTCGAGTTTGTTTTATTTTATTATATTATATTTCTTTTATTTTCCAACGCGAGGAATCCTCATCGAAAATCTTTTATTTGCATCTCGTCGCGGATGATCACCGAACTTTCGTCCTGGCATTATCTGTGTCTGTTACCTCGGACAGATTGAGATTCCTAATAAGAGTAGGAACATGAGGAAACCCCGGATTATTGGCTGAGATTGAAAGGAACGAGCGATACTTTCAAGGTCCGCCGAAGAGACGTAATGGACAATCTTGGAAAGATCTTCGGATAGAGTTACCTCTTGACGTATATATTGTATAAGCGAGTAGAATATAATGCACGTGGGCGTACATAGAGATGGAACATATCGGAAGAGATCTACTATATCGATCTCGTAGCGATCCGATCGCGTCCCTTGACAATCTCTGGTAGGCTGCGTGATCTAGGTCAACGAGAGAAGAATCTTTGTTCAGTTGCGCAACTTCGGTTGCCAATTTGGTATTTGTATTTTGATTCTAAATTCCGCGTTAGCGAATTTAACTCGACACATGCGACCATCGATTTAACAAAAATTCACGATTCGATCAGAAAATATATTCAGTCACCTGGAAGGAAGGAAGAACTCGAAGAAAATGGGAATTACAGACGTCATTTTTGAAAATTTACTTACTTGGAACGTTCACAAACAAAGTATTTCAAAATTTGGGAAGAAAATATGTAAAGGGATCGGACATGAAGAAGCAAAGAAAGACGAAATGAAACGTCTAGATTAATCGTATCGTTTTACTTTCTTATCAAATAAACCTGTGGTTACAAAGGGTTAAACGATGGCACGCGGCGATGCGTAGCTGCTTTCATTTCTCCCTAAGTAGCGAATGAAGAAATCTCAAGAAACGAGCAATTAAAAGCGATACAACCGTCGGAACGTGCAGCTCGCGGTAATAAATCGTTTCTATCGCTTGGGAGGATCTGCAACTGATTTTCTGCTGCAGTGAAATTATCTGTTTAGGAGGAGCGTAATGCGCGTTCACCGGCCGCTGTAAAAACGTTCAATTGCGCAAGTAGCCAGCTGAGATACTTTTCCGTTTCTAGCGACGATCGTTTCGTCTAAATTCATAAATACTCTACCGTTGCATTCGTGAATTATTTTCGGAATTTAATTTCGTTCGTCGCAGCTGGTGAATCACTCAACGAAATTCATTAAATTATTCACGCGACGATTGTTCAATTTGGTGTCAAACGACCCGTACTGGCCAATTTTCTCTCTCTACACACGCTGCCAATATTATAGTCATTTTCTCTGTTTAATTCTGTGCAACTGATAATTAATTTTTTTTTTTATCGAAAGAAAAACATCTGATAATAGAACGTTTCACGAGCGGAAAAACAGTTTTCTTTCGCAAAACGGACGCTGGCGCCGCGTCCGAGCGATCGATAGATCAAAATCAGCCGAGTAACCATCCTAAGGCCTGACTTCCTGTAATCGAAGGACGATCTCCGGCTCTCGCGTTTGTAGACGCTGTTACGAAACCGATTGCGCCGCGTAAAAACGCGCGTGTGTCGCGTACACGCAGTTACATGAAGAAACTCGGCTTGTTACGCGTTGCACTTCCGTTTTACAAGCCGTGTAACTTTACTCTCGACCGAGAGAGAACCAAAATGAAAGACGCAGGAAGGAAAAGCAGGAGAAGTAAGAAGAAGGAAGCGATATATTTCAAGGAAAAGATTTCTCGATGTAACCGTCACTTTCTGAAAGTTATTCTTCACGATTGGCGAATATTTCTTTCCTTTTCAATTTTTATATTTTTTTTCTAGTTTAATGTCACATTATCCAGAGAATTAATAGCCACGCTGTGGGAAGATGTACTATATGAGAAGTATCGGTAACATAATTAGCATAACAGGTATTAATTTATCGAATAATTTGCTTTTCCCAAAAAATATCAGCAAATAGTGAATTTTGTTGCTTGTCGAAATATGTTTGAGAGGGAGAGCGTATTAATTTCTATTTTCCACGAAGTATACTTATAGAAATGTTGTTTCTCCTTTTCCTCTATTTTTGAACATCGCTCGAGTAATCGATTAGGAGTACAACAGTTTTTCGCAGACTACGACAGCCGAGTCGTACAGAACGAGGTAATTGGTCTTTGTTATTCACGCAAGATGAATCTTAGTGGGACAGGTATTTTAAATTTTAAACGATCTCATCGAAATAATCATCTTGCCGTTACGTAGGATGCACTTAATGGGACATTGATTCTTACTCTGTCTTTACAAGCACTTAAAAACGATCGCGACAGCTATAATTACCGATCAACGGATAAAGAATTGTAGTCTACGTAAGCGAACGGAAAACAGTAACCGCACAATTTGAAAATCGCGGATAATTTATACGTAAACACGTGTAATGGAGAATGTGTTATAAAACGTGCCTCGAAATCGCAATTACATTTTCGATTATTGAAATTCAAGGATTACAGACGATACGATCTCTACTGCACTTTATACGATTGACCAATTCGTCCAAGTTGCATAACCCTGTGGTGTACTCGATCTACAGTTTATGGATCTGATTGAGTAGAAATCGATTAAAATTCATGGAAATGGATAGCCTGGCCTTGGGGCCGGTGCAACGATTAATTTTCGCGTTTCAAAAGCAAGCTGCGTCGGATCAATCCTTTGTTTTGTGGGATCGAGGCACACTCGTGGCACAAATTTCGTTTAAATATCTACCGATTCGATCCAATGCAAAAAGTAATTTTGCTCTTAAAATACGCTTTTAATATGCTTTTAAATAACTAACCTTCTCCTCTGTGAAACGAACATAATAATTTATACTAAATAATAATATCATACTTAGTAGATCAAATCAGAGATATTCGATATAGAAATTAAGGAGTAATAAAATTAAGAATATTAGCTTCTCTTGCAAATAAAGAGGTTAATCTGACAAATTACTGAAACATCGATAGTTCTGATCACCTTTACGTTGAAAAAACGGTCAGTCGTACGTATGAAAGTATTAAGCAATCGATCGTAGCGTTCACAAGAAAAATCGCGGTATTTTCCGATAATAATGGAAACAATTGCCACGAACTATTTCGACCGCACTCGGTCAAGTGTTGGCGCACTCAATACCCCATTGTGGACCTGTCAAGGTCTCTATCAGGCAACGAGCAAATAACAGCGGTCGCCTATCGTGCAAAACCGATAACCTCTTTAGTCAAATGACACGCGTTTCCCACACCGGTGTCAAAGATCACCTTAAAACGCAGAACCACGGTAGTACACTCGTGACTCAATTCTACCGTGTAAAAGAGACTGGAAATTATTCGACACGGTTTGCGCGTGGAACCGCACGAATCCGCGATAACTCGCAAGATAATGGAGCTACCGAGAGTCCGATGTTAAATTAGGGAAAAAACGGAGAAGCATCGCTTGATCGAGATTTAAAAGGAAAATGAAGGATTCGAAGGATCTCTATGGTAACATAGCTGCGAAGATTCTTGACGTGGAAAGACTTCCAAGTTTAGTAAAATTTTGCAAAGTTCCTCTTTTCTTCTATGTCATACCGTAATTTGTTGTTTACGCTTTATTTGCGCATAAATTTTCTCATAGGAGTATGACGTGCATACGATCGGTGGGAGTAGGACAAGACGTTAAATACGCGGAATCGAGCAACCAGCATCCCGCGTTGTGAAATATCATCGGCTGGTGCAGGAAAGTGGCGATTTCGCTGACACCGGAAATTGTGAGACCGATATAAATTGCAACGGGGGCATACCGAAATATTTTTGCTCGTCCGGTCGATTCCCACGAGAGGCGTGGCCCGTTCTCGAAGGAACCGGAAGCGGACTGCACCGTGGCCTGCATCCAAATGACTTTTCAAAAAGTCGTTATATCATGCCGCTCGATGTCGACTACGAACACTTTTCACTTTCGTGAAATCGACCCTCTGCTTTCTTATGCTTCTCCGACGTTCACTTCGACGAAATGTCTCGTGTCTTTGTTTATTTAATACGCAGAATGACGTGTTTATCCATCAAGATGCAACAGCAACGAAGAATTTCTCTACTGTACTAAATTGATTTAACTAAATCAATTTAGAAAGCAGAAATGTTTTTAAACTACCTAATCGGTTTCGCGATATAAAAGATCGAGCGAACGACCGGAGCTATAAAGAAAATGAAATAATAGAAATACTAATAACAACCAAAATTTACAACCTGGTAAAATTACCTATATCAAGATTTCAATTTACATTTAAATTAAAATCCACTATATCTCGTTTTCCGTGTTAATTATACTTTCTTAACTCCATTGGTCAGTGGTGCAAGCATCTGAAACTCGAAGCTGGCAACGTGTAAACAAATTTTCAAAAGTCTATGGCCACTGGTTACCGCGCTTCGTCCACGAGAATCCTCGATACTCGGACACCCTGTTACGCAAGATTCGCGAATGTTCCTCGTCAAAATGTCTCATATCGACGATTCTCCGTAGAAACTTCACCGTCATAAAAGAACATATTCCCATGAGGGATTGAGTTCTCTTTACATAATGTGCTGTCGTATCGGAATAACCAGGATTACGCGCGACTCCAAGTATCGTTTGTCTCGAAATCGACGATCGGCAAAAGGAAACAGGAAAACAGGAAGAAAGAAGGCGACGCAATCACGATTGCGTAGAAATGTATATAAGATGTAAAAGAAGCTCGAATAACAAAGAAACTCTCTTCAAATCGCGTAACGAAGCTGGTTGACTGATTTTTCTTACGGTGCCATTTACAACGAAATATTTAAGCTGCAACTTTTCGCTAGTTTATGACCAACGTCGCGAGAAAGGAATGAATGATTTCATCGATCGATACCTCGTAACGAATTTCTTCGTTACACTACTTCCAGGTCATTGTATTTAAATGACCGTCTCACTGACACACCGCGTCTCGCAGGATTGTCTTTTTCGATTCATAATGATCGTTCTCGATCGGATATCGTGTCGACGACCTCTCAGCGACGTTCACTCGCGATCGATTCAATGCGAAGGATAATTTCTTCCGCGATTATATATCGTTCACAAATTTCAATGAAAGCGGTCAAAATTGTAATTGTATCTAGTCTCTGCGACTTCATTATATTCCTTTATTAATTCTCGAAATTAGAATTAAAGAAAAGATTCCGTAGGAATAAAACTATTTACCAGAAATGATACGAGCAGCAAAAGAAGATCATCGTTGTTTGAAAATCACTGTAGTGCTTAAAAATATAACCAAGGAAAATTTTTATAAATAAAAGTTCCTTAGTCTTGAAGCAGAATAATTAATTATGGAACCTGATTGGAATAGAACTATTACGAATCTGGAAGTCTCTGACAGAATACTTAACACGCGAAGTGTTCAAATGTTTAATGCGTTGAAAATGACATAAAGTTCCTACGATGACGAAGACGATGATTATACCAATGACCAGAAACCACAGTGTTCAGGTAGGAGTAGCTACTTAGCTGAGATCAACCATGCATTATCGTCGAAGGGAACGGGACTATTTCTCGAAACTATTACGGTCACGTCACGATCGATTTCGTTAAAATCACGAGCTCGATCAACGTGCAAATTAGCGCTGAAAAGGACAACTAGTTATAAGCGTCTATGATGGATTACGCGTCAAGCAAGTACGTAAAGGGAAAGAATTTCTGAACGCCATAAAACGCATCTTACGTAGCTACTGACATTCGATTTTGTCGACTCGCGAAGGTTTCTCTCCACTGTCCTGCAAGAGCAGAATTAATTTCACCTCGTAACTCATGCATATGGCTGAATGTTGTGACACACCCGCCGTAAATTACGAGCGTCGTTCGAACACGCTCGAACGTGTTTCAAACACGCCAAGTTGCCAAAGATAGGCTAATTAGTAGCGCGGGACGTTGGAAGAAAAGGCTCGTTACGCGTCTTTATTTTTCTCTCGTTCCAATTCTCCCCGTGAATTTTCCTCGCCGAAGGGTTTTTCATTGTTGCGCCGTTCCGCGCGTTGTCGCAATCGTTTCGTCGAGAAAGCGCCGCCGGTGATCTCGTTAAAGCCTAACGACGCACGAATTACGAGCTTCGCTCGCGGTAATTTCAATGGCCGATGCTTTCTGCCTGCGCGTTGCGTTGCGATCCTTCGTCCACGATTTTCCCGCGTTCCGCTCCACGAAAAACTGCAACCTTTGTCTCGTTCTGTTGTTACAGGAAAATTATGGAAAGAGGCTCGTCGGTACCGTGGCAAGAGACGCTTCGAGAAGCTATAGGGGACGACAAATTGGACGCGTCTGCACTCAGAGAGTACTTCAGGCCTCTCGAAGATTGGCTGAGAACGGAAAACCTGAGAACCGGGGACATCGTCGGCTGGTCTTACGGTAAGAAACTCACCTGTCGTTGCTCTGCGCTATATCCACGGTATAGATTGTTCGTAAGCGATACATTTGTTCTATCGTTAATTGATTATTTTAAGAGACAAATCGAACAACTTCGCTTTACATGAACCAACCTGATACCTAACATTTATCTTTGAAATCCCAATTTTTACTCACGGCCATTCACGTGACACGGCCAATCCACTACCACGATTCGAATTCCGTGAGATGCCTTCATTTTTCCTCGGCTACTACACCAACCAACCCTTTCACCAATTTATTTCGATCCACCATTTGCGCATCATAACCGTCATACTTCGCAGCGTCGAATCGTATAAACTAATTGCTGAACCTATTGGATAATCGAACGATTGGATTTCAACGCAGGAAATAGTTACGTGTTACGTAATAAAATCAGAAGTAGAGATAGATTAGACAGAGCCGACATTTGATAAACGAAACGAGGCTAAATTAATTTAGACGTTAATTAGCGAACCAAGCGATAAAAATAATTAATCAGAAGCAATATCGAATTACGCGCTTCAATTTTATTACATTTCAAGTCTGGATATTATCGATTAAATTCGTAAGCAATTATAGTTCAGGTAATCAGAGTTCCACTGTATTTGCTCCGTACGTGAATTTTATTCTTGCATCCTGGCCCAACGTGAACAGGTCAGAAGCAAGGAACCGATTCACGCGACGAAACACGATCGACACAGCGTACGCTAGCGCGCCTTTCATCGTAACTTGTTACAAATTATGCAATTTCCTACCGTAACAGATTGAAGGTTGCAGTTCCCACGTGCCAGTTACCATCGGGGAGTGCTACAAATATTCATCGTGTGACGACATTCGACTGAATTACGATCCAGCGCGCGGCGAAATTATTAGGATTGCCACGTTACATCTTTCCGAGCTGGAGCTCTTGTCAAATACACAAACGACGTTACGTAGCGCACGTATAATCGCTCCTATGCTCGAACATAGAGAAATAACAGGAAAAGGAAAGAAAAAGCTAACCGAGATACTTTCAATAATGGATGGTAATTAATTATCCGGATGATTATCTAACGAGGATCGCAACACGCTGACCGATGGTCGTTCTTCTGGCTGATCATTGCGACCATTAAACCGTGAAAGCATCTGAAACGCTATTTATTCCTCTGTCGTTTTCTTATTTTAATTGTTTCAACGTCCATAGTGTCGATGTACTATACAAAAATGTTTTACTTTCATACAGGACTGTATTAGATTTTTGCTGGAACGTCGTAAAGACGTCGTCCCTGAAATTTGCATACAGGAAACGTCACAATTGTTTTCACGTTAAACGTAAAGCAGACCACGAATCGTCACGTTCTCTCTCTCCGTGGGACTGGTGGATTGCGAAATCGGAGTAGAACGAGGAAAGAACGCGAGCATGGACCGTAAGAAAATGGCTTATGCCATTGGAAGAGAAAGAGATGTTGAATCGCGAGAGACGTTTCTACTCGATTCTACTCTCGTTTTCATTGCACGTTGCACATCGTAACCCGTCGATTTGCCTCGCGAACACGCGTGTAACACGATTTCTTAGGCCATTAAGATCGAAGCTGTGAAATAGCGCGTAAAAATTGAGAAAACGTATGATCGAAAAATTTAAATATTGTAAATATCTCTTACCAAAGTAATAAGGAATATATTCTTGGAATAGATCGTTACAACGATTACGACATAATCATAAATGGCCACCACTATTACAACAACATTAACGAAGACTAAAAGGAAAGAATATAAATAATTTGAAAATTCGACGAACTATCAATCAGTCGAATACGCATTTCGCAGCCCGTTCACTCTTTCGACATATTCAGGAGATTTATATCTTGCAACCCAAAAATTAGTCCAACTATCTCAGTCACCAACTGACGTCGCAATTAACAAATCTATACACGAGCCATTCAGGAACCACGTTGATCAATTCCATACATCGTACGGTAGAAAAAGATTATGGCGTTTGATCAATTGTTCCATGTTAAATAATACAAGCCGAATAAAAAGAAGGAAGACGGTGGCAGGTTCGGCGACACACAGAAGGAAAAATGAGCCGCTTCTGAGAAGCGATCGCGATGGAAAGCGCAGATGTACGTGACTCGTGCGTTACGAGGAGAAAGAACGCCGGTTGTATAATTTCTCTGTCGATCGCCATAACGCCGTTACCGTTCCTCTTTCCTTCTTTTACTCTCTGCCTCTCGATTTCCTTTAAAAACGGGCGCCTGTAATCACCCTTTTGATACCGTACGCTGGTTTTACGACGTCTCAATGGAGAAAGCATTTCGTGTCGTGCTTTTTCGCTGGCCCCCTTCTTTTTCTCGATGATCATAATCGCGGTAATTGACTATTTAAACATAGGTAATGGAATATTAAATTTAGGATTTTTGCAAAAACAAACGAGTTATCGCGATATAAAGCTAGCCTAGCTAATTGGCTAAGTGGTCAAGCTGATATACAAGTTACGCGTCGATACGCGTAAAGAGAGATCGTAGCGTGATGATCGCGTAATTTCAAGTACCGATGACTTGCAGCTTGAAGAAAAAGGTGTTTTATGGCGACCGAGACACGTCACCGGTCGAAAGGGAAAACGATTCCTGTTCTAGTTCCTCGATCGACAAGATGGCCTTTTTGCTACTATTGATCTTGATTATGGAATTTTAGAACGGTACGTTTATAGAGCCCTGCAGCCGTAAACGATCTATCGATCTTTTTGAGACACGTTCTCCTTACGCTATACGAGCTTCACGATTCGTAAAGAAGCAAATGATATATCAGATCGCGATATATTTTTTTCTATCGTCTGCATATATATACACAGTCGTTAGATTTTGAAAGGTTCATGATATAATCAACTTTTGCGATTATTTCTTGCTGCCCAGAACAAAGAAACAATTGGTCGTACGGATAATTTTGATCGAATCAGATGATCTCGAAATTAAATTAACACATCGTTAGTACAAAGTTTTATTATTGCTTGAAAGACAATTTTCATTCGACAATTCAAATTATCGATCAAATTGTAGAATACTTTTTATATTATCGCGATAATGTGCAATGCTTATATCGAAAATTTAAAAATCGAACGGAGGTCGTTTTCGTTGCGAGTTCTCAATTCAAACAACTTCCATTGCTTCTATCTATCTCTTCCGATCCTTTTATTACCTTATTTCCCGATCCCTGCTATTTACACCAAATCACATGGACCAGTAATTTCTCCCACGAAACAGATAGCTATCACCGTAAAGTCATTCATCGACCGTAATAACAGTAACCGTATCGTAAATCGTATTGAAATAGTAATACCACTGTACATTTCACGATAGCCTAACCATGGATTACTACAATTGCAGACGGAGATTACTGCAAGCGCAGCATCGAGACTGCTGGTCTGCAGGTCTACGGAAGCGGATTCTACAACGAAGCCACAAGAACGCGTGTGACGACAATTTTATTAGCGATTCTCTTAACAGTTTCGATACTTCGTTAATAAAGCAGAAATTTAGTAGAACAGCGAGCCAGATGTTCAAGCATTTTTTAGGATATTTTTTAGCAGTGACGATCAATGCTTCTCGATCTGTCAAGCAATCAAAAACCAAACAAATGACCAAAATGTTTCTAGATGATTGTTTTCGTATAGTAGTATAAAGTATATTCTCGATCGAGAACGAGCGTTTTTTATATAAAATAAGATGCGTCGAATTGGAAACGTCACGTGTACCCAATAATTATTGTTATTGTTGTAAATATTCACTACTAATTTAACAGCGATCCGCAACATGGCAATGGTACGCGTCTGCAATTAAGCTCGCGTGCGAGCAGCACTCGTGTGAGCGCATAAATCGTTTCAGCATGTCGGGGGCCACTCTCGTGTCGCGTACCTTGAAACGTCTCGGCCCCGACGTTTAATAAAGACAAAGAGATTTACGTCCTCCATCGTTAAACGCTGCCAACGTGCTTTCCAGACAGACACGAGTCGTGCTTTTCTTCTCTAGAACTCCAGCTTAGTCGTAGACCCACCACGATAGTGGCCACGATCAATTCGTAAAATATCGTTTGAAATTTTATAAACTCGTAACGATACATTCTTGGCAATTTTTTACAATCTCTTAGAAAGTACGAACTTGCTTTTTCTTTTGTATTGGATATCTTTTTACATATTCACTGGAAACTTTAACAAAACGTCGGTCAATGAAATTATCGTTTAGTAGAAAATTTAGAAACGGACCCTTGGACTTTATTCAAAGATCATTTTGATATAGATAATTAAGATTCTACCATACTTTTCATTTTGGCTCTTTCGATGCATATTTTACGCTCCAGTTATCGGTAATTCTAATATTAACTCTACTATACCCAGTTGTAAATATATGTACCTACGTATATAAATCGTTCATAGTTCTGTAGATCGTGGAATATCGTGAGAAACAGAATTAACGAAAAAATAAGCTCGTTTCGTAATTGCCTTCGCGACACGGTTCGTAAGCCACGTCTCAGACAATTCCACAATCGCGTATCGTAATTGGAAGATATTTCGATCGCAAATGGGAACGAGCTCGGTCCGTAACGATCGTACGAATTATATCGTTCGCTCGGTATCTTTGCAATTTTCATGAGGAGAAAATCAATATTCCGTAGTATTATTGGTATATGCATTTTGTACCATTAAATGTCGGCCGTGCCGTTAGAGCGAATTATTTTTACCATAATATATTCTCGTAGGAGAAAATGGAACGTGTAAACACGGAAATCGAAATGAACGAAGATTGAAATAAATTTTTAGCGCCAAGTATTTCCAGGTCTGTAGCGATAATTAGGCTGCAGATTTTATATCTTTATGGGTGATTTAAACACGCAAAAATCTTTAATAGATGATTTGAACACGTATAAACGATTATTGATATGCATTAATAAATAGAAATTAATTAATTAATTAATTAATAGCAGTCTAGTAACGGTAATAGTAATAATGTGATAATGGCAATGCTGCGTTTGAAATTTAAGATTTCAAACCACAAAGAAGATACTTTTTTTATTGTTCACCAGTCCACAAAGGGAGCCTGTTGTCCGCAACCCATTATTCCCGATTTTCGTGGCTCTCACAGGAGTAGAAACGAGCCTCGACCATCGAATAAAAACCGTTTGACGGCGAAGAACCGAAATTAGTTTCTCGGGTTACGTAATTAAAGGATCGCATGTCCATTCGTTGTATCGCGGATAATCGCGTTATTGCGAAACCCATAAAAATTGTAATTCCATGGGGCACGTCTTTGTTTAACGAATCCCTTTGTTTCAGTTTCCGAGTAGATCCCAATATCGCTATTGTACACACTTGTATATTCACTAATCTACCTTGACAATCTTTTCATTTCTTTCATCTATGATTTCGAGTCTTCGATTAAATATTGCAACATAAATCGTGTATAATTTTAGTCAAGAATGTTAGGCTCTAACAGGTAATCCAATGATTTGTGAAATTTAACAAAGATACTGTTCTCTTCCTGGATCTTTCCTTGATACGTGCAGGACCGACAGCTTTCACGAGAACCGCAATAGGAGACGTTATTGTTCTTACGGGGACAGCTGCTCAGACATAATTACACAAAGGTGGTTTGTCCAGAAACTGGTTCACCCACTTGCGTAACACGAAGATGCGGAAACCGAGTTCGAAAGAGCCGACGCTCGATTGCGGCATCAAACGTGCCCCGATGCTTTTATTCCACTCGTCTTGAACGTGTCTAGATCTTATCTACACCTTTCGATGCGTCTCGAATGTTACTATGATCGATACCGTCTTAACGTTCAAGTATCATTATACTTACGGTAGGTGATGACGTTTCGATTAATCTGTCCTGTGACGATGGCTAACTGTTGTTATTACACCTGACGAGAAAGCGAAATCGAAATGGAAACGATATTTCCTCACACTTTTCTATAAATTATTTCTATAAATTATTTACGATCGGGCGATTCGCAGAAATTCGTTAGATTTCTCCTCTAACTTGCTTATACGCAATAGAGAAAATCACATAAAATAATCACCCTAAAAGAAAAATAGTAAATCAAAAATTTACGATTCTCGTTCCATTCGAACTGCAAATATTTATGCAAATTTGTATTTATACGAACATAATAGAATAGGTAGAACATTGTATAATCCATATAAATTTTGCAACAACGTGACACTAATTCTGTGGAATTTTTATATTGAATCTTTGATTAGCGGCGATCGACCGACCAACCATCGTATCTTCATATCATTATAAATCGCCAGTGTAAATTTACTTGGATCGACGATGATCAGAAGCGAATTTATCCAGACCGTTCAAACCCTGGAGCGTTTCTCAGCGCCGGTAGACTTCGAGATAAAAAAGGAAAAGAAAACTTGGGACAGAGAATGAGATACGAGAGGAGAAGTCACGCCCCGGTCGTCAATCTCGATTCAAGCACGGATTTCGTGGCCTCGGGCCATGACACATAGGGTTAAGAGGTCGTTTTTCTCCGATCGAGCCGCAGGACAGCCAGTGATCCGAGAACCGATCCGATCGGCCGCCCCTTTCGCTTTCGACTTCATCCGTTGCTTGTGTGTCAAGCATGTTTTCTGGCCAAAAACTGGTCCGTCCGGTTGCATAATCTGAAGACCGGGAAGTCTTATCTTTCCGCGAAACGTCTGCACAATGACTCGGCGAATACCTCTCGTCCACTTTCACCGTCGCGTCGTCCACGCACGCACGACCTCCAATACACACACCTTTGAAATTCGTTCGAGAAAACACCGTGAAAATTCCACAACCTCGATTCGTTGACAGGAACATACGTTTACGGTATGGTTTTTTTGTGATGTAAGGAGGATTACGGCGGAAGGTCGTAGTCGAAGAAGCTCGAAGAATGGATAATCCAGATGGAGACATCTTTTTCAAGGTCATTGATTTTCAGGTTTCAAGGACACGATTCGCTTAGTAGCTTGTTACTTATGTAATGGCACTTTTTACATAAGATTTTCGTATATGCGATTCAATGCACTTTCTCAGAGATTAATTAACCTTATTGTTCTAGTTTTATGAATAGACTAGAAAATTAAAATTTATATATTAATAATTTAATAAGTCTAAAATTAAAATTTAATAATTTAATAATTCTTGAAATGGAACCATTACAGTTTCTTGTGAAATAATTTATACGTCAAAAAATACTTTCTAGATGGTTTTCTCCAAATGCTAAATTTGTTTCCAGCAAGTTCCAAATCAGAACTTGCATACCTATGTGATTGTTCATAATGATGAAGAAAAAAATTCTGGATATTTTAAAAATCGAACATGTTATACATTATTTATAGCAAATGTATTCTTTAATACAATCGATGATTAGCCGTGAAACGAAATTTAGTATCAATACTATTTAGAATAATTTAGCAGAAAACTTTGTATCATGTTTATCATGAGATCGCAGAACGAATGGCGCCAAAGAAAATGAGACGGGTGGTCAACGATACTCGAGACTAATATCTGGTTAGATCGTAATGAGCGTAATTACTATTAAGGGAGAACAATGCCTCTCTTGCGCAATTCAGAAGGTGAAACGGAGCACAATGTCACTAGCTTGTGCAACTATCTTAAACCTGCAATCCACTGCTCTTTATTCGATTAATTTCCGTCAATCTTCTGAATGAAGCACTCGGTGTGTTTAGAACAAGAAATCATTGCTATTCAATTTGCTTCAGACTAATGAATTCCATTCGAAAGTAGCAAAGAACCAGATATCCATCGGATTGGATCTCATGAATGAGAGCACCATGAACTTACGTAAGATGGTAGATTGAAGATCGTTTTTCTACGACTATAGAAAATTTCAAAAAAGAGAAACAAACGTATTGCGTAATTAAAACCATAGGCTATAACGTGCAACTTTCATCGGTGTTTTTTTAGGCGCACGTTACTTATTATTGAACAAAACGTTTGATAATACAAATTTTCTAAGAAACATTGAAAAATAAAAAATATTATGAGTGATTGTATCTTTTTAACGCTTAAACAGATATCTCAAGTGTTTAAATAAATAGTACTTTATTAAATTAATGGCAATTAATGGTACAATCTTATTGGATGACTTAATATTTTCGCTTTTTCATTCACGGTTCAATTGGCACATATAATGACGATTCCATTTTACAATAATATATATAATATTTTTCATCATATAGCACTCCATGTGGAATCTACATTCCATTCTTTCGCACTAAAAAAATCATGTTTTATTTTTTACACAGACTTTTTCAATAATATTTTCTACTTTTAGCAAATTGCCTTGTATTAATTGATCGTAGCTTGTTGCGGGTTAAAAAAGCGAGGGCATGTACTATATGGAAGGGGAAAAAAGGAAAGAAAGCAAGGGAAATTATATATTCGGAGAACACGCATTGATTTATGAACCGGAAACGTAGGATTCCGCGGTCGGAAGAAGCGGGCGCATGAAAGTTCCGCTTCCCCGGCGTAGAAAAATTCGTCTTTGCTATCTCACTTTTAACGTCGTAAACCTCGATAGAAATTTCCTTGAGCTAGTTCGTCTAGTCTATGATATAAAAAACTAATCGCAATGACTGTTTTACGGTGAAAAACAAGAAGATCTTGAGAAAAAGGAATCTCATTTTACAGTAGTGTTTCGCAAGCTTGGAATTCTGTGCCAGTTCTTCTATTTATTTTTCCACGAATTTTTCTAACTATGTACGTGTACAGAGAATCGCTAAAATGTTTAAACACTCAATATAAAAGTCTTTTATATATTAGACGTATTGTAAGAAACATTTATAAACATTTCAAAGCTTCGTCAACATTATAATAAGACACGATTATATATCATGATTATATTGGACAAATTTGAAACAACGCACACATATGTATACGTATACAATATCAAAATTATATTATATTATATTATATATAAATATGTATATATGTTATTTTAAGTTTGTTACATTTCTCCATCGTGTTTGCTGGCGCAAAGAAGGCGAAGAATCAGTGAGAAGTTTTTTCTTAGATAAATAATTCGGCTGACTAACGGACAGGTGCGAAATATACATATATATAGTATATATATAGCAAGCGTTCAAATACCTTTGTAAGTCGTTGCAAATCAGAATTAACAAACTTGTACTAACAAGATACTAAACAGTTTTGTAAAAAACAATTTCGTGAGAATTAGCCATTCATAAGATCGGTACGGTATGTATTCGTCAATTTTATCGATTAAAGTCTGTATTAAAGCGAAACCAAACTTGCTTGCTAACGCAACTTCTTATCACGATACCTTAGACCATAATCCTGCGTCTACAGAGCAAAAAGTTAATAAAAATTCTCGTGAGATTCCAACAAAATTCTTCAGGGTTAGACACGACAATATAACAGAAAAAAAACGTGTCGAATTTATGCAATCTATTCACTTTCCATTCACTATGTCCAAATCGTACGTCCCCGTGACAGAACAAGGATGTTAATTGAACGTTTCCCGGACTGATGTTCATGGGGACGGTAAACAACGGCGACGTATATTAACGCAATCGTTATGCAATGTCCCTGGTACTTCCACGTTCCGTTGATTCGTGGCTGATAATCGTACGATCCGACAGCAAGAATTACAAGGATCTTACGTCATTTTGAGAAAAAAAAAACGAGAGTTCACCTACAGTGGCTCACGAAAGTATTCCAAGTTCTACTCCAAGTATACCGTACTTATGATATTTCATTCGTACAACGGAAGTTTGAATAGCTAGTATCAATTGATTCGTTCCAAGAAATGGAATTCTACTTTTCTTAATATACGTTCAAAAGTATCATGAAATTTTTATTCGTATCTTACATATTAAAAATATATAATTCTTTAAGAGCTATTATAATTATCAATCTGAACATGGCTAGTGTTACAGAACTAGGATTACAATTTCCGACACAACTTGCTCGATTGCACCACTATATTTTACGAATCCTTTCTCCAGAAAGCTTCTCGAGTTTCCTTATACAAGAATTTTTCTGTATCGAAAGAAAAATACAGGAAATCAGATAGAAACGATACGCGGAAACTTTCACGCGTGTTTGTCCTCTTGTCGCGGAAAATTTATGGAAGAACGCGAGTCTCCCCGATCAGAAGGTATGGAGCCGGTTTCAACGATGCGTTGGTTGCGTGTAGCTATTCAGGGCAGTTTCTGTCGCCGTGGAAGCACAAACATCGACGGGTCTGGCATACTAATAAGCCTGATCGCGCGTATTCGTCATCTTCATCATTTTTGCGTTCCTCTTTCCAGAAGACCAGTCACTATTTGCAACGATATACGTTACTGGCCATAAGTATCACGAAATACAGATATTTTCAGACACTTTTTTACCCCGGTTCAGGCATTTCCTTTTGTAAAACGTGTACAAGCATCGACTGTGGTATCGATTAACGCTTAGCAGGCATAACCAAGCTCCCTACCGGTCAAGAACAATAGACCGTGTACTCGTATAAGTGACCGTTGCTTACAGAAGTTAATAACGTCGGACAACATTTTACCATGCATTTCCCTATCCTGTTTGCTGGCGTGGAAAAGGCGAACAAATCGGTGAGAAATTGTTTCGTGGGTAAATAAATCGGTTGGCTGACCGACAGGTGCAAAATACCGGTTCCTACAAAACGTGTGCACCCTTTGGTTCTTCCATTCAAAAAAGAAATATATCTTTTTGCAAGAAATATTCTTAAATTTACGACAAGATTCAAGAAAACGATTTATAAGATCATATATTGTATCTTTTAAATTGTGAGATTAGAACAAGTCGTCCCTAAATACATACATATGCATATATATTAGTATCGATACTAGAACGAACAGAATTCTAGAGCAAATTAGTTTGTTCTGGCACATCCAACTGTAATATGGTAAATTCAAGGGAAACTTCAAAACGATAAGGATCAAAAGATAATATCCATTTCGTAACACTAAGGAAGTTTAGAAAATGTAAGATCTTATGCACGGTATTAAATTTTCCAAAGCGACCAAATTCGATCTTGCAAAGAATTATTGGTTATTGAAAATCGAAGGCGATAATTGAAAATTTTCACGAGCCATTGCAACTTTTGCTCGATCGATAAATCTGACGAGAGATCGACGTGGGTCAATTTAAAAAGTTGTCGACTCTACAGTTGACTAGAACATCGAAGCGATCGACTTTATCTCCATAAAACGAGTCTATCGAAAGAAACTAGCCAGAACGCTGAAACAAGGACACGATGAGCAAAGTAGATTGTTTGTCACCGTTGAATCTTGCGGGGGACAGCGAAATCATGAGGTTCGTATGGTACTCGCCTCTTGTCCCAGTTACTTTAAATGCCGACAAATCGTGGCAATCAGGCTATCTTCGAAACGAGACTCTTGTTCATCGACTGTATCAATAACCAGTTGATAGACTTTCAGATCAATATTCAAAGAAGCACCAATCAGGGAAAATATTTCAAAATATTCGTCCCGGCTCGAAAATATCACGATACATGCGGAGACTAAGACGAATCTTAGAAATAATTAGAGAATTATTTAATTATCTTAAAATCTGACGCGAAGTTTAGAACTTCTTATCTAAAATTTGGACCGGTGAATCGTCTCCCTTCTAATAAATCTCTTCTCTTATAAATAGTTTCAACAAAATTGCATCAGCAGAAGATTATAATCAGTTAACAATCTTTTTGGTAATTTAAATTAATTATCGCATGGAATATGAAATCAGAAGATGTTCCGATATTTATAAATAGCGATGTGAAATCATATCAGTTTATCATTTTATCCCATTGAATCTTAATGATATATAGCGTAAATTAGTTAAACTCGTAACATTTAATTTTTTCGTGAAACATTTAATATTTCTTGACTCAGATTATTTTGTAATCGAATCGCAAGCATGAAATGTCATAAATGTCGACCGTGTAAAAGGCAATTTACGTATGTAATTATAATTATTAGCGATATCATTATGCTCATAGCGGGTTAATTTATACTGGAAATACCAGAATTTCTGTGTTGAATTTCTCTGCAGTCCGAGTTACCTGTCTCGTGCGCGATTAAATGCGAAACCATGACGCGCATTAATCGCTGTGGCTTGACCAGTCGTGCCGCGACACTGGTACCGTGCGATCGTTAAAAGCATTTACATTAATTATCCTATTACGCCGCCGCTAGCAACCGGATATTTCATGAGAACTATCTTTAGACACGCAGTCTCTAGTCGTTTCGGTGCATCCGAAAGGTTGTTTACTCGCGCCTCGAACATAAACGAATATTTTATCCTACGTTTTAACTTGACTTTTTCACGAATCACTTTAAAGTCACCAGTACATGTGTACAGAGTATCACAAACTTCGCATACATATCTAACGACGATTTGAGAATGATAATCTGAGTGGACAGCGTTACATACACACATATTCAGACGATAGGTGTTGAGAAAATCGAGATTCTACCAGAATTTCAAATTACAATTCGCTTTTACGGATAAATAGAAAGCGCTGTTTTTAATTATTATTTTATCGCTAGTTTCTGCATTTTGATTAAATTCCAGTACTGATACTGCAACCCGATTTTTCCTTAACGATCGTTAATTATTCCATTTCATCGGATGTTGTTCGTCACGAAATTAAACGGCCAATGTTCGAGCTAACGAAGTCTGACTCCACTGCGTGTCGGGAGAGTAAAAGGGAGCACGATGAATTGCTCTTCCAATCATCTCATTACGCGAGGTCTGCTTAGTTCTAGTCGCATCGAACCAGTCCAAGAACCCATCCTCCGTTTCATTTACGAGAATTTCACTAAAACTTGCAATCTGCCGTCGACCCCTGCTACGAACGAGCGAGAATTTCGGGAATTCAAGAAACGGGGCTAACTCAGAAATAGTCCCGTATAATCGTGGCAGGCGAATGATCGAAAACAATGCAGTCGAGATCTTAAATTCTCTTTCTGATACTGAGAGCTCCAATTGCTCGCGTATTAATCGCAGGCTTTCTGGCCATTGTCGTCGATTGCTAGATTGTCGAGACACTTTACGAATTCTTCGATGACTTTCGACAAAGTTCGTGTCCAAAGTATCTTACCATAGTTTATTTAGATCTTGGTCTACTTTTTAAGACTTAAATTCTATAAGTTTAAAAAGTGGCTTATGTTGTTATTTAATAATAACAATGATATTTCAAACAAGAACTATCTCATTTCTTTGACCAAATATCTCACGCGCTCTTGACAAGCAATCAGAAAGTTTTCGTGGACCTACTCACGCAACCTTCTCCGTAATGACAGTCGTTATCTTCGACACGAAAAATGCCTCGTTAAACCCAGACATTCGTGCAAACGAACCTCTCAAATAAAATTATAGTATTGTTCAAAATTGACCGGACACTTCGTAATACGTTATTTCTATGTCCCTTAGCAGGCAATTTAAAATCGTGATTTACTAATTATTAATTCGTCGTTGATTTATGCACTTTGGTCAAATCCTGATATTCTTGCTTCGATTCAACCGCAGTATCCAGATATGAATGATGATGTACTTCCATCCAACGAATCCTCCTTCATTCTTTTGGTTAAACGTCGGCACCCTTTCGAAGGGAACGCTAATAGCAGAGACACGAACGTAGGTCGTGAACTTCGTTACGCTTCGACGAAAGTTTCCCGGGACAGTGTCAATGTCTCCGGACAGGATATCCTCTGTGCTTCAGAGACTCGAGTGGCCGACTATCGCGCGTTCTCTGTCTTCCACGAGGAAAAAGGATCCAGAATACGAACACCGCCCCCTCTGGGATCTTCTGACCCCACCTTCTGACCGGTTGTATAGTTGTCGTTGTCGGTCGCTAGGGTCGGAGTTCATTGTGCCACAAGTACATTCCGAGTGCCAGCGACGCCAATTGCTCGTTACGTAGCCAGTTGTGAATCGGTCTGTGAAAGAGCCACTGACGTCTCCCAACGCCTTCGACCTCTTTACAAAGTCTCCAGGATCCAACCTGGTGCGTCCTTCCTCGTTCTTTCACTGCACGCTACATTTCGATTCTTAATCAGTTTATCATACGACAAGGAAGATAGTGCACGAGTTGTGATGTGACAAATGATCAGACTGTCTTTACGTATGTTTTTCACGTATCAAAAATTTAGAATCACTCTTTTCACCGGAGCTATGTCGAATTTTACGATGAGTTTCGTATCAATGCTTCATCGGTGGAGTGCTTCTAGTACGAATTAAACTCCGGATGTTTATGCAAATTCATAGTTTACGAACACTGTGTAAGTAGAGATACAATTTACCCATTAGATATTGCAAGGAGATATAAATATAGAAAATATTGGTTTAAATATTTAGGTATAAAAGGCTTACCTTTGATATTCTATGTATTCTAGCTTTTCTTAAATTTTTAGTTTCTATGGAACATTTACCGATACTAAACTTTTGATTAACAATATATAGTTGCCCGTGTAGTTTGTTGTTGATTGGAGTTTCGAATTGTAGTGCCTTCGTGGAATCGTTCCTTTGTGCTTGATAAATCACGTTAACGGTTGATTCTCGTTCCACGAATGTAGATTCGTGGCGGAAACTATTAGATGGAAAGGAAGTTTCTCGACTCACCCTGAAAACTTGTGAGAGCTTTTCCAATTAATTTGTTCGCTCTAGCACCGCCTCGACTGTGTGAGATTTTAATTAACGCCGGTGAGCGCTTGATAAAAACTCCTGCGCGATGAAAGACGAGCAACGGTTACATCATTAACCGATTTTTCGTCACACTTTCGAGTCTCACGTGCAATTGATTCAATGGATATTCGCGTGTCCTGTGCCCCGCTGATGGGGTGGGATTTCCCATGGGAAACCGTGTGATGTTAGATTGTGTAAGACCTCTTTGGAATTCTTTGAATCTCGTTCGAAATTACGTACTGAAGCGTAAAGAAGGTAGAACTCCCAAGGCGGCATAATTGTGGATTCTTTGATGAAAATTAACACGACTGTGCATGGTGTAGAGCAAGGAATCGTTATTTTCCCATCGACCGTATACGGAAAGCCGTGAGAACGATTTCCATCAAGCAGATGCGTCAATAGAATTTATATCCTACTCTATAAGACCCTCGATATATCTCTAATATCAATCTAATATTAATTATGGTCGTTGGAAAGCGTAAATTTCAATCACTGACCAATTTTACAATCTCACCGTATCGCCTCTACTAACGACAAAATATACATCTAGGTGGGCGAATCTGACCTTTATAGAAAACCATGTTTTACAACTCGAACCCACAGACGTAACACCATAAAATCGCACCGTGCAGCGGTTGTCGTGGATCGTGCGACGCATTCTCTCCTTCGATCGCAACATGAAATTATTCCGCACGAAGAAAACGAATTGACTTGGGAGCACAGAGTTTAGTTTGCACGACTGTTTCGGGCAGTGATTCGCCACGCCTTCGATACGTTTCGCCAACGAAATCGTCGATCACGTAACGCGTGCCTCTGTACCTTCGCGACGAATCCAAACGAAACATCGGAATAAAGTTATTCCACGTCGTCGGGGCAATTTGTCGCGTATGCAGCGGGATAAGGACAATCGCTTTGGAATTTGCATTCCACGGTACAACGAACCGCGTTGTGCCTGTGTTCTCTGTTGTAACGACGATCCACTTTCTATGATTTTTATTGACGACCAGACGGAGAAATGGAAAGTCGTTGAAGTTAATCGCGCGGTTGTTGATGGCCATTGCAATATGCGTAAGATTGATGCATATGAAATGACGTTTTCTTTTTGGCATAAAACTTACGCATATAGAATGTGTGTTATATAAAATGTTTTGAAATATCATTAGCGTTATAGAAAAATACGATTGCCATAATTATATTAGTAAAATTTGAAACCAATCTGAAAATGTATGCCGTTGTTATAAGATATTTACTGCAAACGTACAATATACTTGGTAAAATATATATTAGCAAGCAGAAAGAGAGAATTCAAAACGATATCGGTGGTGGTGAGTTAAAAGTAAAATTTAGTCGACTATGACATCTCCGTAAACGAACAAAATCGTAAGATTTCACCATGCGAGATCTCATTTCCATTTGGACGAAACGGACTAATTGGCTTTGAGTAGTTTAAGTTTCTTCTTTAAAGCCAAGGTTGAGAATGTAACGGAGATAATCGGATAATTAAGATCTTTCACGTTAATCCTCCACACTAATCTGAAATCTGGGTAGCTTCTCTACAAGCGAGATGATATCTCGTTTTCGGCTGAATTGTAAGCCTACTTGATTCATTCGCCTTCTCTTTCGACGCGATGATACATCAAGAGCGGCGTTAGGCAAAGTATCAGCGAGGAATTTCTCACGGCGGTGACAGCAGAACTAGCATCGAAAATATTTCTCCTGCGATCTTCTTATCTGATGTTCCAGCACTCGAGCGTGGAAAAAATGACAAGAGATTGAATTATAAACCACATGTGGCGACCGCCACATTTCGAAGCCACCCAACCAAGAACGATAGAGCGTCAGTCGGTGACATTAGACGCGGTCGAAAGTGTAAGCTCGTCGCTTGTTGCGGTCTATGGCCACCATTATTGATTTCACGGTGTGCTCGTAACAGAAAACATACGTACAATTTGCGAGAATATTAGCCTTAGTATGGAAAATTCTGTGAACGAATCTTAAATCTACTCTTTATTGCGAAATTCTTGTCTTTAAAACTATAATTGATTAAGCAAAATTAAGTCTTTATATTCTATTGACGTTGTACCGATATTAACCTCAGTGTGGATGAGTCTATGAATGAAATTTGAATCTATTTTTCATTACCAGTGCTCGTCGGCGAAAGTGTAATTAATTAAGTGAAATTAATTCCGTTGTTTCTTGTTTTCTGCGGATGTTATACCGTGTACACGATATGTTAGTTATTTAAATTTCCTATCGGTATTTGCGTAACTTTTACGCGTTATTTCGTTTGACCCTAAATGGCTTAAATATTTCGTCAGAGTCTCATTATTTACGTAGAGGCGTATGTTTATCGAATACGTTACTCGGTTGATTACCGCCCAGTAAATCGGCCAATTGGAGCAACTTAACATTTCCTGTCGAGAAGAACGTCCTTTGAAAGAGATCGTTCGTCCCTCTTACGTCAAATATGGGCGACGCAATTTCCGCTAGCAACGTCTGAATGCAACGCCGCGCCACGCCGTCTGTTTCTTTCCACTAACCAATCTTCTATTTCCCATTCTCGATCTCTCTATATAAGAATCCAATTTATTACGCGAAAATATAGGATGTTCAATGACAAGAACTTGAATCCGGTGACCTTTTTTCGTTATTTATAAATACTGAATTAATTCTTAAAATATTTCCCACGTTTTTCGGGAATCCTTGTATAATTTGCATTTTACGCAAAATGGAAACCGTAATTGGAAACTTATGGACACTCATTGAGCGTCTCGATGGATGTATGTAACTGGATCGATAGAAATTGCAAACAAGCGCGAGGAGTGTCGCAAAACGGTTTTCTCAGATCGTTAGAGACATCGATGCACGTAACGTCTCTTGTTACCGATAGTAACGAGACACTTTTGCGTTTAAAGACTAGCCATTTACACCACTCGATACATCGATCCATATCCGACGAAAGAATGACACGCAAGACGATGAACGCGCTATGTTCGTTCGATTTACGCCAACGTCCAGCCACATCATATACCGACGAATCTTTCTGAAATGGTTAATTGAACGTTCACCTTGGTGTCCAGGCTTTCACTTCAGACAACCTTCGACAAAAGTGAGTGTGGTAAACTGTCAAAATTTTAAATATTAACTCTTTGCGTTCCGAGTTACATACATTGAACGTTTTATCACGGTTAGTGCATACTCGTTGTATTTTATTTTTGCTAATACTTTGATTACATTCGAAGGCCATTCGTGATTTGCTTATAATTATAAAGATCTAGATTTTTGTGACAACAAAATTTTATTTTCTATTGAATCAAATTTTTATTGAAAACAATTGATTTTATACGCCAAGAATATGCAATGATATGTAATGCAGAATCGAGCACCATGTAGTGAAAGAATAACGGCGGAATAGGCTGAAAATTGTAATGGAGGGAAATTTGTTAGCAGTTGAAATGAGCGGTTCCAGGGTCTGGCAATTGGTCCTGTTCCTGATTGTATCTTCTTCGAGGGTATTCTCAACGGACAACGTGTGCTCGAGGATGGAAAAGTAAGTATTTTTTAATTCTCTGATATATAATAATGAAAATGTTCGATAAACGAAACATTCTGAATGCGGAGGTTAAGCACCTTCGTAGACGAGCCTTGACAGTAACCCAGAGTTCGTAATTTAACACGCGGTCACTCAGTCCCGTGACACGCTACCGGTGCTCTCCCGATAAGGAAATCACGCGATAGACGGATACTTAATTGATCAAACATTGCAGCTATACGATCACTTCGATGGAAACGTACACGGAACCGGTTGTCGTGAACACGTTCACTTGGTGCCTGCAGATTCCACCCAGATGCCCGAAGACACGAACAGAGATGAGACAACGATACCGCGTGAAGGTAAGCAGATTTTCTTCCTTAATTTTTGTTTCGTTCGAATTTCTCGATAACCGCTGTACTTCTTTTAACTTGTCAGATTTAGAGTGTTTTATTGTACGTTTATTGATTTATTCGTCTAACACCATAAAACGCCATTCGATGAAGTGATTTCGAGCACTTAAGTTAGATAGAAAGCAATTAACTACGACCAATAAAATTGATAATTTTATAAAAGATTTTAATTAAGCGCGTGCCACTTAATCAGAAACATCCGTAGTCTGTTAATATCAGTAGAACCTTTTGATAAACGCCGAGAAGAGATTGCAAGTTTCGTCAGCTCGTATCTCGGCGGAAACTCTTACGAAAAAGCATTCCTCCTGCATTCGAGCACGTGGAGAGGAAAGACCAGAATGACCCAAGAAATTTGCAATAAATCCACCAATGAGTATGTAATGTTGCCCGTTACACAGAGCAATAAAAGCACAGTGGCAAGTCTTCCGCCTCTCTCGTTTCGATTCCTCTCTTGCTCTCACGGTGAATAAAACCGTGCGAGTTAATTACAGGGAAAGCAAGTGTCTTGTGATGTCTAATGAAACGTCTGAAAATGACATTGTGAGCGCAAGAATCGAAAGATGTGTCTGAACTGAGTCTCTTGTATCGTTCGAGTTGCGTGAAAAAAGGAACTTGCCATTGCAGACGGAAATAAGAAAGAATTTACATATTGGCGCGATAACGAATCACAGTGAAATGCAAGGAACGTTCTTCCGATGCGTTTTCACATGATTGACCAAAGCACGACGAAAATTTCCTGTAAGGTATTTTGTAAGAAACATTCACCGACGTTCGTTTTTCCAAGTAGTGCTTAGAACGTAAAATATATTATTTCGAGTGTCGTTACGTAGGAATAGCGTTCATTTAACCAAGTCATTTAACCGTTTCCTGTTTAACGATTGAAACATACACCGACGAGCTAACGTGGAAATTAGAAACCGTTAACGAACGTGTAGTGTTGCGTGCGATTTATTAAAATACATCGTAGGATTTTTATACGCGAAGAGTTACAAGAAAGAACGCGCAGTTGCACAATCAATCAAACAGTTTTACGCTTCTTATCTCTTACAATGTAAGACGTTAATTACCGTTAAAGTAAAAAGTTTCTAAAATTAGTCATATCTAACTTCGATCTTGTGAAAATGATATCGCTTTCCTTATTTCTCTCTGGGACGTAGCGATTGTTAAAGAATCAGGTATTTTTCTGGCATAATTAACAACGTGTTATGTCTATTTTACATTCACACCTCGTGTTCTACCGTGCAGTTTATTTTTTCCTTCCTTCTTTCGTTTATTTAAATTGTTTCCTTCGCTTCCTTAAATCTCTTTTCTCCTTTCTTAATTAAATAACATTTTATGGCAGTGTACGACTCTTGGAAGGTAAATTATCAACCGCATCTTTTTATCCTCGTGTCTCGCTATCCAATCTTGCCATAGGTAGCGATGTATTTTTACGAATCAATAAAATTGACTTAGAGGGTGAAACAATTTAGATCTTACTCTTTTACTCGCATTTATAAAAATATGAATTTACATAAATATCCGCATTCTAGTTACCATTATTTTATCCTTTTCAATTCACGTTTATCATTATGGCTTCTGAGCGATGGGTTTGGATGGAACATTATTAAAGGAATTGAGTAGAAAGTGTATCAGCGTTACGTTAAGTGGAACGATTCGATGGATTTTGCAACACGTGACGCGCGTCCACATTGGGATCCGAACAAAAAGACACCGGTCGTGATTACTCGTACAATTTTTTGCGGGTGAAGTGCCATTCCTGACCATTTTATACCATACTCGCCATACTCCGGTCGATAATTACCATATACCAGCAAACTAATTACCATCGAGCCACGATTAATCAATTAAACTGTGATCCACGCGGTGTTTCCTATTTATCTCGTAATAGATCAAGATTCCGACAATGATTTCGGTAGCTAGCTAATATCCTCGATCGAAACCCGTTACACGATCTTACGCAACAATTGGCGTCTACATATGGAGCAACTGCTGCCGGAAGAAAGTGAGCGCGGTGGTTAATGCAAATGTGGTCGAACCGTAGAAAAAAAGCACTTCTCTGTTTCACTGTATCAATCGGAGATGTAAATTTGCTGAGAAAGACACTCTAAGAACATAAATTAACTCTGCTGCATTCTTCTGGCCACTTTCTTTTCGATCCAGTGCTTTTTTTCTTTCCTCTTTCTTTTTTTTTTTTTTTTTTTTGTTTGTTAAAAAGATTCTTAAGTTTAAATAAAACATGAAAGAATTTTTGTTTCAATTTTATGCTAACATTATAAGCCTTTTTACTTATAAAAACAAGAACAAAAGAAACCGTATTTAAAATAGGGCACATCAATAGGGTACATCAATATGATTGTAAAAAGAGAAAATGTATACTATTGTCAAGTTTCTTAGTACATAATTCATTTCATAGATTTATTTATTGCTAATTATTAATTCGTCTTTAATTTGCTATATCAGTGTGCTATCGCTACAAATCTATCGAAGTGAAATTTTTTTATTTATTTTTTATTTTATTTATTTTTTCGACCATGACCAATTTTACGATCTCACAATATCTTTTCTACCAACAGTACCTACAACAAAATGATCCGACGTCGTAACTCTTTCGCAAAGAAACGTCGGTGTTCCGATTGTTTCCTATCGATGTCGAATAAACTTGAACACACGGTACCCTTCTAACTTACGTCCGAAACTTTCTCCAAAGAGAATCGAAAGACACGAATAAGGGGGTAACTTCTCGATCGGATCGAGAACCGAGCAACTGTTTCGAGCTCAGCTCGTGCATGTACACGCAGTTAGCCGATGATCGAGATAACAAATTTCCGGAAGAGAAAAGGGGCCTCGTCTAAATTCCTCGGTTTCGCAATCGACCAAGCGCATTAAACTCAAGAACAGCTGCTCTGAAGTGGAAAATCGTGAAGAACATGCGCCCACGAGAACACTTTCGTACAGCAGATTTTATGCGTAGGTGCAGTTCAACTTTTTTGTCCGATAAACAGATCGCTGCAACGCCTTGATATCCAACCCACTCTTTCAAATCGTTGTTCTATATTTGTCGCTGATGTTACTCAATTCGAATCTAAACGCAGCTCCGGAGAAATCTTCGTAGTTGAGTTGTTTTGTAGTAAGTAAAATGACAGAGGAGAAGGGTCGAAATGCTTAAGAATATTCTCGTCAAATCAAAATGAGAATCGACTACAGCGTCGTTCTGAAACCAATATAAAACCAAGAAAAAATGACAGTTTCGTAGAAGTTCCGTATAAACTACGGACAAATAACGACTTTATAGAACTTATATCGAAAACGGAAGAAAAGATATCACTTTTATAGAACGTCCATAGAAACGCGAAAAGTGTACAGTAGCGTAGACGAGGGACACGCAGTCGCGGTGTGATGCCAATAATGAGAGCGTATCCCCATGAGAAAAAGATGAAGCATCGAACGTTCGGTATATATAGCACGTTACCCAAGTCTCTCACGGCTAGAGTAGCGTTTAATATTTATTATGTAGGAACATCGAGCAGCGTTTTGCTCCGCACTACACGAACGGTTGCATAACAGAAGCGTAGAGAAAGATACAGCGGCTCGTAGAATTATTAGGTTGAGTTCACATTTTGCTAAATAAATGCGATGAAATGTAATCCGATCAAGCGGTATATATAAATACGGTGTAGGCGTATTTTTGGAAATCTGTTTAGGAAGAAGCTTTTAAATACATATGTTAAAAGAGGTTGTAAGCGAGACAGCTGTAAGTATTTCATTCTGCAAGTATTTCGGCTGTAAGTAATTCATTTCAAAAATTATTCGTTTTTAGATTTTATAATCCTTGTAAATCTAAGATAACGAAAAAAATTAAAAATCTTGTGAAAGTACACTCGATCGTATCAAGTGCGATCGATCAAATTCATTTGATTGAATATACGATGATTAAAATTTTATTCCGGACGAAATATTTGGCACGTATCAAGTTAATAATAATATTTGACAATAACAATAGGAAGAAATAAAGTAAGGAGAAAGAGCGCTGAGTTTAGCATTGAAACACGCGGATATTAATCAGAATGATAACAGTTAGGTAACCTCGGAGATAGTAGTAATGGGAAGCATTGGTAAGACAATGCGGGTAGGCCTTGAACGCGTTTCAAAGTAAACGGCGTACTATGATACGAGTGACGTGTAAATATATAACAAGAAACTTCAGTAGCATTTTTCGAAAGTGACTAGGATGTCCTAGAAAAATGGAGCGATGTAAAGGATCGGATGTGAAAACGAGGTTCAAAAGGAGGGGGAGAAACGCGAGATAGGATTGGTGTAAAGAAAACGGACAGGGAGCTGACGTTCGACATCTCGAGGTCGTTTAATGTTTTCCGACGAGCAGCAAAGCAAGAAAAAAAAACAGCAATTCCGTTAATTACAAAATGTTTAAACCATTACGTGGAACGTTTGCTAGTTAGAATTTAAATCTACTTCTTACGGAGCGTCTACAATTGCTAGGCATCGAATTAGGATCACGTCTATCGTAGTTGGAAAATTAACTTTTCTAACTACGACATATCATATAGTGGAAGATAAAAGTATGGTTCGTTATATACAGAAAGAGAAAAATATATTTCCTATATCATTAAACGAGATATGTAAACAATCGGGTATATATAGCAATTATTTCATTTATTTATATCAATTATCGTCGATTATTTCATAGCCAGACAATTCGCTCAACTTGAATGTCAGTGAAAATATCTAGAGTTTAATTAAACCACCTGTGCGCTCATCGTCATACTAAATACATTATCCGATTTACAAAATGCCGATGACAAAAATGCGGAATGTTTAACGTAACAATGACAACGGAAAACATATAAGATCGTAAAAAATAGTCGAAAGCAATTATTTGGTAGGATTACAAAGAAGAAGAGACAGGTGTTACGTAAACAGATCCGTCTGTGCTACTTTCTGTTACAACTACCACATCGTAAATATTGTCACAATTACCGTGTCGTGATTATTAATCACGAAAATCCTATCTTGTCGTAATTAATTCTTTCCATCGGTCGAACCTGTCAACTTGTTGCGCAACACAATTAAGCAAAACGTTTTCTGCAGGTTGTCCGCTGTAAAGAAGAGAACATACGTAAAACCCTCAATTAACTAATCCACATGGTATAATTCAATAATATATATCTTACATAATGGAATACAATAAAACGTTAATAGAATTTCTCAGGATTTGGATTATGTGCGCAGGATATACTTTAAGTGATATTAAAGGAAATACAGTCAGTGACAAAAGTATTTTGTCGACTAAATATTTCACATTCAGTTTCTAAAATATGTAATTTAGAGGCTTTAAAAGCAGAGAATGAAATAAGTCGCGTCAAAAGCTTTAGTTCCACAATACACGATGCGCGTATTCGTAAAATCATTATATAGCTGATGTATAAATACTTTTGGAACCATTAATTGATAGCTACCAAATGACAGAAAAGTAAGGCAAGTGAATATATTGTGATATAAGTCAACTTAAGAAGGATCTTTTAAACTGATAGAAAGACTTCAAATCCAAGTTTAATGCAAGCATCGAATCAAATACTTTTGTAAATCTCTGTACAGAGAAACTTAAAAGACCTAGAATGCCTGCTTACGGTTTTTGCAACTAGCTTCGTGAAAAGACACGAATTAGAAGAAACGAAACACGCGATATCTTAGTAAGTACGTAAAACTTTCAAGAAAGACGGAAATCGTACAACGAGGATTACGTGCATTGACTTTATGCATGAGATCGACTTGTATGAATGATCTATGTCAGTCTATAAAAACCGACTGATTATTTATCGATTCGTGGAATTGCCGGATTAAATCTATTCCGAACGTTGAAACGCCGAGCCACGGTCTGGACGGAATATTTACGTGTAACGAACTTTGATCGATGTCGAAAGACTCATTGGAATCGTAAAATGACGTCGTTAATTGACACATTAAGAACTGTTTCCTGGTAGAATTTCAAATTACACATTTTACCGTAATAACATGACTTCATTAACGTCCAGTATATCTTTCTGGTGCTATCATTAGTTATTTATTATTCGATCGAGGATGACTTCTGATCACTTCTTACGACCAATACTTAATCCAATCTTTCCGACTCTATCTAGTCTCGTCGAAACGAAACTCGTTTCGGATGTGCAGAATGCTATAATCATCAGGTTACGGACGATTACGCAGATTCAGATTTTCATAAATACGACTAAAAGAAATGGAACTTAAACAAGAACTCGTTTCATTCGATGAATATTATACAATTTAAATATTTTATATATTTTTTAATTCATACGCTACGCCTCTTAACAGTAAAACTATCCTAAAATTTGCAATCTTTATTCGTCGTGGTTAACGTAACAAGAAATGACATGTTTCGAAACATATTAGGAAACGATACTTCCTAAAATATGTAGATTCGATGCAACATGAACGGTAAACATTATCGAGTTTTCCTCAACTTATTAACGCGCAGTAATCGATGTTAAGAAGCTGTAAAGCGTTCTTTTGCGTAACGAATCTCTAGTTTGAACAAACAGATACTAATTACAACATTGTATCGAATCGATGGCGTCATTTATGGACATTAAACGACTTTATCTTTCACAACGATCTGTAAAACCATCGATAGTTTCATTGAATGCGAATCGCGTGAATTCCCTCCCGGAAGAAATGTAATAAGCATAAATTGACTTTAAACGATAACGTCTGACATGCAAAAATATCAAACGAGCAATCTACCGCTTCGTTGCTTCATCGGTACTTGGACGAGAAGCGATGTTTTCTTCGTTTGCCAATGAACATCCCGATTAAAAGATACACTGACATTTGAAACTGGTCGATCGACCAGTCTGACCAGTCGTATATAAATTGTAAGCACTTAACGAAGAAAGGAAATTTGGCTATTAAAATTGGCGGGCATGTAACAAAAACGATCTTGGTCCATGTTCAACTTTCTCTAGTTCCATGCTTAAATTAAATAATTGTTAATTGAAAAATATAATTAAGGTTTGATACATTTCCATCTTTCTTAGACAAATTATGTGTTTCTGTAATTATATCTAGAGATTGGCTCACGAAAGTATTTGCATACATTTACCATAGAAAACTTTTATACGTTAAATTAATAAAAATAAATTAATTAATTATATAGGTTAAGTTAAACATTTTGACACATTGATACTGCAATGTGACACGACTATCGTGAGTATATTGGTCAGATTTGAAACCAATCGGAAAATGTATATGGAAGATATACCATGCTACCAGGATAGTCCCTTCAATTATTTCAGAAGTCAGAAATCTAACAAAAATGGACCGATCACTCCTCACCGCATAATGAAGTCTCCAAATAAAGTATTCGTGGAAATTAATTTCATGCTCGGGGCTATTACTTTCATTCGTCGATATAGCAAAGTAAGAAGAAAAGGTAAAGAGAAAGAGAAGCGTGTAATTTACAGACATGGACTTTGGTTTTCTCGCGCGTATCCACTTACAATGTATTACGAACGAAACCTATACACGCTTGCACGCGCCAACATTTTCCTCTTGCCTTTGTTCTGCAATTGCTCTGCTTTCCTTATCGACGATTGGGATCTCGTTTCAGGGACTGGCTGGGAAAAATGGGATCTTTTCCAAAGATCCACTAGCCACGTTGCCAGAACAGCTTCGTTCGATGGCTTAGGCGGCCTGGTTTTTGTTCTTTTATCGTTTTTCCAACTATAGTATCATTCGGAGCTAGACGTTTATTGAATCTACTATTCTATTACTCCATTTGAATAAATCGCATGTTTATCTGCAGTAGTAATTAGGAAAACCGAAGCAGATTCTCCCAAAGGTTACCGATAATGTCACGATGAGTTAAAGTATCTCAATTAAAGAAACTATCGTATTCGTAAAGTTTGTACTGCTTTCAACTTCATTAAAAGACTTTGGCGGATGACTACATACCATTATATTTATATAACGATGTATCGCGTATGTTCTAATAAGTATTAAGATTAACGAACTGTTTATAACCTGATTTCTCTTTACGTACGAGAAAAAGAATTCTTATCGCTTACGGTTCGCCGTTCTAATGGAAAACCCGATTGCTAATAACTGTTATAAACGAATTACTCAGCGATGGAATAATGGCACAGTAATAAAATAAACATAAAATATGTCGTTTTTTAAGTCATATAGCATTATAGATTGGTAACAAAGATTTTGTTCGCAGACTGAGTCAAAGACCAGGATTATAAAGGAATGCTGCGAAGGCTACAAAACGATCTCATCCAATAACGAGGAGACATCGCCTTCAGGCATCAAATGCGTGCCTGTTTGTGAAAAATGCCCGTCGGGGATTTGTACCTCGCCAAATCAGTGCCACTGTATTCCCGGCTATGAGGATGACAACTGCAATACCGGTGAATTTATTTTGTTGCACTGTTATTTCAAATCTACATATTTGGTATATCGTGTATCGTATATCGATCAGAAATTAAAGATATTAAAATATTCCTTTGCTTCCGTGGAAAAAAAGACAAGAATTTAGAAGAATCGTATGTGTTGAGAGCTCTTCGATTGCAATCGCGTATTTCTTGTTAACACGGACAAGCGGTCGCTTCGCGGAACTCGAAATGAACAAACTACGAAAGTCCGCAATAGGGCGGATATATTTCACGCTCGATGAAACAGGCCGACCTTCCGTAGTCGTAAGAACGCGTGCGAACAGCGAATAATTTTCACCTAGCCGTTGTTACGATTCTGAAATCGGTGATTCGATACTCGGCCGTGTTCTCCCCGCTCTCTTTCACGTTGTGCACGCGTCAAGGTATCGGTTACTCGAGAAAACGGAAAAGTAACGACTAGGTGGTTGATTCATTCGTTGTACCATTAGTTGGAGCTATCGGGAGAAAATGTAAGAAAAAATGCGCAAACTTCACAGTTTAATCGATAATTACATCACGATTCGCGAGAGAATCCGCTCTGTTTTATTCGCAGTATGTCCGCCGGGCACGTGGGGCTTGGAGTGCAAAGAGAAATGCAACTGTACCGAGAGTGTACCTTGCAATCCCGTAAATGGACACTGTATTTGCCCGCCAGGATTACGTGCAGAAATGTAAGATCATCTATAAATACACATACGTCATCGCTTTGCTAAAACAGTGACAGCATTCGAAAGTCGTTGATTTTGAATTACGCTAGAATCTGTCATATTCAAATAGAGAGGCAGAAATTTTCGAACAATGGAACTCTTCCATGGTATTTCTTCAAATAGAGATCGAGGAGATCCGATCTTTTGCCCACTAAACTGCATAATTTTTCGACGTGAGAAGGTCATTCTCATCAATCCTTTCGCTCGATCTATACGAAAATGTACTTTTGGTAATTGTGTCACTCTTTTAGCAAACAAACGACAGAAAAATTTGTCCGTGTGAAATACGTGATCAAAGAAAGAGCACAAACTGACAGCGGAATGTAATCTGGGTTAAAGGAACAACATTGCTTAGTTAGATTCCTCTCGATAATTGGCGATGCTACAGTTGCTGCACGCTTCGTGTAACAATCGCGCGATTAATAAGAACTAAAATAGATTGTTCAAAGAATAGCGACGTTAAAAAGCGAAGAAGAAAAAAGATTATGATTCATGGTGACTAGGTTGACTCAACAAGTTCTATCGATTTCTACGCGTCGTGTTTATCGTAGAATTACACGAACACGCTGTACAACCTGTTGATTGAAACACAGCCTAATAAGCGCTCCAATAATGCATACCGTGACACACGCTTACTTCGCGTGGCATACGTAATTGCGGTTTTCACCTCCAGGTGCAATGAGCCGTGTCCAAGCGGTCGCTGGGGATCTGGATGCGCATTTCTATGCGACTGCAAGGATTCGACCGGCGAATGTCATCCAGAAACAGGTCGATGCATTCACGATGATCTGGATAACACGGTCTCCGTGGAGAACAGCAGCTATTCTCGAAACGCGGACGAGGAAAACAGCGTTACCGTGAATTTCACGATCGTTCAACTTGATAGAGAGACTTCGAGGATTTGGGAAACGGCAGAAACTACCACGGAAGGTAATAAATGACAGTTTATGCGTTTATAGAGAAGTTATAGCTTCAAGAAAGCATAAAACACACACACACACATATATTACATTCAAAATAAAAGTATACCACTGTTTACAGAAACATTCGTGGTATAGTAGTAAATAAATTGCGAATATTTATGCAAATTCATGTTTTTATAAACATAAGAATATTGTAGGAATAATATACAGCTAATCGATGTATAATATAAGAATTAATTATAAGAATATTTAAAGATGATATTTAGTCAGGAAATCGTTTTACTTACTAAATATTCTAATATCTTTCGAATATTGTATACGTGTTTTCCGTGCGTTTTTGCGCCTCGAAATTTACTAAAAAATTTCGCAGTCTAGTAATAAATAAGACGACGCGTTAGATATTTATTTACGTGATGCAACCGTTAGTCGAAAGTCGCGATCCTAAATACACAGCACGTCGAGCAAATATCTTGACTTTGAATAAGAGGAGATTGATGGCAAATAGATTTATGTAATTTATATAATAATCGTTGTTTCATTTGACGAATTGTTGGACGATATGCACGAAATACTAGCCACGACGGATAATCCTAGTAAAACAACGAACCCGGAAACTACGAACGTCTCAACTACGGATGAGAAGAAAATTAGGGCACAAGCTCGCGAGGACGGAAACTCGAGCACCCCCAAGCCTGTCATCGTTTGGATTTCCGTACCGGAACGGAGGGGCAACCTGGACAGGGATCGAGGGAAATTCGCAATAAAAAACACGTTTACGAGACACGTCGATGATAACATCAATCTGCAGGATATCGGTCCGCCTAAAATCGATTATGTAAAAAATATACATAAAGGTAATATACATAAAGATTTTAAGTGGAATCTCATATTTTTCACTAAATTAGTCTACGCAACTCGCCATTCTGTATGAGAACATATCGAATAATTTATGTTAAACACTCGTTAGTATGGGATATATTTTAATTTTGAATATTAAATGCTAACCACAAGTGCGATTATATAATTCTCAAGAGTTTCATCTGGTATCTAAGCTCGCGATCACTGTCTTTTATTAATTGTCATTAATTGTCATTATGAAAAATATAAATTTACGCAGACATCCGCAGTCTAATAGTAATAATAACTTCGAACAGACGTTCAACCGGCCCCAATTTCCGTGGATATCGCCCTAATCGTGATAGCATCGATCGTATCACTGGGTCTAACCTCGGTAACAGTGGTGATAGTTCTCCACATGCGTTCGAAGCTATTGGAAGCTACAAGAATCTCGATCTACGAAGAAGGGAAGATGAAGAACCAAGAAAATTCGAGCGCAACGAAAATCTCATCGATAGTTACCGGTACTCTTCCCCGTGAGTGTTATACGTTTCGAAAAATCCTGCTTCTTCATATCTGGGTGAGGTCTACGTGTCCTTGACCTCGATTTCGTTCACGTAATTTTACCTCGATGACCATCTTGAAGCACTCTTCAGGCGTGGATTATTCGAGGAGAATTAAAACGGTATCCGGTAACGCGTTTTCCCTTTTTCTCCGATGCCACTACATTCAATTCCTCGCTTATGTTGGTGTAACATACGCTGTTAGTTCGATGGTCGAAAAAATCAAATTGTATAAAAGGGCAGTTTTATAAAAGGAAAGACCGTAAGACTATAGGGAGAATCAAGTAATCGAGTAAACACTTCGAAAGCTTTAGCTTCTTTTTTCATTCGTCTTCTGGAAAACAAATTTACTCGATAAACAAGTTTCTACTTAAATTAAAAACTATTTAACCATAGACATATTCTATGTATGATTCTATCGTAGAAACCCCAATTCGCCTGGTACCACTGTTTGCTCCAGAGTCTATAGCGATGCCATCGATGACTAACAACGATCTCACGAGCAATTATGCCAATGGAGCTGCCACGATCGGTCTCCGTATATCTGGCAATTTGCATGGTGAGCATATATACGCTTCCTTCTACGAAAATTTATTCGCCATTCCTTCTCCAGAATCTACTATTCATCCTATTACTATTCGCTATATTACTGTTTCCTTTATTTGATAATTCTTTGTTTTTATTTTACATTTCCTAGCTCTTCTGCAAGAGGATCATTACGATCGACCATCAGCGACGCGGATTCACCTCCAAAGCGATTTCGACTCGAACACGGAGCACGTTTACGACGAAATTCCTTTACAATCTAGTCCCTTGAATTTCCGTAAAAACACGTGATTGGAAAATAACGTCGAATTAGAAAAAAAAAACAACGCTTTAGATAGAAAACTGTAGTTAGAAATCACTCTGATGCGTGAAAGAGTAAAGGAGAAATTTACGAGAGATCGAATAGCCCAATTAGTGGCACGTTTAATAAAAAAAAATCTCTATTCGTAGAAACAAGACGGAAGAAAGCGAATTAAGTGTAATGAATGCGCGACCTAAAGTAGAACTAACAATAGGCCGCACTCTGAATAGAAAATCCCAAACGTCTGGTTAAGAATTTCTCTATTATTCCGAATATCAAAGAAGAAATCTTTGAACAACCAGTAGTTCGACTAGTGTCGCATTTAGTTAGAAAAATTCTTAAATATTTGAGGAACGAAAACGGAAAGAAAGTGAATAAAGTGCCAGCTACGTTTATGTGCAGTTGTTCAAGAGTCACGCTCACGTGCGATTCCGGAGGCGGATGTGAGCTAGCCAGCGCGTCTACGGGACGAAGAAAAATCCAACTGAACTGGTTTCCGACCTTACGCAGCCTCGTCTGAACGTGAGCAAGGTTGAACGTGATTGCAATCGATTCTCGATCAAGCAGAAAACCGTTCGTGGCACCGATTAAACTATTCGCTACGGGGCGTACCCAGAAGGAGACTTTTCCTCAAACTCGTTCGCGTCAATCGGCGACCATCTAAAACCCTTTGAACGCGTTTACGTCAGCCACGAACACACTTGCACGTAATTCAATACAAACGTCACAAAGGGAAATTTTACGTTAAATAATTTGCTTCTAAATAATTTTTAAGCGAAACGATATATCTTGTAACATAACATGTAACATATTGTGCGGATTGCAACGTTTTTATATTTATTATACGAACGATTAAGTATATTTATTATATGAAATTTTCTCGTTTTCTTATTTCGTATAATAAATAGAAAAACAGGAGAAATCTATATTGCAACTTATACAAGATATGCATATATCTATGCCACGTAAATGTAACTTAGAAAATAAGAAAACGTAAAATATCTGCGCGTGTCAAAGCTGATCCAACTTTTGCTATTGGAGGCTTCAAAATGTACGAAGTAATTTAATCGGCGTTTCTCAAGGATATGTTATCGATTTAGACGAAACGAACATTATCGTAGATGTAAATAGGTGTTTTGTAAGTGTTAAAGCCAAGTGTAAATCCAAATATTTCGAGATTCAACTAAAGAGCTTGCTTTAAATGTAATCCAAAGTTTGCGCTTAAGATTTGTCTAGCAACATCTCGATTACATTTATATCGTCGTTTATGCGCTGACACCATCGATAATAATAGATTCATTTCGAATCCGTGTCACGCGTTTAACGAACGTCGTAGTGAAGTTCGGTAAGAAAAGAAAATATCGAAACAGATAAGTCGTAATTAGGATAGAGCTTGCGTAATCGTATTTGTATCAGCGTGTCCAATTCTTCAACCACGCGTTACCACGATAAAACAATATTCTCGTAATCTTTGCATTCGTCGTAATCTGGCCGATTTTTCATTAAATTCCCGGGAGTTTTATGGTTTTATTGACCTTGACATATGTTGTCAAGGTCAACTTTCTTATTAATTTCGTTTGCACATATAGTCATCGCGCATCTTTTGTTTCGATTTTGGTATAAACATGTATACAAAAATATTTTTAGGTTTGCATCGAATTTAGATTACGTAATGTCGAAAAATTCAATTGTAAGGCTAGCACGAAACTATCGCAGACGAAATAAAAATTCTGCTACGTGGACAATTGATATCGGATTAATAAAGTGTACTCTTTTTTATATAATTACCATTCTTGCTCCTGATCAATTACGGTAGATCGTTCACGAATTATCACAACACGAGTCATAACATCCATTTTATCGTACTTTAAATAGGACAACATCATACCGTCTCTCCCGCTTACTCGCTTTATCTCGTTCGTGCACTGCATCCTCTTTGAAGCAACAGTATCGATGGATTATATAAACTGGCAATATACAAGATTCACGCGTTGTTCGTATACAGTGGCTGACGAAAGTTATCAAGTACTTATAGACACTTTTTATGAATATATTATGCCTGTTATACGAAAAACATAATGATAATAAAAAGCGTACAACTTGAAAATTTTATTAACATTGTAACGAAGCTGGACTATGTGATTTTAGAAAGCGAGTTTCAAATAAATCTAAAAATATGTATAATTCGGAGAACCTGCACACGGAAATCCAAACGAATCTGGTTTTCACTCTCACGTGTTTCCGATTTTTTCACTCCGTTCTACTTTTGACCTTTTTAATCGATAGAAACGAATCTCGTTATTCATAATAATAATTAAAGGAAATGATTACCAATTTCTACGAATGAATTTTTAATTAGAGTCCGGAAATGTTTTTTAAATACGATAGAAAAAAAGGAAATAATTATGATAAATCGGAACGATATACAGGGTGCATAAAAAGAGCGAGTGAGCGATATTTATGAAACATTATTTTAGATATCAAGACAGTGAACAAACTTCCTGGTCTGTTTCTCAAGTTCTAAGTCATTTATTTTTACACGTTAAAAAATATATCGATATCTGCGTGTATCAATGAATCAGCTGACGAATCTTTTTCTTTATTTCACTCACATTCCATCATTCTCACCCTGATGTAAAATTAAATATGACGATCGAAATTCTATTATCGTTTGCTTCCTCGGAGTGAAAAAACTGGAAATGTGGCTGAAATAAAGAAAAAGGTTCGTCAACTAACTCACTGGCCTATGTCAACTACTAACGTATTGTTAGGGTGAACTTGGATTATTTCTGACTTGGAAAATAAATCTTGAGCGACATTTTTACACGTGAACTTTCTTCGTTGCTTTATATCGTAACTTTCTTTCAAATAAGCTGCAAATATTTATGCAGATCCATATTTTTACGGACACGAGTATACAAAGATTTATTTCACCCGCTAAATATTGTAGCGACTATTCTACTTTGATCATCTTATGTATGTTTTTGATATTACGTGCATTCTGTGCATTCTTGCATCTTTAAATTTTCTATAGACGCGTAAATATCCGCAGTTAGCTTATAAATATACGCTTATTTTTACACCCTGTATAGCTGACTTTCCACTACCTTCGATAATTTTTAAAAATCTCGATGAACGGGAGGAGGGGCGTATAATTCGCTGAATTTCGACACACGAATGCTGTCAGTTCATAAACACTTCTACGAACAGCTACGCAATCGAAAGAGACGCCGTGGCTCCGCGGTGACCCCGAAACGTTATCAAAAGAGATGTAATCCTGCGCATAGAGAAAATAAGAAACCAGTAGTCCATTGGTGCTCGCGCATTCAACATGTACAAAACGTTATTCGTCAGTTCGGTTCTTTGGACATTGTTGGTATCTGACACCTTGGCCATCGAAGGTGTCAAGGGCCGTCACGTTCATCACGATCGACCGAATCCTGTCTTGAACAGCACCGTACTGGCTGGACTTTGCTACAAGAGGATACGGTGAGTGGAACGAGAAAATTCGATAACGAAAACGACGGATGTTTTTCCGCGTTAAACCGCAACGATGCAAATATGCAACGAGTACGACGCGACGTTTAACCCTGGTTATCGCCATGACGCCCACTGAATTCGTTCATTTTCTTTGCTTTTTTTCAGCTACGCGGATGCGTTAGCATTGAACGCCACGGGTCAGTTCCCTCACAATACACTTCCTTCGACGCCACAAGAAGGCACGGTAAATGTACCACACAGTAGCTCCAAAAGTTTAACACATATCCATATTTCTCAGTGACACGTTTCATTTTCTTTTTTTTTTTTTTTTTTATATGAAATTCTATCTTTTCATCTTTAGCCATAGCACGGTAGAACTAGGTAGAATAGTTTACATCTCTGCAGGCAATAGAAGTATTCCAAAAATACTTAATCCTTCGCATTTTAGCAGATAAAAAAGATTTGTAATATTTTGAAATACGAGTAGTATAAAGTCGAGATAAAAGATCGTGTGTACCAGTAACAATTTTTTAATATTTTGTTCGAACTTGAGATATTTCTTAATGTTAGAGTAAACTATATCATAGTCTCTGTATATTCCTCAATGAGTTTTCGATTCACACACACACACACACACACAATATGGATATAAAGATCTTCTATGATAAACGTTCAAATACTCTCATTGTATATTCCTTCCCTTTTCACCGCTAGAAAGGTGGATGGATCACGATTCTGGATTGTTGCGACGGCTACGAACGTAGCTCCACTTCCGGCGATTGCAATCCTCGCTGCATTGATGGATGTTTAGGTGGAGAATGCACTGGACCAAACGTATGCACCTGTTCTCCAGGCTGGATTGCACAGAAGGGCGTCTGCGTGCCCTCTTGCGAACAACCATGCCAAAAGGACGCCTACTGCTTCTCGCCAAACGTGTGCACTTGTAAATTGGGCTACGAAGAAGAAAATGGCAACTGCAAGCCTATCTGTCCCGGTGGCTGTAAAAATGGCGAGTGCGTGGCACCTCGAGTATGCAGATGCAGAGAAGGATACGTGATTCAACCCTCGCCCGAAGGTTTCACTGGGATCGAGGGCAAAGAGTGCGTACCCGTTTGCGAAAATGGTTGTCGCAACGGGGAATGCACTGCTCCTGGAACGTGCACTTGTCACGAAGGGTAAATTGACAAACTTGAAGATTTCAAATGGTTGAACGTTATTAGCAAACGTATTGCCAAGGCTAGCGTGTGCGAGACTCATAAACCAGCGAATTGTTTCTTTACAGGTACATTAATCCTTCGGGTGATACGGAATCCTGTGTGCCCAGCTGTCCTTCTGGTTGCTCCAATGGCGAATGCATCGCGCCCAATGTCTGTAAATGTAAACCAGGCTTTACACTCGATTCGACCAACAGATGCGTTCCAGAGTGTCCTCAAGGCTGCATCAACGGAGAATGCATTGCACCTAGTGTCTGTAGATGTAAACCAGGCTTTACCCTCGATTCCACCAACAGATGCGTTCCAGACTGTCCTCAGGGTTGCACCAATGGCGAATGCGTATCTCCAGGTGTCTGTAAATGTATACCAGGCTTTACTCTCGACCCAACCAACAAATGCGTCCCAGAGTGTGTTCAAGGTTGCGCGAATGGCGAATGCGTAGCTCCTGGAGTCTGTAAATGTAAACCAGGCTTTACCCTCGACTCCACCAACAAATGCGTTCCGGAGTGTGTTCAAGGTTGCATCAATGGCGAATGTGTAGCCCCTGGAATCTGTAATTGTAGTCCAGGTTACGTTCTAGATGGCAATAAGAACTGTGTCCCAGATTGTCCACAAGACTGTGCGAATGGCGTATGCGTTACACCAGGTGTTTGCAAGTGTAACCTTGGCTATTCCCACGATTCCAATGGCAGATGCGTCAACACGCAATCCGAGTCGAAAGTCTCTGATTGTCAGTTCGATTGCGGTCCAAACGCCAGGTGCGTAGGTCCCAACAGATGCTCGTGCAATCTAGGATACCGCTTGGACCCAGATACTAGGAGATGCATTCCGTTGTCCAATTCCTTCGAATGCAGAAACGGTTGTGGCATCAACGGCTTTTGCGCCGGTCCTGACATGTGCATCTGCAACTACGGAATGCCCGTCGATCCTGTCACTGGAAGGTGTCCTGACTTACAGCCCCGCCAGCCAACCCAGTCACAATGCCAACCCGACTGCGGATCAAACGGTAGTTGCGTTGGTCCCAATCGTTGCGTCTGCAACTTTGGATACATAGTCGATCCCGACACTGGAAGATGCATTCCCCAAAGGGGAACCACGGGAGAGGCTATGTGCGAACTGCCTTGCATCAACGGAGATTGCACCGGCTTTAATCAGTGCACGTGCAAACGTGGCTACATCTTGAGTCCTTCCGACGTCACTCGAACAAGATGCGTACCAGTATGCATGGGTGGATGCCATAATGGTGTTTGTACGGCGCCAAACATGTGCATCTGCAATCCTGGTTATAGGAAAGAAGCTGGCGTCAAGGGCAGGCAAAGATGCGTCGCCGTTTAATTTGTTTCTTCGCTCTATTTCTTCGTTATGTGCCGTATAGTCACAGATATATCCGAGTAAAGTATGTATGATCCTCAGTTAATAGAAGCGTTTTTTCATTCACGTGGATTTTCTATACCAGTTATCAAGCTGTGAGAAACAAAATTTTCTAATTGTTTAATTTATATTATAATAGTGGAATTATTGTAGCAACCGTCGAAGACTTTTCCGACGAAGATCATACCAAGCATGACCGTATTTGAACAAATTCGAGTTACACGGATGATAGGCGATTAGAAGATGGTCATTAGGCGAGACCGTTTCGCTCACATTCAATATTTCTCACTCGTATCTTTGAGGTAACTAAGAAATAAGCGGACTCAAGCGAAATAACAGTCGACTATTTGCTCGCTTATAAAGTACCTACCTCGATAATAAACGCGTAGTAAATCCGAATGTATATCTTACTGTATACCGAACTGTATGATTGCAAATGTATGCACGTGTCGTAGTTGATACGAAGCAGCGATTCGAGAATATCCTCGGCACTAGCCTTCGATTGTACAGTATCTTTTAATCTTTATACGATTATTTGTGAATAAAACAGATATATACGGAAACGGAATGACATATACTTTTGCGAATTCTTAGTGATGAGTTAGAGAGAGAGAGAGATATCTCTGAACATCCTGTTTCGTTTCATATTGTATAAGATATGAAACACTGCAGAGAACGAATGCTTTAGTATCGTTCATTCATTAATACAGAACGCGTCAGAACGAGACAAATCTCAAAATGACATTTCTTTACGTCATACTTCTCGCTATTTTTCTCCAAGTATGTGAAGTCGAGTCGGATCTATACCGTATAAACAAATCACGTTGCGACAAGTTGATCAGGTATATTCTCCTTGTCTTTGAAAAAATGAACAAACTGATTTAAAACAAATCGATTTAATCGTCACTGTACTTCTTCTTAGCTTCAGAGCGTCACGGAACGTCTCATACAGAGAGAGTTATCGAGTCACTAAATGGGCAATTTTTTACGAAACAAAATACCGATGGAAATACAGAAAAGAGGTAAACCATTTGATTCTACGCGAAGAATTTCCATTTTCGTCGAAATTAGTAGACTAGTGATATTTATGCAAATTCATATTTTTGTGTATATACGCAAGCAAAGATTTATTTCACACAGTATATAGATTATAACGAGTATAGTATGTGCTTGGAATATTTATATCTCGTAGCTAATGCCTCGTTAATGAAACATTTTGGAACGTTTTGTGTATTTCTACACCTTTAAATTCTCTCATAAGAGATGATCATGATCATAAGATTCTACCTGCATAAAAACGCCCCATTTATACACATATTACAAACTGATAAGATAAAAATATACATGCTTAAAAAATATTTCTAGTATTACACCGACTATCGTATTGAGAAAATGTGCTGCCCTACGTATGAAATGAAATTCAATGAATGCTACCCTGTCTGCTCTCCTGAGTGCACGAATGGCTATTGCGTCGAGGGTGCGTACGGTGACGATCACTTTTGTGACTGTTACATGAACTACGTTTCGTCTACAGCAAACAAACATGTTTGCGAACCATTTTGTCCTGACTGTGAAAATGGAAAATGCATGACTCCGTACGAGTGCAAATGCAATCCGGGATACCAAAGGATACCGGGTATTAAGGACTGCCAACCGATCTGCAGTAAGCCATGCATAAATGGCTTCTGTGGAGCACCGGAACGTTGCACTTGTAACAAAGGTTACAAGTTACTGGGTAATTCGACGTACACCTGCGAGCCAGTCTGTGAGAAAATTTGTGTGAACGGCAAATGTACGGGGCCTAATACCTGCACTTGTCACGATGGCTACGTACAAACAGACGAGAACTCGAAACATCTGTGCGTGCCATTTTGCGAAATTCCTTGCGCACCGTACGGAGAGTGCACTGCTCCTGACATCTGCACTTGCGTCGAGGGCTATCGATTTGATAATAGGAGTTACATAATGGTAAGTGTAAAATAAATTCTTGAATTGTTACGTGAAAGTTCGAAGAAAATTCTGAATCTACGTTGATAATTATAGTAGAATGTCGATTTTTGAAATTTATTCAATATCGGTAAAAGAGAACAAATATTTTAATGAAATAAATCAAACGAAAATATTCAAAGTATGAAGAAATACGACAGAAGAAGTGCTTCTATGTTTAGAATACGGAATTCTTCGCCAATAAATCGGCCTGTATACCTATCTGCGAGCAGACCTGCGTAAACGGATACTGCAGTGCGCCAAATGAATGTAACTGCCATCCTGGTTACGCAAAATCAAAAACTAAGGGGAACCTTTGTGAGCCTGTCTGCGAAGAAGGTTGCGTGAATGGGTACTGCAGTTATCCAGATACATGCAAATGTAACCCAGGCTATAAACCTCACACAACGAATCATTGTGTACCTATCTGCGAAAAGCCTTGCGAATACGGACACTGTATCGGCCACAACATATGTGCTTGCGTAAACGGCTACCATCTAACCGCAGACGACCCCTTCGTCTGTGAACCGACGTGCGAAGAAGAATGTCACTTTGGAACTTGCGTTAGACCTAACGAATGCGCTTGCAACGATGGATACTCGAAAAAAAACCGGACCGTGTGCGAGCCTGTGTGTACAGAGCCGTGTATCAACGGGTACTGCGGTGCTCCTGGGATATGCGCTTGCAATTCTGGCTACAAATTCTCACACAATTCTAGTACCATCTGCGAACCTGTCTGCGACCGCTTGTGCTTCAATGGATTCTGCAGCGAACCCAACAAATGCAAGTGTCTAGTAGGGTACCGGCAACTGGAAAATAACTTCAATGCTTGTGGACCGATCTGCGAGGAAGGCTGTGTCAACGGATATTGCACTCGTCCAAACGAGTGCACGTGCGAACCAGGCTATCGATCCTCGAAGAATAATTCAAATGTTTGCGAACCTGTTTGTACACAACCTTGTGAGAATGGATTCTGCAGCGCACCGGAGAAGTGCAATTGCAAGGAAGGTTACAGTCTATCGTGGGACATCCCGAACGTTTGCGAACCTGTATGCACGGTATCGTGCGGTGTTAATGGGATCTGCGTTGCACCAGACAGCTGCAAATGCAAAGAGGGTTATGAATCGGTGGGTAACGAGACTGCGTTTACCTGTGAACCTGTCTGCGACTTTGATTGCGGAAACGGTACCTGCGCATCTCCGAACGAGTGCACTTGCCACGCGGGTTACACGAAAGACGCAGAAGGTCACTGTCAGCCATTCTGCGAATTTTGCAACAATGGATCCTGTCTGCAACCTGAAGTCTGTGAATGTGACGAAGGTTTCGTTCTAATGGAAAAAGAAAATCGAAGCGTCTGCGAACCGTACTGCAAGAGTTGCTTCAATGGAGTATGCGTAGCACCCGGTGATTGTCGATGCAACGCTGGTTTTGTGAAAACAGATACTGGTAATTCAAACGACGGTAACGACTGTGTCAGCGCGTGTAAGAATAATTGCAACGACCATGGAGTTTGCGATGTCAATAACAGAAACTGCCACTGTTATTACGGATGGGATGGGATGGACTGTGGGGAAACACGATTTTGTATCGCAACGATGAACCACACAAGCGAACGCTTAAACGCGTAAGTATTGAAAACTTTTACATAATATTTTTGTACATTATGTGCATTTTGTATATTTTCACGTTCTTTTCATTGCAGATCGAACATCGAGTACGATGTAAACAACACGATCGCTTACGTAATTGAAAATAGTCCAATGTGCTACCACGATTGTTTAGACAAAATCAGTAACGAGACTTTGTGCTTTGGAAAGTACGAGAACAATACAGAGGATGATACAATCTCCTGTCTGATCGGTACAGCTATAAATGAACAACTTTCTCGGAGTAAAACAAGCTTCTAATTACTTTTCAGAGATTACAAATTTTGTTACGAATATCAGTAATAATAATTAACTTTGTTACGAATTAATCAATTAAATAATCTTTTCTGTCGATTCGTTATCGCTTTACACGAATCTTTCGTGCGAATTCTATCTGTTACATTTTTTAAATTGCGACACTACATTGTAGATTCCAACTGTTATCGAGTGTACGCAACACGCACGAAAGGCCTAAGTTACGCATCGATATCTGGAATCGTGGGTGCTGCGGCGATTACTGGTAGCGCCGCTACAATCTACGTGTTGATACGAACGAGCTTGAAAAAGAAAATTTCTTCTGGTAATTAATGTATCGCTACGTCATCAAAGTTTTCAAATGAGAGTTTCTAAAAACGCAATTTTTGAATTGTCGTTTGCAAACGCAGATAATACGCCAACAACGTCGACCCGGGGACAAGTCTCATTAACGCCTGAAGAGGATAGCAGCCTGTAACTGGAAGACGAACTTTATTCGTTTCACCTCTTTGTTAAGCCATTAACGGTGCATGTAAAATATATTTTATAAATAAAACGTTTGTCACATATTCCATCAGGCTAAGTTTCAATCTAACTCAATCCCTCTCACTTTTCGAAATAATAATTTGTTTCATTGCTTAAAATTTATAAAGGCTACCAGATCTAGAATTGAGAAACTTCATTCATAATCTCTTTTAAGAAAATTCGTGCATTAAAAAGTTTCTAACACTAGAACTACCGATAGTTAACACGAAGCTATTTCTACTACAACCAGTCAAAATGATTGGTCTTTAAAAAATACGTAATAATAGAATATTTTTATATTTTTTGATTTATTACTTTCTTACAGAAGGAATTCCATGTTATGTAGTATATTTTTAGTATTATTAATTCAGCTGAGACCATGATCCCCAAACGAGGGTTGACATATTTATAAAATAGTAGAATCAATCGTTTTGACTGGTGTGGTATTTCTAGTGTTAGCATCTAGCGATCTAGCGATCGATCCGCAATTTTTCCGATAACTGATATCGTCATATTGAATGATACGCAGTAAAGATTTTAAAAACGTGTGGGAGATTGTACGAAACGAGGAAACTGGTTAATTGGGGTTCGATAAACAGATTACAGAACCCTTTTACACTTCGACAATCTTGACTGGTTTTGGTATAAATAGCCTTGGTACAAAATTATTTTCAATTTGAATACATAAAAACTAAATAACATTCATTATATTATTCTTTTAGTTATCATTGCGAAAGTCATTATATCATTGCGGAAAAAATATAACACGAAGTAGGAATTTTAAAATAAAATTGTAAAACCAGTCAATTTGACTGATGTGGTAATTCTAGTGTTAAATGGAATGCCGAATGCGTTTAATCACCTTTATATATTAAATTTATTTTTCGTTTAACAACCTGACATTATCATTGTAATTACCGATAAAGTAAACGAGCAGAAGTATATATGCTTATTATTTTTATACAAAGATATAATCAGCTAAGGAGTGGTAATTCCGCAAATCTATAAGATACATGTGAGTATTATTTACTTTCCCCCATGTTTATACATATCAACCAAGAGATAAAGCAAAAATCCTGTTAACCTTCCGTGGGAAAGCATATTTTTTGCACCTTTCGTAGGCAACCTGAGTTGTTTGTGCACAACCTATGTTTGAGCACAAGAGAAATTTTTATTGTTTACTGTTCTCGAACAAACTTACTTGAACCAAATTCTTGTTGATTCGAAGAATCCATTAGTGCCTACTTCTTTAGGCAACGGAACCTGGATCTCCTTCCCACCCACCCCCTTTTTCCAAGATATTCAAAAATAAAATTTCACTCCGGGTATAAACGAGCCAGGTTGCCCACGGTTGGTTAAAATTTGTGACGAAGGATCCTCTGTGTAACTCGATCAACTCTGACAACAAAATTGTCTGAGCCTCCGCGATATCGAGCATCCTGTCGATAACGCGAAACAGATAAAAGAAGTCGAGCCCATCAATTGTAGCATTTAGCATCAGCTTCAGTATCAAATTGCTCGTATGAACAAAAGGACGAGAAATATGAGATACATTGGTGGTATAGTTTTTGTAAACTCTATCCTTATAACAGGCGTAATAATGTCGTCGTGGTCGACCAGACAACCGAAAAACGAGTTGAATGATTCGGATCATGAGTGCACCGTGAGCTTCAGGTAACATAGAAACTACCATATTCTTCGGTGTACGGTTGAACTGCGTTTATTTAAACTTATTGGACAAACAATTTGTATAATTGCGATTCATATAACCTACCTATCATTCCTCGTTTACACGATAGAAATGATTGATTTTAAGTGGAAAAAGTTCAATTAATCAGGCATTAACCAAGATTTCATTCCAATAAATGAAATTCAGATGAATGGAGATCTGCTGTACAAGAAGATCGTACAAGGTTGCAAACGAATGACAAAGGAACTTTTTTGTTTCAGTCGGAGGGAAGAACGATTCGTGCCGTATACGGAAACATACAGGGCTCGGAAATGGGGACTTTTTTATGTGATTAAGACTCGAACAAACTACAGGAGCGAGGTATGAAACAGGGAAAGATCAAAGTCATGAACGTCCAGTGACTATTTCCTTACCTGTGATATACTCTGTATCTTTAATCCTTTTAATTCCTAATTTGCTAGTCAATCAAAATTTTGAGGGAATGAAACATTTAGGCCTAATAAGGGTAAAATATGCCTAGCTCTAAAACCAATTGTACGAACAATTTTGGTAATATAAGATTGATCGATAGCTCGCTGAATCTCAAAACTGCGTGTAAAAAGTAGAAATTGCGTCTTATCATGTTGTTTTCCTGTAGTCTTCAAATATAATAATATGTACTTTACTTTTGATGTTATATATATGATGTTATATATATATATTTTTGCATTTGTGAACATTAATTAATGCCTATTAAGGATGTGTTGTAATGTGGATAATAAAAGATGGCTGTCTCGTATTAAATCGCTAATAGGAAGCGGATGTGCGATATGTAATATAGTAATAACCAAGTATTAGATAGTAATTGAGACCGAAACAAACCAAAGAAGCACAATTCCTTATAATTTGTAAGCGAAGCAATAAAGATATTATCTACATGTCATAAATGCATAAATATGCACAGTCTATCGATGAGAATCGCTATTACAGCTTAGCATCAATCTCTTCTGGTTTTCAGTACAGAACCACTTGGGTGACCGAGAAAAAGTGCTGCAGCGGTTACGTGAAAAACGACAACGTCTGCGTGCCAGTATGCTCGGTTCCTTGCATCAACGGAAGATGCGTAAAACCAAATACGTGCGAATGCGAACAAGGATTTAGCCACCAGTATCTATCATTCTTGTGCGAGCCAGTATGCGAAGGGAACTGCACGAACGGCGTTTGCCAGTCTCCTAATAAATGCATGTGCAACATTGGTTACGAATTGTCTTCTGACACGTTGCACTGTCAACCAGTTTGCCAGCAAAATTGTGAACAACTAAATGCTCGTTGCATGGGGCCGAACCATTGCGTCTGCAATCCAGGCTACGAGCTATCCGATTTACTGTGCAAGCCGATTTGTAAAATGCCATGTGAAAATGGCAAGTGCACAGCGCCGGATGTTTGCACTTGCAACGACGGTTACGAACCTGTGGATATGTTCACCTGCACGCCCAAGTGCGAGCAACCTTGTAAATACGGCAATTGCACGGCACCAAACAATTGTACATGCAACCCAGGATACCAACAGAACGAGGCCAAGGACTGTGAGCCGATCTGTAGCGAATCCTGCGTGAATGGAACTTGTATCGCCCCGGAAATCTGCAGCTGCGACCCAGGTTACGGATTATTGAACGATTCCAAGTATGTTTGCGAGCCCATGTGCGAAAAGGCTTGCGTAAATGGGACCTGCACAGCACCTGATATCTGTTCTTGCCACGACGGCTACCAAGTTAGCGGAGATGACACGATGAAACACGTGTGCGAACCAATTTGCGAGAAACCTTGCGGAAACGGAGCGTGCACCGCACCAGGAGTTTGCAACTGCATGGAGGGTTACTGGTTCGAGGAAGAGGAACGAACGTGCGTACCGTTTTGCAAGATTCCTTGTGAACCTGGCGGAACATGCGTGGCACCGGACACTTGCAGTTGCTTCGATGGATATCGAACGATCGATACGAACGTGAAGGAAAACGAAGTGAGTACAACTGTAATCTTTCAATTCGTGTCTTTTTAACTAGGAGCTTTAGAATCCAAATTTTGGTCCCTGCCGGTTACCCACACGCATACGCTGATGTACAGTGGATTGCATGCGTACAGACATATCTAGTGTGAAATTAAATTGTTCCTAGCTTGGAAAATAAGACTTATCCGATATTTGTGCACATAATAGTTTTTCACTCTCTTATCATATCCTTTATATATATATATAGGTCCTAGACAAAATCACAGATGGATATACATCAGCCTGTGAACCTATCTGCGAACCAAATTGCAAACATGGTAAATGCACGGCGCCGAATTTCTGCACTTGCAATGACAACTACACACGATCTTCAGATGGTCGGTGCATGCCAACCTGTTCCTCCTGTGAAAACGGTATCTGCGTTGCGCCACATGTATGCCAGTGTTTAGAAGGTTTCGTCAAGGAATCCGAAGGCTCGTGCGTAGCATTTTGCGAAAATAGCTGCGAGAACGGAAAATGCGTGGCACCAAACGAGTGCCGATGCGATATTGGCTTCGAAATGAGTGCGAATGGTATCTGCGTTAAGCCGTGTACACGCGTTTGCAAAGGTCATGGAGTATGCGTGGAGGACGAGAAACCGTGTGAATGTTCTTACGGATGGACAGGGTGGGATTGTGACCAACCCACTGTGTGCATTTTAGTAATGGATTTCGACGATAAGACCGTCAATCGGTGAGTATAATGGTAATACGAATTTGTTTTGCATTGAAGTACAGATTTAATGAACTTTTAAAAGAAAAATGTTTATAGACTTACGGTCCACAATGAGACGAATAGCACACAAATGGATGCCAGACATTACGCACCGTATTGCTACCAATGCAACGACACAGAGGGCAACAAAAGTTTCTGCTTTACTATAACCTCCGACCATGGTCCATCGACGGTTGGTTGTTTTGTCGAAAGAGGTACTTTCTTAATATATTCGCTATTACTAAAATATGACTGTTCCCCTATAGTAAAAAAGCTTTATATCTTTCACAATTACGTAAATCCACTGTCACACGCTGTAACTTACGCCGAATAATCTAATTCCAGATTCATTTCATATTTTGCTAATATAATCACGATAATTGCGTCTTGTAGCAATACTGATCGTATTTGGGAATATTTTATATAACACAAAGACTATGTAAGTTATATAACGTGAAATACAGAAACAAATATACAAACTTATATAATACACGTAATTCATACGAGGTTTCTATAGAGATTCAAATACTTTCGTAGAAAAGTCTAATTTTATATCGAAAATTCTCTATTGCATAGTTGTATGTTCTATTTCAAGAATCGCCGTGCTACCTATCTATGTATCACAGCAACATCAACACAGTGTCCAGGATGGTTGGAACATTAACAGCAATTACGATCATAATAATAGCGACCGCAACAACGGCAGCGTATTTCTTCATTCGTAGACAACGGAAAATAAAGACGCGCGCAGGTATTACGATAAGAATTAATAATAAAATAATAACGCGATAAACAACGTGATTTCCTCTTTTAATCTTTTTGTTTTTGTTTCTTCAGCCATCGTGCAAAATGATCTGTATCAAGAAACTATCACACACGAAGCAAACGAATGTCTCATTTCGGAAGAGGAAAGTCACGATGCAATCGTGAACGACACTGGGATAAATTAGAACAAACAAGAAAAGTACGAATCGGTATTTGAACGAGAATTTTCTCCTAGTAAATTCTCGGAGGATACGAAGATATACAGACGATATACAAGCTTCAGGAGGTGTACGATATCATCGCGTGAAAAACGGAACACCTACGACGATAGTATTAATACTTGAAACGCTACCTTCTGTATTAAATATACGAAAACGTTCTACAAAAGAAAAGAAGAAGGCTGTACTCGATTAACCATACCAATATCCTACAGCGACATCGAACGAAGCCAAATGATTCCCAATGCGATCCACGATCCTCCATTACGCCTTCCATATAATCATGTAGATATACCGTCAACGTCAACATGGAAAACATCGTCGAACGAAAACGATCGCGAAACGTACATACACACTGTGCATAATCGAGGAATCGAGATCGACATTCTTTCAGATCCTGACCTGCAAAGAGCGACCACCCTCCAAAACCAAGACGAAGCACAATGCTGAGAACTAGGTAGCCGGACGGCAGCGGACTAACCGAAATATCGGCGCGCACGATCGCATACGTATAATTCAAATCGCGTTGGTTTCAAGGTAGCCGGCTGGAAAGGTAACAAACCAATAATCCTTCACCCCCTGGTAGCTGGAAGTTGGACGACGACGAGAGGACGGAGCAGCCCTGATCTCGATCGACGCGGCACAAAGGGAGGAGAAAGGAAGGGGTCAACGGGTGGCATCGCGCAGCTGCAGTTGCGGTGGTCGACCGACTAGCGGAAGGAAGGCGTCAGTGAACGGGGGAGCACGGAACCGAAAACCGCGGTGGTACTCTGCCGACAGTCAGACAGTCGCCGTCGTCGGTCGTGCTGCTGCTGCCTACGAGTTACCGCTGCCGAAGACAGAGACAAAGATAACGAGAAAGACGACGCGTGTTTGAATAGTACGTGTGTCGGAGTCGAGGTGAACCGCTGGTGTTGTCGTGGCCAAGGTGTTTTACAGACGGTTCGACGCGATATAAGGCGCTTGTCAGAGGCGTCGAGGGCGAGAGGGCGTGCAGGAGGGTGGGAGGGGGGAGGGGGAGGGCAGGCGACGGGGAAGGATGTCGATGCGCCGCCGGTGGTCGGTTTCGGGGGTTGACTCGCGCCGCGGGGGCGATGAGCGCACTTCCCTCCGCCCTGAGACTGACCTGCTGCCGTTCCTGGCTCCTGCTTCTCATCTGCTTCGTTTTCCTGGTATCCGGCTGCAGTTGCGACACGCACCCGGATCGCCTGACCCGCAGATTACTGGCAGGTGATGACGTGCGCGGATCCAGCTACGACGACGACGACGCCGACGACGACGTGTATGACGACGACCAGGATTACCTCGAACACAACATCACTGCGGGTGAGTGTTCCACTCGTGGACCAGAAACCGTAAATGCTCGATATCGTTAATTCGACGCAGTACGGTATTACGATTCTAAAGAAAGCTATCGGCTTCTCCGAAACTGGTAAGACTGGTGAGAACGTCGAGTTCTCTGAGACTGATGATATTACGAGATATCGAGTTAGGGACTTCTGCTTAGATTTTGCAGTTTGATACATTGGTAGGCGATATGGACTATGTTCGTAACGAGTCTTTGACGACAAGTGGTGTAGTGGAACGGGAGAGAGGATGAGCAACAGGAACTAGCGAGAGTCTTAATAACGCGAACGGTCTCACAATTCAATGTATCGATCGCTGATCGGTACAAGAGTTACTATTAGATAATCATATACTACTTAGAAAATGATTCCCACCGATCCTGTTACTTTTCTCGTGAAACAAGGACGATCGAAGAAACGCGTGTGCCACGGGATTCTTGCCTCGCCTTCTTCGCGCATGCTCTGTACGAGTGTGCAAACACTTTGCTCCAGAATCTTCAGCCAGGGTGCAAACACTTGTTACTGTCATTGTTATCGTCATCTAGACGTTTTACCTCTGTCAGACGATAAGTAACCCTTGTCTGCCTCGTTAAATCCAACGAGAGGGCAGATGGTAAATGTTACAAACTACAAAGTTCAGCGATGCTTTCCTCGTTCTTCTCCGAATCCAATCATCGAACTTGCGGTCGTGTACAAATCTTCTGATACGACAGACGATATTCTAACTGATCGTGAGATCGTGTCAATGTTTTCTCGTATTCATCGAATCCCAAATTGTGACGCAATCTCGTAGAAATCGCATTGATGATCGTGGGAAAGCATCAAAGTCGAAGAGAGTAATAAAAATAAAGGAAGACAAAATATTTCACGTCAAAATTCGCGAGTGCGCCTGCGCATAGATGCAAGGGCAAGAAGAAACTGGTCCCTCTTGATTTTCGCGCCAACCACGCTGCCGGTATTGATTTTAATGGATGCTGCAAGCTCTCTCAATGTCTGCATGTGGGAGTTTGCACACTGCCTGCAGCTGCGTGAGATTTCAAAAAGATCTCTGTTTCTCCTTCTTCTCCGCTCCCTTCAGCCCGTGACACGTAACGCAGAGAAGGAGTAACGGTAGAAGGAGACAAACGTTAAAGAAGGAGAAATATGGTGCGTCATTTGCCCTTATTTCCTTGACGACATTCGCAGGAAATCTCCGCTCTGAAGTAGAGTTCGATGAGCGATGAAAACACATACACACACATTGGCGAATCGTAGCCTAATGATCGCGCGTCGTGAACTTCCTGAATCAGGTCAAAAAGCATAATTCTGCGTGCTCCGTTATTTACGCAACACAGCTGGGCTCGACCTCCTCCCATTCATCTGCAGTTCGAACGATCGATCGATCAGGGCAAACGCGAGCTCTGGGCTAGGAACGAAGAAACCTATTTCTAGGCGAAAACTCGTACGTAAGATGTTCTCCGTTGCACCATCCCGTGCGCCCTCGATGCGCTTAATTAGGGTACACGCGAGAACGTGACACGATATACCGCAGTTTAGCATGTGTTTCTGAATGTTTGCCAACGTAGCTGATCATCGTTATGTTACCTTCTTAAACCTGACCTATGCCATGATACATTTAATAACGATATAACGTGATAATTAAGGGGAAATCGATACTTGTCTGGCTCAGTGCCTGCGCCTGGTAACCTGACACAAACGGCGCAATTATCCCGAGGAAATATGTCCTGGTAATTTTCTCCGTCAGTTTTCCTTGGATGAAAACAAGTTACATTAATCATTCGGTTAACGGCTAATAGAATAATATAATTCATCCGTGCATAAACTTATTGTGAATTTATATTTCACCGAAATATGGCCGAATATTTCACCGTTTCGTGTTAGAATTACATACTGTGATGATCCTAAATTCACAAGTTTGAAACACAATTTTAAAAAATGAGGCCTTCGACGCGATTTCGTCGTTCTTGATTCTCGTCTTATTTCGAGCCACAAAATCTCCCTGACGTTTCTTCCCTGAATTTAGAACCACGATATATAGAATCATTGGAAAATCGACGCAGTTCCGACATCATTTACAAAAGCGCACCAGATATCAAACATCTTTTGATGCGAGAAAGTGGCCTGGATAGAGTGTATAACAATGGCTTCTTTGCTTCGTTAATCGTTCAGAATGTATGCGCATTCGTGGCTCGACAAACAGACGCCCGTGACAACGCGCCTAGGCTGCACGTCAAAAGCAGAACAAAGACGCGTATCGAAACCGGGAATAATAGTTGAAAGAGGAACGATACCTCCATTGGAGACCGAAGCGACAGTGACAATAACGAAAATAACTGAGAGCACTCTTCGGAATGAATGGACCTTCTTCTGCAAAAATGTTACCACTAAGGTAGCTGTGGCGCGTAGCTATCTGTGAAAAATGATTATTATCCCTGCTACAAAGTTGCGTGTCTCAATTTTTTTGACAATTGAATTTTCTGTTTGTCGATCTCGCGCTAGTTTCAACTAAAGAGAAAAAGAAGGCAATCTTTTACAAGTAACAACGATCGTTTCACATCTTTCTCGAATCAAACAAATTTTGTGCCGATAGGGAGACACGACTTGGTCGCAAGTTGATTGAAATTGAATAAAACTGAATTCTACCGTGCGATCAATGGAATTCTGAAATTTGGACGGAAGAAAGTACGGAGCGTGGCCCCGATACGATAGTCGTCTGGAACAATAGCGTACGCTATTTAAGGAAACAACCTACATATTTCATCTACTATTGAGAAACGTTGTAGATAATCCGGTATGCTATCGATTTCGTCTGTTTTCAGCGAAGGGGCAGTACCTGGGCTCGCCGTGCGATGTCTCGTGCAATCCGGAACTGCAGCACGTGTTCTGCAACACAGTCACTGGTTTCTGCGAGTGCGAGAAATTCTATCCAGTTCGTCTCGGGCCTACCAAAGGATGTGCCAAACGTACGTAGCTCGTTTCACACCCGATTCCATGTTATTTTCACCTTCAAGTAGATCGTTCCGATAGCGAGAATTACCGCGGTAACGCAGACCGCTAAAGTGGAAAAAATAAACGTGGATTATTCTGTCCAATCCGAACGACTATGTTTTACGTGGTTCTCATCTTCATCTCGCGGCGATTATTCGACAACTCGATTCGTTGCTTCGACGCGTTTCTTTAAGTTTGATGAGAATCAATTGGATGCCTATTTTTCTTATGTAATTTTCCTTCTATTTTTGAATAGCGCAATTAATTCTAAACTCGTCGCTTCGATACTTATTTCTTCGAATTTAAAGAAAATCAATCGTTGACCATTTATTCGTATACTTCTTTCTCGAACGTTAAATATATAGCATATTTGATTTTGTTTTTATTTAAGAACACAGTATCGCGTGGAATATTTCGACATATTCGCATTATCATCCCACATGGAAGATCGAAAACGTATCACGTTTTGATAAAAGCAACGACAAAACAAGTAACAAGTAACCGGTTTTCCAGCTAAAAGACTCGGGGAGCAATGTTTCTATCGCGCGACTTGCACTTTTGCGGATCAACACTCGACCTGCACCCAGGTGCAGCACAATGCTGTGTGCGACTGCGAACAAGGTTACCATAGGGTCGCCCTATCCAGGCCTAACAAGAAGGTGTTCTGCGCCGAAGGTACACTGTGCCAACTTATTGTCACACTGATTACATCATCGCCAAAGTCAACCGTACCCGACCTTCATACGTGAAATATCTAATTACGAGGAAAAGAATCTTCATTACATACATATACGACATAGATTCTAGTTTTCTGTTCCCTTTCATATTCATATTGCAATTTAAATAGTAACGATTGATGCCACCAAGGACAATTTACCATTTATGACAAATTATAACATGGTAGTTCGAAAAGTGAATTTTCTGCATGCACTTAGTTCTAATTCAGTGACTAATCGTTGTATGCACTGATACAGTCAAGATACGAATCAACATCGCATAAAATAGTTTTTCGTAAGCATGCACACACTTCTAAAGAAGCCAAGTTCGGAATTGAAACATAGCATTGTAATCTGTTGGCAGATCTGGTGCTGATAACGACCGATATTCCTACCCTGCTCTGCATAGCATCGGGAATAGCGGTATTCACAGCGATGATATGCTTCGTGCTCAAGTTATTCAGTCGTGCGAGATACTCAAGGCCACGGCACTATGCCAACGCCAATCACGCGCCGCCCATGTTGTTCTCTAGCGACACAGGTGAGTACTCGTTTAAACGATCGACGATCAAGATACAAACAGTCACTCGCTCAAATAAAATATTTGAATACCTACGAAAACATGTAGTTGTATTCTGTATAGTATCATAATGTCGAACATACGGGCTCTTTACTTCATAGCGAAACAATTTTCATTAGGTCGAAAAAAATTGTATATCAAAGGAGTTAGGCGATTAAGATTCAAATTCAGAACGAAAGAAGAGTCCAAATTCCCATAGGAAATATTATTCTTAACGAAAACGACCCAACAGGTATCCCACTGACGCTTCACGGTGGCCGACCATCCTCGCGCTCCAGTCAGAGGAGCAGCACAGGGGGACCTTTGACCTACGCGTTCTCGAGGAGGCCAAGTAGTGGTGGTAGCCGTGGTCCACTGGTACCAGCGTCGAGAGCAGGTGCGGCACGTGCCGCCGCCATCTTGCTTATATCGTGTCACCTGCAGGCGACCAAAGGCGGGAACAAGCATCGACGTACCCTTAGCGACGTAGCTGAGGGATCGTCCGACGGCCTCGGTAGACGATCAACGATCTCTTTCTAACTATCCTTTTCTGTCTTCTATTCTCACTTTTATCTGTCCGCGTCTCTCACATTCTCTACACCATCTGTGTGTCTTCTGTTTCTACGTATTCTTCTTCCTCTTCCTCTTCTTCTTCTTCTTTTTCTTTTTCTTTTTCTTCTTCTTCTACTTCTTCTTCTTCTTCTTCGACTCGTTCGAATCGCCCCGTCCTCTTTCTTTCGTCATTCGTTTAAGGTTTAACCCTTTGTGGTTGTATGTCTGCTCTTTTATCAATTTTATGTTCCAATCATACGACAATTCTCGGACACTAAAGAACAATTCTGATTTTATATCATATTGAGCTAACGAACATTTTTTTCGTGCATTATAGTGTATTATTTCTTATCTAGAAAAAATATGTGCGTTATATAAGTAAATAAGATGTACATTTCTGCCAACTACGTTAGTAAAGAACACTCGAACATTTAACTTTTAATAAGGAATATATCCAACGACAATGTCTAATGCATCGTGATATTCAATTATTGATACGAGTCAGTGTACCAAATATAGTATGGTTGAATTTTATTTTGATTATTTGGACATTACGTTTCACTAGATTATTAGTGTTTCTTCGATGAAAATTAATTCCGATTACAAGACACCCATGTCTGAGCTCGATACGACCTCAAAGTGTTGATCGTAGAGTGTTTCGCGAATTTTGACGTAGACATAAAAAATTTAGCTTTGGAAAGAAGCTAAAGCGATTAACCACGTGAAATCACTAATATCTTTCCTAATTCTATAACGATCACCTTCTTAATTCTAATTTCTTTTGTCTGTTTTCTACACGAATCTATCGTCATTTTATTTCTTGTCCTTCTCTCACCATTTTTTTGCATTCTATCCTGCACGAGTCGCCTCTCAAGCGGGCGACAACGATGACGAAGAAGAAGATGGTGGTGGTGCTTTGAGTCGTGCCATACCGTTGTCGCTGTTGTGTCGTAGTCGTTGTTATTGATATTTAGCACCCCGATTATCCAGCTTCCCCCTCGCGTTCACCGCGTTCCATTATTCGTCTCGTTGTCCTATATTGACTCTTACGTAACGATCTTTGATTACACCGAAGCAAAATCGATATCACGACGAGGCTTAAAGGAACGAGGAAAACGCGAACTCCGATCACGTTTTATCCTCCTGGACACGAACAACCCACCCTTCTTTCTCTGTTGTTTTCCCACGGTTAGAACGTTGGAATTTTTGTTCGAATTGCGTTACATTCGCCTAACAATGGCCGTGACAGTACTACCGATCCGGATAATCCCAAAATTACAGGAGCAAAAAAAAGAAAACAAAAAAACAATATCTGCGTATATGTATCACTCCTCCGAAGTCGTATCTTACACACTCATCCCGAATAGATAAAAAAGAATAATTTACCGATAAGAAAAACCACGTACACATACGTGTGGCATATTTATATCGTGAATCAAACACAAATGCTACATTGTCACGTGAAATGTGATTCTAATGTGTATCCAATATAATATAAAGCGCTGCACGAGTGTGTTACGAGATAGCAAGATGGCAGCGGCCGATTTCGTTGCTCGTTAACGAACGAACGTTCTCTGGTAAGACGTAGAGAGACACGAAATCTTTACGCACTAGCTAGCTCGCCGCACACGCACGCAAAATAAAAAAAAGTACAGTGCCGGTTCGCATGCGAGGGGTCAGCTTCTTTTACCAATTTTAACTTAAACGCGCCGAATTTTTAACGAACGCATCTACTTTTCTTTCACTACGCAAAATCGAGTGGTGGGGAAACGGGAGAAAATTAAATTTTCTAATTAAGTCTGCTACGTTTTTCAGCTGCTACGTTTTACCGCTGCCACGTTCTTCCGCTGCTACGTTTTTCCGCTACTACATTTTATTTGCTGCGCTTTAAAAAAGTCGCCGCTTATATTTCTTTTCTTTTTTTGTCAACAGCTGTATCGAGAACGAACGCTAAGGAATAAAATGAAAAAAATATATAGTATATTCGTCTTCTATTTGCCTGTTTGTTGCTTTCTCATTTCTCTGTGTGTTTATTAAAGATCGATTTTACAAGTTTCGACGACGATCAAAAGTTGCTTCGATAAAGGATCGATTACATTAAAAGAATGACCTACGTGTTTTGAAAAAAAAATGGAAATAATTGTGCACGGATTTTATATATGCTGAATGCGCCTGCTGGAAATCGAAGGACAGACGTACATATCTCGAACGAAGCTTCTCTATATGCAACAGGATGCACGCGTATAACTGTTACTCTTTCTCTGTCTGGCTGCATTTTCTGTCGCCTTTTGTACGCGTTGTCAATCAATAAGAACCGCTAACAAGCTCCGTGATTTAGAAACACTTAAACAGCTCGCTAGCATGTTCGCATCCCCGCGTACACGTACACGTATATACGCGCAACGGCTCTTACGTTCACGTAATAATTTCGCGAAATTAAATTCCTAACGAGGATCAAGAATTTGTTCGGAATTATTAATAACGGCCTGCGTATATTTTGTTTGCTTCGACATCCACTCGAAATTGCACGAAACTACACGATCAAAACATCGTACAATGCAGAAAATGTTCACCGTGTTAGCGATTCAAAAACGCAAACGTGGAGGAAAGATTGTGAGCGTTCGCTTTCGTACGTGCTTGCTTCATGCTGAAAAAGGCCGCTTGTTATTCCTCTTACGTTACATAACACCATGCAATGCTCGCTGTCGATGGACAATATCTACACGATGACAATTTGCACAGTCACTCGAACACCGAAAAGTCAAAGTCCCAAATTTCTTCGATCAACAGGCAAAAAACATTTCACATCCGTTCGTTTTCCTTCTGATCCTTATCCACTTTCTACAAACTTAATTCCCGTTCGCAACTCTCTTTGAAATTCGCCTGTCTCGCGCGGAATCCTAATTTCGAGCCTCTTTCTTTTCCCTATCGGCTTTCCCGAAAATAATCACAGCACAGAGCGTCAAAAGCTTCTACGTTCGACGATCTTGTAAAATTAAAGAAATCAACTGATGCGACCATCGAGCTTGCATACTTCCATGTACGAAGAATTAGTTAGCGACCGAGGGATCTCGTTGATTCGACAACCAGCACCAGTAACTACGTACCGCTCCTATATGTATAGCAGAATATTGATAGAAACGATCGATAGAAACGTTTTACAGAGGCCGAGAGTCACGCTGGTATTAGCCGAGCAGTCGCAATTAGATTTCGTATTTCTGATTGATCTCTAAGCCTAGCTAATTGACTCTTAGCGTAGCGGGAGGGAACAGCCGGGTGACGGCAGGGGGGCGGATGGGGATTGGACGTATAATTCTCTGTCACGACTTCTGGAATAAAATTTTACCCGTTGTTTCCTCGATAGGTTCTCGTCGCCCTAGCTTAACGTCGGTTCACAGTTCGACATCCTCGGCCCGTAGTTACAGCGCTCGACGACTCGAAAAGGAGAGAAACGAAAAGGAGCAACGACAGGCGTTGCAGGAACTCAGGCTGGCCAAACAGCGGGAGCAACAGCAGCAACAACAGCAACAGATCGCCCCTACGCCTAGTCCTAGAACTCCGCATTCTATGGACGAGCTGTTGCCATCCGTGGAGGAAGGAAAGGAAGTGTTTTATAACGAGGTATTTTATAGAAACATTAGGTGCGTCGATTCGTTCAGTACCTAATTGATCCTTTCGACGCCAACTTACATTACAACTTATAACGTAAGAATTTATAATTTACCAATTAGAACGCAATTGCCTGCCAAGCTATTCGGTATTGAAAAAAGTGTTTCAAGCTGAAGCTAAATTAATTTAGACGTCTGACAATTATAATTCTTCTTCCACGATTTATCCCCCTGTATTCAGCGATCTGAACCAATTTTAAAGCTACCCTAACACTACTTAAATCCCAAATAATTCTCAGTCCCGCATTGAAACGTTGGGGTACACTAGCAGGTGCCGACCGCATCGGACATGACCGAAGAAACGCCAGCGAAAGCGACAGCTATTACGACAACCAACGTGAACGCGACCAGATTCGGTGAAATGGTTCCCGTCACGACCTCGACAACGTCCATCTTCGAAACGAACATCGCACCCCGTGCCACCGGTGACATCTTTCAAGTGTAGTTAAGGACTAGAAATATCGACGAACTCGTAACTCACACGTGACTCAAATCGAATGGTTACAAGTCAGTGAAGAGACGTTAGTAAATTCAATACATGAACATGTAGCAGCACAGTTCCGAATCGTATAAAACAAAAACAAGAAGATAATGTCCCGAGTTTAAGAGAAAAGAGAAAATAAATAAATAAAATGGCTAAAAACGTCACGCGCCTAAGAGATAAACGGCTAAAACAAAGGGAAGTGCACGTGTAAGATGCTCTGTCACGGACGCGGTGCTCGAATGAGAAGAAACTGTAGACAAAAGGTACAAAGGAGATCGCTAAGTTGTTAAAGTTGAAGTTTTGCTTGTGCCACGCGCGAAGGCCTAGAATTTACTCTAAAATGATACGTTTTTATTAAAGCTAGGTGCAAAATGATATGTACCTGGACGTTAAGCCAGCTCTGAGTATTTAAAAAATGAATATAAAAACGCGAGATTGAATCGAAGTTAAAATCGTTCAGTGCTAAAATACGTAAGATTCGGGAGTATATGTGAAACCTGAACGTAGGTGCGGGAGAATACGAAGTTGTACCTGAATATAGAGGTGGTACGTACCGTGTATTTAAGGGTTCAGAAGTTTTCAGCGGAATTCTGATCCGGTAGCGGAAGATTCTTTGTCCGTAATGGTTACAAAATTCAGATGACATCTTTCGGATAATTTACGTGCGTTATAAATCCCAAGAGTATAATTTTTAAATGACAAAAAATTTTTCGATCGAATGCTACTTCCCAAATAGAATTTCCTAATTACGAAACTTTTGCAAAACTTGTAATCTTTTAAAACTTTTTGAACTGTTCCTTTATCCTTCTTTGTAAAACGATATTAAAACAGCAAAGCACGAAATTTTATAATAGCTGTAACTCGTTTCGAATTTTTGTCCCTTTACGGACAAGAGGAAGAGTGGAGTTGGTATTCCAGATGATTTTTTACGGCTTAAATTTTTTAAGCATTTACGGATCATTGGTTCGACGATAGAATTTTTTACAATAATTCGAACGATTATTACGAGCAAAAGCGGGTGATCGAACACAAAAAAAGAATCGAGCTTCGAGTCAACAGTTCGATGCTTTGTGAATTAACTCTTCGACGATACCACGATACCCTGTTTACTACGATTTACTTACGTATCAGTCTAATTGTTTTTCCAAGTAGGAACGAAATTAGGTTACAAACGAAGATTTTACCAATTTAAGAAACGCAACGCTAAACTACATAGTTCTTACTCGTTGTTTCTTTGTACCTTACCGATAACTTCTTACTATGCATTTAATCACATATCAACAATGGAAGAAAATGATGCCAGTTTTAAACGAATTGTTCGAGATACTAGAGAAGAAGATGGAAAAATAATTATCATATTATTTCTATAACTATTTACGGCAATATGCCAAATCACATGGTTATATTCGGTAGAAGAGAACAATAATTGCCATAAATGTTTTGCCTGAAAATTAACTCAAACTTTGTATTATCATGTATTTAGAAAGCACAAAGAAAAAAACATGCTATGTCCATGTACATATTTCGTTTTGTGTAAAAAGATATTGATATACCGATACGTTCGATCGTTTCGTTTGCTCGAACCGACTTAGCGATAAAAAAAAAAACAATTGGCAGGGCATTCTCGAGTGGGTCGAGGCTAAATATACCTCTAATCTTAGGTAAATTACTCTGTGACAACTAAATAGAAAAACGTGAAAGATATCGGGCTGGTGCTTGGACGCACACAACGATGTGGCACCAGCAAGAATCGTGCAAAAAGAAACGCTACAAAAAATAAGAAAATATGCAAAAAACTGTGCTACCATTATTGCGATCTCGTAATCTCGCTTCTCTGCGACCGAAACTGCGTGAAGCACGAGCGGTTTCTCTCTTTTCCCTCGCTTTTTCTCCGGTGAACGCACTTTGACCAAAAATCCAATTTGAACACACGCGTTACGAAAATCAAAATGAAAGAAAACTCGTTTCGTCGTGTGTTACTCCCTCAGAGATACGAAATTATTTATCTCGAATTGAACAACTCGTTCGAGATACATTGTGCAAATTAGACAATTAAATATTTCTCGTTCCCGTTTGACGATCCGTGACGAACCGCTACTTTATGGCATACGATCACGAAATATTACGAAAGAGTAATTTCTGCAGAGAAGAAACGGATGAAAAATGAACGACATAATTTAAGTACGTTTCTGTTCCCGTTTGTTAAATTAATCGTCGTTGAATCCTCTTTCTTTCTTTTTTTTTCTTTGTAATTGTTTGTTTAAATGCCAATGTAAACCGTCTCGTTGCATCGGTGCATACGATTTTTTCGAGTCGCTTGACTCGCCAATGTAAATTGTAGAAATAAAAACAATCGTTAAAAACAAATTATATATATTCTATATATACATATTCTATATATACATGTATATACGTAAGAAAGCAAACATGCACGAGGTGCTGTGTGGAATTTCACCGAAAGCGAAACTGACAACCATAAAAAGAGAAAGAGAGAGAGAGAGAGCAACATCCCTTGTCTATATAGAACGAGAGAACAATTAAACAAAAGAGAAAAATATCAAAAAACGTGTATCAACATCTCGTGTTCGAATAATTACGCTGCCTTTCCTGATCAAATAATAAGTAAATAAATCTAAAAGAAGAATAAGAAAAGAAACACAGTAACAGAAATACAGAGAGAGAAAGAGAAGAAGAAGAAGAAAAAAGATATAGAAACGAGAGTCTTAAGAACGTTCTTGCGACTACGCGATTCTACGTTGTAAGTGTTTGCGTGAACGAAGTCATTGAATCATTGTTACACACATACACACGCGCACACACAAAAAAAACAAAACACACATTCATGTCCTCCCCAGCAAACGAGAGATACGATAAAAAAAGGATTTAAAAAACAGAGCATATAAAGGCGCGCGGTATGGCGACGATTACACACCCAATCTATCGAAATCGATCGTATTCGAACGATTGCCAGTCTCTATTAAAACACACCGAAGGGATTTAAATTCTAATGAATTATATCGCCACAAACCCGCATATTATTATGATTATGATTATTATTATTACGAGATGATTCGACTCGACCCCCTGCCTGATTTCTAAAAACCGAAGAAACGAACAGAGAGATTCAAAAAACGGTCGATGTTCAACGTTATCGTTTTATTCTATTTTAAATGTTTACTGTATAATAAAATTGTAATATAGTCGTTGGGCGAATAAAGCTCGTTTTTCGATATACATATACCACTGTTGTACCTTTCACCCCCTATCCATAAAAATTTGTTTTATTTTTAATTTTATTTTTGCTTTTAATTTCATGCTAATCCTGCTTCTATCGAATGAAAGTGCTTTACAGTGTCACACATAAGTCACGCTGAAACATTAAATCATGTATGAACCTCCATATTATCAGATCAATTAGCAAACTACGCGAGCCACGAATTCTCGAATTAAAAGCTCAATATTCCGTGTTGTCCCTGAGAAAACGCATCGTTTCGAGGAAACCTCGTTCTTTGATATTTCTCTCGTAAAGTAGAGACTTTTAGTAGAAGACTTTTAGAAATATTAGTAAAAAGAATTAACCACCATGGAGGAAGAGATAAACTTCCAAGTGGAAAGTAATCCGACGAAACCAGAAAATACATTACGTCCAATAATGTATATTTCTTGGTTGTTAGGAGTCGGAGTGGCTAGGCCGAAGAATTGTCCAAAATGGATTACCGTCATCCTGAGAGTGATCCATTTCAGCGTGTGCTCGGTAATCATCGCGTTCAGTGCAATGGACTTCGCAAATTTTGGCAAACAATTCACCAGCAAGTTATTCGAAATTATGTACTGCATGAACGAAACTGTGTGCCATCTCGCAGCCTATTACTACGTTTATCATATAATAAGACATTATGATAAATGGCCTGAATTGATGAAGATGTTGGAATCGTTGAATCAAAATATTAGCAAAGGGTTGTCGATCAATGATGAATGCATCAAAATCAGCCAAATCTTGGCCATTATAATAGCGTTATTATGTGGTCCAGTGTCGCTAGCTGTTCATATCCTTTATTACTATTTCATTGCACCTGATCAGATCTTTGTTTCCGATCTGTTTCTCTATTACACGATCGCGCAAACTTTAGTAAACAGCTTTGTGTTCGATGTCATCGTATACATGATCTGCCACAAATTTAGAGCAATCAACGAGATGATCAAACAGCTAGATGAAAAACTAACATCCTATTGGATCGCCTTGAAGATCAGAAGAATTAGAAGACTGCACAATGGTACGTGGAGAATGGTGGCTTGTTTCTTAGCGTATAAGTTCAGAGTGAGTGACGTAAGTGGAACAGAATTTTTAAAGGCAAAATTTATTTTCTCTCTTCGAATTAAAACATACGACTTTTCTTCCTCGTCCCTCACCATTATACCACTATAAAACAATTTTCTCATAATTCTGTGCACTTCATCTTTGTGATCGATCGATTTCTTACAGAGATATGTTCCATAATAATGACAGTGAATGAAATTTATGGCATTGATCTGCTGTTGTGTTCTACGAACGCTTTTATAATGGTGGTCGCGAAACTGTTTAGAATCTACATGAGCGCCGCAGAACAGAAAAGTGGTTTCATATTTCTGAACAACGTGATCTGGATAATTTATGTGTTTCAATTCATTTTAATGTGTTGGCTGTGCACACTGACCCACCGAGAAATAGATAAAATTGGGCTATATATCAGTAAATTTATACTGAATACACAACACTCGACGAAATTTAACAAGTTGTCTTGTTTCGGTAACAAAGAGCCGGAGCAGTTAGGAATCTTCGATAATGAATGCCGCGATAATGTCGCCTTGAATCTGAATGGATTCGGAATGGAAAGTCTTCTGCGATCAGCTTTCGAACAGGACTGTGTTCGAAACGAAATCAATGATTTCTCATTGCAACTGAAACAGTATAGAATTACGTTTACTGCGTGTGATTTCTTTGAAATGAATAATTCTTTGCTAACAAGAGTAAGTACGATAATATTTGATATTTATATGATGTTGTTAATTATATTCGTGTATATTTACTTTCAGTTTATCAGCGTTATCACCACGTACTTGATCATTCTGGTACAGTTCTATAAGCCAGAAGGTTTCTGAATATCAAGAATGAAAAACATTGATAAATCTGTCGAAATAAATCCTCTAGATACTCACAGAGATAAGTAAAGTAAATGTGTGTAAGTAAAGAGAGAGAGAGAGAGAGAGAGAGAGAGAGAGAGGGTGAGAAATAGGGAGAGGGGGAGAGAGAGAGAAAAGCATACAAGTAGGTAAGATGCGATGTAGATACAAATAAGTACACATGACGAAATACATTACGAATTTTCAATACTTTTCTTACAGCAAAATAAAGCCTCTGATCTCAAAACATAAATATTTCTTTAATAAATATGAAAATCGATGTACAAAGCGATATTGAAATAAATAAGATGAAACGTAGAAAGATGTTCAGTTCAGTGGACAGTGTGTTGCATTTAGCCAACTTCTTCGATGGTTGGTTCTCGAGCACCCGCGCTACCGCCTCCTGGAGCAGCACCAGAGAATCCACCAGGGAATCCACCAGGTGCGGCTCCACCTTAATGCAATTAACTATAAGTAACTATAAAAGGAATTAACTACTAAGTAATATAACAATAGAATTGCAGATGGCTTCCAATTCTTTTTGTTTATCGGCGAATTTTTCCTTTGCCGATTGATTCGCATACAACCATGAAATTACTTCATTCCATTTATTAGTAATCTCCTGCTTGTTAGACGAATCGCTCTTATCTTTGATCTTCTCATCCTCCATTATTGTACTTTTCATGTTCAAACAGTAGAACGTCAAGGAGTTCTTGGCAGCAATCCTATTGATCTTGATCTACCTTACAGTACATTTCCATTTTCTCCACCATACTGTTGATGCCTTTCTTCGATCGTTCTTAGTTTCTGACGGTAATTTTGTGCTCCTTTCCAGTTGATTTCTCAATGGCAGAGATGGTCAGAATACCACTTGCATCGATGTCAAATGTTATTTGAATCTGAGGTACGCCCCTAGGTGCAAGTGGAATGCCAGTAAGTTCGAACTTGCCAACACTATTATTATCTATAGTCATAGCTCTGTTTCCATCGCATACATGGATCAGGACATCAGATTGATTATCGGAATACATTGTGTAGGTTTTCATTGCTTTTATTGGTATCCTCTCGTACTTCTTGATTACGGGTATCATGACACCACAAGCTCCTTCTATACCCAAAGGTAGGTTAATGATATCCACTAGCGATAAACGTTGAAGTACTTCCGACTTATCACCGTGCAAAATAGCAGCCTGTACAGCTGCGCCATAGGCAACAGCTTCGTCAGGACTGATCGATTTATTGATTTCTGTGTAATTGCAACATATGCTATCTTGTAGTAATTTCTGAATCTTTGGTATTCTGCTAGATCCGCCAACTAGAACAAACTGGTGAATACTGTATGGATAGCTAGCTCTTGTAGCTATATTCAATATCCTTGTGAATAGATCCTCGCAAAGTTGTTCGAATTGCTCTCTGGTGATGTCTACGTAGAAATCAATGCCCTCGAAGAGAGAATCTATTTCGATCCTGGCTTCTGTTGATGAACTCAAAGTTCTCCTTCTCACACGCGGTTCTTAATCGATTAAGAACCTTGATATTCTCGACTGTCCTTATTCTTAAGTCTTTCCTGTAGTTCATCCTGATAGTTTTAATGAAATAATCCGCCATTCTGTCATTGAAGTCTTCTCCGCCGAGATGACTAGTGTTTTTATGACTTCGAAATTACCATTCATAATGGAAACAAGGAAGCATCGAAGGTACTACCTCCTAAGTCAATGATCAACGCGAACCTCTTCTCTGTGTCCTGTCTGTATAAACCATGAGCTATCGCTACCGCTGTTGATTCGTTCATTAGTTTCAAAACGTTTAGACCTGCAATTACTGCTGCATCTTTGGTGGCTTGTCTCTGAGAGATACTGAAGTTTGCTGGAACAGTAACAACAGCGTCGGTAACAGTCTTCCCTAAGTACGCTTCTGCTGTCTGCTTCATCTTCTTAAGCACCATCGAAGATATTTCTTCAGGAAAGAATCTCTTTATTGTACCCTTGTATAAAGCCCTGATCTTTGCTTTACCTTTATCACTTACCACCACAAAGGGCCAGTATCTCCTGTCTGTCTGTACCGTATTATCATAGTAGCCACGGCCGATCAATCTCTTCGTGTCTGTTTAATAGAAAATATTACAATTTAATAATATATTACAAATAAAGATGGATTATAGAAATTTTTAAATGATATGTTAATAAAGGTAAGAAATGTGAACAATTTATAAGAATAATGAGGTATATAATTACATGTTATTTCTGTTAGTCTCTTCTATACTTCTTCGTGATGATCATCCCCATTAAACAGAATCAACGAAATATTTTATGAAAACAAAAAAAAAATAATATTTCAGATGTATGTAAAATAAAAGCATAAAGTAGTAACATAGTTTCAATCACGCGATAGTGCAGTGCGCAAAGGTATTCGGTATTACATTTCGTATGGTAAAAAGAAAACAAATACATACAGATATGAATGAATGTAGTACGTCTAATGATGAAAAAATAATGAATGTAGTGCATCTAATAATGGTATATTTATATTAACGAAATATTTATATTAACGAAAAACAATAATTGATACCTGGCACTGGCGTATCAAAAACAAAGACTACAGAAACAAAGATAATCTGTCTGTATATTGTTAACAGTATTATTAAACGTTGTAACGGCAAAAGAAGTGTGAAGCAAAATAAATGAAAAAGATCATTTAGTTCAAACAGTGAGCGAATGAGTCAGTAGAGTGAACCACAATAGTGGCGCGTTGTAATGTCATCCGCGAAGGCCACTATAGTGGCGCATCATACCTAAGAGGTTAAGGGAGAAAGAGGAATTAATAGGCAGTCGTTAACTGAGAGTCGAGTTGTGAGAAGTTAGTTAGTTGCGAGTCAAAAGTTGTGTTGGGAGAGTTGAGTCAAGAGAGAGTTTCCGAGTTGTTGTGAGTTGTGAATTATCAATTTAGTTATATTAGTTATATCATATTACCGTATTTATTTCACGTTAAATAACTATCGTTTTCTATTTAATCCACTGTAAATAGATCCATCTATCAATAAACTTATCGTATAGGATAAAGATCATCGGAAATCTTAATTTCTAATATTTCTGAATAAATAATTCTATAATACGGCAATACAGATCGAAGAGCTAAAATAGGAAAATAATGCAAATTCCGGAAATTATTCATAGCTCTCAATACAAATAGGCAAGGAAAAACAAAATTATGTCTTTCGTCCCATCCTACGATAACTCTAAAAACATAAACTAAATTTTTCTAGCTTTTACATTCATCATGATATCAAGTGTGAAATTTGTATCTTCTTTCATTTAAAAGGTCATTCCTTCTTTTTTTGGCATTTACGTCGTTTGCCATTGAAACTCGACAATTATTATGATTAAATGAAAAAATATGTATGAGAATTCAAAAATGGAAACTACAAAATTAAGAAGGGATGAGGATTAGAAGAAATTGATGTAGTAAATTCTGGATTGGTTTTATTTACCAAAGATAGTGCTGAACGGATTCGTCTCGATCTGATCTTCGGCTGCTTCACCGATCAGTATTTCTTCGTTTGTAAAGGCGACACAACTCGGTGTCGTTCGATTTCCCTGATTATTTGGCATGATCTCGACTTCTCCATGTTGGAAGACACTGACGTAGGAATATGTGATGCCCAAGTCAATTCAAATTGCAGGAGCCCCCGACATGTTTCATCACCGCAAAAAATAAAATTTAAAAAATATATTATCCCTTTGCGTACGAGTGTAGGCAAATAGCTACCTGGTCTGTTCACAGTAGTATAAATAGTAGTATAAGTATAATATAAGTAGAATAAGTTCACTTATAAAGTGGCTCGCGTACGTCTATTTTTCTAAGCGATAATCTTATGCGTATTTACACATAATACGCGTATCTATGCATGGGTATACTAAACTAAACAGTATTACGTTTCTTGTGAAAAGAAAATTAGAGATTTTAGCGATGAAGTATTATCTTCCGTTTAATGTAACTCAGGATGTGTGATAATGGCAGAGTCAGAACGAATTTCAGTCTCTCAATGACACTATCAGATGAATAGCAAGCCTTTTATATATTTTATACATTTTATATAAACATCTTATACACGATACCTAAAAGATCCAGAGAGGACATGTTCGTAGTGATGACTACATGATAGTAGTGATGATGAATGACATCAATAAATATTTAGACGGGGTCGACAAAACAGACCAAAACAGACAAACATACTGCTTTATGTGAAAGTCCTAGAAATGATTGCAAAAATTATTTTTTTGGGGCTTGAAAATATCAACCATAATTTACTTATTATATAACGCAAACCAGGAGAAACAGAATAAAAACAAAATAACGCATTTACGAACGTCGCTTGCTGGATCAATTAGTTGGAGATTTTCGTGACATTATCCCGAGAATACTTCATGAATTTCTGGAATGTTCCAATCGGAAAATTGAAGACGGAAGAAAAGAATCAAAGTACTACTGTGCTACTGGCCTTGCATATAGGCGACTGCTTCGAAAGATACCATATCCTGCAAGAATATAAAACATGTCATAAATAAACATAGCAAAACTAAATATGTTTTCTTGGATCTTGACAAAAAATTTTGTTGTATTTGAATAAAGTTTTAGTTTTTAGGGTTATATTCGCGAAATAAAAACAATCCAAGGAATTTTGAGATATATCGATACTTTATAGACATGGTGAAACTTCAACGTAATGTTTCTGTCGTTAGCCATTTTCAACATGTTTGGAACATAGATTTACGCGATTGATTGTTACGAAAAATTCACTAGACAAACACTAAATAAATAAACACACTGTCACCATGTATTCAGACACTTACTTTTCGTGTCATTCATTTTGTGTATATAACAATAAATCATAGTCATATAATTATTTGCATTGAACGCAATATTCACTGTTCGCTTGCTAAACAGCTCAGCATGCATAGCGGACTTTTAATACACTCAATCTCGCGTCTCAATAAGTTTCCATAGATGATCAATTGCGCGCATCCATTGGCTCAGAATTCTGTACGCATCCAAAACACCAATAAATATATCAAAACGAGGTATAAAGTAGCGGGAGAAAGTACTGATATACTTGCTAATTTAAATTCAAAAGTTCGGCACGAAGACCGACTTACACAAATCGTGTAATATGTACAATGCACTCTTATTATAAGTAAAAAATACATGCTTTCTGAGACTAGACTTTGTATTTTCATTTCTTATTATTACAAATATAGTTATATTGTATAATGCATAACATAATTACTATGCATACACTATGGTGTAAATTAGAGTAATACTTGACTCTTGTTTCTCGAGGTTTTGATAAAAATCTAAAAACAGCGTGATTAAAAATGGATGGAACAGGAAAGATAAAGAGATTAGACAAAATTGTAGTGAATAGAATCGCAGCTGGTGAAGTAATACAAAGACCAGCAAATGCATTAAAAGAATTAATGGAAAACAGGTTAGATATTTGAATCACAATTGTTGTATATATGTTTTTTACATTGCACACTTTATATTACAAATGTTTCAGTCTTGATGCAAAAGCAACTAATATACAAATTATTGCTAAAGAAGGCGGATTAAAATTATTACAGGTATTTTCAACTATTCAAGTAGGAAAGTTATTATTACAACTAAATATTCATTATTAATCACAGATTCAAGACAATGGAACAGGTATTAGAAAAGAAGACATGGAAATTGTTTGTGAAAGATTTACAACAAGTAAATTACAAGCATTTGAAGATCTTCAGGCAATATCGACTTTTGGATTTCGTGGTGAAGCTTTGGCGAGCATTAGTCATATATCACTTTTAACAATCACAACAAAAACTGCAGATGAGAAATGTGCTTATAAGTATGTTTAATTATATAAAGTGTTATCTGAGAGTGAAATCTGAGCAAATATTTTTAACAATATCATTTTCATACTAGAGCATCATATGTTGATAGCAAGCTAAAAGCACCACCTAAATTATGCGCTGGAAACCAAGGTACTACAATATTAATTGAGAATTTGTTTTATAATGTTGCAACAAGAAGAAAGGCTTTTTCTAATCCAAACGAAGAATTCAACAAAATTTCAGATGTAGTTACAAAATATGCAATACATAATCCTACTGTAGGGTTCACATTAAAGAAACACGGTGAAGTCACACCTCAGGTATTTTACTATGCAAAAATAGTCACACAATTGAAGCTATTATTTATAAATATATAAACATGTTTCTAACATTTAGATTCGAACACCACATAATTCAAGTAAGATGAACAACATAAGAATACTTTATGGCAATACTGTTTTTCGTGAATTATTAGAAGTGGAACTTACAGATGATACTTATAGATTTAAAATGCATGCTTTGATAACAAATCCAAATTACACAAGCAAGAGGATGATATTTCTTTTATTCATTAATAACAGATTAGTAGAATCATCCTGTAAGTTTTAAAGTATTAGAGCAAAAAGATTTTATACATAAAGATGATATTTTACAATTACCTTATTTCAGCTATTCGAAAAATGCTAGAAGAAATCTATACATTTTATATTCCAAAAAAGACCCACCCATGGTGTTACATATCTTTAGAAATTGATCCACAAAATGTTGATGTTAATGTACATCCAACAAAACATGAAGTTAAATTTCTCCATGAAAATTCTATTATTGAAAAAATGAAACTTGCTCTAGATGAGAAACTGTCTGGGAATAGTGCTTCTAAAACATTTTATGTACAAGCGCGGTTGCCAAAAACAGATATCACAAAAGAAGTTTTGAAAGAAATTTTGCCAGAATATGAGAAAGATAAAGATGATAGAACTAAAAAAATTCGTCCTCAAGAAATGATCAGAACTGATGCATCTGATCAAAAATTGGACAAATTTAATTTTACCATTCATACCGCAATGGAATATGCTAGGAACAATGATGATATTGATTTCAAAGATACTAAAGTTGAAGATACTAATAGTAATGACGAGAAAGATGTAAATAAAATACAGCGCTCGATATCAGATGTAAATGATACTAAAGAAAAGCATATCTCTACGCATGTTATATCAAAAGCAACAGAAAAGTCGGATACTCCGTGGAGTAATATCATAGATGATACAAGTCCACTTGCGTCAGATTCTGCGGTATTTGATGAATCTAATTTAGATTTATCCACTGCAAATATTAACAAAGAACAGTATGAATCAAATAGCGCGCAAGATATTTTAGAAATGACAAATGAAGAAATTGATCAAAATATAGCAGATAACTCTACGAAAGAAAAATGTATCGACGTTATTGCAGATAAAGCACGTAAACAAGTGTATAAATACTTTGGAAATAAAAGTATTAAATTAGAAGAACAAAAGACAGATAAAAATAGTATAGATAAAGAAATAAGAAATGATGAACCTGAAAAGTGTAATAAACCCAACGAAACGAAAATTATTACTGAACAAGTACTAAAAGAAACCGATGATAATAAGAATGATGACAAAGAAAGTTCATATGAATTTAAATCCTATTCAATAAACAATTTTAGAAGAGAAGTAAAATTAACGAGTGTATTGAAATTACGTAAAGAAGTAGAAGACGCATGTCACGATGGTTTGAAACATATTTTATCAGAATTAACTTTTGTTGGTTGTATCGATCAGTCTTCCGCTTTAGTTCAAAGTGGAGTCAATTTGTATCTTTGCAATACGCAAAAATTAGCGTAAGTGTCCATAAAACATTCATAATATATATAAAAAATCAAGCTTGATTAAGAACATTTTTGTTACATCTAGGGAGGAACTATTTTATGAAATTATGCTCTATGATTTTGCAAATTACGGAGTCATCAAATTTTCGGTATGTACATCGACAAAGAACATTATTATTATATTGCAAGTTACACTTATTTGCAGGAGGCACTTCCTTTATATGATATAGCTATGTTAGGATTAGAGACTAAAGAAGCTGGATGGTCAGAGGAAGATGGACCAAAAGAGGAATTAGCTACAAGTGTTAAAGAATTATTATTGGAGAAAGCTGATATGTTAAAAGAGTATTATTCTATTGTTATAGATAAAAAGGGGAATTTAAAATCTTTACCAGTATTATTAGGTAAATACATTTTAATAAACTACTTTTAGAATCCAATACAAGATTATCTTTTGTTTTCTTTTCAGAAAAATATTTTCCATCTGTGAGTGGTCTTCCTCTCTATATATTACGTTTAGCTACTGAAGTAGAGTGGTCATCGGAACAACCATGCTTTCGAACCATTTGTAGGGAAACAGCAAAATACTATAGTCAAATGAGTCCTGTACATGATACTCATGAATGGAAGTACATTACAGAACATGTTCTATATGGTGCAATTAAGGAGAGTTTTCTTCCCCCTAAACATTTTGCACATGATTCAACAATATTACAAATAGCTAATTTGCCTGACTTGTACAAAGTTTTTGAAAGATGTTAGATGTTTAGGATAAAACTGAAGTTTTATAAAAAGTAAAGGTCTTTTATTTCATTAAAAGTTCAATATTGTAATATTTTTTATATTTATACTACAATGCTCTATTTATTTTTATAAATTTTATAATAAATTTCCTACTAAATTAAATATTATTCTTCAACGCTGTAATAGAATGCAATATGGTATAATAAGAGAAATGATATTTAAATACGTACATCTATTTATCAATCAAAAAAACAAAAATTCAGATTCATATTACAATCTCTCTTAAATCTAACAGAATAAGAACAAATCTATTTTTCATAAAATTAGTTCCAGTTTTTTTTTATATTAGTTGTATGACATTCATGCTTTGATGTGTTACATTTTAATTTTAATTACAATATATACGTGCCAACACTTTATTCACGGATAGTTCTTATGAGATTACATCTAATCTCCATTTAATTAACAAACAATCATGAATTATCCTTTGGCAACACCAACTAATGCTGGTCTTACTACTCGTTCATGTAATTTGTAGCCCAATTTAGATACAACTACTATTGTTCCTGGTTCTTTGCCTTCAACTTCCTATGTGGAAAAAATATAATGATTATTAATTTAATACGCAATAGTCTATATAAATAAAACACAAAAATTTTACCTGTTGAAATAGTGCTTCATGTTGATTAGGATCAAACTTTTCATTCAGTGGATTTAGTGATATTAAACCATGTTTTTTAAACACCTATACAAATACATTTCAAAGGAATAATTTAATGCATTATTTAGTATATGAAAATGTAGTTGAATTATATTTTCTTATTTACTTTATGTAACTGTGCCTCTGTCATCTTCAAACCTTCATATAATGTTTTTAAATGTGGATTTTTTTCTGTAAGTTCATCCTTTGGTACACTTTCTGTAGCCTTGCCTAAAATATCAGCTACTTCTAAGAGATCCTTACAAAATCCTTGGATGCCAAATATTTTTGCATCTTCAATTTGTCTAGTTAGTCTAGTTCTAAGATTTTCTCCATCAGCAAGCGCTCGTTTGTATTTATCTTCTAATTCATTTTTATGAGTTTTAAGATCCAATAATTCCTTATTAATGAGATCAATATCTGCTTTCAATTTCTTTTCAGTTTCTGTAAGTTCCAATTGTGGAGATTGTGGTTCTCCCCTTTCTGATTGTTGCTCTTCTGTAATAGTACTATACTCTTGCCTTTGCCAAGAAACATGTGATGGTTGAGTTAACCTTCAAATCATGAAAAAAATCTTTAAGACATCAATGCTTTCTTCTTCTTCAAAAAGAATAACTTAACATAAAGTATTATTAATACTTATAACACTTATTTATTAACATATTTTTTATCATAAAGTAATATTCAAATCTCTTACTAATAATATTCAAATCTCTTACTAATAACATAACCAATTAACTACGTAAGGTTTCATTTAAATATATAACAGCTTTAAAAAATATATGATCATCTTTATTAAATATGTTACAATTTTACTTAAAAAAATTGTATAATAATAAAGTAATGGATGAACACTATGTAGCAATCTAACCTTTATATGTACGTTGAAATATAAGTTCAATGAGTCGCATATTTTAACATAACGAATTAAAATGTTCGGAATCTTACCTAAGTAAAATGTTTTTATTTAAATTGTGCAAACTATCAATCGTGACACGAGTAAATCTCGCTGCAACCGGTACCATGAACGATGCCATAATTCTCAATTTCACGAAAATTAGTAAATGATGAAATACAACGATCCTCGTGCTTTCTCAGTGGTTCTCAAACATTTCTTGTAACATATAAGAATCGCGATAAGGAACTATAAACTGTAACCATCAAATATTTTAATGTATTACGTAAAACGTAATGTACTATGTATCAAATTTCCAATTATAAATGCTCAGTAAGTTCACATAGATTTTAAGATTAGAAATTAAATTCGTTCGTTATAACAATTATTACGATTGAATCATATTTTTAATATTTTATTGGAATGAAGTGGTACAATACAATGAAAACTGTTCGCGATCATCTTTCGTGATTCTATGTTCTTTTAATACCTGCATATCTTTTATTTACAAAAACAAACTATTATTGAATACGTTAAACACGCAAAACATTTTTAGATCTGGTGACATTATATCTTGTTTAGAAAAAAGTATTTTGTAGTATAATATCTCGAACTATTTAAAAATTTTCAATTCTAAAACAAGCGAAAATATTTCACGATTCTTAACGTATACGATTATCCTAAGACCCGATGCAGACGAGTGACTTTTGTCCGCACGATATCGCTGTGACCATATGTCTGTTACCTTTTCAAACAGGAAAAAACAAAAAAAAATGACATATGACCGCAACAATATCGCATGGATAAAAATCACTCGTCTGCATAGAGCCTATATTAGACAGCATTGAAGATTTATTATTTGAATAATAATTAAGTTTAATTTGTTTCTCGCCTTGTTGAGATAGCTTGTAAACACTGTAAGTTAATTCCTCACCGCGAAAAAGGGTTGCAATTTATATTATGCATTCATAAATAAGAATAATTTGATTCTTTTTAAATGTATCACATAGATTCTTAGACAGATTTTTCATACTATAATTTACGGTCGTATTTCCAATTCTTTATGATTGCTTTTTCATTTATCTTTATGTAAAATTGTTACAGTGCAATTCTGTGTTGATTATAAACAAGAAAAACTTTGCATAAGTTATATGCATATTTCAGTCATAATAAAATTATAATAAATATGTAATATTTTCGGTTGTGTGTACTTGAAAAAAGTGAAATATATAACACATAAAACGGTACTACTTGATCTTAAGAAAAAACAGCAAACATATAATTTATGCTGAAAATTATGTAAAATCATTGCTCTTATCGATAGCAAGCATTGTATACATCTTATCTGACATACTTGTTCAACATTTAATACAAAAATTAATCTATTTTTTATCTAGTAGTATATTCCGAATGTGCAAACGTCGATCAACAAATTCTACTGGTAAAATTACTTAGTTACTAAATTTTTCTTTAATGTACATAAATAAACCATTTATCAATAAACTATGCCTCCCATAGCCTTCTAACAGATTAAAGATCAAATTTCATTTGTTTCATATTAGGACAGAACAAGGTCTACATTCAAATTTTTGACAGTACATTAGCCTAAAAAACGTACAAGTTTCGCTAAAGCTTGTACAAAATTATAAATGTCATTAAAATTTGTCTTTTTCTTTACATATTTTTTAAGTGAAAATACAGAGCAGACAACTATCCTTTCGGCCGCGTCTCACAATATTTAATATATATTTTTTTTCTTTATGTTTGAAAAAACTGTGTTCGACGCAATGCCGAAAACAGATCAACCACACATTATCAATGATTTTGTTTGTGTATGTGTGTGTGACACCATTTTTAAAGATAACTAAAATATATAGAGGTTAGAATCCTTCCTGATACTGTTTCGAATCTAACTTCGCTTGGATCACTTCCAATTGTCTCTTTGCTTCACATTGTGGGAAGTTTTGTAAATCATAATATTGTGGTGCTATTTTAAGCAACCAATCAGCTACAAAAAATATAATATTTATAACATATGTTTATAGAGATATATTTTTCTCATATTATTTAATAAAAATGTAACTTACGCTTAATGTCTGTAACTGTTCTGATATAATTTTTGGTCGTAAGCACGAACTCGTTATAAATTACCCATTCGGGTTTATGATCCAAACAACTGCTTGGATGAAGTTGTACAATTTGATTATCTTTAATAGTCAAATAATGACCAGTCCTTTCTAAATGAGCAACCTAATAATATACATAAAAAAGAGGTAGTACTATGTATACGAGAAACATCTTTTGTTATAAAACTTATTTTTAGTTACATCTACCTGCATAAAAAAACCGTTCACAAGGGCTTTTCTAATGTTGATATAATAATCTTTTGATGTGAAGTCTGTAGAGGTACGTTTTAAACAAAATCTATCCATTATTCTACTTAGTTGTTGCCTAACATTATCCCCACTTTTTAAAGATCGGTAATTGACGAAGTTATCGTAACACCATTGTGGATCTTCGAAATCTATAAAGAAACATGAATTAAGACTTGTAATGTCACAGATGCAGACTTTAAAAAGTTGCAGGTACTTACTTTGTTTAAAGGCGTGGTAAACATTCAGTAACGTTAAATGATCTCCGTCGATATGTGCAAATCGCATTTTAGCATCATCCGCAGCTTTTTTTGATTCATTTGGCCTCACAAAACACTGCGGGACTAATGCAACATCAATCATCAATTTAAAACCACGTTACCTTACCATGATCCTGACTTAGACTTTTGTTTTTATCGTATTAAAATTACTTTATTCGCAAAAAAAGTATGAACCTAATGATGTGATAGAAAAAATGTTTTTAATAATACTGTACCTGACAACATAGCAGTAATGCTCAATATCTCATTACTGCAGTTATGATTGCAAGATGCAATGAGCATTTTTGCCAATTGAGGATCTAATGGAAATTCTGCCATCACAGCACCCAAATCTGTGAGATTTCCATCATCGTCTAAAGCAGCCAAATAATTAAGAAGTTCTAAAGCCCTCATAAGAGTTTCTGGTGCAGGAGGGTCCATGAAATCGAAATGAACCTATAGTAAAGACAGTTTATGGAAATAATTATTTAATAAAATATTCAATTAGAAATAAATTATATTCATGAGAAATCCAATATACCAAATCGTCAATGCCAAGCTTTTTCAGTTGCAATACAACACTGCCAAGATTAGATCTTAAAATTTCAGGATAAGTATTATCTTGCATCTCGTTTTTATATGCCTTCTCAGTATACAATCTGAAACATTTTCCGGGCCTTGTGCGACCAGCTCTACCAGCTCTTTGCTGCGCAGATGCTTTACTAATAGGTGATACAAGGAGAGATTCTACACGAATTCTGGGATTATACACCTGTTAAATAATATAACGGGAATTTAAAAAATTGATTTAATGCAGTACAAGAATAAAAAATAATAATGATCTATAGTTTGTTCATCGAGACGACCTTCACAGTACCTTTTGCTTTGCAAATCCAGGATCTATCACAAAGACGACACCGTCGATAGTTAACGACGTTTCCGCAATATTCGTTGAAACTACTACTTTTCTACCAATAGCACCATTAGGCTTTGTAGGTGGTGCTGGTTCAAAGATTCTTTGTTGAAGGTTTGGAGGCAGTGTAGAATAAAGTGGTATACATTTAAGTTCACCTACTTCTGGACCTAAATTATCCATCTCCCTTTTGATTCTTTTACAAGCTTCTTCTATTTCTTCTTGACCAGTTAAAAAGAGGAGCAAATCACCCGCTACTTCTTCACACATATGAATTTGAATAACTGTCCTGATAGCAGCCTCTAAGTAATCCCTTTCAGGCTCAGGTGTATAAAAAATTTCAACAGGGTGAGTTCGGCCAGGTACGTTCATTAAGGGTGCATTATCAAAATACTGTTGAAATTTTCCAGCATCTAAAGTCGCACTCATAATCACAAGTTTCAAATCCGGTCTTTGTTTAATCACTTCTTTTAACACACCCATAAGCAAATCTGTGGCTAAAGTTCTTTCATGAGCTTCATCTAACAATATCACTTGGTAAGCATCAAGCATGGGATCTGACATGCCTTCACGTAACAGCATACCATCAGTCATATACTTCAATATAGTTTTCGGAGAACTACAATCTTCAAAACGAATACTGTATCCTACTTCCACACCTGTTTAAAAAATTGTTGTGAACACATTATATAAATATACCTCAATTTTTAGTTAAAAAATATAAAAAAACGTCTTCAGAGTTAAAAGGACATAATACATACCTAATGGAACATCCATTTCTTCTGAAACTCTTTGTGCAACAGACATAGCTGCTACTCTCCTTGGCTGAGTGCAAGCAACGCCCTTGCTGTCAATACGTCTTGAATATTCTACACACCATTGTGGTATTTGTGTAGTTTTTCCAGAACCTGTTTCTCCAACGAGTACAATACATTGATGTTGTGCCAATAACCTCATAAAATCAGTACGGTATTCAAATACTGGTAAAGTGATTCTCTTTTTATAAAGTTCATGATATCTTGGTGTAAAAGGTAGACTAGTATAAGGATTTAGCTGAACTTGATTTTTTGGTGCTGTCGAAGGTATAGTTGTGCTATTGGATGTAGCCGAGCCATCTCTATAAAACAACAGATAAACTATAGAGTATATGAAGCTGGTCAAATTTATTATTTGAAAATTATTTTAATCACATAATAACAAAATAATACATGCGTGACTATGACATAAAATAATGAAAGTTGAGAACACTTCATTGTTATGAAAACCAATCAGATGGAAAACAAATAATATTTAAGTTCATCCGAAATTTATCTCGTGTATCTATAATTATAACGCGTATGTTTTTAGCGTATTGTGAAATTATGCATTAATTTCCCATATATATTAATATACAACATACTATCGAAGAAAGAAATTTAGTTGAGAACCTTTATGGATGAGTTGATCAAGTCAGTCAACAGCAATAGAAAAGAATTGTTTTATGAATTTAAAACGTTAGATCCTTTTATTATTATTATTATTGTTCAACGGATTAATCGTATTTTACATAGATTATTTTCAGGAAGCGGGGTTCGTTCAACGAGATGCGCGATAGGATCACAAAAACTTGTAACAATGCACATGGCAAAATATCTCATCGAACTCCTTAACTTTTACAATTAAAAATGTTTCAAAACACTCACGCTTTCCGTTTAATATACGGATCCACAACCTCGATCCTTCGTTTTGACATAATTCTTGTCCCTCCGCAGGCAAGCAAAGCAAAATCTGTTTACGAACTTCCACACAAGGCGTCACAAAATGGCAAACTAACAGGCCAAAGCTTCCTGTAAACGTAATCACAAAAAGCAACGATAGATGGAGCTACAAGTACCATAAAATAACTACGAAAGAAAAAATTCATTTCGAAAGCAGTCAATTTTAAATTTATGTAAAGATGAATAATTTGGTGCATGATCTTGAAATAAACAGACGTAAGATAAAAAAGATATTTATTTCTCAGTATGTTACAATTAGAAAAATATATAATTAGGATAGTTATTAAACAGCTATATTCCTAACAATATACATTGCTTCATTATCACATCCAAAAAGTAATGTTGATCTATCGATGTCAATACTGTTTATTGGTTTATGCATAGCACTACAAAGCGATGTTACATTAACTTTACCGTTTGTACCAATCGTGTTTAACCAATGTGTATTTGTAGGGTCTAAAAAAGGAATAATTTACTAATATACAGTGAGATTTGTTTATTACAAAACTTACCTAAACTTAGTTTCGAATGCTGAGCATTATTCCAATGCCATAATTCACCGCTTGTTGAACACGTAAATAGATTTTCTGGTCTATCAGGGTGAAAAAGTATTTCGCTAACAGCCTTAGCATGGGCATTGAGTTGAGACATTGGGTATGTATTATGTCTCAAGTCCCAAACTGTTAAGCTGCCATCTCCACCACCAGCCACAACAATATGTCTCTGAGTAGGATGATGAGCAATACTCGTAGCTTCTGTCTGCAAAAGTTTCTCTTTACTTGGAGGTATATAAATAATTTCCTAGAGATAATATTAAAGAGATTATACCTTTGATTGATCAGAAAGCATGAATGTTGTAGCAGGAAGATCTTGATCATTTCTTAAATCCCACACTTTCATATGTCCCCTTAAATTTCCTGTAAGTATCTCATTATGTCTTAAGAAATCAATACAATATATAGAGCAACTATCCGCATCATCTAAAATATGAATTCAGCTATTTATGTGTAAAATCAACATATAAAATAAATATTTTATGTACGAAATAAAATTTTATAGTACTAATAGATCTAATTGGCTGCTTCTGCCCAGCTGTTAAAAGATTAATTCTCCCATCTTCACCCACTGAAACTATGTCTTGTTCAAATGTAGAAAGTCCAGTACAAGATGCATAATCGCTTGTATTACTATTAAAAAAAGATTAATGAAACATAAACTATGTTTAAAAAGAAATAAATCTTAATTAATATATAATTAATTTATAATATTAATATATAAATAAAACTTACTCAAATTTGTGTATAAATTCCCATGACATGTGCTCTTTAAATTGAGAGTATGGATTTTCATGAATCTGCAACAACCTAACAGTACCTATAGATGTTGACACCACGAAGAAATCTTTTGAAATAAACTGTAAAAATAATAAAACGTTGATGAAAAAATTGTCCATGATATTTTTTATACATTATAAAGTAAAAACCTTTATTTCAGTTACGTCTCCGAGAATCGCATAAGATGATACGACAGCCGGATAGGATTCACCATCGTCATTCATTTGAAATGTCCAATGTGTTACTTTATTTACCTATTACATGATAGAAAATTACGATATTACAAATGATTAACATTATTTAATATAATAATCGTAAATAATTCACATGTACATGAGGATGCATTAGGTTAAGTTTAATGAAGATAACCCTACCGGATCATCCCAACTACCGGTTATAAAATTAGTAGCATCTTCAAAATCTGCGTGTTTCCATCTGATTTTAGAAATTTTCTCCGATACAAATGTTCCTTGTACATTTTCGCTCATTTTGCTACGAAATACGATCTAATTTAGAGTAGAAATGACAAAAACTGGGACCTCTGTTTACATGCACGCGTGTTTCCACGCGACTGTGAAAAAGACCGCCAAATGTGTTAAACAAAATTTTTGAAACGAAATCTGTCTACTACTATATTTTATTTCCTTATGTAATAAATATGCAAAAAAAATTGTTTTAATAATTTTAATTGTTTTATTTATTTTACACAATTAAAAACGGTTGTTTTACTTTTATTAAAAATTTCATTATTTAAAAACATTAAGTACTTGCTTAATTTATAAGCAGTTTGAATGTGTGTGTATATATAAAAATTCTTAGAATTAAAAATTAAAATTATTTAAAAAGGAAAATTAGTGACAAGTGTTAAATAATTCTTACATATGTATAAATTACATCGTTTATTTGAAAAAAAAGTATTTCTATAATTTTTGTATCTAAGTTGATCACAAGAAGGGTAGGGATTTGCCTATATTTTATAATTCACAGGAGATACAGAGGACAGTTACGCAGTGATCAGGTTGTGAACTAGATGTATATCTTACCTACCGAAACGTAAATTATTTCAAACGAAACACTATCTCACGATTGAAGAAGTTTCGAAGAGCTCTAATATGATTATCTGAGAATGCTGTTAAATCTATTTTTACAAGTTTCCGGAAATTGCGACATTCTTATTTAAGTGAGTATAAATTCGAATGATCTTAGAACGAGTTACTCCCTAAGATGTCATCGATGGTTTTACTGTTCTTGTATCTGAATACGCTCCACTTAACTCGCTGTGATGCAAGCGATGCAAACGACTTACAACTATGTAAGTATTAATGGATACAAGATTACTATATGCCATTATAAAATTATTTATGTGTAGCGAATAAAAGATTAAAAAATGTTTTATGAAACAGTTTTATGAAAAAAAAAAAAAAATTTCAGCTGCTGCAGACACGAATTTAACGAGTGACGAAGATGTCACGGAAACGCAACATGCAAGTTGTAAAATCGCTACGAAAGAATTGGTTGCAAGCGCACGTACCAGTGTCACGAGAGTACTTACTGGAGTTTGTAATACTAGTAGGAAATAATTTCTAATCTTTTTTCAATTGTTCACGTTATTTTCTATTATCTAATTTTATTCGTAAATATCCAGAAATGATCGATGAAAAGTTACGAGCTTTAAAAAAAGGCCTGATCAAAGAACTGAGAGAAATCAAGGTATTGCTAAACACTGTTTTGGAGGGGAAAAAGGAAGTACCAAAATTGGCGAAATTATACGACGATTATCACGAAGGCAAAGGCGATACACTCTCTCCAAGACAGTCTGAAATCGATAACTTTAACAATACGATCCAAAGAACTTCATTATTAAATGGTTTGCACCATTATGTTGTAACATTATTAAGAGGTTTGACTGACACTTGAGAATTGATTAAATCGTTTGAATTATAGTCGAATATTGGACTAAATGGAATTACAAATAAAATATAGAGTTAATACGGTATCTTAATATGTCTCAGGGCCTGCGAACATCTTCTTTTACTACTGGCAGATAAAGCATTTTGACGAGAAGCTTACCAATTGGAAAACCGCTCGTTGCCTACGTAGTTCGACATTTTACGTGAGCCAGAATGGGTATGCTATGTTCATCAAAGTAACACCGCGATATTTTCCGGACGGTACAGTTTTCATAGGCGTCGGATTGACCCGTGGTCGTCATGATTCTATTCTGAAGTGGCCATTTCCCCATAAGATTCGCCTCGAGGTAAAATCAATATTTTTACTCCTAATCTCATTGGAGTGTTAAAATGATCGTGTTTTCAGATTTTAGATCATTCATCGGAGCAATCGCGACAAGATCGAAGATCACGGATTTGGGATCCGTCCACACTTTGCTCGGAATATTTTTGGGGCCGTCCAAAATTAACTGGAGAACCAGATAATGCAGAATGCGTTGGACTGAGCGTCCCACGACAGATTTTTTTTGTCAAGTTGCCCGTTTCGATCGATCGTCCGTCGAGAAGCACTAAATATCTTTGGAATGGAAGTATCACGATCAAATTGACTGTTTATCTTTAAATAACTTTTATACTAAAAATTATACATTATGCATAGTAGTGTACGTAGTAATTCTACTAGTTTATAATATTCTATAATTAACTTTATTCGAGTTTCATTAAACGTACAAGTAATTGTATAAAAGAAAAGTATTGAATTGTCAATGGATTAAACTGTATCTTCTATCGTTTAAATAAATTCCATATGCAAATAGAAAGAAACGAGAATGAAGAAAGAATAATAAAGTGACATATTTTTAATATTCATCTTCGCGAATAATTCGCGTCATTTGTAGATTTAAACGACTGAGTTAATTCAGGGATGTTGATGAAATATCGAACCTCTTATGAAGAGGCATTCTACCGGATAAATAAACCTGTGGGATTCCTGATAATTGATAATCATTTGTATTACGTTGAATTGTATTTCGAATATTTTTAGTTGCTGCCCTTAGCAATGCCTTGTAAACAGAAATCGGAAGTCGGATGCTGCCATTTGCTTCCATGCCCTGAGATTCCATTGAATTTTCATGAAAATTCCTCTTTCTTCCGCACCCTGGAACCAATCGATTATTTTAAAATGATGAAGGGTCTCATAAAAAAAATTATCTTCGCCAATTTTTTCAATCTCTCAGATAATATGGCATTCTAATAGTCAAAAGCAGGACTTACGACATGATGGAATTCTAAAAAATGATTATGTTCTAATTTATCGTCGAATGAAAATTAAATGGTTCTATAAAAACATTTACCTGGGTTCGACAACCGCGTGATTTAATTAATAATTAACACAGGTATTTTATAATATAATCGTAGATATACTTATATTATAATGAACATTTTGTTAAAAAGAATTGAAACAGAAATTACAAAATTAGACCTAGACTAGGAATATAAATAAAGAACACAAGAACATTCTTCCGTTTTTCTTAAAAGAAGATAAACATGCACAAGGGTGATTTTTGTTACGAGCCCTTCAATCATATCTGATGGCGAATTGGAAATTAGGTTTTTCTTACCGGTGAACGCATTGCAGAAAGGTCTCTTCATCTTCAGCGATTCGTCTGTTGAGAAGGCGTTTAACAATTGTTGCTCGATCTAACAGTTGATTTGATCAATTAATTATCGCTATAATTATGAACGTGGTTTGCTTGTTAAGATAATAATTTACCTTATCCTGCGGGTTCTCAGACTGTGTCAGGTTCACTAAGCATACGAATATGAAAATACAGCAAACGTGGTTGATTGCCTAGAGGTGATCGAAAAATGTTAAGTTGTAGGGAATATTGAAAAAAATTTTGAATATTTCTAATAAAATGAAAGTTGTCCTCGTCATTGGTTAAACTGTATAACGTTATATTCGTTAATGAACCGATTAAAACCCAGAACAAGATCTCAATAATTACTGAGGCTACGCGTAATTTCTAATAATCATATCGATTATATAACTATCGCACGTGAACCTTTCAAACATGTTAACTGTTGTAATCTGCTTATGACTTTAATCAGGTTTGTACTGTGGTTAATTAATGTCGAACGATACTAGCCGGTCGATCCTTCCTTCGAGCAATACGTTCGTCATCCATGCAAATAAAAGCTTTTTAACTTCGCGTATAACGTAATATGCCGACCAAGTGAACTGCAACAGTTCAATAATGTAATTAGAAGTAAATTACAAGTTTCATTATATTTTAATAATCGCTCCTAGGTTAATGCTCCTCGTTGCTTTTAATACCTTTTTCAAAGTTTTTCTATTGAAAATCGTAATAGGCAATATCGGATGTAATTACATTTTTGATCGAGAAGGGAAATTGGAAAATAGTGATACGACCTCTTCAGACGCTGTCAACTAGTAACTAGAAATTTATATTATAAGGCGTCAGGAAATTAACGTGCACGTAATTCATAATGGTCAAGACATAATAATGATTCATAACGCGTAAGAAAATATTGTTCAAGATATACATATACGAAAAGTTTTTTACGTACAGTGGATTTTATCAATGTAGGTGTATATAGCGATACAGTTAAAAATTATTCTTCGCAAGTCTATATTTTAACAAAAAAGTATTTTTTCCGAATTTGAAGATGCAGATGGCTAAATGACAAAAATATATTACAAGAATTACTGTTCGAAATTTTGAGTGGCCGTCCATTTATGGCACGGACAGGCCCATTCCCTTCTTTGGGAAATTCCGAATTACATGTCCTCCCCGAGCTGTAAATCTAATGACTCCGAGGTCACTTAAAAAACCCCGGGAAGGACCAACAAGAAGGACAGGATGGACAGACGAAACCCAACGGCTGGTAAGGAGAATCAGCAACGTAGGAGGAAAGTTCATCATCAGATATCGTACCGTGCGGGTAAAATACTTCACTCCCAACAAGATCTTACCACCGCCGTGTTCATAACATCACACGTTACTTTTATACAACATATGCAAATACAGTTCTAGATTAATCTAACACTCGATCTATTTAACTTCCTTCACCTTGAGCATTAAGTCATTCGAGGTACGCGATATCGACCGATCGGTTTGACCTGACCGGTTGCTCTTTAGTTGAGAATTCGCAACAGTTACCTTCATGTCGAATCTCTATAGCTTGAAGATCGGCAACACAAAGAATTATCCTTATAGGCGCACGAAGAAACACTGTCTCGGTTGAACTTTCTTCCTTTAGTTCGGCTACGTCCTTTGATAAAAGGATAAAAGGTTACTCGCGGAAAGAGTCAAGTCTGCGTATGAGGGATGAAGTCGCGCCTCAGCTCTTCAAATACCACCCCCTCCTTTAGTAGCATTCGAGGGCGTAAATACATGCGCCAGAGGAACGCATGACCGTTCATAATGGCCCATGGAACGGTACATTTAACATTCTTTACGCAGAATGTGGTTAGTCTTACGTATATTTCGCAGTCTGAATGGTGCAAGAAACACAGAAATTATGCATTTGTTCGTGTCTTATTCGTATCATGCACTTCGTTTGTTGTAACTACCGATGCGTTAAAGATTAAAGTTTGCTTACATAATACACAATATAATATACTCAAAAACTATATACACCCTAGTACACCAAAGTATTCAATTACTCAGCGTAGAAAATTTTTATCAAGCGTATTACGAGTTATTACGAGTTATACGAAAAATTTCGAAATTTCTACAAGTGCTCAAATACTTTCACAAGACACTGTATATACAATACATATATAATACACAATAGCTATGCTGTTAAACGTGCAATATGTTAAAACAGAAACTTCTTAAATATATCAAAACAATTCAAAAGTTATACTAATAATTTCATTCATATATTTTACAAAACATAATGAAGTTCTAAGGAGCAAGTAAAGAAACAGCAAATTTTTTCTATATAATTTTAATCTTAAGTAATATTTTTCCGGAAAGAGTATCATCAAATGTAAGTTCTCAGCCGTGGAAGGTTTTAAATGGTTCTGTACCCCCTGCGACGTTATCCCACTTATGTCCATCGAGAAAAGTAGCAAACTATATTTGATAAATATGCAAAAGCTGACAACAAAAGATCGAAACATAGTAGAACGATCAAGGCAAGAAGCAGCTTATGGAAGACTGTTCGACAAGAAGTTCCGTGTAAATCAAAGGAAAGCAGCCGGGGCTAAGTACTAACAACGTTCGCGCATCAGTACCCGCTGAGTTACATTAAAGTTGTCCAACCCTTGGCAACTGCCCCTTGTCCGCCTCCGTCCATTCAAATTTTTAACGTTCTTTTTTTTTCATTGTTTAGTCTGTTGTATATCGAATATAAATTAATACTGATTGTCAGGAGATGTATGGATTAAGAAAATAATATTTCGTTTTGTAAAATAGTATTCTTGGAATCAAAACACTTTTAAGAAATGAAATATGTGTCATAAAATATACGCGCTGTGCTAGTGAATTCTTAATTTTCTCTCTGATTTGAGTATATTTTATTATGACATGCAAAAGGATCTATAAATAAAATCTGATGTTAAATTTGTACAGTTTTTACGTTCTTAACACTTGGTCCTTTTTAAACTATCATGTATGTTAGCCTTATTGTCCTCTCTTTATCTTTTTTCAACATTTTAATAATGTGTCAAATATATGTTGATCATAATCGTCTTAATATTGTAAATCACGACGGGTTCGCAGCTTATGAATAAGAGATGCGTAAAGAACAATATTACTCTTGATATATGACTCTCTTCGTGTATAAAACGAGTGAATATTACTTATGCACGCGTTATATTCTCTTCGTTAAAAATGTCTATATGAAAATAAATCTATCAAGATTCAATAAAAATAAATAAATGTTAATAAAAAGGAATTATTAAAGTTATGTAAGATATTCATTATTAAAATACAATAAAATAAGTGAAATAATTTTCATACATATATCTGATATATGATATATATATATGATATATTATTTAAATAATGGGAATAATTAATTAAATATATGAATGATTTTTAATATAGATACAACGGTTAAAATATTATAAATACGCAATTCACAAATGCCTGGATAGCTCAGTCGGTAGAGCATCAGACTTTTAATCTGAGGGTCCAGGGTTCGAGTCCCTGTTCGGGCGTTAATAGCTTTTTGCAATTTTTTATTTTATCTATAATAATACCATATAGCGATACCAATAATACATAAAATATTTCATCAATTTGTTGAAACACTTCGAAAACAAAAGAATAAATATATATTGCAGTTTAATACAGCAATTGTTTCTGAAATTTTAATATGGGAATATGCAGTAACTTGCAGGGCAGAAATGAAACACCATATTATATAAAAATTTCCATTTTTATATCTCTTTAACTTTTCATTTTACATTAGATGACTGTACACAAATAATGTGTAAGATAATTATCATTTACAGAACACATAGAATAAAAATCATCACAAAAACAGAAAACTCGATACTATCCCAAGTGTTCTGTTTTTTGATAAATTACAATATAAATAGATAAAAGTTCAGTCTATAGAACACAATCTCTTTTAAGATTCACTTGTAAAGAGAGTAACGTAAAAATACATGAATGTAATAGAAATGCGAATCATGAATGGCAAGTATGATAATGCATTATCACTTTAGGAAAGAAAAAGTAACTAGGATCCTCCAAACCCTTTTGTCAAAATTTAAATTAAGTTTTAGTCAATAGTACTAATATCATGAAAAATATACCTAACATTTAAACTAGATTTCAAAACTGTTCTTTAACACTACCATCAGGCATTCCAAAGAACACTTTTTCTGCCATTTTTATAAAAAGTCCTGTTTCCACAACTCCAGGCATCATCGAGATATCTATGTTAATTTTATTCCAATTACTCAGATGTTGTGGGAAATGCCAATCGAGAATGAAATTACCATTGTCTGTTATAACTGGACCCTAAAAAAAGATAAATAATGTAATTCATGTAATATTCATAAACACAGAAAATAATTTATTAGGATATTTACAGCTTTAGCCAAAGCCATTCTAACTTTTACAAATCCTCCATAATTATCTTCTATTCTTTTTTGAATGACAGTGTATGCCATTGGAACTACTTCAATAGGAATACCTTTCTTATAGTTTTCACCAAGTTTTTGAGAATTTTTCCTAAAATCATTAAGTATCATAAGTAAAATACACATACATTAAACATATTTTGTCTGCAAAAATACAACACTTACGTATAATCAGCTATTATAATAAATTGACTAGCACAGGATGCAACGATCTTTTCTTGAAGTAAACAACCTCCTCCACCTTTAATGATATTCATATCAGAGTCAACTTCATCTGCTCCATCAATTGCACAATCCAACTGTTAATATTCAAGCAACAATATAAAAAATATTTTTGTAAATAATATAGATAAAAAATTGTTCATTACTTGAGGATAACTCTCCAAATCACCTAGGCGAAGGTGGTTATTCAATATTAGCTGACGAGCTTGGAAAGAAGTTGGAACACAAACAACATTAAGATTTTCTTCCTTTACACGTTCAACTGAAAAATACAGTTTTCTCTATCATTCGCATATATATTCAAGATCACAATATTTAATTATTTAGCATAATAAAATTTCCTGTCAGTAAATTAAAATATTCTTGTTACAATTACATTTGGATCAAGTACAATCTTATCTCCTGATGGGGTCAAAGGTGCACTATGACGATTTTATAACAAAATTAACTACATGTAGACTGTAGCAATAGTACAGGAAATTTGGTTATGAACGATTATAATTAAGTAAAAATGTTCTTACCAATCCTGTGAACAGCATATATTATAGTAGATCCACTACCAATTCCAATAACGCTATTATTCTACAAAATAATTGTGCGCAAAATTCAAACGATGAAATACCAGTATGTTATTTAAATTAGTATTTATTTATTTATTTAATTCAATTTATTTAAAATAGAAATTACCTTCACATATTCATCAACTGCTTTGTAAGCCGCAACTTTCTTAGCACTCTCCAATGGTCCCATTTTTGGTAAAATTCTTGAAAAGCTAGAAATGTTTGCTAACGAGCAAAACTGTAAACCTTCGTTAAGTACTATGCGTGCATACTGTGTGTTACTAAATAAATTTTGCATTTCAAAATGGTTCTGCACTACCGTTACAACCGTTAGGTCAGCGAATCACAAAAGTGCACTTGTACGCAGGTCCGGCACAAAATTCAAATTATTCCGTTCCAACAATCGAGAATGTAAAAATTATAATTTTTCGTTATATAGAATAAACATAAACGATGCAATTTAATCGAATTTCCATTATATTTAGCATCAGAGGCGAATAACACAAAATACAACCAAACACAATTTACATTTCAATAATTATTATGTATAAGATTTCACTTTAATTCTCTATTATTACTTTAATAGTAATATTCATCAACACATTTCACTTCAACATGTCACGCACAATATTTCTGTTTTATCATCGTAATTTCTTTCGTTCGTGCTCTCGTTCTTTCTCTCTTTTCTTTCTCACTTTCGTTCATTACGTCCGTACATTTTTATGTGTATCGGTCGATTTCTTTATCTTTTTTTAAAAATCAAGTAAAAATCCGTGAACAATCTCTCGCACTGTAATTTTATTATGTATGTATTCGAGCAGGCTTAGGAAAAGATCGTTTAGCAAAAATTCAAGTACGTCGATACACGATGCCTTTAGTAGCAACTTTGTCGAAAATAAGAAAATCAAAGGCTCTAGATTTCCCCGACAAAATAGCTGCTGCTTGACTGCATGTACCGACGAGCAAGGCCGAATTAAGGTAATCTTGTGAAATGCACAACGACTGTGTGATACCTAATACTATACCGATCGCAAAGAGATCAGCCTTGCATGATACAACTAGGGCATCTACCACCATTTTGTCCTTCCAAGATTTACACACGAAAGTCTGTTTCTTTTTTCGCAACGAAGAGTGAACATTATTTCGAAGCTTACATACATAAAGCCGCTGAATGCTTATTATGATTTATTTTTTAATTTCTTTAGCTCAGGCAGTGGATCACGGTTAATGCGGCCGTGCCAATAAGTTCATAACTCCAGTAAGTTTGCAATAATACTAATTGCAACGCAGGTCAGTGTCTGTGTGTTCGAAAATGTACTTTCTATTTCTTTCTTTCTTCTTTTATTTCGCTTCAGCCTGGCTGGGTGTCTATTTCTAAAACGATAAAATCGGCGTCTATTTTTTCTTCAACCGAGAAATTCGTAAAGTGGAAATTACATTCAAGGAAATAAAAAAAGAAAAGTAAAGAAAGGAAGAAAAAATCAAAACGTTTTTCTCCTTCTGTTCTTCATGTACAGGCACACACATACACGCGTATGTATACATACAGCTTTTTCTCTCGTTCATTCTTATACTGTTTCTGTTTGCCCGACGAACTAGAAAGGACTTTGTGTGGGAGGCTTCATGACATCAACTTTCTGTTTTGATTCTACCCTCCTATCCCGTACACCACCCTTGATCACGTAAAACAAAATAATGCAGAAAGAAAAATCGTTTAGATCTTTAGATGGGCCACAGAAGCCGCTACATTGTGTTTTAACCCACTTTTCTTTCTAGTGTTACATACATATATATGCGCTTTGCTAACTCCTACAAATTTTTTTCTATCGTGCTCTCCTCCGTACACCACTCGCTTCTTCCTTTGGCTAGGATTACGATCAAAACTCGTCAGAGTTTCACGAAAAATATGTACCGATTAATCTTACGATATCGTAATATGCCTCGAAGAAAATAATGCGCTCAAATTTCTTTTACTTATCTTTGGATCAAGACGGGAGTCTTGAATACGACATGATTCTTTTTTTCTTTTTTAATCAAATTAGTGATGAATTAAAGATTTTACTCGCACTTACTGATGACGTTAGTCGCATTTGCGTATAGCAGATGAATTGTACGATAATATTGTAACTAGTATTTCAAAGTTACCTTGTAACTAGTTCTGATTTGACTTTATTCAATATTAAAGACATATATATATCTTTTTTCCTTTCTACTCATATCGTATTCTTTTCGCTGACTGATAGTTACTGCGACATTTTTTCAAGGGAACGAAAACTCTAACGTGAGGAAGGCAACGTTGCGACAGTTCTTGATCGTGCATATCCGTATTATATCACAGTACAAAAATACTGTGAAAAATATAGCATAATAAATATTTTTAATAAAAAAGAAAAGAAAGTTCCTTTCTCACGTTTATCATAATTTCTTTTTTTTTGTAATTTTTTTCTTTTTTTTATCAGATAGCTTCTTAGCGATAAAGTACAGTTTTCTGAGTGATTTTTAATTGATTCGCGCGATGTTAATAATACAGCATTATTAATCTCAACGACACATCCCCTTCATTAAAATTATCATATTAATAATATATATATATATACACACAGTCAGACTCCTCCTGCGTTATTGGGCCATTATCTACATAGAAGCCCTATTATTATTAGTCGCTAATAATCGATTATAATGATAAGAAACGGTATCGTAATGAGAGCGTAATACGATAAATTATCGAGATTTTTAATTAAATTTAAAACTTTTATTTTTCTTCGCTACGATAAGTTGCGTATGTTCGCGTTCCCAATCACTTTTGTCCCCAGCTTACAGCAATTTCCTCTCTATTTTTAGTCGTTTACATAACTTTTTCTTCGATACGTATGCACACGCACGATTGATTACAATTAAAACAATACAGATCTACGCACAAACGCAACTAGTCGCTGTTGTACATGTGCGTAAGTGTATACACACATTTACGTAAATGTATGTTTGTGTGTATACACACATGTATATATATATTTATATATAAGCATGTATAATATATATTATTTATATGCATACAGTAGGCAATGATACGTAAAATATAGATAAATATAAATCGAAATTTCAATTCGTTAGAAGGAGAATCTCTTCGCCGAATAGAAAAGGGGAAAATGTCGTACGCGTTTCACAGTTTTTCCACCATATTTCTTTTTTTTTTCTTTTTTGTTTCTTTTTCTCATTTTTGAATTTCAATTCCATCATTCATTTCTGATTTTCATGAAATTCATTGTAGACATTGGCTACGGACAAAAGACCTGTTCTAGCGAAGTCTTCTCATCCCCTTTCTTTCTTTTCTTTTTTGTTAATTCGTCGGGCGTAATGGTTTCGATTAAAATTCGAAAATTCACAGAAAATTTCTCTTTCCTGACACTCGAGATAACATACGGATGAAGGACGTGATAAAAACAAACGTTTAATCCACCCAAGAATATTTTTTTTCTGTTCGTTACTCCATTCACAAGAATAATTTTTTAATCATGTTATTTTGTTTTTTCTCCTACAAAGGATATCCAGGAGAATCGTCGATATCTTTACAAAGCATCGAAACTTTCTTTCAAAGACGCCCAATCTCAAAACTTTCTACTACATAGACCGAGATCCTTGAGTTACCTAAGTTTTTTTTTACGTTTTTTCTATATATGTATGAATGAAGAAAAGGAAAAGTACTTAATTACATAGGTGTTAATCACATTAAAAAAAAAAAAAAGAAAAAAAAAAATAGAAAGAACGTGAGAATTACGACGATACTCCGAGGCACCTTTTCGTCCTTATGAATAAATGTATATTATATATATATAAATATATAAATATATATATATATATATATATTTATATTTATATATAATGTAAAAAGCTGTTGGAAAAGGCGTTACACTGTCCTTCGAAATCTTTTTTCTGATAAGGAAATATATAGAAATTATTTTTCCTGCTACATCGTATAGTACATAATGACAATAAATGTAATAAAATAATATTAATAGTAAAATAGAAGTGTAAAAATCCAAAAATTTTATAATCCTGAAGTGACGTGGAAACAAGGGGAACATAAGTTCGCAAGTATCAAGAATAGAAGAAAAAAAAACACCCAGTTGAAATTTTCGACTTTATACGAAGTTATTTTAGTACATAGCAAATCATGTTATTTATTTCTTCCTTTCCTTCCTTTTAATTAATGTAATTGGTTTTTGTATTAAACGTGCTTGTTGGAGTCTTGCTTCGTTCTGAGATTATACGCTTATGAATTCGTGTAAAATTTGAAAAATAACTAGCTTATCAGTCATCGAAATGTGCACATTAATATATGCGAAGTTCATTATTTCTCTCTTAATATCTGCATCTTATAGTTTTTTTTCTTTTCTTTTTTTGGGGGGATATGCACATATTTATTTAGTTTAGATAAGTATACAGCATTACTTTTGTATGAAGTATATCACGTGTAAAGGATTCTTTTGATTAATCACGCATTCCACAAAAGGCTGAATTTTTTCCCTTTCAGGTATTTCGCGTTAAGGCAATTAGTACACTTTTCATCTTCTTTCTTTACATTGTTGCTTCACTATTTTATATATCTTGTTTCCAATTCACACATCACAGTGGAATACGAGAAATTATTAGAAGTGTCCGAAAAATAGGTGCATAAAGCAAATAGTGCATTTAAAAGAAGATATTAAATTACTATCGACACTGAAAGATCCAGGAAAATAAAAAAGAACGAAATGTATGATTTTTTCAACACCTTTGGTTATTTTGTAACGTTATAAGTAATCCGATTTCGAATTTACCACTGAGAATGCCAGAACACGCGAGAGCATAAGACAAAAAAGAAATGAAATCACGCGCTACATATTTTGTATAACTTTTTACAAGTTTATATGTATATATGTATATGTATAATTTTACTTCATTTTCATCCACATCTTGCAGATACACCCACAAATCAATTAACATAGAATCTGAATGTAATACAAGGGGAAATTAATTACAATATGCAATATACATAAAGTGATTAACAGTCTAGGCAAAAAACAAAGAAAATTGAGTAGGAGTTAAAGACAATTGAAAAATAATTATTGCTCGTTCCTACGAGCGCCTTCAAATTCTACTCTCAGTAGAACCTTCACAAGTTTTGAATGCATTTGCGTGCGTCATACGCACGTACTCATTTCCGACGCTTTCTGCATAAAATAAACATTAATTATATCGTAAGCTTCAATTCAACTAATTTCAATGAAATGGAACACAGAAATTCCCAGTTTTACTTTGACATATCGCGTATAATTTTTACATATATCAAATCAGTAAAGCCTTTGTTATTGAGGAAAAAAAACGAACACACATACAAATATTATTTCATTTCACATTGTAAAATGGAGCGATTATAGATTCATAAATGAATGATTAAAAAAAAAAAAGAAAGGGGACCACGTGATATTTTTAAAACGTAGTACTAGCGCAATATACGCAAAAATTCAAAACAACAACGAAAATAAACTTTCCAACAAATACTTTAAATAAATACGATTAATTTTGAAAGAGAAAATGATTCAGATTTCTGTTTGTTTGGCATATAAGACCCAACTTAATCCCTCCATTTTAAAGTACTAATTCCTGAGTAATATATAACATTAAAGGATGGCCCGCCAACTTATTATTTAGAACCACTGGTTCTGGATTATCTTTCTGAAATGATTCAAACCTCGTATGACTATTTAAAACTTATGTTCATCTAACAAAACGTTAATGCACATGCGCTTTGATGATTTCATAAAGCATGTAGATTAAAAATCGTTAATTGCTCGCTTTAAAATATTTGTCCGATGATTAAGATTTCTCAAATACAAACGGACCAACCCAAGCAGATTTATAAATTTTTTCCCATAAAACATATTTGTATTTCAATGATACACATAACATTAACCTAATTTTAAAAAATATATATATCAAACATACGATGACCAAAAAAATTTAACCAGTTTAAATTAAGCACAACTAAACTGGTGCGTATGACGGGCAGTGCGTCTTGTGAATTGTTAGAGTTTCTACATTTCCAAGATTTTATGTGTTAAATAAAACTGAGTATTTTATCAATCTAACTGTTCTAACAAACCCATACAGCCACCAAACATGAAACGCTAAAAGATATAATTATATTGTTATTATTTTTACCTGCCCGTCTCTATCCTCGATCAAGTTATTGTAAATGGATATAATAATATCGATGTAGAACGTGGCAAGACTCGCTGAGGAGTGTGTACGAGGAGTGTATATGACTGCAAGAAGTGAGTTATTTACATTATTTGCATGTGTCGGCGAATCAGCCCTTGCCCTTGTTCCATGTCACGTAACGACAAAAGATGGCGAGATTAGAGTTTTGAAAAGTGATAAGATAGGGAGGGTGAGGAGGAGGGCATTTGAATAATTATTAATATATAATATTATAATAATAACAATAATGATGAGGTGTTCTAAACAGTGCTAGGACTAGTGCTAGAGGGTCCTGTGAGGAATCAGGGTGGGTGGGTACGGGGTAAGGAAGGGTTAGTGTGGGGGCGGAGGTTCCGTAGATTGGTTTCTGCCATCTACAGCCCTAACTGGCTTCCTACGTGAAGGACCTGTTACGCCAACTGGACCGACCCCACCTCTAAGGTACGCTGGTGCTGGGGTTACTATCGGTTCTCTGATAGTTCTACTATATGGTAGCGACAGTGATTCCTGCAATACCTGTATAACGAAATTACAAATACTAAATTATTTTTGTCACGATTCTTTAACATAAAGTTTAAATTTTCGAAATTGCGAACTTAAATCCTCACATATACTTACCAATGACTCAGGCAATACACTGTGCATCAGTGTTTGAACCATAGGTGAATTTTGTATCGCGAGGTTATTAGAATTTGGTGGCAATCCTTGATTCTGAAGACCTGTCCCCATACTCCCAGCAGTAGTAGTTTGAACAGTATGTGATTGTTGCATAGACGTTTGCGTTACATGTTTACTCATTGTTTGATCCCTTTTCGCTTCTTGAGTTACATTTAATTTCTTTGTAGAAACTGAGGAAGAGTTAGCATTTGGTGTATCAGGACTGCTTGTAGCAGTAGTTGCACTTGATACTGGTGTTTGCGCTACAGATTGTTCCTGTGTTAACTCCGGCAATGTTTGAGAAAGCGTTCCAAGAATAAGTTCGCACGTAAAAAGACTTCTATTTGCACTTTCACGTTCAATATTTTGCAACTGTGAGTCAGAGAGAGAACTGGTAATACATCTATAAACGGAAAAGAGCATACATGTAATATTAATTAAAATAAATATAGCAATTAAGAACATCTATGTATAAACACAAGGTTACTGGTCCTTTGGGAACTAAAAAAAGGCATATGCCCGTTTCATGGAATCATCTTAAAATATAACTTTTGGCATCCTACGCACTGATCATGACATGCAGTTTTGCATATTTCAGACAAAAGACTGCATGCATGCAGGTGTATGTCGAAAATATATTTATAAAAATACTCAAATATTAGCGCATAAAAATTAATATTTTGACCATATTTTAGATACTTTTAGATGCGTATATTCCAATATTTACACATAACACATACTTTGGCAATAAAAACATATAGTTCTGTGAACTAGTAGATGATACGCCGGACGGGTTCGCCACATTAGTTGTATTATTGTTACTAGTCGTACTATTTGCTACCACGCTAGTCATAGTAGTAGAATGACCACTTCCACTAATAATTCCTCCACAACTTGCAGAGCCAAGGACCTGAGTTTGTCTCCTAGGTAATCGCTCCAATTGCTGTCTAGCAGCCTGAAAAGATGTTTCTATTGTATCATGTATTTTCAATTCGATAACTTTTATATTCGTATTTTAGGAATTCAGCTCTTGATTAATTTATTTTTATTACAACTTAATCTTTTTACTAAAATCTTTTTTATTGCTAAATCATACATACTCTAACTTGTTGTCGTTCCAACTGTAGCTGCATTTGCAATTGTTGTAATTGCGATGGTGCTGACGAACTTTGACCAGTTCCTCCACCACTTCTACGAACACCGGATAATTGAGAAAGTAATTCTGTAATTGGATCTATACCTTCTCGACTACTCGGACTCAATCCTCCGGACGAACTGAAATGCATATTGGACCTGAAGGTCCAATGACACGCCAATGAACATTATCTAAGATGAGATGATGATAAACTGAAGCTGAATCCGGTTTAGCGTTCTTTTTAAGCATTTCAAAAAGAGAACGCATCTTTTATCTTACAATATACTATCATGATTATTGAACTATGTTTCACTAAAAAGATGATGGTAATGACTGATAAATTATAATGTTAATGTTATAGAACAAGCAAAAAATGATACTTAACAAAATACATGCAGTCAAACATCACAGAATTTGTACACTACTGTAATTCATAATCAGTGTCGATAGAATTTTTTAAAAATAGATTAATAAACTAGCACTGAAACACATTTGATATTTATTTTTAGTGGGAGATAATTGTTTCCACGTTTTCTTAAATATAATACTTACAATATTTATAACAAATATTATAACACTTTTTCATAATTATTTAATATAGCGCGTATATCAAATATACATACCTGCGAGGCCGCGGTCCACCAACAACTCTAGATGAATGTGTTATCCGTCTACCAGTATATCTACTTGAAGCTGGTTCATCTAGAAAAGAGATCAAGTCTCTTGGTCCACTACGATGCTCCAAACTTAAATGACCACCAAAATCATCAGTCACGTTATTAGGATCTCCCCCTGGGACAGATGCACATACTGGGCAAACCTATAATAAAATTAGAAACTTAGAAATCTCTCTCTAATAAAAAAGGTAATGTATGATAAACATTTATATATATTATAGTATACATACAACTTCAAAAGAAGTATCTGAGTGATCTGCAGCAACATGTTCTTGCAGTGTAGCTTCAGTGAAACCCATTCTTGTACAGTAAGGACAAGTTAAAGATTGTGGCTGTTCTACACTTACTGCCTCTCCACCATAATATAATTCTACAAGATAATAAATTAAAATTAGTTTGTATGATTGAGTTATACTTAAAAGACAATTATTATATACACGGAATTTAATAATTAACTTACCAAACTCAGATCTAGTAAGTATGCACTGCATAGGATGATCACTGTGGTGACGCGTAGTACTGGCACCTCCTTCGTAACAGTTGGCACACAAATCATAATCGTAGCATATGAGGCACTTATATCTGCGACCCCGAAAGTTCCCCTTTAAGCAGGCGTCACAACTTACCCCTAAAATAAATAATTACTATATATTTGTATATATAGGGATTAGCATTTTATATTAGCATTTTTATTAGATTTACTATTAGTATTAGATACATAGGATATAAATAAAGGATATTACATGTATGTAAGTAAAGTACATTTACATAAAGAACTTTAATAAAAAGTACTATTGTCTCTACAAAAGATATTTATATATCTTTCATACCTACATATACACACAATAACCTTGAACTAGATCTATTACAGATACATTATTTAAGTCTGTTTCAAATGTATATAGTTTTTGACATAAAAAATTCAGCTGTATATTCTTATTAAAACAGACAACTACAACTTAATAATATATTGAATGCAACAATAAAGTAACTTCACCATAAATGTAAATAAGTAAAATAAGAAAATAATATTGAGACAATGAGCATTATACAGAGACACTACACATGTAATTTTCTTATAATTAAATGCATATAAAAATTTAGTTCCTTGTTTAATAAAACAATCTTTATAGCTATAATAACAGATACACAATGAGTTTTTAATTTCATGTGTTTTCCTAGTTACCTCTTAATTTTTACAAGTTATATACATATATGCATGTACATATTTTAAAAAGTACAATAAGCTAAGTATGATGTCACTTTTATTGTAATAGTATCATAAAAGTTAAGACCTACGTATATGTTTATTAATAGTCAGCAATAACATTTTTTAACTTCAATACAATATTTCTAATTTCAATTATGTAACATGAGTAGATGTTAAATAAATAAGAAAGAATATATGTACTAACTTTATTTATACAAACAATAACTACTCTTTACTCTGCTAATCTCATTATAACACATTAACTTAAAAATCCAATATAATTGCATTTCTGTGATGTTAATATTATACCATTAGAATGTAATAAACAACGCATTATTTAGAAAATACAAACTTGAAAGTTGAAAAAAGTGAGGAAACAGGCTAATTCAAAGATATCGGATAAGAAAAATATGTTTCAATATGTTTTAGAGATTTAACATTGTAAGAAAGAGAAAGGGATTGTACAAGAAAAGCAATATCAAAGAAACCATTTGGCAGAGCTCATCTTGACAATGGGTCAATAAATTTCCCCGTGAATTTTATTCATTTTATATAACTAAAATAAGAAAAAATGATGACATGGCAAAAAAGTTGAGCACAATCATCAAAGAGCATTATAAACCCAAAGAAATTGGAGTAAATTTTTTATAAGTGCTGCCATCTGGCCTCTGACATTAGACCCTTTGGTACAGAGCTTACAAGAAATGTCTTAGGAAAAATCTCATACATTCTCGATTTCGTAACCTCGACGATGAGTCTACACAAACTTTTTATGCATATCCCCGAATACCCCATGATTAAAAAATTTTGTCATCAATATAAAACAAATTTAGCATGTGAAGTAAAGGCTGACTTGCTAGTCAGAAACAGCGCACACGTACGTACCGTCATGTCGATTCATTTTCCGTTTAAAATCTCATATACGCCGATAGCGCGAAGTCTCGCGATCGAACGGTTTACGAAATACGATTGCTGCTCGCCACTGCGTTAACTCTTCACGTCCCTCAATGCAGCAGATACAATGAGGAAAACATTAATCGTCAAACAAAAAATTTTTCGTTAGAATTTCCAGCGTAAAACCTAACCCAACTAGGCTACCGTGACGTCACACTAGACCTACGCTCCCGGAGAACGTTGCGGGCAGGGTCTCCGTCATTGCGGCGTTGCCACATTTCCAATAAACATACGTGGGAAATTCAAATATCACAAATCTGATCACTTCATTTTGTACAAACTAAATCGATTTCATTTAATTATTCGCGCAAGAAACATTCTGGAAAACATGACATACTATTGACAAGGTATATATACAATAAAAAATTTGATTAAACATTTCAGGGTTTTTTCATTAGCAATAGAATGTTATTGATGTCAAGTAGATCATATATAAATGATCTATATGACGCTATATTGAATTATTAGTTGTTTTAATTCATTAAATACTAATCATTATGTAGAAATTAAGGATTCATATGCATATTCTATTTAAAGTCATTCGAAATAATTCCATCGAAACAATATCAACTACTCAGTTGACAATCTGTCTTTATAGTTTGTGCCGAAAATCTGGCAATCTAGCACTCCTTTTACGAACTTTTCCGAAAGATTTTCGTATGACTTCGTACTCTTCCGTATATAATCGCGACTCCCGAAACATATTTCACGAAGAAGTTGTTTCTTTTATTGAACAATGGAGGCAATAATCGGACGGGTTTTAATATATGGTGGCAAAGGTGCTTTAGGTTCTACTTGTGTTTCAAAATTCAAGTCGAAAAAGTGGGTGAGTAATAATAGTAACAATAAATATTAACAATATATAATAAAAATATAGATGTTGATTTTGTTATCAATGGGACTGACTTATTTTCCCACAGAAGTTACAACTTTTTATTGTTGTTTTCAAGAGTAATACATTTGTAAATGTTATTAATTAGTTTCATTAAAAAAAAAAACAAATCATCGGTCAATTATACATCGATAACTTATTCGATCTAGACATTAATTAAAAATTAATTCTAAACAACTGTTCGGCAGAAATTTCTGAACAATGAAATCATTTGTATTTAAAAATAATTAATTAAAAAAGTAATACTTGAGAATTATTTCATGTACATCCTTCTAGAAATTTAATACAAAATTTATAGAATGTTTTTTTTATACATAATGAATTTCATAGAATTTGTGACCAGTGTACATATTCAAACGTAATTACGAAGTAATTCTTCGCACAGTTTTGAATGCTACGAAGTATAGTATTTTATTTATGTATCTATAACGATTATTATCTACGTGTATATATGCGTATAAATATATTTTTATAGCCTTTTTTAATATATAAATATATTTTTAAGGGTAATTAAATATGAATCATTTACTAATTTTAGTTTAAATTTAGTTTCAGTTTTAGTTTTAGTATTCTATAAGCTAAAACAACCAAATTCTTTCTACGAGGCCGTTAGATCGAAAAATAAAATAAAATAAATAACATGAATCATTTACATTACTAAATGCAAACATATAAAATAAATTTTATATAAATTTAATAAGGAACTTTCCCTATAAAGATATGATTTCAACAAAAAGGATATAGATTTACAGATATAATTCTATTTAGCAATCTCAAGTATAGAGGAAAAATACATCAAGGCCATAGTTAATGAATCAGAACCTTTCACATAATACATATACCTCTATAATATGTTTGTTAAATAAGTTTAAGAAACTTGTAACTATATCAATTTTATGATATTAAAATATTTGTTATTCTACACATTACATATATAGTTTATAGGCAAAGTACTAAACAGATTATTATATTTAAAAAAAATAATATATTTTTATAAAACTACATTAATTTCATAATCATAGTGGGTTGGCTGTATTGATATGAAGGCAAATGACCAAGCTGATGCAAATGTGATTGTAAAACCAAACAGCAATTGGCAAGAGCAGGTAATTTTTTAAGTTGTTATATTCAACTAAATAAGAATATGTGTATATATATATATATATATATATATCTTTTTATAAAATTAATCATTTTTATCTGTTTATTAGGAAGTTGATATTATGCAACAAATTGGAAATATTTTAAATGGGAATAAACTAGATGCAATTATTTGTGTGGCTGGTGGATGGGCCGGTGGAAATGCAGCCAATAAAGATTTTATTAAAAACAGTGAACTTATGTGGAAGCAGAGTGTGTGCAGTTCAAGTATTGCTGCTAGTATTGCTGCCCATCACTTGAAAGAAGGAGGATTTTTATCATTAACTGGTGCTAAAGCAGCTTTAGCAGAAACACCAGGAATGATTGGATATGGCATGGCTAAAGCTGCTGTTCATCAACTTACTAAATCTTTAGCTGCTAAAGATAGCGGTCTTCCAAAGAATTCTTTGGTTGCTTCTATCTTGCCTGTTACTTTAGATACACCTATGAATAGAAAATGGATGCCAAATGCTGATACAACTAAATGGACTCCACTTGAATTTGTTGCAGAGTAAATAAAATCTTTCTTCTTTCCTTATTTCATGTTTTTATATTTGATTTCTTACTAGTAACATTTTATTTTATAGCCTCTTCTGGAAATGGTCACAAAATCAAGAACGTCCAGCTAATGGAAGTCTCCTACAATTGATTACCAATGACAATAAAACAGAATTAATTACAGCTTAAGAGAAAAAGAGTTATATTTTGAATCGAAAGCATTTATGATGCTCCCATGACAATATATATACATATGTATACCCGTTATAAATACTTGATATCGTTGTCCCACATTGTCCCACGGTGTCCAACGATGTCCAACGGTGTCCCACGGTGTCCCACGTTGTAGTCCAGTCTAGATCATACAAAATTCTTTTCTCGGCCTTTGAAGATCCACACTGAACCAACAGTGTCCCACGTTGTAGTCCAGTCTAGATCATCCAAAATTCTTTTCGCGGCTTTTGGAGATCCACACTGAACCAATAATCGTTGTGTACCCAATCAGTTAATGTTGTTCCATTTTAATGCATTTGAAAAAGGAATATGAAGATATATTTGTATATATGTAAAAATATTTTTCTCTGTACCTTTAAACACGAGAGCTATAGGTTCATATAGCAACATAAATTCATTCCATTTAAATATTACAACAATAAAATTATGTAATTAAGTGAAATTATTTGCAAACATATTGTAACATATTTTATAACGTTTCTAATATTTATTTTTATATAAATGTTATATATTTTATATTCTGAAATATTATAATTGTGTTATCCTTTAGCAGTTTATCTCTTAAACTAAAAGTAAATATGAAAGTATAAACAAAAGTACTGTTTGTTAATAATCTCTGATATTATAAATTGGAAAAAATAAAATACAATCTACAGCATAATTGTAGTTTTTATTAGAATGTTATGTGTACTCTGCATAATAGAGCTTCTATTGTTCAAGATTGTAACATATATGCCCAATAAATTATATATGCAAAAAGTTAGAACAATAATTTTGTAAAATGCTTTATTAAGTGTTATCGATTTCATTTAAATATAATTGACATTTATATAATTTAATTTGTTAATTCTCTTTATAAGAGTAACTATATATTTTGAAAAATGTTACTTCAATCGCCCGGATAGCTCAGTCGGTAGAGCATCAGACTTTTAATCTGAGGGTCCAGGGTTCGAGTCCCTGTTCGGGCGAATATTTTTTTCTATTTGGAAACAATTCGATATCTAATTTTGCATGTACTAATGAGTATTGGAAAATTCTAAATATTCCATGGAAGATATAATAAAACTTCATTTATCCGTCATGGTCAGAGGACAAAACATATCAGATATTAGCACTCTATTACTTCATCCTTCTTACGTTTTTAATCATTCATATAGTCGGAATTAATTTTTATATAACTGAATTTTACTGAACTGAAATTTGTAAATACTAGGGCAAAAACTTTTATTCCTATAAGCGATGCGTCACGCGGCCTAGAATTGAATTATAAGAGTTTAGAAACATATTCGGTATTAAAATCGGAAATTGGACATTGTGATGACATCAGTTCGGATAAACGGAGTTCAGGTAAATGGGGTTCTACTGGATAAAATCACAATTTAGTATATTATAAATCATTTTATTTAATATGCACAATAAGAAGTTTATATCTATTGTAAACCTGAACAGAAATTGACATAATGGACATTTTTTAAAGGATAATTTAATATTAACTTAACAGAAATACTTATGTATACTACTATAAGTAATATTTTTTATTTTGATGGTGTGAACAACTCATTCAGCATTTGTATTTCAGCTGAAACAGAAAAATGGAAATTACAAATCAATATTATATCATTAAAAGAACCTACAGGTTATCCATAGTCAAATTTATCATTTTTTACCTTCAACCAGCTTCTTTTTCTCTGCTGCTAATTTTGCATCTTTAAGGGGTTTTTCCTTAAGTTCTTGTTCACGGCGAGCATTTTCTCTTTTACTGAGTCTTCTTTGATGGTAAGCACCGTAAACTATCCCAGTTAACAGAAGAGTCCATCGGGAAAACTACACAAAATCCAATAATAATGTTTTACAAAGTATTTTTAAATTTATGTTTAAATGCATGTATATAAATATATATACTATTAATGCTTTAAAAAGAGAAAGAGATATCTAATTTATATTATTATTTAATTCATGCAAAATATATTACTTGACTAACGCTTATTATACCTATTAAGAAGGTTAGAAAATAAAATACAAATTAAGTACTAATTTATCTTTAAATATCATTCTAATGTAAAATAAGTGATATATATAACTCTTTCTATATTTCTTTAAAACTTAAAAAAAAAAAAGAAAGCATTACTTGAAGTTGCACAAAAATTATATAATATAATCAATTTTAAAACATTGTTCCGAAGCATATTCATTTTTATAACAATAAAAAATCTTAATAAGGCATTTGTTAAATAAACAGCAATTAGCAACACAATAGTTGAATGCAGATTGTTTCAAAAAATTCATCGTAGCAAATTGTACTCACTTTAATTAAAGGGGACACCTGCAATGGTCGGGGTGCTACTTCGGCAGACGACATTTTGTCACTGGCTTGCTAATGCTATGAAACTCTAGATAACATCACTATTTGAGCGGACGTTTAAAACATTCCTGTATATTTTTGAATATGAACATGAGAGTTACCATTATTCTGAAGAATAATATATTACAAATATAATATAGATTTGAGAAAGCTTTGTTATGATACTCTCTACATATTATTTTATCTTTCACATGGATTAGAAATTAAAGGATACAAATGTAGCAATTTGATGAAGATTAAATTAGAATATACTTATCATCGCGAATTTGATCATAATGAAGTTTAGCCTTAAATCAATCATTACATTATATTATACTTTATATATTTATTAATAGTCTTAAATTTTATTTTATTTTGCTATGTACTATAATTTGTTATTTCATCGTTTTTAATTTTATATGTATTATAATTTCTCACGTTCTTTGTTTTTCTTCGTTTCTTTTTTAAACAATTCACAGGAATAACTGATAATCTTTATAGCAGCAAATAAACAAAATAATTCATGGAACAAAAAAATGACAACTTATGTTTGAATTGATAAACTAGCATTGAAAAGAACGCGCTCTGATGTTTCTTATCGTTATAAAGACCTATAGAAACATGGTAGAAACTAAAAATTGTAATTTAAATTCATCTCGTATTTGATTGGTTGAAACACCTTTTTTCACTCGTCTTCTATTGGCCGACCATTTTGCCTTCTTGTGGTCGATAAGAAACGTAACTGTATGACTGCAATTTCATCGAAATACACCTGCCGACAGCTTCTTGACTAGTGTCGATAACGCAGATCGTTACACTTTAATATGTTTCTCTCTATAGTATTTGTATATATAGGTTTCAAGCACGGTGGTTTTAAACTGTTTGTGGAAGGGATCGTTTAACCGTTTCGCCTTCTCGGATATTCCTTGGCAGTAAGCAAAATGGCGCCGCTATGGATGGTGATGTCGTTAGCGGTTTCTTTACTTTTAACACCTTTTCTTATGTTTTTGCTTGCCATAATCTTTTTGGCATCTATCGGAAAGTCACTCGGCGTTAGAAGATTATATATAAAATTGCTGCTAACACTATTTGAGGTAAGAAAATGAGTGAATTCAATTTACAATACTTCTTCGGTTAGGGACACATCATGAGGCTATAAATTGAAAACATGATAAACATTTTATGATTTCTTTTTCTCTTTTTTTTTATAGAAAAGGTACGAAAGATTACATGATCTTTTGATATCAAATTCACAATGAAATTTCTAGAACGAAATACGTATTAAACGTAACAATATTATTTTGTAAATATGAAAAATTGCAATTAACTTTGAGGTAGACATTTTGAATTTTATTCATTCATATATACCCGATTTAGTTTGAATGTTAAAATTTGCACTAATTTACAGATAAAATATGTAAAGGTTTATGTATCGTTCCAAAGTGATGGTCAATGAAATATGTGACTACTATTAAACCAAGTGTGTTTCATGTATTGTTTACCTAACAATCAACAAGTAGCAGCAATTCAATATTTAATTTCATTTTTTAGTTTTTCCCTAATTTATTTTCGATACAATGAAAACTCTGATTTCATAAGATACATAAAATTTGGTAGTTAGAATTGTATTCCGAGTTACCACGTTTTTCTGACAGTTAAAGTAAACGTAAGTTACGCGAAGTAATTATACTTAATTATAAAAACTATGGTATCAAGTTTATTCGTCCAATCATAAATTTCTAACATTTAATTCCATAATCAATAAAAAGCGCAAATAAAATATGTTAATAAACATGCAAAAATCTAATTAAATATATTGTTGCTACATAAATATTCCTTATCATATATATAATATACTTTCAAATCGTGTGTTTTAATTTTTGATTTTTATCTTTAATAAATAAAATATGTTTTTATTCCAGTTTGTATAAATTATTAGTCAAGCTCCCAAATTATCAATTGGTTGAACATCAGTGCAGTTCAAAGAATATTTTATTTCTGAATCACTTTTAAATTTACATGTTAACATGATTCTTTTATTCATATTTCATATGAATTATATATATTATATTGATTAATTATATTATATATAATTTAATATACATATTAGATATATTATACATAATTATAATATTTATATTTAATATATATATATATAATTAAGATATTCAATTGAAATTAATCGAAGTGTGCTTTGGCGAATCTCTTACGATGTTATATCCTACGTAACCAATTTGTATCGATTTAAAGCCGTTAAATAGCGAAATTCTAATGTTGAAACGATTTGTGCTACTGAAGAATCCAACATTTCCATGTTTGCTTTTTAGTATACTTGTGCACATTAGATTTTTGAAAGGAGGAATTTTGCGACGTACGTTCAAATATTTGTCTCACTAGTCAGAAATACGTGATCGTTATTCTGGTAGCTTCGAAGTTAAAAAAGTCGACTTTCTCAATTTTTTTTCGATGTTATTCAAATATTAATCGTGTTGAATACGATTTAACGTACAATTCAACGTATTCGAGTATTCTATTATTTCTACGTACTTTATTTGAACAAATACAATGTGTGAAATTGAAATTTGGGTGCTATCAAAAAATGTAAACTAGCAAAACCATGATTATATCTTCTCACTTTAATCGCATCTTTCTCAGTGTCCTGAAGGACTAGTTTAGACAAGTTCTGTGACCGGATTTGAATACAGTGTTCAAATCTACAGGGAATAATGTATAACAACTTCAGGGAAATATTCAATCATACATAGATAGTAATGAATAAATTCCAATTTTTTTTTATAAAATGTCAACTTGAACATAAGTTTCCAAGGTCAAAACTTGTTAATGATGTTTTCTCTATATTTTTCTTTTATTCTATTTTCTTGTTGTCTTATTTACTTTTAGCTTTAACCTGAAACAAAACTCATCACTCTACCTCATTTGAATAGGAATTTCCACAATCTTAACATAAAAATGGGCATTTTGTTCCACTGCGCGCTAGATATCAAATTATTCAATTTGTAGTTCATAGTCTGTTCGAGGAGATATGTTCAATATAACACGAAACTCGTATTTACATGTGTTAGGAATAAAATAATTAATCGACGTGAATATCATATATATATACCGATTGATAACGTAGATTATCTATATTCTGTATGTCAACATCTTATTTAATTAGAAACGATGTACTGTGCAAAAGTCTTTATGATTTATGATTTTATAAGGAAAATCATATTTTTTAGAAAATATTTCCATACAGTGTTATATAGAAATGCATTTTTATGTTTTATTATGTTATTTATTTATATTATATAGTTTATTTCGTTAGTAATGCAAAGATTTTTGCATAAACATGTGTAATTATTCTTCATTGAAATTTTCCTTCTTTAGAAAACTAATTATTCTAGTTTATCGGAGGCCGTTCACCGTACGCATGTCACGATAATACGTGGATCTCCTTTGTTTGGAGAACAGACAAATCGGTGACTCTACAGTTTCACATAACGAACGCGCCGAATGAGTAACATGAAACACTATTCAATTATCGGTCACATCGTCTAGATTTTTTGACATGACCCGAATGACGTTACCAAAATACTTTTAAAAGTGAATATTAAGCAACATCCCATACAAAAATATTTGATAACAAGTTTGCTAATAAAAGTAGTTCAACTTAAATAAAAATGTTGTATTAAATGAAGTATATTACATTAGCAAACGAAAAACAAATATTCTTTATGTGTTATATAATCGTCAGATCAAGCTATAAATAATAAAATATAGAGGCATTTTATGAAACATCTCATGCGATAATCTTATGCATTCTCTACACTATTTGAATATTCACAAAGATAAAAATTTATCACAATACGTATACGATTTACAAAATGTGCAATGAATGCTTTCCAAGATGTTCCTTTAGTTTCTTTTACAATAATCTTACTGTAATTATGTATGCTGGAATATACATTATATGCAGAATGAGAACAATGACGTTTCGCCTTATTTGTTTATATATAGGTGTGATATGTATGCATATTAATTTTCATTCTTCACGATCTTCTCAATTTTGATCACGAATTAATTAATGGAATAGATCCTAATATAACGATAACGATGATTATGTAATTACAGACGGTAGACTGAAGACGCGACGTTCTAATTGAAAGGTTGTACAAGATGCGTACAAACTCGTCAATTTTTTCTTTGATCACATATTTTTAACGTGATTACAAGACAAAGATCGTGAATTGCGACGATGATATGTTTGTAGTTCCTTGAATATGGTGCAGAGATTGAAGAATGACGCACCATCATTTTATCGATAGAATTTCGTCTAAAGTTTAAAGACGCATGAAAAGAAGACGCCGTATAAAAATATGTGAATACTCGTAGATATCTGTCATGGATATATTGTGTATGGCACGAGCAACAGTTCGAAATCTCATTAGCATAGTAATGAGACTCGATTGTCATAGCTATATTGGAAAAGCTTGATACAAATTTAGAAAGGTATATAGAAATCGCAAGATATGGAATTATCTTTAACACTTAATATACGCTTAAGATAATGTAAATTTTTTACTAAATATGTGTTTGCAAATAAATAACTTATAATTTCTATATACATTTTTAGATTTGTTTCAGTTTTCCAATATGATCAGTCGTGTTTCTTTACAGTGCTGATGAAAATTCAAAATGTTTTATATAACACATACAATACGTATGTACATATATACGTACATAAAAGTTTTATATCGTAGGTATATTTTATTGAATAGTTTGCGATTATGGAAAGACTACGTGTAATAAAAATTGAACTATAATCAATTTAAAAAGAACTTTATACGAACAGGACAAAACATCTACGATCTTGAACCTACATGCGACGCATATTCCAGCATAATTATAATAAAATTATCGTATAAAAAGACCAAGAGAACGTATTAAAAAGTGATTGTTCAAACATTTTGTATGTGTGTGTGATAAAAGAATATTTTATCTTCGCGAATAATCAAATAACTTGATAAATACATTACATTATTATGCGGAATGTTATGTAAAATACGCATAAAAATCTTTTTTCTATACTATTAGAAATCATGGACATCAAGTACAAAGTTCAAGAAATTTGTCTTTTGTTGAAACATATTCCTTATCGATTCTTTTCTCATCAACGTTATCGAATATCGTAATGCTGCAATTAATCACATGATTCGTCGAATTTCAAGAAAGTACGTGTCAGTGCAAGGAGCAAATATATTTATCGAGATATCCATTTCTTTCGAAACTCTATATTTTGCCATAGATATAGCAACAAAATTTCGTTTTCTGATATGATTAACGCGATAATATTGGTAGAGAGGTTCCTTTATCAGAGATACTACAAGTTTAGCTCAATGGAAAATGTATCTTGTCCTTGATGAACTTTCCATTTATGATATATGTCTATCTTTTACCAACAGAAGAAAGATGGACTATTTAAGTACAAAGTGTACAGATATCATCAGACGACAGTGCTTTTTTTAAATAAAAAGACTATTACTCGTGTGGAAGTAATTAGTAATGTTATCTAAAAAATAATTCGGATGACTTGAGACAAACGATAAATGTTTTTGCCGTATCGTAAAAGTTCCCTTTTTATGTAAATATTAAATAAATTCTTTTCTCGTTGATATTTAAATAAATTTCTTACAACACTTGAAGTGTGTAATTAATAATTATGTTAGATGTTTAATGAAACCTGTCGTGTTTGTTCGAACTTGTGAATGATCAATAGCTGTATTGAATTAGTTTCATTGAACTTAATATTTATGATTTATTATCAATTTGATTGATAAGCTCGGTAAGTTTAACCTTCAAAAAATTGATGAAATTATTCGGTTTTATCAACTAGGAGGACATTAGCCTGCCTGTTTGCATAATTTTTTTACATAATACATATATAATGTGGCATAGTAGTATAATTATATAGTATATTCCAAACGCTTTGTATGTAGATTGGGCACTAAATATTTTAATTGCGTCTCCATGTTATAATATGAATTTTTTAGAAAAAATTCTGTCCGAAAATTTCTGTTAGAAAAAAATATTTAATTCCAAACTACGAACATTTTTTTATATTTTATAACTTATTTTAACAATCTTTTCCAATAGTAAAACAATTTTAAAAAGGAACAAGTATAACAAAGTATTCAATTTTACATAAATCTCATAAATAAAGAAAAGAAGCATTGTTTACCTTTATTCTTATCACCGATAACTATTAAAGGATCAAGGCCGAAGTAAAATTATTGTTATTAAAAATATTCGTATTTTAGCCTATAGTACTTAGCGTTTTAAGTACTTGTTTCTTATAAGTTATAATCAGATTGACTAATCCGATTGACTTTCTTGTGTTATGTAAAGACAACTTTACAAACTTTACAAAAAGGCGCTTCATAATAAGAAACGCATTCCTTAGGATCGTTTAAACTTAAATAATTATAGCGTATGTATTGTTTTTATACTTCAGTATGGCAGACAAAACATAGAAAACGTGAAAAAGAAGAATGGTACTTGGAAGCAAAATGACGAAGACACGGATGAGGAGTGCGAGTCGAGGCACGTCGAAAAGCAGAATGTGCAAAATTGGAAAACGGAGAGTATGCAGAATGGAGTGAGCAGCAGCGTTATAGCCAGATCGACGGATTTGATTTTGGTACCCGAGCCAGAAATGCAGAATCATAAAAATCATTTGGAGGAAACGAAAACGGAGAATTCACAGACGCCTGCAACAAGTGCGAGCAAAAGCGAGGTAATTTTAATTCTACGTGTTTAATAGATATCAAGAAAATATATATACATATCTATGATTACTTGTACAATGGATTGAGAATATATTTTTGTTGCAGACTCTCATACGTAGAGATTCGTTTGAAACCCTGAAAAGGGAGTTCAAACCTGCAATCTGTTTGGATTACATTAAAGCTGGTGTAGAAGCTATTATAGAAGATGAGGTGACATCTCGTTTTGAAGCAGAAGAATTGAAGGTAATTTCTATTTCTCTAGACCTATAGATATATATATGAATTATTATATAGTATAATGATATATTTTTTCTAGAATTGGAATTTGTTAACTAGAACAAATAGACATTACGAGTTCATCTCCTGGAAGTTAACAGTGATATGGATATGTGGATTTGTTATGCGATATTGTTTTCTTCTTCCCTTGAGGATATTCATTTGTTTTGTAGGGGTAAGTTCATTGATTCTCTTTTAATAATAAATTAGTAGTATTTAGAAAAGTTGAAACAAATTGGTAGGATGCATATACACTCAATTAATTTCTTATTTCCACATTTATTTTTATTTTAAGATTCCGTTATATGTTTGTCATGAATCTGTTTTGAAATTGTCTGTTTCAATACCAAATATAAATTTAGTATTTGCAACTCAACTAATATCAAAGGTTCCTAGGTACTGTACATTGTAATTGCAACATTTCTTATTGGCTTCCTACCAAATGGTTTTATTAAGAAATGGACATACAACAAGGCTAGTCTCATAGCATTCAGGGTAATGTCACAATCTTTATCAGCGACAATTACAATTCATAATCCAGAGAACAAACCAAAACCAGGAGGAATGTGTGTGGCAAATCACACTTCCACAATCGATGTGCCTATCTTATCCACACAGACAACATTCTCCTTGGTAATGAGGCATTACGAAGATATCAATCTTTTGTTTTCAAAATTTGCTGTTGGGAATTTGTGATGATGTCTTGTTGTTTGTAACTAACTAATCTCTGCATAATATGACGATATCGTTAAAACAAATTTGGAAATTCTGATGTATTAATCCCTTACATTAATATGATTTATAACTGCCCACTGACAGAATTAAAGTACATTGTTAAATGTTACAGATAAAACGGTATCCTGTAACTATGCTTTGCAAGTAAAGCTAGTCAGCATTGATACTAAAAGAAAGATCCTTTCTTAGATACAAAGCTTGTGATTTACAGGTGATGTGGCTGACTGCATGTACAGCGGTAGTCGGCTATGTTCCAGAGGGTAGTTTCAAGCGATGGCTGAATTACAAAGTCTCCATAATGTGCTTCGGTGTGTTGTCGAGTGCTCTATCATCAGTAATTACGTATCATAATCCGGAGAATCGTCCTGTTAGGGGTATTTGTGTGGCAAATCATACTTCACCTATAGATGTTCTGATACTCATGTGCGATAATTGCTATTCCTTGGTACGTTTTTGTCGTTCTTCGTCTAATAAGCTAATAGTTCCAGCATTATTTATTTATTGATATGATAACTCATCCTTTTATGTCAACTTTTTTGGGTTTTTTTGAAATTTGCTTTATATTGGTCTTATTCTGTTATTGTGATGTTGTAGTTGTGGGATGTGTGCATGAAAATATATTACTCTAATATTATGCAAAAAGCGATTTAAAATATTCAATAGGAAATATTATTCTAGATAAAATTTGCTTTAAACGAATTTTGCTTAAAATTTGCTTTATCTTAGTATCATGTGCAACGCGATTAATATTATTCCATAGAGAATATTATTTTAGGTGAAATTTGCTTTAAATGAATTTTGCTTGAAATTTGCTATATATTAATTTTTTTCTAGTTATTATTATTATTGTGATGTTATTTTTGTTTGCATTGCATAAAAATGTATTACTTTAATATTATGTGAAAGATGATTTATATTATTCAAATTTTATATTTTAGATAGGTCAGAGACATGGTGGATTTTTAGGTATTCTACAAAGAGCTTTAGCACGTGCTTCACCACATATTTGGTTTGAACGGTGTGAAGTTAAAGATAGAGAAGCAGTTACAAGACGGTAAATGTCAATCGCCGTGCTGTTAACATAATTTCTTTATAACATTAAAATTTTCTTACATATTTTATAGATTAAAAAAGCACGTGTCTGATCCTACAAATCCACCGATACTTATCTTTCCTGAAGGCACTTGTATAAATAATACATCAGTGATGCAATTTAAGAAAGGAAGCTTTGAAGTTGGTGGAGTAATTTACCCTGTTGCAATAAAGGTAATTGTGTACATATTTATGTAAAATAGTATTGATTACCTTAGGTAACCAATTTTATTCTTTTTCTTATAGTATGATCCAAGATTTGGGGATGCATTTTGGAATAGTAGTCGATATTCAATGATACAATACTTATATATGACTATGTCAAGTTGGGCCATAGTATGTGATGTTTGGTATCTTCCTCCGATGTATAGAAACGAGGGAGAGAGCGCTATTGATTTTGCGAATAGAGTAAAGTCTGTGATAGCAAGACAGGGTGGCTTGGTTGATTTACAATGGTAAAATTTTTTAGATAAAAAAAGATAATATTCGTCATTATATATAAAGAAAAACAATTAAGTTTTTTATTTACATTTTTAGGGATGGTCAGCTTAAACGAATAAAGCCAAAAAAGGAATTGCGAGAGAAGCAACAAGAAGAACTTAGTAAACGACTTAAAGACGAATAAAGTCGAATATGAATCGCCTCTAGTCCCTCTTTCACGATTGATATAATGTGTGATATTTTGCTTAAACGAGAATATTTTACCTGATGTGCTGTTTTATCTTCTTCGTGGACATTTATCTGTGCTAAAAGGGGATGATAGCGTATGCATGATTTAATTTGTTTAATTTTACAAATGTGATACATTGCGTTATGTTAGATTATTTTTTATACAATGAAAAATTGATAAATTTCTATAGTAACATTTAAATTCATTACAAGACAATTATTGCAGTATAAACAATTTATCTTAATATTATGATTGAATTTAAATATGAAATATCGCAGGTACCACATTTGTCAATTTCTAATACCAATATTATATAACGAGGCATTACAAATTTATTATACATAATGAAGTCTTTAATATGGAATGGCCGATGGTGTGTGACTTTTTGTGCGTATGATTGAATGTAGCATCAAAACTCATCCTATTTATATTATTACATTTTTAGAAATGTACCTCACCTCATTATCTCATTAATTTGATATATGGTTATGGATATCTAAGCCCATCTGATATTATACAGGAGAAGTTACAAATTCTTTTCTTTCTCTCTCTCTTTTTTTTTTTTTTTTTTGTAGAAATGATAGGGAAAAATATTACTCTTTATTGTAGTGTAAAAAATAAAGTATTTATTCATATTTCTCATAGAAAGAAATTAGCATATATCAGGGTTATGCTATTGTACCCATCCCCTGAAAATTATTTGAAATGTCATTCATTACAATTTAAGAGCATAATTGAAATATTTCCTATTTTTGTAAATAATATCATCAAAATTTTGAAAAAAAGTTCGTAAATTACTACACAACTAAAAAAAATACATACTTATTGTATTTTTATGAAGAAAAGTTATAATCTTCATCTACTGTTCTCAAAATATTGAGAATATTTTATTCATGTTCTAATTGATGTTTGGATTTTAATTAGATTAGAAGTTATATTCTAATAACATTTTAATATTTTGTATATGTTTAATATAATAATAATTTAATGTCTTGTATTTAATATTTTTTAATTCAAATAGTAAAGATTAATTAAAATAATTGATAATTGTATGTTTCATAGAATGTGTAGAATATATTTTTATGTTTGATATACATAGATTGCATGTGTTAATAAAAACGCAATTAATTGCTCTAAAAAATGAACTACATTCTTAGGTTGTTGTAGAAATTAAATATTGTAATAATAATAACATAACTTATTTAGAATGTAAAACTATCGGTCACACATGCAAGGTAAAGGAGTCACTTAAATTAGATATGAGTTTATAGATTCATCTACTCAACAAGTTATGGCGCTATGTATAATATCACTATTCAATTTTTATACAAAAAATGTTAAGATATATTTTTATGAATATATAGAGGGATATACATAAACAAAATAACAAAAGGAATATGTGGCTGTCACTGTAATTTTGACAGTAACATAAACATAGTCAACAACAGTATGAATCAATGTTTTATTATAACTCTCCTATCACATATCAAAAGTATTGTGTATATATATGTGTATGTATATATATGCTAGTCAATAATATACTTCCATCAAACGTATATAAAGCACAAATGAAATTGTTATGTCATCGTGCAATTTGAATTATATATATAGAATGTATATTTGATAATTTAAATAAGTACGTTAGTTTCATACAAACTATGGTACCATATGCATGCAAAGTTTATATATACCAGTAAATAGCACAAGTATATTTGTAAGCTATATATATTTATTTTATAATAGCCATAATCTTACAACGATTACATGATTTACATGATCATTTGACATATGTACATAAAGGTTTCTATTTGGATATTAAACAAATATGTTTATTAGATTTCTCGTACTATCATATAAATATGAACAAACCAAATGTCATTTTGAAAAACTATGGCAATATTGATTTAATGTCCAGTATATTTGATTAAAAATTTGCAATAACTAAAAATGGCTGAAACTATCATTTAATTAACACTTTTTTGAACTGGAATTTCTTCGCTAAGCTTCTCAGCTTCTTGCTGTTCTTCAAATAATCTAATTAATTCTTCTGTCGCTGTTGGTTTCAATTTAATAGCTTCACCAATCTTTTTCTAAAAACGAATAAGATATACATATATATATAATAACAAAACATATAAATGGGAGAAGCTTTCATATTTACATCTGGAAATTTGACTTGATTCAAAGATGGATCTTTGAAAGTGAATGGTGTCCAAGGTCCTTGAATAGAAGGAAAATCTGTATGCCATAATTTAAGTAATCTGTAATCTGGGCCATTATGATATTGAGTCTTCAATAATTCCATCCATTGTATAATATCCTGCCTATTATAATTGGCAACACACATCCAATGTGTTTCTCCATTCACTATAATATACATAAATATTTCAATATTATCTTTTACCATTTAAAGTTTTTCTTAATACAATAAGTAATAAATAAACTTACAATATTCTGCTTTTATAACTGGATTTCTGTGCCTTCTTGGTTTAACATATACTACGACTCCAGGATTGTGTTTTGCATAATCAATTAAATCATGTTCCAAAAAACTTCTGTATATGATAAAAATGTAATAAATATTTTTATGTAGGTACATATCTACATGTACATACAACCGGCATGGGATATTGCAGGTTATGTTTAAAAAAAAAAGATATAAACTATGTGTATTAATGCAACAATTATGACTCAAAAAAGAGATTCAGAATTTTCGCCTGCCATTGCTTCGATATGTAATATAAAAATTTAATTTTGACAAAGAGGTTGGAGAAGGAATTGTCTTACCTCATTCCACGACTACCACCGTGACTTTTACAAAATTTTATAGTTATTCTTTGTAACTGACACACATAACGTCCGACACCAATGCCAAAAGGTGCACGCAAAAATCCAAATTTTTGAAATATATGTTTATTTGACATATTTGCAGATGAAAGTACTCTTCACCTTCACTGATTCCACACAGTATCGTGTTTTGATAAACATATACATACATACATATATGCAGACATACTTGCCTACAGACTAATCTTTTAGGAAACAAATTAAGAAACTTCTAGTGTTATATATATATATTAAAATAAGACTATTTTTCGTTTTGTGTTTTAATATGTTCTTTCTACATTTATTCAAATTTCTTATAAATTTTTAAATATTTCAGTCGAAAGCGAATTTAACCTACGCGACTTCAGTATCAAAGGAAAGATCATGACATTTAACTATTGTCAAACCATCGTGGTTCAATTACATTACATTTTACCGGTGGTAAAGGGACGGGTATTATGGAAGGCAACGACGTAGGTAAAAATTCTCCTGGCCAAAGATGAACGGCATCCATGAACAGAAATCCAATGAGGATTCCATGCATAAGAGGAGCTAATATTCTTAATAATCTACTTCTTGGCGGTTTTTGTGGCCATACAAAAATTAATCGAGATCCATCTATCACAAAAAGAAAAAAGAGTTTGAATTTTTATATAATTTATACAATTATATAATTCGTGTATTTAGTTTTATATAACTTTGTGTACTAGTGGATTTAGGAAATAATAGATATGTGTGGTAGAATATGTATGGAGTTCAGAAGCTCTACTTGTGTTGCGACGGATAATAGATGATTTAACATGATGGGGACTGACGCCGGGAGGAGCACTAAATATTCCATTTCCGCTGCAAGTCTTTCTTTTTTTATAACTAAATCTGCGAGCACCACTTTGTCCATACAAGATACGATCTTCGAAATTGCGTTCGTAGTTGGCTCTAATAGAGCCTGTAATTGTACTTCCGGTGCTATCCTGAAGAGATGTGCTGGTTCCGGTCAACAAAGAATATTTATCGTCGTCCGTGTCACGACTAATCAAATCCTCCGTTCTTCTATTAAATAAAAATTCATTTGCAAGCTAACTATCAAATTTACCATAAATTGAATTTAATTTAATTTCTTAATTTTATTAACTCTTGATTAAGTCGAGAGGCAACATTGTTATCCACTTCGATTTGCTCCAGATTTCAAATAGTGCAATATATTTTATATCTTTTCCCCAATAAGTAAATTAAACAGATCTAATACATTTTGTACAATACGCAGGAACGTTACGTTAATGCATGTTGATTTTCGTTGCGCGTAAGATTCTCAAAAATGATTGAAGATATCGGAGAAAACATACGACCTTGTTCGATAGTTTTTTTAATGAATACTATCATTGCTAATTTCAATCTATGTGTTATCGGTGAGAATGGTAATTAATACAGAAATATGTTATTCAACTTGAAACTGTCAATAACAAATATATAACAAATTAATGTTCACATGTAATATCAAAATTTCAAAGATAATGTCATCAAAGATACGTCGTTGTAATTTATCAGTTTAAACGCTACGTAGCATACAAATAACGTCATAAACGTTTAAAAAGTTTTGCATAAAAAATGATAATATTTTACTTGTGATTACAGATCTAGTGTACATATTGTCATTCAATTTTGGTCTTGAACGAAAAATTGTATTTTGGGCAGAAACTACGCCTTAAGAATCATGACGTCCCGATGTAAATGTAGGCGATACTTAAAATAATTACTTCATAAATTATGCAGACAAAATATATGTTTGATAAAGATTCGTTCGACTTTCCCCTTTTTTATTTCTAGGTCCGAAATCAGACACGAAGGCGAGCGAACATTTCTCACCCTATTTAGAAGATATCACAATGAAGATAAAGGAGCGACGTTGCGATCTTCTCGGCAGACAGAAATATTTAAAAGAAAAAATTACGACGATGGAACGATCGATTCCTGCGTTAATAGCATACAATATGTGGATGTCGAAAAATTGCGACGACGCGCCGTACTGTAAAATTCGCAAGATTATGAAAATGTTCGCTCCTTATCCGGACCAAACTGAAAAACTTCTCGAAAGTCTGAAGAATGCTGTGAAGGATCTGAACAATGAGACTGAGGAGTTGCATGTACGGAACGATTGAAATTCAGCGTTTAATTCGGGTAAATCTTACCAGTGTGCTTGAATTATCGCTACAAAATTTGTCGTTTCCTAAATGCACCTACTCTTTTGCATTATATCTTCTTATCTTAAACGTATAATAATAAAAGTCAATTTAATCCCAGGAGAAGATCATTCAAGCGGATGTTAAATTGGAAGAGACAGAAATGGAATTAGAGTCTTTGGAACTTATAAATAAGGAGATGAACAACAAGTTGAAGAATTTGGAGAAAGAAGTACGATGTCACGCTAGTCCGAGTCTTCACTCGATACATTCCGAGGATTTACTTTGCTTGACGAAGATTCGTCAACTAGCTGAGGAAGAATTAAATCTGAAGAATTGTATTAAACAATTGGAAAAAAAGGAAACGCTTTTCAGGGAACATATGGATCGATTATTAACATCTAAGGAGTATCAAAATGTTTGCACTCGAAAGAAAGTCGTTAACTGCATTCCAGATTTAAATGGTAGCGGGAAAAGAATATGTTACGCGCCTAAAAAATGTTTATTGCAAAAACAAAATGAATCAAAGAAAAAACAGGGAAAGGAAAAAGCTGTCATCGTTAGTGAAAATTATACGTTTAAAGTAGAATAATGTGATGAATTGATATATTTTTTATTTCCATATTCTTACAGTCACAAAGTGACGCAATAATTTCTACATCGAAGCAGAATATTGAAAAATGGGATCAAGAAACTGAGCCTGAACAGCCTAAGGGAGAAATCGGAAAAATGTCTTCCTGGATATCGAATTGGTGGTCAAATAACGAAAAATCGGAAGTTGTATCTCAAATGAAAAGCGCAGATACTCACACATCATTTATTGCGAATAATGTACAAAAATTTATTTCATCGTTATAACAAATTCTTCACTATCATTCACTTTTTGATATTTTATAGGTACTAACTGAAAAATTAACTACTGCTACAGTTAAACCCAGAACTCAATCGTCCACTACTCCAAAAAAATCGAACGATGAGAAAACAAGCGATGATGAGCCAATCAAATTGTCAAAGTCCAACTCGAAGTCAGCGCAGTGTCATCGCCCTTGTTTTACTTCTCAGGATCTTGAATATGTTTTGAAAAAAACTTGTGTAGGAAAACATATTCCTCCTTGCAAAATCCCTTGTAACAAACCTACCAGAAGTTATGCTACATCTTCAAGGAAACCTTTCTACGAGCTACCACGTTATACAATGGCAGATCATGGTATGTGTATATATAATGTAATAGGTTCTCTAATGAGAAGGACAGACATTAATATGAAAATAAAATACAGGTATTCGAACAGGGTGCAAACCATACGTGCTACCTTGTGGTCTCAGAAAACCCTGCGATATTAGAGATCCCTGTGAAATTTGTCCATCGACGCCCTGTTCACGTCTAGTTGGAAGCTGCAGGTGTAATTGCAGGGGCAAATGTGCCCGTGGGTTATCCAACGCAGCATGTAACTGTAGCGATGATCCGCTAGATCCTTCTGGGGAATATCAACCAATTGGTTCGAAGCAGTTGGCTGAAGAGGATAGTGAGGATGAATTTTGCGAATGTTGCTCATGCGGTTGTGAAGACAGTGATGAATCATTGTGCCAGTGCACCTAAATGTAAGAGTTATTTATTGTTCCATTTGTTATGACATAAAGTTAAACTAAAGGAATTTCATGAAAAAAAGCTTAATAATTTAAAAAGAAATATATTTCATTATTCTTGGTTTATAATATAATATTAAAATTCTGTTTATTAGTGTTGGTTTATAGAATAATATTAAAATTCTGTGTTGTAGGGGAAGTATTTGTGGTGACTGAATCTGAAACTAAATCAAACAAATAATTATGAAATGAGGAAGTTTCAAACATTATTTTTTATATTAAGCAATTTTTTAATACATACTTTTCAGCTCTTAAGCCAACTCTTTTATTACAATTCATACTATTTATTGTATCCATATCTTCTGAACTTAATTCAAAATCAAAGATATTAAAGTTTTCTTGTATTCTCGATTTTGTTACTGATTTAGGAATTACTATGTGTCCACGTTGTATCTATTTAATAAATTTCTTCTTTTTTAATTTGACTTATGAATATGATTAAAGAGAATTTTGCCATTAAAATACATACTTGATATCGCAGTACTACTTGAGCAGGAGTTTTTTTGCATTTGGTAGCTAGCGCTGTAATTGTTGAGTCTTCTAACAGTACAGGCTCATCAACATTAAGACCTGGCTTAGCAAAAGGACAGTAAGCAGTAATCAGGACTCCTTTAGAATTGCAAAAGTCACACACTTTCTTCTCAATTAAATATGGATGGCATTCAATCTGATTTGTTACTGGTTTTATTTTACATTTAGAAAGTATTCGTTCCATTTGTTGATAATTGAAGTTGCTCACTCCAATGTTCTTTACAAGACCTTTCTTTACAAGATTCTCCATTGCATGCCAAGTATCGACATAATCGGTATCATCGTTTAAAGATTTACCATCAGCATCTGTAGGGAATGGATCATCACCAGCTGTAAAAAGAAATATATTTTATTTATTAATTAAGCAAAATCAAAAATTAAAACTTACGCTTGAACCCCATTGGTGTATGCATCAGGTAAAGATCGAGATATTCAAGCCCAAGATTATTCAAAGTTTTCTTTAATGCAGGTTCGACTAGATCAGGTTGATGGTTCGTGTTCCATAATTTACTCGTGATAAAAATATCTTCCCGTTTAATAACGCCTTCTTTAATTTTTGCAGCAACTGCTGCACCAACCTCTGGTTCGTTTCCATAAACGGGGGCACAATCTAGATGCCGGTAGCCGATGTCAATGGCATCTTTAACTGCTTGAATCACTTCATTCGGCTTGGACTATTCGACATAAAAATGTGAAATAAATCACTACAGATGAACGTAATTAAAAACTGGTTCAAATTTCGAATTTTTTAAATAATCTTGACACAAACATTATGAAAGTTACACTGATAAATCCAAAAACATATTTAGTAAGACTTAAGCAGGAATTATGTTATAAAAAATATTGTAACGTACTTTTTAAATTTTTAAATTGTAACGTACCTGCCAAGTACCCAAACCAAGAATGGGACAAGTATTGCCATTATTAAATTTCACGATTTGTTGTGCCATCGTCACATGTGCATTCGAAATAATACATTAATGAATTGACACTCAGCGTTAATCGAAGCTCCTATTTATATTATATGATATCACATATTTATTATTTTACACACTTACCATAAAATGATAAAAGATATAGACATGTGCTGTCTTTTTAGGTAATTTCTCAGCTCTGTGGTGTAATTCTTTATCTGGCTTTATCTAATTATCAGAATGATTCTGACAATTTGAAGTTGCTTCGTCATATCTACCATTATTTCAAGCTGTTATACCCTTTTCCATCTTTCCCTTTTGGGAAAAAATTTTGAGTATATGATGCATGGGAAATAAATGTATACATATATTTATTAGAGTATAGTTTATTTCATACGAATTTCACTTAGAAAATGTATAGAAGAAAAGAGTATTGTAAAGATTACAATGAAAGTAGTTTGTACATATTGGTTTTTAACTTAATTCGATTGCTTAGAATGGAATGTGGAAGGGATAGTAAGGGCTGGGCTCCGTGCTGAAAAAAATACAAATGACGATATCAAAAGCAAATTTTATAAGAATTATATTCATGAGTAAAAAATATAAAAATATTTACCCAAACATTGGACAGATCCTGCCATTGCAGTCAAAGGTATCAATGTATGCAATGTCTTCTGCGGAAAGTTTAAAGTCAAAGACTTCACTGTTTTGAGCAATTCTTGATTTTGTAACTGATTTAGGGATAACTATGTGACCACGATCCAACTGAAAGAAAAATAAAATTTGTATTATAAAGTTTACCTGTGAATATAGTTCATGAATGAAATATTAGCATATACCTGGTATCTAATAAGAACTTGAGCAGGTGTTTTATTATATTTCTTCGCAAGTTCACCTAACTTTTTATCATCTAACAATTTCGGATCATCTGGCTTAGCCCATGGTCTATCAGGCGATCCAAGGGGACTGTAGGCAGTAATAAGAATATCCTTTTGTTTGCAGAAATCAGAAAGTTTTTTTTGTGTAAGATATGGGTGGCATTCAATCTATAAATGTACAATTATATACATTATAAATGTACTATTCAATATAAAAATGCATTCATTATACATCACTATAAATTGAATGAAACTTATATTTACTTGGTTTGTAACTGGTTTGATGCTGCAATTTTTAAGTAGTCTGTCTATTTGTTCAGAATTAAAGTTGCTAATACCAATATTTTTAGCAAGTCCTTTAGATACCAAAGCTTCCATAGCTTTCCATGTATCTACATAGTCTACATTGCTAAGAGCAGGACTATCATCAGCATTATTTGGGAAAAGATCATCCCCCTCTTTGTATGCCATTGGCCAATGAATTAAGTAAAGATCCAAATATTCGAGACCCAAATCTGATAAAGTTTTTTTAATAGCAGGTTCAACCAAGTCTGGTCTATGGAAAGTATTCCATAATTTGCTGGTAATAAAAAGGTCCTGCCTTTTCACAATACCTTGGGTGAGCTTTGCTTTAAGAGCAGCACCCACTTCTTTTTCATTGCCATAAACATGGGCACAATCGATATGTCTATAGCCGATATCAATTGCATCCTTAACAGCCTGAGTAACTTCTCCAGGTTTGGACTAAAAAATATATAAATTATTAATTAATTGAAAAAGATAAATTGCAACAACTTGTGCAATAGGTATACAAGTAGAAATATATTTGTAATAAAAATAAAAATCATGTTATATAATTTATTTTCCACTTAAAGTCTGAACTGATATGATATCATTTATGTGTATTATTTCTGATAAGCTTATCTTAAAATGTGTTTAAATGTGCACTTCTATTGATTGGAAATAATCGATACATGTACATATGAAGTGAAAGTACAAAGTATAAAGATAATGAAGGTAGCATATAAAAATCTAGTTAACACAAATATACAAAAATATAGAAAGATCCAATAGTTCTATAAATATTAATGTGATGAAAGTTTGTTTGTTTCAGAATATTTTGTTTGCTATTCCCATATTTGAAATTTTAATTCATTAAATGTCAGAAGACGTAGACATAGAAAACGTTATAATGCCCTTGTCATAAAAACAACTAAGGGAACCACTACATTCTAGATACAAGGGCAAACCGTTCATCCATTTGGAAGATTCGAGAACATCATAGAAACATATTACATCTTATTGATATGTCAATGTTGCAGATATCTTATACCGTAGATTTCAAATAGAAAATTATAAAAACATTGCGAATGAAATTCATTAGCATAAGTTGCGCAAGAAGGAATTCGTCATATATATCGTGAACAATTTTATTTACATTCTTCTTGAAAATAAACGATAAATTCTTTGATGTTCAATTACTATATCGGTAATAGTACTGACCTTCCATGTACCAAGTCCGAATGACGGCACTTCGTTGCCATTGTAGAATTTTATCATCGGTACGTTTAGAACCATTTTGATTATTTTTGATGTCTTATACAAACTTTTTTACTTAAAACACAGGGTACGTATTTAACACTGGTATTATATTTTGCTATTCGATACACCGTCGGAAAGTAGTGCCGGCAGCACAATGCCGGTAAATTAGCTCAGCACCTTTTATAAATATCCTACATTAACCCTTGTGCCCGGTCCCCTTCTCCGGAGGCAGACCCGTATACCCGTATATCGAAGGATGAAGCGTAATTTATTGTTTCATTTATGTTTGTTTCGTTTTGTTTTATATATTTTAAAAATAAATCGTGGTTAAATTATTCGAAAACCTTCGTTGAAAACAGAATATATTTCTCTTAATATCATATATTTCTTGTTACAACTTACACGTTACTAGCTAATAGCCAGCATAAAATTTTTTCTTCTAATATTAATATACTGATGTAAATTAAAATATCTCATCCTTCTATACTGTACATGATTTGTAAATGTCATGTATACTTTGACTGAGAAAATTTTACACCTGAATTTTAAAATATATAATATATAAAATATATAATTAATGTATCTTAATCTGCATTCTATTTTTCAGGTGTTAATATTTTGTTACATTTGAGATATTCACGCAATTCACGCAAAGGTTACAAATTTTATAGCTAAAAATACATAGATATACATATAAGAAAGAATTTTATCTTGTGGACCCCTAAAAGTGTACTGTCCTGTTCTACGAGATTTTTCTGCGCATGCGTTTCGCAGCCTTTGATGTGTGCGCGACCTTGCATAATAAATCTTATGTGTCGTATAGAGAAATTTTTCTATGTATTTGTAATTTGAAGCGTAGTGTTGCGACTTCGATAAATTCGTTACGAGAAACGGGCCCTATGGAAAATTACAGAGTCCGTTACGAGCAGCAAGGGACAGTTCACAATCCCTTGATCACTAAGGATGAATGAATGAGTTACCCTTATAACAAAAATGGATCGTTTTCAAATGTTAAATAAAATGTAAGATGTTATTGTACTTGTCGGTAAGTGGACTTTCTAAAATTTTTATAATTTCCAAGTACACATATCTAATCACGATCAATGATTATATTTTTAAAATGTTTGTATTCAAAGACTGGACCAATAAATAGGAATGAATAGCATGTTGTATATTTACTTACGTATGAATATATATTTTTTCAGTATGCGAACATTGAAATACTTCAGGTGTTCATAACGTTTAATTTAATTTAAAATCGATCATCGTCGTCCTTTTACGCTTGTTTTTCATTCTTATCCAAATGTGCAGCAATGGTACAAACAGAAACATTATCGATATTTTCTGTTTTGTTGTTGAACAATACGCCTGAGCTTACGTGAATAAGCTTATTATGAAAGCGTATGAATGAACAATATGTGTTTAAATACTTCAGCAGGAACACTTCTCAGTTGAACACGTTTAAACTCATATCTAGCATTGAAAGTTTTATTAATAGAAATATCTTATATTCTATATATATACTACTATAACTATGATATAGCTAAACATAATTATAAATTCCCGTACGGTAAAAATACGTGCTTATATTTAGGAGACGTACATAATTACTAAACTGAGAGAGGGCTCAAGCTCGATTATACATAGTTTTTCTGGGTATATCGCAGAAATAAAAAATACAGAACATTTGATATCACAGTATTGAAAACAGTGCCAGCTGAATTCAGCTACGTTATTACTTCGATAAATATTTCACATTTTATAAGTAGAAATAAAAGTTTATAAGCAGAAATAAGTAGAATAAAATGCTTCTGTTAAATAAATCACGTAACATATATATAGATTATATTATTTGCCATATTTTAACTTGCTATCGTTAACTTGCTTAACGCATTACGGAATACGTTTTTCTATCAAATAATCGGCTAAGTTAAATAGATTTACCGATCTTATAATTGATAAATATATCGATTAGATTAATATCATGTATGTGGCATTCATGCATGTATATGGAAAAGGCAATATATGTAGATAACAATTTGAACAGAATAATACAGAATTCGCGCTTAATTTATATGCAAATAAAACTATCATAGTGTTGTTTTTTACTGATTAATTGATGTACAACACCTAAGAACGTCAGGCAAAAAATGCTTACAGCAATAATACATACAAATCGCCAGCCATCCATACCAGAGCAACCAATAGAATTTGGTACAGAGATCGCTGATACAAGTATAGTACATAGACGTTTCGTAAAACCTAGGTTCCTTATTTGTATAATTTGTTAAATTCTTCACATTATTTGTACATTCATTTTTTCTTTTATAAAAAATACAATTCATAATATTTTTTTCACAATAATCCTTTAAATTATTTTTAATCGTTAAAAAATTTTCTTTTGGACTGATCTCGTTGTTAAGTACAACACTAATTTTTTGTTTGTAAGAAAACCAATTGAACGTATTGTTTTCATCGTAAAGGTAGGAAGACGTCTTTACCTTTCGGAAAATTAAGAATTTTACAATGGCCTTGACTTTTTTCTGAAGAACCACTTTGCTATATCCTTTATTTGCCGTATCCACGGCCGCATTCAGTTTAAGACGTCTGTTTCGATAATTGTTCTCTTTCTTGACAGTTTCCAATAACAATTCCAAGATTAACAAGTTGAAAAATTTGGTCTTGAAATGCATAAGGTTTTCTAGGTCGTTTTTTAAGATTTGCAAACATCTGTCGTCGAATATGTCCGTAAATTCATGGAGGCGACTTCGATCGTCGATTTTCAGGACTATATAGCTGATTATCGTCAGAATAAAATTCATTACCCTGCTTTGAATAGTTCTTCCTTCTTTTAAGACAGTTGATATTTCTTTAAGCTTCCCGCAGGATAGAAACGAACCGTTGTATTCGTTCGTATACTCCAGCATCATGGTCGTTCACGAAATCGATAATTTCAAAAATTTCGATATTATTATTCTGCCTTTGTTTCAAACTGTGATTCCGCTCGTTCAAGTTATTTTAAACACTTTTTTCCTATATGAATATTACTCGACGGTTGGTTACGTAATCGATTCACAATTCACGTTCAAAAGAATTACTTAAAGGATAATTTAAATGAAAGTATCGTTAATTGTGCGCGATTCCAAAATGTCATCAACAAGTAATGGTGTTATTACTCTGACGATATTTTTGTTTACGTTCAGTCGGTGGAATGTTAGGAATGGACACAGTGTGAGTATATCAGACTGATATAAGTGATCATATTCATTGTAATAAACTTTATTGATCTAAATACGAACTAAACTTACAGAAGGTTCAATACATAAAAAACATAAAAAAAAAGTAGAAAAGGAAAGGACGTAGAAATATTCAATAAATAATCATAAGTGAAGATTTATATTGAGAAATTATTTTCAAAGCCAGAATCTTGAAACGGATGACTTCGAATCGGGGAAGAAGTACGATTTTTGTGCAGGCAAAAATCTTCATAAAATGTAGAGTTCCTACGTGGATTTCCGATATCGACCGTGTCCAAGTGTTCTAGAGAATTCCATGCCTTACCAAAAAAACTCTCCTCCGTTGTGTCGTCTGTCCAAATGAATTCCGCGTTGCCTTCCGCATAAGAAAGAAACGGTTCCGCTGAAATTTTCTTTTTGATCGAGGAAACGTGCTGTTCCAAAAATTCCTCTTTTACCTGCTCCTCGAGCGCCAGGAACGATTTCAACGAATTACTGATCATATTATCCATTGAAACGAAGCGGTTAAACGAATCGTTTGGATTGTTAGTTTGGTCGATCGGTTCTATGGACGTGTTCAGTTTTTCTGATTTATCCGAATTGAATATGGAGTCTCTCATTAGAATCGGCACGTCTTCGTATTCTTTATGCTTCAACGCGATACTGCTAAACGTAATGACATCCGGTATCGAGGACAGAGAAGTCGTTGCTCTCGTGTGGATGGAGGAATTGCTTAGGCGTTTGCCGGCTGTTCGCGTAGTTTTAATGCTGTTTGGCGACTTGTCGAAGGTCACCATGTTCTTAATCGCATCGCGGCATTCTTTCACCTTATCGAGCATTCTAGATCTCCAGGAACCGCACTGAACCATCGTGGATGACGCGATGTTTGATGACGATTGCAATGTGTTGCAAGTTGGTGAACTGCTTCTGTTGGAAAATTTCGCGTTCCACCTATAAAAGCCATTTAGTGATCGCGTTCAATGTTCGTGGCGTTTATTTCACCGACAAAACTGGTATTGCAAAGAAAAAAGATAACATTTCAAACACGGTAGTTTATGAAACTTACGCTTGGGTGATATGATTCATGATGTAATTTCTTCGTTCATTTAATGGCAATATAATGAATACGTGACCGATAATGGGCTAATAACAAATAATTTCGAGAAAGTGTCGCTTTTACCGTAACAATGATATCTCAAAGGTCGTGCTTGAATTTACCAAACATTGCGATACGAAATTCGAGTTAGAGCATGTACCTACGTATGTGGTGTATCTTGTCAGGTAAATTTTTGAAATTTCTTGAAACGAAAGATCGTTGAAACCGATTAGCGAACTGATAGTGGAAAAATGTCACCGCAAAATTATTAGGTAATATTGTGTTTGCGCGTAAAAGACTCCGTTTATGTGTTGCGGTGAGCGGATATAGAATAAGCAATTTTACTTATTAATGAAGTGAATTATGTAGAAAAAGGGCTCTCGTCCACAAGAGCCTTTGCTGTTTATTGGCCTTGAAGAAATCTGCTCCGGAATTCCTAATTAGTATAAGACTTTTTTTTGGTTTAAGGTCTTTTTTTTGAATGGAACCTTTGTTAATCTAGGCTAACACTACTGTAGAACTCTATAGTCTATATTACGAACTTCTCTTATTTGAAGATACGAAGCAATCAATGGAGAACAAAAAAAGGTATATTTACAGTGCTTACAGAAAGTATACATCATTGTATTTATTATGCATATGAATTAATTTACATATTATAATTAATTAGCTATATTAGAGTTCTAAGCATATTAGATTTTATAGGGATTAGTAGTACTATCATATGACTACAAAAATTTGGTACTATGAAAATAAAATGTACTATAGGATTTGCATTCTCATTTCGTTAGATACAATTTTCATTCAAAATACATCTTTTCAAACAACCTTCAACTTCGTTCTAGTCCGTTAATTGTATTTCCGCTTACAGTATTTCTAACGATTACAGAAACAATGATCATCACTGCGTCATCCATCCTTGAAACAGAAGTTTCCTTTTATAGTTTCGAGAATCGTTTTCATATTGATTGTACGTGCTTCGCTGCAGTGCAAAAATGTATTTGTATTGCGAGAGTCGAAAACTATCCTATTTTTTTATTTGTGTTATTCAATGTTGCACTAACCATTTAAATGAGTTATTAGCGATTCGCATTTTGTAACGATTCTACAAGGAAAAAAGAGAATGAAATACTTTCTGCTTGACAATTTCTTTTTTTGATGCAACTTTATTTACTCGCAATGTATACACTCTTTAATGAAGGTTAACATTGGCTGAATGCGATTAGCCTTGTCCGTGACAGTGTCCACATTATTATGGCGTATGATGTCATGTCGTCCGGAGCATCGAAATTTTCCATGGCATTCAATAAATCTAATTGACTAAATAAGGGTCAAACAAGTACCGAATTACACCGTGGGATTATGTAAGTTCAAAGGGGATATACCTTACTATTAATTTATACTGAATCTGATGAGCTATTTCCTGTCATTTTACTTGTTTGCAATGAAACTTTTATTGTTCGAACGGGTAGTACTTATGTCCCTTTGCACTGTAAAAAGGAGTAGAAATAACATTACCATCTTTCTGCCGAATAACAAGAATAATTAATTTATAATTTAATGGACTATCGGGATGCTTACTCTGCAAATCGTGCAACACGTTGATGCGTGCCAAGTTTTGCTATAGAGGCCATTTCTTCATTCGTTAAGGAAAAATCAAATATATTCATATTTTCTTTCAATCGACTCGGTGTTACTGTTTTCGGAATGATAGCGATTCCTTGTTGCAACTGGAATATTTCGATGGAAAAAAATTAAATTTTATATCTGTAGATAAACGGATCGATGTCTTAGTAAATTCTATTTTAGCGATATAGCCTGTGTTAAAGAGAAAAGGATCGATTCACATATACATATTTATGTAATTGTATAATGTACTCGTATGTGTAATCGTATGTGTATTTCTCCCTATTACTAAACTTATCTTTACTGGTGGAAATGGCCTGAATGGTAGGTTGTATTATCGTTAAACGAAATATCGAAATATATACAAAAGTAGCTATGACCGGAGAACATGAAATAGCACTCTCCACACAGTATTTAAATAAGATAGTTATCTCTAAAATGATAAAAAATATTATAACTAGATATTATTTACTTACGACATATCTTAGAGCAATTTGTGCTGTCGTTTTGTTATACTTTTTAGAAAACTCTACTAACACTGGATTGTCCAAGAAAGTTGGTATTCCCGCCCTATTACCTGGTTGTCCTAGTGGTGAATATCCGGTTATCGTGATATTATGTTTTTGGCAGAATTGTATCAATGGCTTTTGATCCATATTTATGCTCACTTCGATCTAATGGAAGTAATAAATTTTAAATTAATTGCGAATTAATTCCACAAGTAGTGCAGAGAACAATCTGTACCTGGTTATTTACAGGCAGTATCTTGGCTACAGCAAGTAAACGAGTGATCTGTTCCTCATTGAAATTACTAATTCCGATACTGCGAGTTAATCCTAATCGCACGCACTCTTCCATTCCTTTCCATGTTTCGAGGTAGTCAGTATCCGACATCAAAAGTGCCCCACTTTCGTCTCTGGGCATTAAATCGTCTCCTTCCTAAAAAATACTTAATACATTTTTTAAAATGCCCATTAAACAGGTAATTAAAACGTATTGAATTAGAACGAACCTTGAAGGCAAATGGCCAATGAATCAGATAAAGATCTACATAACTTAATCCGAGATTTTCCAAAGATTTCTTACATGTTGGAACTACGCTTGACTCTTTGTGGAAGTTATTCCAGAGCTGTAAGAAGTGTTATATGAAATATTTTCATCTCTGATAAAAAATAAAATTTAAAAGTTTTAAATAAGATTTAATTACCTTAGTTGTAACGAAAAGATCTTCCCTTTTCACAGTTCCATCCTTGATCTTCGCTTGAATGGCCTGACCAATTTCTTTCTCATTTTGATAGAAAAACGCTGTGTCTATGTGACGGTATCCTAGATTTATTGCCTCGATTACAGCTGCTTCCACCTCTCCAGCACGAGACTGGAAAGGTACAAAATTTAATCTATTACTATTTACTCTCGAAATTTTATATCTCACTCTCATTTTAAATAAACATCTAAAAAGTAAACCGTTACAACGGTTTTAGAACATCTTTATGAATAGAATCGAAAGCATAAATCGCATATATCAATACCCGAACTGCGGATATTTATCCAAATTTTGTTAATATAATTATAATTAAAAGAATGGAATTTCATTAGAAATTTACTTAAATTATTAGTTTACTTCGCTAAATGTTATAATGAATATTTTGCTATTATGCTTTATATATATAAAGCAATTATTATATATATATATATATATATATATATATATATATAATTTATATATATCGATATATATATATATATATAATTTATATATATTTGTAATTTATATATATATATATATAAATTAATTATATTACTTTATATATTATATGCGTTATATGTATTTTTATGCCTTAACATTTTCTATAAACGCGTAAACATCCTTCGTTTATCAATAACAATTCCATCATATTTTTCCTAGATTTAAAGAACTTTTTAACGATAGTATAATGCGACTGCGTCGAAAATGAGTCAGAATTAAGGTGCGAGTATTTTGAATAAATGACGCAACATGGTCAAGTGATGCTATCAAAAGAATTTGTTGAAACTTTTCACGTACAGATGTAATCATAATGTACGATCGATAACTACTTCGATTATTGCGTCTTATCTTTAAATATGTATAAATATGTTCTTACCTGATACGTACCAAGACCAAAAGCAGGCATTTTATATCCATTGGAAAGCGCAAGAGACGGTATTTCAGCCATTACTAATTATAGATTTTAAGTAAGTCGTCAAAACAGTAGATCTCGTTGGTGAATTTTTGTCAGAAAATTCCGCTGCCACTTGTAATCAAATGTAAAGCGCACAATATTCTAGAAACTAACTGATTGAACTGTATCATTGAGTCTTCTATTCATACTATTCTACTCTAAGTAAATCATTACGTAACGATAAAGATGACGCGAAAAAATTCTAGCCAAGATTAGATAATTGCTCAATATTATCAAATCAATGTTATCAAATGGTTATTTTTTGTTTTCGTTAACGAAGACAGCATTTATTTTCATAATAATAATATAAATCTTTTGTATCTAACTTGTTACACTATACCGATATATGAAATATGACGATATATGATTCTTAGTTTATGAATATTGAAGAAAGGTGGTATATATATATTTTTTTTTAAACAGTAGTTCTTTTTATAACAATGATTTATTAAAAATAGAACTAATTACAAGCATGAAAAAAAGTTAAATAGAATATATGTTCTTATATATATATATATATATATAATATACGTTTAATAAAACAAAATGTTTAACGAAATATTTAATAGAATAAGACAGTTATGTAAAATAGTAAATCTATTTTTTCTTTTAGAATTCTATAGTGAACGGATAGTCCTTGTGTCCCTTAAACCTAAATATAAAACTTCGTTGTAATTAAAATGTAAAAACAAGAAATATGCACGTTTAATCACTGTATCCGCATATTACTTACTCTGCAGCAGGACAAATACGAATTCCGCGATCAAGTGTATTGATGGTTGCAATTTCCTGTAATGTTAACTTAAAGTCGAAGATATTGATGTTTTCTTTAATACGTTCCTTCGAACTAGACTTAGGTATAGGAATGGTACCAATGTCGATCTATTGATAGAATAATTATTTCAATTAAATGTTTGAAGTTCATTGCGGCGCATTAATTACTTTAAAAAAAATGCTTGTTTCATAACCATCTTTTTATATATGTATACATTACCAAGTATCGTAAAACAACTTGCGCCGGAGTCTTTCCGTACTTTTTGCTAATTGCGATTATTTCTGCTGATTCGATGGTAACTTCTGGATCGCCAGGTTTCGCCCAAGTACGCTTAGGAGAACCGAATGGGCTGTAAGCTGTGATAGATATGTTACGTTGCGTGCAGAAATCACGTAGTTTTTTCTGATTTAAGTTTGGATGGCACTCCACTTGACACATGACAGGTTTGATTTGGGCGATCGATAAAACACGATCGATCTGTTGGGAGTTAAAGTTGCTAAGACCTATACTTTTAGTTAATCCCAGCTTTACACATTCTTCCATAGCTCGCCACGTATCGAGATAATCCACGTCTCCATACATGGGATTACCTTTCTCATCGACTGGCCACAGACCTTCAGAATTTTCCTAGGATTATGATGTTTCTACATAAATAATGCAATCATTTCTTTCAATTATTTTTCAAGCTTATTACGTCGATACCAACTTGTTGAACGGAAAAACGAATTAATAAAGTCATTCGGATGATAATTCTTTTTTTTACAGATCTACCTTCTTATATACAGTTTTATTTTTGTTACATCACATTTCAAAACTAAAATTAAATTATATTGTATTTACATTTTGGAATAAAGAATGTTCTAACTGAAATTGATTGGTCTTAATAGTAGTAGTCTTTCCTAATAGTAAAAAGCTCTGATTAAGAGACAATCCGGTCAACAGATTTGGAATGTGTAGTCAAGTTATGCAATCTTACATCAAATCCCATGGGCCAGTGAATAAGGTAAAGATCAACATAATCAAATCCGAAATTTTCAAGTGATTTTTTGCATGCTGGTACTACCAATTCTTTCCTGTGCATTGAATTCCATAACTGAAAGTACAAAAAAGTTGGTGTTGAGGTTGATTGATAGAATAACGAGTGGATAAATTTGTAATAGAAAAATATATTGAAATAAATAAATTGATAGAATAACGAGTGGATAAATTTGTAATAGAAAAATATATTGAAATAAATAAAGGTATAAGTATAAGTATAGTGTATGCTGCTCCAGATCCTCACTCTTACAGTGTTACAATATAATAGAAGCAGCTATGATAGGGATCACGTTCATATATTTATAGCAAAGGATATTACCAAAAAGTTAACCTTGTAGTTCTAGCTGAAGGCTACAAAAAACTGCAATACAAATCTACTTATAGCTCTTTTGTTTTTAGACCTTGTAATCCAAAACATAATTTATATACAAGGGCACAATAATATGGATCGAATTTTTTGTATCACTAAATTCTATTCTCTCCATAACAGTGGTAAAAGAATAGATGTAGATTTTTTCTTGAAGTAATTACTTCAATAGTCAGTAGCAAAGTTAATGGCTAGAAACTTTGTCATTAGGCAGAAAATTACCTTTGTCGTGATAAATAAATCTTCTCGTTTTATCACACCCTCTGCAATTTTATCGCGTAGAGCTTTGCCAATTTCCTTTTCATTGCAGTAGATATAAGCGCAGTCAAAATGTCTGTAACCGGCATCCACCGCATCTCGCACTGCTCGTTCAACAACACCTGGATTGTCCTTAAAAAATTTACATGAGAAAATTATCATTCAGTGATATATATATTATCATACTCGGTCCGATCTTAAAAAATTTACATTTGAGATTTGTGAAGAAAATTTTGCAAAATCCTTCCTGTTGAAAGAAATATTTTAATTGTGGAAATCGTGAGATCTATGAATAATTCAAAGCTTTAAAACCACTATTTTGTCGTGTTATATAATGTTATTGTGTTTTTCTTCATTTTCATCATTCTCCATTATTAATGGAGAATACCTGACTATAAAATAGTGATATGTAATAATTTACAATACGATAAAGAACTTTCAAACATACCAGTTTAATAATTTTGTAAGTAAATTAGTCAGTAAATGAGAAATAATATCTATTTGTTACATTGTTTTCTTTTATTTCAAATATCCTTATACTTTATGTTAACTAGAAATCTGTCAAACGTCTCTTTTAGAATATAAAGTAAAAGATTTGGCCAATACTTTCGTACATCTGTGCATTATCATATATTATTTTTAAACAAAATACTTACTCCAGCTTGCCAAGTACCAAGTCCTAAGACAGGGATTTTTTGTCCATTACTTAAAGTATGCGTAGGTACAGCCATCCTTTAACAGTTGTTACTGCAACATGCTATATCAATCACTCTAAAATTCACATACTAGAATGAACTCAACTTATAAATATTAAGATAAGTTCCCCCACTTAACAACTTACATACCATATGTATGTTAGTCTTCTAATATGAAGCAAATTATTATATAATTAAAATTATATTGTTGATTGATTTGGTATATAATGTATAATGTATCTTCCTTTATGAATATGCAAATTGATTTTATAAAAATTATTGCAAATGAATATCATATGATATTATATAACAAAGGTATTACTTGTAAAATAATACAGTATTAATCTGCATACTGGGTTGTCCCCCGCCAGTAATTTCAGATCATTTTTTATTTTGTCTATATCTTTGTTTCAATTTCGTTTTGTTTAAACAGTTTAAGATAAGATATACACAGAAACGTAAAAAGGTTATGCACAAACATAAATGATTCAGTATGCAAACGACATTAGCAAAAATAAGGTTGTAAACAAAGAATTAGCATTATTGGCAAAACTAAAAAATAATTCAACAGTATATAAAATACGGACGCATACACATATTTTATATGTTATTTTATATATTACCTTATAGAGAATGTTCAAAACATATTTCAAAATCATGGAAATCGAGCTTTTCAGCAAGTTCACCAATATGGAGGTCGTTTTCAAATTTCCCGTGGTTTTCGCATAAAACCATTAATGTCGTTACATTTCTGTATCGATGCCCTAATGACACTCTTTTCATAAGGATCCATCCATATAATGAAATGTACCAATGATCAAATATTATTTATCATGATGCTAACATAAAAAAAATATTTACATACATGTTTGTAACATAGGTATGTTCACTATGGCTTTTTTGCCCAGTATGGTGTATCCTATGTACCTTATGTTAACATTAGTATGCCTTTGCATACACACAATTAAAAATAATCAATCATCAATAGTCAAATCAAGTTAATTTCACAATAAATAAATATAAGTTAATTTATTTCTTTATGTCAATAGAAGAAATATAGTTTGTCATAGTATTATCAATTTCATTAATCATTATTATAATTATTCGATCTTCTATTCATTCTCGCTTATAAATATTCGATAAAATTGACGTCTTCAAAGTTAAGCTTTTTGTGACTTATTTTAGATTCTTTAAAAATATATATCATGCGTGTAAACATATTTATTTATCTCAAACGATAGCATTTTATTGGTGGACGTAAGTTTTGTTTTTCACTTTAGTACAGATATAATTAAGTATGTCCATCCAAACTAAACATGTTTCTGTCGTCATTCAGAAATATAACAATACACCATTTTTATTAATAATATTCTTTTGCAAAATGTAATTTCTTTGTTTTGTTCGTCTTATTAATGGTTTTCTCTTACTATTTTACATACATTGAAAAACATTTTCTCGTAAGTTTCGCAAATATTTTTCCAATTTCCATTTTTGAAAGTTTTGAGATTAATGTATGCGGATTCTGTTTTCTTTCGATAGACTTGGTTAATTGTAGCTTTTGTAGTTGATGCTTTGTAGTTCTACTAAGAAAGTTACTTAATTTGTAAGTATACTTTAACATTAGATTGTTGATCATTATTTCTGTCTTTAGAGTTTTAACTTTGCTTTACAAACATGTAAGTGTTTTTTCATTAGCATTGCTGCTAATCTCATATTTTATTTAAAGATTTCATTAAAAGATTTATTTAAAGATTTCAAATGTAAGCACTGAAACACTTTCATTACAGAATGTGAAGAGAAAAACAATATTGAATTTCAAATTATCAATATATTCATATATACAATTTTATAGGTGTTACAAAACACATACAATATATGTTTTGTCAATGAAAAAATTTAATGACTGAGTATTCGTTTATATAAACTTGTATTTTTAATGAAAATTTACGGTATAGGTACAAGAATAGATACAAATATCTTTATAAAGGCTTTATTTTCTCAGTGTCGTTTGTTGATCATGGTTTTTCTTTTCTGGAATTTTTATTTTGATTTCTTATCTTTTTCGAATTTTCTACTCCATTTTCTAAGTCTATTCTCGTTCTTGCACGTGTACCAGGGCCCCAATTGATCGTAGGATTTTGTTGAAATCGCGTTAGCTTGTTTTGCCTAGATAATGGATTGGCCAGAGGATGTATATCAAACGAAACGTTTGTTGTCGTTGGTGTCTTTAATATTCTTATCGCGGGGCTATCACTTGGTAGTTTATTTCTTTTTACGGAATTATTTTTTTCCCATGCACGTACAATATCCCATATAACTTCATTTGGAGCATCCGTCTTTACAGATGTTTTGCAGGCATGTGAATACGATACACAATATCCTGCGTTTAATAATGCAGATCGAAATGTTAACATCGACGGTGTAATACATTTGATTATAGACATTAAACGACTAAGAGTATAATATAATGGAATGTCTAATTCTTCGCGAATAACATTTAAAACTCCTTCTATTCTTTTTAATGTTGCCAACTTCATTTCGTTTAAATTACATAAAAGATTAGATACAAAATGTTGGTCATGCAAAGGACCTAACCATATCGGTCCCCCTTCATGTTGTCTATGCTGACAGATTTTACAAAGTTGATCCACATAAGGTAAAGATGCTAATTTGTAGCCTCCGGTAGGCTTCTTATAACATAATGGTTGAGTGTTGATGCTTTCGCAACCTGTGCATTGGTATACCATTCCAATTTTAGTTGCATTCTCTTTACATTTAATTTGACTGGAAAATACTTTAACAAATACTCTTATATAAAAATCAGCACTTATAGAAAGTACTGGTACTATGTATCTACCATACCGCCCTGCGTGTGAAGCAATACTTTGCAATAATATTCTTAGTGCCATTTCATGGCACGCTTTAGATTTTAAAGAGATAGCTCCATATTTAAGATAACAAGTTTCAGGGGAGTTACCAGCTAATACTGCCATATCTGTAGCTGTGATCATAAGCAGCCCATCGTCTGATACACATTGTACCGCGCCATCCAGAAACATTGTAGGACAGCCATACGGGTCTAAATCTATTACGTCAAACTTGTCCTTTTTACTTTGATACATGAGCAATGTTGCATCTTCGTGACTTGGTTTTATAAGATTTTCGACTCCATTGTGTTGTATATTATTTTTAATGCTTTCAACTGCCTTTGCAGAAATATCATTGGCTACGATTTGTTTTATGCCTTTCACTTCTTTGGCATACCGAATGCTACGTAAACCAGTAGCAGATAAAGCTTCCAGTATGACAATTCTATCTTGTTTTTCTGTGTTTGTCTCTGTTGGTTGCTTCTTTATACTTTTTATATAAGTTGTTAACACAGCTACGCTAAGATCCCTGTTAAATTCTTGAACAGGATTATAAAATACGTTTGTATTGTCAACTAAAATTTCTGCCTCTCCTTCCTTTATACTTACATCTAATTTTGGTTTTTTTACACACTGTTCCATGTTATATAAAAACGCACAATTCTTAGACCTCAAAAATATTCAATTAAACATTTCATATATTTGAAAGTATAAAAATAGTTGTATTTTCTATCTAATATTTTAATATGGTTACTAAAATTTCACCTGTGTGTGTTTAAACATTAAACAATATACTAAACAAAGCAATTTTTTGGTTATGTTTGCTATAATCTGTGAAACGTTACGTGGACTAATACGTAGCATTCTGTATAATACTTTAGTATATACTCTAGTATAAACATACAAATTTAATATGTTTTAAAATATCAAGTGGTGTCAATGTGATATTGTTAAGTATAATTATCATATATTTTATAATCATTAAATTAGATAATGTGCATAAATGGGTTATATTTTTGCAATAACAAATTGTTATTAGATGTACACTGTAATTTCGCATTTCACCAGGCGATGACAGTATTGTGCTATACCTATTGTCGGTATTGCATTTTATCACGGCGAGGTTATTTCGTGACTGCCATATCAGCTTAGACATTCAACTCTGATTTTAGCGTTCTCTATCAGAGATGAATCTTCCTATCTGCCTAACTTGATAAGATATTTATTAACAAATGAAGATCTTCTTGTAGCAACTAGCTTTATTATCTGTGAAGATTGACTTCAATGTAGCTCTTATGTTTGCCATAGCAAATCGCAGAGGGTGTAAGAAACACTCTGATCTTTTTCCAGGTCGGTATTTCAGAACTTGAGATGCAAAGTCTCAGTTAATGTCACGTTCGTTCCATACTTTGTCAGTGTAAGTATTTTTCGATCAATTTTAAATTGGAAACAGTTTTAATTTCTTGAAGTCGAAGATAACTTGTAAATTCAAAGTCTAAGAGAAATTGTCTACCTCGAAAATATGTACGGTATTGAAACTTTTAAAATTTTAGTGTAATGCAACCACAAACGAATATATCGTCTATGATGCAACTTGTATTTAAAGATAATAAAATTTAAAGAATTATTAACACAATAAAAAAAGAGCTTGATCTGTCATTCCCTAAAAAAATCTAATCTATTATCGATTATACCTATTTTCCCCATCCTATATATTTACTTACGTAATTCATCCGTAAATCGAACAGTCTCAAGTTTGTTTCGTTTGTAATCTGCCTACAATGAAGCAACAAGCGACATCGTTTATATGCATCGTGCAACAAGACCTTCGATCAAATTTAGAATTGTCACATTGTCACGAATTTCACTCCGCAAAGAATCTTATTACGACATCCATTTCAAGTGTTATACATATTTATTTCAAGATTCTCCCGTGAAATTTAACACGAGGTAGTAATGAAAATTCGTTTCGTAAATTGTATAATGATAGTAAATTATCATAATTAATAGTCCACCCACTTTACCGACGCTTAACCTGTGCCCAATTGATGTTGTATAGCTGTAAGTCAGTACAGTTGTTAGTACAGTTAAGTAGTCGCCAGATAAGTAACCGATGGGAACGCCTTTCGCTCACGCGCGCTTCTCACACACGCGTACCCATCGCACTCTGTCGCTTAGTAAGTTGACAAGCGAAATGCATATGATTTTGCATTATAACTTCTCACTTATTTTTTTATTTGATGATTAAGGAAATCAAAATTAGAGAGTCATCTTCTACATGGAAGCAACGAGGAATCGAGTAAATGAACAACTGGCGAAGCGTGTAAATCATTAGCTGACAGATAAGTAGTTGCTGACTGGAAAAATCCGCCTCTAGAGCCCCTAGCGCAGCTACTTATTTGTCGGCAACTATATGTAAGTGCACGCTTCGATATAGAAAGGGGTAATCCATAATTTTCATAGCGACTCGAGGGTCATAACGCGTAACTAGTTAACGATCTGTCGTTTCGCGATCAAACATTTATGCATACGTTTTCTATACCTGTATGTTTCGTAAAATCCGATGGATGGTGGGGATAGCCACAGTGAGTCGTATGACCGCGTTATTGAGTCATACTACTTGAATGTACAAAAGTCAACTTCAGACTTCTCTAGGACCCATGGGAACAGGTCAAGGATATTGTCAGAAGTCGATTTCGTGTACACACAGGAGCTCTTAGACGGAAGCATTTATCCGCTGTGATTGATAGAACCTTAATATTAAACTTTGGGTTTGTAATCGTGGAATAGGTTTAGAATTGATGGAATAAAACCGACGAATGGTTAAGTCTACTGTACCTACATTACATCCGTATTTTTTCATGTTGCATAATAAAAGTTCCAACATTTATAGAAACTTATACAGATAGACGTTAATATTATCTATTATTTGTATATTTTTTTCGATATTATCGCTGAATATCGCTAATCATATCGCGGAATGAGTACATACATCGCGTACATTAAGCAAACACTCGAGGTTATAGATTATATCGCGATAATTTGCCATTGCAAACAGAGAAACAAGTAATATATTGTATAAAATGAATGATTAATGGACAATGAATAATAAAGATTTTTATGTGTAGAAGAAGAAAGTAGGTGACAGAAATGACAAGTATAGTTGAAGGTGTTACTGGTGTAGGTGGGGATGATGTTGGCGGCAGTAGTGGAGGAAGTTCAGTTTCGTTTTCAGTCTCATCCAGGCTGGAATTGCGGCGATGAACGCGACTAAAATACACTAGAAATCCGGTGTTCAACCCGACGAAGTTCAAGAATCAATACAGTGCGTGAATATTTTGAAGGGGTTGCACGGTGGTGTGTGGAAATAAATTAGCTGAAAAGGTGACCACTTCTACTAATCGCCCTAACCCATTATCATCATCAACTAAAGAAACGGGATTCAATTTATAACCAGTTATTTCAATTATAATAATTTTATTCATATATTTAGCGACGTACAACAGCACAACATTGTAATTATTAGCATTTTTTACGCCAAATGGTTTGATTGTACATTGTTAATGGGGATAGATAAAATATCAAAGTGTGTCTCGACCAATTTCTCTCTAAACCACTCAGGCCCTTCTAAATAATATCGACACGAATTTCATTCGTTCGGTTGCTTCCCTTAGTCGAGCGGCGACTCGGCTATTTCGATGCTTGTCGTAATATCGTTGACGTAATGACCAAATATAAAAGCGAATAAAGGCATCCCGAGCAGAGATAACGAGTATCGCACAGCTTTTGCAGAATACGAACGAGAACGACATCGACGAACGTTCACTGGCTATAGATAAAGAGAAACGAGTTCGTTTCGTTGTATATGTCGGAATCGCGTGTTTAGTCTGTTATCAAATATAACGATGCAGTCACATAGGAAATTCGCTTGCCAAGAGCTTCGTCCAAGTTGCAACTAGTTTCTATTTATTAAAAAAATACACAATTACTGTATATAGAAAATGAATAATAAGGAAACAATTTAGGGAACTCCCAGCGAAAGAAGCGATTTCCTATCTATGCTTTTATTCTTAAAAAATTCTTCGGCAATTTTATTTAACAAATACTGAATTACCAAATAACGAAACAATTTAGAAGACTGTTATAATGGTCGACTTTTATCAACGTTAACGAGTCAATAATTATTATTACCAGCTTCGTGAAATTTCCCAACTATTTCTCAATTTTATCAGACATCGAATTTATTGCTAAACTTTAGACAGACTGAGAATGTCACTCATGAGGATTTTAATAGTCTGTCTGATCGTTCGACGAGGCGTTTTGTTAGAATGGGACCCCCGCGGGTCTCATTTCGGCTGCAGCCAAGGGTGAAACGCAGTTTCAAAGATATATCGAGAAGGGTGACTGCGTGCTCCGTTGAACGAGGAGATCGATATAACACATGCGCCCTACGGCACAGATTCCTAGCTGAAACCTGCGTTCAACAGCATTTCAGCTTGTACACAAACCGCGGCTCCAGTGTTCTCTGTTCTCTGTTCCCTTCCGTCGCCAGTCGGCTCGATCCTCTCTCGCGATAAATCCTTGCGAGCAAATCAACGTCTTATCGGTCGTATAGATCGATCATTTTCATTAATCGTAACAATTCGTTTAGTCTGCAGAATGATGCAGCAGTGATTACATTTTTGTTCTTCTTCGTCCGGTGCCATTGCGCGTAATTAGGTTCGCTTCTTCAACTTCTACTTCGGGTACTAATTGACACGGTGAGTTCATAATGCAATATTAATATTATTATCTATCTTTTATCGTAGAATGTCTTCGTAGTTCTTGATAGACTGGATTTTTATACAAAATCATATTTTTATAATTATAGATAAAGAAATGGATTTTAAATAACGATTTATTTCATATGCGATAAATTTCTAAATATTAATACGAGTTTATTATTATAAATATTAATACGAGTTTGAATATTCGATTTTTCTTTGGATCATGGACTTGGATTGGATATATTTTATTTAAGATCGTTTACTTTTGACATTAAATTTTTCTTTGAATCTTGCGCTTTGAATATTTTTTATACGTTTGCGTATCATAGACATTTTGTGCGTTCTCGTACTTTTATTACACTTTAAGCAGTCTAATCGTTAAAAATTGTTTATTTAGCAGAAAGATCGACGAGAACAAAGGCCAGTGTCATAGAGATTCGTGTATGTTCCTCACCTTAGTACACAAAATGCGCTCATTCGACACCTGATCGGTATTACTCAATCGCTCCCCGCTTCCTGTTCCTTGCTAATTGCGCTAACACGAATGTCGTCGTAATCTCTATTTATAGTCGTGAAATAACAACGTTTCTCCAGCTTGTTGTTGACCTTCTGCCGTTTGTACCGTTCCCATGCGGGCAAAGACGAATTCACCTGACTATTAACCAAGCAGTAATTAACATTTCGCTGAAATATAAACGAAGTTTCTATGAACGGTTTCATCGTAAATAAACTGTCGATGATATCGATGAGCATGAAATTGGCGAAATAATTCGTCGTCTTTGAACAAATGGAAAATGATCGATGGATTCAAGTAGATTAACGTACGAGTAAGGTTGTTTCCTAAATTGCACGGTGTGTATAGTTGTTAATAATAAACTGTTAATAAACTGTTATGAACACGAGAATGTTTGCGGACAGCTTTAGATGAATTACGATTCTATTAGCCTCGCTAATATTAGCTTCGTTTTTCGATACTTTACGGTTTGAGAGAAGCACGCGAAGGTTTTTATTAACTCGATATTTCCATAGAAAGGAACATCGTGTACGCGATGTATCAGAAACTTTTTAAAATGTTTACGTAAGAAATTTTCTATCGATAAGTTATTGATCGATCGACGATTCATCGTTAAATAAATTCAACTTAAGGACAGCTCCGATCATTTTGTCTAGCTACACCATTTAAAGTTACTCTATATTTACGGAGCCTTAAAGTATATCTTCTAGATCTTGTTATATTTAGAAAAAGATACATATAAAAATGTCCATAATGTTTTATGTTTAGAAATGTTTCCCTATTTATACCATTGTATACGTGGTGTATAGGAAACCTTGGATCGGTAATCAAAGAAATGGGCTACCAGGAGATATCATTTTCCAAAAGACAAAGTGTTTCATTCCTGTCATTTACACAACTAGGTCTCTTAACTGAAATGACGATAAAACCGAATGATTTATCAGAGAATGCTCTTTCCCTTGAAATATAGAAAGTCAAATAAGAGCTGCAGTCGTTCCGTTGTAGTTTTGCCTCCTTTATTCGCAACAATACCTCGAAACACAATACTGTCTACGTAAAGCAAACCAATATGGAAGAGTACAACTATTCCCGATAGCCGATCGACTCTCAAAAACCTGTTTCGTCATAGAAATTCTGAACTGATTAACTCAATCGAGAATCATTGTTTACAACACGTCGATAAGATCGACTAATGGATTATTCCAAGACGCGCAACTGGTATCGATTCGATCAACGAAATTGTATTGGGTACATATTAAATAACGAAATGAACAGAACAGATTTCATTTATCTGCGTAAAAGAGATTTACGTAATCGTGCGTAATTTGCGTGGATTAAGGAACGCTGTTCGATCGCTGATTAGCTCATAAGTGTCAATTTCACCGAGCCGCCTACGGGAATTATGTTAAACCGATAGCTCGCGTTACTTGACCTCAAAACGTCGCCGATATGTCTACCTGGATGTTAATAGCGTGTAGATACATTTAGCGCCGCTGTTTTTTGCTCAAACTTGACCCTGATTCGCTCACTTTCCATTATATGATGCATTTCTCACGCTGAGTCTACCAAATCGGTGGATCTTCGTTCTAGCGTCAACTGTTTCAAATCATGCATTTCCTAATTTCTTCGTGGTATTTTAGGCGCAAATATGCAAGCCGAGAAGACCGACAATGAAACTGAGAAAAACGACACGAAGATAGAGCAGAACGATGCTCAGGCGGAGAAAAGCGACGCTGAAGTTGAAACGAAAGCGGAGACGAACGATGCGAGTAAGAAGTCAGCCGAAGAAGCAGTGACTAACAAGGCAGCAAATTTGAAGATCGAAGACGAGAGCGGAAGTTCGGCGCCTAGCAGTCCCAGTGCCACGCAGCCTGCAAGCTTTTTGGCAAGCTTTAAGGCGTTTTCAAAATTCGGTGACCCAAAAAGCGACGGGAAACTGATCACATTGAGTCAAAGCGACAAATGGATGAAACAAGCGAAGGTGATCGATGGAAAGAAGATCACTACAACTGATACGGGCATTTACTTTAAGAAACACAAGTACGAGAATACCGATGATGGAAATAATAATAATTCATCGATTATTTACCTTTCGAAGCATTTTTTCAGATTAAAAGTCAGATTTCTGAGGAAGAATTTGCTATTCTTATCATATATATTTTATGTATTTTCTATATGTATTATATATTTGTCATTCAAAAATATTAGTTTTCCAGTATGTGTACGTTAATGTACATTTAGGTTTTACATACGTATGTATGATATTTTAAAGCAATTTATCTTACGAAGCAATCGTCTAAATGATTATTTGAAAAAATAATTACGAAAAGATATTCATCTTTTTCAATGGTATCGTAGATTTCAACAAAATAATAAACGGATCAGTGTTCGAAGTGTTAACGAAGAATTGATTCTGCTTTTAGATCAATGAAATTGGGTATTGAACAATACAAAGCGTTTTTGGAAGAACTGGCTAAAAATAAGAAGGTTGACTTAGCAGAGATGAAGAAGAAAATGGCCAACTGTGGGCCACCCGGAGTTACCGGTGGTGCTGTAGTAAGTCGCGTACATAAATACGCTTCAGAAATTTCTTCATTCTATAGCTTACTTCTAGAGAAACGACTAATATCGAACACGGTCAGGTTCATAGTTCATAATTTGATGGATGAGAACAAGTTTCTTCGATGGTTTCATAAATGAATCTAAAGCAGCGGTAGTTTGTTGATTTACTTATCGCGACCTTGTTCGTCACGGTATCGACACTGAAGATTTACGATATTGCTACACCTGACCTCTGAATATAATTTGTCAGCGACGTGTCTTAAATTCTTGCCTACGTGTCATATAATCGTCGAGTAACCTTCTTCTTAATTAGGCTCATCTGTGTTAAACGTCTCAAGAATATGCTGGAAAAATCCATATAACGATTTTGTTAGAGCTAAATTTTTCATTCCAAGTTTTTATTCTCAAATCGAGTAACGTAGATGAATACGTAATAATAATTTAACGACTTGTTATATCCTTCTATACCACGTAGTTGCAGTTGTAAAAGTGAAATTTCCATATCAGGGACTGTAAAAATAGGTTTGCGATATTTGTACCATATGTTGCTTTATCATATTGCTTTATGTTGCTTTATTTTTATACTATCTATATAACTAACTATTTTTCAGGCGGGCAAAGCGGCTTCCACAGTGGACAGACTCACAGACGTCAGTAAATACACAGGCTCTCATAAACAACGTTTTGACGAGAGTGGTAAAGGTAAAGGAATCGCTGGTCGAAAGGACCTGCCCGATCAATCCGGCTATGTGCAAGGCTACCAGAATAAAGACACCTACAAGGCCCACTAGCTTCAGAATCGCGTGCTTCTGCGATGTCTTTGACACTCTGTTGTCCCGTCCACGCACTTCATACGAAACGCTACATGTCGCGTTCTTGCCTCTTCACGTTCCTCGACTGGCACAAGGATCTTCCGTTGCAACCTGTTGACACGCTGACAATCGATATAAGGAACGACGATGATCGGCAAACGCGTTGAGAGCTTTCCTCGATGATACCTTTCGGGCGACCCAACGAGGAATTTCAAGAATTTCGCTCAAGATCGATTTCCTTCGCGACGAACAGCGACTCGGGAAGCTGGTGATGGTTTATTTGGACGATTATGTTATCATAGATGATAATGCAATTTTGCAGGATAGTTTATGAAACATCTGCGAGTTGAGCTATTTTAACGAAGATACTTTTTCATTGCTAATCTTCTGAATACAATTCCGAAGATATTAGAATATTCATAGATCGTACTGTTCGAATTTTTTACGCTACGCTGTAAACATAGTTTAACGTTATGTGCCTCATTTGCTTTGTACTTTATTTCACATCAGCCGGCTCATCGGTCGAAGCTTTTTCGCTTTTCACCGGACCATTCATCGCCCGGTCGTGATGGAATTTCAATGCGACTAATCGTCGCGTTTCTATCATTGTTTCTCTGTACAAGTCTCAGTGAATCCAAAGAGCGGGCGATTTCATCGCAATAGGTTCGTTTAAATCGATCATCCAGCTGAGACGATATAAGAACGATATAAATTCTATCCTATTTTCATAATATCGTAGTTACGTTTCGTATCGTTCCGATTTAATATACCTGACTCGCGTTTCTTTTTTCTTGTACATATTGTACAACAGTTCGACAGGGTCGCAAGTACAAATACTATCGCTCGGTTTTCCTTCGTTTATCAAGCGCGTGTTCGATCGAAAGTTGAAAGGTACTCGTCAAGGCATTAGTTGGCAAATACTCAAACTTCGAAATTTTTTTTATACGCTGTTCTCAATCGTAGATAGTATATGACACAGCATGGAAACTATAACAGTGTAGATTTACGCGAATGCTAGTCAAGATTAGTCGAAGTTTATCGAGATTTTACGAAAATTGCTGGAACGACGAAATCGAAGTTGCAGAGCAGACAATTCTAATTTCTTCTATTAGGTTGAGTAATGAGCTTACATTGAGCGTTACTACATTCGTATAACATTTATCTATAATCAAGGAATAACTTTTTTATCCTGTTTCTCTATATAAAAATATATATCTTTCATAAAAAGAATTCAAATACGCGTATCTTTACATTCTGCGAACATTTTTGTGATATTCTTCGAAACGTTATAAAATACATACGCTAGGCAGAGGTGAACGAACTTATTACCAAACTCAACGCTTAATTATTCGTACGTGCGCGTGTATACTCTCTACTATCCCCTTCGAGGGTCATCGCGCGGGTTTTTGGTGCAAAGCTACTTTTTTAGGGCCCTCTTGCATAATAATTGGCTAAATAATAATATTCGTAAATCGATTAGTTACAAGTTTCAAGTTATACGCCATAGATTTCCTTTTTTACAGCTTTATAATTCTTCAAACGTCAAATAAGATAAAAAATTTACTTATAAATTTCGTTTATTTTATCAGCAAATTATTAATATTATACTTGCAATGATATTTATTAGACTGCGATTTTTTATTGAGTAGAGCACTTGTTACAATTTGTAATAGGCGAAACAAATCTCTATATAAATTCTATTTCTTTAAATGTGTTCATACGAACAGAAATTTGTATAGAAATTCGCAATTCGTGTAATATGACAGAGTAATTTGTATAATTTGACTAATAACATTAGTTCAAGCGTGTCAGATTGTGAAGCCGTATATGTACAATGTGTATATGGTCAAAGATTGGAGTATACGATGGAATCGTGATTGCATTAATGTGATTATGCGAATTTCGAGATATTTATGGTTACATACACATTAATCGAATTAAAGTGTACTTAAAAAATGACCGCCTGGCACGCAATGGCGGCAAGACCAAAATCCGTAACTCTCTCTTGGTACTAATTCTCCGAGATATTTAAATGAAAGTCACCGTTTTCAATTTGGAGGTACGACTGTGGAAGCAAAAAGGTACTTTTTTTTATTAACAGGTATTTGAGGAATATTGGAACAAAAATATTATTTATTCTATGTTACATCCTCAGAAAGATACTGAAAAGATTATCGTTGATTTAATACTATGATATATATGTTCTTTCTATTCTTTATATTCTATTTATCTTGAAAAATTCTTTGCAATTTTGTTTTCAATTTAGAAAATCATCTCGCTTTCACAAGAGTGCCATCGTCGTATCTGTAAAGCACTTTACGAGTTCTCTTTAATCGATGAATGTACACTGTACACTTATTTAAGCCATTTAAGGGACAACGTACCTCGATGGATGCTCTTCTAATTTTAGAAGACTTCTGATCATTCGATATAATAAAGACAAGTTGAAGGAAATTTTTCACGCTGTTAGCCACTCTTTCCTAATATTCTTAGAATAAAGTAGGATTATTTAAGTCGATAGAATGTTTGAGTCAAGCTGTGAAATGTGTCTTGCGATTCGAGTTTGAATATTAAGATGTCGAAGTTTGGTTGACCCAAACAACGCTGCTGTCTTATCGACGTACGAGGGGGAGGAAATAATGAACGAGTGCTTTTCAATAAAAGGTTGGTTTATTTCGAACCTCTGTGCTCCAAGGCGGAGACGAACAATATCGTAGTTTTGAGTCCGTGCAACATTGTTGCAGACTTCGTCTAATATAAATTCGGACACTATCGATCTTTCATTTGGATTATAACCGGTTACAGAGGAATAGGTGTAAATTAAATGCTTGGCAAGCGAGTGCATTATAAATACGTCAGCGAGATCGTTGCGTTTCGTACGCGTGGAAAAAAATGGCCATTTTGAATTTAATGGCTGTGTAACATATTTAAAACGCTGGAATATCAGAATTCTCTTTCATGGGCGCATTTCTTTTTTTTCCGTTTACGTATACTTTCTGATATAGTATATTAAAAAGAAAATACTGAAAGAAACAGAGAGGAGGAAATAATTAAATAACTTTGATTTAAATTACAACGACACTAAAAACCAATTTCTCATATGCGTAATATAATACAAATATTTATATATATATTTACTATATATATAGAAAAATGTGTATATATAATATATATATTAAACTCTGTATTCGATTCAAAATCGAATTGAACATCGTATAAAAACCCTAACACGGTCATGCAATACAATTGCACAGAGAATAAAGACGAAGAGCTTGTAAATCCTTGCTGATTTTCGAGATTAACCAAGAAAACGCAAGGTAGAGGAATATTTCTTCGAATACGTATAACATACGCAACGAGTCGTATAAATTAAAAAAAAAGAAAGAAAACGAGATACTTTATTTATTTCGAATTGCTTGTAAACATTTCGAAAGCAAATCTTAAGTTACGACAGTCATCGTATATATCTTTCGTTAAAGAAATCTTGCAGGAATCGCGCGTTTACTTCAGAAAATATCAACTCATAACTTAAATACTCTAAATACTTTTTACTTACTTGGAATTGCTTTCGAACATTTCAAGAACAAATCTCACAATGATCATCGTATATCTTTCGTTTGAAAAATCTTCGAGGAATCGCGAGTTCAGTTGAGGAAAGATCAGTTCGTAACTTAAATACGCATACAAAGCTTCTTGAGTTTGCACTATAGTCGTTCTCCTCACTAAAGGAGCATTTTTTTTAACAAACCGGAAGTCTTTTACGACAGAAATAGTAATATTACAATTCTGTGAGTGTGTCGACCGAAGCTCGAAGACGAGATCTGTTGGCGGAATCAATCGATCCTTTGCTGGTCCCTACCCCGTCTAGTCTGGAGACTATTTCTTCTCTTAGAGCCACAAGGACGCGTCTATCCTGTCGATTTTGTGGCGGTGCAATCTGTAGTGCCTCTTGAACGTCCGATAATGCGTCTTCCAAGAGGTCTGAATCGACTCGTGCCTTTGCTCTCGCGTAGAATGCTTCGTATGATACTGGGCGAACTTTCAGAGCTTCGTCAGCGAGCTCGATTGCTTCCGCATATTCCTGTTTGGATAAAAGACGAAAACAATTTGAACATAAATTACCTAATTCTATTCTCTAAATTCTCCAAAGATTCTACTCTACACATAATCTTGGAATTACTCCATTTAAAAGCTGCTTTATTACGATAGGAAAAAAAGGGAAATAAAGTTGCGTAACATTATGCGTATATCTATAAATAGCTCAGCTGTACTATGAATGAAAGTATTAGGAAATCTAGTTCGTTCAATATACGCAACCACTCACATTCATCTTGCGCTTGCATCGACTGAGGTTGAGCAAGAAATTCAGCCGAAGTTGCGCAAACGTCTGCAGTTGCAGCATCATGTGACCCTGCTCCTGCCCCTGGCAGTCCTCTTCCGGCGATGCTGGGAACTTTCGAAGAGCGTACGCGTATCTGTGCGATGCTTCTTTCAATCTATTCTTTCGATACAGCACGTTTCCATCCTCGAGAAGTTTGTTCAATAAAATTAATAGTACGTCGGGTTTTCCAGCGGCCATTGCCCAAGTGGCGGGGCCTAATTTTGCCCCGCGGCGGAGGAAACACTGCACCACCGGTATGTTTCGACATCCGATCGCTCGGTCCAAAGGTCGCATTCCGTGCAGATCGACGTGCTCGACCGCTGCTCCTTTCTCGAGTAACAATTGCACGAGCTTTGGATTGCCCTAGGAAAATATTGACCGCGACATTACGGAATTGTGAGTTTTCAAATCCCTATCCGATAATAATAAATCATAATACAGCTAGTAGATTGGCAGTTTAACAAATTTTACGTCTCCTTTTTTCGATATTCCATTTTTCTTCGGATTCTTTGCATTCGATATTTTACATATATTAGATATTATCCGTGCAACGTTGCAATACCTGTACACTTTGAAATACCATTCCCACAAATGTATAAACGTAGATAACAGATAAATGTGAAATACTCTTACCTGGAAAGCAGCCAAGTCCAGAGGAGTTCTCCCAGTATTATCATTAGTGTTCACATCAGCGCCATGATCAATCAGATTCTGTACCGCAGCTAGTCTTCCTCTTACGCAAGCCCAGCAGAGAGCAGTCAGACCTTCCTTATCTCTGCTTTCCAAAACGGAACCCTTGTCCAAAAATAATTCGATTAAATTTGTGTGACCTTCCGAGGCAGCTAACATTAACGCGGTGCGACCAGCTGGATCCCGTTGGTCCAGAAGAGATGCTGCATCATCCAGAATGGCATCGGTACTACTTGAGAGCGTCCCTGTAATCGTATCATCAAAATTATTTCCTTCGAGTAAAAAATCTATCTGCCCAGAAACTTCCACGCGCTATTATATCCTTCGACGTTACAAAAATTCAGTCGAGTCGAATATGGCTGAAGAAGAACGTAACAGAATTAAGAATAATTTTTTATATTAACCTTGCAGAAGTCTTTCAGCTGTACCCCAGTGTCCTTCTCTCGCAGCCAGCATCAGAGGTGACAATCCCTTCGCGTTCACAGCAGTTGGACTTGCTCCTCGAGCCAGTAACGCCGATACAGTAATGGTAGAACCATTTGCAGCAGCAATAGTTAAAGCAGTTTCTCCTATCAAAGTGTCAGGCCGATCCACGATCACTTCGGCCATATCTAATAAATATTCGACGATGGACTCGTGACCTTGAGCCGCTGCAGCAACCACAGCTTGTTGAGCAGCTTCCTCTCTGCCTATTTCTTGCGATCCTTCGATTTCGCTTACATTGGTTGGAATTACCCAATCGCAGGCTAAGAGATAACCAACCACAGATAATCTTCCGTATCTCGCTGCGTGAACCAAAGGACACTGTCCTGCCATGTCTGTGTGGCCTAGCGAAGCTCCAGCAGCGGCTAACCTAAATCAGGATTTGGATCTTTTATTGTAAGCTCTGTACGGATCTTTAGTATGAATTTTTGTATAACTATTATTACATTCGTACCATCCTATACACGATCAAAAATCATACTAAATTATTCGTACTTAGCTTACCTTCTGACAACATCGCAATGACCACGAGCAGCGGCCAACGAGAGTGCCGTGCAGCCCTGGCTATTTGTTAATTCAACATCAGCTCCGAACTCCAACAGCAAAGAAACCATTTCCACTGAACCCTCATGGGCGTACATGCAAAGGGCTGGAGCGTTACCCAGGTATTCGGTGACATGATTCGGAGATGCTCCTGCCAGCAAAAGCAACCTCGACACCTTAACGTTCGGGCTGTAAATATTCCTCAGCGTACACAACGCCGAAGAGACGCATTCTGTAGACGATGCTAGCCAGATGGCCTAATCAAAGGTACAAAAATGGCAGATTTCCTAATCGATTCTATCGTAACGGATCGTTGTAACAAATGCAAATGTGAAAACAGGTGGTTACCTGTAGATCGCGCGAAGGCCAACACGGAGCAACGCCTCTGTAAACGTGCGCCTTGAGTATGTGATGACCTAATTCGAGGGCTTTATCACCGTCTAGCGGTGCCTGAAGGCGGGACAACCTGTATGCAATGGCTGCATGACCGAGCCTCAGATCGCAGAGGAACTTGGTTGATTCGCCCTCATCCCTTCTCATTAACCATTCTCTGAACGACGGATGGAAGAACATGTAGGTGTTGTCCAGACGTTTCACGAGAAATCCAGAGAGCATCTGATAGCAAGAGAAGGAGAGGTTGTCGTACAACGAATGGGCTGGTTGCGATTCAGTAAGAGAGCATTGGATTGTTGTAGAGAATAAATATTTTCTCGTACAATTAAGTAATTCTTACAAAACAGTGACGATCAACGTTCGATATGATTATTTTATGCACTACTTAACATATTTTTCCATTCTTTACAAAATTATTGAGATACTCTGGTTGAAAGTTGATCAGTTGATTATTTGAAAAGATATTTAACTCGTATAATATATCCTTTGCGATATAGCAAAAAGTAATTGCACAAGTATACAAAGTGTATATTATAAGAGATTTGTCTCGTTATGACGAAGAAGAGACTTACGTGGTCCACTCAAAGGCAGCAACAGCAAATGACGAATAATTTTATTATAGAATTTGTTCTCCGACTGTTACAAAATTTATCTCGTTTATAAGAGAAACTTACTTTGAATCTCTGCAGAAAATCCTCCCATGAAACGAAGTGGTTCGTGTTCAGAGAGTTCACCGAGTAGAAGATTTCTGGTAAAGTCAGAGGATATAAAGCAGCCAAACAGACGCCTAATAGAGGTTGAACCTTGTCAAAAGATGTCGCTGTAGGAAACCTGAGGTTGAAGTGTAGTTGGAAAATCTGCGCTAAAGAAACTGGCAGTACCTGAAACATAAATTCCAAACTTATGTTTCAATGTTGTTCTTGATCAATAAAAAAAGAAAAAAAGAAGAAGACAAAATTGAGATACATCAGCAGATAAGATTCTATTCACCTTGTAGCTGGCAGACTTTGCCACCAAGTGACCACTCTCGATAAGATCGAGCGTCAGTTTCGCGAAGAGAAAGCTGCCTCTGGCTAACGCGAGCAGATGCGAGGCAAATCTCGTTTGATTCGCGCTGCACGACGATTCTGCCTTTCCATTCACCGATGCTGTGACGTTCGTCTGAATCGCAGGACTTTGAGCTAATCTGTATCCAATATAGTCGGATAGATCCCTGGTTACGTTGCTTCCGGTGTTATCATTGGCACCTCTGTCTAGAGACACTCTGGTATAAGGTAGCTGTTTGGCGCATTCAAGTAGTTGCGTTCTTACTGTGCAGACGATTTTTAGCCAGCTAGGAAAATTGGGAGCGTGCCTCGTTAGAAAAGACGCTATTGTGTCGCCTCGGTCTGGTCTGTGGTATTCTGCTTCGCACACGGCGTCGATTAATATCACCTGATAACACAACGTTATACTTTTTACATGTTGAAAATACTATCTTCTTTTTCATCAAAGAAAACATACATCGCTTTGCGATTAAAACTGTTCTATAACTATTCTCATAAAAAAAAGTCTTTTACTTACCATATTGGTGTCAGGCAGTCTATTAGTTTTCTTCAACGTCGACAAAGGTTCGATAATACCCCTTGACAGCGCGAGATCTGGATCGACAGTGCACTCCCTTTGTGACAAAGACCCCTGTATATGGGGTTCGGAGAGCAAATACTCCCTATAGGATATGAGTTGAGGAGCTTGGCATAATTGTGCAGCCAAAGAATGGATCAGGTCTGGTACCAAACAGGTACTATTATTATCCGCTTGACAGAAATGATACGCTACTACGTGTGACGCTAATTCTCGAACCTGAAGAACAGAATTTTTACCAATTATTTATCGAGTTCTACCAATTGTTTGTTTGCTATCCACAAAGAGAAAGGAAATTACAAATTTTCATTTACCTTCTCATTAGTATAACGAATACTAGCATGTAAAGTTGAGGTACATCCAATTCTCTCTTTTTCATCGGTTTCTTCGCTGATCTCAGAGGGAAGAGCCTGCTCGCGTCTCCTTCCAAAGCAGCTATGCTCCACCAATTGTAAAACCAGCGCAGTCTTTCCCGTTCCAGGGGATCCAGAAATCAAAACTCCAGGACTGGACCCGTTCACCACCGATTCTAGTTCCTGCAGTAGCCATTGGCGACCGGTGAACAGTGGATCAGCTTCTAATAGAGGTACTTCGAAGAATAAGGGCTTCAGCGTCAATTGCGTTGCGTGGTGTTGTATGAAGCGTACTAAAAAAGAAGTAACATTGTTTTATTCCCAAGTTTTATTCGAGGCTCGTTCAAAGAATTTATTCTTATCTCTGCTTCAAAGTTCCAATTCGTGCTTCAAAAACTTACATTTCGTGTCGACGGCGCCCTTAATGTTCCCAGCCCTGGCCGATCTCCTGGCGCAGGAACGTCTATTCTTAAATTGGCCAAGTTCATCACTCTGACCAGGTTGCGAGGCGTTCACGGAATGTCTTCTAGGGGTAAGGGGGCTTGAGCTGCCATTTGACAAGCCCGAAACGGAGACGGACATGGACATCGACATAGACGTAGATGCAGAAATCGACGTAGAAATGGAAGCCAAGCTTCCAGCACTGTCACAGTCTCTGGACTTGCTTTTCCCTTTAACCTTTGTCTTAGGCTTAATTGGACACCTCAAGGCTGCAGCAGCTTCAGCTTCGCTGGACGTTCCAGTTAAAGTAGAGACTGGACTCGTATTCGTAGAGGCTAGAGTTTGAGTTTCGAAGCTGGTCAGACTACTAAACGAAGCTGCTGAACTATCATGACCCTGAATAGGGACCCTGGATTGGCATGCACCTGTACTGGAACGATTGGAAACGCCAGGTAAATCTGTTGTGTCTACACTGCTGCTTGGTCGAGTGTGATTTGAGCCAAGAAGGAGACCTAGCCTCATGTGGAGGTCCGATTGGGATGACTTCCTCGTCTTGGAGGACAACGGTTTCACGCAACCTCCTTCATCGTCTGAGGAAAGAAAGAAACATTTGGTTGTTAGATGGAGTGAATAATGGTTGAGTAGGAAGGACGATGCATAAATAAAAACCACATGGGAACACATGTTTTCAAGATGCAGAATCCACTAGATACTGGTTTCATCCCCATATTGAATTTTATCGCAGTTAATTTTCAATTAGTGTGACGTAGATCAAATTGGTGATGGTAAATAATAAAAATAAATGATAAGTTCTTTGAATGGCTTAATTATGTCTAATTATATGTATCGATAATTTAATTTATGTCACACCCATTAAAAATTAAAAATCTCGACCACTCCTCTGCGAAGATTTGTTTACTTTTTTCCTGTTTTTGTCGCACTAAACGTGTCCAATCTGAAAGGGGAGCAATTCGTGCTACAACCACACCACGCGATGTTGTCGAACTAAATCGACGTTTCGTGCATGCTTCAAACTCTGCTAGTGTTCTACCGGAAGTGTAAGGGAGGATAGGAAAGTGCCAGTGGGTACCAAGAAATTATTGGATAGTGAAACGAGTGTCAATCGAGCAGCCTGTGCATATACGTTTCATCGATTTTAAACGCGCGAGAAGATGCACACTCGGTTTCTAAAGCGTTCTCCCTGCCTGTAACTTTGATCCTCGGGTCGATGAGCTGGTTCAGCCCATCGTTTGCCGTCCCTTGACTGTTGCTCCACAACGATTTGATTTTCCCCAGCACTACACCCGGCCATCGAGACTTCCCCTCCCAAGAAGAGGCCATCCAAGCTACACCCATGTTGGTTTATCATTAATAATAAAGGAAGCTTCCTCCCTATTGTGTTACACGGTTATCTATTTTATTAGAAGTTGTTAAGTATGATTTAAAGTCGAATGTTACCTGATAAGGCGGAAGGATTGTCGTTTGCGACTGGTTCTGGCGACGATGTTCCTCGTCTGGATGATCTTTGGGGAACGAACGAACTCCTGAGGACCTTTGGGTTCAGAAAGAACCTCTTCCTTTGATTCGGTGGGGTTGGACAACCTGTAATGAAGATTTTTCACTATATCTTGTGTTTATCGATTTATTAGACCGACTGGATTGAAAAATTCTGTTTGTTTTATTCCTTGAAAGAAATCGAAGAAATCAGAACGTAATATATTTTAATATGCATTAATATTAATTCAAAATATATTGATCTACATACTCTGCGTCATCATCTGAAGCTTTTGTCGACCTTGAGACGAAGACTCCGGAAGTGCTGGCGGCTTGTTCTTCAAACCCTTAGTCATCGCCATAGAAGAGACACTTTCATCCCTCTCTTCTTGCTAAACAAAACGAACCAAACAAAAGAACCACTAATTAATCTTCACTTTTTCTTCAACCAATCCAAAACTAGAGTTCTAATTCCAATTTTTTCTGAGTATCGAACGTTTTACATTTTGTGACTATACATAAAGTTTTCTACAATTATGAAACGAACGATCCATTCGTTAAAAACTTGTTAGAAAACGTTACGTATTGGAAGAAAATAGTTTCTAAACAACATTCTAATTGACGTCGTTTCTTTCTAGAATTCACGCGAATGCAATCAACCAGAGGGAATAACATCAAACAATAGCGAGCAAATGACCTAGACATTCCAATGGTAGAGAGGTATGTTTCAAGGAATCGAGGATCCGCGTAAGATAGTGTTACTCGATTCGATTCCAAGGGGACGATGACAATATGCTTACGTGCATGACTCTTGAAGGAAGATTGGCTCTCGTGGTGACTTTCGTACGAGGTCTGGGGCTACCACAGAGAGAGTTCACCGTTGATGACTCATCGATCCAGCCATCCGTGGGCGCGAGGATGGACATGGGCCCCGAGAACCCGGTAAACCCCTCCCTGAAGGGACCCTCGTCGTCGTCGTTGAAGTCGGCTCGAAGGCAAAGTGGACAAGCTTCGCTGCGAAACAAGCAGGAATAGCAACGTTCGTGACCGCAAGAATCGATCAATCGACGTTTTTTCCCTTTGTCGAATGGCATCTCGCAGGATGGACAGGTTGATCCACCTAACATACCCGTGGACTCCACCAGCGCTCGGATCTGGGCCAGATCTGTAAGAAATTTACTCATTTGGTACAGTGCGTACATTATTACTAAATATGTTATATGTGTATTACTATACATATCCAAAGAAATCGAATCAATTTTATAAGGGATGAAATTTTATCATAGTATAAATAATATCGAAACAATCATACGTTATTATTGCTTTAACGCTAGGCGGAATTTACAACTCTAAAATCAGCAACAAATCGTGTAACCGGAATGCAAACTGTATCCTATCTCCATCAAATTTAAATTCTCACATTATCGTCTACGATATGATCCTGGGAGTGAAACGTTGCCCCCAAGAAGACGCAGACGTTCCCTAAGAAGAACTGTAATAACAGTAAAAACGCTTGTTAACCATTTTCGCGCGTGCTCCGAGAATAGGAGGAAGGGGAAGCGAAACGGGAAAAAACGGTACGTCGAAGAGGCCGCGACTTCCTTGTGAGACGCAGATCGATGTTCCACTTAACAACGAGTTCGCGAGTTTGACAGCCAGAGACCAACTGTCACGAAGAATCTGCACAGGGCACACCGGTATCTCGGTTAGTAGAGACACGTCGTGTGTCAGGGAAGCGGTGCGGTTCGTTCATCGATAATGGATAAACGAGCCGTGACCGGGAAGGCGCCATATACTTAAAGGATTCTAGAAAGTGAGGTCAAGAGAAGAAGACCTCCTCGCGTGCCCTCTCCTTCGTCTTTTTCATCCTTGCTGCGTGTGTACACGAAGCACACGCGGAACCTGCTGGCGCTTCTATTCCTGATCCTCGATCGATTCCATGTAGCATTGGCTCGTGTGCCGTACCTTGTACCGTACGTCATATACCATGAAATTTATGGCAGCGCCAGGTTAATGGTTCCAATGGATCCTTTCCACGACAGGCAAAATTATGTTTATGTTCGTATCGAAGTTTGTTCTTCTCGATCGGCTCGTTGGTACTCTTAGTGCAAGAGTTATAGCGAGATTGTATGATTGATCGAGCGTTAATGTTTTTGTACTTCAAGAATTGAAACAGTAATTCGAAGCATAAGAATTCGATCTGATTCGGGAGACTGTACAGCGTTAATTTAAAATTGTCTCTTTCTTCCTAGTATATATATTGAAACAAAATTTTTGCTATTTTTTACAGCTACCGCAAATCAATCGGTGCGTCTTCTTAATCCTTTGATTTACGACCTTATTATATCCTTACTATCAGGAGTATCAAGAGGACCACAAGGATATTAGAGGCAGTTCGACGTTCACGAAGAAGAGGTAGAAAACTCAGGATGTGTTGAACGGGTCAAGCTATGCAAATTGTAGATTAATACGATCATGCTGAGCAGTTGAGGCAGTTAAGACGTGGGCGGTACCGTTGCGATCACTCTGTGTAATTGAACAGTTAGGGGCGAGAATGCAACGAATCTAGGTCCATTAAATGGCACAATGGTCTATGTTCCGAGAAACATGAAGATTTTTTGCTTAACCTCTTGTCCTATGACCTTTTAGCGCCTGAGCGAACTTCGCTCGCTACATATTACAAGAACCTACTTGTTACTTGGAAAGAGTTAATAGAGTTCTTTTGAGAACTATTGAAAATGTCACGGTACCAATATTAAAAGAACATGTTATGGAGAAACAGCAACTGGTGGCTGTCTACAGATTCCACCGCCCGTTAAAGTCTCTCCTAAGAGAACCAAACCTATAAACGACGTTTCCCCAGTCATGTTGGTGGTACGACGGTTCATTCACATATACCGTAATCCAGGACAACCTCTTGCCAATCTAAAGGCAACCTCTGGCAGCTGACCGAGTAGCTCGAGTCGAAGCGTGATTTCGCGGGTTACTCAGATGGAATGACGCGGCGAACGTTGAAAGAAGGAAGTAATTCGGGTCGCACGACCCTTTATCCCGGTAAGTCCACGTCGAGGCAGGTGCAACACACTGCCTGGGTTACCGTAAGCTGGGTCAACGCACCCAGGAGAGACGCAGAAAGAGAGAGAGAGAGAGAGAGAGAGAGAGAGAGAGAGGATCGTATAGTCGCTTCCACGGTAAACTCGTACAACGATGTCGTTTTCTCCGGAGGCATCACTGACTCACGCGTTTCCGCCGCGTGTATATCCAGTTTCCATCCTCTCCGCATCGGCAGTTCTCGCGAGATTTATAGACAGAAAGAGAGGAGTTCTGAGAGCCGAGGAGAAGTCGAAGGTCGAGGAAACGTCCATAAGATGTACACTTTTTCCTTTCTTCCGTCTGGCAATTTCTTCTCCGTTTCTGGCTATGTATATTTAATTAATGGTGATCTAGTGTCTCGTTAATTGCGCTGGCTGTCTTGACGTACAAGTTATACCCATTAGATTGGCGTATATTAAACTTCGTTTTAACACCACTTGGTTTATTTGAAATAATATACATTTAATCGATAACTTGCAGGTGATTCAATACACTTTCTCAATAATATACCACGTTACGTTATTTGAAATTTATATATAAACTGCGGATATTTACGCATTTGTAACTCCATAAATTGAAAAGCAGGAAAAATGACATTACAAACGCTAATTTTTAATTTACCTTAAAATTTACTACTATCCATATCATGTTGTTTTGATAAATAAACTGATTTGAAATCAGTCGTTTCTTCTTTATAAACAGTATATCTCACAACGCTTTTGTGCACCGATCTAAAACTACTCGATAAATAAAACATCCTAGCGATCTTTTTCTCCAACGAAGATACGTCGATTAGTCGAACAAGGACGACTAAGCACGTTTTTCCTGGACGTTTACGAGACGAACGACACAGATTCGTTTCATGATCTTTTTTTTTCATTCGCTTCTGCTATCGCGGATTAAGCGAGAACAGCAGTTTTTGTCGATGCTCGAAAAAGAAACTCAATCGACGGAGGCACTCTCGGGTATATTAAGCCCACGTTTTTTCCGTTTAGCGACGATAGTCACGATCTAGACACGTTTTACTTGCTGACATTTTGTATTGTAATTTAATGGTCTTCTTCGGCTCGCCGGTTTTTTACTCGCCCCTGCACCCGCTCGATCTAACAAGGCGAGAACGAGCATCGTGGTTGAACATAGTAGAGAACTCGGTGCGCCGCGACCCGTATAAATCCGGCATCTATTATTCCCACGTTTCCTAGACCGTGACGGTTCTTCGAAACATCAAAAGGCTCGATCGAGTAGGAGTTCTCTCGGAGCTTTGTGAATGCTTCTTGTTCTTTTTTTCTTTTTTCTAGTATTCGAATTTTTCTCTTGCAGGATCATAGGGCAGGCCTCCAGCCACTTTTCAACTTTCTCCAATTATTCCGCAAACCGCGAGAATTACGATGCCGCATCGTCGACGCTTTCGTGGAAAATGACTTGATTTCTTATCGACAGCAACCAGGGAATCGTACATACACGGATCTTTGATCGTGGAGCTCTAACGTCGTTTTATTTCTTACGATTCTTTTCAATCCAATTTTAATCCTTTAGTTATAGTGTGGTTACGCATGCAGTCATTGACGCGTGTCGATATCGGCAAACGGTTCCGCATTCCTCACCCTTTGGCGAACTCTGCAGTGCCGAACCAATCGCAGCGTTGTACTTTTGCGTTTCGATTTTATAGCGGCAAATAGAATCGAAAAAACGATTCATGGTGTTATAGAACCGACTTAAATATCACGGACGTATTCTGTATTTATTCGTTTGTGCAGAATTTTTCTCTTCTCTTCCCTTCTTCACGATGAATGGTTCTATCGAATTACTTTGAGCCACGAAGCTCTTTTAGGCTAACACGGTTACAGGTAAAGCAGGCATTTCTCAAACTATCTGTTAAGTATCGGTACGTCGGTGCTGTTTCGTCATAGGGGTTCTAATCGATTGCGTCCTTGTTTTTTCCAAGTTAAATGATCAAATGACATACGATCTAAGAATACTAATTCTTATTTTAATAAATAAATAATTGAGAACGATGACTTCTTGCCATTCGTCTATCTGCAATATTATCAAATAATATATTAAAGTATATCGAACAATTCTTTTTGGTCTTTGACAACTTTGACTAAAAGAGCTTTGTGGCTCAAAGTAATTCGATAGAACCATTCATTGTTAAGGAGGGAAGAGAAAAATTCTGCACAAACGAATAAATACAGAATACGTCCGTGATATTTAAGTCCGTTCTCGATTGATTCTTCCACTGAAACCATCGCAAATCGTTAAATCCAGCCTGTTCCCGTTCTACCTTCTCCTCTGCTTACGAACCAAGCTCTTCCTCTCTTTCTGGCTTCGTTGGTACGTTGGTGTTCGAACAATATTAGCGGGACGGCGATAAAATACGACGTAGCCGAGCAACAGAGCGAGAACGAGTGCGATTAAAGCCCGCTCACGAGCCGAGGGAACGGAGCAGAACGACGCGACGTCCGCACCAGGGGCCACCTGTCCTGGTCTCCCCAGTCGCTGTTTCCGTTCTCCGTTGCGCTCTCTTGCTCCTGGGCCATGCTGCGTCCTCGTAAATTGGTACCCCCGTCGCCGACTGGCTGACCCGAATCGAGATACTGGCCGGGGAAACACCGTTTTTCATTTACGCCGCTTTCGTTCTCGTTTTGACACCAAGTTCGTACGACAGGTTTACCATCGATATTTTGATAATGCATACATTTAATCGTGAAAACAAAATTGCCGTAGAATTATATTTATGGGAGGAATTTTTTTTTAAGCGTTACGCAATATTTTCTTGTAAAATGTTTCATAACACGCTTTAATTAAAATTAAATGAATCTTAAGGCTGTCGCGATCGATGAAAAGGAACGGCCGCGTGTAGAGTTTGGTCTCGCAAGAACGAGTAGCGAAAGAAGAGGCCGAGGAAAAAAGGAAAAAAGATAACGCAGAGAGAGTACATGTGATCGTTTTGGTTTCGACGAGTCACGCGCAATAATCGTTATTTTGTACCCTGAAGAATGAGAGAAAGTTACCCTACCGAGTCTCGCCTACGGCTGCAATATTTACATCGACGCGACGCGACGCGACGCCTTCCGCTATACCGGGAGGCTATGAAATGACAAACGGTGCACCGCGTGACGCTTCGATCATGCCTCTGGTTCGTGGTACGAGCAGGAAAAGAAGAAGAAATCGGGATAAAATCGGTCGAGACGAGGAAAGACGTCAAAACGATTAAAAACAAGCGACTTTCACGAGATTCAGATCAGATGCCAAAAGGAATTCCTGGAATATCGATAGCTCGACTTCTTCGTCAGAGAATGTAGAGTAAAAAGAACCATCACTGAAACGGGCTAATTGGAAAACCGGGAAAGTAGGGTTTGCTCGATTAACGCGGACCTAACTGAAAGAAGAAGAATCGACACGGATTCGAACACTGTAATTTATCTGGAAATCAATTAGCCATGGAGACTGATGTACCGTGTAATTTGCATCTTTCTTTTGAAGATAGAAAATGTAAATCTAAATTCGGTGCTATTACAGATACTATACTGTAATATTTGCGACCGAGGAAATCTGTAGAAAAGTGGCACGAGATATTTTCTTCCAACAAAAATACACTTACATTATTTGTCCGATTTAAATTTCGAGATCATCTTTGTTTTTATTCTCGTGTATCTCTGTTCTACTAAAAGAAACGAGACATTTTCAACTGTATCCTTCCAATAGAATCCCATCGTTGCACCGTTCTCCACGAAAAGTTCACTCTGGTATATAGGATCATGGCCTCGATAATTCTCCTGTGACGAGCATGCAAGGTGTTCCAAACGACGCGAGTACGATTAATAATCCAAAATGTCGTTGCTCCGTGGTCGATGAGTGTCGAAACCGCGACTCTATTAGATATGTTAATCGCAGTTTACATTGTGTGGAAAGCGTGCGATTACGATCTGTTCTTTTCTAACTTTAATTGCTCGATCATCCTTTAATTGCACGGACGATTCATTGGTAAGCAAATGATCGAGGTTTGTTTTGACGTCTTTAATACCGTTTATAACACTATGATAAATTTATCTTACGTTCGCGTGACAAGCACTATTGAATATTTATATGTAATATTTCATACATCGCATTGCTCGATGAGAATTCAAGCTTATATACATGTAGCTACATTTCAATACCGTAACAACTACCAGAATAATCAAACCGAGCGATTTATACATTTTTAATAGAAACTTTATAAGTTTGTAAAAAAGTCGAATCTAAATAGAAATTTATTTCATTCGCCAAATATTATAGTAAGGCAAGGCCTTTACTTTAAATACTACGTATATTATTGCGTATTAAATGCATTCTGGCCATTCGCACACTTTCAAATGTTACATATCTAAACGCATAAATATCTAATCTAGTCATAACCTAATACCGTACTCAAAATCAAGTCAGACAATTCTCGTGCCTCTCAGCCAAGTTTCTTGACTCCGGTTTCTAATCGTCGCTCTCTCACGGGCAACGCTGTGTGGAGCACGGGTTTACCTGTCCGTTTCCACGAGATAAGGTTCAGGCTCTGGGCCGCGCGATAACGGCCGATAGATAAGCGTTGGTCTACCTCGACAGATTAAATCGTAGACGAGCGGGGAAAACTTCTCTACCGCCATGGGTTATCTGTCGTTTATCGTGGTGGACCGTTTCCCGGATTAAAATCTAAAAACCGGCCGAGTTCATGTCCGCTTCGAGAAACATTTCTCCAACCCGGACTCGTACAGAAAATTGAAGCCATGAATTCCAAAACAGCACGATTCTATTTTTGACGCTAGATTACGAACCATATAATTGTCTTCAGCTTGCTTAGATTATTTAGCTATCTAATAACGTTTAAAATAATACAGAAATCTCATCTCTTGATCGTATTCTTTTCGCTTTTTCGCGTTTTTAAATAATCTATTGTGTTAAGTAATAAAATTCGATCGTTTCTCTCTCATTGGTATATGCGTTTCGAAAAGTGTCATAAAAATTATTTACAAGAAGGAATTGAAATTTTGTCATAAGAAAAAATAAACAAGATTAATAATAAATAAACTTCAGATTTTGACGCATTAACGGGAAAATTCCAAGTACAAAAATACATAATAGAACGTATATAAAGTATAGCATCAATCATAATATTTACTAGATAAAAGAGATTCCATATTTCTAATGAAATTCGTAAAAATATGAATTTCCATAAATGTCCGCAGTATAACAACGAATTAAAGAAGATAAATAAGAACTGATTTTTGCGAAATATCGATTAGTGAACTTGCGCAGTTTTGGAATTCATAGCGTCGATTATGCTGCAGAAATAGTGCGCGTCTAATTAAACGAGCGCGTAACAGAACCGTTGCAAGAGATTGTTCAGAGTTTAATCGCGATCGCGATTAAAAGTCTAGTTGGATGTCGATTTCTTTTTAGTCGGTCGCGTACATGGAAACCGCTTGTATTTATACATATGTACATTCTACGGTTAAAGAGGTTCAATGCGTGGAAGCCGCAAGAGAGAGCTCTCGATTCAATCGCGCGTAACTGAACGTTTCGTTGGTTTTGTTGCTCACGACTATTCATCGACGATCATCGTAATTTCATCCCCGGATACGAGGAGGATGACAGTGATCGAACGCTATGGGATTCATTGTTCTCGGCACACTTCGATCTATCGTTTAATTCTTCTAATAGTTTCATTGCTCGAATTTCTTTTTCTTTCTTTTTGATAATTTAGAGCTAGTTGCGAGATAAAATCGAGCAAGATTGAATATATTCATTGGGCAAAAGTGTTAGATCAAGTACGTTATTGATCTTGTAACGTCGATTCGATATGAACGTGCAGACTGCTTCTAGATGTTGTTACATAGGATGGAATCTAATTCTTCGGACATTGATTCGCTGAATAGTACTGCGATAAATGGAGTCCTGGCCTAAATCTTACAAAACACATATGAAACACATTGAAACATAAATTGAAGAAAGAATCACAGAAAATGTGAAGCGAGTTTATCAAAAAATTATTCGGCAGAATTTTTAAAAAATTGTTGCTGTTGAAACTGAAAACGGTACGTACATTTATCGATACATATCAACCTAGCCTAATGTATATTATCTCAACTGAAAACTATGATATTGAATAGACGCAAACTTTTATGACTTTTTTTATGGTCTCTATGACGCACTTTTACGAACGTGAACAACACAACCATAACTAATCACATTTGAAAAAGAAAACGTAATATTACATCAGCAACTCCGGAAGTGTTAAATTTAAGTTCCCATACAGTATATGAATGGGAGGTTCTAATTTCCCTGATGTAGTCTGTTTGTGGTATTCAGTTGATTAGCTGGACCGCACAGACCCGCCAGTCGTCGGTCAAAGATACTGATAAGAACGTACGTCTATCAGCGGATGGAATTAACTATGGAGACGAGCTAAGAAAAGACTCGTCGCCACGGAACTTTTTTCGATTTCGTCTGTACACCGCCTGTCCCCTTTGGAATTAACCGATCTATCTTTTAGAAAAGAAGTAATAAAGAAGCAATCGCTTGTTAGAGCACTCTGTTTCACCGTTCGATCTTTGCAGACGAGGGTATCGACTTGCATTGAACTTGTTAGATTATTCAATCTCTCTCGTTTACTAGTCACGCTTTATCTGTTCGCTCCGAAATGATTTATTTTTACTTTGCTGCAGGTAACTGTATAGTAAATTAATTGTACAGTTAGATCAGGTACATAGAATGATACCAAAATTATGTAACGTTAAATGTCCATATTTGGCAAAGAAAAATATAAATTAATCCTTAGGTAATCAATAATAAATGCACCGTGGTATGTCACCAACGAAGCAATACATCGCGACCTCAAGATACCCACAGTCAAAGAAGAAATATCAAAATATAGCAATAGATATAGCAAAAGAGTCATCAAACATCGAAACCCCCTAATTACTAAATTACTTAACACGGCACACCAGATCCGCAGGCTAAAAAAATACTACCCGTTAGACCTAAGCACAAGATTTAACTAGATATTTAGATTAAGTAATATTTACTTACTTATAATAATTATTTATAAATTATATTTATCTATAATAAGTATTAACTTATTATAAATAATTAGCCATGTCATTGCGCCACGCCAGAGAAAATTACTTATAATTCTCAATGCGAGAATTGATAGTAAAATAAAAAGTAAATAAAAAAATCCTTAGGTAAATTGCAAACAAAATTTCATTTTTGAATTTATATTTTTATTGAAATAATCTATCAATAATTAAAGATATCTTATACCCTTTCACCTTAACTCTACCGAAAAATCTCAAAACAATTTACTTGTTCGAGCTACCTATCTTTTGTATTCATGGCTGACTCCATGTTTCGAAAATCTACTCGTCTCGATGGAATCGTAAAAGCTTGAATTTTGGGTGGATTAAGCCGGAGATCCATCAGCAAGTCAAAGTAAGCTGTACTAAGCAAAGCATTGCGTATTTTGAATCAGGAGCAATGGAAACGTTTCAGTATAGATGCATCGAAGCAAATGTTTTCAAACTTAGCTTTGTTTATCGTAACTTAGCTTAGTTTGCCGATAGATCTTGGGCTTTACGAATGGAAATGCGAAATACAGGCACCTATGTGTATCCCGCTGCGTGACCGTAAGCGTTCGTATCCTGCACTTCGAGGAGGAGGCTCGCATCGCACAAAAGCGTCGAGGGTAGCGCCGTGAACCCGTTTTCTTCGAAGCAACACGACCAAAGAAGAACGGACACGCGAGAGGACTCGTCAAACCCTTTTTTTTCTTCCTCTCCTTCTTATGTACGAACGAAAGCAGAAAGAAACGATTGCGGGAAGAAAGGATGGAGTAAGGCGCACGATGCATTTTAAACACGCGTATCCTGACCTCGAAACAGTGCTGATCTCAGAACCGTCAGCTGTGACTCACTTTCTCGTGCATCCGAAAACTCCTGTTCGTTCTTGCTCCGAGTTAATGAGAATTTTATTCCATCGCAATCCCACGCATGTTTCGTGAACCAGAAAAGAAAAGAGGTACGGCGGTAACGTAAGGGGAAATTAGTTTTTTCCTTTCACGATCTTTCTGCGTGATTGTTAGTCCTTGTCGTTCGGTTATTACCGATTTCGAATATATTGACTGGCTCGGGATCTTGGTTGTATGTTGTCCGGGAATGATTTCCAGATATTAAAAGTTACTTGAGAATGAAACTTTTAATGCTTCGTTTCATTGAGGAAATTTGAGGAATCTTAGTCAAATAAATTTGGTAAATTTAATGGTCCCGAAAATAAGCACAATCATTCTTGAATCGCTTTTTGCGTCCTTTAATTATTATCTCTTATGATCTTTTGCTCAGGATTTCATAGTCATTATTCGAATTTAAGAAATTTGTTAACCATAGAAAAATATGACTGGGTCGGTGACTCAAACTGAGTTAAAGAAGTATCAGTTGGCGCATTAAGTTCACAGTGTAATATTTAGAACAATGTTCAGCTAAATATTTGAATTAGGTTAATTATCCCAATCCAAATATCTGTCCCTAAATTAATACACAGCAATAACTAGAAAAATTCCGATAATTAAAACCCGATAATACTTTTAGAATATTTAATTTCTTCTTGCGCAAAAAAATTATCTTCTTCCATTAAATTCTATCCCCAATCGAATTCCATCCTCCATGTCATAAATTCCTCTCCATATCCTTCCTAATCTTTATAATATATTTCTATCTCTTCCTTCGTTTCTCTCTCTATTTAGTTCTTTTCTCCACTGAAATTTTCACTTCAATGAACTTTTATCACTTTCCCCAATTTCTTCATCATTCAATTGTTTTCCCCGGCAGGTCCTAATATTCCAAAGATCTTCCACCATCTACGTCGCAGAAATCTTCTTTCTCTTCGACAACGATTTTATTTGCCTTTAGTCGATTCAGTCGAACGAACACGTCCTTCGAGACCCGTTGTCCGCGCAGTCGGTGCATTCCCCGTCGCGTCGTCCAGAAAATACATCTACTAACAATAGCAGCCGCTGCTGGAAAGTGTCATACTCTGCCGTGCTTTACAGCTTTTCCCTGACCTGTTCGGAGGCATAGGATACCAAACATGTGTATATGCGAGCTCATGGGTCTCCGTCTGGCCGGTGATGGGGCAAGAATAGAGGCGAAGGGTCGAGAGCGGACACACCAGTCCTACCAGTCGCGTCTGGGACGTCCATTCTCAGAAACCTGCCAAGTTAATAGCCGATGTAGCCGAGTAGGAAGTCCGTTGGCCTCTCGGCGTCTGGCAACGCGATGAATCGCCGCGACCTCACTAATCCGCGATCATTGGATCCTCGTCTGAGCCACAGGTTTAAAATTAAACCAGTTTCGCCGGCATGGACATTTAAAGTTTTTATATCACTTCAAAAGTGTCCTATTTTTATCTTTCGAGATTGGAATGGAAGGAAGACAATTTTTACTTGTTTATCTTCCGAAATCATCTTTTTCCCATGGGCCTCATTTTTTGTGTTTTAAAGTTGCAGTGAGAAAAAAGGCAGAAACTTGTAATTTACGATCTTGCTACGAATGATCTAGGATTCTAAAGCTTTCTACAATTCTCTAAGAACCTCTAGATCTTTGTCGAGTTTTGCAAATTTCTAAATTCTCCGAGAATCTTTAAACCTTTATCAGACATCAAAATTTTTCCACAAATTCCAGGAAAGAGTTGGATAACATCGAGTAGAGTAGGATTTCGTCGAAAAAGAGGAAAACAGGGATGCAATTATCGTTTGAAGGCGATTCGCGCGACTCGTTCTCTGTAACCGGCTGGGTTTATCGGTCGTAACTTATCGAGATTCATAGAAAGATAACGGTGACCTATAATAACGGGCGCGAAGTGTCGGTATCGCGGTTGAAATCGCGTGGGACCTGTGATCATTGGCCGGAATCAAACTTCCAAATGCCCGCGACGGTTGCGTAATCTTTGTGAAACACGTAGAACGTGTTTCAACTCGTCAATCGATGAAACTTTAGAAAGAGAAACGTAGAAACAGGAAAAAGAGAACACCTTACGAAATACGATCAACGTTTCCGTATAGTAGGATTCATTCATAATCTATGCGGCCAATAAACGACGACGGTCGTGGTCGTTGGAGAAACGAAAGAGGGAAGAGAATATACGAATACGTGGAACAGGAAGTCGCGGAAACTGGATCTTGTTCGCGGTTAAGCAGCCTCGAGCGAAAGAATGGCCGCTACAAATGGCGAGGGGTAAAGGACAGGACAAGCTAACTGGAGAAAGAATCAAGCGAATGATTTAATTTGTGCATGCCGGCTTTACCCGGTTTGCAATCTGTCGCACGCTGTCTCGTTTCATCGATTGCAACATAAATCTCGGGGCGAAAAGCGTTTTAGCTGAAACGACAGGTTTTCTATGTTGGACAACGATTTATCTGAATGAATCCTAAGGCTTTTGACATTTGTCTGCTTATTCACGATTAGTAGTCGATTAGTAGTCCATTTCGTGTCAACTATAATTATTGTTAGACTATATGTGTTTGATCATTTATGAGAAATTTAACGATACAAAAATATATAACATATCTGGAATCAAGTACTTGATATAGAAATGCAATATTCAATTAATGAAAAACATTCAAATTATGCAAACTGAAGTACTTCATATACATTAAGACACTTTTAGATGAGCCTTAGTTCCACTTCTATTCTTGTGTTCATTAAAATATCAATTTATAATGACTCATTTTCAGAAAAAGATAAATACCTAACGTAAAAAAAGAATAGAAAATTCTGACTTGACGTTATGGATCTTGGTTATGCAAATGAGGTGGAATGGCGTAAAGACGTTTGAAATAAAGATGGAGGAGGTTCGTCGCGTCTCGTTCAAAGTTTATTGTTACACAAGACGGCGCGCGTGAATTTCACACACGCGATGGAATTCTTTTTCGATCGAAAGAGACGCGTGACGATCAGTGTCGCGTGAAGTCTGATTCATCGACTGGCACCGGACCGACCAGTACTGTACGGTGTGTATTTTCAATGAAGCTGGTAGTTCCTGTCGATGACGTGCAACCACGAACGCGTCCATTGCAAATGCAACGCCGTATGAGGTCAATTGTCAGTCGACGACTCAACGCCTGTCCAAGGGATCGATATCGAAGACGTAATTCTTTCTCTCTTTACAATTTTCTTCACGTTCTTGTCTACATAGACAAACTACATTGTTAATTACCACGTGAAACAACATAGAATTAAAGAGAATTAAAAAGTTGAAAATCATAGCGATGTAAGTCAGTCCACTGCCAATTTTCATAACACACTATTTACCGTTTATCATTAGAAAGAGTTGATTATATTTCTAGAAGCCGTGTGAAAATGTATCGTAGCAGGGAATAAAGTTACAGCTTAATTACGAAACTAAAGGAACGATGAAGGGAAATAAATGATTTGAAATTCTTAAAATGTTCGCTTACACCATTACAATTTTCAGTCCAATCGAGCAACGAGAAAGTACAAAACAGCAAGGGCTGGAAAATCGTTTCACTTAGCAGACAATTGACGATAGTGTATGTTTGCTTTTTGTGGGACGAGAAAGTATAAGATAAATAAACGCGAACGAAATTGAATCTTAGAGATTCGAAAGTAATAAAATACATTGTACAAATATGTTAGGAAGAAAGTAAATCTTCGAGGTGTAGATAGCTTATCGTCGTAGGAAATTAAGCAGATTAACACAGAATTTTCAATCAACTTAAATTAATCTAGAATTTTCTTTTATGCTTTTCAAAATGATGTCATTCATATGTAAAATTTCAATAGCTGAACACGTTAATTAAATTCTACTGTTGATCGTACATCTATATTATTCCACCTGTGTAAATATAAGAATAAAATGAAATATGGACGATGTCACTAAAAATGGCAGAATAGTCAGAGAAATCATCTTCCAATTATTTTTGTACGAAAATAATAGGTATGTCTGCGTTCACGAAATTAAATTCTTTTTGTCTTATCATTAGGCGTTCTTTTTCAAATATCGAAATTCAACTGTTCTATTTTTATATAAATTTAGAGGTAGAATGAGCCAAGTACAAAGAATTAAGAATAAAAGTGAAAAGGAAAGGTTGAAAAATCAAAACGGAGGCGCGAGGAGTAAAGAAAGAAAAGCGAAAAGTCAATCGGTAAATGAAAATAATAACAGACTGTCCGTAGAAACGTGAGCGTTCTGTCACGCTCTAAAAAGCAAGCGTCAATTACGCCATTTAATTGGGTGCAACAGGTGGCTGTTGACCGAGCTGATGGCAAGCAACGTCGGTCGGTTGCCCCTTTTTCGAAATAATAAGTTTCCTGGGAACCAGTCGAACGCGCGTACCGAAAACGGAAGTGGCCGGTTCCACTCCGTTGCAGAAGCGCGACTACTCCATCGCTCGTCTACGCGACCAGTTTTCCGTTCGCAGAAGACGGTGACCGTCCAGGGGCAATGTTAACATCTTCTCGGTGACTGATGCGACCAATGAGTCATTTATCGCGATGCACCAACGATAACGTTCCTGAGGCGGTGTACATTATGACGTAACGAGGATGCACCGTGATCGATGAATAGCAATCATCGATTTAGAGAAAAGAAAAAGTTCTATTATTGATGCAGAAAATAGCGAAAAGTGTCAAGATTTTCCAAGAGGAATTTCAAGGGGAAACCTTCTAAGCGAAACTTTAGTCATTGGAAAAAATAATTCTTTATGTCTTTGATTCTGTAGATACGTAGTTTTCCCTTTAGTCATACGGAAGATTCAACGAATTCAAAAACATCAAGGCGTCTGAGAAAAAAATTGTATCGCGTCGGTTTCGAGCCTTCGGACGAAAAAATTACAGTGATCTCGCTGAAAGTCGAGCTGCTCCTGGCAACCCTTCATTAAGAGCGACGTAGACTCTTCATTTCGTGTTATACGCTCGCAAATTCAGAATCTTCGTCCGTTCTAAACTCGCTCGAAAGAGAAATAGAAGGAGAAAAGGCACGAATCAAAAAAAGAACATAAAAAAGTCGTGAGATTAGCTGAAAACACTCCAAGAAGGATTATCAGGAACGCTAGACACCCTATTGGCGACCTTGTAACGGGTGATTTAAAGAAACTCACGGAGACCGCAATCATGTCCTCGATGATAAGAGACGGCGCGCAATCTAAGCGCCATTCGAGCTCGTCAGTGTCGGCATTCTTGGCGAATCCCACGAATCTGGTTGCATTCCACTCTAATTAAAACCATCTCGCGCGTTAACGAAGTTTTCGTGCCGCGAAGCACTTAGTCTAACATCGAGAAATCAAGGACGCACGTAAAGCTCGCTTCGTGGCGTCGCGACTCGCTCGATAGTTAATTTCACGTCGTCTGCAGACGATCGTATAGAAGATAAGGGTGCGTGTACGTTGGTAAAATAAAAAGTCCTACACCTGCTCTAATCGTTAACGCCAGCTCGGCTTCTTGCCTTGTAATCGCACGTTAATTCCTTATACGGGTCGGCCGTTGGTTTGCAAACCCTCATTTTTAGCTTGAATACAGAAATTTAAGCGAAGAAGATACATCTATGTATGTATAATGTATGTTGCTTAACTTAAGTATGTGCAATTTTATTTCTATATTTCTTTTAATTATACATTATTATTCTTCCTTTTATTTATACATTTTTGTACGTAACTTTTTTCCGGCGAAGATATTGTAAAATCACATCGAGTATTGGTATTTTTACATCAAAATTTATAAGAAAACAAAAGAAAACTATTTGTATACTTATCGAATAATCACAGCATTTTACTAGAAAAATCGTTAATGAAACAATTTTATATATGAAAGCTTCAAAGTATAAAGCTTACTTAAAAACTTATTGGATTTTACTGGTCAAGGGTTACAAAATCATCTCGAACAGAGCGTAAAGAAGTTTATCGTATTTCCCGTTAACTTCGGGAAACTGTAATCCCTTGTTTGCAGTTAGCGGTAAACTCGAGACCGTTTCTAGATCAAATCAGCGACACTTTGTTGAACACAGCTTCATCTACGGCCGATCTCTCGTGAAACGTCTTTAGATACTTATTCCACAGACGAATCGTTTCTCCCATCGATTCCAGGTCTCGCTTGAAAAGTCCTGGGAACCAGGGCCGACGCCTTTGTGAAAGGTTGCTACCAATAGCTTCCAAAGAACCACGGAGCGAATCAACGAGAAATAGAGAAACTGAAGAATCTCGGGTGCAAACTCACCGAGCACGGAGAGGCTGAGTCCTGAGCCTGGTCTCGGTGATCTGTGCCTGTCTGGGGGCGCCATGGCGTTGCTTCGAGCGGGTTTATGGGGCGCCTTAATCCACTGGTAGACTCGTTTCTTTCATCGTAAAGTCACAAACACAGTCACTTGATTCCTCGACACTAGAACGAGAATTCTTGAAATACTAATGCTAACAATTATACACGACTGGCTATTCCTTCAGCAATTCTTCAAAGATTCCTCAATCGAGAGGAACGACGAATCACAAGGATGTTCTTTTCCTTGACACGAATTTCTCATTTTATTCTTTATTTAATACGATCGATTAACGCACTGTGACTGAAACAGTTCCCGCGCGACCACGCCAAAGCAACAAACGTATTGGAAAATGCTCGAGGACAAACGTTATTAACACGAGTACATGCTCCGAGAACGCTGGTCGAGCACTGACTGGTAGACACGAGCACTCCACCTCGAGCGCCGGTCGACTCGCATGACGCCTGATTGGCTGATTGGTCGACCGGTCGACTGGCTTGACTGGATAGACGCTGGTTCTACCCGACGACTTGTCCCGATCCTCACGGTCGTTCTTCCATCGAGCTGCTCCGATGTCTGGTCTTAGTGTGCGCGCATGCGCGTTTCCTTCAATTTTATCGAGTCTTCTGCTTCTTCAAGCAGGCCAGCCTGCGCTCCCGTAGCTCCACACGATCTTTTTCTTCTTGGTATACGTTTTTCTTTTGGGTCTGCTCCTTTTTTACTTTGGAGGGAATTTTAATTGTGCCACTGAACATATAGGTCGATTCAAATAGGGCTATCAGAGTCTGCGAGAGATGAGAATGGTTTCGAGGCTCGGCCTGGTCAAGGACAAGATCGTGCCTCTTCCTGTCATTGCATAAGACGATGTTTCTTTAGGACCGTTCAGAATTTTGCTGTTTATATTTTTTTTCGCTGTCTTTCGAAGTCTTTTCGTTGTAAGAGAAATTTCCATATCCAAGTATACATTCCGAAAATCACACTTCTTAATATCTAGATATTTAATTGCGCGATACAATACAAATTAATGCAAAATAAATTTTATCTCTAAAAGTCCAACAAAGATACTCCATTCTTTGTACCGTCGTATTCATGGAATTTGCTTACGTAATTTAAATATTATATTATAACCAGTCAAGCGAATATTAATTGTACATACAGAGATTGAATCCCTGAGATTTAACAGAGCTATTTCATACTTTATATCATCAAACATCGAACACGGCAGACAAACTATGTTCCAGCAGTTCTTTTCCTGAAGCTGAATCATCCGACTAACATAGCCATCCGAAGTAACATAGCCATCGAATATAGAAAGTGTTAATTATGCAATGCAGATTGGCTCAAAGTAAATTCAATTCTCGAAGATCGATCAGAAGTATTTTCTTAAAAGAAAAAGGATGTACTTCGTTCTTTGCATTGTTTCTTGTTGAACGAGAAGAAAGTTTGTGCGTTTCCTTTCTTAAAATTCGATGGTGCAACTTTACAAACTGATTCAAAACAAGTTCATACTTCACACTTTGTATCATTAAACATCTAACAGGGCAAGAAAACTACGTTGCTGCCGTTCTTTTCCCGAAGCTCGATCACTCGGCTCGAATTCACGGCGCAGAAAGCGCGCACGCAAGACGATTGCGCAACCACTGGTTTATTAAATAAAACAAAGTTACGGCTAGTATCGAGTGGTAATAGCACGCTGCGGGAATGCTACTGTTGTTCAACCGTCCAATGCCGAGAAGTTGACACGGCCGCGGCCGCTCGTTTATCCAGCAGGCGTGAACGCATTCAGATCTAGCACGTGTATGCAAAGATTGCAAAGTCCCTCGAAGTCCTTGCACGGTACGCATCGAAAACTAGGATACCTAAAGATCAGTAATCGATGCACATCGGACAGTTGATGTTATTTGATCCATATCTCAGTTTAGCCCACGTTAATTCACTTTTTTGGTCCAACTATTCCACAGTTAAAGGAGACTTACTTAGGTCTGATTGGTTCTAAACGAACCTATATAACTTATTCCCGAACGAACATACAAACTAGTGGAATATTGATTTTCTTATATTTCGTATATAGTCTTTAAGACAATCATAAAAAAGAAATTATAGATATATACACAAAGATTAGATACAGAAAAATCAGTGTAACGCGAAAAACAATCTTCTAACTGTTTTAAGAAATATATTATTACAATATTAGTGTCGTTTCTATGTTAATTTACTAGATGCAAAACACGAAGGAATAATACGAGCTAGACACACACATGAATGGAAATAAATAGCAAAACTCTAAAATATAACGCTAAAAAATACTTTCATTACGTATAAAACTACTATCGGCAACTACCCAATGGTTTATAAACAGGGATATACATAAATGCTACAGTTATTAAAAAATCTAAGAGCAAAAGGTTGTAGTAGCAATAGAAACTCTAGTCCAAGGAGAAGGATGATATGTGATCACGCAACCGCCGATACTCTCGTTCGCCCACCAGAAGGTGCTAACTGCGCGACGTTTAACGGAAGTAGCGTTGAAAGGACGCGTACTCGCGTTCTCCACGCGTTCAATGCTCGTACGCCCACCATCACGTCATGTAACAGCCTAGTCAAAATTCAAAACAACTCGAGGATCAGATACTCAAACAAATCTGGAACTGAAATAAAATCAAGGATCCGATCGCGAGCGTATTAATTTCAAAGTTCTTTCAGTTATTTCCTTAAACCTTAACCAAGCAGCTTGAACTCAAATTACTCGGATTTAAGCGTGAATTTCTGTTAGACCGAATTTTATACTTATATACAATCAAGTAAATACATCTCCTTCCTAACAATCTCCTTTGACGTCATTTTAAGTACTTATCTATTTCACGACGTCAGTTTATTTAAATGTAAGTTGCTCGATTTGAGTATCTTGTACGAACCCAAGCTTGAATTCAAGCGAGTTGATTAATCAGAACGAATCTTAAAGCAAACACGCCGCAGCTCGATTCACGAAGCAGGTGAAGCTGGTCTAGGATTCAATCTTACATCGTCGTCCTCCCTCTACCACGCCACTTTCTACTTTCTCGTCTGTTCGATATGCACAATATCTGCATAGTACACGTTTGATGTCGAATCGAGGAGGTTTCGAGGAGTGATCCTGCCGACGCCGCGAAGAAGAGGATAAAAAGAAGGTGTTCCAGGAAACGAATCGTCGTCTTGGTTGCATTCAGAATTCTTCTCTATCTTCGCTCTAGTCGGCGATCACGAGTGAGCCTTCGTCGATCCTTTCTCGCCGCCGCCACGCCGCGTTCGTTCCTTCGAGTGATACCCCTCTCCCAGGGTGACCCGATCTCTCGTGCGCCACGACGAACAGGTTAAAGTAGCTCCTCCACGTACGTGGAGCGTGTATGTGTCGTATATTGCGTACGTAAGTACGAGCAGCCCACCTCTCAGCCTACCAGCCGTATTATTACGTGTCGCTTTGCGGGTCTTACGACTCCCGTGTGCGCGCATGTAACAGGTTCCAGTCGCACGCAATGGTCGATCCCTCCCGGGAAAAATGGGAGAGAAGCCACTGTATACATGATCAGACTTTAAACCTAAATGACATATAAGGGGAAAGAGGTTGGGTTTTGTAGAAAAAATATAGGGAGCGGATTAAGACATACATGCTGATTGTGATTCACCCTTTCGTTGTGAATCACGTGAACTTATGAAAGCATGTTGTATATTTTGAAGCATGAAGTATAAAGCACCATGTATATACCAATTCCACGATCCACGTGCGAAAATATTTCTACGCTCTTTCGATACTTTACCGAGGGTATTCATGAAACTGCCCTTAACGAATAAAAACCCACTTAACTTAAGACTTACTTCCTATCGTTACCATAACTTATTACTATACCGTATATACTCTTACCGTAATATAAGGGCAACGCTGCGCACATAACTGACGTTGACGAAGCCAAGTCGATAAAAGACTAAGGTTTAAAAAGGGTGAGGTATATAATTGACCATAACTACCTCTGATTTAGGTACTTCTTAGCAGGCATTATCGAAGGAAAAAAGGCCGGTAGTCGAAGAGGGAGCTACGACAAATTAACTACGCATGATCCTGCGATGAGATAGCTGGTATCGATACCGGAGTATAGCGGATCCTGTGTACTGGAAGGCAGGAGGCCGAGAACCCGGTGTGTTGTACCGTGCAAGTCGGTCCTTATACGGGTCTCGACACGAGGTACGCTCTCCCTCGAGCAAAAAGAACCCTCCGCGACGTGGCACACTCTGTAGCATGGTTTCGGTGGCCCGTCGAATACGCATGATACCGTACATCGTGCGTTTTCATCGAAAATCCATGGGAGATTGAATATTCTCATCGTCTCGCAGATGTATGATAAAACTTCTAAACTAAATCTCGAGTTACGGAGTTTTAAGTTAAAAATGTAATAGGTAACTTTTACAAAACGTATTCGTAATTGAAAAGTTTGGAATTACTATGTGTTCCAGCAAATCTAAGAATCTCGAATTAATAATAGAATTAATTAAAGATCCTATATATGTACGTAGATATAACTGAGAATGTAGGTAATTTTAAGTTGGTTAAAGTAACTTCTTAATAACAACAGGTAAATAGTGCGAAGGAGAGAGAGAGGAAAGCAACGGTAAGTGGTTGCAGCCGGTTAATTATAGTCGTGCGTTCGATGGGACGCGATAAAGTATTGAGGATGTCGATTCCGAATGCACCATCCGCGCAAAAATGGCGCAACTTCTGCCGCTAGGGAGCAAATCGTCGCGCGTCGTGTCGGGCAAACCGATTCTCCGTTAAAAACGACGGGTTCGTGGCGAAGTGCTCGTTTAATTACCGATGCTCGTTTCAGCGTGGGCTCTCCGGCTTCGTTGTACCGCCACAAGTCAGATCCCGGTCCGCCCACCCGCATCCGCCACACTGGCCTACGTGGAAAGGTGCGATATACACACCTTTATGCTCGTACGTAGTACATAACCGAGCCGTCGTCCATCGATCCGCTCTTTAGTTTCGCGTTTTTTCGTCAACCACTCGTATGTAAATCTTTTTGTGATAAAATACGAAAATTGCACGGATGTACAAAGTTTTATAAAGAATATTCAAGAACCATCGATCTTTTTGAAGAATGCTATTGCTTTTTTAGGGACCTCCTTTATTCGTCACTCGTACAAAATGCAACCAAATAAGTTTATGAAGTTGTATAGGTACAGGCAAAACTTAGAGTTTTATAATTAATTAATTAAAAATACAATATTTTTTCATGATGTTTGATGTACGTAATTAGAAATGGATTACGTATTTAGCGATATAGTCATTTGAGAATATAATTCAATACAGTTTATTTAATACTTAAAATAATTAAAATGTTTAATTGTCAATTGTAACCAAAGTAACGGTAGCAAGAGGTTCGAGTGAAAACAAGGTGTAATTACACATCGAACGCAAAAGTGTCAAAACTATTTATAGCATGGTTGGCACGATGTCGAACGGCATGCCGAAGGGCCGATGAGAGGAAATTATTCGCGTTACTTCAAGCTCTACCGACGCATTAGGTACAATTGGGTGCGTGGGCAATGTTAAACGTTAAATCGTTCGTTACGATAGGAGACGATGCGACGAGATTGCTCGCCCACGTACGAATTTCCTGCGGCACCGTTGCGGTGTACTTTATTCGGGTCTAGGTACCAGAATCTCTCAATGGCCGCGATTAAATGGTAGTGGAAAGTGTGCCTCGTTTCGACTCAAACTACTCTTCATGGATCTTTATCACCGATCATTACACCGCGAATTTTTACGAATTTATGGAAAATTTAAAGATCCAGTAACGCACAGAATGTAGAATGTGAAAGTAGACTGTTCGTCAAAATTTCTAATGGATAAAGTGTGCCTCTACTTAAGTATTATTGCTTGTATCCATGGAATATATTATGCAAACTATTACAAAACGATAAAAAACTTGAAAGAAATTTGCCAGCAGTCTCGAAGAAAAGATAAGGGGATCTTGTTATTGGAGGAGTCTTTGTTATGAGATTTAGGAATGGCAGTTCTTTAAAATACCATATTAGCCCATAAAATACGCTATATTAACTGATCGCTAATAAAAATGCAATATATAAAAAAAAATCCGCCATTTACTAGTAAACGTTTTAGAGGATCTCCAGTCCAAAGATTTCTCCTTGCGTAGGTACTTACCTACCATATTTTTTTCTCTTTATCGTCTTGAAGCTGTTAATATACGTGAAAGTCGAACGCTGCGGCTCGAGAACCAGTGGACCATTTTCGAGCAGCGAAGTCTCACGAGCAAGAAAGACAAAGATTCCACTCGTCGTGGAATTTCAGTGGCTGCGTAGAATGGTGCGGATTCCTCGAAGGAATTCGCCCGACGGAGGGGTCGATTCCGTCGTGCGAGGGGGTTAATGACGAGAAAAGGGGAGCGAAAAAATGCGGCTCAGCCACGTCATTCGACAGGTAGTTGCCCTGGGAAGATCGTAGACGCCGAGGAATCTTTTCTGTAGGAGCATAGAAACTCCTTTACTCTGGCGTTTTCTCCCCACCAGAATTCATCGAATCGGTTTCATGGGAGAGCTTAAGGTCAGCGGACCGTTGCAACCCGCCACGCTGCGAAGATTCATTTCGGAAGATAGAGCTGAGGTCGGGAGAGAGAAAAGAACCGGTCGTAAATTTCTGTAAATTTCGTGCCCCGAAATATTATCTCCGTTCTCGGTACTGTAACACCACCGAGGAAACACGCTCGGCTTCGTACCGTGCTCGTTTAACATATGTATTCACGTGTCGTGCCACGTTCACGCGACTTTTCGTTTAACCCGTTAAGCACCAACGTTCCGTTAACGCAACGTTTCACTTGGAGTTTCTTTTTAATCGATTCGCATTATTTAATTTCGACCTATTTATTTGAATATATAGATATCCACGAATACTGTCAAAATCCAGATTTAATACTTTGAAGAATGCTTCGAATAAATCAAACTTCCAACCTGTCGGACTAAAATATTAACGCGCTAATATAAAAAACAATCAAGCCTCGAAATAGCCTACGTGAATTTCGCATTGATCTAACTCTTTTCTGACGTGCCAAACATATTGGCAAGTTTTCGCAATTCTTTTCTAAATACGAAATTACGAAACCGTCCCAGGATGTGAGATCAAAAGATACACACAACGGTCTTTCTTAACATGGAACCACTTAAGGAACCACGACGAACGGTCGAAGCAAAAATAGAAAGAAAGTAAAGAACAAAAAGTTTTAACGCAAAGGAAACGAAGCGCCGCGTGATAAAGCTTTATTTTACATTTTCAATTTATTTTCACGTGGATTTTGCCGATCGTACTACAATCATTTCAGCACTCTGTGTAGATAAGCGTACTTTTTATGGAGCGTAAAAGGCGTGAAAAGCCAGTCAAAAATACGAGGCAACTGGCAGCGGTAATCTCCAGCGGAACGTATCGTTTCTACGTGTGTCGCATTAATATATCCCTTCGGCTGTTAAGATACTAATTACGATTGCCAAACGCGAGGCCTAAGGCACAAGACTAAACGCGAGTTTGACCCGATCGTTATACGCTCGTGCACGCGTGTTTCGCTAAGAAATAACGCCTCATCGTTCTTAACGTCAGCCGCGTGAACGGATACGCTCTGCTCGCGCGGCTTGAATTATACCTTTGGCGCTATGCATGCCAGGAGGATGGTTCGCTAAAACCGATTGAACCAGAAGAAGTCCTACGAAAGGCTTGTTTCGAAGAGAGAAGGAAACATGTCCGACCGACGTGACACGACGCGCCAAATTTATTTAAGCCCTCGCGGGCTACGATCGTTAAACTCTCCTCCGATGCGAGGTTACGATCGATAAAAGTATCCTCGTATCATGTCGGGAAGCCCTATTTCTTTACGATCGTGAAAGAGGCAATAACTTTATTGTCGGTTGATCGCGTTATGCCTGACATATCTTGTATATTTTTCTGAAGTTTTCTATAGTTTTCTAAAATTCGAAGACGAAAAAGTCTCATCGAATGCGGCTACCAGTATCGAACACGGCCACTTATCGCGAGGACCTGGTGAAATACATACCGTCGAATCGGCAGACCAATATCGTGGATACCTAGTCCGCCCACGTGTCCACTTCTACAAGCCAAACGCAAACTCAGACGTACTCGAACACATAGAATTCGATGGAACGAGTATGAGCGTAATTTCGCGCGTCTGTGTAATCGTGGTCCACGGTTGAAATCAAGAAAGCGGCGAGGAGGGGCAGGAACGAAGAAGGAAACGAGACACCGGTTTTCCAGCGGGCTGCATTCATGAAGTCGAATGAACGAACGGCCGTGCACACGCGAACACGAATTAAGCTTGTCCCCGAGCGTAAGCATGCTGCTACGGCTACACGGGACCAACATGTCCGCTCGCGATTTACACTGCATGGCACATTTCACGTGGGTGCAATCGCGTAAACGTCGATACATGTCGGTTGCAACGAATCAAGAAGAAGAGACTCGTGGAAGATGCCCTCGCTCGGATCCAGTTTCACGCAACAACGCTCATAAACTGCTCGTAAGATTCTCACTGAAGCAACAACAAGCGACATTTTGTTGCATATTGTTACTGTATGTTGCAGATGGAATGCAATAAATATCAATTTGTAAAAATATTTTGCACGCACCGAAACAATGTAACCAGGAGAAACAATGTAACCAGCCCAATGTAACCAGGGCTTTGTTTCTTCGAGTTTACTTTGGTTCCTTGTGCACGAGCCCGTGAAAACTTGTTCGTTGATCGGTCCTTGAAAATGAGACTTTCACGGCTGCTCTACCGACAAGTCTCATCCGAAACACAGTACACGAGGAAGTGCGTGCCCGCTTTTCAATGGCCATGACTGCGATACGCGCGTCAAGCAACTACAATCGACATCGGATCCCTGTTTGACTTTATGGCGATTTCAGAGAACAGTTTTTGGTTATAAGAGACAAGGAATCCAGACAGCACACGATGTCTTAAATCTAGTGGAAGCTGGATGTTTACGGGACTGTCGAGTATTTGTTCTATAGCGATAAGATGGATCGTTGAAGATGATAAGGATCTACTTTTATCTACTTGGAAAATGAAATTGATGTATATTTTTATATCGTACGTCATATATAAACAACTGATATATATATATAAACTGTAGACTTCCTGCATAGAAATCCATGTCATTTCCAAGATCTCGATATTGTCTTCATATACCAAACGTTACCAATTTCCAATGACCAAATGAATTTTAATCGAGCGATACAGTTTCAAAACACAGATATACGATTATTGTCTTCCGGATCGGAGACAGATTGACTCCAGTCGCTTGTGTGAGATACATGCGTATACCTTTTGCATCTCCTATTAGATATCGACTTAACAGCTTCGATTTCGAATTAATTACAACGTTGGAAGATCTTAAAAAAATGTATCCACAGACCACCAAAAGCGTAAATTATTCGACAAGTTTACTGCTTGGAGTAACGAAAAACCGGAGGACGTGGCAGTGTAGCGTGCAGATACTCGAACTTGCGGTGTATTCGTGCAACGTACGCAAAAACCGCTCGCAGATACGCGTGCGTCGCCCACGCCAGCTCCTACACGCCGCAACGTCGCTCTTTCCACGCACGCTGGTCCGACACACTCGGCTGTATGCCTCGGTTCATTCAGTCGTTCGAATCCTTCTTTCATTCAAGGCTCGATATACTTCGATCGCGCCACATTCAGCAGGCGGTTCATGGATGTGGATAGGCACGTGTGTGCACGTGCACTTGTGAAAGAGTGAGCCAGTAGATGCGAGTACTAGCGAAGTAGCGAACCAGTATTTGTTCGTACGATTGCGCGAATTTGTCTAAAGTTTTGATCCTCAAAGATGTTGTGAAGTATTTTTTTTAGCATTTGTCGAGGTGATTTTTAATTGAACATTTTTTGCATCTATTCATTTTCGTCTTTCAGCTAGTTTTTCTGTATAAAATCGTGGGCAAAATTTATACTTTGTACAGGTATCATTTTCGGAAGAATATTAGAAGCGGCATCGAAGAAAATGACACATGAAATCAAACATGAATTTAGAAATAACATTCAATTAGTTTATTTATTTAGATACAAATTTATATCTAAAATAAAATACATTAAAATCATCACGATAACATCGACGTACTGATAACTATCAGTAAATTCCCGATAATAGATTTCATGGAGGTAAATAGAGATAGATAATAACAGATTTCAAACGCACAAACACGTTCCTGCCACGTGCGTTCAAATCTCCGCGAGACACCAAGAACGTTAAACCTCCATAAAAATGATCTTCACCGTTCCTCGCTCGCTATCGATACTTTTCCATAAAATTCACTCGTCCTCGATCATTGTTCCACGCAAAACTATCACTCCCACGATAATAAGTTACTGCTAGGTTTATTGAACAATATCGTGATAAAGAACGAACGAACCTCGGAAGCGTCGTGTTACACCGCTCGGTTCACGGGAGTTCTTACGAAAGGAATTCGTTTCGTATAAATTAGCTCGAGTAATTACCATGCAATTAAGTGGGGTGATAGTAATAGTTGCCGTGTAATTAATTAACACCGTGCGGAACATGAAATTTCCAAGAAATTCCTGCCAATTACGTTTCGTCCATACGCTTAGTCCAGTGATCTAGTTTTCGTTCGACGATTATCAGGACTACGCGTTCCTTCCTTTGCTGTTTACTTGTTCGTTTAAACGAGAAACCGTTCGACGTAATTGCGGATTTTTTGCCAACGATAACATCTAGGTACGTACGTCACGTACCAGCTTACGGCTGTGCCGAACGGTTCGTTCTCTCAATCGGTCGCGAGTATACTACTTGATGGAATTGATATTGCGAGCTTGCAATATAACGCAAAGTTAAGTAGGGTCACCAATTGATCTTTAATCGCAACTATAGATCTACATGCATTCTACACGCACAACGCACATAGGCGCTTATGCTACCGTTCAGTAGTATCCGAACTCGCTGTTTACTTCTGACACGATGTATTTTAATTAGAGAATTACGAATAAAAATGAAATTGTAGCGAGTTACACGCGTCACGAGGGCAACACCAGAGGAGAGAAAAATCGGGCCAGTACAGCGCGCGTAAAAAATTCAGAAGCGTGTCACGCACAAGCTGCCGAGCAAATTGATCGCTGTTTCGTATCGGTTGAAAGATCTATAACAATAACGGTTTCGATTACGTTTTACAACATGTGTACGGTGGTTTTATCGCGCGACGAGGTGTCGGTACAGACACAGGGACCGACCGATAAATGCACCGACAACACAGGTTGGGCAATACACTGCTGGATCGGCCTGGGGCGAGATTGGTGCAACTGTTCACGAAGAGTAACAAGTAGAAAAGCGAGAGTCGAAGAGAGGATCGAGGCGAGACGTTAACGCTATTGACGCGAATTAACCGTGCAAATGGTATATAATTTTCAGATAATTAGTGCCCCCGCGGCTATCCATTACGGAACACTCGTCATAGTCCACTTGCTCGTTAATTAAATTTTACAATCGCTCAACCTCGCGGCAACATAGGGCACTGACGTCCAAGAATGTTCGCTAAGAGTAGATGACGAGGCATGGGTACACTCTTCGAGGATTTCGAAATAATTGTTATTGTTCGTAAGTAGTTCTGCGTTTTTTAAGTACTATACTATATATGTTTGCTTTTCTAAGTGCGACTTTGTTATATATGTACTTACATATTGTCGGTTTGTTAAAAGCTTCGTTTTAGGCTTCGAGGATAGCTAGTAAGATATTGTTCACCAATATTGCTTACTATTCGACGAAAGATTACGACCTTATTTTATGTTGCAACGTTATTCTTGTTAGACGGTACAACTTTCTTCGATATCGCGACATTTCAACCCTATTAAATAGCCGAATTTGAGAATTAATGTTTAAACACTTTACAGACTTTTATGATCTAAAGGAAGAAGTGCTCGAAACTGTTTACGATACATTACGTACGTACAATACGTACAGTTCATTTTACCCAGGCGCGATCTTCTGACTTGAAAGAGACGAAATATCGTTCGCCTTGAAACAGTATGAAGTTACTTTCACGATTTTCGTCGCGCTCGCGGCGACCTAATTAACGAAGAAGAGAAATCTTTCCGATTAACCCCACGAGCCACTTCATATATCAACTATATCAACTTCCAAAATTACTTTTCTACCAAAAACGACCATCAAACTCAGGAGTCGAGAAGGTTCCAGAACTAATTGTTAATAACTACTATATAATGCTTCTGAGTGAAACAGTTACGAAGAACCGAAATGATGCTGCTACTGTTAGAAGCGAAGAAGGTTCTGGCCGATATCAAATCCGGCTACAATTCCGATATTGATTCGATTCCGTGGTCCTAAATTCCTGGTACAATTGAAATCAAAGCTGAGTTCCGTAGCTCGAAATAAGATGAGAATCCATCTTTTCCACAAATTTACAGGATATATTTAAATACACCTATATTCGAGGATTAGATTCAAATTTTTGCGTGCTTACCACGGAATCAAAACTTTAACCTGCCTATTCCGCGACGAGTTCTCAGTTTACCACAAAAACGCAATAAGCTCGAAATGCTAGGAGTATCGCTGTAGATTCCCACGAAAAAAGAAAAACCCTTGGGATCGGCTCGTTACGATCGGCGGCCGTCGGTGCACCACGACGACCAACGTCACGAACGACCATCATTCTACGCGATTACCATCTCTCCAACTCGTACACGTTCGAAGTCGATCGCTCTACACGCACTAAGCCGCTCCTAGGCGTTTTTTCGCCGAGGGGATTCTACGTGCTCGAGATCGTGGACCTGACGAGGGCGCTGAAAGCCACGGCCCCACGGAGTTTTATGCCGCCACAATACGTACGTCGCATGCGTCCGCTACGTGTTCAGCATGAAATCGACTGAGATAATACGCGATTGGCAAGATATTCTTGTCGCAAATCGCGAACGTTGCTCGCGAAATTGTTCGCCACTGTCGCGCGTCCTTAAAGCTTCGCTCAGACACGGCTAGTAATTTGGTCAAGTGGCAAGTAACTCAGTATGTTACCGCGTGGATACTGAAATTCAATCGAGTAGTTTAGTTCCATTTCATCAGATTTTTCGGTTCGGCTAGGGTTTATTAGTACGGTTACTCGTCACTTGACTAAACTGGACGTGTCTGTACGAGCTTTGGCGTATACACGAGCCGCTTGTCTCGTTTTCGGCTCTTTGAGATCTCGTTCATTGAGTAACACGGCCCTGTTTCACGCGTTTCTGCCGCGATACGATTTATATCGCTTACGCAACCACCGGTTACGATCCACGATGTGGAAAGTGTCCGTTGGGGGATTACGTCGTGCGACCGTGGAGACAGTATGTATGTACGTATGTATGAATACGTATTGTTTGAGAGGATGATGATGCATTTCTGTTCTCGATATCCAAGTTAATTCAATGGAGGCTGAAGCTAGTAGGATGATAGCACGAGGAGAGAAAACTGGAAGCGTCGAGCGAGAAAATCGTGGGTTAAACCCTTAAGTGGGAGAAACATTTTGCATGTTATTCGTTAAAGTGATAGTTTACGATATGGCGATATATGAAATATTAAACAGTTCTTGTTCTACTGTTTAGAATAATGAAACATCGTATTAACAATCAACCAGTTTAACAATCGACAGTACAAATAATTGCACGCAACTATTCAAATTAAAACACGAAAAATGTTTTGTCTTGACAATAACAGATGGATTCTCTGCATCGCATGGGTAAATTACGATCATTTAGAAGTCGGGAAGTAAATTTATTAAACTTCTTATCTGTATCCGGATGCCGTGCAGATTCGGATTACCAAGAGACGAAGAAGAAATCTTTTACTCAATAACCAGTGAAAAGAACATTGTGACGCACGAGCCGAGATATACTCGTACTCGCGAAGAGGGAGGAAGACGCTACAGAGAAAGCACGGCTGTAACTGCCAATGGGATCGTAATTAAACTAAACCGACGTTTCCTCGCGCCTTGGTGCGGTTACTTTCTCCATCGTGCAGGAAATCGATCGTAAAACTCGGCCTTTTGCACTCATCTAACAGAGCCAATTTATGTTTCCTTCTTGCGTAGGTACACTACCGTTCATAAGCATTTGAATACTTGCAATTAACGTAATTCGATCAAGAGTTTGATACGCAACTATGATAGAAAAATGCTACTATACCTTTGATTCCTCCTTACCTCTTGCTATAATGTTTTATTTCTTACTTTTCTACTAAAGGGCGATAATAAAATTGTGAAATTAATAAGATCGCTAGACGGCGCCAGTTTCAGATAATGGTTATCGACGAGTATTGAATAGTCGCGGACGATCTTTCCTTAGGGTGTGCACCAGCTTCTGGTGTCTATACCTATAATTCCGTTGACGCCTCTTATCAAACTCGTCGGACAAATACCGATTATCAGCGTAAAACGATACATATTCCTGCGGCAACAATAAACGTATATAATTCCAGAGATACTCTTCCGACGCCTATTGATACTAATTTACTGTAAATACAGCTCTGTGTCATCGATTGCGATAAAATCGCGATGTCGTCTAAGAAATAGAAACGGGTATCTTAGATCCTTGAAATAATATCGGTGAGATATAAATTCTCGATAACGTTAATTAACACACACATTGCTAGAACATATAGATTTGCCATTGTTATATAGTCATATATATATATTAGGTATATAATATCGAATCATCCCTTCTCCAACAATTTTTATCTATTCAAAAAAATTTATTTTCAGAGAAAGAGGCAGATTATTCGATACTCGAGTTTGGCGCTTGTGTTAATTTCTTGAGTTTCTAAGAAGATAAGAATCGACGATTAAACGATATCGTTTCAGGTGAACGTGTTATAATTGCCAAAAACGGAGGCTGACGCGTCTGGCTCTCTGGTATATTGCGTACATGCGGTACGCCCCCGTCTATCCTACGTGCATTACAACCGCGAAGTTCGAATTCGGAAGTCGTGTAGGTGTGCTCTGACTCAGAGCGGTTGAGTCTTCGCTCTCGCTTCGTTTTCCAATCGCATCCGGCTTGACTTGGTCAGGAATATCCGTGTTCGGTTAGCGTGGAATTTTAATAAGGAAAAATGTCCCATCTAGTTAGCGACATTCTGGTACGCTGTGGAATTTGCCTTACATTTTATATGGTGGTGGTTCCCAGTGACACGAAACGACAGTTTGAAACGTATCGAATCTCCTCTTTTTAATCGTTTTAATCGTTCTTTGTTTATCATTGTCGTTTTGATTTTCGCGTGTGAAGATTACATGGAAGCACACGATAAGGAAAAATTCACAATGAATGGAAAACACGTTCGATGGAATGGTTCTCATTTAACTTAGAATTAAATAAAAGGACATTTTTGAGACTAATTCACAACGTAATGAATCTTTAGTTTTTATTCGACTTTCCATTTGACATAAGTAACGTTGACTATGGTAAACTCGAATCGTAGATACGCACGATTCAACGTTACCGATTGATTCATGACGCAAGATGAACCGGGACGTGTAAAAGTTCGTTGTAAAACGCTTTTAAACATCATCAGACAATACGAAACATCGGAAAGTGGATAAGAGAATCGTTTTGTCGGTGTTGATGAAACGAATCTTCAATTTTTATTCCATTTTTCATTTGACACAAGTAATCATCGAGTATGACAAACTCGAATTGTTTACGGAGATACATGACATTCAATGTTACCGACTGATTCATGAGTGAGATGAACCGGAACGCATAAAAATTCGTCGTAAAACGCTATTAAACACCATCAGGCAACGTTAAACATCGCAGTCTAGATAAGAGGATTCTTTTGTCTGTGTTAATGAGATTCGCTGCATGAGCATGTTCGAGGAGGCCACTAACCTCCCCTCGTTATATCATAAAGAACTCTACAGAGACATTCGAAGATTTCGTTTACCGATCGTTGGTAAAAATATCGATTATTCTACTGGTGCATTTCATAAACGTTTTACGAAATATAAGCTCCTGCTTAATTAAAAACTCGTATCTGCCATTTTTAGTTTTATTATTTTCCTGCTATCATATTTTTCCTTGTGCAAGTTAATCAGTGATTATTTCGTAACAGACTTTATACAGTCTATGATATAGGTAATTATGCTGGATGTTTATACAAATTCATGTTTTCATAAATTAAAGGAAAGGAATTAGATTTAACTGTAGATTTCATTCACCCACAAAATATTATATTTATAATATTATGTATACTTTGCCATGTACATTTTTGTAACTTCAGACATGTATGAACATCCGCAATCTAAATATAACTCTGCTTAAAAGATACGAAGAACTTTGAGTATATTCACGTATATTGAAAACTAAAAAGAATGTAAGATAAGGTATCTTAACTAAAGAAAGCAGACATGTATGAAACATTTTGATAAAAACTCACCATTGTTGTAGACTTCCGCGTTAACCAGCGTTTCCTCGTCATCCGTATCCGGTCCGAGAGACACTGGAGTGTACACGATCGAGTCTCGCGCTCTCATCGTGTCCAATTTTAAATAAACGATGCTTCTTCTTTATGATACATTCGCGAACGAGCTGAAACAAAAATCAAACAAATTTTAAGGAAATAAAGCTGAATGCTTAGTGTGTTACATGGGCGTGTCAGACGTTTGTTTTAGTTATTTAAAGCTTACTTTTTAGGTGTGTAAGAGATGCACGAGATAGATAAAGAAAAAAGATGCAAAAGTTCAAAGAATTTGACGAAGTAAAAGAAGAAATAACGATACACTGACTTACGCGGTAGAATTCAAAGCTTGCCAGGCGGCTGCGCAACTACGCAGTGACTCAGAATCCCAAATATAGTGTTTGTTCGAATTTCTTTACATTTTTGACGAAAATAAATTCCTACTCTTCAAACTTATTCCATTCAGCCAATTGAATTAACAAAAAACTGACAAATTCCAGTCAGTAAAAGTTACTCTTGTTAGAGTGATTCTGGTCGCCATATTGGATCGTTAAATACCTTACATTTAGCGTTTACTATTAAAGTTATGTTTCGAATTGTTATTGAATATTATTGAAAACGTCATATTGTTCTTATTAGATAGTACTTACTATTTTATTAAATAATCATGACGTATAAAAACGACGAACGATCTCGGGTCAGACCGTAGATTATTTTTCATAATACTGATTTCACCACGTAGCGAGGCACGTTTCTGACAACTAGAACATACTATTAGCTACAAAATTGACAAATTTCACAAGAAACATTTCTGTTACAAGGCAACAATTTCCATTGCATAGCTCTATCGATAGCAAGTAAGCAAAGCACGGTGAAATTGAAATCGAACATAACTCCCGTCAACCATAAACCTACTATCCGTTTTATGGAAATTATAAATAACATGGCAGGAACTCGTTAATACCGTTATTCGATGCATTACGAATGCGTATAAGCGTTGCGTTACCAAAACAGAAAAAATTTCAACGCGCGTAGCGATATTTTATCCGCGAGAAACCTCTTGGAGCATGTAACCGTTCGCCATTTGCACGTTCGATGACATTCTTGGAATTAAAATTATGTTTTTCACTCGTCGACCGTAACCAATCCGATATTTTTTACGCATTTTTAGGGGTGAATTTAAAACTTATTAAACCGGAAATTAAACCGGAAGAATAATTCAGAGGTTACTAGGAAGTTTCTTCAGGTAATAATGGTCTGGTTTATTTATCTGTTAGCCCCTTCGATGGCCGTGCAAACATCGTGCGTTGTCCCATATGTTACTCGTGCACTCCTTCGACCGACATGTGCGTCCTTGTACCAAAAATGGCAACCCCTCCTCGATAGAAGTCAAATAACCCGACTTCTGTTTCACATTTTGTGTATTTAAAATAGCTTTCGGGAAAACATTTCGTTATCATTATCAAGGATACGTTGGCCAACTGAATCGTCCTTGAAAAGTTATCAGTTAATTACAATCTTTCTAATAAACATTGTCAACGGTTATTGATTAAAAACGAAATATGGTATAAAATCTTTTAGTAGTTTTGTCGATCGGTAAAGGTGGAATTTAGAAAAGTCTCCAATACTGCATTAGTACGCAATTGAATCTCTGAGGGATAAGAATTAGAAGATTAACATTTCTTTCTAGATGCGTTTCTGGATCCTTTCGCTTGTATGTTTCACGTTACACCGCAAAATGCGTCGAGTTCGACCGGCTTGGAATTTTCTTCATTAATAAACCTATCGAAACGAGCGATTCGTTTTTCCCCTAGCAACCGGTTTCCTCGTGGTTGTGTTCACGAATCGTCTTCGTATACGGGATCTATTTCGGGTAAGACGACCGCCGTCGTCTCGACGCACCAGTAGACGTCATTCTTCCGAGATGCGATCACCACGTACCAACGAACGCCGTCGTTATGTCTAAGAATGTACCAGCTGTCGGTACATGACTTCATTGCAAACAAGTTCAAACAACTTTGCACCGCTATGAAATGCAAATATCATAACTCGTCAAGGTTCTGCATATTATCTACATAAATTATAAAAGATACATCATATCCCTTTGCTATGCAATTTAAAAACCGGAAGTACTCCACTGGTAATTCTAATTCGTCCTACGATTTATAATTTTGATTCTTCGCGCACATTATAACATAATGATTCGTTGATTCTTCTCGTTACCCCGTTAAATAATAGGAATTCGCGCTTAAACAAATAAATTAGATAGTTAAAAATTGAATTAGGCGAGAGTCAACTAAAATATCGTTCCAATGGACGTAACTTGGACAAAGTTCTACCGTATTTCCTTTTGATGGTTAATTTAAGCGCATAATTTCTCTTTCCTTCTTTGTATGGCGGAACGGCGGATGCACGTGTATATACGAACACAGATCGGTGGTTGTAACCACGCCTTTAGGTTCGCGGGGGGTCTGGCTGCCGCGGTATACATGGAACAAAGAAAAGGAAGAGAGGACTAAATATCTCGCTGCTCGATTTCTGCGAATCGTTCCAGGAATTGATATTTTTAAACCGTTGCATTTAGGACCGTCTGTGACCTCGACGTCACTGAAGCGTCTGGTTCAAAAGTAACATGGAAGCTTCGACGCAGTCAGAATTATGGATCAGTTTCCGCGAATTGTTTTCCTCAGGTGTATACTTCAAGACACAGAAACTCCCTCGATAATTGCATGGCGGAAGGACAAGGCGAGGAAAAAGAATTTTTCTATTTTTAGGAGATACTCTCCCCACCCGAAACTACGCTCTTTCTTTCGTTTCATGCCGAGGCGAGTGGAAATCATCGATTTTATCTTTCTTCTTTGCTCTATCTCCTTTCAAGTTTCTTTCTTTGCCACAGTTGTTAACTAGACGACGGACCCTCGAGTAAAATGAAATCCCGCTGCAAGCGATCGAAGAAATTACGATAAATCGCAGACATACACTTTTCATAAGGAAACAATTTTAGCGTGAGACTTGCTGCTAAAATTAAATTGATGAGACAATGCCTGGCTAACGTCATCCATTCTTGAAAGAGACGCGACAATTATCTGATACACCGTGTAAACACGAGACAGTGGAATGATTCAGTCGGTGTGGAAACGAACTAATTCGTGCGATCGCACGCGATTGTTGTAATTGATGTGCAACCATGCTAACGACAGGATGCGTCCGTTTGCATTCGTTTCACTCTAGATCCTGTCAATGAGTTCTCACGAAATGTGTTCGTTTTATTCCTCTTGGAAATTTTATTGTTTATTGTCGTCAATTAACGATGATTTTCAGTGTAATATTTCCCTTTAATCGAAATGCTCATATATCATTTGGAATCTGAATACTGGATTCGTAAAGTCCATGGTCTGATATATAAAGTCCAATAGATCTCAAAGCTTTTCAACAGCGGAGCATCTCTCTGCAGCTCTCGACTCTCTCGAGTTGAACGAACTTGCGCAGTCTGTGCACGGACTTCAACGACACCCTTGACGCCTCAGACGCCACTTACTAATTCTCTGCCCTTTGCACCCACGCACGCACGTGCCTGCAGGCTAATGCAATAACGCGGTTGGAACTTTCTGTCAGGGGCTTAGCCTTGCTACCACGTGGTTTATGCGCGTGCTGAGCCTAGAAGGTGACGAGAACATACGTAAATTGCCTACCGACATTACTTCCTGGTTATATTTAGGCTCTCCTAACTCCAAGATCGAATTTCTTATGGGGTCGACTCCACGAAGAATCCGCGATAAATTGGCTGGAATGGTTCAATTAGAACTCAAGTTCAGAGTTTATGGGCCGTCACTACTAAGATCGTAGTGTTGTAGTAAAGATTTGTAATATTTTTAATTAATAAAAAAATTGGAATTATATTCTTAAATACCGATTTTTAACGTGGTTTCTTTACCTGATACGTATGTATTAATTTACCTAAAATTAATGTTAAACAATTAAAGTTCCAACAAGAAACACCGAATTAGGGTATTAACGACTATTGATCGACCATCCGCCCGAATTTTGAACAGAGAATAAATATAGACCGAATGTTCAGGTATCTCCTATTTTCAGCAGTTCCTCCCAATCTTTTCATCTACTCTTTTTTACTTAATGCATTCCCTAGAATGGATGCTTTCCCTTATTTTCAAGACTCCCCTATGGTACACGTTAATGTGGGGCACGCGCGCCTGCGAGACGACGGACACGTGCGCGTCTGTGTATGAATTGTCAAACCTACTTGCGCTGAACAACATCGGGCAGCCGTTTGTTACGTGATAAGTTTCTACTTGTTGGCGTGATTAATACTCGAGTTTGAAGGTTGCATAAAAACGAAATGTATGTGGGTATGTTATGGAACAAACACACGAAATTTCTATGACGCATCTTTCGTTTGTATTGTCAAAAGTATAAAGTAACTTATGTAATTTTAATAATTTTGTGACTCGTTAGCGACAATATCACTATTGTTTAATTAACCAATTCAAGATCCAAATTAACTATAATTTCTATTCTATTTCTGAATAAAAAGAAGGAGCCTTCTTTATTTGTTAAAATATAGTTAATTTGGATCTTTGAAAAAGTCAGCGGGTAAGAATTACGACACGAAATCTGGGACGACTACTCGGAATGCTTTTCTTCTGGGTCAAAAACCTAATGGTATTGCAGGCGTAATTTCTTTTATTAATCAAGAAGCGAACGTTTCATAGCATATCTTCCGCTTCTATCGTCAAAGAACTCAATAAGCCTACGTATTATTGCACGATAATAAAAGAAATTAAGCCTGCAATACCATTAGGTTTTTGACCCAGAAGAAAAACATTCCGAATAGTCGTCCCAGATTTCGTGTCGTAATTCTTACCCGTTGACTTTTCGTCGCATTTGCGGGTATTCTTATCGAGCCGTTCGTCATTTTTCCTTGAGAACAGGCAGGTCTAATGACTGGAGCGAGCCCGGGCACGCGCCCGTAAGAAGAATCGAGGGTATCGAGACGCGAGTCGCCAGCCTCCGGCTGCTCGCAAGAGGGTGCCTACTAGTAACTGTTGGGTGCCGACAAAAATAGCGCCCCGATGCCGTTGTACCTACGGATGCAACGAGCATTACCATCGACAGCGTGAGGGAAGAAGGGAGATGCCGGGATTTAGACGTGACGGTTGCCCTTCGGCACGCAAAAGGGACGTTGTTTCACGTTCGAACGAGGGATCATCGCGCCTCGTAGAGGAAGCTCTATTTCCGGTCTGCATTCAATGCCCCCGTGGCATCGATCGCATCGAGTCGATAGGACGTCTGCAAGAATTTTTCTACTTTTCTAGTAAGCATCGTGGGAAACTCTTAATAAACAAAAGCTCGTAACCGTGAATTTCCCGGGATTTTCGATGAAGCTATAATAAAAATACTAGCTATAATAAATCAACATCGATCGAGCGGTCAGCTGATCGAAAGTGGAAGCTGATCGAGACTTCCTTGGGAATGATTCATTTCGGGAATAACGATCGGTCGAGTCATGCTTTCAATGAAAACAAACTAACGAACGATCTTACATGTGTCTTTGATGTTTAACAACGAGTTAACGCATAACAGGAAGAGCAACAGATTTCGTGCGATCATTTCATTCTGATATAAAAAGATTGAATGTGTAAGATGACTAGATTTTCGCTTTTTCTATAGGAGGAGCAATTTTAGAGGACAGAGATAAACGTCTCCTTCGTAAAGATGCTGAGAACGCGGTCGAGCTTGGAATCTCGTGAAAGGGACTCTCAAACGCATCTCCCTTTTTTCGTGCGAACTGTTGATCAAACGGGCGGAAACCCGCCAGTTATGCACTGTAAATTCGGGAAAAGAAACTAGTCGGCGGTGAGACTATGGAACAAAAGCTTACCGATGTGTTTCAGCCTCGAAATAGCAGCGTCGGGACGTCGACTCTCAGCTATCTCGCGTTCCACGGAGCAACGACACTTTTCCTTCTTTCTGCTCTTCTTCTTTGTCTTCTCCTCAAGCTTTCACTCGATCCTCGCGAAACGATCCTTGCGAAGAATATTTTTCTCGCGTGTTAATTCAAACATAAATATAAATATACTTATTTAATTTTCTTTTGGATTAGTTAAGAGGTTCTATATGAACGATATGTGTTTAAGGATTCAAATAAATATTATAAATAAATTACAAGGAAGGTAGAACGTCAATTCGAGCGTCGACGTGAACTCTGTTCCGCCCCCGATCCTCCATTCAGAGGAACACCGAACCAGCCGACGCGTTTTCGACGACTGCACCACGTTGCCCTCGTTCTCCCCGAGTCACGGCAAAGCTCTCGTTTGTCCAGAAGCTTTTTTCTTCTTCGCTTTCCCCACCAGCCGCTTCGCGTCTTTCCCCTACTATTTCCTTGCTCCAGGGTGGAAGCTGACGGAGGGTATTTCGATAGCTCTCTTCGTGACCTTTTCGAACGTCATTCATCCAATCTCTAATTGATTTCCCCGTATATTTCAAATTTTGGAACATTTACCTAATTTCAAGTCCAATTTAATTTGTATTTAATTTAGATGAAGAATATAGTAACCGAGATAGATTTTTCGAAGTCTCCTCATCTTAATTTCAGGGTATGGAATTCTTTTTCTTTGTGAAATTGCAGAAAATTGAGATGAAATCGAGGCAATGAGCGATAGGTCTGCCCATAACGGAAGAATTCACTTAAACGCTTCAAGAGGTACGGACAGAGAAAGGTACAGAGGTATGTTTTGTGAAAATACGGATCAATTTGGAATTTGATCAGCTATTAGCGTCTAAAAAAGATGAGGCAGTTTGATGTAATATATGTTCAGACCTTCAGCTTGGCCGATGAATACCGCCAGCTGTATTTTTCGAGTTCTTTGTCTTTGTCTCCTCGTGTTTTGCATATCCGCCGGAACTAGTGGTGTGCTTTTTTCAGTTTCATCTGTCGTTGAGCCTTGGATTACTACTCTTTTCTCTTCAAAGGGAAATCGTCCCGAAACGACAAAAGAATACATTTTGAGTCTTTTAATTATTATTTTTTCTTTTACTATTACGTCAGTGTAACGAAGAACAAAATGTTTGAGTAAAATTATTCTTTTATTTATTTCATTGCTGCTAAAAAAAATGATGCGATTAATTATAGAAAGGTTGTGATTTTCAGTGTGACTTCTTGAAAGTACGTTTCCGAGATCATTTTGAAGAATTATATTTAGCAAATGTGCATGTCAATGAAATTCTGTTTGTTTTTGTATACCGGTCCCCAGGAACCGTACTTGTCGTTCTTGTTCGCCGACTGTTGTTGGGATTGTTGTTGCTGATGTTCTGACGATGCATTTTTATCTTTCCTACATGTGGAAAGTTAAAAGAAAAAATGAAAAGTTATTAGCTGTTTAGATATGAATAGTATTCGTAAAATATTATAATATAATAATATAATATTGAAAGACTAAAAAATGTAAATTGCAAACATACTTAACACCCTCAAAAGGCCCTTTGATGGTAGTATCATTGATATTAGCGTACACCATTTTACTTCTTTTGCCTCTCCTCGAATATAATAATACTCTTTTCTTCCGCCTCTTTCTATCGGTTTAATCCAATCAAAACCAATATGTCGATCGATTTTCCGGATCTATCAGATAACGTTCTTACTGCCAATAATAGAGTATTTTCTTCTTTTTCTACTTTCGAAAACAATGATTAATTCGTAATAATTAGGTCTGATTTAAGATTTTTTATCTTTTTTCAGCTTTTTAGTTATAGAGGACGCTTACTTTATGGCACGTGATGCAAGTGAACCAGAACTAGCAGTTCTAAACGATTTCCAACATTAGCACGTCGACTCCCCTTGCGAGTTCGAAGATTTTTAGCGAGCCTGCATAAATATATATAATATATAAAAATATAGTAACAATGCATAGCTACAAAAGCCTTTATAATCTTCCTTTTACGCTATTGTTGGTTTAACCCTTAAACTATTATTTAATATTTCAAAATACAGGTCTGGAAAGTTATTTTTGTCGTGTGAAGGAAATGCAAATATTTTTCGAAATTTTTCCCATTCATCTTACATTAGTAGTTTTGTATCATACATCGCTAAACTACCGTAGAACTACGATTATCGAAACATTGATTGATAGAACGATCGATGTACTGTAGTTTTCAACATTTCTATGTTAAGTCTTTGATAAAGTATACAAATAAAGGGATTTTCTCTCGTATTATGTATCTTTTTCTACACTTTTCTCTTGATACAAGTTTTATACTTTAGTAGTTTTAGTATTAGAAGCTAACACACAGTAACAAGGTTTTACTGCACATAATAAATTTATTTGATGGTATCAAAATACCACACTAGGTTCGAAGTGCAAGTAGAAAACCTGTTTTCGTAATTCTGCACTTACCTAACACTGGGTAAGAATGTTGGGGAGTTGCCTTGACAGTCCAAGACTTTGCACCTCATCGACACATAGGTCTTCTCGATTGCCACGAAATACTACTGTGATTCCCGTTGATTCCAACTTTCCTCACATCGACTCGGACCGATAATTATTCGCTCTTTTTGTTCTTTCTCTAATGAGCTGAATGAGCAAGGAATTTTTAAATGGACGTAAACTCGAGGTCGCCAGAAAGACTGCAGGTTCTCCGGCGATTCTGTCGCCTCTTACATAGCCTGCGAGTGTCCCCTTCTTCGCATATTCAGCTTTGATATCGAGTGGGGATTGATCTCGATTTCTCCGTACCATCAATGACAGAATTTTTAATAGCTCGGTATTTTACATTACCAGTAAGCTTGTTGATAATGTGCATGAATTAATGGAGATCAAATTATTATTCATACAGGAAAAACTGTGAAAAATTTCCTGAATTATACGCGACCGTGAATCAGACGTATGATATCTTTAGCTTTTAGATGACGCCATTATTTTGTAAGAAAAAATACCTAAATTTTATGAAAATAATATTTTATCGCTTAATGTAGGACAAATTCAAGGAAGTACGTTTGAAGCATACAGTTTTAAGGTAATAATTCTTTTTGATCGTAGAAATATTATTATTCGTATTATTATAGATATGGAATTATTATCATTCGTCTTAAAACAAATCGCATGTTGCTCTTGGAGCTAAAAAGATTTGATGGACGAGGCCTCGTAGCCGCTGAACTAACTTTAGGCTGAAGAACGGGATATGTTACTGGTTGTAAAGTGCCGCTAGTCGCCTTTCTCGTAAATCAACGTATTGATCAGTGCATCGATCTTTTTCAGGCCAAAGTTAATCCTTCGATGAAGGTGTTCTCGAAGAATAAATTTAATTACGGAAAATTCTTCTAATTCTTCCAGTTAATGATTAACTACCGTCGTGCAATTTAGAAATAGAATCATCGTCAACACGCATTTCGACGACATAAATTATACATTCAGGGAAGAATAAAAAATAACGCAAACAATTTGCATCTACATGAAAACTAGAATCTGATGCAATATCGATCCTTGGTGTCATCAGATTGTTGATTCGAAACCACCGAAACCGAAATAAGAAAAAGCTTGGCAATTTCGGGTGTCTCCGCTTTGAGTAGATTTTTAATAATATGTAAATACGAACTGTGATTAATAAATATCTTTCCAACAGATCTTAAGAAAGGAATCATTAACGCGTGTCTGAAATCGGCGAAAGTATCAAACCTATTTTCTGATCACGTTCTGATTTAATAATGTTAAATTAATTTATCAAGTATATCTTAACGGTAATAAAAATTACATTTTATATATAGATGTGTTATTTACAGCAAATATACAATTTATACGACATAAATAGGATATTTTTTACTCTATATATAATAACCCTATTTTCTGAATGTGAACAATGTATAAATATTGTTAAAATTAAAATTATTCTTATTTCACATAATCTATCTAGCTTCCACTATGCTAGGTTGTTTTCCTGGATTCAAATTAATCAAGCGATTTGAATTTTCTGCTAGTTCGGTAATGCTGACTCTACCACGTTGTCTGACAAATTTTGCCACAGCTTCCAGCTCCTCCTGAGATATGTAAATAAATTTCCCTCTATCGTCGATAACTCCAGTCAAATTTTCATGCGCCTGCAGATCCTCAATTCTTTCTACTACGCTTGATGTTTTTAAACCAAAGCGTGCTGCCAAATCTTCTAGAATTACTACTTTGTTTTGCTTAATGTATAGAACAAATTCTTCTAATAAATTTTCTTCGTCTTCTTTGTCATCCTGATCATAGCCCTCTTCTTCTACGCTAAATGCTTGTTTCATTTTTAAATATTCTTCATATTCTTTCTTTTCTTTCTCCTCCCTGGCTTTCCTTTCTGCCTCCTCTTGTCTTAATTCTTCTGCCCTCTCTTTTTCAGATTGTCTATCTCTTTCTTCTTGAAGAAGTTGTTCTCTTTTCTTACGTTCTTCTCTTTCTCTTTCAACAATTTCTCTTTGAGCCCTTTTCTCTGATTTAGCTGCCAACTTGGCCCTTTTCTTTGCACCCATTTTGAAATCAGGTGTGGCTGGCTTCTCATCTGCTTCGTCGTTAGCTTCATTTCCAGATCCATCGTCATCTTCCTCAATTTGCTGACTGACAGTCGCTTGCATACGACGTCTAGCAACTCTTTGACCCGCTGCTCGCCTTATTGGTCTACCTTGTGCAACTCTTTCGGCTACATTTGCTTGTTTTTTCTTTGCTATAACATTCGTAAAACAAACATTTGATGGTTTTTTGAAATATCAAACATTCAAGGGATCTAAATGACTGATTTAAGTACTAGTTTCTATCAAACGCAAGGAAAGATTAATTCAATGTTCATGACAATTATCAAAACATCTGTTTCAAAACAAACAAACAAAAAGGTTAGGGATGTATTTGGTTATCTTATAGAGGATACTCTAATAATAACACAAAAAATATTTTACATAGAAACATACCTGATTTTTGACTGGAAAATACCGTAATACCGATAATCAATGCAATAATTAAAACAGCGAAAGAAGCTAACAACGTAACGTCCATTTTTTGTTTCTTTTATTTTCCTAGGTGAGGTTAGTTTCCGATTATCGAGAAAGTAGATATCGATAATGTTCACTAGCGCCGCGTACGTGAACTTCATTGTTGTTTTCGAAGGTGACGTGTGCTCCATTCTGTATTACATAGAATTTTATTCGCAATTTAAGCTCAGCCGTGCTACTAAAAGTACTGCATATAAAAAATCATGTTAAGACACAGTGGTATATTCTTCATATTCTTATGCGTTTTCGAATATGGTACTGGACTTTATTTTCACATCGCCGAGACTGAAAGAAAGTGTTTCATTGAGGAAATTCCAGATGAAACGACCGTTTTAGGTACGTGAAATATATGTCAATAAAGTGAATTATTTTTACAGTTCATAATTCGATTTCTCTGTGACTCTTATTGAAATTTTTCATTTTTTTTCCTATAGTACATTACAAAGTTGAGTTGTATGATCCGAGAACTGGTGGATTTGCTCCGAGCAGTGCCGGGATGGGAATGCACGTGGAAGTTAGGGATCCAGATGATAAAATGATTCTCTCCAGAGTGTATAGTTCAGAGGGGAGAATTTCATTTACTTCTCATACGCCTGGCGAACATGTGATTTGTTTGTACTCTAATAGCAGTTCTTGGTTCAGTGGTGCTCAACTGGTAATATATCTAATTGTAAACAAAATAATAATTGTTTATAGCGTTTGATGTAACTAAATTCATTTTATTATATAGAGAGTACACTTGGACATTCAAGTTGGAGAACATACTATCGATTATACCAATGCAGCTCAGAAGGAAAAGTTCACTGAGTTGCAGTTGAGGATACGTCAGCTTCTCGATCAAGTGGGACAAATAACAAAGGAACAAAGTTACCAAAGGGTATTTGTCTTACATTTAGCTCTGAATTGCTTTGTTTAGGATTTGAACTATGTTCTTATATTATTTATTTGCAGTATCGTGAAGAACGTTTCAGACAAACATCTGAAAGTACATACCGTCGGGTGTTCTGGTGGTCCCTCGCGCAATCTATTAGTTTATTGTTCATGGGTATATGGCAAATGAGACATTTGAAGACTTTCTTCGAAGCAAAGAAACTAGTATAAGATTGAAATTAATAATTCCAGAAAATGTTAGTCATCCGAGGAACATTTTTTTGTCATCATGGGAAATCTCCACTGCAATTTATTTAAAAAAAAAAGAAAAATGTGGAAAAACAGGTTTTAACATAAAGAGATTCGTTTTCAATTATTTGTATTTATCATATGTAATCGGTTTAAATGTGCTTACACTTATTTTGTGGTGAAATTTATTCTTAAACAGAATAAAAAGCTGTGTATGAATTTTCATTGGAATAAAATATTCATTTTACAAAAAATCTCTGTTTATTTTTTCTTCTCTTAACACTATGAAATACAAATTACTGTAATATAACCGGGCTAACGAGTCTAAAAATTTTGTAAAACAGTTGGTAATTTCAAAAAGTATAACTTTTAGATATCTATGTAAATGAATAATTGGTAAGAACTAATTCATGAAACCATTGCAACACTCGCGATATTAGATATATAAGGGTATGCTAATAAAACAAACTAGTCTCGTTTTTTGACACTTCTGTACCGAAAGCAGAGAGAAAATTTCCTCTTTATCGAAACCATAGAAAAAACCGTCCAAAAATTGAGTCATGAAAAATCAACATGGAAGATAGAAAGTTTCTCTTTCTGTGCATGCGTGGTATGCTATGAATATGGACACTCTATACATTTCGGATAAGCCATGTACTGCCATCTATCCTCGCATATTCTAAGTCGCTGTTCCTTACATCTGCAATAGATGGCAGTACGTGACTCATCCGACACTCGTTCACGTACAATTTACAGTTTAATTTGTTCACTAATATTTTATTTATATTCGGAATGTAAACAAAGACTTTTCGTTCTTTCGCCTCTTTGCTTTGGTTTTCAAAATCTATCTATATTTTCGATGTAATTTTTCAAAGTTCACAAATGACTAGGAAGAAAGATTGGAGGGGGAAGAGTTAAGGAGCGTTCGGCCGATCAATATTATTGTCAATATTAAAGGTTCTTGACATTATGGCACGTAAGAGATCCTCAAGACGATCAACATAATATTGTCAATACAACGTTGAGAAGCTTAAATATTGACTGTGATATCGACTGTCTGCACGCTTCTTTCAAGGTAAATGATCAAATAGTTGAATTACCTTTACACGGTAATTTATATTAATTTGTACAAGTTTAATGTTTTACCAACTATGAATAGATAGAATTTAATTTTCTTTTTTTGTAGCTAACAAGATTTTTTAGAGAAATTGCTTATTCCCTTCGGTATTCGACTTGCATTCCCCTTTCTTTAACCTCGTTTCCACGCAAAACTCGCATTGTTATGCCGCGTATAGGCCGATGCCGGATAGAATGAGCTATAACATCCGAAACGTTAATCCATTCGGTGCGCGTCGTCTCCTTTGCGACGCCGATAAATCACAATATTCCGGAATACATTTGGAGAGGAAGAAGCCGGTGGTCCGAATTTATCGTTTTGAAGAAGTCTTTGTCTTTGTTGTGCGAAAAGTTTCTTCCCATGCTATCCTGCACATTTCGACTGCCTTTATCCTTTCCCTTTTCAGTTTTTGAAAGTTCCTACTTCTCAGATCGCTGTCTTAGAAAGCAACTGGGTGACTAGTTGCTTGTTATCTCTGAATTTCATTTAGTTGCGCGGTTACGCTGCAGATTAAAGGGGATTGCAAGATTTCAGGTTGTAGCATATCCGGTCCGGTAGAACCCGAACTGCGAAATGTTAAATATAATCGTGGCAATTATTTCAAGAATACATTAACGTACATTAAAGTTCTTGCGATCTCTTTCCGCCTAATTAAACTGAAACAAACGCGATATAATTAAGATGGTATAGTAGATCAGATTTCATATAATATTTGTAAAAATCATTTGTAAAGGAATATAAGGCACAATATTAAATCTTTTTTCAATAGCATCCATTTCATATAAATTTCTGCAAAAGGTAGAATTATCACGGAAACGTGCAAAATGTTCACTCACGTATCTTCGTTAAACGTTTCACCAGAGAACTACAAATCAGTACGGGTTACTTAATTCCATTGAAATTAGAGAGCAGCGCAAAAAACAATCGGTATAAGACAGAGCCATATATCGGATATTTGACTGACCGGTGATTGTACTCCATTCCCTCCTAACCGACATTAATTAATTTGCACGATAAGATCATTTTATCTACATTTACTAGAACCATTTCTTCATAGTCTACAGCCCAGTAATGCTTTTCAATACTTTTTCCTACACTTTCCGCTCTTCCGGTTAAAAAAATGATAAGTAGCCGGTAGGGCACGTTTTGCTTTCACTTATCCGCTTTATACGCAGTCACCGTGTTGCCTCGACTAACAAGAAACATTTTAATTTGTTCATGTTTCAGCAGAGTAAATTACTTCGTCACGTGTAATTCCTACGATACGTATCGATCGGGAATAACTTTTCTCATAGGTCGCCGGTGAACGTAAAAAAGAAGGAAAAAGAGAAAAGAAACGATATAAACACTTTCCAAAAGCGTTCGTTACGACGCGTGTAACGACCTAGAATAGTTACGTATGATCCAGTCGGTCGATTAATTCATTATCCTCCGCTTCTCGGCGATTAAAGCGTCGTTGATTGCGATATTTAAACAAAATGCATCTATTACGCTATTAATCGGTGTTGAGGAAAAGATTCGCTTCGCTAATTGTATCCACCAACTGGTTATGGGAAAAGAAGTAGATTTTCTCACGTATGAAAAGGAATTTAAGTAATCGTGTTAATATTTGAACTACAGGCAGTTTTAAAAGCGCGTACAGCGGCGCGTTAAAGCTTCCGCAAATCGGAAACGATGGAAAACAGCATACGATTTTTAGGGAAAACGATCGTCTTTTCAACGATTGATCAAAGCGTCTATTTAACACGTTATGCGATAGGATTATGAAAACCTACACATTGTAGATTCAAATGTTGCTCTCGTCGTTACGAAATAATATTATACATATCGTGCTCGTAATATTTCGTTATACGTAGCAATCCTTCAAATTATTTTACAGGAATACAAACGATTTTAATTGGTTGGAACACTTTCATGCTATAGAAATAATTATCGTTCAGTTAGGGAATCGTTAATTTTTGTACACGCATTCTATATACGTTAATTATTGTACGATAGAAATCTAAGAATATCGTGATACGTAGTTTAACGAAAGTTTTGAAATATATTTTTGGAATAACGATGATTCTCACATAGGCAATTGATGTATATTTTATAGCAGCTAAACAACGATTTTATTAGTACGTGACTGAATCGTACTGAATTTAAAGGGTAATGTAATTTAATCATCATCAATCCTTCCACGTCAAGCTAGTTTTGCAGAAAAACATCGGTGTAACGGATTATAGCGTGCTAGGAATCTTGCGAGACGAGAAAAATAACATAAAATTATCTCGAATGTCGTCAATCAATGAGCGAAAGAACTCGATTTGTCACGAGATCTGGTGTAGCAGGTATCTATGTAATCTATAGAATGTTACGAAACTACAATACCGTGATAATTTCTTCTACTTGTCGTATAAATTCTAATTGTCGATTGTTTCGAAAAAGGAGCATTAAACAGACAAATATTTCATATAGTATCGTCAATTAAATTTTCTTCGGATTATAAGTAAATTTCTATAGATTGTTAATCTGCGATTCAAAGTAAAGTTTATTTTGAAACAACTTATTCGTCCAAAATTATCTTGCTATTCGAAAAATGAGATTTCGCTCTTATTTTTATGGACGCGAAGTAAAAAAAAAAAAAAAAAAAAACAAAGAGAGTATAAGGCATAACACTGGCCTGTCGAATCAAAACTCCATATAAGAACAAAATTTCACAGCGACTCGATGCAAAGGAAAAAGCGATGCGGGAAAGGACAGAGCATGGTTGAAGGAAGAAGAGCCGCGTCGATCGCGAAGAACCCGGAAGGAACAGGTCATCTCATCTGTCTTGTGCAGTGGATTTACGCTGGTCAGGTGAGCACAGGTAAATACACCCGGTCCAGTGCACGGCTGGCCGTCGACTCGGTAGGTAGTTGGTGCTTCGGCAGACAGGGAAGAAGGATCGAGTGCGTTCAACCCGTGGATCGCGCGTGATCCACGCCGGTCGGCCTTGACACCGCGAGATCTACCCGTGGGGAAGCCATTATCGTAGCCATGTGACCGGGACGATCCTGCCGGAGGACGCTTCCTGTCGGTACGTGCACCCATACGATCCTTCTTAAGTCGTCTTCCTGCTGTTCCACTCGGCCGAGATCGGACGATTCTCGTCGGCCCGCGAAATAGTTTATTTTACACGAACGGTAGAAAGACCGTCGAGGCGACGATCGAAATTATTCGACAGACTCGGAAAGCGGGTTACCAGGTTATCGATAGTTTACGAAGCACGATCATCGGCGAAAAGACGGGTAAAGAAACGGCTACAGGGATATTTATTCCGCGAGCGATCGAGCGTGCAAACGTCGCTTGAATTTCAAATCGAAATTCGCTCGTGAGCCGACGTCTTGTTGGAAAGGACGATGGCTGTTTTGACGATCGTTCAAACAGGATTTGCTAATTTTTAGGTTGAATCGATCGGTGAAGTAGAGGAGAAGTTTGTTAGGGTTTGATGAAATTCGCGTTATGGTTCTTTAAAAATCCAATCTGCTTCCACGAAACCATGCTACGCGAAAACGTGGTTCGATTAGTTTAGGCTTTACGTTGAGTGGATGGAACGTCGTTAAGTTCTTAGCGAAAAGAATTTTCCATGTAGACTGAATCGTTGCCTCGAAATGGCATTCGTGAAACGCAAATCAGCTTAGGATCGTGAGAACGCTTCCGTAGCCTTGCGAAAGGAACGAAAGCTGATCGGAGGTGGCTGTGAATTCGTGGTCGATCGACACGATCTATTCGATCGACTCGCTTCTTTCGGCGCCGATTAACAGAACGTAATCGCGTCTCATTTCGTTTTAATTATTCGCGCAAAAGTAGCCTGCTTCTTTTCCCCGATTTGCTCACTTGGATTACGCAAATAAATCTCGTTATCGTAAGACGATTAAGCGTTTAAAAGATTTCGTAGAGTATCAGATGCGGTTGAGAATATTTGTTTAAGCGGGCGTTTATAATCATAACGCACGGTGTCGTGCGCTGATCGAGTTAATATATTTCGAGAGATTACGAGTTCTCTCGTGTGCAATTCTCGAGCTGTTTTAACGGTAGGCGATGTACATTGCGAAATATCTCAAGTACGTTTCACGCCACAGGAAGTAACCGATGCGTTGCTTTTCATGAAATCGTACAATCTGAATCTCACTTGCGAAAAATCACAGTCATCCTTGGATGTATTAATATCGCTTATAGCAGATATTCGTGCATATATATATGCGTGTCTTTCTTTCAGTTTTACGTTGTACAATTTTTTCAGGATCTGTGATAACTTTGAACTCTAACTCTGTCGTCTTAACTATTGGGATATTTATTTCATTAATTTGTACTTTAAATACAAAGTATCGAATGTAAAAGGACGAACAATTTTAGTAGAGGTGTGGTTCACACGCAAATATGCAGTGGCTATAAAAAATATTTGCACATGTCCGTATCTTCCAATGAAATGATTTTTTATCAATTTTTTGCGTTCTATCGTGATCCTTGAAATCGCGACCTGACCTTTCCTCGGAAAAGTATTTTATCCCTCGTCTTTAGAGAAAATATCATCCGCAAAACTATCCTCAAGAAAAATGAAAAAAGAATAAAAAGGGACGTTCGTGGGAATCTCCAGTGAAATCTCAGCTTTTCAGCAGACGAGCGCGCGCGTAACGCGCGTGCGAGTTACACGCAATTTTCGTAACGTTCGTAGTCGATCCGCAAGCGGATAATCGCCTCGAATTCCGGTGTTTCTGGCGGATACGAAATAATCGTACCGGGTAACAAGTATTGCATCGTCTCCCTATGACCGAAGCGTGGTGCAAGAGGTCAGCGATGCACTAGTAGTACCATTTAATCTGTTTATTTGGCGAACTAGCTAGTTCATCCTGCATCGGCTACATGTTTAAAGGGGCATAATGTCACGGAACTCATCGAGTAATTACTTACGCGCGTATGCATGTGAATCGAGAAATTTATGCGAGCAACGATTGCGAGTAACGCTGGCCAGACCTAGGATTAATATTGATTATGAGAGATTGAAATATGTGGACAATTAGAGGCTCTCGGTTGTACGCAAGGACGCGCGAAATTTGATTGATGAACTCGGTTTCGAAAACATACTATTCTAGCGTTGTATTGCTTCAATGGGTAAGAAATATTGCGATAAAATTGAAAATGCAGGATTATTGGAACAAGAAATGGAAATCAGCATCTGGTGAGAGTAAGTGGATATATAATTAAAAATAGATTTTGCACGTAAATTGTACGAGTATACGTCGGAAGATAACGTGCATAATGGAATTCAATCAGCAATGCGATATTTTAGTCTGAAATATGATAATTTAGTAATAATTACTACAAAATGGCCGTTTGTTATTAATAGAATGCACCGTTAACAGAATATAATGGAAAAAATAAAAGGTAATTGCAAAAGTACACGTACATGGGTGTAAAGAGACGTAAGGTTGTGTTTGAAACAGTTAAATTAGTACTGAACGATCAGACAATGACTCCGTCGAATGTACAAGACGTCAAAAGCAAAAGTCCCTAACGTTCGAGTTGTGTGAACATCCCACGATCAGTCACAAGTGTCATTTACATTTACGATGGGAGCAGTTTCTCATTAATCATGCTGTCACACATGAAACGGTCTCCTGTTCTCAATTTCAGACTCCCATTTTCCGCAAAATCCGCTGCGAGCATCGAAAATTACGTAATTTTGTACTCGATTGCAAGGTATCGTTACGTAAAGGGAAAACACAGCGAATCATTCGTGAAAAAGTACCATCGGCCGTGAACAATCGCTCACAGCAACTTGCTACTTTGGTCTCCACGTCCACTTTGCTTCGGTTCGGTTACATTCGCTATCACTGTAAAGTATTCCCAGTCTCTGACAGCTAGGTTAGTAAATAAAAAAAACGAAATCTATAGCTATGTGTAGATAGAAGTTTGTTATGCAATTAAAAGATCATCAAAATACCTTGCTTATTGAAACATGTGCGTTGTTGCGTACACAGATGAATGTATTAACAGGAAAATGTCTGCAAAACGCTATAGATTGTTTGTAAAAGAATATCAGCAAAGCCTTACGGTAGAATATAAATTCACAGTTGGATTAGGCGCGTATAGTAGAATATGAAGTCACAGTGGAATAAGGACTCTGATATTCATCACGCGCAATTGATCTTCGACATTCTACACTTAACGCGCAGCGGAAGTTTTTAGAAGTTTCATATTCTTCGGACGAATAAATGTATCTAACGACTTGATTGTTAGTATTTTTAAAGATATAAATTTAAACCGAGATTAAAGAAGGTTTATCATTTTTAATATTCAACAGGTCTTTCGTTGTTTTGATTAAACGCATTGTCGAATTTGTTAACAACGTTATGACCGTTCCGGAGTCGAGCAACGTTCGAATAACTGGCGGAACTGGCCTGAGAATTAATTGCAACGCGTAACTAGTTCTGCGGTGCGTTAAGAACCGCTTTAGCAGACGCATTCCTCGCGAAAGGCCACGTGTGCTCGCTGCATTTTTTCAGTCATGGGATCTGAGACTGGTGGCGGTTAAACGAATGATGTTAGCGTACTGGTAACCATCGCCTAACGTGTTACGTTTGTAGCTCGGTTCCTGTTTAATGTTGTACAGCGTGAAACCATGTTACGCGGGAACATGGTTTCATGTAAGTTACATGTAAATGGAAATTGTATCGTAGAAATACGCACTGTATTATTTGTATCATTGTATCTTAGACGAAGATGATGATCACGGGGGAAATAGAGGATAACTGCAACAGCTGACAGGCGTTTTCTATAGCGGACTTTAGAATAAATAGTACAATAATAAATAATAGTGATAATAAAAAATACAAATAGCAATGTATACGCACCAAGTACAATAAAATGGATCCTACTCATAATTAGTGACTCGCAAGTTGAACAACGAATAAGTGAAAAAACTCTCTCTTCGTTTGGCGCTTGACTCGCAGAACGGAAATACGAAACAGTTTGGAACTTTTGCCAGAACGTTTCGTTTGGCTCGTATGGATCATATCCTGAATACTAAAGGAGCGTTGCACGTTTGTAGCGTAGTAAAAATCGTTGAATAAAATTGCTCGAGATATATTCGTGCGAACATTTTTTTAGACGAGTAATCGAGATTCGCTCGTTTTATCGCGATAGAAAAATGTAGTATACATGTATTAGGAAACTATAATACCTCTTCGGTTTTATAAATTGGAAATTAAAGATCCGAAGCAAGATGAACTAACGAGACTTTTTCATCTAACGTGCTATTAATTACGTTTTAAAGTATATTACGATTGATGCATCAGTTTGCAGAAAGCTTGAAAAATATGGTAAAATATTAATCGTTCCATATTTCTAAAATTTCTTTTTTCTATTTCTAAGTTAGCGAATACATGTACGTGTATAAGATTATTCAACGATTGAAGAAAGATTTTTTTGATAAACTTCAATTTCTGTAAAATCTTCTTGGAGATCGTATGCTGTATAATTATATACTAAAGTATTAATATACGTTAGTAGTATTTGTAAGAAATGTAATAAACTTTATTTTCAGGATAAAAAGTTTCAACAAGTGGGAGATGAGAACATGAGGGAATACGTTGATATTTAAAATGAATTAATTTAGGGTGTGACACACTTTCAGAAATCACCTTGCGCATAATGTTGTCTATGGTCTTAATTCCTGACGGAGTATGTCGTTTGCCGGCATTAAATTTTGGACTTGACCCACTTGTGCTTCGAGTCCTTCAATTTTATAGAACTTGAGGCACTCGTATCTATCGTGTTTCTTTTGATAATGGCGCGACATTAAGCGTAAAATATTTTTATTATTGCATTAACTGTGTATCTTACCACATTAAAAAACATGAATTTTTCTTTTCTAGTTACGAATTTCAAATTAATACCGATTAACACTTTTCTCGTTCCGAATGCTTCTTTTATTTTTTATCGTGAGAATTTTGTATAGTTGAAAAAAGAAAAAAAAAATATATAGAACTTTGCACGATTAATCCAATATATATATTTAATAACATTTATGTTTATAAATGTATAATTATATTGTTACGATCAATTTTAGATCGAAAGACTCTGTTTCAACTATGTATCATCTTTCAACCATGTCATATCTTCTACTACAGCAGGAAACAGTTGTCGTGCATTCGTATTACAATAATTTTGTTTTTACGTCCCTAGGAGTAGATTTCAATAGCGAGCATTCCGACATTGTAGCCATATTTGTGAGTATTTCATGCAATAAAACTCCGTAGAAAGAAAAGGGGAACAGTTTTCATGAACGAACAGATCCCAGGACCTACTTACTTTGAATTCTCTTGACCATTCCCGGCAACATTGATACGATTCCGTGTCATTCGGTCAAACCTCGAATATTCGAAGATTTCTCGGTCGACGATCCTCCTTTGCCATAGATCGACGCTCTAATCGTACACCATAAAGCCCATAAACGTTGTTGATCGATACGGTTGATTTTATGGCGGTGAAACGGATATAGTTAAAACGATTTATAAACTTTAGGCTGGCCGATCGAAGCAACTTTCTATAATATTCCGCGAAACTGCGTCTATCAACGACGATTAAATGATCGTGTCAGTGAAATTATGAAACTAATAACGATCATGTAAAATTACGAAATTCGGTGATCCCCAACGAATGGATTAATACGATTTCTCGGCGGCCTGATCGATTCTGTTACATCGAGAACAACGAGACCACGACGAGAAGCCTGAGAAAACACGATAAGCGATCGAATCGATTGCAGAGTTTCCGTTTAAATGTTGGCCATTGAAATGTTGCAAGGAAGGTGTCTATAAGGTGGACCATAAATCGTTTCGGAAAATTGCCAGATTGCCGTGTTCTTTTATGAGTTTGAGCAAGAACTTGGTTATGAGTAAGACGGTTAATATGTAGCACGGTGGAAGATAATCGTGTGTAAGTTGGAGATTTTATGGTCAGTGGATTGGTTACTGTTATGTAGTTATTGGTTTTTATTTGAGAAGGGGTTGATGTGTTCGGTATGTTAGTCGATTGTGCTAAGTATGAAGAAAACTTGATAGATTTTCGTTGCGTGGAATTTAAGAAATTTCTTATGTTTTTTATGGCGAAGAAAATAATTGTGTTCTATTTCTTGCGAAATATTTAATGACGTACATTAATTATTAAATGTCTAGATATTTTGGTCAATTTCTGGTACAATGATATTACTAAACTACGTAAATTAACGACAAATTAATGACCGAAAATAATGTTATCGTCTTTTGACGAAGTTAACAGATTATACATTTAGATTATTTTAATATATCACAATATTACAGTAGTACAATAATCAAATATACCTGTTTATCGTCGGTTTCATATATATCTTTACTTCGAATTAAATGCACATGAACTGAATAATTCTTAACTTAATTTGTCTAACTATTTCGCTTTTTTCAATATTCATTCCCTAGAATCTCAGAAATTACTACGAGCCTTAACGTTTTCCCACAAATATTCTACAGATACGCATTATTTCGGAATAAATTTATTTTTTGAGGTATCTGAATCGAATGTTCGATTCACGAATACGATCGTCAGATTCGTTTTACCAGGTACGGCACGAGACGCGACGCGACGTCCTGCTACGGCTGACAAAACAATGATTACCGGAGCGATGATCTGCTCGACGATCGTCACTCGACCGTGCTACGTTTGTGCAACGCTCGAACGATCATCGACTGCTCGATCCCGAGAAGGTTCGATATCCGCTTCACGGTGTTTTCCAGACGAATATTCTTCTTTATTGGACGAATATGAACGTGATACAAACGCGAGCACGAGCACCGTACGATTTATTACTTGAACGGTGAGTGGTGTAGACAGCTTTGCGACAGGGACAGATGCCGACCAGGCGACGTTCAAAAACAAGTAATTGCTCGACGGTTGCGTCGATTGGTTGATTTTCGTTTTCTAGCTCGTAAATTCACATCGAAGAATATTCTGATTGATTTAGAGACTTTGCGTGTGAAATTTTAATTTATTCGATGGAAAGAATGCAGCGCGATTTAGATGAAAGCGTACTTTTCAAAGCGATCTTAATTATAAATTAACAGCGATTCGTAACTGTACGAGCATGAGATACGTTACAATTGTATCGCTTCGATCGTGTGTAAATCCATGAAAGTGATAAAAGATGTTCAATTTCACGGGGCAAGGTTAATTTTTCACCCCGTCGTCTTCCGAATTATCTTAGTGGTTCGATCGTCCAGCAACGAACATGTCGTCGATGTACGATGCTTTTTCGCGTCTCGACCTTGCACTTCTTTGCGATTCCCAGCTCGACGAGGCTTCAGCTTGCACAATACAAGGTTCATACACTCGTTTCGTGTTGGACGCCGTTATAATACGTATAATGTCCACTTAGACGCGGCTATGCTGCTCGGAAAGCAAGAAACAGCGGACGTAAAGGGGAAAAGTAAATTCGTAATTATCAAGAGTTTCCGGCCAGTTGCCGTTTTAGTTCCGTTTTCGAGGGGGTAAACTGAGATGAATCTTGGATAATGCCGGATTAAAGTATAAGGAGACGACAACGAAGAGACACAATCAAGGAAACGGCTCTTTCTATCTACGAGCCTAGCCGAGGGACTGTTCGTTCATAGGTCAAGGAAATGTAATTATTCGAAGAAATAAATCGATCTGAAATTATGCTTTTTCTAATTGTTTCGTCATTGGAAATAGATAAGTAGATTTTACCGATATTATTCGATATAGTGTTTCGTAATGGTATCCATTGTATCATATATCTATTTATTATTTTATTATCTACTTATCTGAGTTTCCAATGTTGACAAATATTTTATAAACATTCTTTGCCAGTTCATAAACTTTGCTTCTTTTGTCACCTTAAAGCCAAAGGCCACTTTCATTTCTTCGAATTTGAAACTGTACATTGCATTCGTTGTATTCTGTGTCAAGCGACGTCTCTAGTTGCTATGCAGGACGGAAGCCCGCGGAAATGCGAAAGAAACCAGAGGGCAAAGCACTTTCCTTAGCGGCGATTTAGCGGAGGTCGTGAGCGGTCTGCGTATCCGGTGAAGTCGGCCATCTGCTTTTTCCCTGGCGATGCGACGCTTCATGCACTTTAAAATCTATCGGAATCTGCGAAGAGAGCGACCGACCGCTAATTCCAGCCGGTTTTTCACTTTTCCACTCGAACACGGCCAGTTTCCAGCGCTTATCATTCGAAAAGCGATTCGATGTACATACTTAGCGCGCTTTTTCCCCCCATAAAACGGAATACTCTCCGATTTTTTGACTTTTGTCCTTAATGAATACTATTTAGATTGATTTTTAATTTTTTAGTTTAGAAATTAGACTCTGTATTTAATCAGGGTATTTATCTTCTCCTTGAATAACTAAAATTCTCTTTATTTTTCAAACTTCTAAATAACATGCGATAATAATCGTTAGACATAGCTATGAATCTAGCTTGTGAGCTTAATCTCCGATTAGTTGATCGCAGATTATCAGAATAACTTAAGACAGATCTGGATTAAGTTGTTTAATTTGGATTTATATTCTATATGTATATATCTATACTATATCTTACGCGGAGCAGCTTGATATTATTAAATCTTACGAAGAAATACAAATAGTATGAAGAAAAACCGCGGTTTATTTTTCCGGTGGATTTTTCCGCGAACGAAACATCGCTAGGGCGATATTTCCCCGGCGTTTCCAACGCATAGCCCGCGATTAACGCAATCCGCGTCGACCTTAATAAGCGATAATTCTCGACTGCACACGCTGGCGCGCGCGAGAACGAAAGTTACAGAACGCGCACGCGACACGGGGCGGAAGTTTCGCTGTAACCGATGTTATTACGCGCCTCTTCGCAATCTGAAGCGATTTATCGGTTAGCTGAGGCGAGTGCAACACGGACGACCATACGGTTTTCTATGCTGATGTACCGTTAGAGTCTATTATTAACATTAAAGCTTTGCGGTCCGTGTGTTCGATACAATAGACTAGAAATGCTAAAATTTATCTGCTGGTTATTTGTGATACACGATGCTTCTACGAGTGTGCGAACCTGGACTGTAGAATGCGAGGGATGGTGATTCTTTGAGGATGGTAATTCTTTAGGGGCGGCTTTTCGGTCATATTCTATGGATATTCTTTGAGAATAGGAATTCTTTGAGAATAGGAATTCTTTGAGAATGCTGACTCTTTGAGGATATTCACCGACGATTGTGATTCTTCGAAGATATTCTCTGAGAAAAAACATTGTTTAATATGATGATATTTTCGGAGATGTTTTTCTCATTAAATAGAGAAATGAAGCTCGCTAGTAAGGAAAATTCCTGGAAAGAACAGACACTATTTTACAAATCAATTTCAAACTCTCACTATCGTACGAGAAAGAAGAAAGAAACCAAACATGTTTCATTTATGTACATATGTATATGAAACCGAACAACTTTCAACGATGAAAATGTCGGTCGTTGCATTGGAACACACGAAGCGCGTGTCTTATGTACATAAAACAACATGGAAAACTAAGAAAGAGGAATAGCGAAGGAAAAAGTGGTTCATAAGTATTCCCGTGGCGAAGATTTCATGGAAAGTGTATCGAAATCGATGTTTATTCTTTGGTTTTTCCCTTTTTATCCAACGATCAAGTTGATACCGTGCCATCGATCTCATGTCCTCTACTTTCCGTTTCTGGAATAAATTCGCCGACATATTCACAAAGACATCTTCTGTTGAACATAGAACGGTACAAGTACAAATTCGAAGCCAAATGACAAGAATCATGCGCGAAAGGTTCAAGATTTTATTTCGTGACGCTTATAGACTTAATGGAATAATTTTCCTTTGTAATTCCGTTCGAAGGAACGTCCACGAGAATAGTAACGATTTCCATGCTCGATCAAAATCGAAAAGGATCTCTTGATCGTGAGAGTAAACACACTTCGCGCGTATCGAATGCAAAATAGTGACCGAGTGCAAAATGTATGCTCATCTTGTAGAGGACGCACGGAGAATTTAATGGGCCGGAAAAAGTGACCGCAAAACGGGAAGTTATTCCAGCAGGGTGAGCTTGGGTAAAAGTAATTACCACCTTTGGTGATCGTTGGCTATAGATATGAATGCGCTATTGTTTTCATCGTCCGTGTCTTTTTTTGTAATTTGAAGAATCGTTATCGTTTACATACGTAGCTTGATAAAAATGTTGAAATCAAGCAGAAGGATAGCAAGTTGTAAGTACGTAAAGTACGCGATTACGCTACTTTGACAGCTTTCTAGAGAAAGGAATTAAAACTCTCGTAATAAAGTGGTTTATGTACTTAGGCAGGCTTAAAACGTTAAATTTTCGCCAAGCTTTCTGCTTAGGGTCAGCATTTTTTTTTTAATTAATATGTTTTATTTCGATTCGAGGCGTGGGACTCAGCTTCCTTTATCGACTCGTTCCTCAACGTCCATCGTGGCAGGTGTGTCGAACCGAGGTCGTCGTCGGCAGGAAAATCTAATATTGAAAGCCGAAACACAGACGCGAGGAACCGTAACGAGGATGTAAGAGATTCTTGACCTCCTTCCACCGTGGCAGTGTCGTACTTCACGCTTTACGTTTCCACGTAATAATCGGCAGACACGAAAGGACAGATGCTTTTAACGAGTTCCTGTGCATTTCTTCGCGAGTACCGCGCCTGTCTGCACGCGCTACGTCGACGAGGAATACACAGCTCGAGCAACCCCTTTGATAACGCGACACGACTGATGCGGACACAATGGAAATTTTCATTTCGAAACGGACCGAAGAAGGAGGCGAACCACCAGGGATACGATGCGCCGATTGTTTTTCTTCAAGCTGCGGAACGTCGCCGAGGAAACAGGTGTTCGCGAGGGTGCTTTTGTGTTGGGTGACCGGAGTGATGTTGTTTAGTATCTGGGATTGATTAAAATCATTCCGCAGTTGATATATAAAATATATTTGCATAGATGTATATTCGACTTGTATTCTATAAGGAGTTCGTTTTATTTTCTTGATATGAGTTCTTTGTAATCGTATACACTTTCATTGAACTTACTGCATTAAAGATATAACGTAATAATAAAATTCTCACGTGATTTGTCAAATATGTAAAAATATTTATTCCACGGAATTTATGTATCCTGCTCAATATCGTGCTTTTGCAATTATTGTTCAAATAATCCTACGATGTGCTACAAATTTATGCAATTATTGTACGTACAAACAAGTCATTAGTAGTAGTCGATACATTACATAGTGATCTATTCAACCATGACTTACGCCTATCTGCCCTATATTTCTTAGTTGAAGCTACACTTTAATTACGATTATGAAATCGACAGTTTCTCATTTTTTGCTATATAATTTCTGCATCACAATTAAAAGTGGTCAAAGTCCGATTCATGGAATTTTCATTGCAAAAAATTAGTATGTATTTCATCAAAGACGAAAGTCTAAGGAAAAGAATAGAAAGATAATATTCATAAAATTTATCCTTGCAGTAATAATTTCGTAAGAATAATTTCTTAATGAATCTCAAGAATCTCACTTTCTTTCCATAGTAATAAAAACAAACGTAGAAACTAAATCTTACGTTTATTACATAAAAACTTCCTGTCACAATTACGCGAGAAATTACACAAAGCTGCGTCATTAAGTAGAACAATGAAGTAAATGTTACAAATTCCAACGTACACAGTTCCATTAACGCTTTTTCCCAGTGTTTTAATTCTCGTTTGAACTGTTTCCTTTCTATTCCCTTTTCTATTTAGTGTCGAGTATTTTTTTCTGCGTGTGTCCTTTCCTTTTGTCATTTCCAATATATTATTCGTATATTCGTATATTCGTATATTCGTAGATAGACATGCGCCGTATTAAAAACATTCGTTTATCAGTATGTTCCTACGATTCCATTCTCTTTACGATTTCATTGCATGGAGGTCGTGAATAAAAAGGAAGACGAGCTTGTCTTTAGACAAGATGGCACCGATCGTAGCTATTCCTTCGCCGTGTGATGGCCCTTTGTCGTTCGTAATAACGTTCATGGAATCTTTCGGAATATTTGACAGAATATTTGATAAGCATGCGGAATATAAGACGCTTCAAAAGTATCATTGATCAGGTTGTAACATGAACAGAGATTCGAGTGAGCCTTGAACCAAATTGATTTCATTCGAGTTATTGACCAGCGTGCACCAATTAATTAAAATCTTTGCGAGTTTCTTGAGTCCTCTACACACGAACGAAGTCCAAATTCGAAAATACAAAATTTTAATGTTTTACCAATTTAAAGACGCTGTTAAATATTAAAAAGAATAGCAATTATTTAATACGTATAACCTATGAAAAATTTTTCGAAAAACGATTAATTCTGTGAGGAATTTTTCACTCGAAGATTTGTTAAGAACAAATTACGATTGAAAAGTAAACGAGGACGCTATAAATCATTCGTTATCTCCAGGCGGAATATGTAATGCCGCGTAAATGTTAATGATGAAACTGCTTTGCATCAACCGCGAAAAGCTCGCTCCGCTGATGAATAAATTCCATGACAGTTCGATGAAACCCGTATTCAATTACGATTATTCGATCAGACTATGACACATTGTTCAATATTTTAAGAAACTTCCTGAATAATCTTTCTTCAGGCCCCAAAGACATCATTAACGGGAAGATTAACTATACCGCTAATTAATTTCTTTGGAACGAACCTCTTAACTTTAACCTCTTCGGAAGAAGTTGTTAAAGAAGTAATAGTTTGAAAAATTGCCTTTCTCGTATAAGAGAAATGTTCGAAATATGCTTTCAAGTAATCGAAATGCTGGAGAAATGCACATAGTGTACTCGGATAAATCAAAACGAAGTCGGCTCGAAGGAGATGTGTGTGCTTCGTGAAAACAATAAATTTTAAATACGAAATCGTTCCCACGTATTTGCTCTGCGGTGAAGATAAATGAATTTGGAATTTTAATTTACTGCAGGATTTATGGAATGCGTTAAAGATCTTCCACGATACTATCTTAATTCGAAAATTGGAAAAATTACAGCAGATTATCGAAAGAAGCGTAATTTCTTACGTTATCGCAGGAAACAATTTTTTTTTACATTTTTCAGAGAACAATCAAGCAACTATCATATAACTATCGGATTAAACTTTCGATCTTCCAACTAAAAAAAATAGCTCATCAGTGTCTCAAATCAGCATAAAACGGCCGAGTATCGTGAAATTGAGAGAACAAAAGTACGAAGAAATCGATCTTATGCTATTGCTTAACGATAATCAGCGCTTTCGACGCTAATTTGATAGGGTAACACCTGTTTTTCTACAATGTTGCGGTCAATAAGTTGTTTTTACGTCGATTGTGGAAACACACATTTTCTCTTTGTTAACGTGGCTTTATTGCTTGCCACAAGAACAATCGCGCCTTGCTGTTCTCCGCTTATTTGCATGATTCTGTCCGTGGTACGTTCACTTTTCCTCGCTTAATTTGACCAATTACCTTGGAAGGTTCTTGCTTACCGACCAACTGATGTATAGATTGCAATCCCAACTATCGTTCTGTCTCAAATTCTTCCGGATCGACGCAATTCGCCTAACTATATTTATCGAAAACCGATATAGTAATCACGCGATTCGTATTAATAGGATACATTCACCAAAAGTAGTACAAACTGTGAAGAGCTACATACGACGACTAACGAAAGTGTGGTAAGTCTGTAAAATATAGAGATCAAGATTAGATGTAAGATTTCGATTAGCGTTAAAAAAGTATTTACGATTAATTCAATGAAATCTTTTCTATAGAAAGTATTCGCTATTGAAAATGTAAAAAAATCTTTTTATCGTATATGTTAAACGAATCGAATATTTCAAGTAAAGTACCGATGCGTTGAAACGTGATTCAGAGCTTTGGTGGTTCGTCAGTATTGCGTGTAATTCCATTAAGGAGCCAAACTCCGCACGAATCCTAATTGCATTAATGCGCGTCGATACATCCTGCGAGTTTTAATAACGTTAGCTGGAATATTGTGGAGACCTCGGAACAGATTTCGACAAGGATCTGCTGAGAACCGAGGGTAGTATCAACCGTAACAACCTTGCCCCTGAAAGTCTGAGAAATCTTATTCGTTGCATAGGATTACAGCGCGGCTTGAAATTTTCCTCGCGTAACGCCATCGCTGTGAGCCTGTACGCGTGTCCTTGCGATAGTTAGAGAATATTTTTGATTGTCAACGATAGAAACATTGATTGAAACGAACGTACGTACCTTTCAACGAAGAAAAGTAAAGAATGAAAAATTCTGAGAGCAAAGCTTGAAACGAACGTGTGTGGCATAGCAAATATTATAGAAAGGAAAGCGATCTTTACAGGAAGTACGAGGTTTACTAACATAATTTTTGTTGCATGATCTTTGCAATTGCGAGCAATTTTTTATGAAATCACGAGTTTGAAACGTTTTAAGCATTTAATTTCCATAAACTGAATATTAAAGAGATGCAGGAACAGCGTTTTACGAGGAACGGTGTGATCGTTATCACGATTAGACATAATGAATGCTATTACACAAAAATTTTCTTGAAACAAGCCTTTTAACTGTAGATGGATGAAAGGAGTCAAATGATGTTACAGTTTCACTTGAAAGTTGATAACCAATAAGGAACTGCGTTTTATTGTACATTATGGCTTCCGCCTTTTGTCTAAATGTACGAATAAGTGGAGTACTCCTTGTTAAATGTATTTTAGTAGAACGTATAATATACCCGCCGATCGATATCGATGATCGCCTTTAACCATTTTGCTTTCAAAATTTGCTATCGTTGGTATCTATAAAATGATCCTTCAACGTTGGCTATAAACGAATAATATATTTCACTATATACAAGTTTATAAAATTATCATTCGTCGCTAGCACCAAAGATATCTATCGTTTTCATCTTTGTCATAGAGTGCCTTCCGATCCTCGTTCTACATCCAAACCTTTTGTCTGTCAGTACGTTTCTGTCATTTTGTATTCATCCATTGCTGGAAAACTTGGACCATTTCTCATTTTTACGATCACGTTTCATCTCAACCAAAGACTCAGGATTAATTTGATCAAAGACGAGTAACGGAGCACAGGTGAGGCATTTGCTTGTCAGCGTAGTGCACAATGGTCGCTGCGATGGTCAGTGGCCGCTGAAAGCGAAAGGACGAGCGTGGTTCGCGCGTAAAAGAGGGGTGAATGCTGGATATACGAACGGCGGTGTACGCGCGCGAACCACTTGCCCGTTCCTTAGCCGGGACAACGTGGACGAAGTCGGTAGCGCGAGCGAACAGGACACGAGCGATCCGACTAGTCGCGCGTATCCGACTCGTAGGCAAAGTCGAAAGTATTACTCGTGGGGAACTTCGTGGACCGAAAGTGGTGGACGCACGGCCGCCGTCCGACCGCGGCCAATGCCAGTCACCAGTGAAACGTGAAACGCGAAACTGGGCGAAAGTTTTGTCCTGATCGCTGGTCGAGGAGGGAGACCACGATTTGTCGTGAATTCGTACCGATTCTTTATTAGAGCTCGTCCACACCATCCGGACAGCTCATTCGGGTAACGAGTGTCGCGTTCTGTCCTCGCACCTGTTGTGTTCGCGTACCTTGTTCGGTTACAGTACTCTGTTATTTGTTTAGAGTATTTTGACCGTGGAAGAGGAAGTGCAGTCGTGGTCGAAGGAAGGTTGGTATACCAGACAACTGATGGGATTGTTTGGTAGTATCGGGTATCGTTGAAGCAAGATGCGAGCGATGAATGATAAGTTTGATGGCATGTTGAATGGTTGTGGATGCAGTTCGTACGGTCAGGTTGATCTCCTCACATAATTCTGTACCAGATTTAAGGTACTAGTTTTCAGTCGAATTACTCAGTTTAAGATGCAGGATACGCTTAGTAACCGAAGACTCGTTTTGTTTCTACCAGTAATGGTATGTTTGATTAAACGATATCGTACGATTACATAGTTAGGCGATCTAGCGTTGGTAACTATAAATGCAACAGGACTTAAGGTTGCATATGAGATTTTGAAATATGAATATTCCGGAAATATGAATTGGGATGGTAGAAGATCGAATGGCAGATGTTTCAGGACTTCTGCCTTTATATTTTTACCAGGTGAAATCTAACTAGTCGAGCAAAATTGTGTTATTTCTCGCTCAAGGTATTTCTTTGAAATTAAAATCCTATGAAAAAGAGTTCGATCTTCGTTCAATTTCGATAAATTCTTCTACGCTTTAATAAACAGAAACAAAGTGGAAAACGATGTCAGGGAAAATAAACCACTGTTGTTTTCATACATTTTCTACGCGGTCGTAGCGAGTAAAAAGTTTCGAGTGATTCATTGGAGGAGAACTTCATTTGAGTAATTGCTCGGGAATTTACTAGACCAGCTCTAACGTAAATATATGTAATTCAGATAACGAATTAAAGAATAAGCGGGGCGAATAGAATTACGGAAGCGATGAAAGTCGATTTTTATAGCATTTTAAATACGTAGTACGTAGCTGACAGTATATATTTAATAGATCGATGTTCCTGAATTCATGGATGCATTTACATCTCTGAAAAGGTTAAAGATTCATGTTGGAAAATCTCAATCACTAATCGATAAATTTTTCAGACGAAACGACCGCCATCCTAACCTAAATACCTTCGTACCTTAATAGACGATTTATTTCTGATAAGATTGCAGAGTAGAATGCGGTCCGGTTCTGGATGATAACGCTCAAGGTGCGTGCTTGCGCCATTAAAATAGATACCGTTCACTCGCGCAACACGAAACACGTAATTGAGCGAAAGTTTTGCCGCGTAGTTGTGGGGTACACGGACCGGAAGTACCATTACGCCGTTTACGAGCTTCTTATTAAGCGCTTCTTTGTCTGCGCCGTGGTTTTCTTCGGATCATCGAGTTACTGCGGCGCGTTGGGTCACAGGGAACCACGGATCATTTGCATGTTGCTCGACCAAGTTCGAGGCTGTTGTCGGAATGACGGAAGTTTGCGACTGATCGAGGCCGGTCGCTTCTATGTATCAACGAGGATTTTTCAGCCATGCGACGTTAAGTAGAAAGAGACAAGTATGGTCGGGCGATTTGGAACTTTTGATAATTCGGTGATAAACTGAAGCATTATAATTGCGGACACGTTAATTTCTTAAATTGCTGTTGATCTCGTACGAAATGTTATAATTAATTCTTTGTACATTACCGGAGAAACCATTAAAAGGACCGAATCTGAATACGACTCGTAGAATTATTTGTATATATTATTTAGTATATTTAAAATGTTCGAAACGGTCGGTGTAAGATAAATGTCTCCGGGATCACGTTAAATCTTTTATCGTTTCTATCCCGGAACAAACAGCGATGGCAGGGATAATAATGCCGAGAATTCGGTTAAAACGGTGCATCCGATCGCCCGGCCACTTCCCCGATCCCTCTAATCGGATCGTCCTTCTACGAGAAAACGGTGCGCTGCGTCCTTGCACTTGGAACGCCTGGAAATTTATACGGCTTTCATCCGTTCGCTACTTTAAAGTAGGTTCACTGTTTCACTTGTGCTCGAGTTTAACTCTCGGCTCGTGCTTCCGTTCCTCTCGAGCACTGTCTTAGCGTTTCGCTCTTCCACGAGTTCTTCTAGACTTACGTTTCATCAAGGTCGAACTTCGTGATCCGTGAGTGTATACGCATTTGCATAGCTGTGCAGTTAGTTTGTGCATCGGTAAGGCAACACGCAGGCTGTTTATGGGTATACCGTTTCTTTCTTCGGCATAGACGTAGTATGTTGATTCCGTTAGCGAGTCGGTCAGGAAAGTAGGAAAATATAGCGACGCCACAATTTTCTTTTTCGTAGCAAAAGGCGCGAGAAATATCCTTTTCTTTTGAAAACTAGAAATTACCTGGAATTGATATTTATTTACGATGAATAATCTTATGGAAATAAATTAATTTCTTCTTTAAAAGTCAACTCTAATCACGTACGTAGTCGGTAAAATTGAAAATTTACGAAGAATAGAGTTATTAGTTTGGGATCTAAGAAACTTGTGAAATTTGGCAGAGTTGTTTTAGTTATGGAAGGATTAAGAAGTTTATTATATTACGTACATAATAATTATTTACGCATATGTGATTTTAGATCTCATATGAATATGACTTATCCAAGAGAAACTTTATTTTAGTTACTTTTATCGTAGAAGGAAGTAGCTAAGTACACAGTAATATATCGTTTAGTGATTCTCAAATTGCTGGTTTGTACAAACGACAGACGTTATAATTATAAGAGCGTTTCCTAATATCAAAGTAACAAGTTTAATTATTGTGATTACTCGTTGTAGGAAATACACTTTCAGATTCTTTCCTTCGTATATGAAATTATGACAGCGGTATAGTTCTCTCTATATACATACAATACATGTACGCATTTTATTATGTAAATATTTTATAAATCATTCTCTTAATTATTTTAGCAAAAGAAAAAAAGCTTACCGTTTGCACGAAATAAAATAGTAAAATTGAACTGTCGGATTACAGTCTGATAAAAGCAACGATGAAAAAAGAAATCAGATTTCTTTTTCAAAGCGGTAGCGATCGTCGCGAACTACTCTATTCATCCTAAGATCCCCCGGAGTATGTCGAGTTGATTGACAGCCTCGATTCGCGTAATGCCAATTTGTTCGAGTTACGGTCACTAACATCGTCGAAAGTGAAATCGTGGCGTGCAAAAACGCCGACACAGATCTTCGTGATAATTTGTCGTCGACTTCTTAACATTCTTCCTATGTCATTGTCATTGCAACCTTACCAGTCGAAATGTGTCTGTCTGACTTATTTAATACATTATGATATATAAATTCAAATTTGTATTTTTATCGTTTAATCTTTCTAATTGAATTATTTACCGATTCATTCGTTACTTGAAGCATTTTCTTCTTTGCATGTAATGCAATTTACTAGAATAGTAATCGTTGGAAACTTTTCAAACGAGCTCGGTAATTAATATTTTTCGGATTAACTGTATTCAACCACGATTTAACTTTGCAAGTAACTCGAAACGATGTATCGTAGGTACGTGGGAGAAACATTTCGATATTCGAATTCTTTCTCAACCAAACAATCGCATCTTCTTCCCAATCGATTGAAATCCAAATGAACCTTGCACCAGTGTCATCCTCCCGTTACGTCAATTTGTCATCATTCTCGATTTCATTCTCACTCGTTCCATCGAATTTTTCCCGACATCGTGCGTTTCACACCGCAGTCCGTGTCCAATTTACACAATTTCACCGCGGGAACAATTACACGATCTTACCGCGCGAATGTATTACGCCGGTGCTTTCTCTTTAACTTGAACTTAATTGCACGGTGAACACTGAGAACCTGGTCGCTTCCCTCTCGACGTTGGTACGCTCCTAGTCTAGGTTACATCGTTTTCTAGCTATCTGACCAGCATAGTTCATCCAACGATATCTCGCCACGTGTCTCTAAAATTTGGCTCATTCACGCATTCCTAACATTCGCCCCAGCCATACATCTATAGCACTTGAAACGCAGTCATTCGCAACGCATAACCGCTCAAAATGCACAGCAATATATAAGCGATATAAGCGATATATAAAAGCCATATAAATGCCATGATACTGATCAATCTCTTTTCCTTATTTCTTCGCTGCATCGTTGAAAAGGCTACACCTTTCGTTATAAATGCGAAGAAGACTCCCTTCCACCAGCGATCACAAGCCTAATTGCTCTACGGAACGTCCGATTCCCCCGGTCGCAACAAAAGACGCCAAGATAATTCAGGTGCAGTCGTCTTTTCCAAGCGAGCCATCGTGATCGTGTACATCGAGCGAACGTTGCATCTTTAGTGTGATCGGCGAAGATGCAGCGTCATAGAGCTCGACAGTGTGTGCCAGGTGACGAATCATCGTGAATAATTTGCAGACATGCACGAGGGTAAGCTGTGACCAAGCTGAAGAAGAAGAGGACCAAACATGACGCGATCAGGGGAAAAGCTTCCTTCGATTTCGTCGGTACTCCGCTGGTTTACCTTGGCGACGTTCCTGGTGGTCGTTGACCGTCTTGATCTTGCGACAGGTATGTTAAACAATATTTCATGGCTGCGTGAGTTTTAGAACGGTGGTTCTCAAACAGTATTTTGTGTCACGCCACGATGTTGAGAATTATAGTAGTGTAAAGTTGTAATTCAAAGTGTTAAAAAGATTTAATAGACTAATATTTAACAAAATCGAACTTTCTCGAAATTAGCCAGAAGTATCCTATTAAACCAGATATAAAATTATAATAGTCATTTGTGCTTGAAATGTTCCGAAACTTGAGAATATCGGTGCAACGATAAGAGAGCGTAGAATTGCCAAATAAAAGTCATATTGTTTTCGGGACACGATATTTAATTCAACAGATTCGCCGCACCATTCTGACCAATATAATTTAGTTCTCGGGGATGGGATTTTATCGGTGCTCTTGAACGCTGTACGATCAAGTTTCTGTAGAAATCTCCTTGCAAGCTTTTATCACGCAATATTCTGTTATTGCGGATAACAAACAACCCCGTTATTTCTCTCGAATGTAATATTATTTCTACAATATATTATAGTATCGATGGGCACCAATGTTGCTCTTTAATACGATTTAACTGGTCGATGATATTTCATATTATTGAATTATTGTGCACTTTTAAGAAATATTCGTTTTTAAATAAATATCTATTATTAATGAAAATTTAACATGTCGTTACTGTTTAAATAATTATTTGAAGATTTATAAAATAGCTGAATACAAAATTTGCTAATAGAAGAATAAGATTATAGCAAGATTGCACGTTTCTTTTTAACATACCGAACTTTTATCGTGCAAAATAGTTTTGAATAAATACTGTTCTCACATATGAAATAACCAAATTTTTTTATATTTTGAAATTGATCTTCGAGGGGCGCTGGAATTTAAACCAAAACGAAGCAGAGTTGATCAAACATATAGCAACTTTTCATTCATCTGAGACTCTTTTCAACCAACCGAATTATTAAAGCGGAAAGAACAGTTCGTAACTTGGCAACCGTTCTTGCTCACCAATAAAGAAACCGAAAAATAACAATTGTTCGTAACGTCGATTCCTTGTTCACGCATAATATGAGGAGGAAGAGCGAGAGAGAGAGAGAGAGAGAGAGAGAGAGAGAAAATAATAAAAATATTCTGTGCGGTGTATGATTCTTTTCACGCGTAAAGTGCAAGGCGAATGCACCTAGATAAATCTATTCCTGACCTACTATCGCCCGCGACACTTTGAGAAACGCTGTTCCTTCGCTAAAATGGATCGTTGATTCTCATCGTTACCATTTCAGATCGTGAGATCGAGGTCTCATTCGTATTAAAACTGCAATTTGATGCTCGTTAATGAACCTTCACCTATGCTTTGGTCGTGTGCAAATGAATTAATTAAATCGGTGCTTGGTTGGGTTTGACATATTAGTCTAGCCGATTTTAGGATCGAAAATGAAAAATACGGAAGAAAAGTAAATTGTTGGGTATTTAGCTAGTTGCTAGATATCGTTGCCATTTTGCGCAGTCTATTCCAATTATTCGTTTCGATCATTTAGGTAAATTACACTACAGATTAATTTTCTGGGATTTCACTTCTTTTTGTCTTGTAATATTGTTATATGTTCTCCTTGTAAATTTTTTTTTAATAACGTATCTTTTTCAATGTCATTCTGTTCCAAGTTTTGGTTCAGTGAGACGTATTTTTGTTTGATATATTATTCCTTCCTGCGCTCTATAGAAATAATCTCTTTGACAGCACTCCAAAAGTAAAAGTTTCCTACTTTCTTAGTGTTCGTGTGTTCATGCTCTTCACCTCGGCGCTTTTAATTATTTTCACGGCGTATTCATGTATTCGTACATACATACGAATGCTGAGGTCGTGCCTACTCATATATACAGTGTCGGAAAAAATTCAAGGTTTTATAGAGATGTTTACAAGATATTTGTAAGAGCGCGGGAACGAAAAGTATTTTGATAAAAATTCTTTTTCCCAATAACGCGAGAAATACAATTGTACTATTTTGTATCATAAATTTATACGTTAATTTAACGAAAAGTATTATACGAATTTATATCAATAATTTCCCAAATCAGAATTACGTCCGATCAAGATTTACAGATTAAGATAAAATCTTAACGTTTTAGGATTAAGTTAGGACAAGCATTCGCTATAAAATAACCAGGTAAAAGTTACATCGATCGATTGATTCTTCTTTTAAAAACATTTACCCCGAGAAAATTATCTGCAAATCCTCTTAGATGTCGTATTTTAAATGTAAATGATATTTGGAAAGGGTCGATATCACGAGCCGCGCATTCTCTTCCCTTGAGGCTCTCGAGGCGGTCTGTATTCTCGTTCTGTCGTGCGAAAATCTATATTATTTCGCTAGAATCTGCGAAATAATGTATCGAGGCCGTAGCGGATCTTCAGTCTCGAGCATAACGAGTGTTTAGTTCCGCCTTCGGCTCCGGAATTTCGAGGTGTCCTTTTTCATCCTCGGATTAACGGGGACATTCTCGAAGGGAAGGAGACGAAAAGGGCTGGAATTCAACTGACAATATACTGTTGCATAAACTGAAGGAGCTACTTAAATATACGTACACTGGCGCAACTTTGAGATCAGCTTTCAGAAAATTCGAGGTGAACTGTTTTCTCGTTGTGACTTTAAGTTTTATACTGCGTCCATTTACAAACAAAATTTTCGAGAAACTTTGATTATCCTAATGATTTTTGTAAATGGAACAACTATAGTTCTGCAATGTGTGTGTGTACCTAAATATGTATGTATATTACACGTATATAAACTTTCGTAATCAAAGAGGTAGTGAGGATACAGGAACACTGATTGAATAGAAATCTGAAAATATCTATTCATTGGATTTTAGTGCTTGGCAGTGTAGTTCAAGGAAATACAAAATCGATTCTAGACACTTGGATAACGTCTCTCGTTAGTTGATTGCTAGGTCAAATATTCTGAAACACTATGTACCGCATATTACACTAGTTTACTACTGTGTCTCTTCCAGAAGGGAATAATTCTACATTTTTATTTTCCTAATTTCTATCAACTTTTTAATTGTTTCTAATCGTTCCTCGTTGTACAAGAAATTGTCAAATTCTATGATTTTTTATGTACATACGTAGATATATTATAAGCAGGTATATTAAACTTTGTATTTTTTCTCGCTTTTTCAAAATAGTAGCTTTTAAATTACAATAACACGATTTTATGCAACCAGCTTTATTAGTCCAACAGAAAGTATTACAGCGTGGGGGGAACCCTGCAGTTTATATCTATGCATTTTCTTCAATGGCTGTTTTATACAGCACTTAAAGCAATTAGGCAAAACACATTTTTAGTTAAAACAAGCGGATGAAACTTTGCGATGACGAAAACATTAATGCAATAACTTTTTCCATAGAAGCGTATTAGTGTGTTAAGAAACTTTCTTGTCAAATGTTTCGTTTAATGGTTAGGTTTTATTTTTAATATAAAATATCGAATCGTTAAAATAAACTTGACTATGATTAAAAAGATCGTTATCTAGTATTTGGTCTTCTAGTATATAGTATCTGGTATTTAACCCGATCATTAATTTTCGAAGTAATTACATTTTCTTCATCGTTCCTTGACCTCCTCAAACTATGCATTTGCTATGACAGATTATAAAACGACGGGTTACACGCATCGCGAAGATCGAGGTATTACTTAACACACTTTTCATTTTATAGAAAGGTACGAATGATGAAGTGAAATATGATTTCTCAGTACCCGTTGTATATACAACAGATGAAGGAAAATTAATAATAATATACACCTGAAATATTACTTTCGATTCAATCTCACTTCAAGAAGCTAGAAGAACAAGTATTAAATCGATAATTTTACAAAAATAATTACCCTATATATTTCACTAAAATAGATATGAAACAGATATTCGTTCCTTTAAATAATCATACGATAATCGATATTTAAATATTTATTCACTATTTACATTTACATAGACTTTCCTTCCCGAGTTTGGACGAATTTCTGATTTCACGTTATATCACTGCCTTCGATTATCATTTCATTTTTAAAATCTTCATTTTGCTTCAAACATAACAATCCATATTTCGCAAAAATAAATATATTTCATTTTTCCAAACAATCAAACGTCAATCACTAAAAATCTTTATCGTCCACAAAGAAGATTCTCGACCTAATCTTCTTCCCAGTGAGCCAAACGAAATCAATTTATTATGGAAACAAGCAAACGTAATCCGCCAACACACATTTTCCAGTACATTATTTTATGGTCCGAACGTTCGTATAAAACGATAATCGAGATGGCGAATTTTTAAGCATAGTAGAGCTTAGTTCGGGCAAGAGCACCCTAAAACATAACGACGACGACGAAGAACTTCTGGGACATATGGACGGTGATGTATGAGCAATGAGCATGTCCAGCGATATTCGCTGGTGTCCGCGACGTCGAAGCGATGGAAGTGCGGAAACGTGCAAAAAGCTGGCCGACCTTGTCCCACTTCCTGGGAAGCTTTAGGGAACGAGCTTACTTGTATAAATGCTACACAACATATGCACCAGCCGCGGCCGGTAGCGCACAACCGAGTCATTTCGTTATGTAATCGTTTCGTTATGTGTACCGGCCGTTTCAGAATTGTCGCCGCTTGTAGTTGAAGTGTTTCGATGTTGCCACCGGTAAGGGACAATCTGTTCCCCGTTACGTGCAACTTAATTGACGCTGGAGACACGATTTTGGATTTTAATTCTCATACACAGATTCTCCTCTTTCGCAGATGTTTTAAAAGGAGGTGTTTTTTTAGATCTTTTAATGGATTTTGGTTTACTTTAAAAAACATCGAATGGGATTTTTGAAACGTTAAATTGTATATGAAATATCTGTTTGAACACTTCAGATTCTTTAGATCGTATTAAAAAGTATATAATAATAAAATCAATTAACAGGTTCTGATCACTAATAATCTACGCGATTCGAATAAAATTATAATAGCTTTGGAAATAAAAGGCGTTCTAATTTTCAGTCTGGATCTCAATTAAGAATAAAAGTAGATATGCTAATTGGGAAAATCTGTGAAAGCATTTGGAAAGATCTTGCTAAAGCTAGGCCTATAGACAAGTCTTCAGATGAAAATTCTATTTTATGAAAAACTGACATTTCGATGGTACAATCGTGATTCAAAGTTCATTCTTATAGAAAATTGGAGCAACATTTCTTTTAATGGGGACACATCTATCTATAGAAAATCTGAAGCCTGAGTATCATTATATAAATATAATGGTGAAAATAATAATGACGTTTATAATGGAAAAATAATGACTCTATAAATCATTAATTTTATATCAACAAATTAGAATATATTTAATCTTTTATCCTATTTACTTTTCTATGAACTTACCAAGAAGATAATTCTAGATAATAATTGTATTATTAGCCTGGACATTTTCTCAGGTATGAAGACAATATAAATTTAGCTGGCACAAATAAATATTTAAAAACGATATGTCAACTACTTATCTCGATCTATGTTGAAGCAAAATTAGGATATACGAAACGAGGTTACCGAGAAAAGAAATACCTCAAGCATTTAGGAATATTTATGCGAAATTTTAACTATCCGATCTTGTGATTAATTAAACAGTTTCTTAAAAATGGAACCGAATTTTCAAACTTCAATATGCTTCCAATAATGCGCAATTCAAATATATCTAGTACATATGTATGTCATAGCGTACATATTTTGTTATGAATTTTACAGCACTTACATCAATACACAAATATCGTAAAATATTTTTGCTACTTTAACATGATTTATTGCATCAAGTCAATCTAAAATGTCCAGATTTTCATAAACAATATTATGATACTTAAGTACACGATTAATGATCAATTTAAAAAAAAACGAATGATTTAATTTTACAAGTTCATTTACCACAAAGAAATAACATAATTAATGAAATATAATTTATAATTCCAAGGTAGATTTTAAAAAGTAATGTTGGTAACATTGCTCCTTCCCTTTACCTCTTAATTTTGCAGTTGACAATGTAACTTCCAAGTAGTTCGTATAAGTACGTACGTAATTTCAAATCTCTGAATAGTAATAATATCGTAACATTATTCTGTCTTCCTAAAAGTACTCAAAGTTACATCTAAACGTTTGAACCACTCTATGCAAGCGTATCATATACATGAAAATATATAAATACACGATATGGCTGTGCATCTATTGCGGTATCCAGTGGAGAATACGCCTCCGACGTTCCATCTTGCTGCCTCTGAAAAGTAATTCTGCCCGAGTCGACTCGTGGCAGGAAGACAAAAGTGTGGTTCTAGAAAGAGAAGAAAGAGAAGGGAAGAGACAAATGCGGAAAGAAAGAGATCGTGAGAACAAGGAAAGGAAGAAAACAGGAAAAGAGTGGAAGGAAAACGGACGACGGTTCAATGGGAAAGAAGTAGAGAGAACCTTTGGTACAGAAAGACAGTTCCTCTGTCTATTTGAGGACCTTAAAGAGCGCACTTTCAAGTGATTTGACGGTTCCTGCGGGCGGAATTTTGCGGATTATGCACGGTTCGAAATTTTATCCGGATGATCGATGAAAAGAATCGAGTAACGATTGCTTCCACTAACGAACCTAATTCGGCTTTCGCCGAGCTTAGCCGCGCGTTTTCGTCAATTTGATTGTTTCTGGCTTTCGTTTCTGGAAACGAATCTCCAATCTGACCAAAAGAGTATTTTCAAATTTGTGATTGGAGTACTTTTTAATTCGATTTTCTGATCTAAAAGCAATTTTATATATATTATAGGATATTTATATTATATTGGTAACTTGTTTCGACTGGAATTTTCAATCGAATCAAACGTACCTGTACAATAACGCAATAACGGTACAAGACGTTTGTGACGTACGATCGATAATCGTGACTGGAAAAACCTGAAAAGAATTGATCGATCGTGTACCGCGATGCGTGTCCGAGTGCGAGTATTAGCTTCGAATGGAGCATGTGATCGGGTGAAAGTACTTTGCAATACATATATTCTCGGGGAACACCTGCGAAGGTTTAGAAACGCCGACAACGCGAATAACGAACCTTTAGCTCGAGAAATATGCAAATAATAATGGTCGAACCTGGCTCGTATATTTGCACTGAAAATAAAAAGAGTGACTTTTTGGTTATGATTTTCATTTCCAGTTCTGTGAGATCATTTCACATGTTCGTCATATTTTCATTATTTATTTCCAAAGAAATATAATTCCGAGTTCTCAGATTGATATTATTCGAGACTGACTGAAAAAACTGCGGAAGACGCCGGACAATATCATGTGAGGTGGTCAGATTGACGCGATGATCGCAGCCCCGAATAAATTAAGATAAAATCTGGCATGGTGGGACGCGAACTTCCTCCTGCTTGCCAGTGTATCGTCCCTCAGATCTTTCCCCTTTCGCAGTCGGAAACAATGTTTTACGCTGGCGTCCAGTCTGGAGCGAGCTAATTAGTCGGCTTGCTGGCGAACTGGATTCAACGCATCCACTTGAAATATAAATACCGCGCTTTGTACGTCCACGTGAACGAAAGCGCGATACCGCCGCCAGGGTTTCACGTAGTTAAACATTTCTGCAGTTTGTAATCGGAGAAAACGAACGATAGAAATTAATTCGTATATTATGGTTTTTAAGTTGTATTAATGTAAATAATATCCAATTAGGGAACCTAGATATTCACTTGTAAAGCATGGCATATTTAATGCTTCTATTTTGATACTCGATTTTTTATTCTTTTAAATATAATTTTGTTGAAAAATTTTAATCGTTCTACTTCATCAATTAGTTACATAGAAATGCAGTTTACTTAATAAAAGAAGTTTATTTAATAATAAATTGATATTTATCTTTCGATCATGAGTAGCTCTGAAAATATTGCTAACGATACGTCTATAAATATATTCGTAATAAAATAAACAAAAAATTCATCTCCTCGGCATTTGTCCAAAAACTAATCCTCTCGTTTGGAGAAAAATTTGTAATCAATTTTTGTACATAGATTTGCACGAGACTTAGTTTCTTGTAGAAGAGAACTTGACCCTCTTTCCAAGACTGACGAGTATACATTTTTTACTCCTTTTCTTTTCACCTTGTGACACGTTCGTACAAGTTTCACACTTCGTATGTAATTGATTTGCATTCAATCGATGAGATAACGACTTACACAATTATTATTGAATAATTATAGTCGCCGTTGAACACTAGAGCATAAACAACGAGGCATGTGAGAAAGATAGAAAAACCTATTAACATAATTAGTATGGTTGCAAGTAATTACCACATTTAACTTTTCAATATAAGATTAGATATAAGAATATTTTATTCGCGATAAGTATTGAATAGGTCGTAAAGTATTCCACGTTCTGTTTCTTGCGTTTCAAAGAATGGAATTGAGGTATAGTATAACGCGCTATTAAAGCATAAAATTTAAATAAATCCATATTTAAAATATAAAGAATTCTTCTTTAAAGAAATAAAGAGATACTTGTGTGATCGAAATCATAACACACAGTGCATTTCACGTTAATATCTTTAATTCTCAGTAAGGATAAAATGTTCATCAAAATAACCAAAAATTGTTTTATTAACTAATTGATAGATTAACTCGATTAGATTCGCATCAGACCACCACGCCGATATTTGTTTCAAGGGAAAAAAGAAAAAAGGATGGAAAGAGGAAAAGAAGAAACATCCAGTTACACAGGATTAAGTTATCAATTCTCTGTCAAACACCAGGCAAGAAACGTGTCATTACCTTTTACCCTCGTAAGAAAAACTTCAATGATCTTCTCGAGACTTCTACGAAGACGAAAGACTGGATGAGTTTCTAGAGTCTACAGTTTAGAATCTACATGGATAACCGACGACCTTTCGGACGCTTCCTGGACGGCAAGAAAACTTGATTACGTTGCCTCGCGTTATGGTACATTGAACCTATCCTCGAGAAATGACGGCCGTAGCACATTCGATTTTGTCGAGAAAGGCGGCTAAAACCACGTTATCGAACAAGGAGCGATTTTTTTCCTCGATGGAAAAATGTCGTGGACTTGTTCTCGCTCGTGCTCGACAGTCGCCGACATTTGCAACAAAATGCAGGCGCCGATTTGAAGGAAACGCATGCCATTTAATTGCAACTGCGCAACGCTTGTAATATACGTTGGTGGTGAGTTTCGTAATGCTGATAGTATCGTAAAAGTAGAGCTGTTCCAGGGTAACTTTGAATTTGGATTCTTTGTATTTTTTGTAATTTTGGTTTGTCCGTCTTTTTAGGACAATTTGTTCTTGTAGTTACTGTGTTAAATTGTTGCGTAATAAATGTTGCTTCGAGATATGTAAATGGTACCAATAGGCAATCTAACTTGTTTTAGAATGTAAATTTGTATTCAGAGTAAGAACCTTCTGAACCGCGTAATATCTTTTTTGCAACTGTGTTGGATCGTTGTATAATAATTTATCTATTTATTGATTTATGGATTGATATGAAAATGAAAATACGAAAAACACGTAAACAAAGACAGGTTGGGTTGAAACTTAGAATATATTGGAGGAGAAACTGGGAATGGATAATGTATTTCTAAAGAATTCAATATTTATGGAATCAAATATTCTCAGATTAGGTTTCGTTTTCGAGAAATCAGGTTGCGAAAGTATTAACGCCAGGAAATTTCATTTATATTTAACATGCGAATGTAAGCGCTAGGATAAATATTAGAAACTCGACGAATTTGGTTTATTCATAATCTTTGATAAACCTTTAGAATCCTAGTAATTGAAACACCAAGTTTTCAAATTCATATTAAGCCTCAGACACGATTTCTGTACAGATTGTTTCATTGTTTCGACGAGTAAACTTATTAGCACGTAAACATATTTATGCACGAGTTTTACATTAACGAGCAAGCTCTATTTAATTACTTTCTCGCTGCATTTACTATGCATCACGTGTTTCTAGTTCTTAATGAAGCATTATATAATCAAGCATTATGTATAAATAAGCAAATACTGTAAAGCACATGCAACGTGAAACTTGTTACTTCGGTTTCTTATAGCGTAACATAGTTTATACATACTTAAGTTAATACATAAAGTTATTTATACGTAAACCTGTAAAATTTGTAACCAACGTCTTACAAGTGATAAAATTAGAACTACCTTGGGTAGATGAAAGTCCCTTTTCCAGCAGCGTATGTACTTCTAAAAAATGGAAAAATCAGATCGAGTTGTAAGGTGTAACGCGTCAAACCTGTCCGCCACGGTCCATGAGCTTTAATCATGATAATGATCGATAGCCAAATTAACAGTATCAACATGCAAATTCCGTCGACGTCCTTTCACTTGCTCAAATGGACCTTATATTTTCCAGAGTTTTCGTACGAAACGTGTTACTATTACTAATATAGATAGGTACAAACGGTGTTATTTCGTGTTCGGCAATTAACGTTTTCGATGTGAACATTTGGTTTATTGGAAATAAAAAGAATCGTAACGGATAGACAAGGGAAAAGTAAAACATTTATAGGAATCAGTCGCAGGAAATGGGAAAGTACGATTGAGAATTACTGTTAGAAAGTATTTGATTAGTTCTGGGTTCCTATTTTAAACCGTGAAAACGGATACTTAAATATTACTCTACACATTGTCACGAATTGGGTTAAGATATTTGTGGTTTATAAAATATTTTCTAATCTCGACAAGACTGTTGATGGTTTCATTAAATTATCGTCCAGTAGTAAACTATAGAAGATAACATCTATCGTGATAAATGAACATCAAAAATTCTTATAATATGTATATAATGTATATCAAAATATTACAATTTACGTAAAATTCTGTTAAATATTGTACCTATAAAATTTCCTGTTCTGTCTTTTATTTATTTTTAAAATTGCCGTTGCTTTCTACTTGCAATTGAAATTCAATCGATATCAGTGTTAATAATTTTATTAAACTCCTCATATTAGCAAAGCAGAATCATATTTATGGCCACAAGTCAAATAGGAAGATCTAAAATCCTAATGATTTCCAATAAAACTTCATTGAAAGAATCATGAAAATCATTTATTTCAAATCGAATTATAAATAATTTATTCATTGCCTGTTACGTATGTTTACAGGGTGCCAGTTTTACCCAATAGGAGAGTATCTGAAGTTTGTTAGAGTACCGGAAAATCTGGCTAAAGGCACGGAAATTCTATCGCTAGAAGCTCATCCGAGAAATCATATTTCAATAATGCCAGTCGATAAAGTAAGCATTTCATTTTTACCTTTTATTTAATTCATCGATCGTATCAACTTCTTGATTCTATAATATATCGTATAATTGTAATTGTCTTCGTAATCGTGGCACATTGGTGTCATAGTATTTCTGAAGAAGTAAACTACTTATGACATAATATGCGTTATATTCTAACTTCTTTGCTTGATTTGATACTGCGTGTTTTGTTTAAACAGTTACTTCGGGAATAATTCTCTAAAAATACAGATATTGGCATATACATTTTTTCGAATTATGTACCACTTTGTTAATGTCTAAGACGAAAACTTCCGCACTTTAGAAACGTAAAAGTGCGAAGAAAGATCGTAAGGTATAGTTTCAGTAACGAAGGAAGCGATAATGCTTCAGTGTCACGTTTACCGTTGAACATCGCTGCTAAATGAACCACGAATGAAATAATTATACCCAAATGGTGTGTTTACCGTTGAACGAGCATGTGCTATCGCGTAACATGAGTCGTAACTGTTACAGGACGAAGACGCTCGTTTCTTCACACACAGGGAGATGAATAGGACGCACGTCTCTCTGGTGCTGGCCCAGTCTTTGGAAGACCTGGTGGACGCGGAGATGCCTAGAAATCTGCTCAAGTTCCGCGTCGTCTGCGATTATTCCGATGGTGGCGATTCCTTGGTAAATTGTGGAAAGTATTCTACGAACGTCCGATTAATTTAGCTGCTTTTAGAATATTATGGAAACATCTTTATTACCGTTTCACGGTTCGTTTTCTTCACGAATGTAATTAGACTGTAATGAAATCATCAGACGAGCCGCGTATTAATCCTTGATCGGTATCGTTTGATCGCAGGTGATATAAGAGAGTTTGAGTTTCGAAAGATGGATTTTATGCATCTCGTATTTTTTACCAAGAAGGAAACATAATTTTCTATGTATCGAAAAAAGAAAAAATTAAGATTATTGCAACAATTTTTTTTCCCTGTAATCATCACCTATACATTCTTTTCTATTCAATTTCATTTTTTACTCTATATTTTACGTAATAAATATTACCAACAAGCTTTATCGTATAAACTACAAAATGCAGATTTAAATTAAGTATAAATTAAATTAAATGATGTAATAATTAGAGTCTAATCTAACTGCTGTAATCACCTGTGAACTAACGGTACCGGTTCTGGGTTAATAATAAATCACTGAAAAATACGAGTGGCTTCTGGTTTTCTTAACTAATTCAAAAGTCCCTAGACATATTCTACTTTTTCTCTACGGATCTAGTTCTTTCGCCTAACGCGCGGGTGCATGCAGGAGTAACTAGAGCGTGCAGGTACCGGTCTCGATACGACGGACGGACCCTTGCTACCGGTTTTGTAGTTCTGTCGTGCTAATAAGCGTTTATGTAACTATTTCGTTGAAATACCGCCAATCGGAGAAACCGTTACGATATTGATTACGATTTTTACCGAGCCGCGAAATTTAATTATTCTCGAGGTGTATACTGTTAGCGTTTGTTTTGCGATCGCTCCGGAAAACAAAACCTTCACGGTCGCTTCTTTTTAACAAAATTCCGCTGTTTGTTTTCCTTAATTTCAATAATGTAGTTACATGAAACTCGTCGAAATAACTACGTATGTATAAGGAAGAATCCTATGTCTTTAGCTTTATAGTTTAGAGTAGTAGATTATTATTACTGCCGTCAACGAGGTATGGAAACGTAACGTCTTTAGAATTCTTTAGATTAGATCTTTTTAGACAGATAAAGATAAGATCAGAAAATTGTAGTCACGTTTGGTACGAAGGTTTAACAATAGAAAAATGATGAAAGGGAAACATTTTACTGCTCTTCTTAATCCTTAAATGCGAGTTTCGTTTGCCTTCTTCACCTGTGTCGCGAATATCCAATTAGACAACCAACGTCGGAACTTTGCGTTTGCCCGTCGGTGATTACACGTAAACGTGTTTCATGTAACACTGTCGAGCAGCGTTTTCCCTCGAAATTGATCCGCTAATTTTGAAAACGGTCTTTGTACTTCGCGAGTTCGCCGTTTTCGAGTATTGTACCGTTGTTATGCAAAACTGAACGATTTTCTTTTTCTTTTTCGTTATTCGTCAACGATCAGATGGGACGTTTTCATGCGTTAATGCAATTTCGGGAAATATGTCTCCCCCTGGTTGGTGATATTAAATATCGAAGAGAATCGGACAGGAAAAGGGAAGTGAGTGCCAGAGAGAACAGAAAGGGGAATATGAAAATCGATCCAACGTGCAGCACTAAAGGATACCATAAAGTCGAGAACAGTTTTTCTCCTATTTCCTAACTATTTATCTGTTATTCATCTCTTACGTTTCTTTCATTTTGTAAGGAATGATATATCTACTTGATAACTTGTTCCATTTGTATGGTTTTCCAAGTCTGTTTTTTTACTCTTTTTCTATTCTTTTTTATTCGGGCAATATGGCGGAAATACGAGAAACAGAACTCAGACGAAATTAAATGTATATTATTAAATATAATAAAAAATGTAGAGCGACATTGACGTAGAAATATTTAAGCGAGAAGTTTGTAAGAAAGAGAGTATAAATGGATAAGAAGAATCAGACGGTCTGTAGTAAGACGCAGTGCTCAATCGATACAACGTTATGCGATAGGCGCTATGTATTTAATAATTATTTTGCGAATCGCTTGAAACAAAATTACGAAGATTGACAAAATCTGTAAAAATAATTTTAAACTAATTTTTTAAAACGCTTGTTTTAGCATTGAATCTGGATTTATACGTATTCCTATGGATATTAAGATATTTAATCCAGTAAAATCCATTCCACTCCGCGATAGAATTATAAATTTTACGTTTTATCGTATAAGTCTAAGAAAATTTAGAATATAAAGTGAAATTAAATATCCTGATATAAAGGGTAATTACATGGAATGCAACGATATCAATTAAGGATACCAATACGTCTGCACATAACAATATTATTTTCGCACTCAATGTTCGCTAATTAATTCATTCCTGTCTCAATTAGTTCAAGAATATTACACGTACCAACAAGAACAATGGAATATGAAAAGTTAAAATTGAAAGAAATTCCGTACAATATCGGATCCTCTTTCAAGATATAGTGCTTTCGAACCTGTACCCGGCAAATAAAATCGATACATTTAACGTTTGTGCTTGTAGGTGACGTCGCACCTGTCAGTGACGGTCTACGTGGAAGACATAAACGATCATGCTCCACAATTTGTCGATGCACCTTATCACGTAACTGTGGACGAACTTACTCCAGTTGGTGAGATATATCGTATACGAACTAGCATATAAGAAATTGCTGCACGAAGACTGTTACGTGGAAATTCAATTTTGTGAGAAAATGAGTTCCGAAAAAAAGTCGGAGCTTTTCTGTTTTATGAAAATGTCGTTTCCCTTTTTAATCCAAATTTAAATTTCTTAGTCTTAGTTACCGTAAGAAAGAGAAAGGATCTTTTTGAGCGTTTTTTATGATATATAACATAGAATTGGTACACCTTGTTTGTTTGTAAGAGTATTACTTAAAGTATTTTAAAGACCTAGATTTAGATAAATTTCACGCAGCTACGATACTATGTAATTTATACCGTAATAGTCGTAAACGCGGTGTAATACTACGGGGAAAGTAAAATGTCCTTTCTAAAACACTCGTACTTTTGGAGACCGTCACTTTTGTGTAAACTCGTTATTAAACTTTTATATCAAAATCTCACTTAGTAAAAGAAGTAACTAAAAATTGTATTTCAATGGGAAACTTTTCTGAAATCTTAATACAAACTTCTAAACGTTTCACGCGAAGAAAAAACATAATTACAAAATCGCTATTAATCAACAACTTTCACGGTGTTTTATCAAAACTCGCGAAGCATCGTCAGTAGACCACAGATTTTTATACGGATTTATATCTTCACGAACACGATCAAAGAAATGGAAGCTAAACAGACATTTATGTCACCCGATATATATTATAACGAATATCGGATATTCCGTGTATTTTTGCGTATGATCCATATTCTATGCGTTTTTGCGCCTTTAAATTTTGCACAAATGTATAGGAATTGGTAGTTTAGTCGTCAGATTATTTTAACGAACAAAATTTCTGTCGTTTAATTACAGGCGTGACGATATTTCGTGGGATTCACGCAGTCGACGGGGACAAACCGAACACGCCGAATAGCGACGTGCACTACGCGATAGTGAAAGGCAACGAGCAGGGCAAATTTTCACTCGAATCCGGCCACAGAACTGCTCTCATACTCCGTAAACCGGTAGACTACGACAACGGTGACCGCGAGTTCACGTTGGTTATCGCGGCTACGGTGAGTACGGTGCGCGATATCATATGCAGCGAATATATCCCGTCCATAGACTAAACACGTTAGCGTGTGAATGTTGTGTTCGTGGTGAAAGTCGTCTGACGTTAATATCACTGAGATAATTACCAGTCTCATTGCCGGCTCGTCTGCCCCGTTTGTTTCAGGATCGAGGAGTGCCAGCTAGGAGTACCAACACAACCGTCAAAATCACGATATTGGACAACGATGATCTGGATCCTAAGTTCACCAGGGATGTGTACAAAGCAAAAATTTACGAGTTTTATCCGATGCCGGTAAGTATTTTGTGGATTTATTGTTATTACAAAGGGCGTGTAGTACAAGCGTTTTTCTTATTCAAATACGAAGTAAGTGTAACAAATGATATATAAGATAAAGGATTCGCTTATAAATTTTCAAACCTCTATGAATAAAGTTAACTGCAGTCAAACGTAACGAGACTAATATTTCGACGTATATTATATTATAATCATCGACGAAAGTATGGAGGCATTGGCATTGGCCATGTGACAGTTATAAATCTTTAAATGATACGATAATAATAATTAGATTTCTCAAACAGCAAAATGTTCAATTAACACATATGCCTACGATAATATTATCCGTGGAAGACGTTAATATATGTTTTGCGAATTATACGTGTAAATCATTCTACTTATTAGAGTAATTGCTATACGATAAGAAATGTTTCAAATGTATGTAACTGCGCGATAGAAAGAACGCAAAATATGCGTGGTATAATTATTACACTCTCACAATCAGTGATAGTCATCTAAAATTGTGAAATCTCTTCGTCGTCCAAGAGTTAATCAGTTTCTTTCACCTAAAGAATTTAACGTTCTTAAAACAACTCTTGTCCAGTATCCAAGCAAGTTATCTAACGTGTCACGAAATCGAAAATTCGTAAAAGTATTGAAAAACTGTGCCAACGGTAATCAGCTGATTGCGACGGTATGGCGTAATTGTATGGAATAGTGTGTAATTTCGCGGTAGAAAGCATCACGGTGTAACTGTATAAAACCAATCATAATTAACCAGTGATGGGAATTATTTTGTTACGTAATCGTAAAATGGCGTTACTGTGTGTTTATACCACTGTCCATAAAAATCAAGACACTTCCACTTTTTACCAAAGTGTACGGATTAATAACAAGTTAATAATTCCAAGCAATATTTACTACTCTCTTGATTCGAGCAGATTTTATTCGAAATGCGGATTATAAATACCGGTTTGAAAGAAAATCTCTTAGAAAGTGTTATTATATCGCAACCTGTATCTACGCCTACTGAAACCTGTAGCGAACTCCTAAAAATCAATTCCTTCGCCAGCAGACAGCGTACAACACATGTGATTGTGATGGCAATCCGTTCGGAAAACCTTTGTTTAGAAGTATTGTTGGCTATCGATATGGCGGGTGTTTAACGACGCTGTTCGTCGCGACGAATGGACCCGTTTATCGTTTGTGTTACACGCGACGCTCGTAATCTAGGCTGTGCCACATTGCGGGAATGTCAGAGGTTAACAGTTTTCTGCACGGGGAACCTTGAGGTATAAATTTCGTTGCGAAGGGAAACACGATCGTGCAGCAACGTACACCGCGATATTTATCGCGACTCGTTCGACTTTCGAGCGATGCACGTTGCTGCGAATCGTTTGCCGAGATTCATTCGGCGCGATTTCAACTCTTAGGCTCGATGACGTAGAGTATCAGATTCGCGAAAGCGCGTTCGATCGGTACATTAACTTTCCTTCCCGATTTATTTATATATATTACATCGACGCGTGTCGAGTTAGTTGGTCAAACTCATCTCTATATTACGTAGCTTCTCGGAAGTTTCTAATAATAATTCTCTACGCGTATGATCGATGCACGTACGACGATCGGTATACGAAGAAGCTGGTAGACAAGTGGCTAAAGGTTAATCGCGAGCTGAGAAGGTTTATACAATAAGTTACCGAGCCTACTTCCGAGAGTTTCTAACGTGAATTTTTGCATGGGCGAAGTCACATACAGGCTGTTTTGATATTTTTCTGCGAAACGACGAATTTGCTAAATAATTGTTTTACATTTTTCATTCTTCAATAGTCTATATATTTCTAGGAATACCCGATCTTTAAACAGATCAACTTCTCCACACCGATCCAAGCTACCGACTGCGACAGGAACATAAACATGTCTGTGCGGTATGACATAATATCTGGCAACGAACGCGGTTTCTTTCACTTGGACCCAAAGAACGCTAGCCTGTTCCTCAAACGTCCGATCGATCTGGACGCCGAACGGAATCTACCATCCAACACTTTCATTCTACAAATTCATGCTTCCCAAGTGGACAATCCCCTGAAGACAGCGGGAGCTCGCGTCGAGGTGGAAGTTCTAGACCTAAACGACAATCTTCCCGAATTCGAGGTGGACCTGTATAATATCAGCATCGTAGAGAATCTGCCGAATGGCTTTAGTGTGTTGCAAGTGATTGCGCGTGACAAGGACCAAGACGAGAATGGACAGTTCGATTACGAACTTCGAGATCCATCCGGTGCCTTCTCAGTCGACGCTAAATCCGGTTGGTTAACGGTGAAGGACCAGTCGGTTCTCGATCGAGAGAAGCGCGATCATCTGCGAATGAAGGTCGTGGCGATCGAGAGAAAACCTAGCGTCGTTTTACGCAACGGGTCGCGGAAAATGGATGGTTCTTCCGTGGACGTCGAGGTGACATTGCTCGATGCCAATGACAACAATCCAATCTTCGTGCCTGGCAATCTCTACGAGTTGGTTGCTAAAACGGACTATAAAGTGGGCACGGTGCTTGGCCAGGTGTACGCGGTCGATGACGACCTAGGTCCCAATGGCATGGTAAGATACAGATTGCAGAAACCGGGGAACTCGACGACTCGCACACCACCGTTTATGGTGGATGAAATCACCGGTATGATTACGGTCGCCGAGAGTCCGATCCTCGAGGGAAGGCACGCGATCTTCGTCGAGGCGGCGGATCAACCGGCGAATCCGAGCGAGAGGAGATTCTCCCTAGCTGTGGTTACTGTGGATGTTTTCAGATCGAATGGTGAGCTTCATTTGTTCGTAACGTGTAGTAAACCTGGCATCACCGACTGGGCGAGTATCGACTAATTGAAACGAGATTACGAGCTAAATGAAATTATTAATCAAAATCTTAACGTATTTCCTTAAACGAACGCTCCTAATGGAACAAATTAAACTAATTCTCGCAAGTAACCGTATACACACTTGGACTTTATTTTAGATCTTTTGCTTTTTATCCAAGTCACGAAAATCTACGAATATTTCAAGAAACGTGCTTCATCGATCGTAGGAAAGCTACGCGTCGTATTAGAAGAATATTTTCCAAATGTCACATAAATATTTTCTATACGTCACAATCGATCATTTTTTTACCACGCGTGATAAAGGAAATCACGAAATATTTTCGCGCGGACCGTTCTCCGCTATGCTTCCAAGGTTTCAGGAAACTTTTATCGCGGCCGAAACGATTGGCGCCGATTTCCAGCGCAAACACGCGTCCATCCGATCGTTGCACGTTTCCAGCGCGATTTGCCAAAAAATACAAAGTCCTCTTACACGTTTCTTCTTCGTCTTAGGGCCGGAATCGCTCGAGCCGGACTTTGTGGGGGCTCCTTATGAATTTTGGGTCGGTGCCAATGTGGCAGTCGGTACTAGCGTCGGTCAGATACGTTTGAACGACGCCGTGAAGACCAACGACCTGATCTACGATCTTTTACACAGCTACGAGGAGGGTGGTACGTATTTGAAAGAAATTAATTAATCAACAGGTGCGTTATTCGATGGTTCTCTCGCATTTTATATTTGTAAAATTAGATTTTCATTCTTGTTCTTATCCTTCTTTTTACACTGTTAAACGAATACATTTGTTGGCTTTTAAAGTGTTAAAATTAAATGACGAGAAATAATTGAATTTCCATATTATTTATATGGAACGTTTTTTCAGTTCGTATCCGAAAAAGATCTTCTTCCTATTACAATATAATCCTTTCAACAAAAATAATGAAATATCAATAGGAATATCGATACATCGATTTAACCAAAAATACATTACTAAGCACTTAGCCACCGCTCTGTATCCATTAATTCTCCGCTTTTGCATTTGACATCAACCAGCATTTAATAGCCCATCTCGAATCAATACCTTCTCCCAAATATTTCCAATATATCGAGAGTATCTGTAAACTTCCTTCTAGAATATCCAGAGGCGATATAAAATTCGCGTTACGAAGAGTTAAAGCCGATAGCTTTAATCTCGCGATAACTTTAATCTAACGATCCAATAAGCTTCGCCTAACATGAAACGAAAGAGGATTGTTCCTCTTAGCCTAATACGCGACACATAGCGCATACATTCATGGAATTTTAGTCCCGTTTGCCGTGGAGGAGCGTTCGGGAACGATCACCGTGGTCGAGGAGATCGAACGATTCGATAGATTGACCTACGACTTTGAAGCGATCGTCACAGACGAAAGAGATCTCATGTTGATTACTAACGTGTCCATCCACGTGGTAGACCCTAGTGACGAGCGAGGAATCTTTACGAAGTAAGTAAAATTCTTCTGGTATATACGGACTACGTTTTAACGAGCCTCGAATAAAATGTAGGTTGGAATTTGGTTTTGTTTCCACGTAACGAGGAAGAACGGAGATTTGCAGTGTTGATAGCGGATATATGTACAAACTTGCATTCGTTATTCGTAATGTATTGGCAGATAGATTTTTAGAACCGAGCAGTTAGTATGGTAAAGTATCGGAAACGAAGATTCGCAGTAGAAATATAAAACGTAATTCCGATACTTGAAAGTTATGGATTTAGAAAAATAAATTAGATTTATTTATCTTTTAACTCCAGTCTTGTCCGTATTCACGACCAGACATTTATCTCGCGCCAGTCCTACGATTTAAATTGAATCGTTCAAATTTATTGGAAAATTCTACGCTATATTTTGGATACTAGGACTTACTCTACGAAACGAAAGAATTTTTCATTTTAAACGTTCCTGTCCTCGCCAGAAACAGTGGCAAACTATCGATATTCCAACCGTTTCGCAACATTTGCCTTTACAAAAATTCCAAAATAAAGCTAAAATCACTGTCACCCTCAAGAATCTAAATTTTCTATATTCTAATTATTAAAAACAAAATTCCCAAGCATTTATACGTATCAGGATGGTGCATCCCTTTAAAAATCATCAGCGAATTTCAACCGATAGACGAAAAAAGTGTCGTCTTTCAATTTTACTCGTTTCATTTCCAAGTTTAAAAGGGTAAAAGTCGTTGGCTCCACGGATTTCTGTTTGCTTGTCGAAAAGTCGTCGACCGTTGATTGCAGGGGAACGACCACCGCTCCTTTGGTGTTCCATGCGAAGGAGAACGTAGCTGGTGCGTACATCGGACAAGTGCTTCCCCAGAATGGGACTGGCGCGGCCACTGCTGGCACTCGGTTCTTTATCGTCAATCAGCAGGATGTACCCGACATCTCGATCACGGAGGATGGCGCCCTGTACGCGCCCAAGGGTCTCGATCGCGAGACGAGGCAGAATTACAGCATCACCGTGATTGCAGAGAGTCCACGCGGCGTCGGTGTCTTCCAAGTAAGTTCCCTCTTAGTAATTAATTTTACGTTCCAAGTTCCGTGGATGTTTAATATGGCGTAGAAGTGAGATTGTATGGCAGTGGCGCGTGGTTGTCGGCAAATGGCACTTAGCGAGATTTCTTGCGGATAGAGAATGTGAAAGAGAAGAAAGTGTCTTTGGTAGTTTAGTTAGAAATGTTTGCGTAGGATGATTGGTTTGGCTGAACGTTTCCATAGGGTTAGCGAGATTTTTTGATGTTTTAGCGAGGGATTTTTGGCAAGTAGACATTCTTTACAGTTATGATAGTAACACAGTAATTTTTATAAAGTTTCGTCTCAAACAACATAGAATATTATGGATTTTTATGCATTTATGGGAAATTGAAACGTACGAAGAGCGCATAGAATGTATAACATCAAAAAATATTAAAAATGTCAAAAGTAAAATACATATTACGATATTTAGGAGGGTGAAAAAACGAATTTGCAGCGGTTTATCTTTACGTCGTTCCATACCTGGCGAGGCTATAAAATCGATTCTTGTCTACTCTCCGGCAGGTGCACAGAATGTCACCCTCGAACCGTAATATGTTTGCGGATTCAACTTTTGGAATATTCGCTCGTGAAAGTTAATAGAAGTTTCAAGGACGTGGAAATGATGTTCAACAATTTTTAATTTAAAAATTCGAACGAAGGTCGCGTTTATGCGCTTGGTTCAAGGATAATTTTGTTGCAGATATATTTGGTGTTTCGTTTCATACACCATCGAGGACCTTCCAAATATTTAACCCAACGGGAGACAAATAAAATTTAAGCACTTATTTGCGCGACCTCTTTTATGTTTAGTACGAATATTAACATTTATTCAGTTAGCGCGACGCATGCTGTACGAGTATTTAAATTCAAAGTACTACTTGCTTCGCTATTGTTCCGTGTTTCTGACACATAAATTAAAATCGCTTCCAAGGATAACGTTTATAACGCCTGTTTGTCGAACATATAAATTACGGTTTATACATTTTCAACAAGAATTCCGTATTATTTGCAGTTTCCGATTAATCTTGATAAATCGATTCAATCGTATTCTTAGATTATTTAATATTCGCAGGTAAGGTAGTAGCAAGGTTATTAACAATGTGTTATTAATCGCTTTATGACTTTTACAAGCGAACTTTGTGCGAATTCGTGGAACTCTATAACTCTTTGAAAAATGTGAGAAAAAGAATATCTTTTGAAGAAATTTGTTATATGGAAATGTTTAACATACCGAATTTTACTGCAGGTCAGCGTGATCGTCCTCGATGAGAACGATCATGCGCCAGAATTCACAATGCCACTGTACGAGGGTCGAATTCTGGAGAACAGTCCAGCCGGAACAAAAGTGAACTTATCGATACCTATCGCGGCTACTGACAAAGACGAAGGCGTCAATCGGAACTTTGTCTTTAGCCTTCACGGCGAGGGAAGCGAACTGTTTAGAATCCATCCAACTACGGGTTTAGTGTACTTCGAAGGAATCGATGACCGCATGCTAGACAGGGAAGTGAAAGCAAACTATAGTTTCACGATCGTTGCTAAAGACAGTGGTAAGTTTTCTTTTCTACTAATAGCGAACGCAGAACTTAGAGCTTAGGAAAATTCAAAGAGATACAAACGAGGGTTCTAAATATGTTTTTAATGTAGAAGGAAATTCTTGCGCTACTCGCACGTTACAGCTTTTAAGATTGTAAATCGTAGAAATCGAATAAGAGTTTCAGAAACTCCTTTTAGTATGATATTTAGTTAAAGTTTTATACTAAAATTGGCAAACCGTATTCCATAGAAATTTACATTCGATCCTAAAATCTCCGCATAATTGAAGACGTCAGTATCGTTGGTCGTCAAAATTCGCAAAAAGTAAAAGAACTTTCACTTACAAACATTTTTCAAACTTTATCGAGACTACGTAATTAACAAACGAAAAGAATAGCAAATTTCTCTGAAATTTTCACGCAAAAATAATACTTATCGAACATTCAAAAAAGATCGTGAGAATAATATTCTATTCTTCCTGCCTATTCACTTGATTTTTGCAGGCGGTTTAACATCCGAAGCGCGGCTGAAGATAATAGTAACCGACGTGAACGACAATGCTCCGAGTTTTATCCGAATGATCGTGCTCCCCGATCAAGGTGTTCGCGTGTCGAGCGAACCTGATACCGAGGCATCATTCGAAGGGAATGACGTGCTTGATACGAGCGAGCCCGGTGCCGGAAGTCAGCCACCGAACAGCCGTCGTTCGCCTCTTCTTCTCGTGCCAGAGAATGCGACCATTGGCGCGCCGATAATACGTCTGCTCGCGGAGGACAAGGACGAAGGAACAAACGCCGCGATAACGTACAGCCTGGGGAACGAGACGACTTCTGGAGACGATGTAAAGTCACGACGATTCGACACCACCAACCGTAGATACTTTCATTTGGATCCAAGGTCGGCTGAAATATCAGTAGCCAGAGGACTTCCAGCTGAGAAGAGCATTCGTTTGTTCGTCCTAGCGAAAGATTCTGGACGACTATCTGACAATATCACCATAAGGATTCACGTGGTAGACGTGAACGATCACGCGCCGATCTTTGACAAGTCTTGGTACACTTTTGACGTGCCAGAAGGAAGTTACGCAGGCTACAATTTGGGCGCTGTTCGAGCCATTGATGCAGACTTTGGAGTCAATGCAAACGTCAGTTACGAAGCTGTCTCCGGTAATGATAACCTGGAGGATCCTGCGAACGTGTCTAGGATCTTTAACGTTGCTCCTTACGAAGGAATTATTAGAGTCACTGGAGTTTTGGACAGGGAGACTGCTGCTACTCATCGTCTTGTGGTCATGGCTCGTGATAATGGCTCTCCAAGATTAAGTTCTACCGTGGAGGTAGAAGTGAACGTGTTGGATGTCAATGACAATCCACCTATGTTCTACAATTATCACGAAATCGAGAAGAGTGAGAATGGAGATCCCGTACCGGTCTACCACGCATCGATCTTTGAAAACAGTCCTATTGGCAGTCAAGTGATCAAGGTATACGCTAATGATTCGGATTTTGCTGGAAATGGAAATGGGTTGATCCTCTTCGACTTGAGTCATCAAGGACAGCCTGAGAAGCAGTATTTTGCTATCGATAGTAAAGAAGGTGTCATCACGACAATTGCTAATCTGAATTACGAGTCTCGCAAGAGTCATAGATTACTGGTCACTGCTAGTGATTTAGGGTCTCCGGTTAGTCTGACATCTACCGCAGTCGTGATCGTTACCGTGTTGAATGTGGACGACGACGAGGAAGATGCGGAGAACGAGGTGCAGAAAACACCCTCTTTTAGACATCGGTATTACGAAGTAGAAGTTGAGGAGAACGTACCAGTGCCGATTTTGGTCGCACAATTAGATTTAGCCGATGGTCAGCAAAGCGAACACATAAGGTATGCTAGTAGAACACAACAGCGTATTTTTAAGCGTCAGTTACTCGCGAAATGAATAAGGCAAGGCTACCTTCCAGCGAGAAGGCTGTAAGGAACAGACCCTTATCTATCCTAAAGCTTCAAAATCACGTGCAAGCTCGAGCGATTCGAGCACGTAGTATTTCATTACAGCCGATTATTAAAATTTCTAACAGATACAGCATCGTCGCAGACGACACGAAAGCGCGAGAACACTTCTCGATCGACCCAAAGAACGGCTCGTTGTACCTGATGACAGACGTGGACAGAGAGGTAAACGATCGATACGAGACGAAGGTCAGGGTCGACAGGGTGAAGATAGGTCGCGGGATGTCCGTGATGATTTACCCGGTTGTTGGCGAAAGACTGAATGGTCTAGCACCTAACGAGGCCAGGGTCGTTGTCAGGGTGAAGGATGTTAACGACAATGCGCCCAGATTCAAATCAAAGGGTCGACCCATCCTCGCCGCGATACCTACCACTGCCCATTATGGGTATGAGGTTGTCAAAGTGGAGGTACGTCTACACGCGTGTTGTGTCCCATTGTGTGTGGTTCCGCTGTGAGCCTCCGTCGCTTTTGACTTCATTTCGCTTCTCTCTCTCTCTCTCTCTCTCTCTACTTTGCTTTCATACACGTCGCGGAAGGCGCCGCTTTCTTGTCCTTTAGCATATCCCGCTTTCTTTTGTTCTCCGGTCGTTTCGTTAATTTTTCTCTTCTTATTTATTCTACTTACGAAAGATCATTTTGTAAGGCATTGAACATAGAAGAGTGTCTTGGTGATAAGAAAGTTCCCGAATTTAGATAGTGCATTTGACAATGTTGATATACATCTTTTTCTCAACAATCGACGACATTCTGATGATCTAAATTAACTCGACTACATATGTCCGATCCTTTTTGCGATGCTTTACAAAATAATATCATTTTCGGAACATCATCGGGAACATTCGAATAACAGATGCATAAGAAAAGTCGAATAAACCGATTAATCACTCGACCAGGCAGAAGACCCGGACGAGGGAGCAAACGCCGAGATCCGGTATCAAATTCTCGGACGGGAGGACGCGCCACGATTTGCCATTGACCCACTGAGCGGTCAAGTACGATCCGTGGCGAGCTTTGGCCGTGACACTGGACGCGTTTTCGGCTTCGACGTGAAGGCCACCGACAGAAGGGGCGCCGAAAATGGTCGCAGCAGTATCGCCAATGTCTTTGTAAGTCTTGCTCTCTCTCTCATGCTTTGGTATTGCGTTCTATCCGACTCTCTTAATTATCCGTCGTTGGAATTCGAGGTACAGCAAAAGTTAATTTCCCCGTGAGGAAGACGGGGCTTCCCTGTCTCGAATTGTTCAGAACTCGTCTGTCTTTTGCCGCGTTATCTAACCGTATGGTTTGCTCTAAGGTATACGTGTTGGATGATCAGAAGCAAGTCGTGATGGTTGTTGGTCGGAGACCCATTGATATCGAGCCGCAATTGGAGAACATCACCGCGTGAGTATTTAAACATGTATTTACTGTAAAAGAGTTGAAGTGTTTGTTATCGAATAACGATTTTCTTGTGATTTATCGTGTTCCCGAAAACGAGGATGTCCCGAGAAGAGTAGGAGAAATGGCCGCCGCGGCAGTAACGCTTGCTTAAATTCTAATAAATTAGGATACCGATTATAATTGATCATGAAACACGCAGTAATCGTATTCCAGAAATTTGGTAAAGAAACTCGGGGAAAAGGAACAGATTTAAGGAGAGCAAGTAGGAAAGATGTTGTATGTTACCGTCTTTGTCGATGAATTTACGTTACGCTCAAGAAACTGAATAGCGAAAAGTTAGTTGCGATAGATCGCTCAAATTTAAGCGAGACGATTGTATTGGAATTTAAGCGAGTGTTACGCCGATCGTATTTGTAAATTTTTCATACAAAGTATGTTTCTTCGATACCGATACAACGTTAGGCTATCTTTAATTTAATCTAGAATACTACAAAATGTGACTGGTCTGGACGTTCGAGTAAGGAAGCTAGAGCCACATATCGAAAGAAATCTGATCGATACTACATCGTAAGCGATTCGAACATTATTCAATTTTAAAATTAAACGTGAAACTTCGCTCTATGTATTAATCTACATTTTTTATTTGTAGCACCGATGTTTACCTTTATGCGATCGATCCTCATTTAAATGTCATGATAGATATGGATACACTGCACGAGTAAGTAAACCTTAAATTTTAACGATTCGTTTTACCATTGATAAAACCAAAATCATGGTAACAAAAATAATTACGAAACAAATCGTGTCTTGCTACTATGATAACGTAAAGATATCTAAAGAAGTATATAGATTCGTAAACGAATAATGGAAATACGTGAGATGTGCGCGAAAGCACAATTTCCAAGCGGTGATTTTGTTGTTAATTAATTACATGCCGCACACGGACATGTTCTTTCAGCGTGTTCAACACAAAGAAAACGGAGATCAAGCGCGAGTTGGACGAGTACGGCGTACTGGACATTGCCGGAAACTCTCCGCGTCGGAATAATCATCGTTACCTACTATCTACCCTGGAAGTGGGTGCGGTAGTGCTTGGCTGTGTCGTCTTTGTCGGTGCCCTTGTTACTGCACTCTGCGTTACATGCGTTCGCAGAAATAAACGGTACGACGTACAAAATTTAACTCTGGTTTAGGCGTTAAAGTATATTTTGTAAAAATAGCATCAAGGAATTGTTTTCATTAAAGACCAGCGATTTTAGTTTTAAAACGTGATTTAGCACAGCGATAAACAGAACAGAAATGGGAACTGTATGCAAAAGAGACAGGGGCGGTGAATTATTGATACGCGTACGATAAATTTTAACGTAAAACGATACATTACTTGTTACCGTCAGGGCATGCTAGAGTAGAAAATTCAAATTTAAGAGAAATATTACTCATTTTTTAAACGGATCCATTTTACAAATCTATATCAGTCTGCCAGAAGTATCTGTATATACGTTTGACGACTATTAAAACAAAAGGTCTGAAACGCGTCATTTTTATAAATTTGATAGTTTTAGCGTTAATTCTCACACCAAATTTCCTAGAAAAACATGTTTATCGATCTTAACTTGCTACATCCGCTACCCGAATACCGGGCAATACCGAATAGCAGTCAATCCTGGAAACGTAGTTATCCGAAATTCATTGGTTAGTCGCAGACGTCGGGAGAAAGCGATGTTCTCGACCACCAGTCCGATTGGATTCGCTTTGGCAGATCCGGCCGCCACGCTACAGAAGCCGCCTTTGTTCCCGACCTTCGTCGATGGCCTTCATTACGACCCTGAACCGTTCTGCACCGACATGCCGAGGCGACAGAGCATCTGTGAGCACGGAGCCAATTGTGCCCGCTTCCACGCGTAAGTCTATTAATCGACGTAAACCGTTTCTCGTCGCGAGGGACTCCGCGATACTTTATCGCCAACCGTATTAAATCGTTTGAGCGCGGCTGAGCAGAATCACGTCGCGTTTCTGAACGACTCGTCCAGACCTTGCGATTTTTCGTCGAAGCTGGACACGCCATGATGCCTCATATTTCACGCCTGCGAGTTTTTTTACTCTCAATTTATGTTAGTACATCCTCGTTATGTTGTATCGAATCGAAAAAATGAATCGGGGGGACACGTAGAAAAAATAGCAACAAGATACTTTTTAAACAGAGATTTGGAATACTGTGAGGAATGCAAAATCATCGACCATATTCTACATCGTATTCAAGATTACAGAAACATTAAGTGTAGATTCTTTTGATTTTTTAAATAGAAACTGGATGGAAAAGGGTACAACGAAAGAATCGTTGATATGAATAAATTTGAAATTTGGTGCAGAAAGCGTAAAAAATAAGCGTAGTATTGACTTTATGCGACAGTAGTCGTAGCATGTAGTATAGCCTGTTTATGGTCAGACCGCTTCTGATCGCTCGGTTAACTACAAGCGTGCTATAAACATATGTCCATATCGATCGATACCGCGTAATAAAGGATGTTATAGTTGTTACATTAGTTACTAAATTATTGAAAAGGAAATAATATTAGCTTTCAACGTATATTTCATTTTAAACTATAAACGTGGCGCTCAAGCGATTTAAATATGCAATTAAAGTATCATATAGTGCTGCCTGCCGTATTTACCGATCAAATTCCTTGAAGCATGTTTTATAAAGGTACGAAATTTACGCGACAGTGAATTAAACGCATAAGAAGTTTTTATAAAACGCAAAGAGCAAAAGATAAGTTTTCGAAGTAATTTCAATTCCATCTTTACGCAACTACCGTATAAAAAGAAACGAAAAAAGGAAAAAATTAAAAAGTTCCATTTGCTACGCGTATCAAGATATTAAAATCTTTCTACAAAATCTAACTAACAAAATCCCTTCTACGCGACAGGATCAAAATTCAACAAGCACAAACAAATACCGCAACACGTTTCGATCACGACACGCTATCCCCAATACTCGCAATTATCTTTCAAACCTTACCAACTAACCCGAAACCTGCCCTATCGTTCACAACTAACAAACGATCCAATCAGAAGAACCATGATCCCAAATTAAATACCAAAACCAATCAGCGATTTCCTCGCAACGCCATTTTCAATCAAGTAGCGACGACCACAGGCTCGATCCTTAACCTCGCATCCATTTGAACGTGGCCTGAAATTTCAGTGAACGCGAACAACACACGGTTCGCCGTGGAATCGAACAAAGCCGCGACAGAAAGGTATGCATTTATTATGAAAACGAAATTCCAGCCTGAAAAGCTGGTCGGCAAGGTTGGTCAACGAATATAGGGAATACTGTATCAGGGAATTCCCATATGTTTCGCGATGTCGATGCTAGAGAGGCAAGGGGGTGGTTGCAGGATGGGCGGTTGTAGTAAGCACGCCGGAAGGACGACAGGGACCCCGAAAGGACTCGAGGCATCCGCGACGTCCTTGCATTCCAGCGGTCAGGATTCTGGGATCGTGGCGCGCGCCTCCTGCCACTGCAGTCACTCGTCGAGCCCCTCCAGTGGCGAGAGCAGCAAGTAAGTCGAATTACTTACGGAGCTATTTGTGCTATCTAAATCGCAAAAAGGGTTCGAACGGATCGATCCAACCGTTTGGTCGCTATTCTTATCGAGGTGAAATAAATGACTACCGGAGGTGGGCTGCTGCGTAAAATTTTTGATGAGACGAGAGGGCTGTTTACTGTTCCTTTCGATTTCGTGGTGTAGTAGGAGCGTCAAGCTACAGGCAAATCTTTTATCTGTGAAATCTGTTCTTTTGGGTTTTTACGAAGTTCTTGCGACTAAAGGGGCGTGCACGCAAATGGTTAAAATTTGTAAAAGTTGTACGATATTTCGAGTTCCAAACTGTTGTTACGCGAACAGATCTAAATTAAAATGACCAAAGGGATTTTAACAGGCATTTTGTATTCGTTATTTATTTAGGTTTAGGTGATTCATATCGTATATTTGCTTAGGCGAATGTAAATAATTTCATCCCTTAATGTATCTTACTAATTTCATCGATCATCCTAATATTCTAAAACTGATTTTTTAAACTTTTATTCTGTTATTAAAAAGGAAGAAATTCAAATCCCTTTATACTTATAATTTTCTCCTTACGCTTTTAATCTTACGAAGCTGCTGTTAAATATAATAGTTAATTCCATGCGTATAACATATGCAAATATTAATATCGTAGTTCTAATAATTCTAACAGCGTTTAGGATCGTTTCTTTTATGTTCTGTCTATTATTTATCTATCAAATCTATTCAGCTTTATAAAATCTCTTAAAGCCAACTAGGAACGAAACGGTTAACCTGATGCAGCGATCCTTGTTGATCCCACGATTCTCGCTTCTAAAACCCTGTTCATATAAATTCTAACATCCTATCAAACATACACCCACACACACCATTTCATCTTCTACGGATAAATTCAATAATACGTTGTAAGTACTAATACGTAATAAGTATCGCAAGTTCAGCTTTCTGTTATTTTTTCGTGGTGGTTTCAATTTCATGCTTGATCGGTTAATAAAACGCGAAGGAAGAAAATAACAACGCATATTTTAAGTCTTGATGGCTATGATTGGATCATTTGTGATCTGAGCGCTTAAAGAAACGCAACCTCGGTACTTTAATTTATTTTTTCCACTTGCATTCCCGGATGTTTCCTTTTCACAGCGGGTACGAGGACTCTCTGAAATCTCTACAGCGTCGCGAAAGGGGCAACGACATGTCCCGTAGTAATCACGAGATCTCGAACGTGATTGGAAGACGTGGGAATCAAGCCACCTCGAAGAGACGACAACGGTTCAACTCGTTCTCGAACGGGGAATCCGTTTACTCGCAGGAGATGACGTTGCAGAGGGAGCAGCGTTGCTGCGTCGGAACGGAGAAGAGGCGAAAGAACGACGGGATGACTCGCGAACATCGACGTGCACATTCCGAGGCGGAAAACAATATCACCGAGACGGTGATACACGAACATCCCGGAACCGAGATCTCGCTGTCGAGCTCTTTGCAAAATACGTCCACCCTTCACGGTGGTAAGTTCCTTTCGATGGCCTTCAACAGACCTATCTCGTCTTTTGAAATTTTGGAATTTTGGAAAGTGAATAATTTAGAAATTATTATTATTATAGACTATTAATAACATTATATATTTTAACAGCGATTATAAAACAGTTGTTAGCGTTTTTTTCGTAAGTGACAGACTTCTGAGAAACGTAGAAGGGAATAAAGTTTTACTATTTTTTGTATTTAATGCGATTATCGAAACGAGTTTGGCAATCTATAACGCCGTAGAGTTCTATATTACATAGAGTACCTCATAATTAGCGCTTCTATACGATAAAAGAGGATAAAATAAAATTTTAAAATTCGTCACGTTTATTCACAGGCCTGTCAAGATCTACCCACATGTTGTATTAACGACAAACGAGACTTAACGAAGGGAGGACTTCCAACGAGGAGCAAGATTATAGCCTTCCTGGCCATGAGTTTTTTTTACTGCCCATACCGTTGTTCGTGACTGGTCCACGGTTTTGTTAGGTGTTTCCGATTTAACGAGCAATAACATTAATTCCCTTTAACTGTCACTATTGCGTTGCAGTTATTTCGGAACAGGGATTTTGTACGACTGAGAAGAGTTGTATCTTTAAGAAGTTACCAATTAACAAAACCCCTAGATAGGAAAAAAGCATTTCCACTTAGCGAGCTACTTTTCTCTTGCGCGTGAAATTGTGTCATCTCGTTACCAAAGTACTCGTTGTTGATTCAAAAATCGTTCATTTATGTAAATACGCTAGAAGCTCTGTCAGTACTTTGAGATCCTTTATTACTTTATTATTGTTATTATCGTTATTATCGTTTCTTGCTTCTATCTTTCCTACGTTCTTCCTGCTATTCATCATGTTCTTTTTATATGTAAATGTTTTATGTACAGTACGCTATATGTTTTACGTTGGAAATGCGAATATCGTGTATCAAAAACTTGTATAGTTGTCTTTCTTGTCAGAAAGAGATTGTATGTGTAATTGTATTTTGTCATGATCATCTTATGGCGAAATATTTATTTCAAAAACACATGGAAAATATTTTAGTCGAAGAAAGTGTGGTGATTTAAAAAATCATTATTAGATATGTATATAAAGAAAGTTTCTATTTTGTACATATAGATTCGTAAGCAAAATGAGAAAAACAGATTTTTGATATAAATATTATTAGATAATCAAAAGATTTCGTTTAATAGGAAATTTATACTAAATTTTTATCGTTAGCTGTAATCTTCCTTAGGTCTGGCAAATCTCGAATTTCCAATGAAAAATTAAATTGTTCTTATATGTACATAATGTTTCTCCGTTTTTCAAGTAAATAATCAGCTTCTCATTTTGACGTAGTTATCCCTTGTGAATACGCAAACTTTCCAACGTCCGTTAGTTACTATCATCAAGTGCATTCCTCATATTTAACGTGATTGTAAGAAGATGTAACATATGTATGTATGTAATAATAACGTATAATTTATATCGCGGCCCAAGTTAGGGAAAACAACTCTGTTATAAATCGTTAATAAAGGCAAATACATTAAAATGATGTTTGAACTTCGATTTCCCCTCGTCGGAAATGTTTTCCGCCACAAATTATAGTTTTTTTACTTTGGCCGATTATCCGATTGGAAAGACGATTTTTATATAGAATCGATAGCCTCTCGTGTTGCGAGAGAAACCTGCTTTTTACAATTATCATTTGTCTACTGCTTATCGTTGATCGACAAGAAGATGTTTCGTTTCCTTCGATAATTTATACTTGGATTTTTTAGAAACACAATCCTTCTTTATAATTGGAATTGTACTAGAAATTGATATTTGCGCTCAGCTATTCCTAAAATTCTTAATCTTGTTAATTAGCCTGTAAACTTTGCAAATTTCGCCCGATGATCACGTCTATTATTTAATTTACGGAATCGACTAGTATGGTTTTTAAGTGATTCGCTTATTAGTAGTATTATACAATTAAGTACACGGCAAGCAAGTTTTGGAATATTTATGAAACTACAAATCGTAGTGAAGTCATGGTTAAGATCAAGATCGGTACATCGATCGTTCTTATCTCGATTACATTATGCCGTATGTAATCGTAAAAAGAAAAATACAAGCCTATATTTTTTAGAGAAGTACTGCTTAAGCAGTAAGTAAGCGAACGTAACTAACAGGTATGTTATTCAGTTATTTAGCGGTATCGTTCGTCAAAGTCCATCCATCTAATAACTAATATCTCCGGTTTTCGGACAAGGCTGTACTGGATAGCCTTATCTAGGCATGACTCGTGATAAAAAGCATACCCTTTACCTTCACCTTTGCTTCTTATACCATTATTTTGGCCTAACGTCCATTTTCAAGTCGATTTTTCTTTCATTCAGTCCTGTCCTGTCCCCTTCCAATCTGAACTGCGGAACAGCCCTCGATATCTTTAAATGCCATTTGTTAACCCTTTCGTCCTCAATGCCGACTTTAGACGAAGTCTAGAAATAGGTTCTAAGTAATTGTTTATTCGACCATTCGCGGAGAGACGCGATCGCGAGAAAGCACGTAAACGGGAGTCGTAAATTTCCGTTACGATTAGATAATCGACGTCACGAACTGATCGATCCCCCGATTTCTGTTACGATAATAGGGGTGGTTCAATTGAGTTTACACTGAATTAACAGGTATAAATTAATGCTTATTCCAACAACTTTGTAAAGAAGATAATTACACTGATGCGTATGTATAAGTTAAGTAAGTGATTGATTTAAGGGTAGAAACCCAGTAATGACATGTTCACTATTCTAACGATGAAGAATAACTGAAGTAAAGTGATGATGCTGTGTCGGAGGAAAGCTAGTGATGGGCGTGTCTAACGCAAGGGACCATCGGATTTGTTGATGACAATTTTAGTTAGGAAAGTGAGGGCAATAGACATTGCTTCTGATTAGATAAAAGAAGGTTGGTGAACTAGGAAGGATCTTAGCCACCCTCGATAGAAAGTTGCTAGTGTGAAGTATCATACGTGAGAAAAACTAACTTTCCCGTGTCTTCCCGTAGTAAACAATAAGCTTTAGAAACGATTCAGTAAAGAAATGTTTGTTCGGTCTAAAGGACCTTAGCTAGAAAATTCCTGAGGTTTATGATAGGTCCTTAAGACTATTGAGGATACGTAGTAAGGATATGCAGACATGTGGTTGCTATCTTGCCCACGGTGTGTGGCCTGGTCTAGGTAGAGTGTCACCCGACGTAACAGTAATGGTACCGGCTATAGTTATCGCTAGGCTGAGAATGTGTATATATTTATGGGAAGCGTAAAGGTGCAACGATACAGAAAATGTTCATACCACGCAGAAATATATCCAATTATAACATTTACCGAAGGAAACAAATCTCTGCCGAGATTCCTTTTCTCTGGATTTTTCTTGCATAAATTTTGCATCGATATCTGCGGTCTAATCTTCAGACACGTTGTTAATTTTAAAAACGTTAAAATCTCACGATTAATTTCACGGACACTTCTTACATCGGCCAGACGGAATTTTCATCGTGACGATCTTGTCACACGTTCTTACGTACGTACCAAAGAAAGTGACCTTCACTGTGGTAGAGCGTAATCAGCGATAGGATAGGACTTTGGCACCTCAGGAATCTCTTAGACCGCGAGATCAAAGCAGCGTGGGTGTTTTAATTACGGGCAAATGAGTCGAACGCGTAGATTCCTGGTGTTCGGTGTCATCGATATATCGCTGTTCAATGGGCCTTGAGTCTATCGCAACGCGGCTCATTTGCAGCCGCGTTCTAGGTCTCTTTCCAAACGTGAAGGATGTAAAGAAGGTATAGACTTTGCGACACTGGCATTGAAAGAGCTTCGCGAATTCTACAATCGTACTACGGATGAAGGCGAATCGGTAACGAGAAGAAAGAAAAATCTTCCACGAAATCGTTCGCTACCCTACCAACGTCTATTATATTATAACTTTCCACGAGCAATCGCGAAAACCGATCAGCTTTTACGAACTATTTTGCTATTGTGTGCAGCAGATGTGGATTTCGTAAGAGAACGAATTTGGAAGAACTATGGATAGATATTTATTTCGATCAAAATAAATATTCTTAATAGATATAAGATTCTTAGATTCCGCAGATGTATATTTATAGAATATTTGAATATTTGGAAATTGATCGAGTTGAAAGAATGGCAAACTATTGCGAAACCACTCGTGCGTCGTGGCATTGAAATCAATTTTCCTTGTTACCAAAGCAAATTGTGCTCACGCGCGATAGCAAATTCCCAAATTCTGATTATCGCGACTTATATGGAAATTGCGACGATTACTTATCGGGTGTAATAGATAGCACGAAACACTTGTTTTACACAATGTGGTTGTGCTGTCCTCCGGTTCACGTGGCAATAATCCTTGACATCCTTTGATTCGGCTCGACGCGTGAATGGAACAATTACAACTGGTCCTATTTCATTTGCAGATGATTTACTCGATCTCTTGTTAGAGCCTTTCTAAGAATTAGCACTTGAAGGACCCGTACTTTCGGCAGTACCATCGTACAGTCTTTTCTACTTATTTTACCCTTTCTCTTACTTAACTTCTTCGAGATTCGACCGACCGACGCTCGACGTATTACTCGTGGCTTACTTAAAGCGCAATGAATGCTATCGAAATAAACTTTTATTCAGATAATAATTCAAATAAAACTTTCGTTTTATTTATTATTTGCTGTGTTGCTTTATAACACGAGAAACATAACAGCAAGTAATATTATTTGAATAACAATATTTTTGGGAAGTAAATTACGTACACAGGTTAGGTTGGATACAGTTGGCGAGAAGAATGGGGTTGTACGTTCGTGCAGAGAGTTTTAAAAACGGAGAGTGGATACTCGCAGTTGTTGCAGTGATAAACGAACGTACTTAGGAAGTTCTTTTCTTTTTCTTTCGGTAATTAGGAAAGACAGTGTGGGTATTTGTTGGAGAATCGTGAGTGTAATTGACAAGGATGAGATTTTAGAGGCAGGTGTGCTTGTAAAGCTAATGTATTAACACTTCCTCGGCCAGATTTTCGTAAGAAGTAAAATCATATCTACGTAACCTATAACACGGAATAAATAGTACTTCAGAAAGTAAAAGAGATGCAGAATACATAAATTACGGACTGGAAGAGCGAGATATGTTAAGAAAGTTCAAATGTTACCTTTAATCGTATGGAGACGTGTTCCTTCGGCGTTCCTTTAACCAAATTATCCCTATACGTTAACCCGGCGCCGGAGACGAAAAAACACGTGCAAAAAGCGAAGGGATAGTTGCGAAGCAAGTGAAAAGTCACGAGACGAGTTTGCAGTCAGCTGGAAAAAGCTGGCCCCTTTGGGATTATCCTGTTTCGGATCGTAAATCATTCCCGAAGGACGCGAGGACGAAGAGCTCGCGGTGCTTTCTGAGTGGAATATTGCGGCTCGAGTGAAAATTGCGTAGAAATTTGTCGGTAGCTTGATTTATTGAACGCGATCAAACCTTCCAGGGTTAAAAAACTAGGAAATAAAGTTTCAAACTGACATAAAGATTAATCGTTTCTTGCCTCATCCTGTATCAATCGTTAAAGAATACTTCGATGTAAGAGTAATATATTTCTAAGCATTTCTTCTATTAATCGTGAAAATTTCTACCAAAATGTTTGGTTTTACGTAAAGTTCCTGTGTCACTGTGACCATAGTCAAGCTGATGAAATAAATGTTTTAAAAAAAAGATACAGCACTCTCACGCGATATTCACACAATTTTTCATAATTGACGATTGGAGTAATTTACGCATTGGTAAATTATATTACACGTATAAATTATAATTATAATCAGTATATTACGTTTCATTGATCGGATCAACATTGACCTCCGCGTTAATCGAACGAAATAAAATATATTCTCTTCGATCGAACGATCAGATTCCAATATTCTCTCTTCGTTAGGTTTAGTTAGTAAATTTAATTTCAATTAAACAAGTGCAAAATGGTATGCACAAGGCATCAAGGATTAACACCACGCGTCGTTGATCATAGTCGTGTTCAATACCAATCAAAACCTTGCTACTTCGATATTGGTTCAAGCACATCATTAACGTGATCGGACAATAAGCTCGAATCTCATCATAGCTGATGCATCGGATGCGTGTTTCGAGCGTATCAGGCGTGTTCCACAGAAGCAAGTATCGATATGCGAACGCTTCTATGCGATGGACAACGGCTCGTGGCGTTGATTGCTATATTCTCTAGCTCCATAGGATTGCATTTGCGATTTAGATTTGGCATTCTGACTATTGTTGGAATTGGCATATCCTTTTACAAATGTCGACCAATCGTAGATTTTTTGTATACGCGTAAGGTTGTTTTGGACGAATTATTTTATTATGGAAAGTACGTAGGATCCATAGCGAATCATGAAAATTATAAGGAATTTGTTATATGAAAGAGAACATGATTTCTTTTGTAAGATATATTATATCACACAATAGTCAAATCTTATTTAAGGAAAAGATTTATGTCCCATATCACCCTGCATTCCCCTACATATATAGAAACGCGAGAGATAAAATAAATATTAAATTGTTATATTTTGTTATATTTCAATATTAAATAAAAATGAAATAACGATAATAATTCGCGGATCAATCACACAAAACTATTTCATTTTCGAATCATATGGCACTCTTGAAGACCTCGTATCCATCGGTACATTCTTCTTGAAGAATCAAACTTCCACGTAATATCACACATACCAGATTACTCTAACATTCTTCGAATTTCTCATCGGTTGTTACTAATGTTTCGGTATAAGCGAATTCTCACTCTTACGCTTCAGATATCAATGGAAAGTTTGACCGCAAGACGTCTCGGTGTCTCTTCATCGGACATGTAGTTTACCGCGCGTCGCGATTCCCGTCTCGATGCTTTGGAGGAAATAAGTTTTAACCGGTCGATCGGATCGAAATTGTTGAGGTTATTCGATATATTAAGAGAGAAAAACGCGTGGATAAAGTGTAAGATACAAAATATATATTTGACTTAACAGTGCAATACAGGAATACAATTTGAGCTGGTCCAGATCCGCACGCTAGCAGTGTTACTTTATGACTGAAAACCCCGAAGTCAACGTCGCCTGTCTACTGTTTATGGTCTGCCTCCCTGCTATTCTTTTGTCTATATGCTGTCGATGGCTTCAGCGCTTGAGAAAGCTAAAAAGACCAGATGTGGAGTTTTCCTAGAAGTGGTGACCACTTCAACAGAAATGAATCGAATTACGGAACGCTTAACAGGATCGCAACGAGGTGTCGACTGGCTTCAAAGGAAGGCGATTAAGGGGGTAACCTTGGCCTCGGGGAGAGAGATCCCACGGGATCCCTGGGAACCGATATATTGGCAAAGGGGTTGCACGTAGGCGGAAACGGCTGGAACACACTAAACCAGGATCGATAAGGGTAGGGTCGATGGAAAGTCGGAAGCTCGCCCTTGCTGCCGTCACAGAATAAGTAGCTAATATTTCACCGGAGTATTCAAATAACGTCTCGTGGAAAGACGGCATCTTGCAAACCGAGACGATGTCGTTGAACACGTACCATTTCAAAGAAGAAGACAAGAGACTAAGGAAGAAAGGAAGGAAGGTTGCAACCTTCAATTCGATCTGAAAAGCCGCTCGAAAAATCCTTCGTGGCTTAATATCCGCACTGCTCCTCTGGCTTAAGGATCGACTCAAACTGGCCGTCTCAACAGCTCGCTGAATTTTTTATCGAGTTTCCGTTTTTCCGCTCCGTCGATCCATACACTGAGCACGAGCATCGATTTCGTAGCCAAGCCACGGAACTTTTTGTTTGTTCTTTCATCAACTGCGAGGAAGAAAAGCGATAGAATGGTTTATAGGAATAGCTTGATATGGCTAGCTTTAACGCGAAGATGAAATGTTACGAAATTGACCGGCGAATATGACCGGTTCGTATGCAAATCGATATATCCAGATACGAATAAAGGAAATTTCCCACCCCTCTTCTGAACGTTTCGTCTATCTACTTATTTTGTCGCTTGCAATTTGCAAGGAACTCGAAACGTTTGAATAATGTTCCAAGACGTTAGTGCCCCCGAGACAAGACGAAATCAATTGGCCACAATGCAGACAGCCTTCGATTTTAGCTAAGGGGCATCGGAAGACTTACCAAGAATCTGACCTCTGTTTCTGTTCCGTTCGAGGGGTGGATTTACAATAGAGGCTGGGCGCCTGGTTTCTATCGCGATCACTTTTAATTTTGTTTTCCTCTGTCCCGAACCAAGATGGGTAACGTTCCGCGGAAAGAAAATATTCCAAGATCTTAGAGCATCCTTGACATCTCCAGAACGACGAATTAACTTCGTTTCATCTTACGATTCACTGCATTTCATCTCCATCGATCTCTTTTAGCATTCGTTTCTTCGGCATTTTGGTCGCTTTGCCGCGAATATATCGATATACGTATGTGATCGTGATCATAGATGTGGATAGTTAGAATGTGTTCATTTGTGATTTTGTTTGCAGGAATTATGAGTGAGAAAAAGGGAAATGTGTCGTTGTAAGTTGTAAATCGTGCCTTTTCTCGACTAAAATAATACTTTTTTATGAAAAAAAGCAATAAAGTAGAATTTATTCGTTGCAATGATACGTGGAAAGTGATCTTGTAGTTTTAAATTATCGTATTTTAATACCTGACAAGTTAGTTACAGTAATATTAAAAAGTACCAATTATTAAATTAATCAAAATGATTTTATCGTAATATAAATAGCAATTTATTTGCGGCATTCGCAATACATATCATTATATTAATACATAATAGCTTGCAGGAATGGGAATGAAGAGCGAGTGATACGATCTTTACTAAACGAGGATGGATACAACAGCGAATGTACACCTTTTCTATTTACAATTAATAAGAAAATGGTTTAATTAGAATATCGTCATTGGTCTGAATTTAGCTACAAATTACAAATCGGTACTTTTAATATCACAGCATTGTCCTAGTTACGTTGTGCATACTATATAATTCTTGGCACAAAAATAGTAGAAGAAACTTGAACAGAAGAGACAAGGACAGTATGCGAGACGAAGATAATTAAAAGACGACGATCGTGTGTTATAAAAAAATTGTCTATAGCCTTTGTACAAATGTACTGTAATATCGTCTATTGGTATCTATTCCAGGTATTCTTTCTGTCATTCTCATTCGATCGTCACAAATGGCTCTAGAAAAAAATATGCTAAGATAAAGCTGTGCTAGCTATGGTAGCAAGGTTAATTGTTTCGACCGGATATACTAGTCATTCAAAATTTATATCGCGAAGTTACGTTGAACGCGTGCTGTCCTGAGAAGCGACTACGAGGTGCATACAACTTTCTTTGTAACTGATGAAGATTGGAAACGACCAATCGCGTATACTTTATCATTTTGTATCTATGTATGGTCGATAACTGCGCTGTACGACCTTCTTTGTGAGCTATTTCTTCGTTTGTCGAAGCGAAGTATGAAGATTGAAATCGAAATATTTCCAATCGATCACCCGGCTAATCGCTCTTGGCTATCTGTTTACATCGAAACTTTAATGCGAGCGGGAAATAAGAAGGAGCAAACAATTACACGCGATACGAAGCTTCTGGTATTCGCGCTATAAGATAATTGACAAACTTTCGTTTTTAACTGGCAATTTTAATTTACTCTGGGTGTTAAAATATTCAGCAGATGTATATGACTATAGAGGAAAGAAAATTAGTTACGCAAAAGTTGACAAATCTATATTTTCCTCTACCGAAATTTCATATGCTTTATAGAAAAAGAGACAAAGGAAGATAGATTCTATCCATAAAAATTTATAAAAGTTAACACCTAAATATATGTTTCATGAACCAAAGAATTAATATTAAAATTAGATCGTTTGTTTCTCTCTTACAAATTGACTATATTTTATAAAGAATAAAATTCCTCGTCTCTTTCGATAATATTTTCTTTATCATAAAACGAAGATACAATAACAGGCGCATGTGTTCCGTGATACTTCGTTCAAAGCATCCGTTTACAATTCATGGCATTACGCCTGTTAAGAAGCACGAACTTCTTCGAGCAAGTAGCGTAGGAATATCCCTACAATCACGAAACAAGACCACTAGTGCAGCTTCCTATGAAATATCGATCGTCACGTCATAACAAACTACAGGTTCCATACTCAAGCCCAAGTAATTCACATGTTCGGTTGAATCGATCGAAACAAAAGAGCCATTATATGAGAAGGAAGCTGCAGGCAATTATTATAAGAAAATCGTGTTCATGGTGTTACACTACCGTATAAATAATATTCTTAAAACAATTATCGAAGAAATCTATATAACGTTAGCTCCAGCTTGCGTTAACAGAAGATACGTGAAGATTATAACGCGAAGAATAGAAGATGTATTTTAATGTAAGATATTTTTGGTACAAAGGTTGAAATGATTATTGTATTAATTTTCAATATTGAACGAAATAAAAATTAATTTCCCAACTAATTAAGATAAAAATCTAACAACCTGATATTACTATCTAATATGTCTTGACCGATCGTATTAGTGAAATATCGTTTGGAAATGCATCGAAGTGGCAACGTTCGCGCGTATAAGCTTAATTTGCATTTAGCTATAAAATTACCATCAAAAGCCACAGCGTTCACGATATTCGAGCAAAAACACGCGTCCTCCGGAGCGCGAAGTGAACCAACATCTATATACTCGCCATTAATGGTCCTAATAATTGCAGCCACGGTACAATCCCGACTACAGGAATGCGTCGATTAATTGGCTATATGTAATCGAAATGGCATTCCGAACTTTCTTCGAAGAATTTCAATTTTAATTTTAAAGCGAACGTTCGAGGCCAGATTACGGCTGACTTTTTGTCGCCTCTGACTATTCTTTTTCTGTGCCATTAATCGCCCTTCTAATCGTGCCTTCGCGAACAAGTTGGTGAGCGCGAGGTTATCTGGCGACAAGGTTAGCAGATCTTAATGTTCTTTGTTGACCGCGAAGAAAAATATCGTGTAAAATGAAAAGGAGGATTGAAATTTTGAAATTGTAACGATTTATTATCTTGGTATTTAATTCTACGCTGATTTCAAAAAATAGTCGCCTGAAATATCGTAGTGCGCCAAACACGTTCGTTTGCAGCCACTCGACAGCCACTCGTATTGGTAAACTGAGAATTTTAATGTGCGAACTAGTGGCAAAAAATTAAACTACTGGGAGTAGGTCGAGTATCCATATGATCACCAACGTTTAATTAAATGGACATGTTGTGAAAAACGAATGTTCTTAAATTTGTTTTAGTGCTTTCAAATCGGACATAATAATGAGAGTCATATAATTTAGTTAAATAGTTATAAAAACTTATGCGATGGAATTTTCTCCTAGAAAAAATGAAAGTGAATATAGTGGCCCGCATTAATATACCTTGCGAAGAAAAAAATAAAGATCATTTTTTGCAACTTTTCTATCTGAGCCTGTAATGAAAATTTAAACAAAGCGTTTTGAACATTTACGAGAGTTATGTACTTCGAAATCGCTTAGTGTAGGAACAAACGACGCGCATCGAAAAAGGTAGATTTACTGCGATTACAGGCCAAATGTCGTGGAAAACTGTGATTTTCAACATTTTTATTGTTTGTAGCTCGTAGCAACGTTAAGCGATCTTGATGAAAATGTTCACTTTCTACTTTCGTTTTCTGTAGGAAAACATCGATACAAAGTTGTTTTTAATTTTGGCCAAGAAACACCGTTTTTCAGACCACTGTGAGTCATCAAGTACGACAAGTCGTCAAGTGATTCTCTGTACACGATCACACGGGAAATATTGTCTGTCTTATCGACTGAAAAATATTCGCGATCGCGGCTCGATCGACGAGAAACAAGCATCCGACTCTCTGGAGTTCGTTTAAGCTGCAAGAAAACTCGAGAGCCGGTGCAGCCGCGTGATACTCGGAGATTTATGATCCCGAGATCGAACTTCTCGTGTTTCTTACGCTGGCTGTCGTTACCTTGAAACGTCGAACGACAGGGTAGTCTGAGAACGTCGAATGAGGGTTCATGGATAATAGAATTTCGTTGGATTTTTCTGTGGCACGTAAAACAACGCCGGAAGCTTCGATCAATCAGAACTGTCGTTCTTTTGAAACGTTATCACAGCAACGTTCCTGTTACTATGATGGCGGATGACAAACGTTTTGTTAACTTTAATACTCATAATATAAGGTAATTCTTCCGTTAGTAGACACCAAAACAAGTGCTATAAATCATACTACGAATCGTACATTTACATTTTAGATATGTAGTATAGAAATTTGAATTTTAGCCAGCTACAAATGGTAGAAATACGTAGATAGATTGAGGCACGAACGATGAAAGAAGATCATATGACCAACCAAGATTTTGCATGTGTCCTGAGAATATCTATCTATTATTAAAGAACGAGAGATCAGCGTTATGGTAGCTCCACGATATAGCAAAATTGTAAAATCAATCAGGAATGAAATTAACGCGTTTATTTAGATATCAGGGAAAACAAATTGACAGAAATATGAGAAGATAAAGATTCGAATCGTCGGTTACGGTTGTATAAAGAAATGTTTAATACAGCGTTAGTGTAACTTATCGAAATATTAAAAAATACTTTCCTTTATATTTCAAGTATGATCTGTTCTATATAATCATTCTTTGTTTTCCTGCTCGTCCTAACCTTTCGTTTTACATGCACGTTGGAACAGAACGAAACATGGAAATGTAAAAGGCAGATGGCGTAGATGATCCTCGAGAGTCGTTAATTATTTCAATGAAATCGATCGAGATACGTCAGATGGAGGGAGAGAAGGTCGTACCTTTGAATATTAATTAGACCCTTTGAATCGATGCTTCCCATTTGAATTTCATGGGGCTACGTTACATGCCTCGTATTCGTGCCGTGATTTCAACAGAGTCGACGATTTTTATTACGATGATCGGGAAGAAATTACACCGGGACTTATCAACGCGTTATTAACTTCAGGGAAGATTTTATCATACATTTATCGAGAACACTGAAATTCGTTTAGACAATGAATAAACATCTCTTTTCCTCGTTATCGCTTCTACATCGTCACCAGTGAAGAGAAAAAACCTTTTCTATTTATCTTCTACCTTTTTTCTCTTGTAATCCCTCGCTTTATCCGCGGTTCTCGACTGGCAATCTTTTCCTTGATCGCCTAAAAGCGATTAGAATATTCGCATCGCCTCTCGTTCGGAAGTTTTCAGTTTAATTAACGGATATGAGATAGCAAATTGTGGACATATTCTATCCGGTATGGAATTATCGACGAAGATGCGATTAACGTGGCAACTCAATTAGAATGTCGATTAGTTTCTCACACCCTGACCGCCTCCCTTTCTCTCTCGCGCTCTAGCATCATCGCTCTCGACCTTGCATCATCACTCTCCACCTTACAGCTCTTCTTTCCCAACGTGCTCCACGTCGTTTAGCTATTTTCCCCTAATCCGCCCCCCCCTTGAGTCTGGAATTTTCGGAAATCTATGAAGCTGACAGGTTTGTCAGCGAAATTGATTTTCAATCGATTCTAGCGAACTGAGAGGAATTTTTCATATTTTCTTGAATAGAATTGAATTTTCTGTCACCTGCGTTATTTTTGCAATTTGATAATCGCATCGATGCATCGTATCAACCAGTAACAAAAATTCTTTCATTTTGATTTAAATTTAATACCTAATACGTTATTTATAATATTATAATATTTAAATAGAAATCTTAGAGGTACGCTATAGCGGAATTTAGGTATAATATATTAGCCATGAGGTAAAATATTAGGTCATCCCATAAGTTCGTGCCGACTTTTGTGTATACATTTCATGTGTCAATTTATAAACATACGGCGATAAGGGACCAATGCACTTGAGCTTAGCTGATCGAGAACAGGTTAGGACAGATTTTCGTGGGTATAAGATCGTAATATAGTGAACACAGTGACTTCTAACAGTAAAAAATCATGAGTGAAATGCGTATCCATTTTCGACATCTCATGTTATATGAATTTCGGAGAGGAAGTTCTGTAACAATTGCCACGAAAAACATATGTGCTGTTTACGGAGAAAATGCGCTTTCATCTCGCACCTGTAGGAAGTGGTTCCAACGTTTTAGAGCTGGGAATTTCTGTTTAGAAGATGAGGAATGCTCCGGGCGTCCTCCTCAGACAGACAAAGATAAAATTCGGGATCTTGTTGAAAAATCACGAAGTTTGACAGTTCAAGAGATGTCAAATGTTCTGAAAATACCCAAGACAACGATTCATAGGTGTTTAAAAAAAATGGGGATGGTGTCAAAGTTGAACGTTTGGGTACCCCATGAACTTACGGAACGGAACCATCTTGAACGAACGACAGCGTGCATGTCATTATTTGCGCGTAATAAACATGAGTCATTCCTTAAACGCCTGGTAACTGGTGATGAAAAGTGGATACTTTACGAAAACCCTGAACGGAAACGTAATTGGTCCCAACAAAATCAGCCACCTCAACGCTGTGAAAAACCAGGGTTACATCCACGTAAAGTTCTTTTGTGTGTATGGTGGGATTATAAAGGAATATTCTATTTTGAACTTTTATCTAGTGGTGATACCATTAATTCAGACAAATATTGCACTCAGTTAGAAAAATTAAGGGAAGCACTAGCTGAAAAACGGCCAGGTTTAGTGAATAGGAACAACGTTATCTTCCATCACGACAACGCTAGACCGCATGTCGCGAAAAGCGTTACAAAAAAATTGTCTGAATTTAATTGTGAAATTTTACCACATCCCCCATATTCTCCAGACATTGCCCCATTTGATTACCACCTGTTCAGAGCATTACAACACTTTTTAGTAGGTAAAAAATTTGAAAATATTGACATTCTTAAAAATAGCTTAGAAAATTATTTTAAAGAAAAACAAGAAAACTTTTATCGAGACGGAATAATGGCTCTACCAGAAAAATGGGAAGAAGTTGTACAACGAGAGGGAGATAACATTTTTTCATGAAACTGAAAGGTATATAAACAATCTTAACATATATAACCGCTCGAAAAACGGCACGAACTTATGGGATGACCTAATATATTTAGCCATGACTGAGATACTAAAAATAGTTCGTTTGCTATTTCAACCCGTCGAATTTGTTAAAAGGTACAGTAGTCTCCCCGCATTGCGGCCTTTTACTTTCAGTCGGCCAAACGCGCCGCATACACGTGTCTTCCAATCGATCCCATGTTTTTCAGCAATCGTGAAACGCAGTTCAATTCCCTACCGAGGAACTTCCTCTATCATTCTTACCGTGCTTTTTATTAAGAAAAAGGAAAGAGGAGGATACTCGAGATGGGACGGTCTTATGTCGATCGATTAACCGCGCGCGTTGCCAAGTTCGATTCGAGTGTTTCGTCGCGAACGCTCGTTCAGGATTTTTATTGGTCGTCGACGATGGTTCGGGAACTTGGAGACATTCCGGTCGAGCACACACGAGATACCGTCTCCGCGCTCGAAATGGCCGGATAATAAGTAATTTCTGATTTACGATCATGCCGGGTACTTTTGCTAGTACGAGCGTGTTATGCATATTGGACAGTTGTGTACGTTGCGTTGAGAATCACCGAAACCCTGACTTAACTCTGTCTGTGAAAGTTTTTTGGAGTTACCGATACTCCGAGCTTGTTTTACTTTCGCTTTTACCCGTTTGCGTTACACGTTGAAGGGATTTCTTGAATTGGAAAACAATAATTCCTTTTTCTTCAATCCTGCGAAGGAGGATTTGTCATATATGTGTGAAACCTAAATAGATTTTTGATAAAATTGACGAGCTCGAAGAGTTTGAAAAATTGAAATTTTTTAAAGATTAAAACACTTTGTAAAATGACTAATGCAACTAAATTTGTCGTAATAAATAATTGTTACAAATAACAAATAACGAAGAAGACAACGAATATAAACAATTATGATCATAAAAATCAATCGATCGCCGATATATTTGTAAGAAAGCATATAAAACAAGTGCATAATCGATTGTAATTTAAGATAAATGGGACGTACGTTCATCTTTAACTTCCCCTTTACGCCTTCGTGTCGATCTTGGTTCGGTTAAGCATGAAATTAGAATGGAACAAGTTGTTTAATCTTCCACTAAGCTTCGCCTATTTATCTGGATATCTAGCAATAATTACCGTTTCCCATGCAATGATTTTAACTAAAATTTACGTACACTGATAGTAGATTTCAGTGTATATAAAAAATGTATAAAAAAGACTGAGTAGCGATTATAAAATTTGCCTATATCGTTTTATTTTTCAATATTGTATGGTTCAGTACATATCGTAATACTTATAGCGAATACTACTATAAATCTTTAAATTTGAGTATAATTTCGTTATAAATAATAATTATTTGTTGGGAATGAAACACGAACAAGAATGAAACTAAGAATAAGATAGCGTTTCAGTCGGAAATTACGTAGCTTCACGGAAAAATGACAGGAAGCCAAAATATTTCACGGACATCGGCAGTCAAACTATAGTGAGATCTTTGAGAGCTTGCGACTGAAATAAAATGAGTTAGCTCTCCGCAACGAACCCTACAAAACGAATTACGAACTCGCCGGAAGTTTGACAAAAGTCGAAGATGTTTAAGAATCGGAATGCGAAATCAGTCGCCACTTCTTCAGCAACGTTTCATCTTTTGCAAGCGTCAGAAGGCCAACGCCGAATACATAAATACATATATTGTATAAAGCCTCGTTTTTAAACGGTTCTTAAGAAGCGATCATGTTGGTCTCGAATATAGTGAATGTTTGGAGAAATTTTCTACGCTTTTAAAAAAAAAGTAGTCTGTTTTTGAAATTTTGAACTACATATTATGCCATGTACCTAATTTATTAAATTATTTTTCAGAAAGTCAATTTTACAAGAAAGAAGAGAAGAAATTTTATAATCCAAACTTTTGTAGATTTTTATAACTAGAAAAGTAATACAATTATGAAAAATACATTTTTAGAACTTTATTACGTAAGTACGTGATTAACGTTCATATTGGAAGAAACAAATTACATACTTCCATAGGTTTATTTATAGGAAGAAAATGAGATACATAATAATAAAGTTTAATCTAAACGCATCATTTTTCTGTACTTTTCAATTTTTAGATGGAATTCGGTGCTAATCGATGTGATTTCTGAACAGCTCAAGTATGGACAACTAAAAAAATTAAATTTTCAAACTCACCAGTCACGCCATAGATACATGTAAATAAAGATCGATATAATTTGTCCTCCTTTAAAATGTTCTGTTGTGGTCGACCGTTGCTCTGTATTTTGACTGTTATTGACATTCTCCAATGTTGTGGACTCTTCCTGCGTACGCAATTTGCTCGATGATCAATTATTCGAGCGAATATATACGCTACGCATCGTTCGACTTGTTGGTTAACCTGATTATGCGCGTACAAATTTTAACGAGTACTTTTTTTAAACCACCGACTTACTAACACGGTCCCATAATTAAACTACAGTTATGGCGAATGCGTGTTCCTATAGACAGAAATATATGGTTTCTTATGAAAGCATACGTTACAGTTTTTAGATATTTCACTTGTCAAAACCAAAGTCTCGAAATCACGAATCCAGCGTAAACCGCCGTAGCCTAACCAATATTTTCCGCATCAAATCAACAAATTATTTCAGATAAGTACGTACATATGTAGTTGTTTAAAAGACAGACAATTCGATTGTTCGGAGCAGTAAAATCAACAGAAAAGAAGACATGTTTACGGCACAATACTACTTTCGCGGTATTGCTTCTTTTTGATGATTTTAAGAATCGATACGGTACGTCTCTGCGATCGATACTCCGGTCGATAATGCGCACCTATAGCAGTTGAGCAATTTGAAGCGTGATGCGCGCGCAGAGTAGTTTTAGCGACTTGAAGTGTGGTGAGGGTAACGTGTAGTTTCGTGTTTGATTTTTGTGCAATTTTTCAATGTTTTAATCAATATTATCAAAATCTAAAAGATCTTTCTGCAGACTTACGAGGTGTTTATATTCTCCAGCTATTTCATACAGTGAGTAGGAAGTTTTATATTTAAAAGTTTGGTAATTAAATGTTTGAACGTCGCGTCGTTCCGATTTTAAGCGGTCGCCATGTACAATACTTGCTTGAATTCAAATCAGAGAATCACATTGCAATTCACGCAGAGCAGGACCTTAGAGTCCTTCGACAGAGGAATAAATCTATCATGAACAAATGGAAAAGACAATACTTCTTGCATACTTTCTCTACGTCTAATCATTATCTTTGACAATAGGTTACACTATGCTCGAGACATTGACAAAGAATAGGAGAAAATAGCGAGACAAGGTTATTGGAATTTAGGCGAGCTCTTTGGCATAGGACCTACTGTATTTTAACATAACGCGACGAACGAAATTTTACGGAACTATGAAAAAGTCGTTGGATGGTAGTTGGAAAATTTGGGAACTTTACAAATTGAAAATGCCAACGATAAATATGTCCAAAATGAGTTATAGTAGTTAGAAAAAGATGATATGATTTTGATGATATGTTATCATAATTTTTAACGAAAAGGAAGCATTGTTCGCGATATCGAATGGTTTTTTTTACAAGAATAGCGAATATCTCATAATGAAAGTTAATCGCGGAAAAATTAAGCAAGAAGAATTATTGATTTTTAGTGACAATGTTAACGATAAGGAAAATCTTACGATGATTTTCGCGGATTTGCAACAGCGTGAAGTTCATTATAACTCTCTTTGTGGCTAGAAGATTTAGAAGCGGTTAGACGCGGAAAATTATGCTTTGAGCGTTGAGACGTTAAATGGACACGCGATTCTTCCTTTGTACTTTCTTCTTGCAGGAAATCGATTTTGACAGAGAGAAATATGTTTTGAAGCACAAATAGCATAAATTAAATATCGAGAAGAAATTTCTAATGCTATTATTTCCACCAATATTTGTATGAAAATGCGTGAAATTTTTTTTATAAATCTCCGCTACAGTTTGAGTCTTAGGAATTACATAATTTCCTAGAAATGTTCGTTGTTTGATTACTTTTTCCTACTAGAAAAACAAAATTTATGTTACATTATTAGTGCTGAAAGTATTTCGGACAACAATGTGTCTATTATTAAAATCAAGTTTTCGTGTGAACGAAATCTTTTATCGTCGTGTCGGAAACTCTGAAGAAGTTGCTTCTTCGAAACCGAGTTATACAAGTTCATCGTAGGCGTTCACGAGGAAGACGTTTGACAATCGCAAAAGGTTTGGTCATTTCTAATCCGGTTTGTTTGGTTTCTTCGCTCTTCCTATAGATGTTTTTCGTTATTAGGGTGACGAGAAGTATCATCGCCACCTGCATGCCGATAAAAAGGAGTAGAAGGTAATACTTATTGGACAAATTCGTTGAAGGCTGCTACGTTTAAATAACACAATCGTAACCAATATCGCGAACATAGAAATGAAAAGTCGTAATGGAAAGTGTGTGGAGGAAGTGAAGGAACTTTCGACTCTCGTACGACTGTCGTGTTTGTAAAGCAAAGTTTTACAGAGTATACATCGTGGAGTCAGCGTGGCTAAATGGCTGCGATTTCTCCGAAGTTGAAAGAACGCGTGTAGGGGTAGAATATATGAAAGCGCGTGTGAAATAAAACATATTTTATTAGAGCATGGCACATCGTATTCTAAAACATATTTTCAAATATTTTATTTACCAGTAACCCTGTTATCGTTGTAACTAAACCAAAAAATCCTTTATATTCCATAGTTCTATAAAATTATAAATTGCTCGAAGCAATTAGAGGATCGTTTTGGCTGTCCCTTTGATTTTTATATTTACTTCTTACGTCCCTACATCTTTTTTAATTATCATTTTTAAATCGTCATACTATCGAGCCTATAGAATTTGCCCATTTTTGATCACGATAGATCCATTCATAGATGAGATCCTTTAATTCTGTTTCTTATCTTCGTTCTTTGCGTAGAATTGCCTTCGAATCTTGCTACTTCCCGGTCTCGAGCTGTACGCCACTACGATGATCGTGGCGTAACTCGCATGCGGGTGCATGTGCCGGTGGATGGTAACGCTTGCGCAGTGACGGCGCGTCGCCAGACAGCTCGCCACTACGGGTGCATCTCGCGGCAGTTCACAGTCGTCTTCTAAAGCAAGCTCATTAGTCGCTCAGCATTCGGCCGGGACACCTTTCCGTGGATCACGCTACACACGTTCAAACATCTCAAGTCTCGTTCCATTTGATATTCCACTTTTATCTCCTCCGTAAAAGCTTCTCCTTCCATCCATATTTCTCTTATCTCACCTTTCGTTCCTAATCAGAGGCTATCGATCAACTACTAGAACAAGGTTTTCATTGAACAAGTTAAGAAATAAACATCTCCCGCCGCGCTCGATATCGCACAGTCTTTCCGCGAGGAGATGCAACGAAGCTCGATAGGCTCTCGTACACGTGCTAGTTGACCGTCTCTTACTTCTTCCACCAAAATAGTTTTAAATACTCGCGATTCATCGTCCCCGCGCTTTTTCTTCGGTTATGACATCCGTCCGATTCCAGTGAATCTTTTGGAACAATCTGTGTGTCTCCTATCCAGCGACGTCTCGATGATCGAGTGTCGCATAGCATCGATATTCTTCAAACGCATAAGTCGAACGTAAGCAAACACCAACCACGGTATCGTGAAAATCGATTGAAAGAGGACGATACAGGGATTGAAAGGGAAGCGCAGATCCAGATACACGGATCGATCAGGTGAACGGGGTGTACGTAATCGAGGGTGAAGGCGGAACTCGGGCGAGCCGAGGTCGTCGACACCGCGACGCGACGTCGACGGTGCAGAATATCAAGGGAAATATAACGAGCACGGTATCGAGAAAACGCAACTCGGCCGATGGTCGAAACAACGTCGACTCAACGGTTCACGATCAAGTTACCCATGCTGCAACCACCGTCTCCTCTCTTGGAGATGGCATCGCTACGTCTGCCGGACTCCGACGAGTTTGACGTTGATACGCGTCGTAGAAGTAACAATGGAAACGTCCCGTCTACCACCGTTTCGGCCATTCCACAGACCACGGGTACCCTATTGCAGATGAGGAATGATCTTGGCGATTATCTCAATAACTTGATCGCGGAGGCTATCACGACCAATCCGAGGACATCGATGGAGGAGCAGGGTGGACTTTTGAATGCCAGCAAGACGGCGAACCTCTCGACCGCTGAACAAATTCCCGATCGGCTGTACAGGCACAGCATGGCCATGTCGGCGGTTTACTGTGTCGCTTACGTTCTGGTCTTTGTCGTTGGTTTGATCGGGAACAGTTTCGTCATAGCCGTGGTGTATCGGTCACCGCGAATGCGGACTGTAACGAATTTCTTCATCGTTAATCTCGCGGTCGCTGATGTCCTCGTCATAGTTTTCTGCCTGCCTGCTACCCTGATGAGCAACATCTTTGTCCGTGAGTACCAGAATGTTACAGTATTCATTTACATTGCAATGTCGCTCTGTTGCTTTATACTTAAGAAGATTTTAAAATTATTAGATCGAGAATTTAAAGTTTACGTAGTATAATTCGCGAGTGCAAAGAAATATTTTATGGGAAGGGCTGTTTGGTATAGATCTCGAATTGTGAGAGCTTAATTACATTGGACTAATGAAATCGCTGGCTTTCCAAGGGCGTTTAAAATCTATTCTATACATAGGATTATTAATATTGAGAAATCCGAAATATACAGAAGAATCTCAGTTATTAGAACACCGATCAGGGAAGCGATTGATTATCGAAACATCGATTAATAGAGAATTCGATGGTCACGCGCGAGAAACATAAATATAGAAGAATGGAAACTGAGAAAAGTTCTTACATACCTACCCGAAATCTGTTAATATTCATAATACATGTAAATTTATTCGATTATCCGAATAGCGTATATCACGACTGGTTCGAATAATTAAGGTTCCGCGTTAATATATAAGCTCGAAATTATTCGTCTAATCCATTAAGATCTCCGATAGCAAAAGATTCTGTACCAATATTCTTCCTAATCCGCTTGACGCCACCACTCGAATTTCGAAAAATCGACCAATCGCAACTTCTTATTTATTATAGCACAAAATTTTCTCCATAAACATTATTCGGTACTTACAAATCACCATCCACGACTCACTTAAACGATAAACGGTAAATCGTAAATCTTACATTTACGATTCTTTGTACGATTGCGTACACACGAAACTAATACGGGCAACGATATCGTATAACGAACGGAGAAACTCTGCTACCGATCTCGAGTATTGATCATGCGTGATCGAGCGGTGGGAGAGAAAATGTAAAAATTGGATCGAAGGCGATTAAAGGGGAGGCAAGGTGCGATTCGTTCGGCGTCGATTTGTCGTTACAGGGGTCTCCACTCTCTGGATCGAGCTCGTGGAGGTCACGGGGATGGAAGCGTGCTCGGCGGGGTTCCCTTGCCAGTACGGAATCGATCCCTCCGTGATCCTCTCGAGCGGGCCATGTTCACGCTCGATGCACCGAGCGTATCGCGATTCTGATTTCACACAAGGGCCGACAGCTTCATCTCGAGTAACTGCGAATAAATTATTCTATAATGGAATCGCGCGAAACTTACCCCTTCCATAGCTCGAAGAATAGCTCGTGAATTTTTTTCAATTTCCCGTGCGCTTCATCCTAATCCCCACCGGGTTAATTTTCGAAAGAAAGTTTAATCTCTCGCAGGCTTGCGCTCGCGGAGACGATGGATTCAGTGCGAAAAGTGCGATCTATTTATCGCACTTTTGCGTGAAATATACTTTTAACGATTCAATAATTTAATGCAACGTCTTGTTCGATTTGCGTTCAAAATGTTTCAACCATTTTACATTCAAATCGTTATAGAGGAAATATAACATAGGGACTCTGTCGAGCTGTTTGTGTATGAACACGGCAGGAAACCAAATCTTTTCAATTTCTTGTTCGCTGGATCACGATCATTGCCAAATTTATGTCCAAGGAAGGCTTAATTCCTCTGTAGACTTGTGCTCGCGCGCTCCATCGATTTAACGACGATTAATTAAACGGGTCAATTAATGCCGATTCGAAGGAAGGGATAATGAGCAGTAAATATAATTTCGTCGAGGGTAGATCGTCCAATTAATTAGAGATTGTTACGTGCGTGTATCCTATGTAACGTCCATCTAATTACGGTTGTTTAAACCGGATCGAAGGGCGAGCATAGATGTAAGGGGGTCGTCTCTACGATTCTGCGTGTCTTCGAAGGTATATGTCGCGAATGCGAAGTAGGAACGCGCGCGGATAAAATGTTCCAGCGAGATTTACCAAGATCCACTGAGGAATACTACGCATCGATCGTTTGTTTTCACCGAGCGGGGACCGTTACTGCCTTGTGTCCACTTTATTATCCACGTTAGGGATATGCTGTCGCTAGCGGCGTTAAAGGTTATTGAAACCTAATAAGATCATCGTCATTTCCCGTTTTAGCGGACTATATCTTATTCCAAATCGAAGTATTTGCTACCGATAATTCCTTCCTCATCAGATGTTTGTTTTATCGTCATTTTTACCTCCGCTTCCTCGTGTTTGAGTATTATACCTTTTATCAATAGAAAATATCCTGCAACAAATATTATGCAGAAGATATCCATGCTTTTTCGATCGTAACGATTAAAACGTGACAGAGAATTGGTCGTGCTTTTGCATCGTTTGATCGATCGTATTTTTCCATCGTCAGGTGGAATTAATAGTTTTTTTATTTGCGTATGAGCAAGAAATTTCTATATTCCTTAACGGTTCTAGTTCCTTCCGAATCAAATAATTCGTTTTTCGTTTAGTAGCTTTTCAGCGAGTAAATTGGCAGAAAAGAGTTCCGTTCTAGGGAAAACGATCGGTTCATCTGGTCTCGAATCGCAAAGGTCGCGATAATTGCGATAGAGACGGTATTCGGCCGTGAGCCTCCAGAGCAGCCAATTGTCAGCGTGTCGCATTGTCGCACGACTAACGACGTCATTAGCACGCACTCGCGCGGCCAACATGCCTCGCCAGTTTGTTTTTTCCGAGGAATTCAAGTGTTTCCTACCGAGTACCCGACTTGTTCACTGTGTAAACTATTTGCACTATAATTCCTGGATTTTATCTAGTAAACTCATCTTTTGTCGTCGTTTTGTGATGTCGCAATTATTCACAATTTTCGATCATTCCTTATACTACAAATAATTATAATCTAATTATAAATTCACCATCCACTAAATAAGATTCAAAAATGGAAATCCATTGAGATATATATTATCGATTGAATTTGCTGAACCCAATTTTCTAGATAACCATCCTTCTAAGCGTTTATTTAATAATTTAAATGTTTAGTCGGACAAATCTATGACAGATTTCCTTATCCATTATACAAGTACACACCAACAGCTTTGGTGCAACATTTAACATGCAACTTTAAACATAGTTATTTACTTGGGCAATATAGAATAATATGGTTCTTTCTTCGAGATGTAAAATGCAAAATGAGTTAAGTCATCGATTTTACTTGACGTTCGAGTTCAAGGCAATACATCGCTTCTAACTTCTCGAATATAGATTTAATCCAAGAATTTTCATTCCAGCTTTTATCAGAGGAAAGTACTTTTAAACTTTATTCAATTTTTTCCCTTATCCCCTTCTTGGATCGAACGCGACATTTGCAACGTTAAACTTTGAAAATCCAGTGAAAACTGATCTACTATGTGGATATTAGGATACCAATATCAAGAGTTACAAGTGTAAATGACCAAACAAATATTTTTTTTAAATTCGATAAAACGTTCGAGAAAATATATCGTAGACGCAAACTTGATTAGCCATCGATTACTTTATACACCGTTTGCTCGATTTTATTTATACGATTTAAAGTAGAACATCGTTGTTGCCAGTCTTGTTCATGTAGAATTTTTCTCATTTTACATAGAAATTTAACGTTCGATTAAAAAGTAAAACAGAGCAATTAATCGTTAAATAATTGTTTCAAAACTTGTATGACATTGCGAGATCGACAAGTATTGATTAAATACCAGGAGACCAAGCTGCACCGTTTGATTAGAGGATACCATTTCCTTCCGAGAATATCGTCTACACGAAATGAGTGAATTCTTCTAGATCCCTTTGTTTACTCTCCTAAAAGAAACTTAGAGACTATAACGAAATTGAACTCGTGTTCGAGGTGGTGCTTTTGCCGTGGGTGGTGGTAAAGAGCTTTCTCTTTCTCCCTTGTGAAATGATTGGTCCATGGCAGGAAGAAGTTTCGTCCCCGCGGGATGATTTTCGTGCTGGAAATTGTCCGCGCTGTTTCTCCTGCATCTTTGCTCTGTAATTTATTGTCGGGGACTGTAGTCCGAATAGTGTTTATTTAGTAAAAATGTTTGTCGATTTCAGTGTGCGTGACATAAGAGATTAGGGTAAGAGTTAGTAAGTTCGACTTACGAAAACAAATATGTATTACTTATAATTCTTCCGAGCCACTCAACTAGACTTGTCAAGTAGGCTTCATAAACATCCTATAAATTTGCGGATTTTTATGCAAATACATATTTTTCACATTACATATGTTTTCTATATCTTACATAAACGACATCGATTCAGCTGTTCGAATATCATTACTAAATGTCGAAGATGATTGCTGTAAGAAATTGAATTCGCCGAAACCATGAAGCACATATTCGATTCTTTTAGCAAACGGATAAAAGAGAAATTTAATCGTATTCTGAAGAAAGCTCTCGATTGCAATATGATATCGAAAATTTCAGAAATTCCGTATGTTAGAACCATACGAGGACTAGAAGAAATCCCTATTACATCTTGCGACGTTGAACAATCTATTTTTGCTTCTAAATTAGACAAACGATATCGATTTACTAACCTTGAAAAAACTACTGTTACTTACTGTAACGCTAATTATAATAATTAAATGTAGATAATAATATGATTTATATTCTGTAATTAACATGTATGTATCGTGTGTATGTATTTTACGTAATTTGCCATATATCTTACACGATATGACATATTTCCTGTATATTTGAATATTTGAATATTTTTACGAGTTTTAGCTGCATAAAAATCCGCAGTCTACTCATAAAAAACAGACGTACAAAGTTTTCATCATTCAAGTCAAGAGTGGCAATAAAAGTGAGCTCGTTTATTTCAGCACGATCGTCGGCAAACAGTCGTTTTTCGAAACGTTCTTCAAACACCCGAAAGAAGGTAGCTAGAACTTCTAGTAACTGGTCTGAAAAGCTCGCATTGCCGAAAGGGTGCGCGAAACGCAATTTCAAAGGTCGAGCTCGTGATCGGCGGTTTAGAAAACTATGCAAATCCGCGGAAGCTCGTTATAATTACGTTGTAACCGTGATTCGAAAGTGTCTCTTAACATTAGAGGTTAAATGGGAAACGAGACGGGTGGATGTAATCGCGTACGATTACGTTAATAGCGATATCGGTCAACTGTTGCCTTTGGCTGGTAATCGGCGCATAATAACTCGATAAATCTCTTCTGTGAAACGAGAAAGTTCTCGTTGAGTGACGAATTTCCGCGGTTGGTCGGAACGATTATTGGCAAGAAAAATACTGTAAGGTACGGAAAATAAGATACAATTGTCGAGTATTTATGGTTACTTTAAGTAAAAAATCATTAAATACGCAGATGATACGTGTATCTTGCTGTTTAATATTAAAACTATTGATTCGTCGATATTATGTCAATTCCTAAATATTGATAAAGATTTTCCACGCAGAAACAGCCATAATTTTAGCATCTGCCTAATAAAATCGATATGCTATAACGGATTAACATCATTCACTTGCATCATTTTATTAACATAGTGCGAAGCTATCTTGCTTGGAGTATGCGGCTCAAAAGTATTTCAATATCTTCCGTCCTTCAATATTACAGTATTTGCCAAACACATAACCGGAGACGAAGTCTCATCGCGGATATCTCTAAAGATCCCAATCCAAGGACACTCATTGTGGTCCAGAAATTTCGTTTCATAGAACCAAAATGCCGATGGAAGCAAGAAATTGAAATATTCGGGATGTTCGAACGATATTTCGAGAAATCTGTAAACATGAATCGATAGAGCCGAACGATAAATAGAACAGACACGAAGATTCTTTCGGATTTACATGAAATTTAAGATGTATTTTCGATCAACTCAGAAATAACAAATTAAAGCAACATATTGGAACATTTTTGGAAAAAAGAACTTTGGCAATTAATGTGACTGTTCGCTTCAAAAGATCCTCTGAACTCTGAACACACATACATTGACGCATCGAGAATGCCAATGCACGGCTAAGCGGTCCCGAACGGCGAAATCAGCCGCGCCGTGTTCCGATGATCGATTCTGTGCGCAGGTAATTCGATTTGCCGTGTCGTTAGTCTAGAATCCCGAGACCGCTGCCAATTTCCATTTCAAAGTGAACGCTAGTGTGCCCGTGTACCTGTATACCTACATACGTATATTCAGCCGGAGCCGTGGAAAATGCGGACGCGCCGTTTTCGAGGCTGAACGATCACGCCGTCCATCGAGACGGATAACTCGTAAAATCGTTTCTCACGCTATCCTTTTCTTTGGTCTTCGCACGTTCTGCTTCTACAAATGATAAAATAATCGGTAATTCTGTTATTTTACTCATATCAATTTTATATCTTTATTTTAAACTCGTTACATGGTATTTGTCTTTGGATGTTTCAATAATATTCGGTTTAAACAACTAGGTATATAATATTTTAATAGACGATCTCGTTTATCTTCGTAAATTCGTTAAGAGGATTTTATCGGGAATTTCAACGACTTCCTTTCGCCGAATGTTACGTTATTTAACACGCAATTCCGCAAAAAAAATACGTAGATTTGTACAATACATATTTCTGTGGAGACAGAGACTGTATGAAAATTCGCTCGTGTTAAAAATTAATCGATAGATAGATAAAAATTGAAGAGCGTCGAATCTCTTCAAATTTGTGTATACTTATCGATACCTGGTGCTTCAGGCCCAGTTTTATCGAAGTAGCACTTGTCCAGATCATGACCTTCTCTTTTGTTCGATTCAGGGCAATGCTCGAGTACAAGTATTACCCTATTTCGATAGCTTAATCGTCCACGCCTCAAAAAATCAAAGAGTCAACCCAATTAAGTAGCTGCACGAACGTGAGACTATCGCGATCACCTACGTACGATTTATCTTCGTTAAAATCAATTATGATCGATTAAACCACGTCGTACGATGTAAGATTCGTGTCAAATGCCAAGGAAGTGGAGAATTCAAGAAAGATGAATTAGGTTAGGTATGTTTGATCAATTTTTCCTAGTTTTAGTTTTTATTCGTAGTTTATTTATAATTATGTTTTGTTTAGGCTCCGTACTAGCATCTTACGATCTACGTTTCATTTACACATCATTGCCAAATACTACTAATTATTTATAGATATCTTAATTTTCCTATTAACTTGCATTATTTTCTATCAAAAAAGATGTTCTATTTATATTTATCAAATTCGCGTAAAGAAAATTTTACAGATATTTTCATTTACTGACGCGTATTTGTAAACTAAATCTTGATTTAGTTTGGTCGGGAAGGAATTTGCGAGAAACGGCAAAACTAATTGAAAGCAAAACTGTTGTTTATTAATTAAAGCCACTTTTATGGACCACTATCGCTGATCTTCCGGTCTTACCGGTAGAAAGTTCAAATAGAAATATCGGATATCTACGAGATTATCCGTAAACCCTGGATTATATTTAAATATCGTCTTCCTAATCGAGAATCTAATCATTCCACTGTGAGATTTCTATCTATAATTGATCTAGTGGCGCTGATAATGAGTAACGATGAACTTTTTCGATTTAGGCAGAAAAAAGGAGCTGTAGTAGGAGGTAAAGAATTAGAACGTCCATAGTAGAGGATTGCAGTAGGACGTTCTTCTAACGCCTTATAATACCTTGCACCCTACGAAGGAAAAAGAAAAGATAAAAGAAGGTAATAAATTTTTCTCTCCGTAACTTGTCAATTTAACAATAACGAGTAACGAAGTTTCAACAGTGAGTAGTGTTTTAATAAAAATCCGCCGAAATCGAAGCATTAGGGCTAGCTGCAAATGTTCTTCGGAAACGTTCCTCTATCGTGACGACTCTTTCGGAGTTACAAATTATTTTGATAAAATGCATAAAATCTCCCCGGAAATCGATTTGATCGTTAATCAAGGCCGTTTTTGTAGCTCTATAGAGGAGGACGGTCCTCCCTTAGGCAACCACGCGTGCTTCTGTGGATATTCTTAAACTTTGCCTTATCTGACCACCGTGTAAATCACGTCCGGTGTAATTTTCCCGGTGTAAAATTCTGTCACGAACGCTCGAATGCATAGGCATCTTGCCTATTCGTATTTAAATACATTTTGGTTGGATATTATTTTTTCATAGTTTTAGAATTTACACGTCGCTAATATAATTTTTCAATCAAAGCATATAAAGATATCCTGCGATAATCCAGTCTCCGATTATTTACGATTAGAAAGAAAAAGAGGTTTTGGTCTTTGATCATCCCGTCTTTCTTCTGTCTGTGATTTTTCATTAATCTTGCTCGACTATAGAGGATTCACCGGCTGTTCCGAGCAACTGTTACAAGTAGAGGAACTTCCTTGTTTCGTCTGTCAAGCGATGTTTGCCATTTCGAGAAATATTCTTTCGAGCCCAACTCCGTTCGTTTCCGAGGCTAAAGGGGAACAAAAACGAAGAGAAGGAGGGAAGAGGGAAAGGAAAAGAAGCAAAAGAACGAGTCAGATTAATCGTTACGATCGATGCACCGATAATTAGGTCGTGCATTTGGCTAAACGCGGACAAATCGAAAGAAATGGAGCTGCGAATGATTATGCGATGGGTGCTCTGGCAACAGGATTGCATAGGGATATATGTATAAGGTGTTCAAGTTTTAACCGATTAATTAAAATTAATTGACATGCCTTTGATCGTTTCTCGAGCGATAGATATATAAAATCACGATATTTTAATTTTGAAAATATATAATCGCAACATAGAAGAGGGAAAGCATGAGCAATACGAATAAATTTTAATCACGTAGATTGAGATTAGCAGTAAAATGCATCGACCGTAAAGGAAATAAATTTATCTAGTTATTGTGAAAATAATTAAAGAAATAATATTTCTACTCTCTTGCTGCGTCGCAAGAAACAAAGGCATGTATTTAGCTATTTATATTTAAGAAACTAGAATTTTCATTGATGGTTCCGTGCCACGGAACCAGTTTGTTAGACTGCGACTTTCTAACTCTACTTTGCACATTCTACGAAAGTGCTTTATGAATTTATGGCCCATGGAACCATTTGTAAGATGCATGTGAAATTTTCGTGCGTGCCATCCGAGATAATAGTTCAGAGTGATTTATTACACGGGTGTATAACTTCAACAAATAATATATCGTGCTTCTTATTTATTTCCAACTACAACTAGTGACACGTACTAAATACGATGAATGTTTTATCTGAAAAGGACGATGTTTCAAAAAACGAGCCTGTATATGCATACACGTGTATATCTTAATATTACATGACGCGTAAAATAACTAAATGAGGAAGGGTGAAAAGAACAGAGCGTGGGGTAGAGAGCTCGTACAGCCGCGGTCGTGCACGGCAGACTACAAGCCGTAGGTCGTAGATAGCGGGACGCCACCCGAGTTCAACGTGTATACATACGCCCCCGCACACGCAGACAGGGGTAGGTGTATCGAATGCGCTGGCTGCACGGGGTGAACGTCCCGAAGTGACCGCGTCCCTGCACCCGCCAACCTGCGCTACTTCTCAGAGTCTCCTTCGGAAATTGGGGCTCGGTTCCACTATGCCACTCTCCCGTGCTTCCTTCGCACTAGTTACTCACCAGTTACTTACAATATGATAGAACGTCGATTGTCACAATTTTACTGCACTTTACATCATACGGTATTTGTTTGGAATTATCCGATGGGACGGAAAATTGTTATCGATAACTACTTATATTTCTCTATTACTTAATTTACATAGTTTCTTGTTTTTCCAAACGATGGATAACTGACTTATTCACGGTTTAACGTCGGCGCTGTATCGTACATTTAATTGCACTTACGTGTATTGCTTCCAAGGAGTTGAAGTTGATATTTAAGATTTTTAATAGTTGACGCGTCTGTGCGATTTCTTATTCAAACACGAGATCGCAGAGGGCAATTGATTTTAGCAATCTTTTGACATTTTACGATGCGATATTTGGCGAAACTTCGTTCAAAGTTGTAACTGCTCTCATTACTACAACGAAGCAAAGATTAATTGGATACAGATATTTCGAAAAGTAATATCATAAGTTATCCGAAAGGTAGAGTTTATCTACGTAGCGTCATTTCGCAAAATTTGCAGAAATAGAGCAATATATTAAAATATCGCTCATGGAACAACTAAATACCATCTGAATGTCAAGTACTTGTGTTACGATCTTATCACGCTTTCATGAAAATTCAAGGAGTTCGCCTTGAATTAACGAACAAATCTTTCTATCCGCGTAATTGATTCTTTTGTGAGAAGATTTATGATAATAGCACCCTCTTAGGCATTTCTTTAGCAAGATACCATTTTTAAGAACAAAAGGAATTGAAAGAATCGATCAGTCTGAACAAATAGTATTAGTATCTTTTCTGGGCTAGCTGTATTTCTTTTCGTATTACGCATTTCTCTCATTTATTTTCTGTATATCGCAATTCTCACTTCACTTCAAAACTTTTTTGTAAGAACTCTTTAAACCTCCATAATCCGATTTACGGTAAAATATACAAAAAGCGACGACGCGAAGTTGATACGAATCTTTGCCAAATTCGTTGTACGTTTTTAAAAGTTGGGCTGTTAAACCGGAAGTTTAGTAGAGACTTGTGACGCGAAGGATATCTGGGTCCTTGTGTCAAAAGTTTCTACATGGAAATAAATCGAAACAAACGCTCGTTGATTTCACATTTCTCGCGTGATATTCGAAACGAACAGAGAGACTCGTTAGAAAGGGTGGCCTCCGTTATCTGTGACAGCGTTTCTTTAACAAAAGCTGCCTTAAAGAGCCGTCACACGAATTACCAGGCCATTGTTCGCATCATTCGCGTTGTTCGCAAACGAACCGAGCAATTTCCAATTAACTAGATCCGTACTTTGCCCCTTTCGGCTCTGATGAACATCGTTCGTATCGATAACCCTTAAAAAACTGATTGAAAGCTGATAATTCCGGTGCATCGCCTGTATCTCAACGATGAACAAGAATAAAAGGGGAAAAAGATTAACCAATTTCATTTCGGGGACTTTAATCACCGTTCGCTGGACGTTGCGATCTTACACAACAGTTTCTGTGTTTATTGGAAGTCGCTGAATCCACGATACTAAAGACACAGGAAGGTTTTGTACGGTTTTTGTGTTTCGAAGCTTCTTATTTTCATCCCTTTTCTTACTCGAGTAATTAATTGGTTTTGTTTCGACGTTAAATAGCGCGATACTGAGCCTGATACATCTTTCGAAGAAAAAGTATTTCGAGTAATTATCAAATACATCCACGCTCATGAGTATTCGCAAATTTAAAAAAAAGGCTTTTCACCGGACCATAGTCCGCCCAGTCAAAATTCCGTGATAAATCATCGACCCTGACACATATTATCGCGGTCCGCGCAGGGAAATACATGGCAGCTCACACGAACGGACACGGTCATGGGTGCATTGGAACAGGTTCGCGACGCACATGCTCCGTGTACACATCTATCACACGTACGTACGTACCTATGTATGTATGTATATACGTACGCATAAAATACGAACAAGCCGAGAGCTCGCGTGTGCCGCTCGAACGTGTCTATTCAGTCTGCCTTTGTCATGGCGTTGCTAACCGTCACATGCTCCGTGTACGCTTAATTACACGTTATTACGCTTCACGGAACGTATCGTTCAGTTTTCCCTTGGCTGGATCCAGCAGAGAGCTATATCACCGTTCGAACGAGCGCTCTGCGTGCAGCAACACTCGCAATAATCCCGATTCCACCGATGAAACTGGCGGTAATGCGTCGAGAACAGGAAGCACATTGCTGTTCCTGGCAGTTCAAGTACGCTGGTTCTACTGCTCGTTGCCCGATATATCTTTGACCTCTGCTACTCGTCGCTTAGCGTTCGCTAATTCGCCAATTCAATTGAAAACAAGCAACTGATTGTCTTTGATCCGGACGAGGAATCTTAGTTAGCGAATTTAGATTTTTGGTTTGAGTAAAAATAAATGTGCTTTTTACGAGGAAGTGATCGAGTTTAATTTTTGGAAAATTTTCAGACGGTATAAACGTGATTATTAGACGTATCGATCGTGTACTAGGTAAAATTAATCTGTAAATATGCAAAATCGAAAATAAAATAAACAAACGAATAAAAAATGCAATAAAATAAACCTAAAGATTCGTCTAAAGACCATTTCTCTTCATACACTTATTCTTTGCATATACATATTACCAACATACGTTGGAAAAATTAAATAAAAACGAATATGCATATATTTCTCTCTATATAGGGTCCAACATAACTACTTCTGAATACATATTTCACAATGAACAACTCGTTATACGTAACGTCGTTGAATTTGTCTCTACATCCTTTTAACCTGAATTTTTAAGAAACCAGTAACTTCGTTAAAAAGGAGCTCAAGATCTTGGAAACTCAGGGATTACAACTTTAAAGTAATCAAATAAAATCATCTTTCCATTGCTACGTGAAAAGAGATGTTTTAACTTCGCGAATATTTCAACTATTTTGAAATAAGACGAAGTAAAATATTGTAAAATTTGATCGATGGCAGATTAATCAAACCACGAGTTTCTTTATTTATATTTCTACTAGAAAAATATAAAAACGAGCATTCTTTCCTTTCGTTGTCTCAAATAGTTGCTTTAACGGTAGAACTGCCAGAATGGCCAAAATCATCAATTTGTAAATCTTCGTAGAAATTTTGTAAAGTTCAGTTTTGAGAATGACTTTTCAAGAAATATACGAACAAAAGCCTACTCCTCTCCTTGAATTATATAACTTTTCGCATTCCGTCCATTGTGAATGCTTTGATAGAAACGTTATTCGTCGATAGTTCTAGTGTAAAATTCGGCCATCCGTAATTCTAACGTTCGATTCGATCGTCGACTAAAAAGAAATCGACGCACGAGGGTCTCGAGACGACGAAATGGCGCTGAAATGTTTCTTCAGCTGAAACGCCAGAATCGTATACACAATTGGCATCGTATTGCGTCAATAAACGCGCGTGTATTCTCGAGTACACGGCCGAATAATTGAAATATCGTTACGGCCACAATAGGCTTTGCTACTCAAGAAAGGTAGACCCCATCGACGCCGGCTCTTGTCTTAGACAGAATTATTTTTCTTTATAACGGAAGGTAAATTCTATAGGAAATTATAATATATATGGATTTCAACGATTTGTGACAAAATTTTGCTATTACAAAATTTGGAAAGCCTATTTGAGGAATTGTATCTATTACTAATAAATCGAGTAATTTTCTTCGAACTTGACACAGCACGCGTTCTTGAACGCGCTGCAAGTTTTTAAACTCTTTTCTCTCGGCTCTGCCTCTAGAGATCGAAATTTATAATGTGGCTCCAAAGTTTTCCTCGTCGCATACTGATTACTTTTACGTAGATTTACTATTACGCGTACGCATCTTATCTGACTACACACTTGTGTATACATGATTTTTTCCGAAGATTTTAAAATTCTTTCTACACGGTATAATTCAGTTGCACGTTCAAGAGATCTATAACGGTATATCCATATATTTAATCTGAAATTTTTTAGAATCAAAGAATGTTTATTTAACGAAAAAAGTTACAAAGTACGATAAAACTTGGGTTATCTCAGCTAATCGAGCGACATTAGGATTCGAATAAAGGAATTCTCGAATTATAGAACTTTATGTTCGTCTTCGTGTATCTATACAAGAACATAAACATTAATAGTAGCAGCCACGAATAATAAAATTCGATATGATTCAGTTAAGGATTTATGTGTTCCAAATCTTTTTAGCAGCTGAAGTTTCGTGCCTCGTACCATCACAGCCTTATTTTTGTAGCCTCAAATGCTTCTAAATGTGAACAATCTCATCGTTACATTCATGTTCTAACTCGTTATTGAAAACACAGATAACACCAGTATTGTAATCAATCAAAGAAGTCACATTGAAACTGTCCTATCATATCGGCGTTAGCACAATTATCGCATCCTGTTATGTACTCGCAATTACAGCATCCTGGTATATTTATCTTACATCTGTCCTAATATTAGCTTCGACTTCTTCCTGCATAGTATCTTTGCTCAACGTCCATCCAAGCATGTGTCACCATGTAACAGCTCACGAAGATGCATCAGCTTTTCACCAGTAGTATCGTTTGTCGCAAAAATCTTTTTGTAGATAATTGTACTATTTATATGCGAAACGTATCGAAATAACGAAACATCTAAATAATTTGCATGACGAGGGCTTAACTGGTTTGACAAAATTTATTGGAACAATTAAATCGGCGTATCGTTGATTCGTTCGTCTAAATCACTAATTCGCCAATGTGACATGCCTGTAAATGGCTAGAAGAATTGGAAAGTTAAACTTAAATTATAGGTATACACGATGGTTGCCTCTGCGAATGAATTAATTAATCGGCATCCTTCGCTCTGCCTTCGCTCCGTTTCATCCGAAACAGATTCATTCGGGTTCGAAATGAAAAGTCGAGGCGCTCGATTATCCATACATTATTCGACGCACCGGTGAGGCGCGGTGTAATATCTTGGCCGGTTGCCGGCCGCAAAAACCCGGACGACCGAAGCGGGATGAGCTCGTGTTGATTTAACCTTGACACGAGTCGCGGCAAAAATCAAGCGCACCGAGTGAATCGTTAAAAGACAGGCGGTAGATGTGGTAGCCGATGAGGGAGAGGGATTCGAAATGAAATTCAGCGATGGAACAAAAATTTGTTCGCGGCAAGTGCGCGCCGCGCTGCGCAACGGATCGATCGATTAAATTAATTGTCCCCGTTTGTTTGGAGCGTAGTGGTGGTGACCGTGTCGTCTGGAACAACCATGAAGGTCGGTCGGCTCTCGATGATGCTTCGTCCCGTAGCAGCGTTCTTTGTGCTCGTTTCACGGTGAACGATGAGATTAATAATTCGAGCGGGATAATATGCGGCGTTATACGTACATCGGTAGAAATAGAGAAAGAACAGACGAGTGAGCGTTGAGTGCGTGCGTGCGCCCTCGCCTCGTAGAATTTCAAGAGTTCCGCGCATCGGTAACCTGACCCGTACCGAGATCCATATAACCTGTGTTTGTGTCAAGGCGAAAGGGGCCAACACTCTCGGCTGACCTACATCGGCCGATCACACTCCTACCCCACGCCTTCCACTCCGTGGGCTGCTATCCACCTGCACCCTTCAACGATCATTCCTAGATTCTAGTTTTTCCCCTTCGTTGTCTGATATTAGCTTCAAAATGCTTCCTTTGCTGTCTGGGTGTATCTTTCTGGACGTCATTAGGATGTCAGGTTCGATTAATTGATAAGACGGGCAAGTTCTTTGAAAAGATCGAGATGGTCGGCTCGGAACAGATAATCGAGAAGAACAAAGGGACGTATAAGGCGAAAGAGGGATGATTCTGACCGAAGTGTAATTTGCAGAGAGTGTTAGGATCAGAGAGGTGGTGGATGTTCTTGGAAACGTGGAGTGAGGAGAATACAAAGTTCTTTGGGGTCGCTCGACATCCTGAGATGGTAGCGACGAGTCAAGGACGATTAACGTTCGCTTGATACACCTGTCTTGCCATTTCTAGGGTTTTCGTATCTAAGGTAAATTTGACAGATTTTTGGTTGCTTGCAGTAAACGTTGTTTTGTTGGTGATACCCAGTTTATGAGATAAATGGTAATATTAAAATATAAATTTAATTTATTACAACAATCTTCGGTCAAAATCAATATTTTGTGATCAATCAATAAACTGGTAACAAAGTAGAACAATTGCACATTATAGAGATATTTGTTTGTAAAGAATTATAATTTTCCTTCGAAATACCTCCGTCAACGGTGTGGAACACATTTTTATCGGAACACGATTAAGTTAGTACGGTACCGTTGACTCTTTATAAAAGATTCGTAGGAGGAACTAAAATACATATTCTCCGTGCAAATAATCTACCTGGACGTTAATTTGTTAGACAGAGCATTATATAGACACACGGCAACCTTCCCAACCATCACGTTCTGCAAACATTACCTTTGTTCCTAACAGCGGAAGCTACGTTACCTTCGTTCCTATCTATCAACAAACATGCAACGGACATTGAAAGAATAATTAGAATTCAAAACTTAAGGAAAAGTACGATTGATCCTAAGAATTTCGCACGAATTTTGCAAGAATATCACGATTTTTCTGAGAATGTTCAGGTTACAAGAATGGAAGTTAGCGTGGTAGTGGGTCTGATAGAAGGGAAATAAGAGAGTTCTGTTTTAACGCAATATATTGAGAAAGAATCGTATTATTGATAAGATGACCGAATAAATTACGACGAAATATATAAATTCGTAAAGAAGCACATAAGCGAACGAAAGCTTTGAAATAATTAACCGATTGAAATTCGGCGAGGAGCAATCGAGCTGTCCCTTTGCTCGAAGAGAGAACAATAAGAATCGATTGGAAAGTGGTCGTTTAACAAAAGGGATTCGCGTGTTGCGTGCAAAACGAAATTGTAGCCATTCCGTGGGATATGCACAATGTACAGAGTCGTGCGTTCGACAGACCGACATTCGTGAACACGGGAGTGTTGGCACCGTTTCTACAGGTGTATTAACTAGGTCAGTGTTCCAGTTGTTGGGGGTGGTCGTGGATCGTGGCAGGGGTGGAGTGGTCACCGGGACGAGTTCACCTAAGGGCTATGTCGTTCCGATGGCCGACGTATATAACGCTTTTCGATCGAATGATCATCTTAAAAGGCATCCGCCGTTATATCAGCAATCGATTTCCAACGTACCTACATAAAGGTCCTTCGTAAACGTAGAAATTTTCAAGATAACCTCTGTTCTTGATTCAACCAAATTCGTTCGATTAGAAACATCGCTTCTTCCCTGTCTGTGACGTTTGTAACTCGCGAATTATAGGAAGCATTTTTGTTTGATTTCGAGTTTTTTGCAACGTTAAACCGAAACGTGAAATTCTTAGAAAATTTTACGGTACTTTCGATAATGAATAATTTTATCGAACACTTTTAATAATTGCGCAGCGAAGAGAACGCCAAAGTTCGTTTTCACGGATTTAGTAGTCTTAGCGTTAAATAACGAAATATATATCCCCATAGTATGAGAAAAATTCTCCAGCCGCCAGGAAACTCAACCATATTGTGCACCATGCAAATATCTTGAAACAGACAGCCGCTCTTTAGCGATGTTACGTCACCGGGGAACGGTGTTTTGCGAGGCTGCAACATCGAATCCCGTTGAAGCGGACTCTCGTCGGTGTTCGCGTGTAATTAAAGAAAGCGACTAGCCGGCAGGTATCTCGAATCTCCGTTAAAGCGGATTAATAGAATTATCCGACGGTGAAATTACGACGTATTATTCCCCATCTAGATGACGCTTTGCCAGTGTAGCCGATTGGTCGCATAGCTGTCTTAAGAGATCCTTTCAAGCGGAGCAGCGGAATAAAGAGAAAGAGGGAAGGAGAGGTTCTTGAATCCTGGCAGGTAACCTGGGACGAACGAAGTAAAATTGGTAGACAGAGACATGGCCCAGTTCGGACTTGGCCCGTTCAAGGTTGTGCCTCGCGAAAAGATAATTACGTATTTGGGTCAGACAGGCGGATATCTGCACGGTTCGGCCGTGATACAGATAGTAGGCAGAAGCCGGCGTATGCACTCCGCATGTATCATTCACCTATTAATCCTGATACTGTGAATATTTTGCCATAATCTTGGAGCGCGCACCGTCTGCACAAGCCTAGATTCGTAATTAAAATTGAGATTTATACGGAACGTGCTGGAATTAGAGATGCAAATCGGAATGGGATGATTCCAAGTACGAAAAAAAGTGAATCGAAGATACGGAACAAGATTTCTTTGATACGAATCTTCCTTTCTGTGGAAATTGAACTTGAAAATTAACTTCATACGCACCTCAGGACAAATTTCTACAACGGATTAATACTAAAGAAAATGAAAATGATAATAAATCGGTAAAAAATGAAGTCAAAGAGATGACGAATAAAAAATTTTAATATTGCAAAATCCAAAATAGGTAACGGCAAGCCACGTAACTTTGTGCGTATCCACGGTATTTTCAAGTTCAATTTTTATCGAAAACAAAGGCGCGTATTAAAAAATTTTATTCAACGCTTTCGAACCATTTTTACCATTCTACCCTTAGTCGAGTGTCCGTGCGTACGTATATCGCTTATTCCGGTCGGCAGAACCGAAACGCAATGGAAAATCGTAAAAGCGTCGTTCAAGGATTGTACAAATAAGTTGTACGAAAATAAATAATAAAATATATCGTCGTAAAATAATAAATAAGGTAGCAACAGTAGTGATGTTAGAACTGTTCAACGCATTCCATGCTACACGCAAGCTTGCCAAGTAGTTATATTAACAAAGGTAGAAAAATTATAGTTGGTAACGGATTCTTCCTTAAAATAAGAAAATGCAAATTTTTATTTAAATGCAAATTTAAATGCAAACAATATTTGCAAACATATATTATTAAGTAATTCTTAGGATATTCTAAAACACCGTCTAAGATGCCACTCGATCTTTTTTCCAAGTCATTCGTTCCTCCTTTTGCTTCGTTTTAACAGGTCCTCTATTAAAGTTCAAACTTCGTCTCGCCCGCTGGTAAAAGAACAATTCCATCGAAATTTTTTCGGATTAAGTCGTAACAGGAATCTTCATTTCCGCCAGACGAAAACGCGTTATAGAGGCGGTAATTGCGGCCGTTTCGCAGACTCGACTCTTATTTCGAATCACAATGTAATTTCCTCCCGTCAAACCTGCCCCTGTCGTTCGTCGTGGTGGCATTCAAGGTCGTTCCTTTGAAGATGGCAAAGGAAATCTAGGAAACTCGGAAACGAATTTTCGATGTTCCGACGTTCGGTTGGACAATTTGAAGGCTTTCACAGAAACGCGAGCAGTTACCCTGAGCTCGTGTCTCGATTGCACCGTTCCAGCCGCCATTGTTCGGAAAGCGCGGGAAGCGCCGGAGCATTTGGTCAAGGACGCGTATAAATCCGAACGAATCTCCACAGAGAACGTCGCTGATAAACTAAATTTTCAGATTTGCTGACAACAGGTCTGTCTATATCGCGTGCTTCTCTCAGGCTATTTGAACGTTACGACAAGTTCTTTGGTTCTTTTCCAGCGCTTTGCGTAGGTAACAGGTAGTTGCGGTCGTATCGCTTGAAATTGTTTCAAGTACGTAAATGCAATTTATAAGAAAATATGTTGGAACCTTGATATATAATTTTTGTAAATGGATCTGTGTTTTCGAAAGGAATGACTGAAAATTTGCAATGTAAAAATCCCTAAAAATATTATTTCTTCTATCAGACTGTACGCAAACTCGTAATGCCACAGTTTCAGAGGACAGTGAACGCGTTTACGATATACAAAGAAAGAAATCCATACGTTATCGTCCAAAGTAAATTTGCTCTCGAGCTGTAGCTAGGTCTTTACCCTTTTACACGAACAGCGAAGCACAACACGACCGATAATCGATCCCCTGAACGTTCCACTTCAATCTCTCTTCGTTTAGCTGAGAAACGTTACATAACGCGTCGACGATTGCTCTCGACCGGGCCACCTGATCCGCTTACCCATCAACGGGACGAGTCGTGACCAAGTTTCGTTCCGTCTATTAAGAATGTGAGCGGATGAGTTATTATCAGGCGACGGTGTACGACGGAGCGACCAGGAAAAGTCGATGGTCCTCGTTTCAACATTAACAACGTCGCAGTTTAGAAACTGGCAGCCACGAGCTCAGAAAGACGATGGATGGGAGTATTATTAAAAGAACCCGGCCCGGGACATTTACCTCGATTCAAACACAGTGGTCCGTCGTACTGTCGCTTCCAAGTAATTTGCTAAAGGCAAAGAGCACACCTTCGATCGGTCTACTTCCAGCTAGTTGGCTGTTACGTGAAGCCGTGGTTACGTAACAGACCGATTAGCTTATAGCCGGACAACGAACCGAACTACCCCTTTCGTTGAATCTCCTTTGAAACATAGCCCTGTTATTAACGCTGGTGTTTGTGCTTCGTGTATCGAACGGCCTACAAGAGAGAGAAAAGAGAGAGAGAGAGAGAGAGAGAGAGAGAGAGAGAGAGAGAGAGAGAGAGAGAGAGAGAGAGAGAGAGAGAGAGAGAGACCTCGATATATAACGATACCGAAAGATCGATGGCATTTCCGTTTTGTGCATCCCTCGAGACTATATAGCTCTTTCTCTACCGCTATCAGCACCACCACCGCCACCACCATCGACGGTTACCATCGTATCTGTGAAGGTAGTTCGTGCTTCGAAGAGGGTAGAGGCCAGTGGGACACACACCACACCTGTACAGCACCGGTATTCAGGTCATGCATCTCGGCCACTTAGAGTAGGTCACTACCTCCCTCGTTCGTCCCGACTCATCCCCCTACGCTTCTCCCTCTACCCCTCTCTACATCCTCAACGTCTCTGTTATTCTCCTCTACTTTTTTTCTTTTTCCCTTGAAAATATCGTCGTTTTTTACTTCGTTTCTTCGTTTTCCTCCTTATTCCATAACCGGCAAACAAAGGAAAGCTTGCTCGTCGAGATCAACGATTGCCATCGATTCTGGGTCGCGGTTAAACTCTCTAACGATGAACATGTGTGCATGTTCTTTCGAACGTGTTGACTAGCACCAGCGAAAAAGACATCCAGATTTTCGAACCAACGATAAACTTTGAATAAAATTTCTTGGAAGAATTCTTTATGCTATTTTGTTGTACCGAAACAAAGGGAAGACGTCTCCGATGTCATGGAGGAACCTGTTATCGTGATCTGCACGAGTAAATGTCGCGGTATTATTTATAACCGGACAAAACGAGCTTTATCCGTGGTAATCGGCTTACAATTGTAGCGATAACTGGACATCGCGTAAATTAGAATTTTCAAGATAGTATGACCTAATTAATAAATTTCCCGTCAATTTGCGGCGGTACGCTGCAATCAATTGCGTAAGATGTTTGATGCATCGATTAAAACGTATAACATAGAATAAGCGGGCTGTAATTAGTGGCAGAAATCAGTCGGGTGATAGCGTGCACATTAATTTGGTTAAATATATGAGATTCGAATTTAAAAAGGATGACGCAATAATATTCAATCAAGTAACTGTATTTAAATATGACGAATAAAAATAACAAAATAAATAGGACTTATATCTTAAAATAATATCGAGTAATATAATTGAGAATTAGAATTAGAAATTAGAAAGTGACCAGATTTTAAATATAACTTTAATAACCTAGTAAATGTATCGATTTTCTTCATAACGATTTTGTGTTTGTAAAATATTATCCTAGAAGGTACAGAAGTATGTTTAAAAAAAGAAGCAAGATAGATGACTCAGATATAGATTAAGAAAGCGACGACTTCTAACAGACTTATCGATTATCAGAAAGAATCTTTCCAAAATCCACCATCTGGCAGATAAAATTCAACATATCCGATACATTTTCTAATTCAAATATCTTGTCTTCTTTTCTTTATAAAATTAATATGATGACATGTCACTAAGTAATATTTCTAAAACTCTAGTGACAAAGACAAAACGATGGAAACGTTCTCTAATATATAACGTAAACTCTAAACGATGCGAGGAATGCAAAGCGATATAAGGAAGAAGGCGGAGAAGGAAGTCTCGCAGGAGTGATGTCGCTTCCGGTGCAACAACGCACCTAGAAAAGGGTGCACGGTGGCGGCGCGAGACCTTGAAGGTACTCGAAACCGGGGCAGTGTCCCTGTCGCGGACCGTCGACCGTGTATACCGAGAGGCAAAGCCAGGTTGCCCTAGATCGGGGCTGGTGCGCCTTTAAACTCGGCGTTCACACCGGGCGAATCTAGAACAAGCCGACTGCTTCGATTCCCTCGAGTAAGCTTGTTCGTTACGCCCGCCACATTTTCTACGAATCTCTATCAACACTAGGAAGCAAGTATTCATCTCCGAGGCATTTCTCACCTTTTGTCATTAACGTTTCGAATCTCGTACCACGAGAATTTTAGCTGGACGATCAGTTTCAATGTGGAGAACGTTGGAGATCGATATTTTATTTGCAAGGTTTCGCGCATTGGGCGATTTTTATCGGAACAAACCGAAGGTTTCTATGGAAGAAACCAAGGACGTGTTTACGGAGAGTATTCCATATTCGGAGTCCATATTCGGAGTCCATGTTCGGAGAATATGAAATCATACTTGAATAGCTGTGATTTTCATTGAAAGAGTTTTAATGGGAAATATAGAAAAAAGTTCTCTTTCAAAGAGAATAGGGGAAATTGATTTTAAAGAATCGGAGAAAGGACGCGACGCTTGATTAAGATTTAATTTCAACCGTCCTTCGGACGATGATGCGTGATCCAATTTCACAGAATGTTTCGAGAGATGCTTCTCTATCGGTTTCTAAAGAGTGGAAAGTTTCACACGCTAGGATTGACCGTGATCGATCATTTACTTGAAACTGAAAGGTAAAAATATTACCTCTGCCACCTATTCGAAGATCCGATGATCGTTCACCGCAAGATGACTATCGAAAGTCTGAGCTGTTTATATCGATGCACCGACCTTAAAGCACATCGTGGTAAATCTACAGCTGCGGACAGTAAACGGTCGCGTAACGATAAACGACCGTAAGGAACTTCTGTGTGAGTTTGCGCGCATAGCTGGTTGATACGTCTTCTTCCGGTATTGCCAGGGAATTGTCTGTGTCAGGTCGATAAATATTATCACCGGATTTTCATCGAACGCGCGCCGTCTGCACGATTTTTACGAGCTTTGGAATTTCGATAACACTACACTTCCTTTTCGTCCTCGAGCTTTAATATTTTCTGCCTTTCCTTCCTCTTTCGAACAGGTCTTTCATTGAGCTGAAACGAAAGGCAGTAAACCAGGCTAGCAATACTCGAAGGAACGCTTCGTATAATTTACGAACAGTGAAAAGGATACGTGTTCTTATCGATGAAAAATATACCGTATATTTTTTAGCAGATTAGCTTCTCGTTTTTATTAGGATGTGCGAGTAGTTGAAAAATTGTGATTTTCTGGTTTCAAAATATTTTTCAACGGAGTATAATAGTTGCCTTATATGAAATTATGTTTGTCCCACAAAAAAATTATTTTCTCCTTAAAACGATCGCAACTATAGGTCATTGATATTTATAAACATAGTAGATTCCAGTCGAAGATAAAATCTGTCTACGAGATTTTACTTCGCTACACCACAGTCGTCTCTTACGCTTGATATACTTGATACGTATATGTGCTCGAACATTTGTAATAGAATGCATCTTTGACAGCACTTGATGGATTAGTTAGGAAGAACAATACCTTTTGTGCATTTACTATACAGATATAAACCGCCTACGGCATATCGAGCAAGAAAGAGACTTAATTTTTCCTGATCTGAAAATCTCGAAGAACGCGGCATATACGGCGTATTACACGAAATGGAAACGTAATGATAAACTTTTCATGGATTAAGAAGCAACAAATATCAAATGATAATGAACGAGGAATTGGTATTAAGGAAAATTACTATAAATTGAAACTTTAATTAAAAGTAGTACGAGAGGTACTTTGATCTTCGTCAGAAGTATTTTTCACTATAAAATATACTTTCTTAGGATAATGTTTTAGACTAAAATTTAGAAAGGTTGCACGGTGGGAAAAAGAATCGAGAACTAGGGTGAGTAATGGTAATTCTTGGTTCGTTAAAGGGACGGAGGTTCATCAAGGGTAAGGAACACGGGCTAAATGAGACTCGTAGAGTCTAATAACGTTGGCCGAGCTGCGAAAGAAATTTTCAAGACAATAATCCGCTTTCGAGCTAAGCCAGGACTTTTAAGTGGAACGTACTTCGGTAATATTTCCTCCCTTCCTTCGACTGATTAATGATTTCATAAAAATCCTATAAGAAAGTGGCGAATGACGTTCAGATTTAAGTAGTATACGTTGTATATGCAGACTGTTTTAAGCTATTGAAATATTCTTGATGTTTCAACACGAAGGCTTCTCAACCGTATAAGAAAGTATTTTGTCTTTGAAACTTTCAGTTCTATCACGGGGGAATAAAACAAGCGTAGAAGTTTCCGATACTCGAAGGAATATCTTACTTTCGAATTTTTCAATGACATCGTAGTAAACCATGTAGGGTGTTTTAGTAGAATTCATGATAAAAATTCGATTTTACTAGCAATTGTAATTTTTGTTACGAAACATTGTGCACGATACATTGTGCTAGAATTTTTTATTATTTGTGACAAGAAACGAGAGTGCGATCGTGCGAATTATGTGACACGAAGCCCGCTGTATACAAATATATCATATCCCCAATTTCCTTGAGAAGCGAAGGGATTAAGGTTTCGTACATGGCCTATGAAATTAAGCTGTTGATCGTTGATACACGCGAGGCTCATGTTAGAATTTTACGAATAGTAAAAGCTTGGACCAGGATGGAGGAAGCAATCGTAATCGGAGAACAGATTCAGCGGGTCGTAATTCATCGAAACGAGCCCCTATAGAGTGCGGGAGATGGCAATAAATTTACCTGGCTGCGGGGGAGGATCGCAATCTTCCGTGAACCTTGGCTTAATGAAGCGGTCGCGATTTCAACCACAGCACGTTCTCCTCAGCTCGCGGAAAATGGCTGTATAGTTCTTGTACGAGGCACGCCAGATATTTCGGTTAAGCTAAATACTCGAGGGATCTCCCTCTCCCTCGACAAGCATCTGCTTGTCGGACTTGCAGAGAATATCCTGCTCTTTTTTTTTATGACACGACTTTCTCTTTTCTCGCTGAGCGCGAATCATATAGCCGACAGCTGTGCCCTGTTCATTTCCAGCTTCTACTCGAACTAGTACCCATCGTGGACGAATTAACTTAGTCGTTTAAACAGAGAGATTCTGTGTAGGAGTTTTAATGGACCCTCGACTTTGCTGGAACTATATTTCGAGAAAAATTCTGTATGCCTATTTGGGCCTCGATACGATATAATAATCGATAATCGATAACTGATAAATGTAAAATATAATTGCTACTGGCTAAAAAGAAACTCATCTTTGACGATTTCTTTAACGAGTTAAGATACTTTATTCAATCTTCAAAAATGTTTATAAACTAACAGCGTAACAAAATTTTGTATTAACATACGATAAATCGTCCTTACGAATATCTACGTACAATTCGCACTGACCGAATCGGCCAATCAGAGATATCCATCCACTCGCTTTGCAAAAAACTTATTTCTGCGACATGTCATGCCCGTAACGTGGTGAATGCTATCTGATCATCGAAATGGTTAACAAATCAATCCTGTCAACACGTTAGATGCACATGTGTCCGACAGAATGGCATTCTAGTAGCGAGATATAAATGTCATTTGAGTTCGGAGTGTCGAAAGCGTTGACAAAGATTCTTCCAGACTGTCATAATGGAATTCACCGGGTGCATATAATGGCGATAGTGTCTAGATCGGACGATTCTGAAGCCTGTTTCCTCCACTTGTCTTCTCCTTTCTTCCATTTGCCTCTTCGTTCGTCGCTTTCATTCGAGCGGTAACGAGTCGAAAGTAGAACACTGCGACGGAATCGTTTTTATCCGAAACCTCTGCATGTAATGAAAAGAATATATGTATCTATGTACTTATCTCCGGCTACGACATTTGTTCGAAAGAAGAAGCGTGTACCAAGAAATCGATCTCAATTACGGATTAATTACGATGATATGTTTAGAACCGTACCAGATTCGTCTTTTGCTCTGAATACGATGAATTGGCGAAATGTTCGAAGATTTTTAGATAACGAGTTTCAAACTGGATTAATAAGTTTTTGCGTTGTCGCGAAATTGAAACGTGCAAACGGATATTTTATCGATGAAATATTTAAGACTCTTGTCTTCGTTCCTACGACCTCTTCGTTTGATTCGTTTCGTTAGTACGTTCAAGAAGTCCCATGGAATGTTTTATAATTTACAGAGCGGAATCATTCTTTCAGGTGTAAGATATAAGCAGAGGAACGTAAAACATTGCAATTAAAATCAACGGTTATTTGGCGGATGCATACATCTACGATTTAAATCAAACGAAATAAAAATAAATCAAAGAGCAAGGATATCTTTACAATAATTCCATTTTCTTAGATAGTTCCGAAAAAATCTTAATTTATATTTAACAAACATCCGAACGTCCTATTAATTTATTACTACCGAATATGCAAAACACCAATACCCTGTAAATTTCCCAGATCACGATGCTTCGTAGAATTTTCGTCTGGACTACAGGTTAGTGGTATGCAGATACATTGGAAGCGGTCTGCGATGTATCTCTATTTGCAGCCACTCTTCTGATTACGTGGACCGCTATTTACACTGCTCTTAACTGAGATTTTCAATGTCGAGAGGCTTATTTCTTCCACTATCGCGAATGTTCCAGAAGATCGAGCCAAAGAAGTAGGTAAATAATTTCCGTGCATGGTGCAAGTAGAATATGTCGATAGAATCTTCATTCGTGGGATATTGATTTTGGGGAAAAATATCGATCTGTTAGCGCGCTATTTAGTAGAAGGATCATGATAATATATGTACGAGCAGAGTATTGCGCACTCTTCGTTTCCAGACATAAGAAGTTTGACAGTGTGCTGGTATTGCTGGTCGTTCGCACTAGGTCGATGGTAAAGTATGATGAAGTAACGTTGATTTTGTGGATAGAAATTATGATATTTGAGTTTCTATAGGCATTTAAAATTTAGTGGTACCGATAGGTATCTATGGATATTACATGAACACGTTTCATACCGATATCAAGTTTTGCTGTAACGGTATTTTGCTACTTCTATTACCTTGCTCGTTCATTTTATCGTCGAGTCAAACTTTCCAAAAAATGTCTAATTTCTAGTAAGAATATCAAAGAACAAATTCAAACCTATCGTTTTATATGGGCACAAATATAGACATACATTGTAATGAAAATACACATCATCTGAGCTATGAAATTCGCAGAACTAAAATAGAAAATTCATAACTTTTGGCTGACAGTGTACTTTCAAAACAAACACGAAAGCTTACCAAGCTTAGGTTTATCGCCGATATTAATTCAGGCGCGGCTGCAAATTGCATTCTCGCTCCGACAGTAAATTGCGGTCCGACATATTGCCCATTTTCACGAAGGGACAAAACAGGAGTTCGTCGATTATCTCGTAAGTCTGTCGCCCAATAGGCGAGATCTGAAATGGCCACGCGAGCGAGCTTCGCACGAAACGAATGGCTCGAATAAGCGGCACTTTCGACCAGACCGATAATATCGTACGTGGATGGAAACAGCGTTGCATACTGGTTCCACTGTTCCACAGTCGACGTGAAAACTCTTTGGTGTCACGCGATGTTGCACACCGATTTCACTCTATTTTTCCTTCTCTTCCCCGTTCCTTTCTCAACCCCCCGGCCGATGAAACGAAACCGGTTATAGGATTTGGGAGGACCGAATTTACGACTTTCGTGTGGCACCAACGTTCGCGTCGTCTATCGAATACAGTTCGATTATGGAGCACAGATTTCTCAGAGAATTATAGGACAGGTACCTCAGACTCTTAGATTCTTCATCGTAGCTCGCGGTTTAGCTATAAAATATATCTTATTCTATAAGTTTCGTTTTGAAACACTTTATATCGGAGATTTACTTAGGTTTATAAAACCACTCGGAAGTGTCTTGATGAAATGGCAATAAAGATTGTTAGTATCTGAATGAAATCGCGCGTGAGCTAAAGTGAAATCGTGCAAGCACCCTCGCGCCTTAACGAGAGAATAGACTCGCGAGTAGGTAAATCCTGTCTCATTTTGTAGATTTTTTCGGCTGCCTTTCACGGTTGCCCCACGGTTCGCGGAGATTTCGTTTCAACCGTTGCTTGGTAGATCGAGGCCGCATGTTCGGTGTTCAGCCGCGCAGAAACGTTCACGAATTGATAAGTCGGCTCGCTCCGAATAGAATTAGACCGCGTGTACCGACTGACTCCAGTTAATTGAGTCACGTTACCGCTCAGAGTTTTGTTCCGTTCCGAGTTAAATCTGTAGCTCAAACGAAAGAAAATGTTGCTTTTTAGATTGGACAGGTTGCAAAACCTGATAAACGAAGGAAAAGAAGGGTTAGGTGAATGGGTTAGATGAATCATAATTAATATATATATATATACATATATTTGTGTAATAGTCGATTTGACCTATTTCATTCATCCAAATATAAAATACCAAATAAAATAAACAAATAATTCACTTGATAACTATATGAATAGTGATTCAAAGAGAAATCAATGGCTTATCAAAGTAAAATAACGTATAATTCCTCCAAAATAACATCTATTCAAGTATCGTTTAAATAATCATTTTCCAAATATGTATTTTACTCAAATGAAATATTTACCGAATACCGAAGTCGTTCGATTGGACGAGTCGAATTAACTCGGATCTCTCTGGCGATTGAAATGTCCCTCGAGAAGACAGAAAAAGGAACGCGCACTATCGTCGTTCCCTCGTTGTTAAATTGAAATTCAAACTAGTCGCCAGCTTGAACCCTTAAGGAGGCCCGGTTGAGTGGTCTTCGATCTCTCTCGCCAAGGGAGGTAAAAGGACTTCGTCGAAGCTTTTCCGTCCGTTTCCACGTTTTCATCCCGTTCCGCCACCCGCTCGTACTGAAGAACCTCGTTCTTTCTTTTGCTTGTATTCGGCCCAGTTTCGAAATTTGTCACGTTTCTTCGAGAAAGGGTATTATTTCCGCCAGTAATGATTATTCTATAGTATGAGACGTAAATGAAACTTAGATCTGAAGTTTAGGAATCAATGGGGAGGATTGAATCCGTTAATGAATCTTAGATTTTAGAACAAATTACGACATACGACATGTAATTCGATATATCCGTAGTTTTTTAATAAACTTTGTTCCGTGCGCATCAAATATAGTACATTGTTATAATTATTTAACAACGAACGAGTGAAAGGTTGAACGTTTGTAGTAAAGAAAAAACTACACGAAAATGAGCCAACAATCCCCATTCACACCTTCGCGTAATATTCCATTCCCTATCCGATATTTCTTCCATTTCGTTAAAATCATTTCCTCGAGAAGGCATCGATTTTAATCAAGATCCTAGGACAAAAGCCGCTCTACGTAGGCAAACTGGACAGACATTCGTCTGTTTTATATTTTTGGCAATATCTCTGTTTACGAGGGGAATCTCGCGTATGTCCGCAGGATGTTTGTCCGTAAAATACAACTCGCGTACACATCGAAGCGTTTAAGGAAAAATAGCGAGGCGTTAGTGTCCTGATCGATAGAAATGGACTGAGGTGAAATCGAACAATCAGAGACACATAACGCGCGTTCTAGAACGCTTTTGTTAAGATTATATCGCCGGGATAACTGAATCGAAGCTGTGTACTAGGGCATAAACGGTACGTAGATACAATCTCCTTCCGAACTTCCTTGATCCCCATGATCGTCGTTTTCGGCAAACTTTCCGGTGGATAGGAGAACGGCTGTGAGGAAACTGTGGAGTTTGGCCAAGAAACTTGAATACCGATTGTGTTTTAGCGGTAGAACAACTCCGAGTTTTCATAATGGTTCCACGATGTACTTGAACAATGAATCTGCGAAGAATAGTCAAAGTAGTCTGTGGCAAAATTTAAAATGCAAAATAATAAGAGCGTGAACGTTGAACGATTATTATTTATTCGATAAAAATATTCTAAATAGAATAGAGTCGGTATAAATTAATGGGAAAATGTAACATTCACGTGCGAAAATAGAACGAGTGATTACAAAATAACGACAGGACGTTATCTTGCGGACTCTACGTGCTGTTCAAAGGACTGGTCATTTAACAGGAAATCTTTTCGAAAGCGTTCTCGTAATTACGTTAGGCGTGTTTTTAATTGTACCGCACATTCTCATTACCGTAATTGCGTACAAGAGTTTGTACGAGCAATTGTTCCTGTCTCGTTCTTCCATTTTTGCGTAGGATGTAGCGTGTCTGTTTCAGATCTCTAAACTGACATACCGGTCGAACGATCACTTTCTACACGTTACGTTCGTTCCTTTATCAAGTTGCTCTCTTCCTTTTCAACTTCCTCCTTTGGACTAGCTAACCGCGTAATAATAACACCTGTCGCTGGAATTAAAGAAACGTATGGTGGAATTAAAAACAAAGTACCGTGCAACGTTGAATTACATGTAAAAAAGTTTGACGTGATAACCGACGATGATTGAAAATGGAAACAGATCTGAAACGAAGGAAAGAAGATCGATGGAAAGAATATAACGTCGCTGGCATAACGCAAAATAAATAAGGAAAATATTGAGACATTGATCGATCGCAAGTGCTTGATGATATACTTTTATCAGATTCGATAATTGATCGATCAGTGTGAGTGAGAGACAAAAGTTGTAAAAATTGGCATTCTATACATTCAACTCGGTTTGGTAAATTTAAGCGAGCTCTTTGGAATTTTTTTTAATATTCTAATATATCAATCCGATTATCTTTCTTTTTCTTTTTCCATATTCTCAAGAAATTTGATTTCTACGATTATATAAATTTACGTATCTGAAACTATACGAGCGTATTTTAGATTAGAAGATCACTGTCGCAGGATATAAATGTTTGCACATATTCAACAGCTGTATTTGTCTTTCCGATCCAATGGAATATTAAACAGGAACATTTGCGCAATGGAAGTACGTTTATTACAACTGTTTCAGAACATAAATTACATTGCATTGTTTCGAAAACACATTTTGTTTGTCAGAACAGATATATGTGCGAACGAAGTGAATATAAATACGAACGACTGAGTTTTTCGTAAGTGTTTCCTTGAACTTAATACCGTATTTGTATTTTAAGCGAGCTGGATTCTACCAATCTTTTCTCCGTCGATCATATACATACATGTAACACGTGATAAATATTTTTTTTAGTCAAATATTTTGCTCCGAAGAAATTACGCGCAAAAACGATAGAGAATAATTTATCCTTTCCTTGCTATCCCGTAACAAAAGAAAAAGTAAAACTAGTCGACCTAAAAAATGCATTAGATCTACTATAAATATATTTTAGGCGGACGTTTATAATAATAAGCATTAGATCAGATCAGTGTGAATAAATTACGAGCATGCGTATTCGCTTCACGTATCCATAATCTACTTGCGGTTTTGCATAGATTTTGTCTGGTCCTCTTCATTCTTTTTATATTTCCTTTTTATATTTCCTATACATATTGCATAATATCTTACAAAAGATTGACAAACCGATAAGGAGAGTAAAAGTTATTTTAAACCAACTTTTAAAGACTGAGATGGAAGAAAGTCACGAATGCTTCGAGGAAATGTTCATTTTCGAGCTAGTCTCTGCGAGTTTATAAAAAAGAAAAGTTATAAAAAAGAAAAGGGGGCAATGCAACCAGATGTCTTAAAGTAAAAATATGCAAGTATCGAATTTATCATCCAAATACTTGGCGATAGAATTCCGAAGGTTATTGTTATGCAACAAGTTTCGATATAATATAAAGTTTCAATATAAGGTATCGATAAAACATTTGTCCAAATTACCAGGCAACAGGTTCGTAATTAAAGTTACGAGGGGAAAGGTCCATTTTGCCTGCGCGTTCGTTCTCCGGCGTTTGCCCGTTTATTTGACCGAGCTGGTCCCTTTTATCTCCGTGGAACGGTGCATACAGGTTCGGTGGAGGTGTCCACCAGAGCGTAGACGGTGAAAGTAAAATACGCGAAACTTAGAAACGCACGCGCATAGGAAACTAAGGTTCCAGGCGATCGGGAAATTTTCACATTTACCTACATAATTTACAGGCGTACATGACTTTGCCCTTTCGATCGAATCTGTTCCACTTCTTGCCTCGGAATCTATGCTGTTTCGTAGCCTTCTTCTTTCGTCTCCCATCTACCATAACGTACTTACGCTGAAGTCACACGAAACGGGACGGATAATGTTAAACGCGCATTTTTCAATTTTCCATCGGCTTGCCAAAATTTATGAAAAGAACAAGCTTTGCTAGCGAGGTAAGAAATAAGGAAGTAATAAAAAGATAGCGGTAAGAAATAACCAGGCTAAGGCTAAGGTAGGTAGAATGATATGATACACGTAAGTAGAATGACAAGCTAATCCAAGCCACTGGAATTCGAGTAGGTAACTGGAAACCTTTGCCAGAGTGAATTTACTCTAGTGTTATTTACTCGAAATATCCCTGCAATTCCTACGCCCGTTCGGTACACTAATCGAGTCATTCGGCTTCAATTAATTTGCCAGACTAAGTCATCCTATGTCCTTTTTCGCCGTATTGCGCATGAAATTATCTTTTATATTTTTAGCGCTTTATTTCTCGATTCTACGAAACGAGGCATGGCAATTAGTCGTTAAAATCGTCAACTAGTGGAAGTATGCGGTCTCGCATTAATCATTTTTCTAGGCCGGAGATCGTTCGTCAAATTACAAATCGCCTGCTGTTGCCGGTTCCGTTGTTTCTGAAGGAGGTTAACACTCTAATCGTTTTAATTTTCCATTTGATCGGTGGCTCGCGTAATTGGGCGGAGAGATTTTAGACGGCGTGAAGAAGTACAAAGTATGGATACAGCACGATAATGTACAGACAGCAGCATCATCCGTTCAGCACCGGGCCAGAACAATCGGAATTCCGCGTACATCCGGTAAACGTGAAACGAATGTTCCACTGATTAAAAATTACGAGTGTCCGTAGAAATACGTTCTACTCGAGACTCGAACGAATTTTGAATTAAAGTAAAATATATCGAGCTTTGGGAATTGTTCGGTTTCTCTTTCGTGATATTTAATTTTAATCGAGATTCGACCAAGTATTATCTTAGTTGAGACGCAATTTAAAACATTGATTCAATTTCAGAGAGAAATCAAATATTTAATATCGTGTTATCCATTGATCACGTGACGCGATATGTTTGAATATTTATCAAAGTATATACACTAATAGATTGTTATATTTACATTCATTTTCATTTTATATTCACATACATTTATATTCACGCATTCGTTTGGTCTTAATTACTGTTACAAATTGAAAACGGATATCAAATCCGATCAAACTTATTGCCCTTTAAACATTTTACGATAACAACGGTTAATCGCTGATTGATTTGAATAGACCGATCATCGATTACGTAGTATCATATAAAATTGCAAATTAAATGGAGCAAAACAACGATATAAAGAGATATATATTTCGAGCGTCAATCAGTTTCTTATTTAGCCGATGGAAATGCTTGTTGGAAAAATAGTTGCTCTCAAAATTTCTTTCCCTTTCCTTCCTTATTCGATCGATTTTTAATGTGCGAAACAAAGCTGCTACTGTCACGCTCGTTCGAATGCTAATTCGTTTATCTATCCACTATTGGAGCAGGCAACATGGCAGCAAAATTGATCAATCAGATGGCTGCTTAAACGAGTGAAATCGAATGCTTGAACGAGTACTTTCATTGGCCAATAATTCATGACCAATAATTTGATTTCTTGCAATTGGCAATCTTTCTCGCGATAGATCGTCGTATCGATCTTGCGTGATTCTTACGAATGGATAGAATAGAAACTATTCGAATAACCATAGCGAAAATATATAAAGGAATATTAATTCGCACAAAAACGAAGGATTTGACGATTTAAAAATGTTTTAATAGTTAAAATAAAATAGTATTGTTAAAGGTATCGACAGTTTCATGAAACGTTAACATAAAGTTGAACGCGTTACACGCTATACTACAAAATTTTACATACTAATTAAGTCATAACCAATATCTGAATATTCAAAAACGCAGCAAATGTTTTATACCGTTTGATTTTGATATTCCAAAGTATGTAGTGGTTATTTCAATATTCTAATGTAGTATCTCGTATAGTGAGTTAATTAAACGCTTTGATATCTCAGAGCGTAATAAATATCGCGTGAAACAAAGTGAAATATTCTATAGTAATAATTTTATTATTTGAAACTATCAGAACGAATCGGAAGATCGTTAATACCACGCAAAACGTTTCATAAATCACTCGGTAAAGCGATACTTTGCGAAATATCATTATGACAACACGTTTCTATTAAACAACGATCGTAATACCAATTAATAGAGCAAACACAAGTGAAACGGAAACGGAATCTTATAATCGTAAATTAGTCGCAATGGAAACGAGCTATGATATAAGCTACAATACGCGCCGTGTATCTTAACGTACGAACAAAATACTTTATAAAAAACGAACACGTAACTCGGGAATGAATACGATGCAGAAAAATAACGAAACAAATTCCGTCCGATTTGACCCTGTTTTCAAAGTTGTAATTGCTTTTTATGATTTCACAAATTCCAATTTCAAGGAGAAGAGATTCTTAGATATTCGCTGTCATAACGCTTCGCGCATCATGCATGATTTCTCTATTTATCGATTCTTTCATAATTCTTCCAGAATCGCTTTCTTTCTATTTCTTACCCCGTTTGTTGCATGTCGAAATTTTTATATAGAGTCTTTATAGAAACTAACGGATCGTGGAGTGAAAGCGACCGCGACTGGTTTAAAGAATTTTTTACATAAAACATTACTCGAGAATATTTTAATTATCGTATCCTAAATAGTAGTTAATTTATTCTTAAAACAAGAATTAGAAGTTTGTCCTCCCACTTCAATTATCCTACCTAGATACACGTCTAACAAAACGTCTAACGAAACATTTACATATAATTTGCATATAAGTAGGTACGTGTCGTATAATTACACGTATACATAATTCTAATCTTTTTTCAGACCAATCGATTCCTTGTAACCAGTTTTCTTTCGATTTTTACTTATAGCGTCTTGTTCAAATATTACATTTGGTCGTTTTAATTCGCCAAATCACGGTATATATGCGCATATGTGTACGTAGAAACAAAAAGATACTATTATATAATAATATGAAACGGACAGCGTGGCAATTAAGACGCGTGTTGTAATAACCTTCTCTCCGATTGTATCTTGTAAATTGACCGTGGCTGTGGAGTTAGCCCCGTTACTCCAGCCAGCATTTATCGTTAATAGCCGATAATATCTCGCGTTAATCGCACGAGGAATGCGTAAAAAGTTATCCCGTTTTTCGTCGTGCATGAACATGTTCACAAAATTATTCATGTTGCAAATTATACTTGCTTCTGAATCGATCTTATAATTTAGGAATTTCTTTCCTCTTATCCTCCACTTTGTTTTCACGTTTCTATTTATGTGCGCCTTAATTTCTTTTTAGTGTCATAGAGTTACGTCGAAGCGATTAATATATCATTCCAATCTTTTAACAGATAATTAAAACAATAATTGGTAAAATTTATAAATATGTATCTGCTCGAATAAATTGATCCATTTTCATTTATTTATTACATAAGCTCTTCGATATCATATTGCTTTATTGCTGTTTCTCAATATTTTGTATCTATAAAAATATGAGATACTTGCACAAATATCCGCTGTCTAATTACGATAAAGCGGTGATTGCGTTCCGTTGATTTCTACTCCCGTGAAACAGGCAGCATCCGTTTGAAATTCACGAACGAGACGAAAACAATACGTCGGAGTTCTTCGAGTTTGATACGATTCGGCCCTAGGTTTCATGCGCTTACATACAAGAGGTAAATTTATTCAATGGAAAAGTTGAAACACGTGAGATTGTCAGGATGCGATTGATTGCGAGTAAGCCCCGAATTTCGATGGATTTCGCGAAACTCTCAGACCAGATTCGTTCTCGATTCTGCGACGGATACACGTGACATTGCAGATTCATTCCACGGAACTGCCACATCTTCGATATGTACGCAAGCCTGCGCCGATAATGGGCCTTCATACAGTGGTAAAACATGGCGTCTTTCCTGATACTTCTGCATTTTCCTTTCTTTTTTTTTCTTTCTTCCTTTTTTTCCTTTCCTTTCCTTCCTTTTTTTCTTTCTTTCTTTCTTCTTTCTTCCATACGAGTCCACCCGCGGCTCCCGGAAAAATAAAAAACGGGGAACGTAATTTGTATTCTTTCCAATATTTGAGACTTGAGAAGCCACGCTGATCAACTTCGCTTTTGTCAATTTCATTACATACTTAAGTACACGACCGATCTTTGATTCTCAACAAACGAACGACTCGCTTCTATTAGTTTATAGCATGAAGGTGACATAGAAAAAAGAAACGACAATATTTTCTATTCTTTATTTTCCAATTTATGCATTTAATCAACGTGCAGGTGTATCTAAAGCTACAAATATTTCTTGTATACATACGTATAATCATTATCGTACATTTATTATACGCCACTTAAGGCTCCTCATCTTCACCGTAATCAATTTCCAGAAAACCGTCGCTACGATATTTCTCTCGTATTCCTCGTATATTTTCACGCGTCAACGTAACTTCCATCGGACAGCACGAAATTCCCCTGAGAAGCAGCACGTCATTCGCACGGCGAGGAAATCGGCGTGCAAAGAGCTAGTTCCTTTTTCCCGTCGAAACGGTTCGAATAGCAAGTCCTTTCAAGCTACGTCGATGCCGATTGTGTGGCCTTTTAGCGGCAGTCCAGCACCGAAAGTATTGTGTTGCGAAGTGAAGGGTAAGCGCGAGGCCTTATACATGAGAAAGGAACTTCCCGTAGGCCGTAGATCAACCGTTGCGCGAGATAATTATTTATTCCATCGAACACGTAACCAGCTGATAATCGTGCACGCCGCCTGCGTCAAAAATCCAGGTCTGCGGAATAACGACACCTATTCCTACGTTTCACGTCCTCCCATTCGAACGTTACTCGTATATCTCTCGCTTATTTCATGCTTCTCGACCAGACATCCGCTGAGGAAAAAATGGGACGCCGCACGAATATCACCCATCAGGGATCCAGACATCGAACCCAAAGGCGTACGAGAAACACTGTCGCATCCTGTAATTAATATCCGATCAAAGGGGCACGCGTTCGATACGCCGTGACTCGAATTCATCTTGATGCAATGGCTCCGATTGGAGTTTGCGATATGGTACACTGAGTTTTAGAGGGTAAATGTTATTCGATACGAGGCATCGTTGCACGAATGTACCAGGTTGGTACAATGGATACGTTGTTCGTTTAAATAGAATTCTGAATACGCGTAACTTTTTAATTTATCACGCATGTAACTCTTACGATTAGTAGCAGACGTCCGTATTTTTCGTCGTCGTCAAAGACGCGCAATTTCTCTTGTCATCTTCCTTTTCCTAATATCGTAAAAGATCGTTTTTAAATCTTAAAAATATCTCCACTTTCCAAGAAACCATTTCATTTTGTTTAACGAAATTGTTCTATCTTCTATCCTTTTGAAGCTTTGGCTTGATCCGCGTTAAACTCTCTGTATAATATACGCATAAACTTTTTAATGAATCCGCTACACCATCTTTTAATTTTAATATGAATTTTCTATTAATTAGTTAATTACGCAGAACACGCGCAAAGAAAACAGCTTCCAGAAGAAAACCTTTTATACAATTTATTGTGATAATTATTGTAAAGGATGAAATTATGGAAACAACTGTTAATTAAAGCCCATCAGAACGACGCGGCGTCCGATAGCAGAATTCCTAATTAAATTCCTTCGCAAACGAACAGAGTTTGCGTGACGAAAAAAAAATTTCATAAGAAAGTTACAGGAACGAAAGTAATCTGTTTTTGCTGCCATGATAACGAAATAAGAAGGAATTGCGAGAAGCTTTAAAACGACATGCAATTACTATACGACATTGCGTTGTATCCAACACGCGGATACATACGTAAGTGCATATCTACTATTCGTTATTATGCAAGTGTTTTAACCGCTCTGCATTTACGTTTTTGAAACCAGTTTTCCCGGACAATTAACATCAAACGGCACATCCATGTAAATCACTGCAGACTTTGAAACGTGTTTCCACTTTGAGAACGATATTTCGCAAAACCACGCGAAGATGCAAAATTACTTTACGAAAGAATAAGACGAGGTATATTTACACTTAAAATTATTCTCATTCCTGCGAAACAGCTCTTTGTTTCAGGAGTAAGACTGTTAGGAAGGAATCCTACGCTTTTGAAAGCGAAATATATCATCCGTTTTCGAAAAGTTAGAATAATTTCAACTAGAGTTAATATACAGCGAAATTGTTACTGAAAATCGAGGAATTATTTCCTGTATCTGAAAACTTTCAAACGACAAATTATGATTATTTTAAAGTTTTACAATGTCCATTTACATTTTTATCAGAAAGAACAACTTTGCGACATACACTTTTCTTTGCTTTCTTTCCTTTTCTCTCCAAAAAGAACGGAAGTCATTTTCGGCGAAAAGTGCACCTTTACTCGATCGTCTGACTTCGAACGATAAACGGTAAACTTGTGTTTCAGCATGGTTCCTGGGATGGTTCATGTGTAAAGCCGTCGCTTATATACAAGGCGTTTCCGTGGCGGCCTCTGTCTACAGCCTTGTTGCGGTTTCCTTGGACAGGTATGTACTACATGTACATTGAACTTCTCAAAGAATGATTTCACCCATGTTCGCCGACGCTTTCCTGACATTCGATATACAACGCATGGTTACTGTAAAAGTCGTTTTAATCTTCCCATTTTATCCTCGAACATTCTTAAATTCTCTTTCGCGTAAAAAATAGTTTCTTTTGAAATTTATACATTTTCTTTTTTCTTTTTTTCTTCTCTCTCTCTTCAAAAAGTAAGCAGATCGAAAGATATAGAATACTGTTTCGTTGATGGTGCTTTTCTCAAAACCTTTTGACTGAAAACACTTTTAGGAAGTACGGAAGTGTGTTCAGCGACGGTCAGAGCGATAAAATTTCTCATCTATATTTCATCTTCGAAATGGAAGTATCCAAAGTCTTTTGGTCCCTTGCCGGCACAACAAACTGCGATAAATTAATAGAATAGCTCCCATTCGTTTTTCTGCCCCTCTTTCTATCGTAATAAATCAGAAACAACTACTGACCAACCCTTATTGTTAGCTACTCGAACCGCTAAAAGACGGGATAAAAAAAAGGAGGATGTTTTTATCCGAAATAAAGAACAAAGTGCTTCTCGAAATTTCCTAGAAATAGTATTCGCGTGTCTTAATAACGTGATTTTAATATAACAATGTCGTTTTAATGACAACTCATTTGAACACCGTTGGAAGTTCTGAAATCTATGTAACTTATCTACAAAATATTAATTCGTATGAATATAAAATATGAACTATACGTTTAATGGCAAACAACTAGTTTCAACGAACGATTTCTCATTCCAGTCCTTCGTTTCTAACATCTGATTATGTCTTCTTTCTTCGCGAGAAGAAAAACTAAATAATCATCGGTTTCGATCGTTCGAAACACCTTGTTATTGAGACACCTTGCAGCTAGAAAAGAAAACAAGATAGAGAACGAATATATGGCATTGTCGCACGTATGTTGAGAAATCGCAGACGCCATTAACGCATATTCTTTCCTGACATATTTATTTCTCATTTACGTAGCCATGTGTAACAATTATAGGTTGGATTACGGGAGGTTACGCGTATGTTCGGTCGCGTACCTCCTAGTTATTATGACATTCTAGCTGCTCGTAATCGGTGTTTCCATTAACATCGTAATAAGAATGTATGATGAGAAATATAGCATTGAATGGCCACTAGTTATTTCTTAAGAAAGCGAAACCTTGAGTCTATAAAAACGAAAAATTCGGACCAACAATTTATAGACATTAAGATATTATCGAATTGGTGAAAATGTAACGTTTGTTTCCAGAATGAGAACATAAATTTCTTTTGTTTCATTTCTTATACGAATCCATTGCTTTTTATAATCCTATTCTACCATTTCATAAGCTTTCTAATCCACCGAACAAATTTTATTTAACACCGTCGTAAAAATAATCGATGATACAGTTCAGAAATTCTCGAAAAGCGGCATTTCAATCAGAAAATCAAGATACTTTCATTCGGTGGTTTAATAATTTTACGTTTTGACACTAGAAGATAATCAGAAGAGTAGGAAAAAGTTTTCTGCTGTGACGGTAACATTATTTCTTTTTAGCCTTTGTAAAGGATCCAACGTGTCGTAAATGCGTCTTATCCACTCATATGTTTACTGTCGTATCAAACTTTTAGGAATAGAGTAATGACACAGATTCTTTTACATTCCGCTTGTACATGGAATCAGAAAAATCAGGTCGAATGAGAATTCAAACCAAAGCTTTCAGATAAAGTCGAGAGCCGTGTCTCGTAAACATGATTCGAAGAAACGATGGAACTTTACGGCACAGCTAGTACTTTTACCAGGAAAAAACGATTACCGAAATGCAGATATGAAAAAAGTGATAAAAAAATAGGTTGTCCAAGTAACGAAATAATAGCAAATGTAAAAGAAGAAAAAAAAGGATCGGAAGTATACGAAACATATGATAGAATATTAATTGAACGACGAACAGGATTTAGCTCTAGGGAGAGAAAGATTTCCATGATACGTATATTACAAAATTATTCCCATGCACATATCGATAAGAAGAATAAAGCGAGCCTCTTTTACTTGATCTTTACATAATCTCACTAACTGCTATCCTCAATTACTTGATCATCCGATAAGTTACCTAGGCATGACGTTTATCATATGAAAAATCTTCAATCGGTTATAATTAATCAGTATAGTTAATAGCAAATAGTATTGATAATATTAATAACGAAAAAGACTAAATAATATATTACCCAATTTTATTCTTTCGTCAATATCTACATCTGGGATATTATAGAGGTAAAGCGAAGTAAAGAATTTCCGATCAATTCATTATTTATTATAAATATTTTCTACAATCCTGTAAATTTCATCCATAATTGAATAAAATCGATTGACGGCTCTTACCTCGGTGCCTTTGTCGTCCTCCACCATCCGAATGGCCTGTTGCCAGCAGCAAGGAGATGGACAAAAGGAACGCCTGGCGTCTCGCGAATAGAATTTTTTTTTTTAGACGCTCGAGGCCTCTTCTTTACATCTAAAACGAAACGTTTGGCATCGTTTGCGAATTCTGGTGTCGTTCGCGAACCTTGCCAACGGTTTCGTGTCGTCTTTCGGCGACGTTTAAATTTTCCTTCCTTTGAAAACGCGAAGCACGCAGAGCGAAATTTCTCGAAGCAAAGCGAAGGAAGAAAGTGTGAGCCGTATTTCGAAGCAGCCATTTTGTATTAACGATATTCAAACCGATATAAGTCTCGTAGTGTTGCAATAAAGATAATATACGTTTAACCGAAGCTAATAATCTGGCCGAGTTTCACTTTTTTTCGCAAGATGTTAGATACGGTGAAGAGGGCAATGCGGATGGCGTCGTTTGGTGAACGCACTTTGCGATCCAATTGCTTAACTCATGCACACAATTGATGAAGGAAATCGTTGTCTGGTTGAGCTTGTTTGTTTGTCACGATTATCGGGAAATGTTTGGGAAAGCTTTGGTATACAAAGTGATCCAAACAAGGCGCGACGCGAACGAGAAACGCTGCAATGGCGGCGAATTAGAAGAACAAGAAAATACGTATGTAGAATGTATTCTTTCTTTGTAAGACGAAAGAACTTCGTATCTCTGCTCTTGCAACGTCGCTCGTTCTAAGCCGGCTTAAAGCGCCACGAACTGCTCCCTTAGAGATATCGACTTTGTTCTTTTTGAATCGAATAGTTCAGGCGGGCTAACTACCAAAATTTCCAGCTGGTAGATCGTATTTTGATATTATATATGATATGTACATATATTATAGTTTTTTGTCTATAAGGGATAGTTTAAAAAATTCAAATCAGGCATTACAGTTACTCGAATTTTTAAAATTAACCACTCTAAACATTACGAAACTCGACCGACGATCTCACACGAATCGCTAATAACCCATTATGATTATTACGACAACGAATGCCCAATTAAAGGAAAAAAAGAATTGCGATAAACGAGACACAAAAAAAAGAAGAAATTTAAATTCGATTAAGAATACGTCGAATACCAAGGAAAGAAATGACTGGAGGTCCAGCAAAATTCCCGATAAATGATTTTCTATCAATTTCACGTCAGACGAACTGACTAGTATCACAAAATAGTTTTACACGATCCTCGGAAGCGATCGATCTTACTGAAATTGCCTGGCAAAAGGGAGCATCGGTGACTCGGAATTGTCTTAGCCTTCGATCAACCCTGGAGCAGCGACGCATTACTCTCCCTACCTTCGTTCGCCCTCTTTCTCTTGCTTCTTACTGCTGTTCTGTCTATAGAACGAACTGCCAACTACGAAAATACATACATCTTCCAGTCTTGTTCTCATATCCGCGCGAACATCTTCGACAGAAGCTGCAGCTGACCTATCGACCTGCGTAAATCCACTAACACGAATCCATCGTGGACTTCCTCCTTCTATGCCCACAAATTCACGTCTCGTGCAATTTCAAACGATATTATTGAAGCTTGACACACGGCAGGGTTAAGATAGATTTGGAACACTCCCTTTGTCTTTTCAATGCTGCGACTAAGTTACGTAAGACACGTTGCTACGCTATAATGTAATCGTTGCTCGTACCAAAGAGGTACGTTATTTACTCGGAAAGAAAGGAAAGAATCGAAGATTTATGAAAGTTTTGTCATCTTGTTGCATCTAAAAATACACTACGGCAAACTGTATAGCATGTTTTATTTTCAATTTATTCTACAGTAACCTGTAAAGTATCTGTAACTTATACAAATTTCTATAAGCATCGCATACGTCGAAGCGTCAACAACTGTTGCCGCTTCCTATTCTTTCTGCTTTCAATATCATGAAGATCTATAAAAATCTCTTCAATCGGTTTAATATTTGAGAATTTAAAATATAAAATACACCGAACGCTGAACAAAAATACTAGAAATAGAAATTATCTACGTATATACAAGTACTGCGCTGTTTGAACAGACAAGTAATCGAAAATTTATTCGCGAGTAACGCGGTTGTCTTATTGCTACCTTATTACTGGCTGCTTCGTCGAATTGTAGTGTCGGATTAACAGATGTTTTATTGTTTATGCATTCAGGAAAAATTTAAACGTGAAAAAATGAATCGAACGCGCTTAAGTTAAAAAAATGTATTACTTAATACTCGTTGTGGTGTTTGATAGAATTTAATGACATTATAATCTACATAGTCTGGAAGATAGGATAGACGTCGGCATGCCTTTAAGCGGTATCGCATTTCACATTTGATATCGATAAGCAACCCAGCTCTTGTTCCATTTTATTAGTAAACCGGCCATTTCACCGTAAGTCAATCATATTTCGTATCCATCGAACGCAGACTTCCGCGTGGTTGACACATGACACCCGCCACACTTGTTACACGTCCAAAGACTCTGATCTTTCACGCACAATAAAGAGAACGAATAATCCGCTCTTGATTACACGCGATTACATCACCAAGCGATCGAAGATCGATAATTGGCAGTGATTCGTCGCGTAACAAAAGACAATGCCAGTTGGCGCGATTCCGCCGATGGTCCATCAATTTGATACACTTTTCTAGTATAACGAAGCAAGGCTCTACTCCTATTAAATCAAACAAAAATAAGCTGGAAATTGGAACGTACTCTTAGGTACGACACGTTTCGATCGGAAATACTTTCCTTTAGTCGACATTAGACCTTGTATGAAGTAATAGGTGTGAAGTAGAATTTACGTCATATTACGAATTAAATGACTTCACGGTAATAAATGACCGTGAAAGATCGGTTTTTTCAGTGACGGTCTGATAATTAAGCAACTTGTATCCCGAATCTCAGGCACAAGAAAATTGAAACCTCAGTTTTTCTCCACTTGCCTTCGACAAATTTAAAGTGTAATGTATCTAATTTTCGAACCACGTACTAATATCGAAAGCTTATATCTCTACATTTCATAATTGGAAAAGGCTAATCGTATAGACAGATTTTCCTTGCGTATTTGTAACTTTATTTAATATTATGATAAAGCGAGATGGAGAGCAGAAGCTGCTTCGAATCTTCCTTAAATATGGAATTCACGATTCGGACAATTTTTATATTACATTTACCGAATTTAAATCGACATAAGAAAGTTCCATAAGTATCGCGATCATGCATGACAATCGATAACATAGATTTGATATTTTCCGAGTGAATTTCTCCTTAATTCATAACAAATTTATTCTTTCGTATGATTGATAATGTCAATAATAATAAAATAAAACGAAAGTGGATTAGTGGAAGCTGTCGCTGTAGTATCGTTTCCTGTATTACACCCAGTGCTTTCAGCTAATTTTTTTATTATCCACTTCCTTGGATATTTGGTTTGCTATTGGTTTTTGCAGGAGATCGATAATCTATAACAATAGGCATCTTTCGAAAAAAGATTAGCGACATCCGTCTTAAATTCGTTCTTCGCGAATTCTATTCCTTTCTTTTTACACATAGAACTCGTGTCACTAAATTACTTTTTAAAAGTATAGACACTAATGCTAATCCTTTCACGACACAGCTGATCACTAATTTTAAGACACCCTATAGGAAACATATACCGAGCTCCACATAAACGTTAGCAAAAATTATTTAGAGTCAACCGTTTATTGATCGAAAGGTGAAAACGTAAAAATCTTACAACAGGTGTTAATTTATGCATATCTGTAACATCCGATCGGTACCCTACGCTTCGTAACCATTCTCGATCCCGAAGAAGCTCGAAGGATTCCTCTCCAAGGATGTGTTTGGCGCCCATAGAGCGGCGTAAAGGGGCCGAAGAAGACTTTGACTGAATTTTTTTCACGAAATCAGTCCGCGTTTAGAGCGTGCGGTTTTACTTTTTCAGCTGGCGTTGTTGCACTTACCCCGACCTAACCAGGGTCTGTGCGGGTGACCCACACTTTCGTATCGTTTACACAAACAACGAAACTGTTTCCACGCGAAGTGTCTTAACCCAATTCCCGAGAACCGATCGCGAGGGGTTGAAAGCACGTGATTGGCCACATTCGCGTTGTTTAGAGCCGATACCGAACGTGGATTGGCTGAACGGCACCCCACCTCCGTTCTTAGATCGGCTGACTCAACACGCCGATGCATAACGTCAGACAGTAATGGAGGGCCACGTGATCAAATTTATAGCGATTTTTTAAAACCGACTTTTGTATAAAAGGACCGCCGCCCGGTACATCCAGCATAAGCTTACCTACTTTCGAGAAGTAAACAAGCAACCCACAACCCAATCAACATGTTCAAGTTGGTAAGAAGAATATCATATTTTATATTACTTATTTCCATCGCTATATTAGATTAGATAAATAGAGTTTTACTTTGTCGATGTTACGTGGGTGGGCGAAATCGAGCAACAAAACGGTTCTAACCAGCACGATTTCACTTGGAACAGACAGATATACCGCATACGTGAGCCATTCAAGACAAAACGGCTATATATAATTTAGCAGCGATAGATATTAAGTTTCATTTGGTTTCAAGTTGGTATTAATAGACCATGTACGAATAAGCTACGGTTTTCGTTCACCCTTTGGTTATTTCTTCGATCTTGGAATTTTTGACGTATTCGAGACAGGGATACCGATTAAAAAATTGTATAAATTTTCTAGCTTCTTTACTAAAAGTATTACAAGGGGAATTAAAATATACCAGTTTCGCCCGTTTTGATACCTTGCCTAGTAACTGGTGGACTAAATACTAATATTCTCTCAAATGCGTATAATACATAATCCTACCTATAGTATAGCATAATTATGCAGAATTCATAAGACAACTTTCAAACGTCCTTTACATTTCTCGTTCAACATCCAGCAAAATCGTTCTATTCGAAATTCTTTTTGGAAAATTTTTAGATTCGCGAGATACCTCTACAGCTTCTCCCTATTTTTCTAAACACAAAACGGAATTTCTCGTCGGTGAGGCTGGCCTCCTCGGCTAATTTGCATATTAACCGCATTCGCGAGCACATTCATACGAAGGACTGGCTAATCGTCCGATCGAATCACTGTGGAACGTCGCGGCGAGGAAAATTCCTCCGATCACTCTGATCTTCTTTGATCGATAAAGCATTTGATTCCCGCGGCAAACGCGTCAAGTATCGCGCCGTGACCTTTCCGAGCACATACATCGGTGCGGTTGTACGTTCACTCGGACGGACACCAGCGTTTCCGTCCGGTCACAAAAATCTACGAGAACGAGCGAAACCACTGAAGCATGCACATTGTTGGCCAACTCTACTCGCGAACGCAGTCGGACAAAATGGAATGCGACCCGCACCACGGACACCGCGCTCTCGCTTTTTCCCCGGTTCGAAACCGATCTCGCGCACTCGCCTGCTCGCGTGCCGCTCGTCCACGACACTTGCTTTACGTCGTTTTATTCCGATCTGCACGTTTCCATGCCATTTTTTCGGGCAAGGCGGTGTTATAGACGGTACTATAGAAATATAAGTTTGAAGGCTGATATTGATTCGTACGTAACGTAAATTTTCAGTAAGTTTTTGTACATTTCGATCAAATCGATTTGTGAAATTTTTCTTTAATCATTGGTTGATATAATTTTAACGCGATAGTGTCGACGTTATTACGGACATCGTGCGTATTTTGCATAAAAGCTTAACATGCTTGAGAAGAAGTAGAATAAGGTAGTCGCGGACCAGCCGTATGGATTTAATCAAGCAGTCGGGCTTTCGTGAGATTCTACGATCAACAGACGCGTACTAATTTTATCATCTCTGAAATAGCGTTAATCGCCGTTGAATATTTCGCTTATTCTTTTTTTAATCATACCACTTTCACATTAGCATTTCGAACTACTACGGAGTATCAAACTACTAAACAAAATCTATATCGGTCAATTCATTCTGGGAGTCTCCGACTGTCCAAGAATCTTTTCCTCTGGGTCATGATTATCACCGTCGGAAGAACCACTAATTCGAAACAATTTACTTTTTCATTCTTACTTTAGCCTTTTCCTTGTATCTTTCACGCCGGCGATTCCAAGGACACCAATAAACAAATACGGGTCTCGAACACGGCTTAACGCGATTAAAGCGTTCTCTTTATTTCCATGTAAGACCATAATCGCTGGAAGATTAACGCTCGAATTAGATACACGACCGCACTGTGCTACGATTATTAACTATGTAGAAGATAAGAAGCCGGTAGAAGAACGTAGATCGAGGATCTAAGGGGTTGGGTTGGTAAGAAAAGAGCCAGAGGTAAACTAAGAATCGCACGTGCTGTTTTCCCACAGGCTGTTCTCGCCGCCGTCCTGGCTGTCGCTACCGCCGCCCCTGGTGGTCTCACTGGCATCATCGCTGACCACGCAACCGGCCCAATTACGGCTCCCTTGGTCGTCTCGCACGCGGCTGCTCTGGCACCAGCTGCCCACGTGATCGCCCAGCCCGTTGCCCCCATCGTCCGCACCGCTCCCATCGTCACCAAGTCCGTGCTGACCGCCGCACCCCTGCCCCTCCTTTCTGCGCACGGCTTGCATTAGATGACAACTGATTCTATCTTACAACCACCAAGTCACGACGAGACAGCCCCCCTAGAAAACACATACACACACATACACACACCTTTCTAATCCCTCGTAAATCGTCCCCACCTCCAAACCAGGCAAAAAAACGAAGCAGCGAAATTGAAGAAAAAAAGCACGAAGGGAAAGATAGATCATAGCTCGAGGATGGAGCGAGAAGAACAGCCACAATCGAGAAAACTAGTAAATCAATTGTTTCATTCCTGGTCATCTCCTGATCATAGAGACGACGTCCAGCTTTTTTCTGGACACGCTCGGTAACACGATCCGCGACGCGATCCAAAGATCAAGAATCGCGTCAGAATCGGCTGATCTCTTTCCTTTCGGCGACCATTTGCCGCCCTGAGATCATCAACGCAATTCGGACATTCGCATCTCTATCATTGCACCATCATCCAGGACCCTTTCCCTTTGGTCATATGGAATTTTAATAAAATTTTATTTAAAAAAACAAACAATGGGATTCATGTGTTTCGTTCTAGTTTCTACCGTGTTTCGTCTCGTTCCTCAATCGTTCCAACATGTTCCTTCTCCGATTTCACGCGCCAAAAGAAGCTTGTCGGAACGAAGCAACTCCATCGGGGTAAAATTTCGAACAAAGTACCCAGCATTCGAGCGTTCGAGCAAGTATCGAGCGTTCACCCTGCTTCCAGAATATATATCTTATCCGACGATAAAACAAAACACACGCAAAGATACTTTGCGTTCGCGTTGCAATCGCAGACGCGGGAAAACGGACGCCGCACCGTCGCGCCGTTACACGCAGATGGTCATATAAACGATGCATCCCCGTAAACGACGTACGCGTCTCCACCCTGCTTTCGCATGAATCTGGCCTTCGACGATTCTTCCTCCGTTTTACGACTGTCCCAAACAATCTCTCCCCTTTAATCCCTTTAGATTTTCCATGCTTCTCCTTACGAACAACGCTGTCGAATCTCGTATCGGCGGCCTCTTCTCGTTTCCATCGTTCGCAATACGCTGGAACTCGAGTGGAGCAGCGTTTGCCAACCATCCCGCAGATTTTACAGTCGATATAAAAGACGACGAACGAGTTTGGCGGTGAAATTAGCCGGAAAAGGGAAATGGCTTTGGATTCTACTGCAGTTGCTGCGGCTACCGCGTGTTTTACTTTAAACTTTTACTTTAAACATCTCAAATCGGTAAGAAGTTATTCGTCGCGCAATTGTCGCCTTTGTGGTGTATAATCCTTAGTCGTAAAGATTATCGCACAGGTGAAGAAATTGGCTTTGCTTCGTCATCGGTAGAGATACACGGATCCTGGGTGGTACCATTTGTAGCCATGAGCGTAGGATAGAGGCAGAGTCGCGGTGTGGAGAGGTAACACCTTCGCGTAAGGATGCCAGTAGACCAGTGGGGGTGCTATTACTGGTGGCACTGGAGCTGGTGCAGCGAATACCGCCAAGATAGTCATGGCCAGCAAAAGAATCTGTCGATAAGAGAAACATGTTATTTTATATCCTTTCGGAGTTATTATTAGCAACATATGAATATTTACATTTCCAATATATTATTAGTAAATTATTATTTTTAAAGTATTTGCTTCTCTTCGTTGGACCGAACATTGGACCGAAACAGATACAGCTAAATTCAGAAAGCGGCAAAAGTATTTATTTATACCCCATAAATTTAAACGGAACAATGCATGTTACGAAATTAAATAACGATAAATTATGTGTTTTCGTTTAGTAAGCAATTTATTTGACAAAAGTATCACAGAGGCTTTATAAAAACATCCATTATTGTATGTATAAATCGATGTTCGTATATATGCGCCACTTTATAGCTTTGTAAACACATAGTAATCGATAGTTTATACAGACAACACAGTATTTCTTTCGCATGGTTCGTAGCTCGTTTAAAGCTTACCGTTTTCATCGCTGATACGTATGTATCGATTATTCCATTAATAACTGTCAAATTAGTAGAAGATTTGTAGGAGTAGTCTCGTTAAACCGACTGTATTTGCATCCTTAATGTTTACCATGCGTCTAAAGTGTGAAGCACAGTCGAGTAAGTAAATAAAACTGTCCATATCGAGAAAGATATAGAATTATCGATTTCGTTAACAAAAGCTAGGTAGGACAGCGATATTTGATTAGTTTGTCAAGTATACCGCAACGAAATACGATTTTAAATATAACTCAAGTATTTAAACCAAAAATAGATAATATTATTAACATCGATGTTGAGATTAAATCTATTATCATAATTCTAGAGAAATGAAATTACAAGTGATAGATATAAATATTTGTCGCTGGTAATAATATACATCGGTTGAGACAGCGTCTGACCGTAAACGATCTACTTTCACTTGCTTCCTAATATCTTCTTCGTCATCTCTTATCTCGATACTTTACTCGATCTTTTGAATAATAAATAGTTTTAATACAAAATCTTTTATACCACATCGAATCAAAATTATTCAAATTAACGATAAATTTGGAAACATATAAATTTATTTGCAATATTAATCGGGATTGGCCTATTTTACTGTTTATCGTATTAGAAACGATTTCAAATCGTCTATCTACAAAAGTTTAACAATTTATTATTGTTACGCTTGATTATGTAACGTGTATCGAAAGTTAGTGTAAAAATGCTATTCGTGCTGATGTACTCGTGTTGTAACGAACGAAATTAATTGGTATTTTTATAAAAGTACCAGGGATCCGGTGCAGTCGTCCAAATCGACGCTAGATGCAATTAAAAATTTTTTATGAAAAATAAAAGGTAAAGTATCTCGCTCAAACTACTATAAAATGAAACAAATGTCGTTATGCAAAAATAATAACGAGTACGGGTATTATTCTGCAAAATAACTGATTTACCCACTTTCAACGTAATGATCTGACCGAAACAAAAAACGAACGTTGTAAGAATTTACGATATATTCTATCAAATTTATCGATTTCGTATATTATTTAACACGAACCGTTTAAAATCGGTATCGTTTGTCGTAACAGATACTCACCTACCCCGTACATGTAGTAAGTAAGCGCATATAGGGTATACGTATAATGGATATACTTGCCAGCTTGAACATGTTAAACGTTTTATCGGCTTTTCCGTAGGCAAACACGAAAAGGACACGGATCGATACTGCTGTTAGCTCTACGGAAATCGAACTCTTTATATACACGCGCCGAAAGCTGTGTCGTCTTCGTTGTTCACTCCCACTCGTGCGCTCCCAATGGCCTCAGCAGCCTTCGTCATTCCCGATAATCCGTATCCGCGAATCGAGCAATTTTTTCGTCCTTCCTAACCCCCGTTCGTCTTCCCCTCCGCGGAATACACGGAGGCTGGCTTCAGAGGCACGAAGGTTAGCACTTTTGCGTTATAAATATGCAACGGGAGAGACGCGCGCCACTCGGAAGAAACAATGCAGATGAGAACGCGGACAGGTAGATCGGTATCAGCTGGACGTTGATTTATAGAAGGACTCTTCGACGTGGACAACGACGAACGGTTGTGTTCGTTTAATCGAAGGACGCGAATATTCGCCGAGCGAAGCTCTCCCATTAAAATCCGATACCGAGAAAATCGAAATCGTTCGTGTCGGAGTCTGTCGCGAAGCGACAACAGGCCATATTCGCTAATGGGCGTGTCTAGGTCCTTGTTGGAACGGATTCGAGTTGGACAAGATCGTGTAAGGATGAGCACGTACCGGTCAATTAACGGAGGCGAGGAAGAGACGTCTTTTCGACCCTCTTTGATCGTTCAACTGCTTCCTTTGCTGTGATAAGACACCGTTTACCGTATATTCGAGGGAAACTGGACTGAAGGTTGCCGACTTCGAGCGATACAAAAAGAAAAATAATCGAAAGGTCGTAACGAGCTACTGTGTACGAAACATCTCGAGAAAGAAGTTGCTTGCTACAACAATGAAATTTCTAGGATGATATTCTCTATCGGATCTAAAGACTTCGAACGTGATTACTTAACAAATTCTTAAGAAACGACACCTTATCTAGGCAAGACTCGTTTCATAGACCGCGATACAGGAATGTTGAATTGCCATTGGGTCGCATAAAAGGCGCATTGCTATACATATCCATTCTTACGCAGCAGCCGTGCGCCCGTCCAAGCGTAACGGAACCGACTGTCTTTCGAAATCGCCGATAGAATATATCGAGATTTCCATAGCGAAGGCATAAAAAATGAATGGTTACGTTTTCCGCAGCACGACTCTGTGTCTGCGTAGGTGTAACCTCGTATCCCAACGTTGTAAAATCTCGATTCCTTCGTGATCGATAAACAATGACAACGTTCGCTTGTGCTAGAACGTCGTTACGCGATCTCGCGACCGTCATAGGTTGGCCTCGGTCGCTAGCAGCTTGTTTTGGCACTTTCTTTGTGAGTGTGATGGGTCTCCTTAGTTGAAAAACTCGTTTATCGAACTTGTTCCAGGGATTTACAAAATATGCTCGATTCGATGTTAGAAGAGATGACCGTTTCTCCGATCTAGCGCATTGTAAAATGTCTAAAGTTTTAATCGATCAAATTTGAAAGTCGCTTGTGATATATCATGTCAACTCCATAGATTGAAACGTAGAAAATATGTTGGTTCCTACAATTTATAAAATACGTAATTGTCAAATTAACTCGAAGCACGTCCTCTCGTACAACTCGAAACGTATCGATTATCGTTTCACGTTCCGAATTAACAAAATTTTTAACGAAAATTTACAGAAACCAAGTTATCGTCAACCATAAGTTCTCGATATCCTAAAATATACACGAGTACAGAAAAAATTTCGGACAATTACTAACATCGATCCGTCTGCCCGCAGGTTCCTGGCGATCTGGTGGCCCCTGAAATGCCAAATAACAAAGAGGCGAGCTCGCATGATGATAGTCGTGATCTGGTTCATCGCCCTCACCACCACATCTCCATGGTTACTCTTCTTCGATCTGGTGTCGATTTACGACGACGATCCAGACCTGAGGCTCTGCCTGGAAGTGTGGCCGCACCCTGAAGACGGCACCCTCTTCTTCCTCATCGGCAATCTAACATTATGCTACGTTCTTCCCACGATTTTGATCTCTCTTTGCTATATCCTGATCTGGATAAAAGTATGGCGAAGGCATATCCCCTCTGACACGAAGGACGCTCAGATGGAGAGGATACAGCAGAAATCGAAAGTAAAGGTGGTGAAGATGCTGGTCGTCGTAGTGATTCTGTTCGTGCTGTCGTGGCTGCCGCTCTACGTGATCTTCACGGTGATCAAGCTTGGCGGAGACGTTGCCGAAAGAGAGGACGAGATCCTGCCTATCGCCACGCCGATCGCTCAATGGCTTGGCGCCAGTAACTCCTGCATCAATCCCATCCTGTACGCTTTCTTCAATAAGAAATACCGTCGTGGTTTCATCGCGATCCTCAAGAGCGGACGCTGCTGTGGCAAAATCAGGTATTACGAAACGGTGGCCATGATGTCTTCGTCGACGAGCATGAGGAAATCTTCGTACTACGTGAACAACAACAATAACAACTCATCGACCAGGCGAACCTTCCATGGACCGCCGGTGCACCAGGAGAGCAACGTTTCGTACATATTCAACCACACCGGCGTCTAAATTGGTAAACACTTCGTAGGGATTCGATGTATTCCGAGGCTGGCTGCCCGGAACGGGCTTAACAGTGAGCCGATCCGAGATTCTGGGTCACGCGTGATCGTCACGATTGTCACTCGGATCGGAAGTCGCCGATTACGGAGTCCCAACCATGGAAGCACGTTGCTAACCCGCGAAACCGATCGTCCGCTCATTTCTTCTGCTCTTTCGTTTTTGTACACATCTTTTGATTTTGATCGCGATCGTATGTAACGCAACGCGTTCCAGTTCCCTATTGTTGACGCGGAAACGACGGTTTCTCGAATCTGTCGTTTTCTATCGTCTCGCACAACGTGCATCGTAATTTCATTGAAAACGAGCGTGATCGTGTAACCACGCTGGTTTTACAAATAGATATCCACGCGTCGTTGTTATGGATCCCTTCTTTGCCTCGAAGTATCCGGACTGGATGCGAGACATTCTTTCGGACTTACCTTGCGACGAAGAAACTGAGTAAAAAGATTCGACGAACGAGGACGTAGATCGCGTTGAGGTGCTCGCATACTTCGGAGGCTTTCTTCTTTTTTACGAGCACCTTTCTAGATTTTTAAGGTATTCACGAACAAAGGGACCGAGTTGTCTGCTTCGAGCGAAACAAGCGAAAAATGTGACGGCAACGAGTAGAGGGCAGGACAGAATTAGCAACTCCATTTGTCTGAACCTTTCGAGAGACAAGAGAAACAAACGGTTTAACACGATGGAAACTGTACGTCGATTCGCCTCGCTATGTACGGTTTCTGGTTCAAATAGTAAAAGTTCGGGCAATAGGAGTTTAGTTGAGTCAACTAGTCGCTAATTAAAATTTCGTTCCAATAAACGCGGTTCTACCGTAAAAAGTACGTGAGTTCAATACGTCATTGTACACCGCCACAAGACACGATGTAAATTGCTCGCGATACTCGCCAGCGTAATTAGCGTGCGAATACGATTGATAATTCCGAGAGAACGGCTGGCAGCGCGACACAGACCGTTTGCTATAACGATGCTTCTGGAACTGGTGGTCCATTCGTAATTGTACTTATCGTCTGAACGAGGAAGGTCGCTAGCAAACTAAGAAACTGCGGGCACCGTTGACTCGTCTGGACGATTTACTCATAGGTCCTTAGGATAACGTAATACAGAAATTTATCCGTGCATTGCATGCTGCGATTTAAGTGACACTAATTGCATAACACCTAACGTTACCTTACACATTATTGGTATAGCATATACGTGAGTTATCGAGATAGAGATAAGAAGGGAAAACGAAAGAGAAAGTAAGCTAGAACAAAGGCAGGAACAGAATGTAAAAGTGAAAGAGAGAGAGAGAGAGAGAGAGAGAGAGAGAGAGAGAGAGAGAAAGAGAAAGAGAGGGAGAGAGTATTCGAAGATTTTTATTAAACACTACCTCCGCATGCGAGAACAGCAGATTACAACGTATATACACTACTTGTACTTATTATTCATAGCACAGTCGACTCCACAAATATAATACATATACACGTATATACATATATATATATATAAATATATATATACATATATATATATTTTCTTATCGAAACGTTAGACGATCTAGTTGATATTTTTTTTTTCTTTTTATTTTTTGGGGACTTCTTACGGTGCCATACGTATACCGATAAATACACGTGCCGCGCGTATCATCGTGCAGAAAGTGAAAAATATTTAAAAGAACCGGTTAACGCGTATCGACACCGACCAAACAGCGAAGAGAGTGCGCACGATGATTTTAACGTTACATCGATCGAAACGATGGAACGATCAAACGATTAACAACGCTTTCGTTTTTGCCACGTTGTCAAGTTGCTTGCCTCCTTCCGTCTCCTGTGATCCAATTCAACTCGTCGCTTATTCCACTCCCAAACCCAGTCTCACCTACTCGTTCCTCTGTGTGTTTACACCGACCTAGAGAAAGGCGGAAGCGCCCGACTTTACAGTTTTGTCTCGAATTAATATCGACCGATTACGCGTGCGATGGATTAACGCGATCACTGGCGACAATAACGACCTTTTACGCCCCAGGAGAGCAGCTCCTGCCGCGAGTTAGTTCAGAGATCAAACTACGTAAGTACTCGTGGCAAATAGTTCAACATCGTAGTGACATTTTTTGTTAAACTTCAATCACGACGATTGATTTTATCACGATATATCGCGACTAAAATTGGTGAAAAGAGGATTGATCGATTTGGATGATTTTCCATGAGTACGTGTTCGTATTAGTCTAGAGCTCGATCTCTTCAACCGTAACGTCGAGATATTATATAGGGCGTTGTAGTTTCCTATCAAACTTTGTCGCTATATCGTATAAGTAGGAGAAGAAGAAAGTATGTAACACGTATGTACGTGTATACGTATCTACGTTCGAAGCTTTGTTAAAAAGTTGTAATGAAAATATAGAATATAAAGGAAAGGGTAACAAAAGTATCGCTAGATTTTAATACTTCGTTTGAAAATGTTCATCGTTCCTGTCGATACACGACTGACTGATACAAGCTGTAAAAAAGTTGGGTTTATTTCGATACTGTGTTTGATGATGGAGTACATTTCGATTTTGTTGCAACTCGGTAAATCAATCGTTAATTCTTGCAATTAATACCACTTCGATATATCTTTCCTCAAAAAAGCAAAGTATCGTTCCCTTTCCTTTCTGTAGTTTTGTTATAACATTTTGCTATACGAAGCTTCGAACAACCCTATATTCGTACAACATTCATTTTCTTCTTTGTGCTCATAGAACATACTGACAAAGTTTAGCCTGGATAAAACAGCAACGTTTCGTGGTTTTCGCTTGTTTGTTTTCTAGCTACGTGTCGCTCTAACTCGTCAGCGAGGAACAACTTGTTGAAACACGTATAATTCGTCTCATAGTTGCTTAGTTTAAAGAATCGTTATAGAATTGTAATTTTCCCGTTATCTATTCAAATTCCACGTTATTTCGACTATTTTCCATACATTATTTTTGTTAAATTTATTATTGAAAAAAGTCGCGCACTTCATCGAAATTCGCGCGACAGTCTACGATAAACTGAACTTGCGATCGTCTCAATTTCCACCAAATACGAAATTATTCATTTTCGATGTTTAAACACGAAATTCGTAATTTGATTATTTCGTGTATATTCCATCGATAAAGAATTGAGACCATTAATATCCATGTTCCACAAACATTTGTTCCCCTTTAACGAGTAGCAGTGATTCGTTGTTCTTCTACGAGACTCTTATCGGGCATTCACGTAGCGCACGCCCTTTCCTCCATGTCAAAGGATATCTTCGTCGATCAGCTGTGGATCGTTTTCCTCCAGCGGAGAATCCAATACGCGCGATAACAGCAAGATGCAAATCGCGACGATCGACGAAAGGAAAAGACAAAGGAAATGGAAAAAAGGCAGCATGGGATATCACGCGCGCTTTAACGCTACCGACGAGCATTATACCTCGATCCTTTGTAATACCGATGTAAGATGGTAACGTGTTAAAACGAAGAGCTGTGGGGTTTTATGATAAAGCAACTATTTTCGTAAGGTTTTTATACGTGGCGATGACAGGATCTAGATGTAACGAAAACGTATGCGAAATATAATTGTACAGACGGATGTAAACGAGGAATACTTTATTCATATCTATCGTAGGCTCGTAACCGATGCGACGCCGACCGAGTCTTGCGTGACGTTTCTTAAAAAGTAACAAATATAAAACAGAGAAACTGTTAGAGATAAACGCGCGAAGGATAAGTGACAAAAGCTAAGAAAAAAGTAATTGTAAAAATGAACGAGGAAGAAATATAGAAATAACAAAAGGACATACGAGTCGAAGAAGTAACTATAAATAATTGAGAAGCGACTGTATACTTACGTAAGCGCGGTTCTAAGCATCTTGTAAGTTAACAATCTACGTATATCGTAAGAACATGATATTTATATAAATAGCATTTATGTATACGATGTACGCATATGTGTATATATACATACACATGTATACATTTACCGTACACGTGAAAACTAAACGTCTATCTGCTGCTGTCTTTATGTACATAATGTAACTTATCGTGTAATATTATTGTACATACATAAGTAACGTATATCATTGCTATATTGTTACTATATACACCGCCGTTACCTTCGTTCTTATTCGTTGCTCTCTAATCGAAGAGGGAAAATTCTTACTCATCTCATCGAGAAATATCCTCATCGGAGAGCGAACGAACTTGTTCACCGTTTTACCGTCTCGTGAGATACGTTTCGTGTACGCACAGTCAAAGAAAGACTTCTTGTTATTCTAGGAAAGGAATCTCTCTCTCTCTCTCTCTCTCCCTCTTTCTATCTATCTCTCTATCTCTTTCTCTCTCTGTATCTCCATCGTTGGATCCATTATTATTCGATTAATTGTCGATAAACGCTCTCGATCGTATATATGTTCGTTTCGATTGTACATATATATTAACCGCTGTATTTCGAGCACCGCCCATGCGTTCACGGTGTTTCGAACTTACTCGAAAGATTCAGATTTTATTAATAAATGTTATTCCAACTATTTTGATATATTTGGAACGTCACACGTAAATGACACTGTTAGTACTTAGAAATACTATATTCGAACGTGTTCGAGTTCGTCTCGGATAGTACGCTGTACATTGTTGTTGGTATTTCCAAGTGTTTTCGTATTTTACGTACACAACTATTGATACTATTTTTTATAATAACGACGATCATAAACGGCTACGTCCTTAAAACGCGGAGGAGCGAAAACAGAGGAGAATGCAATCAATTGACTGTACGTATCGAGAAATCTGCATAACGCTCGACTGGTTGGGCAATCCCTCGAAAATAATTAGCGCATCGCGGTTTCTAAAACGGGTCCTATCTTCTATACGGAACGTATGCTATTCCAGAAATTGCACAATATTTATTTTCGTACAGATATACAGTGTACTTCCAAAATTAGGCGATGAACTTTGAGAACATACGACGATCCTCTGGATCAGAAATGCGTTCCATGTTTGTAATTACAAGGAGAAAGGAATTCTTTCGTAAACCGTGATTGCTCGTCATCTGTGGCGATATACCATGAAAATGTTAAGTGACACGACTGTAGCGCCTATAGCACGAATATTCCTGCAAAAGAAATTGAAGATTAATTTTACGATATCGTATAAAATAATTAGTAACCGACATAATTAAATTAATCGATATAGTTGAAAATGATTGATACGTAACACGATGTAGACGCATGTTAAGATAAAAGTATAATAATCCTATGATTTTGTTGGAAAAGAACGTAACTTGATCTGTGTAATAAGTTTTCATATATCGCGATCAATTTTTTGAAATCGTATGTACCTCTTTTATATCATATCACATCTGTATCCGTATATTAGAAATTAAAATTAATTAGAAATTAATTTATCTATGGATGAAACGATCAAAATTGTTTTAACATCTTATACCTGGACATACTTTAAGAATCATGCTGTTTTCAAATTTTCTACGCTACCTTAGTTGGTACATTTACGCATATATTCTACGATAGGCTCTTCCCGTCTAATTAACGCTATATGGTTCGCAGACATTATAACTGAAAGAACGCGCGGAAAAACGAACGTGATGTGGAAAATATTTGGTCGATGATGCACGCGAGCTAATAGCAAGATAGAAACGTTCGTTCGTTTGTAAAGTGGTGTCAATGAAATCGCTATAAAAGATGGAACTCTTCGACTACATGTAAATTCAGACTTTGATTTTCCACAAAGACCTCGTCTCGAGGAAAAAATCTGCCGCGATCGATACGACGCCTCGAAGAAGCAAGAGAACGAAAGAGAATCATTTTCGTAATTGCTGTCGTAAACGCAACCTATGATCTCAAAGCTCGACCGCCTATTTTAGAATTCTTCTCGTCTACTACTTACGAAGTAAGAACTGCATGGAACCACGAAACTCGTAGCACCACGAGAAAAAGGCCATAGCATTCGTAACGACTTAGTCGTTGTACTTGGACTGTTGGAGATGTTGCCTAGCCAGTTTGATCGTCAGGCCCGTATCTCGCTGGTACGACAACGTACCCGACGATTTCGTTTGCAAACGAGGCTGAATCGACTCTCAAAAGTAACCTCCAGATCCGTTCCTATGCTATCGTTCACGGTGGGCGAATACACGCATAAAACGGATAGAATTACCGAATAAAAGTTTTTCTGTTGCGCCATAACGTTCGACGAATCGCTTGATCCCAGGGCTGACTGTACATTTCGTGTCTTACGATTAGTTGCTTGGTTTGCATGGCGGATCGACGGTGATCGAGAAACCGCGGATAGATGGATAACTGGCGATAAAATAAATAACATTTTCATCACTATCGATTCACCAATATTAACGATGAATTACCGTGCGAGAGAGCCCGGGTGAAACTTTCATTTACCATAACTACGCGATGCTGTTCTTGGCGAGTAAATTAGGCGAGTAACTAGAAATTAGAAACGATAACAAAATGTAATGATATAAAGCGATCGTGATCGAAGGGTGATTTATCGATCATATTGTTTTCCAAGTCTGCATAGCTTTTCACGTTTAACCGATAATCGGAAATATACTTGCATATCGATGGATTTGATTTTGACTCTAATAATAATAATAATCGCCGAGACTATGAGTCGCGTAAAATGATTAGAGAAACTTTTCTTTTCCTACATTTCCTTTTCTTCGCCTTTCTTTTAGAATTTCAACGCGATGGGGCCAAAAACATATGGTTTTTGAAAGGTTTCTAGATTTTCGAATGCGTGCAAATGTACGCACTTTGCGGAAAAATTCCAACAGTTTGATAGAATCGAGTTACGACATATATAAAAGTAACAAAATCAGATTTACAAAGGATGTATCGACGCAAAGTGTAAGAGCTTTTCCGCGAAATGTCGAAAACTTTCAAACGTGAACGATGGCCGCAGATATCTCGAGTCTCTATCGATTCATCGGATATTTTTCTACACGGGTTTGATTAGATTTTTCAAAAAAAAAAGTGCGTGGCGTGTGTGTAAATAAACGGGAGTTTTAGAGGAGTATTGTATTATATTATTATTACGATATTATTATTACATTATTTACTATCAATTTACATGAAACGTTTACACAGACTAAGGTAACAAGATATTTATCTATAAATTTACATCGAAGAAAAGACAAAAAAAGAAAAAATGTCAAAGCTGTAAAGAGTTTTGGAACGACAATGAATACATACAGGACAGCGAGCTCCGGCGTAAGCTAAGCTTTCGATTGTTTGTACAATCACCTCGATATGAAATATTTCTAATCCTTCAACTTGTAAAGTAATTCCGATAATTCCAACATTTCTCTATGGAAAGAAAGCAAGCAAGAACAAAAAATAACGACATACTTTATCAATGTATTCCTTTGTCTGAAAATACTTTCGATTTTCCTTCCGTTCGCATCGTTAAGAGTTGTAGAATATAAAACCACAACTTATCGAATCGTGATAGACGTAGTAAGAAAAGATTGGAATTGCGAACGATCCTCTCGAGAACGAATATTCGGAATTCGAGAATCGGATTCAAAACGTCTTCTCCCGATAGTTTTCTCGCCAACATCCTAGCGAGAAACGATCAAACGAAATTCCACTTAATCCATGATTAATAATTGCGCGATTATTTTTTTAAAACAGCCTCTCGTTAACGTAGAGGAGATGAAAATCGAGCTTTCACTGCGTAGGTTATGCGCTGCCATGTTACACCCGAATTTCATTAACAAAGTCGAATAATAGAACCTCATGTTTTTCTATCGTTTCCTTCTCTCGCGTATATTTAACATGTGTATATTTAATAGAAGCATAATACACCTAGAAGAATCACTTGCGAGAAAGTTTCCTCAAAAGATACGACGTTTAGATGAAATAATCGATAACTTGTTGCAAAATAGCGATCGATTTACGCCACATCGTCGATAATGACAAAAAAAAAGAGATAAAAAAGGAGCGAAAAAGATGATAGAAATCTTTAATGATAGTTAATATGTTAAGTTTAAGAGCTGATTTCGGACAGCTTCTCTCGAACGGTTCTTAAAAGACGAAGAATGATGGAATCTGCACATGGCAGTTACAAGCTCGCGTCACCTCCTTCGAAATCTTCACCATTATCGTTATTATGATTATTACCATCATTGTCGCTATCGTTATCGTTACCGTAAAAAGAGAAGATTATCATCGCTGTAATTGCCCTTCGATAATTTTCGCGCGTAGCGACACGATGATTTAGAGGAAACGTGGATCGAGTCTGTCGAAGGACGAGCAGCTTTTCGATTTTGATAGGCGATTCTGGAATTTACTTGTTGGATAGAACGATTTATCTGTGCACCATGATAAACGTAGATCCCTCGGTTTAAGAGCGCAAACTTCACCACGAAGAAAGAAGAAAAACATAAATAAATAAAATAAAGGAAGCCACTAACGTAGGCGAAAGAACAATCTTTCAGTTTCGTTTTATCGTTGCTTTGATGGGTACGCGTGTTATATGGATAAGCGGCATTATCCGAATAACAATGAAATAATAGAAACATACTAGGTAAGGAAATGTTTGCAAATGAAATTGATAAGTGTTTTAATATTGTATCGAAATGTGTGTGTATGTACCAAGCAAAAAAAGAAGACAAAAACAGAAAAAAAGAAGATAAAAAACAGAAAAAAAGAAGAAAAAACGAAAAAGAAACGAGAAAAAGAGAAACACAGAGAAACATTACCAATGTCGATGCCTGTTGCCCTGGCCCTTCTCCTAACTGCCCTCCTTCCCCTCTGTCCCCGTTTTATTCGCTGTAATCGTATTACGATATTTAAAACACTGTACGATTCAAAGCCCTCGATACGTAAAGATTTTGCGCGGGCTGAGTCTTCGTTTGTTGTACATTTCGGTATAGCGTCCGGACATTGCCGCGGGACGACGATTCAGTGTCGATCAGCCTCTAGAACGTTTCATCCACCCTCTAAATAACGTTTTCAACGGTGGAAGTAGCAATAAAACTTTCGTTTGCTTCACCTATTTCTAACTATCTCTCGATCTCTGGTTGTAGAATTGGACAATTGGAAATAGAGGCGATCGCGACAGTGAGTCACCCCCCTCCCCCGCCCCCATAAAGATTAAATATAACGAGTTGCGAATAAGTATACGTATTTTCTCAATGAAAATGATAAAAGGATATATAATAAAATAAAATTCCACTGTAAACTTGTCTTGTTCTTTGTGTCGCGATACCTATGATAATTTAATTAATTCGATTAATTTGAAACGCGAAAATATACGTACATTGTGAGACTGCTATAAAATTGCGATTGTTCGAACAAAGATTCAGATTAATTTCCATAAACGTTTATGACCATATTGATCATATCTATCATCTCTATCATATTCGTTGCTGGGCCATATAATTTTTCAACCCGAGTAACTCTATAGAGTTGTACTCTTTTTGTACTTGGAACCATCGAATCACTTTCTCGCATGGCAGAGCACCTCGGCGTGAGAAGGTACATCTTCGTGTTGACCTTCATTCGCTGTTTCCATTCGTATAAAATCGTCATTATTATCATCGTTGTAGCAACGAAGCTATTCCATTACATCGGTATTATTATTGTACAAGCATCGCATCCTGGTATTCTACGCACTGTAGCGACAACCTCTTCGTCTTTCTCATCCATTTTCCTTTCTTGTCCGTGTGTTTGTTCAATTTCATTCGATAAAAGTTTCCGCCATGCACTTTCCATTGTGTTGCATTTTTAATACTGGACCAAGCGTTTACCAACACATCGCAATAATACCCACGAAAATCGTCGCGTTTTTCGTTCGTTTGGACGGAACAAAGCGCATATTCCAGCGCATTTGCATATTACAAAATGCACGTACCGATATATAAAATAAATAATAGTATACCTGTTAAAGTATATCGCTGTAGAATTGATATTCATTTTGCAATCAAGAAGATGCTTTAATCGTGTTAACGCAATATCAATATCGGTGCAAATACACATCCTTCTACATCATGTCACGACTCTGCATTCGAAGAAAGCTACATACACACATACAACTGCGCTGTTCCTCTAAACGACTATACGTTATATTGTAATTTTTGCTTCTGGCGATAAGGTAATCGATACGTGACAAACTACTAGGTGTACATTCGTTCCATGGTGTAACAATCACACGCACTCACCTTGTAGCATACGTGCATAATATATCGATTCATATTTGTTTCATATTCGTCAATTGCATATTTGTTCCCTTTTCTCTTTTACGCGCGAAGGTAAGACACGTATCCATCACAAAATATCGCATATCTAGATAGATCAAAGTGATTGTCTTCAAGTACTAGTTACCGCGTGACAAAGAATCGAGAAAATAGAAATTGACAAGGAAATATTGCTATGCCAGCTGAACGATACACAGACGTGTCCATCAAAATGTCAGAATTTCTGCTAAAAATCACAGGTCTCTCGAGAACGACGAACAGCGCCGAAGAGATCAGGAGGAAATTGACGATAATCTATACCATCGTTGCACTCGTTTATGGAGTGTACGTGAACGTAGTGGATATTTACCACAATATGGATAATTTAGACGTGAGTCTAAAAAACATTCTGCCCTTTCTATAGGAATTTTATAATTATTAAATTGCACATGTGTAGTTAACTGTACAGTGTGTTCATAAACAATACAATACATTTGCGGAATTCGATATACGTATGTACAATAGTTAGGCAGTCTTTGGAACATTCTTTCCTTGTATTTTGAAGGGTTTGAGAAGCGTTTGCCCAATCGCTTGTCCAGTTATATCAAATATTCCTGCCACTTAAACTTACTACCTGTAAAAATATTATATTGTGAAACTGTTCTTTTGGAAATGTTACAAATAATTTTTTCAGCACTGTATCTTTTTGGCTTCCAACACATTGAACATAGTATTGGCAATGTTCAAACTTTCGGTAATAAACTTTTATAAAACAGAATTTTCGGATATGATCGTATATGCGCAAAAGCATTTCTGGCATTTCAATTATGACGACAATGACAAGATACTTTTTGCGGAGTGCGGAAGATTTTGCAAACTGTGGACAGTATTTCTATTCTTTGTTACACAAACCGCCTTGTCTTTCTATGCAATAGTGCCAATCTCCGGTAAGTTGATCCAGTAATGAAAAGATTAAAGAAATCTTCTTTTTTTACACAAAAAACATAATTTTTCAAATAATGGAATGAGGCACCTAAATTTTAAAATACGTAGTAAGAAAGTGATCCAAATTATGGAAATTGAGGGGCCCAATTTAAAAATCAGCCTGAGAAATAATCCTTGCAATTGGATAAAAATCTAAATTCATTCTACTCAAGTCTGACTTCGAAATAAACATTTGTAAAAATCAGGATAATCCTATAAAATTCATGTTTCACTGTATTTTAGCGAATATTGGAAACAATAATTCAGAGAGGTTGCTTCCATTCAAAATGTGGGTCAATCTACCGCTAACTGTGACACCTTATTACGAAATAATGTTTGCTATCGAGGTATACGAAATATTCAATATGTATATTTCAAGATGTCGATCATTTCCTGACTTTCTAAACTTCGAGACGTATAAGCTTTCAATAACTATGCCTTTTATTGTCAGAATAACTTTTCATTTTATGCAAAAAAAGAGATGACTCGCGTAACATTTGCTTGCTACACGGTCGCCGGTTAAACAACTCTTGAAAACAGGATGAGGTAGCATATATCGTAATAACTTGTCGTCGATGACTCTACGATTAATTGCTATTTACATACACAGTTACTGGCCGTACAACAAATTGGCGCGAGCTATATATGCCCCGACAACTTCTTATGCGTGCTAAATCTACACGTGGTCTACCAATTTCGTATGCTGCAGAACACGTTAGTGAATCTATGGTCGAACATCGACGAACGAACAGATATCGTCGAGTACTCGAACGAATGCTACGTAATGTTGAAAAAATGCATCCGAAAACATCAATCGTTGATCGAATTCAGCGCTAAACTCGACGACATTTACACACTGCCGATCCTCAGCCACATGGTTATCTTTAGCGTGCTGATGTGTTTCGACACGTACGAGGTCATTCTGGTACGTTTGAGCGATTTAAAACGAATTAACTGAAAAGCTATCGCGGATACGTCATATTTCTCAAATTAACAATTTAATAAAATTAGACAAAAGCAATCGAACGTTTTACCATTATTCGGTACCTACCAGATGAAAAATAAAAGCTATATTGCTTACGGTGATCACTTAAAAAATTTGTACGTAGGCGGACGTATCTCCCGGGACACGACTTATTTTCTTCTTCCACATGATCGGTAGTTTTACCCACATCATTTTTTTCACGTATATCTGCAATGGTTTAGTAGAGGAAAGCACGAATATTAGCACGGCATCGTACTCGGGATGGTGGACGATTCTGCCAATGACTGAAACAGGCAGGAAGATACGAAAGGATACGAGGATAATGATTATGAAATCGATGCGACCGTGTTATCTGTCCGCAGGAGGATTCTTTCCTGTCACTTTGGAAACATCTACCGCGGTATGCAGCAATTTCTTTCTTTTAATCCCATTTACTCTAAAAATGACATTTTGCAATCCGGTAAGATATGTAACTGTTTTTTGTCCTTAAATAAGCAAAATTTCAATATAAATCATGTATGTGGTATCTTGCAACGTAAATTTTACTTACGATATTGTATGCGTCATATTTTTACATTTCTGCTTATTACGTACACGTTTTTACATATCTGTAATTATAATAGAATACGTATGTACATGGAAAATTGTAAAACATCTTGATAAAATTTCTTGTTACAGCTTATAAGCTCGACAATGTCATACTTCACTCTCATGAGAGAATCGTCTATAAAAGCAGCAGCAGAATAATTAATCATAAATGCACGGACTTGCACAATAAAAATACACAATGAAAATATACAGTGCAAATAAATTTCAGTATTTATATCTACCTAAATACAAGAATAAAATTAAATTAAAATTGAATTATCGAATGATATCACCGAACGAACAATTTCCTTGTCTTCGCGTTAAAAAAAAATGGGATCCTTTCATGCGACGTAATTTTCTTGCATTCGAAAAATTAACGAAAGATTTTCAGAATAAACGCACTCACAAACCTTATCACCTCGAAACCCTCTGCAGTTATTTAATTTACGATATTACGTTGAACAATCGTAAGAGTTTCATCGAGCCAGAAGACAAAGTACACTTCCATCGCTTAAAATCAAGTGAAATCAGTGGCAGGTTATCTTATGCACGATCACGATCGTTCCTCGTTCTTTCTATCGTTACTTGTTCCATTCAAACTCCCTCGAATCGTGAATAATGCATCTTCGATTACGTTGCAACGCCTACACTTCACACGAGAACAGGACACGTTACAGGCAGCTACACGAATTGTTGATTGGCATGCACGCAAATCGTCAGAGTGTCGTCGCGATTAAAGACTCTGCGTCTAACATCTCGTTAAAGATCGATTGGCTATAGTTCACGCGATACTACATCGCCCTTGCTTCGATTATTCGACGTTCACCGTGCGAATGATGCAGAATAACGACATTTCGATAATTTGGGCAAGTTTTCTAATGAAAATCGTAGGCCTGTGGCTAGCGACGAATCGAAATGAACAACGTCGCAGAGATTTCGCGCTTATCTACACGGTCGGAGCACTTTTCATCAGTATATGCATCGCGATCAGAGATATCTATCATACTTGGGGAAATTTCAGCGTAAGTGCGCAACGGTTTCGCTTTGATCAATTCCGCTATTATTCTTTATCCTTCTGTGCTCTTATTACGTTAAGAAGGAAATATCGTATTGAACTAATTTATAATTTTTCTAAATTTAAATTTATATGTTTTCTAATTCTAAGTTAGTTCGAAAGTAATAAAAGGGACTTTTAAACGTAGTCTCGTTTAGCTGATAATGCTAATTCAAATCGAAAGAGTACTTGAAAATCCTTTCGAAGAAACGAACAATCTACGAACTTGTTTCGTACCATTGTCACATGTACATATCTATAATTTCAGGATAGCGTTTTTATCTGTTGCAATATTTTATACGTGACGATCGTTTTCCTAAAGATCGGCGTAATATACAAGCACAAAATAGAGTTCTTTAATTTAATTACGTTCACACAAAAAAATTTTTGGCGTCCGTATCACGATCCGCAAGAAATACTAGTTATAGCTGATTGCAAACGAATATGCAACATTTTCATTATTCTTATGATCTTTTGTACTCAAGGCACTTGTGCCGGATACATGGTGACACCACTTATAGGTACGTAAAAGGGCATATCTTTGCATTCACTGCTTATTTATATAGACAATTACGTCACATATATTATTACGTAAATATTTTTTTACTTTTTCAGCAAATATAGGAAGAAACGAATCTGACAGAATACTACCGTTCAACTTGTGGGTCGACTTTCCTGTAGGAATGTCCCCTTACTTTGAAATACTATTTACTATACAGGTATAGCTATCTCCGCTAATTCGTATCTTCTCCCAATTTTTTTAAAGATCGTATTTCATTCTAATAACGATTTCATAATCGTATTTCTAATCGATCGCTTACCCACTCGACAATAACAAAAATAAATCCTGTTTAAAATATAATTCGATGAAACCGATTTTTATTTATACAGATACTCTGTGTGTACCATGTCGGTGTGTGTTACATTTGTTTCGACAATTTATTATGCATCGTTAATCTTCATGTGGCATGCCAATTTCGCATATTACAACATAGGCTGAGAAGTATAGATAACGCGACGAAGGATCAGATAGAAGAATACGAATCGGATGCAAAATTATCGTATTATTCAAATATGTGTTACACAAAATTGAAAAATTGCGTACAACAGCATCAAATGCTTATTGAATATTGCAAAAAATTGGAAAATATATTTACGTTGATCGTGCTTGCCCAGGTAATGTTTCTTGCCATGGTAATATGCCTCGTGGGATTTCAACTACTCCTGGTGAGTTATTTTTTTGAGATATTTTATCGAGCGAGATAGAAGTCGCCTCGTTACAAGTTATTCCAGTTACTTACGTTCAAAGTTATCTTTCTACGTCATTATTAGGAAACGTTTTGTTTTAAAAAATATACGTAGTAACCGTGAACACGAGAGAGCAACGACATGCCGGAACTCAAATCAGTCGATTTTTGTCGATCATTGTGCTATTACCGTTCGCTAATATCCCTATTTCATGATCGATCCTCTCTCCTTTCTGTTCTGGAGAGGCTGCTTCACACTCATTGTCAGCTAACCCTGATTTACCTTTATCATGCTTTGACATTCGCTTTTGAATTTTCGTTTTCTTCCTAACGTCTTCTTTTACTTTCCTTTCCTTTTTTCAATCTCGTATGTATATATTGCCCCGAATCGCATCTCCCCGTTTCTTCGCTCGACACAGCCACGTGATTTTCGATCGCTCGCCCTTCCATCTCGGCCGAGCTTCCATAGCGAGAGACCGAAGCCGCGACTCTTTGGGCCGAATGTTTGCAGCGAATGCAAAATATAACTATAACTATAATATAACTGTAACAATGATTGTCTTATATTATTTGGTATGTGTACGTGTTGCAGTCTTGCGTATGTAGTTCCTATCTGTAAGTTTTACGAGATCCTTCGGACTTTGTAGCCGGATACGTTAACTATACATTTACCACTCCACCGTTGTCCGCTAACATCCACGATCCTCTCATTTGAATTCGAAGATTCCGATCCCGGTGTATAGAAAATCAGTCGAGTCAAATGTATATTGTGGAAAAAATGGAGAAAGTTTTTTCTTCTTTTTAATTTATTTCGATCAATCAGAATTACTTAATCGATCTCTGTATAGAACTCCATCTGTATTATTGGAATTTTCAATACACCTGCATTTTAAATTTGCGAAACAAAATGTTTTCCAAAACCATTTTATTAGTTTTATATCGATTATATCGTGTTCCCATAGGTGGACACACCTACCTCAAAAAAGGCCAGTTTAGTATTGAATTTGTGTGGCGTTCTGTGTCAACTATTAATGTTCACGTATAGTTGCGATGATTTGATGCGACAAAGTGTCAATGTCGGCAACGCTTCATTCTCAGGACCATGGCCAATCCTTCCAATGAACGAAGCTGGTGCCACTGTGCGAAAAAATTTGCTAATTATCATCATGCGATCGCACAAGATTTGCTGTATAACAGCAGGAAAATTTTTTCCTGTTTCTCTGCAGACGTTTACCGGAGTAATCGAACTCGTTATATCTCCGTTACGATTTTTCTATATAATCGTTGAATTGTAATTATTCACTCATTACAGGTTCTCAGTACGGCAATGTCATATTTCACTTTGCTAAGGAATACATCTCTGGATGCAACAAATTCATAACTTGTATTACATAATTTGTCGTTAGTAGCAAAAATATAAATTACAGGGCTCGTTCGATTCGAAGGTACCAAACGGCACTGTTGCTTGGTGTTTAAATAAAAAGGGATAATACACTGCTCCCAAGATTCTATTTCTCCACGAGTCTTTGCACATGTAACTAATCGTGAGATGGCAAGACTGATTTACACGTAGTGCTATATATTGTATCGGGTTTATTTTCTAAACGTATCTTTACTACGAGTAAGTTTGATACCTTTAATATTACTATAACATTGCAATAAATGTTTCTCGAATACCATGTCATCCATTTTATGATTATTCTTTAAACACGTTATTTTGACTTTAAATCAAAGCGCACCGTTTCTTTCTTCCTTGTATGTATTACGAATTTTATAAGTGAAACGTGGAAATAGCTTGAATATTTTTAAGTATCCTTTCATCTATATCTAAAATTATCAAAGGCATTGTCTACATGTAAGAAATAGCTAAATGAACAGCTGTGATTTTCCTACCGAGTGCACGATGGCTATCAAAAAGCGAAAAGAGTTTCTTTTACTAGGAGGACTTATATATTAATATAAAAACGTATAATAGCTTACATAAACATCAGCTGTGTGGTATCGTTGATTGTGACTCTTTGTTATAAAAAAATTGGTAAGTTTACCGTCGATCGCAGCAGCCCTAGACTCCATCGTCACGTGACGTGCAAGACGCCAACGCTCGATGCACAATATAGCAGCATCTACTCCCTTTTTACCCAACAGCCAATCACACGTCTGTTTCTCTTTAATTATACATACACGTTGCATGTGTCGACCTATTCCGTACCCCTTGAATAATCACGATGTCTTTCCACGCCACGAAATGAAAATAAGAAGGAAAGAATAAGTACTTGTCCGTCAGTGTCAAGAAGAAGAATAAGAGACAAGATGGATAAAGATTCAAAAAGGACAAAAGTTAGTCCTACGTCGGCTCGTTTAAAGCTAGAGAACGAAGCGTCGTACACCAAAGATTTTGCCTTGCTGATGACGAGTTTTTTAATGAAAATCGTCGGTCTCTGGCTAACAAACAACAAGAAAGAAGAACGTATACGTCAGTTAACTTTGATGTATACCGTAGTCGCCATCCTGTTCGGTGTGTGGGTGCAGTTCAGGGACTTTTACTACTCGTGGCCGAACTTTGGCGTGAGTATATAAATATTCTTTTTACCAGTAACGATCCTTCATACGCTTCTTAAATTCTTCAAGCGCTTCCGTTTCTACGACTTTTTAATCGCAGGATTGTGCTTACACGGCTTGCAATATTTTATGCCTCATTATGGTATTACTAAAATTGTCCGTCGTATTTATACACAAGAAAGAATTCATCGAGCTGCTTGTGTACACGCACGAGAATTTTTGGCACACGAATTACAGTTACAACGAGCTATTGTTGTTGCAAAACTGTAGAAAGATTTCCATCGTGTGTATCTCTTTGATCAATATTTGTGCTCAAGGCACGGTCTTCGGCTACGTGCTAACGCCTATCGTAGGTACGTGTATCGATTCAAATGGCAGTATCGATGTATTTCCTGTTTATGAAGAGTGCCAAACTCTACGCTAAAATCTCTTTGTTTCATAAATATTAAAGGTATATAAACGATAAAGCACCGTCCCTTTAAAGAATTGTACGTTTATATTTTAGAAAACATTGGAAGAAACCATTCAGATAGAGTTCTGCCATTTAGAATGTGGCTCGATCTACCATTGAGTGTGACTCCATACTATGAAATACTATTCGTGCTTCAGGTACATACATAAACACGCGTTTTTCTTGCGTCTATTTGCTCGGCTCGTGAAAAATATCGCTTTTCATGGAGCAAAACACTGTACGACACAACGTAACTCTTATGTTTATATAGGTTCTCTCTTTGTGCCACGTTGGTATATGTTACATTTGTTTCGACAATCTTTTATGTCTGATAAATCTGCACGCGGCCACTCAATTTCGTATATTACAATACAGGTTATTGTACTTGGGTGAAACGATTGAAAAGCAACCGTACGAGTACGCTATCAAAGAGATCTTGCCATCAGATTACTTGAAAAATTATCACACGCTATTTAAATGTTGCGTTAGAGAACATCAAGATCGAATTAATTATTGTCAGAGACTAAACAATATATTTACGTACATCGTTCTTGGACACATAGTTGTTTTTAGCCTTTTACTATGTCTGGTTGGTTTCCAGGTGCTTATGGTAAGTACTTTCCGTTATGATAAAAGATATAAATAATCACCCATTCCTAGCTTTTTAAAGCAGTAATTTATGCTTCCTTCTTCGCGTCGTGTACGAAACATTATAGTTACCCTATCCTGTTCCGTAGTCATATTAACAAACATGGACTACTCTCTCTCTAAAATAGCCATTTTATTCTCCGTTTACATTCCAAATTTTTGTTATTATTATTCTACGCTTACTACTACCGTTTCGTTATAATCTTTAAATCATTCGGTTAAATTCGTTAATGTATATGCAGGCAAATTCACCTCCTACACGGCGACTGATTTTCGTATTCCACATAGTGGGCAGTTCTAGCCAGTTATTGTTGTTCACGTACAGTTGCGATACTCTGATACGAGAAAGCACGAATATTGGGACTGCTGTCTATTCTGGCCCCTGGACCCATCTAACGATGAACAAAATTGGCAAATTACTACGAAAGGATCTGACAATGATCATCCTGAGATCGAGTAAGCCTTGCTGCTTAACTGCTAGCGGGTTCTTTCCTGTCTCTCTGGAAACTTGTACCAAGGTTCTTATTATTATTATTCTTACAATGCATTCGGACATAATTTATTCGTTTATTCATTTCGTTCCGTTTCATCGAGTTTTTTTCTTAAAATTACCAAAAGGTAAAGAATATACAAAAAAGCGATACGTTATTTTATGAAACATCCAAACATACTCTTACGAAAAGTCGCAATTTCTTTATGAAATATGAAAATATAATAAATAAGTGTTCCTCTTACAGGTGTTGAGTACCGCGATGTCATACTTCACTTTAATGAGACAATCTTTCACTAACTAAAGTTATAGATGACAAATCAAAGATAGCATAATAATGGTATTTGTTGAACAAATACTAAATTTGTACAAGAATAAAGATGCCCCTCTTGTAAGGAAGGCGACATCGAATTGCTAGTGTTAAATTATTTGCTTGACTTTATACGAAGAGAATATCCGATTCCAATCCTAGCAATGAAAGTTTCATTTCACAGTTTAACCCCTTTCTATAATTACCATCGCTATATCAGATTTTATTAGGAACGTTTAAAATCATCACACGCCTAAATTGTTTATTCGCTTTTCACAGTTTTCAGCTCCGTGGTGTCGTAGAACTTAACATTGTTGAGATATCTGTCGAACGATAATTTAAATATAACTGAAATTTCGAATAAAGTAAGGAATTTCAAATACATTGGCTTCATACAAAGTCATACATTTGAATGTTATTGACAGTATAAAAAAGACTCCTTTATCCACAAGAAACCCAAGTACGTAGACAATAATATTCTATTGCGTACTACAAGCACCTAATATCACACATAGACAGAAGAGAACAAATGTTGCCGAAACTTCTTTATTCGTTTCATAGCTACAATATCACCGAATCTGCACAGCACCTTCCACAAATCATAGAAACAAAATAAAGAAAGACATTTATCATCTTCGTAACTTTAACGCGCCGCCGCTAAACCAAGCGATCTACGTTCTTTCCTCGTACATTCTATCAAAGGAAATTATAGACAATTTTCGTAAGTTACATGCCTCATTTAGCAAAATAAATTTTCCTTTGACAAAACGAAACAGCTGTCGAACAGCACTTCGATTTCACAGAGGGTCTCGTAATTCCGGAATAATGTATAACTCGATCGATCCCATCCATTCGTTGTTCATTCGGCACAAAGAATAGTAATCCTGGGCTATCGTGATCAAACGTTCGCTCTTTTCTTTTCTTCCGTTCTTTCTCGTCATTTCTTTTCCGAGACATCAAATAACGGTGCATCAATGATAATAATAAAGTAAACACAAAGTACGTTATCGGTGAATGAGAGGATACCAATATATCAAAGCGACTGATCGTCTTTAATACGTTACAATAATCGATGTAGATCGTGTACAAGTGTACCAGTTCAATGTCCTAACATACTAGAATATTAGCAGTACGATATGAGTTTTCTGAAGAGCCACGACATATCTATCAGCTTGACGTCGACATTTATGAAACTCGTTGGATTATGGACGTCGAAAAACCAATTGGAACGACGCGTCAGACTTATTACGCAGATTTACGCGTTCGCCATTATTCTCTTTGCTCTATGGGTAGAGATTACGGATACCTACTATTCGTTCGGTGATCTCAGTGTAAGTATTCGAACAATTATCTTTACTGAGATATTTGAAGAAAAATAAACCGCGGCGAACAATACAGTTACGAACTAAATTTCCGTAATAATCCAGTTTCATTTCAAGTATTAAAGTTACAGAAGTTAATAAATCAATATGCAAAACAAAATTCATTGATTATTTCTGGCATAAAACGCAAGACATTGTGATAAAAAGAACTATGCAATTTAAAATTTGGTAACACAGTTATAAAATTTGTAGCATAATTTGACTAACATTTAAGACAATTACAATATACTAGATTTCCGGGAAAATCTTATTTTCCCCACAAAACGGTTGTTTTCCCATAAATTTGTAATGTCGTGGCTTGTACCCTATTTTCTCGTTTGTCGTATCTAATTTGGATTAATAAAAGATTTATATAACACACAAGCGAAATAGGATCCATCCGCAGTTCTACATTTTCGTTACATTTTCTCTACTTAAAGACCTGCATTTACAACGTGTGCAACATTTTGGCGATCCTAATGCCTCTTCTGAAGATGACCGTATTGCTTGCGCATAAACACGAATTTTTTCGTTTAATCGCATATACGCAAAGAAGATTTTGGCACGAGAATTACGATGAGTACGAGAAAAAGATTTATATGGACTGCAAACGTAAATGTACCATCTTTGTTTGTTTCGTTATATTTACCACTAAAGCGACCCTTATTTGTTACGCCCTTAGTCCAATTCTTGGTAAGTCACTTAATCTTAAATTGGAATTTCTATTATTTTATTTCTTTTCCAAAAGAGCACAAAAATATCTAAGCGTAATCTATGGCAGATTTAGAAGGTTAACTGAATTGTTGTTGAACTTTCTTCAATACTATATATTTTTTACTTAATATTTACAAAGAATTATGCCATTCTGTATCTATTCCAGAAAATATTGGAAGGAACGAATCGGATAGGGAGCTTCCATTTAATATGTGGATTGATTTGCCACTGACAGCGACACCATACTATGAAATAACACTTTTGATACAGGTACTGAATTATTTCCCTAATGCTCAACGTATATAGTACCATTAAATTTAATACCAGTAAGAAAATTACGGAAATCTTTATACATTCATAGCTCATGACATTGTACCATATTGGAGTCGGCTACTTCTGTTTCGACAATCTATTATGCGTCATGAATCTACACTTGGCTACTCAATTTCAAATACTGCAATATAAAATGTCCCGCATGACCGATTTAACGAATAAAGAGAAGGGAGAAACAAATTTACAATTGTTTTCAGCATCATCGGCAAATAAATGTTACACCGTCTTTAAGATGTATGTTCAACAACATCAAGCTCTCATAGCTTATTGTGGAAAACTGGAATCGGTATTCAATTTGCCCGTTTTGGCGCAAGTGCTGGCGTTCAGCTTGGTAATGTGTCTCGATGGGTACCAAATACTTATGGTGAGTGTAACGCATTCATATCAATTATACATTTTTAGATTCCTACATCTCAAAGAGTGTCATGAACCGTGTATTCGCAAAGTACAAAAATGTACAGAATACATACTATATATACAAGAATATACAAAATAATCAAACTACTCTCTATAAGCACGCTCTATAACATTTAGTCGATGGAATGACTTTTTATCTAATGTACCCTAGTTTTAATTTTATTCGTGCAAATATCGAATTTACAAAAATATCTGCGGTCTAGAATAGACCATATATTCTACTTACTATAACGATCATAGCAAATCACACGTCGTCTGTAGAAAGAGTCTATATCGAACATTTTAAAAATTATGAACACTATTCATACTTCAGACAAGTTTTTACGTACTAATAACGCATCTTTTTCCAGCCAGGGGCACCTACCAGAACACGTTTCATCTTCAGCTTCCAATTAATAGCTTGTCTATGCCAATTACTGATGTTCACCTACAGTTGTGACTGCATCATGCAAGAAAGCGCGAGCATAGCTTTGGCTGTGTATAAAGGACCTTGGTCATTTTTGCCTCCAACTAAAAGCGGTATGATGATGCGAAAGGACTTGATACTCGTTACTATAAGATCTGGCGTACCTTGTTGCATAACAGCCTATGGATTCTTCGTCGTGTCTCTAGAAACATACACTCGGGTAATTGAAATGTTGTGGCATTTGTCAGAATTGCAGCGAATGATAAGTTTGACTGTGTAAAACTGTACAGTGTACGAAAATGTAAAAAGTACAAAAAATACACGCCGGATATCTGTTGCTTATACCTATTATTGTTACAGGTTTTAAGTACCGCGGTATCATATTTCACACTGTTAAGACAAACTACACAGGAGACTCTCTATTCGTAATATACATATTTCAGTTGCAAATATACAGAATGGCTAGTAACAGATGATAAATTATGTAAGGGGTGCTGCTACAAAGCGAAATAAAACTACAATGAAAAATAAAAAGAATTACATTTGAAGTTTGATTCGTTATACGTTGTAGCTTAAAAGTCGAGTTACACTTATATTCAATCATCAAAATAATCCATATTCATAAATCCATTAGGTCGCATTTTCCCACTCGGTGTTCTTCTACAACACGAACACGCGAACAAGCGTGTGTAAATTTCTTATTATTTTTATAACAACCATTATTCGGTAATTTCGATTGGAACTTCCACATTCACTGCATGCCTTCATATTCTTTTACCAACCGTCTTATCAAATAATTCAGCTATAGTATATTTTCTCGAGAGTTAAATGTGGTCAAAAGCATCGCATCGGTACAATAGAAAATAATGACAGTTTAATACACACAAATTTCTGTCAATAATGTAAGAGAAATTTATCAGCGAACAAATGCGTAATTGACGAATACATCTTTTATGTGCCTTTCCGTCTATACCAAAGGGTAGCAATCATACTTTTTCCTTTTTGCGCCCTTCGTACCAGAACGGTGTTACGAATAACAATAGGAAAGAATGAATTAATCAACGCTACACCTATTATTACGATGATTCATACGTACTGGAGCATACGCGAGCGAGACAGCCGTAGACGCTGCCCAGGTAATATCATACCCACAGGATGACCCAGGTGTTCACGGGACACGGCGTGTTTGGCGAGTACCTGATGAAGATCGGCCGCGGGGCAACGAACATCTGTGACCACTGTCACGTCATAGGCGAGAGATTGGGCCCCTCGGAGATTGTGGAGGCGATGTTGAGCGGGTCGCAGGAATCCGCTTCTTCTGCGAGCAATCGTAATAACTTGTCATCGATAACACCATGATAAGTTGCTATTTACATACACAATCACTGGCCATACAACAAACTGACGCGAGCTATACATGCCTCGACAACTTCTTATGCTAAATCTACACGTGGTCTACCAATTTCGTATGCTGCAGAACACGTTAGTGAATCTATGGTCGAACATCGACGAACGGATAGATATCGTCAAGTACTCGAACGAATGCTACGTAATGTTGAAAAAATGCATCCGAAAATATCAATAGTTGATCGAATTCAGCGCTAAACTGGACGACATTTACACACTGCCGATCCTCAGCCACATGGTTATCATTAGCGTGCTGATGTATTTCGACACGTACGAGGTCATTCTGGTACGTGTGAGCGATTTAAAACGAATTAACTAAAAAGCTATCGTGGATACGTCATATTTCTCAAATTAACAATTTAATAAAATTAGACAAAAGCGATCAAACGTTTTACCATTATTCGGTATCCACCAGATGAAAAATAAAAGCTATATTGCTTACGGTGTTCACTTAAAAAATTAGAAAAGGAAAGCACGAATATTAGCACGGCATCGTATTCAGGATGGTGGATGATTCTACCAATGACTGAAATAGGCAGGAAGATAGGGAAGGATACGAGGATAATGATTATGAAATCGATGCGACCGTGTTATCTGTCCGCAGGAGGATTCTTTCCTGCCACTTTGGAAACATCTACCGCGGTATGCAGCAATTTCTTTCTTTTAATCCCATTTACTCTAAAAATGACATTTTGCAATCCGGTAAGATATGTAACTGTTTTTATCCTTAAATAAGCAAAATTTCAATATAAATCACGTATGTGGTATCTTGCAAATTACATAACGTAAATTTTACTTACGATATTGTACCGTCATATTTTTACATTTCTGCTTATTACGTACACGTTTTTACATATCTGTAATTATAATAGAATACGTATGTACATGGAAAATTGTGAAACATCTTGATAAAATTTCTTGTTACAGCTTATAAGCTCGACGATATAATACTTCGTCTATAAATATATATAGAATAAATATATATATAGAATCGTCTATAACAGCAGCAGCAGAATGATTAATCATAAATGCACGGACTTGCACAATAAAAATACACAATGAAAATATACAATGCAAATAAATTTCAGTATTTATATCTACCTAAATACAAGAATAAAATTGAATTAAAATTGAATTATCGAATGATATCACCGAATGAACAATTTCCATGTCTTCGTGTTAAAAAAAGTAGGATCCTTTCATGCGACGTAATTTTCTTGCATTCGAAAAATTAACGAAAGATTTTCAGAATAAACTCACTCACAAACTTTATCCCCTCGAAACCTTCTGCAGTTATTTGATTTACGATATTACGTTGAACAATCGTAAGAGTTTCATCGAGCCAGAAGACAAAGTACACTTCCATCGTTTAAAATCAAGTGAAATCAGTGGCAGGCCATCTTATGCACGATCACGATCGTTTCTCGTTCTTTTTATCGTTACTTGTTCCATTCAAACTCCCTCGAATCGTGAATAATGCATCTTCGATTACGTTGCAACGCCTACACTTCACACGAGAACAGAACACGTTGCAGGCAAATCGGCATACACGCAAATCGTCAGAGTGTCGTTGTGATTGAAGACCCTTCATCTAATAGTTCACGCGATACTACATCGCCCTTGCCTCGATTATTCGACGTTCATCGTGCGAATGATGTAGAATAACGACATTTCGATAATTTGGGCAAGTTTTCTCATATAAATCGTAGACCTGTGGCTAGCGACGACTCGAAATAAACAAGGTCGCAGAGATTTCATGCTGATCTACGCGCTTTTCATTAGGGAAATTTTAGTGTATCAGGTCTGTAAATATGAAACCGGAATTTGCCTATAGATGGCCCTAGCTGATAATATAGTTATCACTAAACTGCGTCATTGATGCCAAAAGTCTTTGCTGACATCTCACAAACATTTTCGACTCAGAACAATACAAGTTTTATACAACAGCATAGTTTGTAATAGCATTGAACATGTCGAATTTTGTGCCTGGAAACTACAATTTGCGGACAGCATTGATTTTCTGTTACCATTTGAAGAAAACTGCTGCAGAATCGCATCGAATGCTTGTCGAAGCTTACGGCGAGCATGCTCTTGGTAAATCACAGTGCTTTGAGTGGTTTAAAAAATTCAGAAGTGGCAATTTTGTCGTAAGGATCGAAGAACGCGGATCAGAAGGGTGTGATCTATTATGAGCTGTTAAAACCTGGCGAAACCGTTAATACTGAGCGCTACCGACAACAAATGATCGATTTGAATCAAGCTTTGCATGAAAAACGACCAGAATATCAAAAAAGGCAACACAAAGTAATTTTGCTTCGTGATAATGCACCATCACATACAGCAAAACCAGTCAAGGAAACGATTGAAGCGTTCAGTTGGGAAATACTTTCGCACGCGGCTTACTCATCAGACTTGGCTCCGTCCGATTACTATTTATTTGCATCGATGGGACACTCACTTTCTGACCAGCACTTCACTTCTTACGAAAATGTACGAAAATGGCTCGATGTCTGGTTTGCCTCAAAAGAGCGACAGTTTTTTTGGCGTGGCATCCACCACAGGTGGGAAAAATGTATAGCTAGCGATGGGCAATACTTCGAATAAAATATTTTTAATCATTTTCATACAATAAACGTGTTTTTTCTATACAAAAATTCCGGTTTCATATTTACATACCTGGTAGATGCGCAACGGTTTCGCTTTGATCGACAACTCTATTATTCTTTACCCTTTTATGCTCTTATTACGTCCGGAATAAAATATTCATATTCGTTTCCTGATCGTCAAAAGTTTGCTTAGGTAAGACACGTATCTATCACGTAATATAGAGTGTCTAGGCAGATCAAAATGCCACTTGGTATCGCTAAGTTTACTATCTATTGCGTGATTTTAGAATCAGGATTGAGAAAAGGATTGTCATGCATACCGAACAATACACAGATATATCCATTAAAATATCACGGTTGCTGCTGAAAATCGCGGGTATTTGGAATTCGGCGAACAAAACTGAAGATAGGCAAAGAAAATTTGCGGTATTCTATACTATGATTACAAGTGCTTATAGCATGTACGTGAACGTCGCGGATATTTGTCGCAATTTGAACGATTTGGACCTGAGTAAGAAAATAAGTAACCCCCGTGAAAAATTTTCTCCGTTTTTGTATAAGTTTTAACGTTACCATTAAACTACGTATAGGTAGTTACTTGTACTGCGTGTTGGTGAATCAATAGTACAGTTATTTAGATGAAATATATTATACGGAATTAAATATCGTTGCAAAACTTTGAAGACATTTAAATTTAACTTAAATTTACTAACTGCAAGAGTATTACTAAATCGTAATATTGCTCTTCACATAGCAAATCGTAACAATGAAATGTTAAACATTATTTTCCATCGATCATTTATTGCAATTTATTAGAATCATTTTTTCAGCGTTGTATCTTTTTGGCAGCCAACGTCTTGAACACAATATTGGCAGTGTTTAAAATTTCGATAATAAACCTTTATAAAACGGAATTCTCTTATATATAATAATTGTATACGCCCAAAAACATTTTTGGTACTTGAATTATGATCTCGACGAGAAGATACTTTTCGCGGAATGCAAGAAAGTTTGCAAACTGTGGTCGTTATTTGCAATCCTTGTTATACAAATTATTATCTCCTTCTATGCAGTCGCATCAATCTGTGGTAAGTTAATTCATCGATCAAAAGATTAAATAAAGCTTCTTTTCTACAGAAAGAAAGTAATAATTTTCGAAATAATGGAATAAACATCAATATTTTGCACTAGAAGAATAATACTCCATTTTTCACATTTACTTTTCATCAAAATATAGTAAAACAAGCTATAAGTTATAAAACAATAAAAAAAGAAATTTCCCAAATCGCGATAAGTTGTTGTTTGTTCTTAAGTTATGGAAATTGAAGAGATAAATTAACGATCTAAGTAAGAAATAACCGTCTCGTTTGGATAAAAATCTAAACTCGTTCCAGCGAAAACTGATTTTAAAACAAACATTTGTAACAACCAGAAAGATACTATAAAACAGAAACTCGTGTTTCGCTATATTTCAGCGAACATTAGAAGCAATAGCTCAGAGAGGACACTTCCAGTCGCAATGTAGGTCGATCTGCCGATATACGTGACACCGTATTACGAAATAATGTTCGTCATTCAGGTATCTCCATTTAAGTCCGTGAAACACGACAGTGTTTAATTAGCGAGCATATTCGATAGTAATTAGGAATTAAGTAAATAGTGCTTTAATATTCACTGAAGAAGGTGAAAACCTAGCGAACACAATTATGATTTCACTATGGAAAATCACTATTTACAGTTAGCGTCTGTGCAACAAATCGGTGTAACATATTTGTGCAGCGACAACTTCTTATGCATACTGAATATGCACGTGATCTGCCAAGTCCGCATACTCCATAACAAGCTTTTGAATCTATGGAAGATCATCGACCAGCAAATAGATAAGATCGATTACACCGACAAGTGCTACGCAGCGTTGAAAAAATGCATTCGACAGCATCAGTCGTTGATCAAATTCTGCGAAAGGCTGGAATATGTTTATAGGTTTCCGATCTTCGGCCATATAGTCATTTTTAGCTTGCTGATGTGTTTCGACACGTACGAGATACTTCTGGTACGTGCGAACATCGAATTTGTTTTTCTATTTTTTTTAAATACGTAGAACTCTTATGTAAAAATCGTTAAATCGCATGTGTAAGTTCGTCTCGTTTTATGTTTGTCCAACTTTTGAGATACACATATTTCTCGCGTTAAACCTCCTCAAACTTGCACAGATTCATTCGTTTATCGAAAAAACAAATATTCGTTCGTTTTAAATATATTTAATAGCTATATCGGAATATCATCTGATTTAAATACGAATATATTATATTATGTACACTGGCAGATGTATCCCCTGGTACACGACTGATTTTCGTGTTCTACATGTTCGGTAGCTTTATCCATATAATTTTCTTCACGTACACTTGCCATGGTTTAATAGAGGAAAGTTCAGATATTAGCTTGGCAACATACTCAGGCTGGTGGACGATTCTGCCAATAACCGAAACTGGCAGAATGTTACAAGAAGACGTGAAGATGATGATAATAAAAACAATGCGACCATGCTATCTGACCGCTGGTGGATTCTTTCCTGTATCTTTGGAAACATCTACCGCGGTATGTAATCCGTTTCTTACTTAATCCCGCTCATTCTACAAATATCGCTTTTTATTACCAAAAACATATAAATTTTTGAATGAATCCTATGACGACACTAAAATTTTATGTTACAGCTTATGAGTACTACAATGTCATACTTTACGCTCATAAGGGAATCGTCTTTAAAAATGAAGAATTAATAATTCATAGTATAAACATAGATTTAGTTAATAAAAATATTTTAATGGTTGCGAACAAATTTTAATACTCGATCGACCGTTCATCGATCTATCACCCCGGATCGTACGTCACGAGGGCGAATACGATTGGATACACTCCTTCACTGATCATCCACTCTTTCCCTCCATTCTACACACAGTGTATTGTATATATTACGAACTTTTCCAAGACAACGCAAAATTAAAAATACTATTAATACAAGTATAGTCTATTTCCATTTCTAACCGCGCAACATTGGTAATTGTAACGATCGTATCTTAAGTCGGTGACAAGTTTGATGTACACCTTCCATTGACCTGTACCTTATTGATACATTCAGCATAATTTGTATCCGCAAAATATAGCCACATATCATTTACACCTGACATGCACCGCTAAAACACGAAAAAAAGAAAAAAGTAGATACTTACGAAACAATTTACAAACAATCCTCGCAAATTCCACTGTTATGCTCGAGAGCAGCAACCATGATCGAATTCGAGCGCACAACGCTCTTCAAAGACTTCCACAAACAAATCTCCTGAACTGTCGCATATATAATACATTGTCGTCACGTCCGAACGTTCACCGTTTACCTGGAATAATACATAATTTATCGATCCGGCACCGCTTTTACTCTTCGCGCGCAATTACAATGACGTTCAGAATAACCAGTTGTCCACGAAGTAGAAAAGGAGAAACGAGCCAGACAACAAAGCGAAAAGGGATCAAGGAATCGGGAATATCGCGTCAGTGTCCTTCGAGATGGCTAATAGACAAGCTGGAAACATTCGATAGAATCGAAGATCAAAGCATTCTACCATAGAACACTCGGTATGAGCTCTAGGCAAGTCAAAGATCTATCTATCATCATCACGAGTTTCTACATGAAATTCGTTGGTTTTTGGCTGACGAATAATTACGTCGAAAAACGTCGCAGGAACGTTGCGTTGAGTTATACGTTATTCGCCGTCCTCCTCTCCCTATCGACCGAAGCGAGGGATTTGTACTTCAGTTGGGGAGATCTTGGTGTAAGTGGAAGATCTAAGTTTTTAATTAGACAAATTAAATCGAGCAATGGGCAATTTTCTTTATAGCGACTTTAAACAATTTTCATGCAGAAACCAATTCGATAAAATATCGGTTACAGGACTCTATTTACGTCATATGCAACGTTATAACTATCGTTCTAGTTGTGGTCAAAATCTTAATTTTGTTAATATATAACGAAGAGCTGCTTGATATAATCGATTATGCGAAAATAAATTTTTGGCACTTGAATTACGATTCACACGAGCAAATAATCGTGGATAACTGCAGACGTACGTGTACCATTTTCGTTTGCGTCTTCACTTTCTTCGCTCAGGGAACGGTTATCGGTTTCATAGCGAGGCCAATTCTAAGTGAGATATTTAAGAATAAAATAATTACTAACATAGAATATTATCTTTCTATAAATATCACTTTATAAATAGAAATGTTGACTTGTTACGATCATTCGTTATTAATTTAAATAATAAATTTTGCTAGGTACGTTTCCAGCTTTACGCTTTAACGGCAAAGCACGTAAAATAAGTTCGGTTCCCGAACAAATCTCGGCAAAGTACCTCTGCAAAAATTCAACGTGACGCGAGGTTTACGACACGGTCAGAAACGATTGCTATTTTTGAGAGGCAGATTTTTTCTACCAATATTCAAATGGTACGTGATTCAAACCAAACATTAACGACGTTAAAATGACTTCGACGCATAGCATGTATTTTTAACTTCTTTATTTCCGTCTCCCTTGCCTTAATAGTAAATACCGTGTCATAAATCTCACCACATCGCCGCAGTGCCAAACGATGGCCCAGCAGGCTCTATGGCCGTTCGATACAGATTCAAATAAACGTTTATAACACTACACACCAAGATCAATTAGGCATTTAATTGTTGGAATTACTTTATTAGCATCGTAATCGCTCATAGCTTGTAAGAAGGGCTAAACTCCAATGATTAAATAGAAGATCTGTTTGACATACTTTTCAGTAAACTATGGAAAAAATGAGTCCGAGCGAATACTTCCGTTTAACATGTGGCTCCCCGAATGTCATCTATCCATGACACCGTATTTTGAACTAATGTTCATGCTACAGGTTTTACATTATTTTACATTACAATTATTTGTAAATGTAAAGATACAAATACCTCATGAACAATTACTTTATTTATAAAACGACATTAATAGACCCTTTGAAATTAGTGTTTAATCGATCGATATTTTTACAGGTTGTATGTTCGTATCATGTCGGTGTGTGCTACCATTGCTTCGACAATGTTTTATGCATTTTAAATCTACACACTGCTGCACAGTTTCGTATCTTGCAATATAGACTTACAAATATGTGCAACATGAACGACTGTGCAGAATTCTATGAAGTTTCGAAAAAGTCATCGTACAGTATACATCGATATGCAAAGCTTAGGACTTATATTCAACAACACCAAGCACTCACTGATTTTTGTAAAAAACTCGAAGATGTATTCAACTTAATTGTACTCGGACAGGTGTCGCTATTCAGCTTATTAATCTGCCTCGATGGGTATTTGATACTTATGGTTAGTATAGTATCTGTATTTCGTTTTCCTACTTCAGGTAGAGTAATTCTAAGCTATTCCATTTTTCATTTTTATAAAAGGATGATTTCACTAGTTCTCTATCTATAGGATGATGCTCCCGCTACAAGACGCTTTACTTTCGCTTTTCATATAACGGGCTGCATGTGTCAACTGCTGATGTTCACCTATAGTTGCGATTGTCTGATACGAGATAGTGCGAACGTAGCTAATGCCGCGTATAAAAGCTTATGGTCGCACTTACCGATGGACCAATTTGGAAAAATATTACGCAAGGACTTAATACTGGTTATCATGAGGTCCGCGACACCCTCTTGTTTGACTGCTTGTGGATTCTTCACTGTGTCATTGGAAACTTACACCGGGGTAAGCGCAGATGTAACACGTATAGTTGGAAATCCCGTAAATATGTACCTTTTTTAGTAAAAATTAATTAATTCCTACAGTCAAAACAAATGCTCGTACATAACTTTTCAAATCTGATATAATAATATTAATTGCACTCACTCCCTCTCTCTCTCTCTCTCTCTCTCTCTCTCTCTCTCTCTCTCTCTCTCTCGTCGTCTCGCTCACTCTGACGCTTTAAAATACTTAGGATTCAATTCTGAATAACTAATTTTACCTTTAACATAATCATTTTTATCTATTCCATTATGGGTTTTGAACACTACAGTGGCATTTTTCTCCATTCTAAAACATTATCTACAAAAAGTTTGGCAGTTTATGCATGTTGCAAATCAAACTTTCGAAAACAATATAGAAATGGATCTTCTGTCGCTAAAGTAAGAATCGTAATAATATGTAGCTTCCTATTTGGTTAAACGCTGTAATGTTTCAAAAATTTTTTGCAAGCTCCTGAATGTAAGCTCCATTTGATAATCACCGAAGCAAATTAATATTTAAACCACGATTAATCAGAGATACTATGGTAATTTCGCTAAGATAATTTTTTCTCTTATACTGAAAAGCTTGTTTAATGAAGTACTCCTAATAAGTATATGAATTATGTAAAGGTGAATTAGTAAGTAACGTCATTGTTATATCAGATTTTATTAGGAACGTTTAAAATCATCACACGCCTAAACTGTTTCTTCGCCTTTCACAGATTTTGAGCTCCGCAGTGTCGTACTTTACATTGTTAAGAAATCAGTCAAACGATAATTAAAATACAAGTGAAATTTCGCATAAAGTAAGGAATTTCAAATACATAGTTTCGCACCAAAGTGATATATTTGTATATTATAGAAAGACAAAATAAAAAAGACTCCTTTATCCCAATGAAATATATTGGGGAAAAAACCCAAGTAGGTAGACAATAACATTCTATTGCGTACTACAAGCACCTGACATAAGACACGGACATAAGAGAACAAACGTTGCCGAAACTTCTTTATTCGTTTCATAGCTACAATATCACCGAATCTGCACAGCACCTTTCACAAATCATAGAAACAAAATAAAGAAAGACATTTATCATCTTCGTAACTTTAACGCGCCGCCGCTAAACCAAGCGATCTACGTTCTTTCCTCGTACATTCTATCAAAGGAAATTATAGACAATTTTCGTAAGTTACATGCCTCATTTAGCAAAATAAATTTTCCTTTGACGAAACGAAACAGCTGTCGAACAGCACTTCGATTTCACAGAGGGTCTCGTAATTCCGGAATAATGTATAACTCGATCGATCCCATCCATTCGTTGTTCATTCGGCACAAAGAATAGTAATCCTGGGCTATCGTGATCGAACGTTCGCTCTTTTCTTTTCTTCCGTTCTTTCTCGTCATTTCTTTTCCGAGACATCAAATAACGGTGCATCAATGATAATAATAAAGTAAACACAAAGTACGTTATCGGTGAATGAGAGGATACCAATATATCAAAGCGACTGATCGTCTTTAATACGTTGCAATAATCAATGTAGACCGTGTACAAGTGTATCAGTTCAATGTCCTAACATACCAGAATATTAGCAGTACGATATGAGATTTCTGAAGAGCCACGACATATCTATCAGCTTGACGTCGATTTTTATGAAACTCGTTGGATTATGGACGTCGAAAAACCAATTGGAACGACGCGTCAGACTTATTACGCGGATTTACACGTTCGCCATTATTCTCTTTGCTCTATGGTTAGAGCTTACGGATATTTATTATTCTTTCGGTGATCTGAGTGTAAGTATTCGAACAATTATTTTTACCAAAATATTTGAAGAGAGATAAATCGCGATAAACGATACAGTTGCGGACTAAATATCTGTAATAATCTAGTTTCACTTCAAGTATTAAAGTTACAGAAGTTAATAAATCGATATGCAGAACAAAATTCATTGGTTATTTGTGGAATAAAACGCAAGGCATTGTGATAAAAGGTACTATGCAATTTAAAATTTGATAACACAGTTATAAAATTTGTAGCATAATTTGATTATCATTTAAGACAATTACAATGTACTAGAGTTCCTGAAAAAAACTTATTTTTTCCATAAAACGGTTGTTTTCTCATAAATTTGTAATATCGTGGCTTGTGCCCTGTTTTTTTGTTTGTCGTAGTAATTTGGATTAACAAAAGATTTATATAACGCATAAATGAAATAGGGTCCATCCGTAGTTCTATATTTTCAACACATTCTCTCTGCTTACAGACCTGCCTTTACAACGTGTGCAACATTTTGGCGGTTTTAATGCCTCTTCTGAAGATGACCGTATTGCTTGCACATAAACAAGAACTTTTTCATTTAATAACATATACGCAACGAAGATTTTGGCACGAGAATTACGATGAGTACGAGAAAAGGATTTATATGAACTGCAAACGTAAATGTACCGTCTTTGTTTGTTTCGTAATATTCACCACCAAAGCGACCCTTATTTGTTACGCCCTTAGTCCAATTCTTGGTAAGTCACTTAATCTTACATTGGACTTTCTATTTTTTTATTTCTTTTCCAAACGAGCACAAAAATATCTAAGTGTAATCTATGGCAGATTTAGGAGGTTAATTGAATTGTTGTTGAACTTTCTTTAATACTATATATTTTCTACTTAATATTTACAAAGAATTATGCCATTCTGTATCTATTCCAGAAAATATTGGAAGGAACGAGTCAGCCAGAGAATTTCTATTTAATATGTGGATTGATCTACCACTGACAATGTCCCCGTACTATGAAATAACATTCATGTTACAGGTACCGGTTAGCTTCTTTTTCCTAATGCTCAACGTATATAGTACCGTTAAATTTAATACCAGTAACAAAATTACGGAAATCTTTATACATTCACAGCTCATGACATTGTACCATATTGGAGTCGGCTACTTCTGTTTCGACAATCTATTATGCGTCATGAATCTACACTTGGCTACTCAATTTCAAATACTGCAATATAAAATGTCCCGCATGACCGATTTAACGAATAAAGGGAAGGGAGAAACAAATCTACAATTGTTCTCAGCATCATCGGCAAATAAATGTTACACTGTCTTTAAGATGTATGTTCAACAACATCAAGCTCTCATAGCTTATTGTGGAAAACTGGAATCGGTATTCAATTTGCCTGTTTTGGCGCAAGTGCTGGCGTTCAGCTTGGTAATGTGTCTCGATGGGTACCAAATACTTATGGTGAGTGTAACGCATTCATATCAATTATACATTTTTAGATTCCTACATCTCAAAGAGTGTCATGAACCGTGTATGCGCAAAGTACAAAAATGTACAGAATACATACTATATATACAAGAATATACAAAATAATCAAACTACTCTCTATAAGCACGCTCTATAACATTTAGTCGATGGAATGACTTTTTATCTAATGTACCCTAGTTTTAATTTTATTCGTGCAAATATCGAATTTACAAAAATATCTGCGATCTAGAATAGACCATATATACTACTTACTATAACGATCATGGCAAATCACACGTCGTCTGTAGAAAGTGTCTATATCGAACATTTTAAAAATTATGAACACTATTCATACTTCAGACAAGTTTTTACGTACTAATAACGCATCTTTTTCCAGCCAGGAGCACCTACCAGAACACGTTTCATCTTCAGCTTCCAATTAATAGCTTGTCTATGCCAATTACTGATGTTCACCTACAGTTGTGACTGCATCATGCAAGAAAGCGCGAGCATAGCTTTGGCAGTGTATAAAGGACCTTGGTCATTTTTGCCTCCAACTAAAAGCGGTATGATGATGCGAAAGGACTTGATACTCGTTACTATAAGATCTGGCGTACCTTGTTGCATAACAGCCTATGGATTCTTCGTCGTGTCTCTAGAAACATACACTCGGGTAATTGAAATGTTATGGCATTTGTCAGAATTGCAGCGAATGATAAGTTTGACTGCGTAAAACTGTACAGTGTACGAAAATGTAAAAAGTACAAAAAATACACGCCGGATATCTGTTGCTTATACATATTATTGTTACAGGTTTTAAGTACTGCGGTGTCATATTTCACACTGTTAAGACAAACTACACAGGAGACCCTCTATTCGTAATATACATATTTCACTTGCAAGTATACAGAATGTATATAGAATGTAAAATAGTAACAGGTGATGAAATATCTAAGGAGTGCTGCTGCAAAGCGAAATAAAACTACAATGAAAAATAAAAAGAATTACATTTGAAGTTTGATTCGTTATATGTTGACGCTTAAAAGTCGAGTTACACTCATATTCAATCATCAAAATAATCCATATTCATAAATCCATTCGGGTGCGTATTGCCGCTCGGTATTCTTCTACAACACGAACACGCGAACAAGTGTGTATAAATTTCTTATTATTTTTATAACAATCACTATTCGGTAATTTCGATTGGAACTTTCATATCCACTATTTGCCTTCGTATCCTTCTACCAACCGTCTTATCAAATAATTCAACTATAGTATATTTTTTCGAGAGTTAAAAGTGGTTAAAAGCATCACATCGGTATAGTAAAACATAATGACAGACTAATACGCACAAACTGTATATAATAAAAGGAAAATTGATCAACGAACAAATGCGTAATTGACAAATGCATCTTTTATGTATGTTTCCGTCTATACCGAAGGATAGCAATCAACTCTTTCCTTTTTACACCCTTCGTGTCAGAATGGTGTAAGGATGACAAGAGGAAAGAATGATTTAAAATCAACGCGACACCTGTTATTACGATGATTCATATGTACTAGAGCACGCGCGAGCGACAGCTTTAGACACTGTCCAGCCGACACCATGCAAACGGAATTAGACTTGGACATATCGATGGTCTTGTCGAAGTTTTTCTTGAGGAGCATTGGCTTGTGGATATCTGAAAATTCCGCAGAAGAACGTCGAATGAAAATAATGATTATCTATACAGTATGGCATTCGATATTTGCTACTGTCGAAATTACCAGAGATTTCTATTTCACTATATTATACAAAGGGGTGAGTATATTTAACTGGTTTAGTTGTGTTAAATAAAATTGTGTATGTGCTATATTATGAAATAGAATATTCTAGCATTCCAAATATGCAATAATAATAATTCATTATGTATATAGAAACGAAATGATTGGTAACGTTAGGTTCTGGAAAATATTAAGCAATTGTTACGACCATCTTTCTATTTATTATTAAATCATATAAACAAAAAATACATATTGATCTCTCGACGCCATTTATCGGGATTGTTTCTAATTGACACGTATCCTCATCGTTTGTTTATATTTAATAAATAAGAAGTGTGAAAGTAACGATATACACAATATTTGCTAATATAATCTAATACTTAAAATCGTTCGCGACATATACCATTGGATAATAGTTTATGACACGAGTAATTCAGTTAAAACTCTATGAAACATACAAACAGCTACAGTTATAAAAGAATTCGTAATAACTCATTTCAGGATATTCTTTACGTTACTACCAACATATTAACCGTGACAATGGGTTTAATCAAGATATGTATCATAATGACGCATAAAGAGGAATTTATAAATCTGATCGTATACGTGCAACAACATTTTTGGAATGTTAAGTACGATTTTCGCGAGAAAGAAATTTTGGATAATTGCAAAAAAACTTGCACATTCTTCGTCTGTTCTGTCACCATCATGGGTGCATGTGCTATAGTAGCTTATCTAACAACACCGGTTATTGGTAGGTTCTATTGTTCTATTATTCTGTTATTCTATTCGCTAATAGTGTGCTGTAGATCTTTAATTCAAGTCGGGAATGCTTTACATAGATGTACGTAATATCGACGTGCTATATATATATACAGAATGTCTCCGTAATCATAGTACAAGCTATCGGGATTCGTTATGCAGAAATAGGTCGCAAAAGAGGAGTAACATTTTTTCGTCAACATGAGCAGAAAGACAAGTCGGATACCTCGAAACTTGCAATTAGTACACGGGCATCTGACGGATCTTCAAACACATTTCTCTCGAAAATGAAGCCTGAAACGAAAAAATATTATTCCTTGTTTTCGGTTAATTTTTACCTGTAGAATTACTACCAGATCGCTTATACCAAGATTTTGGAGACGCTCTGTATATAGACAATAGGATACTTCCCCTAGAAATTTTCATACTATTTTATCACATAACTTAAGCAATTTTTTTTTAAACAACTTTGGTATTGTTACATTAAAATGTTCTATGATTGTGTATACTGTCAAATATTTCTCTACTGTAAAAAACTAAAAATTTGGTAAATACAAAAATGTACCTGACGATAAATAAGCGAAACATTTGATATAGAGAAAAGCATATCATGTAAGCTTTTGTTGCAGCAAATGCCGGAAAAAATAATTCCGAAAGAGTATTGCCATTCAACATATGGCTAAATTTGCCAGTATCTATGTCGCCTTACTACGAAATGATATTTACTCTACAGGTATTTTAGATTCTCGCAATTTTTCGAACGATTGTTATTGTAGCTGGTTGCATTATATGCTTATATTTACTATATTAAACTTACAACACAATGACATAAACTGGGATATCCGCATCTGTGGATCTGCAACGTGCGACAATTAGTTGAAGTACGACGCTAATATATATAGTAATGATTACTATAGAAATGATGCGATATCTCTGACACGATTTTGCAAAAACCAATAGATTTCTTCCGTGGGCTGTAGCAGGAGAAGTAATTTTTGTACTTTTTGCAGATGATAAATATGTATCAAATAGCTGTCACCTACTTTTGCTTCGATAATATTTTCTGCATTCTGGCCATACATTTGGCTGGTCAATTTCGCATACTTCGATACAGGTTTTCAAAATTGTGCGATATAGAACATCAGATAAACGAAAAGGATATGGAATCGATGATAACAAACTATGCGCATACGTTTTATGAAAAATTGAAGATGTACGTTCGACACCACCAGACACTGATCAACTTTTGCGACAGGCTTGAAAATGTATATACGATGTTGATACTTGGACAAGTGTTGGTATTTAGTGTGTTAATTTGCCTCTTTGCTTATCAAGGATTATTGGTTAGTATTTACATGCTATAAACATTCCCGTCATCAGTATTTGTTAATTATTTGGGACTTTCTAAATGTTCAGTTTGCTTTTAGGCTGCTGCTCCTCTTGCGAGACGCTCGATTTTTATCTTTCATTTAATCGGATCAATGGCGCTATTGTTTATGTTCACCTATAGCTGTGACGGTGTGATAGAACACAGTGAAAAAGTTGCTATAGGAGCATATTCAGCGCTGTGGACGATCATGCCAATGAACAAATCTGGCAAAATGCTTCGAAACGATCTAATAATGGTGATTGAGCGATCAAGACGAGTTTGTTGTCTCACCGCGAACAGATTCTTCCCTGTATCGTTAGAAACTTATAACAAGGTAAATATAGTATTAAATCTACAACAAATACGCGTTACGATCTATGAAATTTAATGTATAGGAAAAATTTTTAAACAATAGAAAATTACAATTTTCGATATCGTGAAATAATTTGTTTCTTAACATTTTGCAGATTTTATCTACCGCAGCATCATATTTCACGTTACTAAGAAATCATTTAGAAAACGAAATTGAAAAGTGATTGGTAAAAGAAAATCTCCAACCAATTCGGTAAGATATTCGTAGAAAATTACTTATGATAGTATTCAAAAGAATTGTGTAGGTACATCTATTAAAAAAAGATAAATCGTTGAATAGAAAATAACCGATAACTAAACATACGTATAATCAACTAGAGTCGCTCGCTTGTGACTTTGCTGGCACAGTAGCTATTTGAATTTATTTTTATTATCCCGTGTTTGTACACCATTTAGATGTTGAATTTCATAAAACGCTCAAACAGGTATTTGTTCATTTTTAACGAGAAGTTCATACGTCGAATGTCTCGTCCCCCGATTAGCAATTCGTGAAATATATCTTGAAAAAAAATATTATCCCGTTTTTTTGCTCTTTATGATCTGTATCCAAAAATCCTTTCTTATTCCACGCCTATGTCATAAAAGAAGTATATATATGTCGGGTTGGCGTTAAGATTAGAGTTAGGGTTAAGGGCGTGAAACGAATCCCCATTTGTATTAGACGTTATCATTATGCAATAGAGGAGATATTTACTAGTGCATATACGATTATGATAGAATTTCACAAGTAATCGCGAATAATTAGATACTCGAGAAGCTAATGACATTGATCCTAGCCTCAATAACGAATCCGCGGTCGACGGGATGATAGATGTACGTTCTCACAAAGTCCAAGTCTGACTCTTTGTTAACAAACGTGAAATATTCACTGATCGTAAAGACGTTACTCTTTTCGTCGATGAGATCGCACGAGAGAGAATGACTCTCCGTCCCGATGATGCCACCGAGGAAAAACTATATAGAGTGTGTCTAAGGACACAAGATCCTCGGATACGTCAAGGAAAGCCTTCGTTCGAAAGGTGAGGGAAATTGGCGTTGCTGCTAATTGGTCAATCTCCATATCGATGGTTAGAAAAAGATGCTAACCGCCCTTGAGGGGATGTTGCTAGCGAGAAGCGTCGTTCGTGGAAAGATAGATTTCTCTTATCTTTCCGTAGTTGGGATAAAGACTATTTGTCTGTTTGAAGGGCTTTATATAACTGAAACTTAAGATTTATACATAACATATACTGCGTGTGACGAGCCATGGGACAGAAATCGTTGAAATGTTTACTGTCGTGCATCGTCCCAAGTATTTCTTTTAAGGAGAACTATAGAGTTACTTCCTGCCTTTGTTAGACAAAATGTTCATCCCTTGACCGCGGCTACGTTCGGCGACCGGTTGTCGTCTCGAGCCCGAGCTTACTATCATAAATCTCAAATAAATACAGTCAGATCGAATGACAACAATTTCTTAATACGGCTATGGTGGAATCTAGATTACAGTATTGAGGGATCTTCCCAACGATCCAAAGGGAAGGTTCCGGTGTTCTTTCATCTCCGACATATATATGTAGTATCAAAAAAAGAGGAAGGTGTACGCTTTGTAACGCTGCGAGGTTTTAGTATGGGTCCCGTTTCTGGCTGTCGCTCGTGATCCTACAATGTCGCAGGCGGATCGCCTTATTTGCCCGGCGAGGGGCATACAATGTATCGACTAGCGCATAGTTGTCGCCAAGCAGCGACTTCCAGAAACGTCGATTTCGGTCTGTTGTTTCAGAAGAATGCGGCATATGTGATCATAGGCGCGAACGGTGGCGTGATCCGAGCGTAGTGAGGGTTGTCTCCCCGAGAAGACCAAGAAATGATCTAAGGTCAAAGCAGTCCTTTTTGAAAATTCTAAGAGTACACGTCGAGAGATTGGATGTATAAAGCCGCTAAGTCGAACGAACACGTTGACATTGTTTATCACTGAATAATCGGTCACGCTTTATCATTATATTCATCGTTATTAAATACACAAACTATATCACCTTGTTAACAAATAAAGCATCCTTACTTGTCTTTACCTAGACCCATTTTAAATACTACATATATACAAGGTGAGTCATGAAAAACTACCATCTGTAGCAATTATCTGTCGACTTCATCAAAAAATGTTGAAAGTATGGTATTTAAGCAGCCTAGTCAGATGTGTACATTCTCTAGTATGTTATATTTTTTGTGACGTTAAGATGATTAATCTATTCAGTTGAACATTCTCTACAAAACAATACTAACTAATTTATACCGAAAAACCATTAATTTAGCCGCATTTTAACTTTAATTTGTCCAATTTAATGTACGAAAGGTAACGACGATGTAAACGCAAGAATACCGCTTCGCATCTTTTCTCGTCTCTTCCATACATTAAATTTAACGAATTACAGTTAAAATATCTGATAAGCTAGCGGTCTGTGTGTATAAATGCATAAGTTGGGAGCTTTCAGTAAAAAATGTCCAGCTAGATCGGTTAACGTTATAAAAGATACATGGTGGCTATTAAAAGCTTTAAAGTTAACTTGATATCTCAAAACATAGGGTATTAGATAATCAACTCGTATACTCATCTGACCAGGCTCCTTAAATACGGTAAACTTCGCTTCAAACATTTTTTAATCAAGTCGGAAGATAACGCATTTTTTCAGATGGTAGCTTTTGCTGACTCGTTCATAATGTTTTCAGCGTAAATTCATTCTATGTCAAAATTACGAATTTCATTCGGTACTTTGAAAATCATATCGCGTCTAATTTTTCCATATAAAATGTCATTACATATTAATTGCCTTTATTTTTGTAATTTTAGTTGTAGGTACTTAAAGATAGTATAGTTTATACATATTATAGTCAGCAAATAATGAGATGTGTGTTCGTGTTACAAAATGTGCGTGCTAATACAGAGGATATATGAAACTGCGTACCTGGTATAGTATATCGCTACAGAATTACGTGATATCCACTTTGCAATGAAGATAACAGCTTAATCATTCTCAAAGGAAGCATCTTTATACACCACGTCGTGATTCTACATTCAGAGACAACGACGTAGTGTTATACTTTCCAACTGTACTTCTTCTCTAAGTAACCATACATTATAGCACAATTTTTACTTCTGGCGACCAAGTAATCAATATGTGAGAAATTGCTAGTTGCATATGCACTGTAGGGGGTAATAATCGCACACGCCCTCTCTCAAGCACACGTGACACCAATTCATATATTTTTCATGTTTGTCAATTTCTTATTTGTTTCCGCCACCGTATCGATTCCACTCTACGCGGAAAAGTTCGCTTTAAGTAAGATACGTATCTATTATCAAACGATCGAATGTCTCGATAGATCAAAGCGATGTCACTTCAAGTCACCCTTTCGCTAGGAACCTTTTCTCGCTAAGTTTTCTAGCTGTCGCATGATTTAAAGATCAAGATCGAGAAAAACGATCGTCATGCATACTACACGATACACGGATATCTCAATCACATTGTCGCAGTTTCTATTAAAACTCGCGGGTGTCTGGATGACAGTAAATAACGCCGAAGAACGTCGAAGAAGACTCACTATGGCGTTTACTGCAGTCATACATGTTTATGGATTATATCTAAATCTCGGCGATGCTTATTACACGTGGAACGATTTGAGCGTGAGTATAAAGATCGATCGCTGTTTTAAGATTATTTTTCGAAAGTCATAGATATATTTTTCATTTAGAAATCAACTTAAATTTTTATACGAATGCATTATAAATTTAATTACAGAGAAAATAATTAAGGTGAATACCGAATCTATTGTTTTTATAAAATTTAATAGAAAACTGCAAAAAATATATTAATACGACAATCGTATTACGAAAATGTTTAAAAGATTTATAGAGAGAAAGAAATTGTATCGATGTTCCGACTGGTTTAATATATATAAAATGAATTAACTTTTTCAGCATTGTACCTTCTTGCTCTCTAATACATTATGCATCGTATTGGCGATGTTCAAACTTTTGATATTAAATTTCCGCAGAACGGAATTTAAGGATTTAGTTTTATTTGCACAACAAAATTTTTGGCATTTCAAGTACGACCATGATGAGAAAATACTTTTCATGAAGTGCCGAAAATTGTGCAAGCTGTGGACCATAACGGCATGCTCTTTCACGCAAGCCTCCTTGGCATTTTACATAATTACGCCAATCTGCGGTGAGCATGCATATTTAAAGATCTTCGTTTCTACAAAAAATAAATAAATTAGTCTCGAATAAAAAGAATTCTACAGCTTTACGATCCAACGATATTAAGAATCAAAATATATGCTTTACCCTCTTCACCGTATCCTTCAAAATAATCAAATTAGTTAACAATTAACAAACAATTGACAAAATCCCTATCGAGTCAACCCTGATTCTGAAAGAAATCACAAATATGTACGAACTAATTAATAGAACATAAGAAACGGAAGCTTCAGAATTCATGTTCCATTGTGTTTCAGCGAATATCGGAAAAAACAAATCGGACAGGGTACTTCCGTTCAAAATGTGGGTCGATCTGCCGCTAAGCGTGACACCGTATTATGAAATAATGTTCGTTATTCAGGTATCGTATATCTCCTCCATTTCCGAGTATACTTAAATAGCGAACTCAGGGAATACAACGATAATTTTACTATGGAAAATCTCTGTTTACCCAGCTAGCGACTGTGCAACAAATCGGTGTAACATATTTGTGCAGCGACAACTTCTTATGCATACTGAATATGCACGTGATCTGCCAATTCCGCATACTCCATAACAGACTTTTGAATTTATGGAAGATCATCGACCAGAAAACGGATAAGATCGATTACGCCGACAAGTGCTACATAGCGTTGAAAAAATGCATTCGGCAGCATCAATTGTTGATCAAATTCTGCGAGAAGCTCGAGTATGTTAATACGTTACCGATCTTCGGCCATGTAGTGGTCTTTAGCTTGCTAATGTGCTTCGACACGTATGAGATACTTTTGGTACGTTGAATTGACTTACAGTATAGTAGTAGATTAGTTTTTAAATACGATTTGTTCGAAATACGATTTATCGCAAGTTTTATTATTTCATTGTTAGGTAAGAATCGTTAAATAGCATAAATAATTTAACTTTGGTTATATCCTCCTCAAAATTTTATAAACTTATCTCTTTACCTAGAAACGAAATGCTCATTTCAAGTATATTCGACAGTTATATCAGCTACATCAGAACGATTTCGATATGAATAAACGAGTATTATATTATGTACACAGGCAAACGTATCCACTGGTACACGACTGATCTTCGTGTTCCACATGGTCGGTAGCTTTATTCATATAATTTTCTTCACGTACACTTGCCACGGTTTAATAGAGGAAAGTTCAAATATTAGCTTGGCAACGTATTCAGGCTGGTGGACGATTCTGCCAATGACCGAAACTGGCAGAATGTTACGAGAAGACGTGAAGGTGATGATGATGAAATCAATGCGACCATGCTGTCTGACCGCTGGTGGATTTTTTCCTATATCTTTGGAAACATCTACCGCGGTACATAATCCATTTCGTACTTAACCTTATTCATTTTGGAAACATCGCTTTTTGCAATGCATTACCAGAGATATATAAATTTTTAGATGAATCCTATGACGACACTAAAATTTTATGTTACAGCTGATGAGTACTACAATGTCATACTTTACGCTCATGAGGGAATCATCTGTGAAAAATGGGGATAAATAATCTATCATATATATACAAGTACCTATATTATGAAAATATTTGAATATATATGAATATACTTTAATATGTACTTGAAATATATGTTTCGGTAATAATAAAGATAAAGTTAATTAAAATCTTACATCGGAAACGAAAATTCTACACAAAGCGAGCGTAGCGATACTTGCATCGACATCGATATAGCGATAATCCAATATATATGTTTTCTTCTTTTGCTAATGAAATTATCGCTAACATTGGTGAGACTCTTTTGATTTTAGTGAAACCGAACGTAATATTGTTATAAAATTTGCTTGCTTTAATTTGGCTCATGTTCTACGTTTGTTGCTGTCAGCAAAATACAAAGATTCCGAATAACTGGTCATTTGTTCTCCTTGAAAATCAAGAACAGGTACTTAACACTATAAACTGCAGAATACACGCGTACATCATGCACGAGAAATATATATACCACTAAAACGTGAAAAGTTATACAAAGAGATACTTACGAAATAGTTTGCGGATAATCTTCACGAATTCTATTCTTTTCTCTAAACGCAGCAACCATGGTCGAATACTTATCCGTACCCGTATCCAAAAATCTATTCGGCAGGAAACTCTCGTTAGGTAACATGAACACGAGAACAAATAAATTTTGTATTTCCGTAACAAGCATTACACGTTCTGATTTTAACAGCAATTTCTCGTAAGAGCGAAGGACGCAATGTTTAACGTTCGAAAACTCAGTTGCAGTCCCTGATTGAAAAGTCGTAGATCGAAAAGTGACTGTAGTCTAATACGTACGGGTGTCTGGAAATGATGAAAGAGATCAATCAACGAACAAATGTATGATTACCTACTACTTCCAAGCTTTTTTCATTTATCCATACAAACCTAACAGTCAAACATTAGTTTCACTCCTCCTTTCATTTCTGTTTTCCTTCCACTCCTCTTCCGCTCCTCTTCCACTCCTCTTCCACTTCTCCTTCACTTCACTTGCAAGAATGACAGCAAAAATTAATAAATCAAAGAAGCGCGTCACCTGTTATTACGATGATTCATATGTATTGGGGCATACGCGGAACGTGGCACGCGAGTGACAGCTTTAGACACTGATCAGTCATCATGCAAATGCAACGAGACTTGGACATATCAATGGTCCTGTCGACGTTTTTCTTGAGGAATATCGGTCTATGGATAACCGACTATCCCACGGAAGAACGTCGGATGAAAATAATGATCCTTTACACAATATGGAATTCTGTATTTGCCACAATCGTTATTACCAGAGATTTATATTTCACTGTGTTGTACAAAGGCGTGAGTATATTATTATGATGTATAGAAAAACGGAACGAGCAGTTGCGTTAGATTGGAAAACAATTTGGCAAGGACGACCATTATCTTTCTAATTATTATTTAATCATATAAGTAAAGCGCATGTATTGATTTCTCGTTTTCCATCTACGGAGATTGTTTTTAATCGGCACCTATCTTTATTGTTCGTTTATATCGGATAATCAAAGAGGTCATTGATGAAAACTCTTCCGGTTACCTATATTTAATACATCAAAAACTTTAAATTCATGAGATACATTATATTTTCTAATTTAATCTACAATAATACTGAAAATCCTTCGTGACATATAACATTCGATAATAGATTATGACACGTATATTTCAATTAAAACTTTACGAAACGTACAGCTATAATTATAAAAAATTCATAATTCATTTCAGGATATTCTTTACGTTATTACCAACATATTAACCGTGACAATGGGTTTAATCAAGATATGTATCATAATGAAGCATAAAGAGGAATTTATAAAACTGATCATGTACGTTCAACAAAATTTTTGGAATGTTAAGTACGACTTTCGCGAGAAAGAAATTTTGGATAATTGCAAGAAAACTTGCACCTTCTTCGTCTGTTCTGTCACCATCATGGGTACATGTGCTATACTAGCTTATCTAACAACACCACTTATCGGTAGGTCAAAAATATTCTATTCGTTTACGGTGTGTTGCATTTTTTTGATCCAAATCGTAGATGATTCATATGGATATACGTAATATTCAACCGATATATATATATATATATATTTGTCTATCAGTGTTTATTGGTTAGTACAATATTTGCGGAATATGAACATTTTTATTATATATATATTATATTATTATATTATTATTATATTATGTTATATTATATTATTATTATATTATGTTATATTATATTATATTATTATATTATATTATATATTATTATATATTATTATTATATATTATTATTATATATTATATATATATTATATATTATATATTATATATTATATATTATTTATTATATATTATATATTATATATTATATATTATATATTATATATTATATATTATATATTATATATTATATATTATATATTATATATTATATATTATATATTATATATTATATATTATATATTATATATTATATTATATATATATTATATATATAGATAATAATATACTCCTTTCACAAATTCTTATACCATACATATACATCAAATACATGTACATCGATATACTATGTCGTATAACTAAAAATAATCTTTTCTCAAAAGAGAACTTTGATTCGGTGCTGCAATATTAAAATGTTTAACAATTGCGTATACTAACAAATATCTGTCTGCTGTAATAAGCTAAAAATTCGATAGGTACAATAATACACCTAACGATAAATAAGCGAATCATTTCATATGGAAAAAAGTATATCATCTTAGTGTTTGTTGTAGCAAATGTTGGGAAAAATAAATCCGAAAGAGCATTTCCTTTCAACATGTGGCTGAATTTACCATTGTCTGTGTCGCCTTACTACGAAATGATATTTACTCTACAGGTATTTTAGATTCTCGCAATTTTCTAACGATCGTTATTGTAGGTAGTTGTAGTACATGCTTATATTTACGTGGAACTACAACCTGTGACAATTAGTTGAAGTTTCACCCTAAAATCCTCTACTTTCTATAAATCTACATGACCTTTCTTATCAATGACTAATCAATTTCTGTGATTTTGCAAAAACCAATAGATTTTTTCCACGGACTGTAACAGCGAGAATAATGTTTACTTTTTGCAGACGATAAGTATGTATTACGTATCGGTAAGCTATTTTTGCTTCGATAATGTTTTCTGCATCTTGGCCATACACTTGGCTGGTCAGTTTCGCATACTTCGATACAGGTTTGCAAAACTGTGTAACATGGAACGTCGGATGAAGGAAAATGATATGGAGTCGGCGTTAACAAAGCATGCGCATGTGTTTTACGAGAAATTGAAGTCATGCATTCGACACCATCAGGCACTCATCACTTTCTGCGACAGGCTTGAAAACGTGTATACGATGTTGATATTTGGACAAGTGTTAGTATTTAGTGTGTTGATTTGCCTGTTTGCCTATCAGGGATTATTGGTTAGTACAATATTTGCGGAGTATGAACATTTTTATTATGAAATTTTGTTTTATATATTTGGCAATTTCTAAACGAACAGTTCTCTCTTAGGCTGGTGCTCCTCCTGCGAGACGCTCCATCTTCGTCTTTCTTTTAGTCGGCTCAATGGCTCTACTGTTTATGTTCACCTATAGTTGTGACAGTGTGATAGAACATAGTGAGAAAATTGCTATAGGAGCATATTCAGCGCTGTGGACGATCATGCCAATGAACAAATCTGGAAAGATGCTTCGAAACGATCTAATAATGGTGATTGAGCGATCAAGACGAGTTTGTTGTCTCACCGCAAACAAATTTTTCCCTGTATCATTGGAAACTTACACCACGGTAGATATAGTATCGAATCTACAATAAATACACGTTACGATCTATGAAATTTAAAGCATAGGAAAAATTTTTAGACACTAGGAAATTGTAATTTTCAATATCATAAAATAATTTGTTTATTAACATTTTGCAGATTTTATCTACCGCAGTATCATATTTCACTTTGTTAAGAAATCGTGTAGAAGACGAAATTGTAAATTGATTGGTAAAAACAAATCTCCAATCGATTCAATAAATTGTCCTGAGAAAATTGCCGTTAGATATATATTGTACTATTCATGCGAATTGTATATTTACATCTGTTAACAAAAATAAATGAATTTTAGGAAAATAACTAATATTTAATATATATATATATATATATATATATATATATATATATATATATATAATGAATAATCACTGTGGAGCTTTTCCTATAGTACTTCAATATCTTAATATCAGCCAATCATTGACGACATACGAACTTTTTTTAATATTTATAGTAAATCTTAAATTAATTCTGTATCATAATGGTGAATTTCATTCACTACTCTACAATCACAGTCGTTTAATTTTTCCGTATAAATATAATATCAGTAAATATCATTTATTGCTATTTCTATTATTTTGAGTCATATATATTGGATCATATATTTGGAATCACATTTAGATTAGTTTTGTATAGTTTATGATAGCATAACTTACATATTGTTGGCAGCAAATAGCGAAATGTATTTTCATGTGACAAAATGTAGGTGCTAATACATAGAAAATGCACGTACCTTCATACTCATAAATTAAATTGTATATATCTTTAGTTAACACAGTCCAAATGTCGATCGAGTCAACTCTAATTCCGAAAGAATATTTTGAATAATTGATCATCTGTCCTCCTTCAAGTGTGTTCTTCGTTCAATGCAAAGAACAGATCCTATGTATTATTATATGCATATTATTACATTATTATTATATACAAAACAAGTTGCAAAATGCACATGTGTATCATACGCAATAAAAGTACATAACACTATAATGTGAAAAATTATAATAAAAATGCTTACGAAACAACTGACAAATAGTCTTCGTAAATTTTATTCCTTCATTCGCGAACAGCAATAAAAGAATGTTAAGTTAACAACCACTGTGTTCTTCGAACGTTCTCGGACAGCAAAATTATCGATGTACCGCGTATGCTTTATCGTTTCCCCGAATACCTCCATCCGTCTGAAATCGTGCATAATTTATCAATCCGATGCTTCTTCCCCTTTCCGTTTTACACCACAAGAGAGCAATTACAGTGACGTGTAAAATAACCAGTTGTCCACGAAACATAGCGGACATGCAAAACGAACGGGATAATCGAGATAAGTATGGAGACTCAGGTATGGTTAATAAAAAACCTGAAGATGCTCTTGTACATTGGAGCTTGGAGCACATTACCGTTCAAGACTCAAAATGAGCTTGAAGAAAGGCAGAGATCTGTCAATCACCCTCGTGTCCTTCTACATGAAAATCGTTGGCTTTTGGCTGGTGAAGAACCATGTCGAAGAACGTTGGAGGAACTTTGCTATGATTTATACAACTTTCGCAATTTTCGTTGCCATCGTGGTCGAAATGAGGGATCTGTACTTCACTTGGGGAGATTTTAGCGTAAGTGAAAAATTCAATTTTGTTATAGTAACATGAAGAATAATTTTTCGAATTAACAATTTTATGGATTTGAACACTATTCGAAAGATCTATTGGATCAAAGCAGTTTTTGCTCTCGCGGTAGTTTAGAAAATATCCATCGTGTACGTGTACTGTTATTTGATTATAGGGTACTGTATACATCGTGTGCAACCTCGTAACTATTATTCTAGTTTTGTTCAAAATTTTGGTTTGTTTTGTATACAAAAAGGAGTTACTTAGTTTGATACGATACGCGAAAACGAATTTTTGGCATTCGAATTACAATTCACACGAACGAATGATTGTGGATAGGTGTAAACGTACTTGTACGGTTCTCGTTTGCGTCTTCACTTTCTTCGCTCAAGGAACAGTTATCTCTTACGTGATAGGACCAATTCAAGGTGAGACATTTATATAATCATCGTACAAAGAACGATATATATTGTTAACTAGCTTTCTTGATTAAACGATATTCATTAAACTAGCTTTGCTAACGTATTTATATTATTCAGCAAATATTGGAAGAAACGAAACAAATCGAATACTTCCATTCAATATATGGTTGAACGCGCCAATATGCTACATGACACCATACTTTGAGATCGAGTTTATCATACAGGTACTAAGAATTTGTTAGTTGCTAAAAACAATTAAAAGAACAAATGTTTTAATTCGCCACGACTATATTTATCAAAGTTAATTTCAAATATGTATATTCCAAAATCGCAAAACATAAATTGAATAAAACCACGTATACGCATATGATAAAAATAAAATTACATTTTGCATTTCTACAGGTTTTGTGCCTGTATCATGTTGGCGTATGCTATCTTTGTTTCGACAATATTTTATGCATTATAAATCTACATACTGCTGGACAGTTTCGTATCTTACAATATAGACTTGAAAATATGTGCGGTGTAAATAACAACGGAAAATTGTCGTACAGCGTATGTAAATATATGAAACTTAAAACCTATATTCAGCAACATCAAATGCTCATTGAATATTGTAAAAAACTTGAACAAGTGTTTAATTTGATTGTGCTTGGACAAGTATCGCTCTTCAGCTTATTAATGTGCCTCGATGGATATTTAGTACTTACGGTATGCATAGTAGTATCTATATTTTAAAAACTATTCCGTAAAAATAGAAATTTAATGTTGAAATAATTCTAGTCTGGTTCATAGCAGTAATAATTTTTGATATTGTGACATAGCAACAATTCCAATCTTCTTTATTTTTTGTGAAGTTGCAAAAAATTCTCGTAGAAGAAAGTAATATGTTTTTAGTTCCTTACAACGGTTTAGGATACAACAATACAATTTTTTACAGGAAGACGCTCCTCTTACGAGACGCCTTATTTTCCTATTTCATATAACGGGTTGCATGTGTCAACTGCTGATGTTCACCTACAGTTGCGATTGTCTGATACGAGACAGTACGAACGTAGCTAATGCCGCCTACAAAAGCTTATGGTCGTTTCTACCAATGGACAAATATGGGAAAATATTACGGAGAGACTTGGTGTTAATTATCATGAGATCTAATATACCATGTTGCCTGACCGCTAGTGGATTCTTCGTCGTATCACTGGAAACGTATACTGGAGTAAGTACATCTACTCGCTGTAACTACACTAGTTCAACCATGTGTAGAACGGATCCCGTTTCTTCGTGCAAGCTGAAATAAATAAATACTGCTACTAATTTAACCCTTTCACCTAATCTGATATAATAATACTAATTCTTACATTTCCTAGCGAATGTTTATTTTATTTTCACGATATTCGCTCATTATAACGTTAACATTTACTTATATTGATTTCTTTATTGTCGTTTTAATATCATTTCGTTGTAAATTTTGAGCGATGCAGTGTGTTTTACTTCATTGACATAGTAGAAGAGATGGTACTTACCTTTGTCTAAAAAATCAATGCTACCAATAATGTGGAACTTTGGCCCCTTATAATCAATATGACCATATTTAATGGAATATCCTTAGTAAATTCATTATTGCTCTTATTGTATGTAAGATAATATTATTTGCAAAAATTACAAATATAGTATTCATTCTTATATCCAGCGCATTCGTTGTAGATTCATAATTCACACGACCGGCATCTCACCATTATGATCATCCGAACACTTGTGAGAAGGAAACTTGTCGGTTTGTTTCAAAAGAGTAGAATTACCCAAAGAGACTGACGTGTGCGAATGAAGTGAGATTTCCTTCGCAATCAACCTACAGCATATATTGTTCTTATATGCAGTAGGGAAAAATATAATAGTATCGTACCCCATAGAATATAAAGAGTGCAGCGTTCCATATCCATGCAACCCTCGAAACAACGTTATTTTCTACTCGTATTTATAAGTAATAACTAAAAAGTTTCATAAAAATTATTGTTGGCGTGATATAAATTTGCTTTTAAAGTACAGTGACTATACCAATCACATTATTGCACAATATATGATATCTGAATATTATTGTAAGATTACAAGTTATTAACAGAATTCAACATTATCAGTTTTCCTTCTCCTCTCCTCAACATTTCCTACGTACGCAGATCATATTTTCCAACATTTACAACTGGAATATAACGCGTCATAAATTATTAAACGAGGTATTAGTAAATAACTGTTGTTTTATAAGTGTTCTTATTTTCCTAACAAACATTTTTTTTAAGTACTTGTAAAATAACTTTATCGTAACAAACACAATGTCTATTATTATTATTATATCAGATACTTTTTAACGAGTTATAAAATCATGATGAAAATTTAATCTATTGTGTTCCTTTGCTGTTTACAGATTCTAAGTACCGCGGCATCGTACTTTACGTTGTTAAGAAGTCATGCAAACGATATGTCTTAAACGCAAGTACCAACAACATTTTCAAATAAAGTTCCAAGAACTGTTAATCTAATGTTCAAAAGCATTTAGGTATTTATTTATTTGATATTACACAAAAATATCAGTTGCTTTGCCTAACCTTTATTCGTAAACTGTGTTTTCAGGAAATGCAGTTACTCCGATCAATATTCGGACACCTTTCGAAACAGAATAACTTTTTTAAATTTGAGCCAAACGGTTTGAATTTTTTTTTCTTTTTCTTTAAGTTATAAGGGTTAATTCACTAGACGACGCGCGCAAAGATTTTGAAAAAGTTACGATTGGTCGAGACCTCAGAGAAAATAATAAATGTCGGTTTTTATTAATTTCTTATGCAAGAAAATACTAAAGACGAATTCAAGGCAGTCGCATAGGCTGTAAATTCGGAAATGCCGAGCTCGCGTAGTCTTGTTTCGAAAACTGTGGTGGTCCATGGAGCTTTCCGGTGCATCAAGGAGGACCTGCCCCAAATGGTATGGATGACGACCGTACAGATATCGAAAGGTCCTTTTTCGGCAATTACAATATTATCGAAGAATTCCTTATATATAATAGACATAAATCTTCGAAATATATTATTTAAATTTTCATTGATTCAAATTTTCAGAACCAGATAAAAATGTTGTAAAAAGCGATCTCACCTTTTTCTTCGTGATTCGGATTAATTTCGCAAGATTCTCAAAAATTTTTTGCACGTCATCTAGCAAACTAGCCCTTCTAACTTCTCAAAAAATATCAAACCGTCTGATCCGTTCTTTAAAAAGTTATACTATTTTAAGGTGTGTATATTTAAGGCGTGAATATTAATGGGAGCAACTGTATATTTTTCTTGGACTATCTCATTTATTCGATTCTTCGTTCATGTTAAGATTTGGTTGCTTTAAACAAAACTTAAGCCTTTCTTGTCAAAAATATCAATGACAAACGATTTTATATTTACATTTTAACCGGAACAACTTAATCGTTTTATCTATTTTACAAGAAGATCAATTCTTTCGCGCGAATTTGCAATACTAACGACGAAGCCTAACTACAATACTATTCTATACATTTTGATAATAAATAACAGACTATTTCTCTGGAATAAAGAAATATAGCAATAAACGGAAGGATTTTAAAAATACTTTTATTTAATACGATAATATGATAATACGATTAATATTACCTCTACCATTCTCTATTTCATTCCATAAATATGTCTTCGCGTAAATTCACCTTCCGCAAGTACTAATCTGTAGCTTGTTATTAAAACATGTCACACTAAGAATATATAATTAATTAATGGGTGATAAATGAAAAAAGGAAAGTACTTGCCAATTAATTCTGCTGATGAAGGAAAACATGCGTTATAAGCTTCAAGGCACTGTCATATATCATTTAACATTGACATAACACAATTAACATAACTAAATCACTAAAACACAAATAAAAATAAAAATGACAAGTTCTTGTGCTCAAAAACGAATTCAAAGGGTGGAACTCGATTACACAACGTTCTTCAAAAGTTTCCATGAAATAAATCATCTAAACAGTCACACGTGTATTATAATACACGTTATCCTCACGTCTGAACATTCGACGTCTCCGTGGAATAATACACAATTTATCGATCCGACGCTGCTTTCCCTTTTCACACGATGGAACAGCAATTGCAATGACGTTCAGAATAACCAGTTGTCCGGGAAGTATAATATGCAAAACGAGCCAGATAATCAAGTCAAAAGCGATCAAGGGATCAAAGTAATATCGTATCACTGTATCAGTCACTATAGATATCGATGATAAGCAAATTAGAGGCTTTCGATAGAATCGAAAAATGAGTACTCCATCGTCGAAGACTCAAGATGAGCTCGAAGGAAGTCAAAGATCTGTCTATCACCGTCACAAGTTTCTACATGAAATTCGTTGGTTTTTGGCTGACGAATAATTATGCCGATAAACGTTGGAGGAACATCGCCATGTCGAATACAGTATTTTTTATCTTCGTTGCCATCACGATCGAGTTGAGGGATTTGTACTTTACTTGGGGAAATTTTGAGGTGAGTAATGAAACAAATATAGACTAAAGCAAATTTTCAACTAATAATACCGTAAAAAAATGGCTTCTAAGTTTGATTGCTGAATACTTTTATTACAGGATACTATTTACACCGCGTGCAACGTTGTAACTATCGTTTTAGTTCTACTCAAGACCTTTGTCATATTTATACATAACGACGAACTGCTTTATTTAATTAATTACGCGAAAACAAACTTTTGGCATTCGAATTATGATTCTCACGAGCAAATGATTATAAATACCTCTAAACGTGTTTGTACTTTTCTCGTTTGCTCCTTCGCCTTTTTTGCTCAGGGAACAGTCGCCAACTTCATACTAAGACCTATTTTGGGTGAGACATTTACGTAATCAATCTGCGAAAAATATGAAAATTTTTCAGTACAAATTAAAACGCTGACGCAAAACATATTCTTAAGGAATTATTTTGTCGATATTGTTATTATATCAAATTGGAATTATAACAACTAACAAAGAGATGTGTTGATATGTTTTTCAGTAAACTATGGTAAGAATGAATCAGATAGAATACATCCGTTTAATATGTGGCTCGACGATTCATTAATGTTGTCACCGTATTTTGAAATAGTCTTCGTAATACAGGTAGAAAAAATTATTCATATAAGATCATTGTAAAAAATACTTTTTAGCTATTGTATTTTAATCTAGAAATCGTACGATATTTTGGATCGTTTAATCATTATGTTCGTTTTTATAGATTTTTAGCGCGTGCCTAGTTGGTACATGCTACCATTGCTTCGACAATCTTTTATTCGTTATAAATCTGCACACTGCTAGTCAATTTCGTATTTTGCAATATAGATTTTCAAATATGTGCGATATAAATGACCGCGAACATTATACAACTTTGGAATCGTACACTGTAGATAAATATGCAACGTTTAAAACTTACGTCAAACAACATCAAATGCTCATTGAATATTGTAATAAACTCGAGAATGTGTTCAGTGTAATAGCACTCGTGCAGGTGACACTCTTCAGCTTATTAATTTGCCTCGATGGATATTTGATACTTATGGTTAGTAGCAATCGCGTTTCATCGTCGTATTTCATTTACTTTTATTACATTTTTTATATTAATTTTGTTCCTTCCACTGCAACATAACATATAATAATTATCCTTTTATTTCTTAAAAAATTAAACAATATTCTTACGAAAAGAAGAGAAATTATACTAATAACAGCTTTTTCTTTATTCGTTGTTTTAATTTAATTATCTCTTCTGCAGGAAGAAATTGCTCGAATAAAACGTCTTACTTTCATATTTCATGTAATGGGTTGTATGTGTCAACTATTAATGTTCACGTACAGTTGCAATTGCTTGATACAAGAGAGCGAATGTGTGATGAACGCTACTTACAAGAGTTCATGGTCGCCCCTGCCGATGGACAAATATGGAAAAATGTTACGCAAAGATTTGATGTTCGTCATGATGAGATCTAGAGCACCCTGTTGCTTGACTGCCTGTGGATTCTTCGCTGTGTCGCTGGAAACATATACAGGAGTAAGCAATATTGTGTACATCTTATAGCTATCGATTTAGTCCTTTTGTCGCAGAAACCTCAAAAGGAAAACGTTATTCGTCTAGATGTATTGTTAGAATATCCTATAAACATTTCGGTGCTTTATTTCATTAATAACGATGTAACATACATGAATAGAAATTATTCTATATTAGAGAAAATACATATGTATATGTTGTTTTAGAAAGAAATCAATTAATTTCTGTTGTACAATAATTAAACTAATACATTTCGGAAACAGTGTGACGAATGAAAGTAGCGTGAAATGTAAATTCCCAAATCTGATATAATAATATCAAACGTTATGTTTTCTACCAAACAATTTTATTTCTAGGAAATTTCTCTCCCCGAGATAGTTACGATGTTCAACAAAATTAATGTTACTTGTTCCCCTTATAGATTTTGAGCATCGCGGTATCATGCTTTCCCTTACTGAGACGTTACGTAAAGGAACCGTTGCAGTTTATGCATATTACGAATCAATTTCTCAAAAACGATACAAAAAAATTAATTTACTGAAGTAAAAACGGGAATATCTAACGTGGCCTTTTATTCTTCCAAATAAATCGCGTTATCTCTAAAGTAAGTAAACTTTTAAAACAACGATTAATTATAAACCCTATGGTAGTTCTTTGTAAGATATCAACTTTTTCTTCATATGTAGAAAAAGAATATGGGATATACTGCAGCATATATTCGAGGAAATAGTCCGCATACATGTATAAATTATCTAATGACGCGGTTCGTAAATAACAGTTGATTTTTTCACATGAAAGTACAATTATTATTATATCAGATTTTATTAAAAAGATACAACAATATCTTAATAGTTCCTTTGTTTTTACAGATTCTAAGTTCTGCGGTGTCATACTTTACATTATTGAGAAATCACGCGGGCGATACATAACTACTGACAACAGTTTCCGATACACATAAAATGTATGCGGGAGAATTTAATTTCAGACAATAGTTACATATGTTTTCGTTAAAATAAAGAATAAAATTAAAGAGATATTTCATTACCAAATAAATCTAAGTATGCATTGTATAATGTACATTGTTGTACATATTGTAGTTAATAACGTTTCATATTGTAATCGTCCGAAATTGAGGTAAGTATTTTGTATTACACACAAGACTTCGCGCAATCTTACACACATATTACACAACTGCATACGTAGATAACACAAAGGAAAGAAACAATTTTTCATAATAACCACAGTGCAATAATATCAAATAATTCCGATTTCATCATTTTCATTCTTCCTTTTTTTGTAGCAACAAAACACAAAAACAAAGCATTTTCCATTTTACCACTAATTTCATAAAAAGCGAACGACGTCTAGCGCCGCATTATATAATACCTCGCTTGAACCTTCAGTCCAGGAAATAATGATCCATAATACGCGCCGGCCCCCATAAATAACGCAACAGACGTCCATCGTCAATCAAATACATGGTGAACCTGTTATTTTCTTTTTCGATCTCCAGTAAAAGATTATGATCGTTCCTACGTTTCGCGTCATTCGTAACATTTCCCTGACAAATAGATTAAAAGCAAAAAATAAGAAGAGAGAATAAACAAACAGCAAGAAATTAAAAACGCGAAGCAACTATTGTTACAGAGTTTCATATGATACGTAAGTGACAGCTTTACACGGTTGACGATCAAACGGAACGAACATGCAAACGGAACAAGAGTTGGACATATCGATGAGATTGTCGGCTTTCTTCTTAAGGCACATTGGCCTATGGATAGCTAATGATCCCGCGGATGAACGCCGGATGAAAATTATATTCACCTACACAATTTGGAATTTGATATTTGGCATGATCGTCTTGAGCAGAGATTTGTATTTTACTTGGTTCTACAATGGCGTGAGTATATTCGGTCGTTTCATATTTATTGTATAATCGATCAATCGACTCTACAGACAGTGGCAGTATTCCAAAAATTTAACGATGAGAATTCGTAGGGAAATAATATGTTAGAATAGAAGTTTAATTAATCAATATTTTAATCACTAATCCATAGTTAATATTTACTTTAAAATAATTATCATTTTTATAGACTAATATTGTAATTCCATTTTCCTGTAAATTAACTGCTTAATTATTCATTCGATTAACGATATTTTTTGCTATATCTTATTACTTCAAATTATTAATTTTAGGATACGCTTTATGCTCTTGCCAATACTATGAGTTTGATACTGACCTTAGTCAAAGTATGCGTTATAGTGGTGCACAAAAAGGAATTTATGAATCTCGTCGTGTACATGGAACAACATTTTTTGGCTGTTAAATACGATTTTCACGAGAAAGAAATTTTGAATAATTGCAGAAAGATTTGCGCCTTTTTTATCTCTAGCGTTACCACCATTGGAATATGTGCTATACTATCTTATATATCCACGCCGTTTATTGGTAGGTTAAAATATGCAAGAACCAGAAACCTTTTTATTTAAAGTGTACACGATATTTAAATCCTATAACGCATACGAAAGCAAAGAATCATTCACGCATTTATTGCAGCACAAATTGGAAACAATGAATCCACAAGGGAACTTCCATTTAATATGTGGATAGGTATTTTGTCACAATCTCCTTACTATGAACTAATATTTTTTGCACAGGTATTTTAAATTTTCGCATTTTCCTAGTAACTAGTAATTTAATCGCTTGTCTTTATGTTTGTACTTATTTGCTATATAATAAATTTTATTCGTACCGAAATAAATCTCTAACAGTTTGATATATTTGCAATCAACCTAAAAAAATAGACAACAGTGAGATTCATCTCGTTACTACGATATAAATACATATATTGAAATTACTGAATATTCGATAAGCAGCGCTAAATTTCTACAACAAATTATATAAAAGGGAACGATTTTTCTTTCTTGCAGATTATGAGTCTATCTTATATAGGAATCTGCTACTTCTGCTTCGATAATGTTTTCTGCGTCATGGCCATACACTTAGGCGGTCAATTTCGCATACTTCGATATAGATTTTCAGAACTGTGTAACATAAAATATCAGATAAGCGAGCAAGATAAAATGTCGATACTGACGAAGCATGTACACAGAACTTACGAGACATTTAGGAAGTACGTTCGACAACATCAAGCACTGATCAATTATTACAATACGCTAGAAAACGTGTATACGGTGATTATACTTATACAGGTGCTGGTATTTAGCGTGTTAATTTGCCTGTTTGGTTATCAAGTGTTATTGGTTAGTATTTCACGTGTTTAAAACGCGTTCACTGTGAATGCTTGTACATAATTCAGAAATGAACTTTCAGCGATTCATCTTTATTATCATTATTATAAAATATAAAAATAAACATAACCTATGTATATAGAAGAGTTCTATCGTACATAGAATTCTTCTCGCAGAAAAGAATTTCAATGTTCCGATAAAAGCATATTTTCTCTTTCAAATGTTACTTTTTCTTAGGCTAATACTAACTCTGCAAGACGTTCCATTTTCGTCTTTCTCCTAATTGGCGCGTTGTCCTTATTGTTTATGTTCACCTATAGCTGCGATGATGTAATAGAACACAGTGATAACGTTGCTATAGGAGCATATTCAGCGCTGTGGACGATTATGCCAATGAACAAACATGGAAAGATGCTTCGAAACGATTTGATAATGACAATAGAGCGGTCCAGGCGAGTCTGTTGTTTGACCGCAAATGGATTTTTTCCTGTGTCGCTGGAAACTTATACTAAGGTCGGTACAATACCTATAAGAAACACAGTACGTTATGGTCTTCCTCGATTACCCAACGTCAATCTTTTCTTCCTCTTTTTTCTTTCTTACGATTGGTAACGAGAAATGTACGAATGTGAAAACAATCCACGATGTTTAAAATACATGTGTACTTTTTACAGATTTTGAGTACCGCAATGTCATATTTTACATTGTTAAGTAACAACGTAACCAAAAATGAAACATAATTAATAACAAACGTTTCCGATTAAGTCAGTGGACACAAAGCGCTTAGATTATCTGGATGATTATAGGAAAAAATCGTACGTATAGGTTTTTTAAAAAAGAAGACAGAAATAAAGATTATCTTTTCATGTACAGAATCTCAGACAATTACAATTACTAAATACCTTGTAATGTGATCGTAAAATTTCATTTATTTGCAAAGTATCCAGAAATACAAGAAAAATCATTTTTCAATTCATTTTATCACATCACAGACCAATCTATTACTAATGTAACTTCAACTCACAAAAGAGTTATTCTCCTTTCGCTATATCCTCCACCTTTCGACAAAGTCAAAGTAAATTGCAATTTTCTTAAATTGCATGCTATAATTTACTAAGCTATTGTTAAATTTTCCTTTTGTAAAGCGACGTAGCTGTATGCCGAACGGTTCTCGTAATCATGCATAACGCATCAGTCCAATCCATACATTATTCGCCTCGTGTATCATCAATATCTTTTACTCCCTTTCTTCTTCTTCTCTTCTCTTCCTATTTTTCTTTGTTCTATTATCATTCTACTAAATTATCGGCTATGGATGGTAATATGAAATAAATATGAAGCGAGCAATCACTTAATAAAGACGCGGCTAGATCAAAGCGATTGATCGTCTCCGATACATTGGAACAATCAATGCAAAGTGTGTACGAATGCACGAGTTCAATATTCGAACGTACAATAGCAGCCGGTTATTAGGAATACGATGAGTTTTATCAAGACTGACGATATATCTGTTAGATTGACGTCGATTTTTATGAAGCTCGTAGGATTATGGATGGCGACCGAACGATCCGAGCAACGCATTAGGGATATTACGGTGGGTTACACGTTGGTCGCGATCATCTTCGCCATGTGGTTGCAAACCACGGATATGTATTACTCGTGGGGCGATTTTAGTGTAAGTCTATCGATAATAAATTAATATCATTTCTTTTATATAAATAAATTGTGTATTGCTGTAAGTACATTTAAATTGCATTATATAATATAAATAAAGTGTAATCTGAAAACTTTCGTGATTACGTTACTGTAGTAAATGCATGCATTATTTATTGTAGCAAACAAATATACTCGCTAGAAATAATAGGCACTTCTGTCTTTAAGCGATCCTATTTCTAACATCTTACATCGACTTTTCATAGGCCTGCCTTTTCGCTGCATGCAATATATTGTCGTTAACGATGCCGTTTATCAAGATACTCGTTTTGCTTGCGCATAAAGAAGATTTTTTTCGTTTAATATTTTACCTGCAACGAAAATTTTTGCATGGAAATTACAACGATTACGAAAGAAAAATTGTAATCAGTTGTAAACGAAAATGTACATTTTTCATTTGTTTCTTTACACTTTTCACTCTGGCCACTGTTGCCTCTTATATTATTAACCCACTTGTTGGTAAGTCGACTAATCAAAACGGATAAAAATATAATCTAATTTGAAAACCCTTATTCTTATTAAAATACGAAGTGTTTGTATGATTACGTTAAATAAAAATTTACGTTATTGTACACGTTTTGCCTCGTACAAAGTTACTGAATATTTTACCGTTATTATACGCATATATGCGTATATGTATATGTATATTAAGAAACAAGTTACTTAAACATCTGTTTCAGCAAATATTGGAAGAAACGAATCAGACAGGGTGCTTCCATTCAACATGTGGATTGACTTGCCACTCACCGTAACACCATACTATGAAATAATATTCGTTCTACAGGTATTGTCATATTATCGATATATTGTATTATCGTATAATCTTAACTCTAAAAAGTTCCCATCGTATTGAATAATATTACTTTGATTGAAACTCATAGGTTTTATCTTTATATCATATTGGAATAAGTTACTTTTGTTTCGATAACTTCTTATGCATCATGAATTTACACGTGGCTGGTCAATTTCGAGTATTGCAATATAGAATCGCGAACATGCCAGATTTAATGGACAAAGTGAAACAAAGTGGAGATAAAATATTAAATACGGGATCATCGTGCCTTGCGAATGAATGTTATAGCATTTTCAAAAAATATATACGGCAACATCAGGCGCTTATTGCGTATTGCGGGAAATTAGAGGAAGTATTTAGTTTGATTATTCTGGAGCAAGTATTGATGTTCAGCTTGTTAATTTGCCTCGATGGATATCAGGTGCTTATGGTTAGTATAGCGCGTTAATACGAATGACTAATTTTTATATGCATTTATATCTTTTAGATAGAAGATTTCTGCGATCAATACAAAAATCCGAGGTAATGAGTTTTGAATTTCTAATATTATTACTACCTACAATACTTCTACTACTATCAGTAGTCAGTAGTAGTAGTACTATCAGCGTCATTTACAGTTATCATTATTACTTATGTTTATGTTTTAACAATAGTGAATAACGTTATTACAATAATGTACGAATGTATTATAATATCTTTTTACAGGCAGACGCATCTACCTCGATACGCGTGATTTTCATTTGTCACATATTGGCATGCCTATGCCAATTGTTGATGTTCACTTACAGCTGTGACTGTATCATACGAGAAAGTGCAAGCATAGCCACTGCAGCGTACAAAGGACCTTGGCTAGTATTGCCAATGTCCACAAGCGGAAGAATGATGCGAAAAGATTTGACTCTGATTATCCTGCGATCGCACATACCTTGTTGCTTAACAGGCAAAGGTTTCTTCGTTGTATCTCTAGAAACATACACTAGCGTAAGTAACACTGTAAGACTGGAAACTTAGATCTATCGGTATACATATGGCCGCAACGTCCAAGCTTTAAACATTAAAACACGATTGAATTTCTTGAATACATCGCTCATGCTTCATTTTCTTTGAAAAATATCGTGAAACTAAAGTCACTCGTGCATTTCGTCTTTTGCAGGTACTAAGTACAGCCGCATCATATTTTACACTGCTGAGACAGCGTGAGACTCCGTGACATATGTTAATCGTGACAGTGTTAATCGTACATAGTGTAAATAGTGTCGTACATAGCCTTGTATAGAGATCAGTGTTCGTCCCTATAAATTATAAATTAAATTGATTGAAAAGAACTGGAATTCTGTAACAATAAAAATTAATCAAATATCAGATATTACCTATCAGCTTCCATTAGATATATTACATGTACATGACCTGACCGTATCAAAACATATTAAATGTTTTTCTTGCACATGATAAGAATACCTATAGTTATATCGTGATATCTTACAGTTGCGTCACAATATAAAGAAAAAGAAAACGAAACAAGTTCTTAACTGAAAATTCATTTCATTTTAACAGTATACTATTGTATTAAAGTGTACGAAATGTAAGGAATTTATCTCGTTAATCGACAAAGTAATTGAATTTAAAATTGATCGTATCACAGAGATCATAGCACAAGTCGATCCGTTATCCTCATTTTCTCCCTTCTCAATTGGTACGCTGCGTTTCTAATGTATCAAAAGATCACTGTTCTTTCGCTATAGATCTTATTCCCTGCCTTCCTAAAAATTTGATGAAAATTACAACTACCTTGTCTTACATGCTACGTTTAACATGCAAAGTTTCCCTTTCCCAAAGCAGCACAGCTGTTGACAGTGGTTCGATTTCACAGAGGGTCTCTTAATCCAGGAATCATGCATAATTCATCAATCCTGTTCATGTACTGCGTATTATGTATATGTACTACGTATAATAGTATGCCAACGTTAACTATTAAATATATAGAACTAAAAAACGTATGAAAAAAACATAAAAATGTAAAAGTAAACGGGCACGAACTTTTTAACAAAAAGTTTTAGAAAAATAAGACAAATAAGTTGCTCGATAGATTTAAAAAGATAATAAAATATATTATAATAGCGCATATATACGTATGTTGGTTCTTAGATAGGTAGACTTATATTATCTTTGACATTCGTAGGCAAACGCATCTAGCACGATACAGGTTTTAAGTATTGCAGCATCGTACTTTACGTTGCTAAAACGTATAGAAGCCATTCCATAATACATGTTAATTCTATAACGGTGTACATAGTGTATAGACGTAAGTAGATACAGCAATTCGTTGCTGTACATTACACGTGAATTTTCAATGAATAAATAAGAGTATCAATTATCTATTAACCCATATGTGTTTGTATACGCATTCGTATTCCTCAATTAGCAATAAAAATATTCACAGATTTTTCACTATCACCAAATTAATGAACTCTTTCAAAATCAAATCTTCTATTCTTAAAACAACACACAAGAAGTCAACGTTCTTCATCAAACTGCATACATATATTAATCTTCTACTTCCTCGTCGCCACATCCAACTGCCACCCACCACTCAGCCCCATTGTGAGTTTTAAATCATGCATAACTGGTTGATCGCATGCATTACGCAAAATATAAGGCGTACGAATGAGGATAGAGGACGATTGGGAGATCAAAGGCACGATATATCGATGCAATTGCTTTCGAAACTTTTCGATAATTAATAGACCGACTCCCCTATAAATTCCGAATCGGTGTATCTGATCGTTTGAAATCCAATATGAGCTTGAAATATCATAAAGACGTTTCTTTCAGTGTAGCAGTTTTCTATCTAAAGATCGTCGGCTTGTGGTTAAGCACTAACCTCGTTGAGAAATGGTTCAGAAATGCCTTAGTGACGTATACTGTTCTCGCAATTATCTTTAATATGTGGATGCAATTGAGGGGTCTTTATTTCTCTTGGGGAGATTTTAGCGTAAGTATATCGAGAGTTTTACATAATGCTTGTAACTTTCTTAATTTTAATGTTTCAGGTCAGCACTTATATCGCGTGCAATAGTTTGGGACTATTCATGGATCTATTTAAATTGTTAATTATATTTATACATAAGAAAAAGTTTCTTTATTTAGTCATGTATATGCAGAAGAATTTCTGGCATTTCAACTACAATCAATATGAAAAATCGGTCCTAGCAGATGCGAAACGAATGTGCATCTACTTCGTCTGCGTCTTCTCATTTCTCTCTCAATCTACTATCTTTAGTTACATCTTCAGGCCACTAATATGTCAGTCTATCAATTTTCTGATTTAAATGGGTTTGTTTCTAAGAAAAAAGTTAATTCATCGACAATCTGATTTTAGCAAATATCGGGAAGAACGAGTCAGATAGGGTACCTATATTCCATATGTACTTGGACCTACCATTGAATGTCTCGCCATATTATGAAATGACGTACTTGATACAGGTACAATATTATTTCTGTTTTACATAAAAGTCTTAGGCGATTTCATGTATTTGTAAATAATATTGTAATTATTACGTGCGTACAGGCTTTGACTTTGTATCAGGTTGGCGTATGTTATCTTTGCGTCGACAATATATTTTGCATTATGTGCTTACATGTAGCTAGTCAGTTTCGCATATTACAATACAGAATAGCCAATGTGTTAAGCCTGAAAGACAAAGTTAAATTTGATCAAGATACAAACCTGGATTCTTCGGGTGAATTTTACGCCATATTTAAAAAATGCATTCAACAGCATCAAGCTCTCATTGGATTCTGTACCACGCTCGAAGAGATATTTACAGTAATTATACTCGGACAAGTGTTAACGTTTAGCATATTGATTTGTTTCGTCGGATATCAAGCGCTTCTGGTTAGTATATTACAAATTCAACGTTACTGGTTTATACTTCTTGTTTAAAACGAGATATTCGATTTGAACAAATTAAATATCTCGTCGTTGTTACTGTAAAATTTACGCTCGTAATGCATCACGATGCACAGGTGAAGCTGTCACTTTCATGGCGCATTTCTCTCGTATCTTTCTTAACGACTAACATATGTCAGCTATGGATCTTCACGTACAGTTGTAATGCCCTAGTACAAGAAAGCATGAACACTGCTAATGCTGCGTATGCTACACCATGGATATTTTTACCAATGGACAAGTTTGGAGAAATGGCACGAAAGGATTTGCAACTCGTACTTATGAGGTCGAGACGAGCCTGTTATCTCACCGCTTGTGGCTTCTTTCCTATATCCCTGGAAACTTTCACCAAGGTATTTATTAATGATTCTCGTCGTTTTCTATATTAATTAATAACAGCATATTTCCTTCGTGTCACAGATTATGAGCTCCGCAATGTCATATTTCACTATACTAAAACAGCGAACCGTGGATACATAGAATAATTTCTCCAGTTTTCATTTTATAGGCGTACACGTTTAAGTAATGTTCAAAGCGAAAAATTTATTCCTTTTGATTTAAAAATGTTATTATCACAAATCTATGAAATCTATAAAATATTAAAATAAATGGTTAGAAGAAATTTGATTACATAAAATACGTAAATTATAATGCGTCCAGAAGATTTGTAACAAGATAGTAATAAAGTTAAATAGAAAGAACAAGTATGAATAATTTTAATAAACCGCGGAAATTTTCGAATCCCCAAAACTCTCTATAATCTTCGAATTTCAAATTGAACAATAGTACTACAATAGATTATTCATTGCGAATTATACAACGATAGATTCCATTCCTTGTATTCGATATAATTGTGAACGTGTTTATAAGTTAAATTTAGTTCGCTATATTGTCATCGGCACGTATGTAATTTGATACAGTGCCAAACTTAAAGCAGAAAAACATCGTACGAACAAAACCATTATCTTCTTTGAAATAAAAAGATTAATTTTAGACCAAATCACGACGTTGCACAACTCACAATTTCATCTGGCGGAATTATAATATTTAGACAATATTAAATAAAATTTACAATTTAATATGACATATTTTTATGTGCAGAGTTATGAATAATTACATCTTATTCAATATATGTTACTAATAAACATCATTTTATTCTTTTTACAAGTATACAAAATGCAAAGAACGCAATAATACTTGGTATATAGATCTTAGAATTATTCTCTAATTCGATGAGTTATATAAAATCGCTTTTCGTTTAAAATTGTTTAAAATCTTTGAAAAACTTTGGAAGAAGAAGATTTATAATGTTTAACAAACAAATGATATTGCAAATTTCTATTATTTTTACCTATTCCTGCTGTTGATATTTGTGACGGATCAAAATTAGGAAGATCATTGTAAAGTTTTAAAGTAATTTTATTATATGAACAATAATATGGAGAGTCAAAGCCTCGTTTTTCGGCAGAAGGGCTGTTTCCACTTCCAAGAACCTAATCTGCTATTTCTCACGATCTTTGAAACTTGCATCTTTAAAAGAATTTCCTCTGAAAAGCTATATCGTCAAGAAACAATGAAAAGTAAATAATTCGTGTTCGCTTTTCAATCAAATTTCGTCACTTGGAAATGGATAAAACAGACCTAACGCTAATACGAGACTTTGTTTTCAATGAACAGAGTTTTTTTAACAGACATTTTTAATGCTGAAGATCACTTAAAGTTACTCCTCCTCTTCGTCTCCCGCACCAGTTAACATTGCGATAAGGCTTTGCGTATCGATAAATCCCTTGTCATCAATGTACATATTATCATAAGCATCATTGACCTCCTTCGCGGTGAATTTGTCACCATATGTCATCAAAGCGTGCCTCAATCTATGACGAAAGGAAAACGAATAATTTTCATAATTTTAGAAAGCTGCTCAACTTCTTTTCCGAGATATTTCGATATATTTCATGGGATTTTTTAATTTTCTACTCCTTTCTCTATCCTTTTTTTCCGAGAAATGAATAATCTTACAATACCAATAGGTCTTATCGCTTACCTTTCACCATCAATCTTTCCGTTTACGTCGAAGGTATTGAACGCAGCAATTACGGTTTCATCGTCGTCGGAACCTGAAATAGAAGAAATTGCGATTAATTTAATATACATATATAAACTGGCAAAGAGGGACTAATCGTATCATCTGGTAAATTTATATGTTGATACCTGATCCCGACATGCGAGTTGCGAACAAGTTGAGTAACTGGGTAAAGTTGATAGGACCAGGGGCTTCACCTAGCATATCATCAAGTTCTTTATCGGTAACCAAACGACCGACATTGTCAAAAGTGGCACGAAGGTCGTTCTTCCCAATTACACCATCCTTATCATGATCCATAAGCTGGAATGCCTGATGGAACAAAATGAAATACACATAAGTACATCCAAATAATAATTGCAACTCATACTCTTCAACACTATAATTTTAATTTTATTTATTCGAAAATGATTCAATCAACGTTACGACCAACTTATTAAATAATACGTTTCATTTATCTTTACCATAGAACGATATACAGCGAGATATCTCGTTTCTCTTCGCAGAAACTGCGGTAACTGATGCAGCAAGCATTTGATAATGGAGTTTCACTGTATAGTTCGCTGTACGATGGCAAATTTTTGGATAATTACTCGTATATCGTTGAAACGGCATTTGAACGTACCTCTTTAAATTCGGCAACTTGTTTCTGAGTAAACATAGAAAACACGCTGGATCCAGTGCGTTTAGCTTTGCGGCTGCCCCGACTACTTGCTCTAGTCGAACCAGATTCTTTAGGGGTACCGGTAGGAGTTGGTGGCTTTTCTTCTGCTGGTGCAGGTGCTGGTTCTGGTTCTGGTGCAGGAGCAGGCGCTGCCTCTTCCTTCTTTTTCGTCTTCTTCTTCTTCTCTTTATCCGCCTACAATAATCCGACGTAATTTTTATTGAAACGAAACGAGAATATAAAAATATAAAAATTTCAGCCAAACTTCCGCTTACTCTTCCGCACCGTTTAGCGTCTGTACAAGTGTAACTCACGATTCCTCGAGTGTTAAAATACTCATTTTACCAAAAAGTTAAGTATTCTCCAATATTTAATTATTATAAACGAAACGTCGAATTTAAAAGCGCCTAGTCTGCAATAAATCGTAGAAAAGTCCTTTTCGTCGTATTATTTTCGTAAAAATGAATATTTCAATTTATTTAAAATATGAAACAAGCAAAAGAGTGGGTTTGGTAAAATATTTAATATAAATTGCTTGCAAAGAACAGAAACTAAGTGATAAATAAATAAATATCTTGCAAATTATTATCTAATAATTAATTGACTGGAAATCATCGTAAAGCCGAAAGATATGCGGAAATAAAGAATTATCGTTATTACTATATTTAGCTGGCAGTAAGCTAGCTTGGATAACATCGAAGAAAATTCGGAGGGCGTTACTCATAAGAGTTAAAAATAGGATCCTTCTATCACGTACGGTATAGTTGAAAAGAAGCCAGGACAAATATAGACCGTTTATCCCGTACAGCCTCTCGAATTACTATTTGGTTACGTAATACTTTTATCTTTATTTTTACTTTTATAATATATCTAACAAGTACACATGGAAATTAAATGAAATTTGATAGTACAGATTTTTGCATAAACAAAATTCAATTAAATCTAAAGTCCATTAATTTAGATACACCATTAAATTCCAATTATTAAGAAATCCAAAAATTAAGAATCCGATTAGGAATTTCATAGATTAAAAGATCGCAAAGATTTATTAAAATCCAAAAGTACATGTAACAATTTGAACACACAGGATGGCAAGCAAATAATAAGGTCCAAGTACGGAATGGCTAACAGCCAAAAATCTAACGAAGATCACTGTTTACACTTCATTAACACAAATACGCGATGTTTGGTGCAAGTTCTGCACTTTGACGAATTCATTCACCAGGCGTACAATTTAGACACAATTTATTTAATTCATCGATCTCTCATCGAAATTTACCCTCGTACAACAGGTCAAACATGTTTCCACCACTAATCACGTGTACGATATTCGGCATTCCGTTTCTTTCTATATATCCCACTATATAGAAGAAATTCAACGAACAGAACTTTTCGCATATTTCCTGATCGCCTGAATCCGAAATCACGATGGTATCATGGTGTACTCGGCGCTTACTTACCATGGCTACAGTTGTTTTGTAAGAGGATGGTACGAGATGGTCACAACGAACCAACTGTCCGAATCATAGAAGTGAACTTGTCTAAGTAACTTTGGTGGATCTCCCCCACTACATGGCTGGTGCTTGAGCAGGGGTGCTTTGCCCGGGTATAACGCCAACGCCTATCTGACCATATTTAGTGCGAGCTGCCTCAAAATAGCAACCCTTTCGATGTTTCGACTAAAACAGTTTGCCGAGGATTGTACTGACGACCAACACCTTACAGCCCTTTTTCGCAGCTAAGATTTACTTCTCAGAACGAGAATGTGAGTCAAGGATCTTCGGAAAGTGATTATGACGGTGCCCCGGCCTTGCGCCTTCCGTAACCCTGATTAGCCCTGCATACATCAAGCATCGAAGAAATCTTCTGTTACCATTTTTGCAGTCATCGATCGTACAAAAACGGTAGTAGACTGTCCTGATTCCACCGTCACAAATCAAAGAAATTATCATAGTTTAAACTAATTTAACTCTTATTATCTATTCGATTATTACATACGATACAACGCTTACAAAATATGATTTCTGAAAAATTTGTAACTCGCAAACTAAAAATTGTGGTGTTAATATTTAAAAGTTCTGCTAAATATTTGCAAAATTTGTATGCTCGCAGTTATATTTAACTCATATTATGCGCAATATAATAGCAAATATGTCTATCATGTATCGATGATGGTTGTAAAAATTGTGAGATGAAAATTGTCTAAGAAAAAATTACAATAATAAATGAAATACGATAGTAAGAGAAAATGTTTAAGGATTATCCATTTCAGAAGTAACATGAATTTCCGGTTTGTGCACCGGGATGACCAACGCACGTGGTTACTAAAAATAACTGTCCGATATTTGAGATCAGAAAACATTAAGGTATACTGTATATTTCATTATTCCCCTTTCTTATATACGTATTACAGGAATTCAAATGGTTAATAAACCCTGTATCTTTGATATTTATCGAGTTTAGTTTATTTCAATTGTCATGAAACTGAATTGTCATAAAGGAAATTAAAAACAATTGATATCTGATGTGCAAAAGATTATTTACCACTATCGTACTTTCGATAACAAAGTAGTATGATAGAATTAATTGTTAATTATTTATATGACTCGACTTAATATTAGAGCCTGGCTTAAGATCGCTATAAGTGTCATATAACGAAGCTCGCTCGCTTCCATCAAATTCAGCATTTAATGAAATATTGACGCATCACAAGTTAACGAGGAAGATAGCTTAAACCCAAAAATATTACTCAGCTAATCACATCTATACCCAAATTCTATACTTTTATTTTGTAAAGATATCCAAAATTTTTAATTTGTAACGCACCGAGAGATGCTGATCAGGTACTCCAATGTATTCGAGAAGATTGACAGTAAATATCTAGCAATTTTGAATGACGAGTCAACGTATGATTAAACATTCTATGAAGACTGATGAACAACCGATACACTGGAAATACAGCTATTACTTAGACACATAGTCGTATTACAAATATGTTCCTAGAATTTATTTCTCTTATTTCAATGTGCCGAATTATGTCACTGAGATTATGTCCATATTATGTCATTATATTTTGGGACATTGCCAGATATACATTACTAATACGTACTACAATATAATGCATAATAAAATCCTCCAGATATATTTATTTTATTTTTGGGAAAATATTCATATTTATCGCTTTTCTACTGAGCTACACGAATAATAGAATTAAAATTATTTTTCTGTTTCATTTATTTTATACAATAAATTTATACATACAGAAATTTATTAATTAATCATGATTATAATGTAACATGTATATATTATAATAATCTTTTATGAAGTATCCATACAAATCGCTATGACTTTGTATACTTGCTCGATAAGAAAGTTACGTACCATTTTTCTTATTCACGACCACACAACACTCCCACCACAACTGCTCGGAGAAATAAGAAAGTACAGACAACCTTGCCTTGACTGGTTTTCATTGTAAGGTAACAGCTTGACGTAGTATGGCCTAGATCACAAATTTTTATGTTAAAATAATATTAAGATTTAAATTACTCTAAAAAAAAACGTATTTTAAGTGTTATCTTATGATCTAACAAAATGTGGTGGATCTTTTTACTAAATTATGGTGAGTGAAACTTGTCCATATAAAAAGGAAATACGTATTTTTAGCATTTAATATTGTTAATCATCGTTAAATCTTTCTTAAAGCTTTAAAAGATGCATTTAATGCTGTTAAAAAAACATATAAATGACCACAGTAATAGAATAATCGAAAAATAAACTAATTTATCATTAATTGATTTAAATTAATAAATTATTTGTTTATTTCTCTATAGTTACCATTGGCTTGTCACTGCGTCTTGCCGCATATATTTCTTCTGGCGGTCTTCACGGAGAAATTCGATTCGAAAAAGTCACAGAAACGTCCGTAAGAATTCGATTTTCACTTCAAACTACTCTTCAATATCCAGACCAACAATGGCTTTGGTCAGTTACTCAGTTTCCTGTTGATTACACACGTATAGACGATAGATGCAGTAGACAACATATTGGAGAGAGGTGTTTTTCTTGTTTGGAAAAATTTGTTTCCCATATATCGCTGTCACACGTTTTATTTAAAAATCACTACTATAAACATGTAGCATTATCGACTTAACGGAACTTGTTGGACCACTCGATATGCCTGGAAATGAAACAGGATCAGTGGAAATTTCGGGCATAAGTTTAACCGGAGAAATGGGTTTATGGGGCAAAGGTCTAATATTCCAAGACACATATTCATCCAGAACCATTTGTGCTTCGATAACGGTAATTTTTAAAATATAAAATGTAAAGTTTGTTTCGAAAATATTGCAATTCTCCGAACGTTCTTAGGTACTAGAAAAGAATGTAGAGAAATTTGCGGAAGCACGTTTTCTCGAAACTATAGCGGGAAGCGTATGGTTTCGATGGCTGGGTGGTCACGGTGGTGATAATATTAGTGATACAATAATTTATGTAAATTTGTATCATGTTAATAACAAAAAATTGCAAGGTACAAAGTACACAGAACATTATTGGAAAATTTATGTGACGGACATTTTTGACATCAGTAAAGGTACAACTTTTTTTATAAGATATATCGGATTTGCAAAACAATGATTTACTTTTATTTAATGTTTATCATTCAGACAAATCAAGTTGCAATATTTTACAAACTGTCTTTGATCCTGATAACGCGGGCAATGGCAAAGCGATTGGTGATATCGATGCACGTTTAGGCAAGATAAAAGTAGCTGTAAATCATCGTAACGAATATAAAACCGTATACAAAGATTCAAAGTTGTCTCTACTACCTTCTACTGATTTACTCGGACCACATCGTCAATTATATTTAGTCATATTTCATCCGAAACATGATGACTCCATTTTACATTGCAGTAAGATTAATCATAGAAAACCTATCCTTGCCAAGTAAGTGAAACTTATTATTACGAAAAACTTTTATCCATTTTATTTATACATGTTTATCAAATTATCTTTTCCTATATTTTTTAACCATTTAGAACTTTAATTAATTCTCACGGTATCAAAGGAGATGTATCCTTATCTCAAGTGACTCCATTCGATCCAACATGGGTTAACGTATCATTGACACCAATCAATGATTTAGGAACGAGATTACGCTATGCTACTAAGATAAAGTCATACAATATTCATGAACTACCTCCAGATCCAATAAAAGCTTCGAATAACTTTGCCAAAGTATGCGAAACAACTAAGAAAATGTATAATCCAAGTAATATCAATATAATGGATGTACCACCAGCAGGTAAACAAGTTAAATCGTTACTTTAGCCTAGTTTGTTCGTTCAACAATACCTAAATAATTATGAAACTCAGGGCTTGGAACTCAAGATCAATATGCTATTGGTGATCTTTCTGGGAAACTTCAAGGTCGTAAAGAAGGATCGTATCATTATGATATCTTACCAGGGAGTGCCAAACTTAATGGAATTTATTGGGATACATACCTTCCACTCTCAGGAACACATAGTGTAATTCACAGAAGCCTTGTTCTTCATAAGTACTTATTTACGCTCACTTTTTATAATTACCGCTTTATTTTCATCCTTACTTATTAAAAACGATTACACGTTGCTCCTCAGATATAATGAAACTGATAATAAGAGCACCGTACCATGGATCTGCGGTACCTTGAATCTTTATTTACCAGATAATATTGGACAAATACCAATGGTAACTGCACAAGTAATATACAGATATCCCATTGTTGGGAAAATAATTTTCCGTCAACCTAAAAATGACCCTCAAATGGATACTACCATTATAATAGAAAATTTAGTTCATGCAGATGGTAACGCTTTAAATAATTCAGAATTACACAGGTATAACGTTTTTCAAATTTTTTGCTAGAAAAAAACCATTATATATGTATGTGTGTGTGTGTGTGTGTGTGTGTGTGTCAATACCATCTAATTTAATATTAAATATTTAGGTGGATGGTTCATGATAATCCACCAGGCAAAGATTATTATAACTGGACAGGCAGATGTTTAAGTGCTGGTGAACCTTATAATCCTTATAAGGTACAGTAATTAATAAAATAACACTAATATGCTTGTTTTCTATTTATAATACAATTGCTCTCTCCTAAAAATATTACTCTTAAATTTACCAGGTAGAATGGAATTCAAATCCTAGTGAATATTGTTCAATGTCAGAAGCATCATTATATCGTGTGGGTGACCTAACAAGACATAGTACAATCAACATTGCTGGCAAAAAGCTTTATGGGACCCTATTAACACGAAGACTCTTCACGGATACAATGTTACCTTTGTCAGGTCCCCATAGTATATTAGGTAAAAGTTTAGTGATATATGATGACCATGGACCTCGTGCAAGAGGAGAAAGACTAGCATGTTCAATGTAATTTTGTAGACTTCATATGAAATATTTCTAATAAATTTTATTATGAACATAACTAAAATATCAATTATTCTATATAGAATTAGTGAAACATACCATCGCAAAGCAGTAGCAAGAGACTGGTTTGGAAATGGAGAAACAATTTCGCTAAGAGGAAAATTAGAATTCTTACAACAAAATGAATATGATATCACAAATATAGAACTAAATCTTGATGGTCTAGATGGAAAAATGAGTGGATATCACATACATATGGTAACAGAAATTTAATAAAATTTGTTTATATTTTTTATTTATTTTCATGAAAGTTTATGTATTTTAGACTCCAATTGAGCAAGATTTAGAATTTCCATGTGAAAGTACATCCCTATATGGACATTGGAATCCATTTGGTATCAATGTAAGTAACACGTTATCTGCAGGAGAAGGAACAACTGATCAGTATGAAATGGGTGATCTCAGTGGAAAGTTTGGCACTTTAGAAAATAGAAAAAAATATATGAAAACTTTCAATGATACAATACTTCCTTTATTTGGACTAAATAGTATACTAGGTCGAAGTATAGTGATTCACAAAAAGCAAAAAAATTTAAGGTATCTATATTAATATTTAAATTATATGCAGACACACACACACACACACACACACACACACATATATATATATATATCCTCTAACAATTCTTTTCTTTGAGATGGGCATGTTCAACTATAGAAAGGGGATATTCGCCATCTGAGGCTAGAGAATTAAGAGCAATTGCATCTTTTCATCATCCACAAGGTTTTGCATATGGCTATATAAGAATGGTATTATAAATTTAAATAATATCAAAATATAAAATATGATTTAACACTAATAATTACAGACACAACTTATTCACCATGATGGTAGTCAAAGTGAAACGGTAATTGAAATAAAATTACGACATCCTGGAAAACACGATCGTAATATTGTGAGTACATAAAATGCTTAATAAAAACATTTAAAAAGAGATTTAATATATTTAAAATTATATAAAAATATATTACTGTAGACAAGAAACCACAATTGGGCGATATATGTAAACCCTGTTGGAGTAGATGCAGCTGTTCAAGTAAAGGATACTAGATGTGTAGCTGGTGGATATATATGGAATCCCTACTTTACACAGTTAGCAGATCCTTTAAATGTAATATTAATCAGAACCATATAAAATTTCTGTCTTAACATGCCATTGTTTACTTTCATAAAAGTAATTTTATTTCACAGGATGATCTGTACAGACAAGAATGTGGTTCTGATTTACCACTTAGATGTTATGTAGGAGATATATCAGGTCGATTGGGTCCTATCGATATAGGACTTCAAAGACAAATTTTTACAGACTCAAATTTCCCATTAGCAGGAACAGTATCTGCAATGGGAAGATCTATTGTTATTTTTGACAAAAATTTTGGGACTGACAGATTTGCATGTGCTAACATTGAACCTGATAACGACATTGTGAAGTATACAAATATAAGAAAACCACCACGCTTCGTAGTGTAAGTACACATGCGGCATGTTATTTTATCATAAATTTCATGTACAAATATCTTTACAACTTTTTTACTATAGGGCACAATTTCTAGAAGATGTAAGAAAAATTATAGGTGTTCCAGATTGGATGTTATCCATAGATACTAGGAAAACGAAAATTTTACATAGTGGAGCATGCATTCAGTTTTTAATGCATTTTAGGGGTAATCAAAAAAATATACAATTTGTAGGAATTTCTTGAATATATATAATAATGTTTTATAATTACATATCTAGGTCCAATTGCTAGCACCTTAGAACAAGATTTTAATAAACTTATATCAACTGGACGATTAGACACACCTAGTTTGTATATTCCAGGATATGTTCCAACAAAACGAAAAGCAACATTAGGTTATCGTCAATGTGGAAATCAAGATCCAAATGATAAAAGTAATAACTCATATTCTATACAAAATAAGTATACAAGTTTATTTTTTAAAATGACAAATTTTACACTGTTTTCAGGATCCAAATTTTCCCTACCAAATATATCTTCATCACAGTGTTCAAAACTTACATTAATTGTTGCTGTGTGTATTATTACTAAATTATTGTGATATTAAATTAATAAATTAATATAGTATTAAATTGAGTCTTATAAATTTAAACACCGAAAAGATTGTATATATATAATAAACATTTCATAAAATGAATATTTTATTTACACGATATGCTAACTTTATGCGGAAATATGTAAACTCGAGTATGCGATGAATATAGACCAAGTCAGAGTCACGTTCTATTGGTAGCTTTACATGTAGCGATCGCTAAAAACTGTCTGTCCAACGCATAGTCGTATATGTAACCGTGGTTCAACGGTACGAGGCAGTAAATACTCGACTAGTGACATTCGATTATCACTAGTCGGCAGCCAATAGCAAACGCAGCAATCAAATTTCGTTAACATTTACTGTCTCATCTCTAGTCTTATTGGATCTAGGACATAGGAATATAGGGACCACGGACAGAAGGGAAATTTCCTCCCTGCCACGGACCGTGACGCCAAGCAAATAATAACTGGCGCAAAGGGAGCGGGTGAAACTATTTCCGGGAATAAAAAACGTTGCAGTAGGGGCCACATTGGTGATTGGTTTACAATTGTCTAAAAATATTTAAATTGCACCACGGATAATACCGAACAAGTATAAAATTTATAATACTCTGCATTTGTTAACATTATATAAAATTATCATAACCACAACATGTATTCTCTGGAAGATGGTAAGAATTTATACTGATGTTAATATGTAAAAATATCGATCATATAAGAAATTTAATTTTTTTTAATATTTGTATTATTTATTCAAAATTATGATATAACGTTATACCTAACCTACAAACACATATTTTATTTTTTACCTCTTTATAGGAAAGTGCATTATTTTTCTCATTTCGTAATTTATGTGCTTCAATGTTATATAAATTATAAAATTATTAATCTTAATAACTGCTGAAAATTATGACTAAATATATCTTTTTTTTTTAGATCAATACGATGATGAAGATGCAGAAGAAATTTCGTCAAAACTTTGGCAGGAAGCCTGTTGGATTGTTATTAATGCCTATTTTGATGAAAAAGGTCTTGTGAGACAACAACTTGACAGTTTTGATGAATTTATTGAAATGTCAGTTCAAAGAATTGTTGAAGACTCACCACAAATTGATTTACAAGCAGAAGCACAACATACTTCGGGCGAAATAGAAAATCCAGTTAGACACTTATTGAAATTTGAACAAATTTATTTGTCTAAGCCTACACATTGGGAAAAAGATGGAGCTCCATCTCCTATGATGCCTAATGAGGCAAGACTAAGAAATTTGACATATTCTGCACCACTGTATGTAGATATAACTAAAACAATTGTAAAAGATGGAGAAGATCCTATTGAAACTCAACATCAAAAGACATTTATAGGAAAAATTCCAATTATGTTAAGATCAAAATATTGTTTACTTGCTGGTTTATCTGATCGTGATTTAACAGAATTGAATGAATGTCCATTAGATCCTGGAGGCTATTTTATTATTAATGGTTCAGAGAAAGTACTGATTGCACAAGAAAAAATGGCAACAAATACAGTTTATGTATTTAGCATGAAAGACGGTAAATATGCATATAAATCAGAAATTCGATCTTGTCTGGAACATAGTTCACGTCCTACATCTACATTGTGGATTAATATGATGGCAAAGAGTGGAGCTAGTATTAAAAAGTCTGCTATAGGTCAACGTATTATTGCAATTATTCCATATATTAAACAAGAAATTCCTATTATGATTGTATTCCGTGCACTTGGATTTGTAGCTGATCGCGATATTTTAGAACATATCATATATGATTTTGATGATCCTGAAATGATGGAAATGGTAAAACCTTCCTTAGATGAGGCATTTGTAATACAAGAACAAAACGTGGCTCTAAATTTTATTGGTACTAGAGGTGCAAGACCTGGAGTAACTAAAGAAAAGCGTATTAAATATGCTAGAGAAATTTTACAAAAGGAGATGCTTCCACATGTCGGCATAAGTGATTTTTGTGAAACCAAAAAGGCTTACTTTCTTGGGTACATGGTGCACCGTTTATTATCAGCCTCTTTAGGTCGAAGAGAATTAGACGATCGAGATCATTATGGTAATAAAAGATTAGACCTAGCTGGTCCATTATTGGCATTCTTATTTAGAGGGTTATTTAAAAATTTAATGAAAGAAGTGCGATTGTATGCACAGAAGTTCATAGATAGGGGAAAAGATTTTAACCTTGAACTTGCCATAAAAACTAAAATTATTACTGATGGATTAAGATACTCACTTGCTACAGGAAATTGGGGAGATCAAAAAAAGGCTCATCAAGCTAGAGCTGGTGTATCACAAGTATTGAACAGGTTAACATTTGCATCAACACTATCACATTTAAGAAGAGTGAATTCTCCAATTGGAAGAGATGGAAAATTGGCCAAGCCGCGTCAATTACATAATACGTTATGGGGTATGTTATGTCCTGCAGAAACCCCTGAAGGTGCTGCAGTTGGTCTAGTAAAAAATTTAGCATTGATGGCTTACATTAGCGTTGGATCTCAACCTTCACCAATTCTTGAATTCTTAGAAGAATGGTCCATGGAAAATTTAGAAGAAATTGCACCAAGTGCAATAGCTGATGCAACAAAAATATTCGTAAATGGTTGTTGGGTTGGTATTCACAGAGACCCAGATCAATTAATGGCTACTTTACGTAAATTAAGAAGACAAATGGACATTATTGTATCAGAAGTATCTATGATAAGAGATATTAGAGATCGTGAAATCAGAATATATACAGATGCAGGAAGAATCAGTAGGCCTTTATTAATTGTTGAAGGACAAACCTTACTATTAAAGAAAAGACATATTGATATGTTAAAAGAAAGAGATTACAATAATGATGGCTGGCAAGAATTAGTTGGTAGCGGAGTTGTTGAATATATTGATACTTTAGAAGAGGAAACTGTTATGATTGCAATGTCCCCTGAAGACTTGAGACAAGAAAAGGAATATGCATATTGTACAACATATACACATTGTGAAATTCATCCAGCAATGATTCTGGGAGTGTGTGCCTCTATTATTCCATTCCCTGATCACAATCAAAGTCCAAGAAATACTTATCAAAGTGCTATGGGTAAACAAGCTATGGGAGTATATATTACAAACTTTCATGTTCGAATGGATACTTTGGCACATGTACTATATTATCCTCATAAACCTTTAGTGACTACCAGATCTATGGAATACCTTAGATTTCGTGAACTTCCAGCTGGAATTAACAGTATAGTTGCTATATTATGTTATACTGGTTATAATCAAGAAGACAGTGTCATTTTAAATGCTAGTGCTGTTGAGAGAGGTTTCTTTAGATCTGTATTCTATAGATCCTATAAAGATTCAGAATCCAAGAGAATTGGAGATCAAGAAGAGCAATTTGAAAAACCTACACGCCAAACTTGTCAAGGGATGCGTAATGCTATTTATGATAAATTAGATGATGATGGAATTATTGCTCCTGGAATTCGCGTATCAGGAGATGATGTAGTTATAGGTAAAACTATTACTCTTCCAGAAGCAGATGATGAGGTATGTAATCATATAGGAATTATAATAATCAAATTTATTTATATCTTCTCATATCCTATTAATATTTACAGTTAGATAGTACAACAAAACGTTTTACAAAACGAGATGCATCAACCTTTTTACGTAATAGTGAAACTGGAATAGTAGATCAAGTAATGTTAACTTTGAACAGTGAAGGATATAAATTTTGTAAAATACGCGTACGCAGCGTTCGTATTCCACAAATTGGTGATAAATTTGCTTCTCGGCATGGACAAAAAGGTACTTGTGGAATTCAATACAGACAAGAAGATATGCCATTTTCATGTGAAGGTCTCACGCCAGACATTATAATTAATCCTCATGCTATCCCATCGCGTATGACTATTGGTCACTTAATTGAGTGTATACAGGGTAAAGTGTCTGCTAATAAAGGTATTTATTTGTTTTTATTCTTATCAACATAAGTATTATATAAAATGAATAGTATATTCAATAAGTTAATTATAATATATTTTTTTGTAGGTGAAATTGGTGATGCTACTCCATTTAACGACGCTGTAAATGTACAGAAAATTTCTACACTTTTACAAGAATATGGTTATCAACTGAGAGGAAATGAAGTCATGTATAATGGTCATACTGGCCGCAAGATAAATGCCCAAGTCTTTTTAGGGCCAACTTATTATCAACGTTTGAAACATATGGTGGATGATAAAATTCATAGTAGAGCTCGGGGACCTGTACAAATTTTAGTTAGACAACCTATGGAAGGAAGAGCAAGGTAAATTATATATACTTCTTTTGTTCTTCATATTTATTTATTCATATTAATATTCATATATTAATATGTAATGTTCAGAGATGGAGGTTTACGATTTGGTGAAATGGAACGTGATTGTCAAATTTCCCATGGAGCTGCACAATTTCTAAGGGAACGTTTATTCGAAGTATCAGATCCATATCGGATACATATATGTAACTTTTGTGGTTTAATCGCAATAGCCAATTTGAGGAATAATACATTTGAATGCAAAGGATGTAAAAACAAAACACAAATTTCTCAAATTAGGCTACCATATGCGGCAAAATTACTTTTCCAAGAACTTATGGCTATGAATATTGCTCCCCGATTAATGGTCGCATAAATATTGACATACCTAATGTTTCCATGGTATTAGACAATAGGAGTGTGAAAAATATCAAAATACCGATTCGGAATGGGTCGGGAAAATTCAGGTAGGCTCGGGCAAATCGACAATTTGAAATCGAATCGGATTGGCAGTAAACAGACGCTTCCGTCCTCGCTTAATAGTTTGATCTCCAATTCTCGAACTAATCATACTTGAATTTTTCTAACCCATCCTGAAGTTTTAGTTGCCGAATCTTGCACACCCCTATTAGCCATACACTTTAACATCATAATCAAGATGTAATAATATACGACATACTTAATTTCAAATTATTTCTAATAAATATCAAACGTATCTTTTACTGTCAGTAATTTTATATATTTTACTAAAATATATAAGATTATGTAATTATTGATTTCCTAATATAATATTATGTTTAAGATATCAATATATGGACTTAATAAAAACTTTAATAAATAAAACTAATATTCCTTATATCACATATCACAATGAATCATAAAAGATATGATTTAACCATTATATTGTTTTACTGCTTACTTTTTCTACCCATTTATTCTAATATAGTTATTATTATTATTATTCATTGCTGTTACTAGGTAAAATATGTTATGTAACGAAGATAACTTTAAAAATATAATCATGTATTAAAATATTAGTTTTATATTTAAATTGACTGTATAAGACATACATCTAAAATACAAAATCGTGCTCTGCATACTGGACAAGTACATTTAGAAGATAACCATGTTTCAGGTGCATTTTCATCTTGTCTTGATGCAAACCTATAATAAATATTTTTAATAATATACCTACATTATATATATATCACAATACTAACCATTTAATATATATATATATATATCACATACTAACCATTTTGCCATACATTCTATGCACCACATTGGACGACAGTAACATACCATGCAGTCTTCAGGATTTCCACTTCCTATACCACTACTACATTGTTTATGTAATTTTACATTTGACAAAGCTTGCATACATCCTATACATTGACTTAATTCCTTTAAACATTTTTATAGTATAATTAGGTTTTATTTATTCAAATAAAATATTAAATTTGTGAAAAAATAAATAAAATACACATACCTCTGCATATCCATAATGTGGATTTTCTTGTACATGTTCTTTAAAATTATCAATAAATTTATCAAGTAAAGTTTTATGAAATGTAATGTTTTGTAATATAGTGATGGGACGAGAGACTTTGTCTTGCAGATTTTTAAAATCAAATACATTTAATCGTATGTCAAAAGGCTGTGATCCTGTTCTAGTAGGTTTTACCTACACATCAATGGAACTTCAATTAATGAGAGATAAAGTCCTATTAAAAAATCAAAAATTCCTAGGGTAAAGACTAACTTAGAATAACAAAATATACCTCAATATTAATAAACTGAACTTCTCCTCCTGTCACAGGTGACATTTCATGAGTGTCACTTCTATTAACTATTAAAGCTGTATCACTCTGATGGGCTACCATTATTGTATAAGGTAGAACTTTAATTATCCAATTATCAGTAGCTATTACGCATGTTATACTATTTGTAGTAAGTATTATCTTATCTATTCTAAAATAAAATATTAATGATTGAATTATCTTCAGGAATAATATATTACAAAAATAATCTCTTCAGTTTAATATATAACCTTTGATATTCTACATTAATATCAGAAGCTACTGTAGTCCATGGTATACTGTTATTATTGTTATTGCTGTTACAGTAAACTGCAAGATTTTTTGCTATAGGATGCTTACTCCAATTATTCATTGACCATATTAAAATTTTAGATAAAGTATATAGTGGTATCAATATAGAACAAGTAACAAATATTGACCATAAATTGACATGACTTAATAATACATTGACAGCGTCTATGTGTCCAAACAGAATTAAACCAAACGCATAACCTAATTAAAAGAAAAACTTATTTTAACAAGCAGTACAACATTTAGAATAAGAGAAAAATAAATATATTTACCAAACGGGAGCATAGAATATATAAGTAACGTAATGACACTTTTTCTTATGTGATATTGCACAAAAAATTCATTTTCACTGCCTAACAAATTCGAAAATATATCTTTTATGGTTAGACCGGCTGATACAAATTCTGTAGGTGGATATATGATACATCCTGACATTAGAATATAAAACAAAGTATAAAACAAAAAGGCAGACATTTTTTATAAAATATGTTTCCAATTGTATATTTTCACCTTTTTGCTTGATGTTTACAGACTTTTACATATATATATATCTGATATTTAATGATTAAATACTTTACTTCATCAACAATATTTAAAGAGTAATTACAGGTTAGATTCAACTATTATGACGAATCCTTATGAAAATTGTTATTTTTCAAAACAACTTAAATCTTTATGAATATTTGTTATTACATAAACATTAATGCGATATTTTAAGGTAGATATTACCTTATAATACGTCTCAAAAGTGATTTTTTAAATCTGTATTATAACAAATAAAATAAAAATAATTCTTTCTTAAAATATATACGTAATATGTGAAAATCAGCCTATAATTAATTCTAGATACAGATATGCATGTATATAGTCAATAGTTTATGACTATGACAATACGTAAGTTGTCTTTTATTGTTATGGGAAGTGTGTACAAATATCCGTAAGCTTGTTCTCTTATAATTATGTTTACAGTTATCAAATAATTATAATATATGGCGTATAACATTAAAACAATATGATAAATAAGATTTCTTTCATAGTCGTAAGTATTTAACGTTTATGTATAAATTCATTGTTTATACTTACATGAAATCATTCTATTATGTGTTCTCATTTTTATATTAAAATATTATAAATTATGAATGAAAATTATATGTTTGGTTTTACAAGAATTTTGCTTGAAATTTTGAATTCTGTTCAAATATATAATAATTGTATCAATGTTTTATATATTTCAATGTTTATTTGCTTTTATAAATAATTTGTAAACATTAGTTTGTTAAGTTACTAATTTCGATTTTCGTATTAATTAAAATTGATATTCTTTAGGTAAAAATCTGCCTTTTTTAAAATGAGAGCTATTTTATTGTTTTTAATTTTAATTCAAACAAGAGGAGAAACAATCCAGACATGTCCAAAGTATTGCACATGTAAACTTGGTGCACAAGCAGAATGGCTACGTATTAAATGTAGTAATGAATTGCAGAACATTAGGGATATCAATCTTGATAGTGTCAGCGTGGAATTAGTTCAATTGTAAGATTATAATACTAATTGTACTATTATCACTTATTCTATAGCACACAGACTATACTAATACTTATTTTTAGTTATAATATTTTTATTGTACTTAATATATTTCAGAGATTTGAGCAAGAATGATATTTATGCTATTGAAGCTAATATATTTAAGAATTTGACAAATTTGAAACGTTTGAACTTATCGCAAAATGATATAACTTTTATTGGTGAAAATTCTTTTGATGGTCTTGGAAATTTAGAGAGATTGTAAGAATATTAATATATTTGTTATTACTATGAATTATACATTATTTATTATTGAATATATTAATGCTATAAATATATTCAATTTTTATTCAGGGATTTAAGTAAAAATCAAATTTCAACTATAGATGCTCATACATTTAGCAAGTTGCCAAACTTGAAAAGGCTGTAAGTTTACAGATTTTGTAAAATATATTGATGTATATTTTTATGTATATTCTTTTATCTTACATATTATTTACTTGATTATTAGTGATTTGTCTGGCAACAACATAAGTGTGGTGAAACCATCATTATTTCATAATTTACTGGCTTTAGAACGCTTGTAAGTGAGTCTCTAGTTTCAATTTTTATTTATTTTCTTTATATTTGTTTTACTGATTATGTGTGTGCGTGCATGCGTACATGCGTGCACATATATACGTATAATTATACTCATGAGTATTAAAAAAAAAAAAAACATTGATCTATAAAAATATATTGCAGGAAATTAAACGAAAATAAATTAATAACTTTAATGGAGGGTACTTTTTATGGTCTAAAATCTTTAAAACAGTTGTAAGTAAGTTAAATATAATATATGAATTCATATAAATTGAATAAAGTTACTCAAATTTTAATTTATATTTCAGAGATTTATCTAACAATCCATGGAGATGTGACTGTGAATTATACTGGTTTAGTAATTGGATTCATAATAGTTCTATTAAATTAAAGTAATATATTTTTTAAATACAAAAATAGAGATATAGTAATTATATAGGATATAATGTGTATCATAGTGTAATAAGCTTTTGAAATATTTCAGTCCTGCCCCAAAATGTGTATCACCTGTAAATATCAAAGGTGAATTTGTGAAAAAATTAAAGTATTCAGAGAATATTCAATGTCAGTGGTTACCTCCCACAATTGAACTTCGGCCAGTTCATAATCAAGTAGTATTTGCTGGAGATTCTATAACTTTAAAATGCAGAGCACCTAGTATAACAGAAGATAGAAATGCAAGACTAAGTTGGTTGTGGTATCCTAATACTACTTCTGAAACTGTAGATTTAAATACATTTCTAGATCCACAAAAAAGTTTATCTAATATTAAAGTGGATAACAGATATCTTGCAGATAGTGGCATTGTGGACAGGTATTTTAGCATTTAATACATGTAGTGTAAATCAAAGCATTTATATATATGCATAGTAAAATTATAATTTTTATAGTTCTCTTAGTATTGTTCCTGTTAAAGAAGAACACAATGGCCAATGGAACTGTTTGTTAGTTTCTGTAAATGGTAATAGAACAAAAGCAATCAATGTAATAGTTATCTCTGAAGAAACTCGTTACTGTCCTCTAGCAGGTAAAATAAAATGTATACTTCAAATTTTAATATAAGTCTAATAAATTATTATGTTACAGTAACTAAAAATAATAAAGGTATTTATACATGGCCAAAAACTATAGTAGGATGGAGGGCAGAATTACCATGCGAAGGCAACCACTTATCAGGTTTAATGCAAATGCCTTTAAAAGCTTCTTATCAATGTAATATTACAGGATATTGGGAGAATTTAAACACAGAATTATGTCCTTACATATCACATATAACAAAAAGTTTAGAACAATTTTCTAAAGTTAATCTTTCACTTACAAGGATCAGTTTATTAGAAAGTGCAAAGAAATTCAAAAATTATACAGGAAATGCCATAAAAATAACCGATCCTATTGAAGTTGATTTCATAACTCAAACTATAGAAAATTACTTAAATTTTGTAACTGAAGAAAAAGAACTTGGTTCTATGTTGATTGAAGTCATTAGTACTCTGATTAATGTACCAAAGAATATTTTAAAAAAGGCTGAAATTTCCTTTAAATCTTGCACGCGACTAATAAAAGCTGTAGAAAAGATTATACAGTTTACTCCATCTATACAGTTTTACAAGAAAAACATGGCATTAGAAGAATTCAGAGTGAAACGTGATAGTTTTACAGGATTAATATGTACGTGGTATTCCAATAATAATCCAGAAATACGATTTTTACAATGTACAACAAACAATAGAACATCCCCAATTAATATAAAAGATAAAATAATTGAAGCATCAATACATCTACCTGCATCTTTATTACAATATTCACAAGAAGTTACTGCTCATCAATTAATGATTTCTGTATATAGCAATAGTAGATTGTTTCCTAAAATAATTAACAATGATAATATGGATATTCCATCATGTGTTATTGGAAGCAAGTTATGTATGTAATTAAAACTAACGTCAAAAATGTTTATTTAAAACGTAAAAATAATATAATAATATGAATCTTTTTTCAGATGGAATGTCAATACAAAATTTAACTGAGCCTGTATACATTATGTTAAAGGCACCTTTATACTACTACGCCGGAAAAAAATTATTACCCGTAGTTTGGGATGAAACATTAAATAAATCAGGAGGCTGGACAAGTGATGGTTGCTATTTAAGAAATGTATTAAACAACTTAATAATATTTCATTGCAATAGATTGGGATATTATGGCCTTTTACAAGATACTTCTACATTTGATTACAATGGTAACAGGTACGTATTTAATAAATTTTTATATTTATGAATTAATTTGTACTACTTCTATTTTCAGCATAAGCGGCGCCAAATTTAGGTATTCAAATCCAGCAATATATATTGGAAGTATTGCAACAGTAACATGTTTAGTTATTATGTCTGTTACATACATTGTCTGTTACACATCAATTGCTATGCCTAAAAAAGCAAAACATTGTGTTATTAATACTTGGTTTGCTATGGCATTATTATCATTTTTTTATAGTATTGGTATTTACCAAACAGAAAACATACCAATTTGTCAAGGTGTTGGTCTTATTCTGCATTACTTGTCTTTATGTTGTTTATTATGGATGGCAGTATTTGCAAGGTATATAATTAATCTTTACATTTTATAAGAACTATACAATGAACAAATATTAAAAGGTTAATTTGTTTACAGCAATATGTATAAAAAATTACCTAAACCAGATCTCGAAGATATTCCAGATAATGAACTTCAAGATCCACCAATACCGAAACCATTATTAGGACTGTATCTAGTTGGCTGGGGTATAGCTATGATCATTTGTGGTATATCTGGCGCAATAAATTTACGAGAATACGCTGGATATTCATATTGCTTTCTCACAACTGCTCCTGCTCTTGTTGCATTGTTTGTTCCAGCTGGATTTCTAATTGTGTATTTATCTATTTTTCATTTACTCATTAAATGTTCAATTCAAAATGTTGATATGAATGCTCAGTTGTCTGAAGGTACACAAGCAACGGAAAATATGGATTTAGAATTATTGGAACCCAATACAAATCTTTCTGTAGGCAGGAATAGTGCACGCAGTGCACAGACTGTTTTATCTGATATTGACGACTCAGAACATTCTCAAATAACTCAACTGAAGGGTCAAATTATTATTTTAATTTTATATTTAATATCATGGATTACTGCAGCAGCAGCTATAACAAAACCATTAAGTGCATACATTTCGTTTGATGAAACTATATTTGCTACTTTATATTCCCTTTTTTCTAGTTCACTTGGAATTTTCATCTTCTTTTTTTATGGGATTGCACGAAATGATGTTAGGTCACAATGGTTAAAAATGGGTTGCTGGTTTCAAAAACGAAAGAATCAATGTTGTCGAACAAGAAGTATCTCTGATGCAAATCCTGTAATAGCAACGCAATCATTAGTACAAAATTTAGTACCTCCAATGTCTAATTCTCAGGCTACTCAAGTTACATCTGATTCAAATTCCATTGGTTCATCCAGATACACCAATAGGTCGCAAACTTATAATGCGTTTAAAGTTACAGATATTATAACCAGTCAAGAAGTTTCACCTGTTGGTAGAAAAATGACCAATGTGAACTTAGTTGTATTACATCGACAGCAATACAGATCTGATAATTCTGTAACAACATATATTGAACCAACTTGTGTTGAAATGTTTTATAATCCTCATCAAAGTGGAGTTGCTAGAAAATTTTTTAGAAAACAACGTCGTCATACAAAAAATAATAATCTTGGTCCTCGAAAACAAGGTGATGGCGGTGCTATGAGTGATGCTGGTAGTTGCATTTCTGTACCACGATCTACTACAAAATTAGATAGTAATATAGACCAAACCATCTTAAGTAGCAGTGCGAAAGTAAATAATACGAATATCCATGTTGAGTTAAATCCAATAAATGACATTAAAAACGTTAATATACTCTCAGATAGCGGTGGTAGTATCTCAGAGGAAAGAAATGTTCCAGTGCGATTTGTTATTGGTCAAGAAGGTCTTTTTGGAAATGTAAGAAAAGTTAATAATAACTGTAGATTACACGATTCTTTAAACACAGTATCAAACTCTGCAAGGAATAATTGCCAAAAAGTAGAATTACTGAGTATAACTTTACATGACTCAGACATGGACATCAAAACTGATGAAGAAAAACATCTGCAAAGTGTTTCACAACAATGTAGTTTAGAATATAGCTCGGAAATAGAATCTATTACTCAGATGACTAGTGAAAAAAGCGATCATAATTTACCAGAAGTTTATGAAACTGTAGATGCCATTGTGGACCCAAAATGGTTAAAAAAAGACTGTCAAAGTATGAATGAATTTCATGGAGTAGAAGAGCGGCGGTTTAATGCCACTTCAAAATGGTTAACTCATTCTAATAGCATGCACTGTCTTCCAATAGAAACTGTGAAACCATTAAAGAATAATTTTTGTAATTCATTAAATGACATCACATCCCTTACTAGCTTAAAAAAATGTGAATATCTGAAATCATTTACAGACTTACAAAATATTACAAATTCAAATTTATGTGATAAAAGTCGCCTATCTCAAAAATCATTTAACAAATTAGAATCACCTTTCCCTAAAGTAAATAGTGCAGTTAAAGATAATTTACATAAATTAATGCAGACTACATATATTACATCTACAAGAAATACTGAATGTGCCTCTAATGTGTGCACTGATGGATTGAGATCTAAACAAAAATTAATCAGTTCTATGATTGATATGACATCACTTATGCATAGTTCTTGTAATATTGTAAAAAATTTAGATTCAAACAATGAAGTAGAGAGCTTAAACAGACAACAAAATATACAGAATATTGAAACTAGTAAAACACATTTAAATAATCCGAATACTTATCTACAAATAGTAAAAAAAGAAACAAGTGTTTAATCTAGTTTTGCTTATATAAAACACGTAACATATTTATATCATATAGGAATTTCGTCTAACAGAGTAAAATAATTTTTTGCTAATATTTACATTTTTATAATATTCGAAGAAATACTTATCTTACTCTGCTTTATTAATTTATCTACAAAACATAGTTCCTATACATAAAAATGTTTTACAAAAATGTTTCATCTGTTTCTACATCTCTACTAATCTTTTTACTTCTTTTAAATGTCGAATATCTTTCATTCATTTTTATTCGTGTATATATATATATATACACATCCACGCGCGCGCGAATATATATACATATATATATACGAGATATATATGAAACATTCATTAAATTGTTTGTTAGATGTGTATTTATTCAGAGAGAATTGTACATAATTAATACAAATAACTCCATATTTTTGTGAATTTTAAAATACTCTTCCTTTTTTGTTTTGTATATATATTGTTCTGTAAAAAGAGTGATTGAGAATTACATAACTGAAATCATTACATTTATTGAAATCTGCTTCCTTCATATATCATTTAGATTTAAAGAATATTTTATATTTAATTTAATCGAATTTCTACCAATGATTTTTTGTACAATAAATTTTTGTTATTATTTTCATAATTACATATGTAATTTATAATATATATTCTAAGACTGAATATTTTACTAAATAAATTTGAGAACACATCAAATTTGTCATCATTTGTCTTTTTATACATCTAAAATAATTTGAGAAGATCCATATTATTATATTTAAGGTATATAATGTTTAAAATAATATTAAAAGATATAATACGTGCACATATAAGCACCTAGACTGTATAGAGTTATAATGTATAAGAATATTACTTTCATATAAAGTATATCAAAATAATAGGTACAATTTTTATACATAATTTATAGTTTATACAGTATTTAATTCCTTAAATATAAAGTTTATACATGTAACTCTTTTCTTATACTTGAAAATATATTTAAATGGTTTAAAAATATGGCCTTATTTTATATTTTAATTTGCATTTTTTTCATTAACATTCTATTTGTGCAAAATTATACAAAATACTTGTAAACAAAATAGGAAAAGATAATTAATTGCATCATTCAAAATTATTGCTACAAATTACAGCTTTAAGTTAAGAAATGATAGTTTCATTAAAAGATATTATTTATATTAGTTCAACCATTCCTTAGGGTTTCTTAATACATCAACAAGTTCTGCTTCTTTTGAACCAGGTTTTGGTTCATGCATATATTGCCAATTTGCAGACAAGGGCAAAGACATTAATATACTTTCATATCTTGCACCAGGTGTATATAAACCAAATTTTGTACCACGATCGTATATTAAGTTAAATTCAACATATCTTCCTCTACGTAATAATTGCCATTGTCTTTCACTGTATCCATATCCATCATCTTTATGTTTGTCAACTAATGGAATGTAAGAAGGAATAACAGCTTCTGCACAAGATTTTACAAATTGAAATGCTTCTTCTTGGCTAGGAGTATCAATGTCATCAAAAAAGATACCACCTACTCCTCTACGTTCTCCTCTATGTGTAATAAAAAAATAATCATCACACCATTTTTTATATTTTGAATAATATGAAGGATCATATTGATCACATGCAGCTTTTAAAGTACTATGAAAATGTTTTACATCATCCTCATTTAAGTAATAAGGTGTTAGATCTGTGCCACCTCCAAACCACCACTGAATTGAACCATCTGGATTTTCTACTTCAAAGTAACGATAGTTGAAATGTATTGTTGGAACCATGGGATTTCGAGGATGAATTACAGCACTTACACCAGCTGCAAAGAATGGTACAGATCCCTCTCCCATTTTTTTCCCACGTGCTCTCATTTGTTGTACTGCACCTGGTGGTAACATACCAGTAACGACAGATACATTTACTCCAGCTTTTTCAAAAACAACTCCATCTTGCAAAATACAAGTAATTCCTCCACCGCCTTCCTTCCTAATCCATCTGTCAACTTTAAAAGAATGGCCTGGTTCTTCTAAGGATTCCAAAGCTTTACAAAAGTCTGCTTGAGTTTTCATTACTAACAATTCCATTTTTGTTTTCATATCATCTTTCTTCTTTAATTTCTTTATGTCAGTAATAGGTTGTGCCATAAATTTTTTAATATCCAACTCATTTTGTGCTGCAAATATTGTGATTCCTGAACTACTATAAACCAAAATACTTGTGAATATACCAAAACCAATGTACTTGATGTTTTTGACCTTATATTGGATTGTATAATGTTTATGAAAAAAATGGCGTAAAGAAATCCAATTTTTTATTAATGTTCGTGGAATCATAGTTATCTGTAATTAGTAAATTAGAGTATTTTTAATTGCATGTTAACAAATTAGCAACTGAGAAAGTTAAGTTATGCTTTTTATTGAAGAATATATCATTTAGAAGATATTAAAATAAACTGTGCAAATTTTACAAATACATTAAATAAAAGAATTTATTTTTGGTTTTATTTTAAGTAAATTTGACGTTGCTATAAATAATGGATATTGATTATCGGATTTTGATAATTTATTATTAATCATAAATGAAGTAAAAGATTAAATGATAAAGTATTATAAAATAGTGTGATAATATCATTACTTACAGTTTTTCAGGCTTGAGGAATAACAGATCTCTTATCGAACTGCAGAATAGCAAATATATAATTATGTTGTGTGAAAACGGGAAATAAATTATCTTTTTAATAATGTTATAAATGTTGATAATATAATAAATCATCTATATAGCAAGGTGTCTTAAAGTAATTTTCAAACCTAATAAACATTTATAAATAGCATATGCATCAAAAAAGAGAAATGTGTATCATAGGTTAACTACTAACATAGAGATATATTGGTGTACACTTGATGCGTATATGTATTTTATAATTAATATTATTTTACTTCTAAAATGTGGTTCAAGAAACAATTTAGTCGATTTCTTAAATATCCTCAGTTTTATACAAGGACTTTGGTATGTTATTATTTTTGTTTACATATGTATATAATGTAAAAAGTATTTGGTTTATTTTTCTTTCCAGTTGCATATTAAATTATATGATTAACATATATATTCTTTACAGTATAGGACACAGTCAACACAATATAATGTAGACACAATAACACATATTCCAGAACCCGAATATAATATTGATTTTCTATGTAATCCATGTAATCGAGATATTATTTTTAATAATATAGCAGCAAGGAAAAGTATTGGAGATATTGATAAAATTCTTGAACTTTCAAAAAATCCAGAGTTAAAAAAGTCTCTTTTGCATGAGTTAAATAAAATACCAAATCAAACAGATCCAAAAGTATTATCTTATGGCGAAGAACCACAAATTTTAAAAGAATGCGGGCGTAATCCAGAATTTGATTTTGAACCACAAGAATTTTCAACATTAGTTACAAATTTAAAGGCATTCAAAAGTAAACAATTGGGGCCCTTAATAGGAACACGAGGTTACTTGTTCTTAGGAGATCTAGCAGAATTAGAAGAAGCATTAGTTCATTTTACAGTCAGAAAGTTAATGAAACATGGCTTTAAACTTATCTCTGTACCTGATATTATCCCTACTGAAGTTATAGAAAGATGTGGATTGATAATAGATAATGGAAGACACCTTGTATATAATTTAAGTCCTTTTTATGGAGAGAACTATAGTTTATCTGGAACAGCAGAAATGTCCTTAGCTTATAAAGTAATGAATACTGTATTTAGTTCAGAAGATTTACCACTAAAAATGGCTGCTGTAAGCAGGTGTTTTAGGGCTGAAATATCTAATCTTACACAAGAGAGAAGTATATACAGGTAAAAAATCATGTTACATATATTTTTAAATATATTTTATTAATATAATAATATATCTAACAACTGTTTCAATATTGGTAGTATAACAGTTACAGAAATATTATTTCTAATAAATAATTTTATCTATTCATATAAGGGTCCATCAATTTACAAAAGTTGAAATGTTTGTATGTTCAAAACATGAAGAGTCAGAATATCAGTTTCAAGAACTTCTGAATATTCAAGAAGATTTATTTTCTTCATTAAATTTATATTTTCGAATAATTGATATGCCAGCTCATGATTTAGGGTCTCCAGCATATAGGTATACAGTAGTATAATATTACATTATATATTGAACTACTTAGATTTTAAATTTCCTAATGTCACATTATCAATTTATATATTTAGGAAAGTAGATATGGAAGGATGGATGCCTGGAAGAAAATTATATGGAGAATTATCTAGTTGTAGTAATTGTACAGATTATCAGTCACGACGACTTCGTATAAAATATAAGACAAATAAGGGAGAAGTTTTACATGTTCATACTTTGAATGGAACTGCATGTGCTGTACCTCGCATGTTGATAGCACTTTGTGAAACACATCAAACAAAACATATGCGTATTCAAATCCCTGAAATTTTAATACCTTATATGGCAGGAAAGACACTTATTAAAAAACAACCAATTGCTAACATGAAACTCCATAAATACAAATCACAAATCTAATATGTAACTGTAACTGTACATGTAACATTTAATCTTCTCTGAAAACAGTTAAAGACAAGTAATAATTACATTTTTATTATTTTTGCCATTCATGAATGTAGAAGTATATATATGTAGGAATATTTACTTAAATATTTAGGCAATTTACATTAAAATAAATTATCTATTTATCAATGTATATAGAATTTTATCGTGCATAAGCCTAAATGCAATGAATAATAATAATTTATATAATTCTTATATTTATAATATACAAGAATAAAATTTGTAAAGAAATAAAAAATGATTTCCAATTATTATTAAGAAATTACTTGTTTCTAGTTAGTTGCTTTTATTTATATAAATTAAATAATATTATAGGAAATTAAACAGGATTCATAAAAAATTCAAATATTAAACACCACCTGACAATATATTTTCTAGAAACTAGTACAATATTATCATACAAAGAATGTGGGCTTGAAAATTATACATACACAGGGATAAAGATCTTTTCTTCATTAACTTGTTATTCTGTATATATTTTGCTGCGGTGTTATAAAAATGTAACACAAAATATTTTTTCTTAAAGTAATACAATTTAAAGACACTGTAAATTTTACAATTTATCTCTCTCGATAATCAGATGGTAATGTATTGTTTTTTATTCATTAACGGTTAAAAAATTGTATGTATTTGTGTATTGATATAGTGTATCGCAGAATGATACAAACTTTATTTTATCAAAATTTCCATTTATCAATACAGTCCAATTGCAGTTCATATCTTGATCCATTTCAAAAATTTTGGATGTAATCCAAATATATTATTTTTTAATAATGAAGCTTATATTATTCTGAAATATAAAAATGATATAAAGTCAAAAACAAAGCTGTAAAACCTTGATTAAACATACTTCTGTATTTTTAATCTTCTTCTTCTCCTGATTCAGATTCTTCTTCAGCATTCTGTAACCATTCAATGAATTTTTTCATTTGATCTAAGAACATCATTTTTCCTTTAACAGAGTGGCCTTCCTTATACCACTTCAAAATCACTTCTTCTGATATTACATCCGCTAAAATAAAATATGTTAAACAGAAAATGGACACAAACAGAGAAATTACTAATAAATGTATGTGTCAGCATTATAAACGTACTTTTATAAAATAGTAAAACAATTTTTTGGAAGACTTTCATAAAATTCATATTCTCATAACAAAATTCCTGAACCTTGAGAAGAAGTGCAAGCTCAGATCTGGCAGTGGTTGTAAAAACATCAAACAGTGGAGTATATATTTTTAAGTGCTTCAGTGCTTGATCAGCCACTAATTCTTCTTTTTTATTCCATTCAGCTTGACCCATTACTACAACCCAAATCTGCAAACAATTGTTAACAATTTTATTTAATTCTAATGTAATATAATAATATCATAAAACTATAATTACCAGGCCAATAACTTCATGCTCAGGAATACCACTCTTCTGTGCCATTTCTTTGAGATCAAGTATAATATCTTTCAAAGGACGATTATCAGCCAAATCATCCAATAACAGTTGTTGCAAGTCCCGTTTTGCTTCTTGACTTGCTTGAGCTTTATGTAATTTTACAATGTCTGCAAGACCAACAGCTTCAAATACAGATCGAAAATATTCTTCAGTTCGTTTATTAGGCGGTACAAATTCCATTAACCTGTTGATCAGTATTTAAAAAAAAAAAAAGAGAAAAAGAAAAAAGTAATGAGAATAAAACAAAAAAACTGATATAGATATAACAATGAACTTTATAAAGTTTGGAATTTTCTCATACCTTCCTTCAATATTTCCTTTTTTCAAAGCAGTCATTAAACTGGATAGACCTTTCTCCTGCCTCCAAGTGACAAAAACTTCTAATAAAAAGTCTAATGCTAAGTTGTCTTTAACCAGATGTTCATTAATTAAAACTGATAAAACAGTAGGTGGAACAGAACCATTGGATATCCACAGAGCTGTCATTCTAGCTAATTTTATCCTTTCCTTAGGAGTGAAGCCTTTCATAAAAACCAATACTTTTTTCATTTCTTCCTCAAACATTTTTTCCAAGTATTTATAACGTCTCATAAGTTTGATGAAAACCTATAAATAAGGTTATTTTCAAAGCCATTGTTAAAGTACATATCATGACAGCGTAAATATACATAAAACAAGATACGTCACTTGTTCAAAATTTCGCATAGATTCCATATCTTCTGGTTGTTCAAAAACACAAGCAGTGGTTTTTACTGGTTTATCACCATCTTGAGCAATAGAACCGCCTGGAACTAAAAGTCCACCAGCTATTAAGATGTCAAAGAGGTCCTCTCCATATCTGCGGTAATCTAATTTAGAGCCAGCTGCGTCCAAGTACTTTGAAATTGCATCTAAGTCGTTACCAGCCTTTTCCAAACCAAGTAAAATCGCATCTCGAAATCCCATAGGGTCATATTTTTCTTTTTCATCTAAAAAAATTCTTCATTATAATTTTCATTAAATATATTACCTAAGAAATCTTATATTTTCTGATGCATACCTCTTTTTCTGGTCTTTATGCGTTGACCTGATAATATTGGTTTTTCTATTTTTTGACTCATACAATACCTTTCTGAAATGGTAGAAATTTCAATAAATATGCTTTAAAATTTTTCGACTTTTTCGTAAATTAACGAAAATATATTTATAACATATACATATAAGTATATATGTAGCTATATATGCATATACATATATAGAATTGTTTGCCTTATGTTGTGTATTACTATTGACAAATTTTGAAAATCTTTTGACCTTTTATTTGTATATTAAGACAAAAATTTAATAAGATTGAGGATTGAGAAACTATAATGAGACCATAATGAGGTGGCATTTGACTTTAAATCTGTTGGCACTTCTTTGACAAATGGCGACTTTCATTAAATATATTCTATTACGTCAAAAATTCCTACTTATAAATTATTTTATAATAAAGATTAATAGCATTAAAATATACGTAAAAAATTCTACTTTTCAATTAGTTTATTACTCCTAAGGTTAAGGTCATGGGATGGAACCACGATGGCTGAAATTTATAAAAAAATTGAACCTTTTACAGAGATCAGGTTATATGAAAAGCGAACGAATATTGTTTAAATTTTAATGACTTTTACTTCTTAACTTACTTAGATGCACGTACAACTGTAGAACTACCCCTTTTCAGGCGTATAAGGATAATACGAAATATCTCAAAGAGGATTTTGAGTACTTGAGATCAGCGAAACCGAAGAGAATCAACTTGAAGAGAAGCCACAATTGACAGGGGAAAGATAGGATACTCGAATTTACATTTCGTAATGCGTTTTTAACGCCATCTAAACTGTTCAAAATATAATACTGAAAATAGAATTTGTAACGACATCTAGTAAGAAAGAATATATAACAACATCTATTTTAAGAAATAATATATTTATTAAAGAAAGCGATATGATATTTGAATATATGCATATATGTACAGAGTTGAGTAGATCTGATACGTGGGTATATGCCATTTCTCTAACATTCGTCCTGATATATAGAGTAAAACAGAGCATTAGGTCTTATATATATATATATATATATATACAGATCCTGATCTGACATTCTTGTAGTAGGAGTAAGCCTAGATATGAGGACAGAAAGTCTCCTATATTGTTCACTACAGGGTGCTGATATCAAGTAGTAAAAACAATCTCAAAATAACACTAGGTAACAAATGGTGAAAGTACATAAGTGAAATTTTTATAATTTTATAATACTTTGTAAGTAAACTTCGTAACTAATTTTGCAAGTAAACTTTCAATATAATTTTATAGTAATCTTTCGATATATTGTGATCCTGTGCTGTACCGAATTGTAAATGGAACAAATATAAACGTAGACAATAAGTGTTCAAATAGCGATCTATAATAATAATAGATAATTTTATAAGCGACTGTATTTGTAAAAATTTGCCGATACCACTACAGTCAATTCTGGTTATAGTTGTGCGTTTGCGATAACATATACGTCAGTATTGGTGTCGTTTATTTTTTGTTTATAAGCGAGGATCGAGCTTAGAAGCCCGATGCATAGCTGACAGTCTTTTGACAATCCAAGGAAGGAGTTATTTTGAAGACCTAGAAAGTGGAAACGAGTCTATTTCCGAAAACTTCGATTTTAGATGAGCTGAACTTAAAACAGGACAAGAAGAATGAAAGTGAAAGAGACACTGAGTCGAAACGTTCAGCACATACAAAGGCTTGCGATAAGTTGAACCTTTTTTAACTCAAAAATTAAACTTTCTTATGTTTGATTTGTGATGAATGAAATTTTTACTGACATGTTTGTTACGTTTTCTTGATTAAAATTACACTAAATATGATACGATTTGGAGCATATTTGTTTACTTTATAAATGATAATTAAATACATATCAATAAGTAAATTTAATTCAAATTATATCGTGTTTGTTCTCATTTTATTAAAAAAAATCTCACAAATATATTAGCAAAAGATTAATTTAGAAAAAGTCAAAAGTGAAAAGGTTTCGCTTTTGAATTAGTATGCGTATACATAGACTGTCGTCCCCTCGATCGTAGTCGAAGAGGGATGAGATGGCGCGGCGTGTCCTTGGTTGTAGCCGGGATGAAGACTATTGCACCCGGTTGTCAGTATAGAACAAGGCATAAACACGATAGGCGGGATATGGATCCAATGCTAATTGCTTCCGTAGGGAGAAATCAAGCGGATCGCCGAGGATTCTACTCGAGGAGCTATGGCATTATTATTATTACAAATCGCAGGCGAGTTTCACTTGCCTTCACGAATCGATTGGGTCAATATGTATTCCAATCCTCTATAGATTAAAATTCAGAGAATTAATAAGTTTTACTCAATAATAAAAATAAAATGGATAAAAATCGTGCATTATAAAAATTACATAGCCATGACATCAAATCTCGTTTGTAGTTAGTTTATACCTCTTTTTTATCATCTTTATGAATGAACACACATGCAAAACAGATACATCACTTAGAAATATTACTTGCAGCCAAACAACTACTGAAATTACTATTGAAGTGAAATTCAGGTTTTATAACAAAAATATTATCATAAGGAAAGTGAATTTAATGTTAAACCTAAAAAGCTGTTGTGTATAGAGAATATATTATCATTTGAAAGTAAAGATTTCCTTTTCCTTTCTAAAAAGAAATATAATAAACAATTAATTTTACTTTCTATGGCACCTAAGTCTAATTATTGTAAGATTTTGTTATTCTCATACTTTTTATCTCGGAAAGAAAAGTATGAACTTTTCTATAGAATCGTACGATGAAATAGGCTCTACTTGTGATTAGACTAAATATGTTCTTGTATGCTAGCGTGGAACCAAATAGGGTAGATCTCTAACTTTATAGGTTCTTGCATATGCTAGCGTGGAACACCTTCAGCATTTAACCACATGGTGCAGCACTTGCACTGTGGAACAACTAGGACAATGGGCATGAGCAATCTTATTTGTTCTCTGATCTTAACTGTGTTAAGTAAGATCTGTCCAAATGTATGGTGCCATTATTGCTGTAACTATTCTCGCATTCTTAAAAATTATCAACTGTTTTCTGATTTGTTAGCTTTTCACTGATTTACGAGCTGTTTAAGCGTTGAGGCGAGGGGCACTTAGTGAAAGTAATAGACTAAAAAAGGTTTATTTAGCTTATCTACTAGTTGGTATAAGGTCCTGTAGTTGAGGTTCTTCTTCGAAGTAGTTACGTATTTATTTTTACAAAATTTTATGAGTATACAGAAATTTTGACGTATAATAAAACAACTACTTGTATTTTTTAATCTATTAAGTACTCACTTAAATGCTTATGGACTATTGATAGAGTATATTTGAATATAGACTTTATTACATATGTGATGTAGTTACTTATCATTTACTACAACTGCTTTCTACTTTTTATAGTTACTCTTTTATTTTTATATCCATCAGCATTTATAAAATTAATATCTTAAATGATTATTTAATATTTTAAACATTGTTTTTTTATATAACAGAGTATGTTAAAATCATTCATTTACCTGATATTTACTACAATCTGCAGGTGCAATGACATAATTAAAACACATATTCACAGTTATTATTAAGCACTTCATAATTTTGATGAGTGTGCGCCTTTTCTTGGTATATCACTGAATGGCTTCAACAATGGATACAAACACTGACTAATTTTAAATGATATGATATCATCAATTTTTTTTGGTTCAATATTATTTGTTCCATCTGATGAAATGTATTCATTAGATTCCATTACATTTTCATCTTCTAATTTTACATCTTTTAGTGTCGAAAGTACATGTACTGATAATTTACGTTGATTGTCACTTTGAAATATTTCCTACAAATGAAAAACGTTTAAATTTAATACACTTGTTATGTCTAAGTGATGTTAGTCTAAGTGATGCAATCATTATATGCATACTTTATAAAACTTTAGTATTTGTTCCTGTGTTATAGTTTTTAAATATGCAACTTCGATATTTGCTCTATCGAAATTATATTGTTGTGATATAATTTCACTCCAAAATATGGCAGATAAAGTAGTCATTTGTTTAGGTTTTTCAAGTCGTCGTATTGCTAGTGATTCTTTATGTGCATTAAATTCTTCTTTTGTCATTGATGGTATATATTGCTGAAATAAATTAACTTTAAATGCAAATTTTAAAAACAAATATATCTAATAATATCTAAATTCTAATTACTAACCAACATAGAATTTAAAAATGCATTAATTCTCTGTTCAACATATTTAGGATGTCTATCACTTTGAACTATAATTCTTAAACCTTGTGCATCATTTGTTCTTCGAACTCCACTAAACACTATATATCCCAATTGTTCTTTAGTTCTTAACGTGGTAAAACAAGGTTCTGATAAAATCTGTGCCAAAAGTTCTAGAAGCATATTTGATTCTGTTGATTGTAAACCAGTTTGATAATAAACTTGCGTACATGAATTACTATGAAATTTAGTTTTTACTTCAAATAAAAAATGACAACCTAGAAAATATATATAGGAAAAATATTAATTTTTCTTTCCCTTTTTCTACAAATATTATTTAAAAACTTTTAATATAAAAAGTTAAATGTACTTACCATCTTCTAATTTGATTTCACGATGTAAAATTAACTGTCTAGATAGAAGTGGTACTATATGAGGAACTGCATTTGATAATTTTGATTCTATTGACTTTGCAGTTTCAATAGCTTCTGACATTGTTATATTACCATGCATTAAACATTCCATATGTATTTTGCTCAAAAATTGTGGGATGAAATTTTGTACTCTTTCAACTGTTAAATCTACATACAAATGAAATTATACAAATTATATTAAACATAATTAATAAATTCTAAAATTTATAATGAATATTTCTTATCTATTTATTTATCAATCAAATGTCTAATTTTTTTGCATAGACTTACGTGACGTAGCATTTAGTAATTCATCCTTCATCCAAATTTGCTCTGATAACAAAACAGCAAGATAATAAACTGCATGCTGATATGGCTGTTCAGCTTTATAATTTTTCAAGCTTCTAATATACTAGAATTAAGATGAAAATTAATAATAACATAGTAGTATACATAAAAATTTAAGTAACACATACATTTTCTTTCCAAATCTCAAATCGTTTTGGATCAACTTTAAAATTAATCATTTTATCAATAATTTTATTCAATAACACGTGTAGTTTATCATCGTAGCCAACAATTCCCAGCTAAAAAATATATACTGTATGATATTAAAAATGAAATTTATATATATTATGTACTTATAGTAGTTTTTACTTACTGTCATTCCATATTTACTATTAGTGAGCTCCCATTTAAGACCAACAATGTCGGCGGCATATGCATATTCATTTAGAGCATCACGAAATAATAATACAAATATATATGTTAGATTACAACTAAGAGGATCCATGTATGCTAGTGGACTGTAAGCAAAATGAATCATATTTAAGTATAACAACATCCTTAATATAAATCTGAATTAAGTAGACAACACAGTTTACTTATATTTTACCTGACAAAATCGATAAATAAATTAGCTCTGGGTATAAGAAATTCATCATCTTGTTTAAACCATAATCTTATTAGTGGAGTGTCTTCAATAATTACTGGAAATTTAGATATCTAGAGAGAATAAAAATGAAATTGTTTTGTTATAGTATGCATATATACATATATGTACTTACATATAGAAATGTTTACACAAATATTTACTCACAGTACTTGCTGCTGGTTTTATATCAAATTTTTCTGGTATGAACTCATTCTTTGGTGGCAATTGTAAATCCGAATTTAAACCAGCGTTAATCCATTTACTTATTATATTTTGTGGTATCTTTTCTTTTTTAAATTTAACACCATACCATTTTTCAGTTTCGTCAGCTATATTTTCATATAACTTTGCAACTACATGAATTCTAACATTTTCTGGTTTCAAATATTCCATTACCCATGTGATTAAATCTGGTTTCCACAATGGAAAAAGATGTTCCGCTATTAAAATTTCTTCCATTGGGTAATCATATAATATCTGTGCTATACCACTGACATAATCACAAGGATAACCTTTTTCCTTGAATCGAAAATTTATATTTGCGATGTCTCTATATTCCTTCAGAACAAAACAGCTATTTTATTAAATTTATTAAATATTTATATATTCATGATAACACTTCACCAACGGAATACATAGTATTTTCTTTATTAGCAAATACTTTATGTTGTTTATTATCTCTTTATATCTGTAACTTTATGGCTATTGTTTTGGCAAATTTGCAAATATATATTTTAAAATATAAAAATCATAATTAACATTGTAACTCGTGTATGTAATTGAATTTTCCTGCTGCGAACTAAGATATAAGTACATTAGCTTCTCCGACGGTGAAGTGTTAATATTTAAATCTGTATTACATAATAATTGATTTATGAATAATTACATTGTAAATCCACTCAACTGGCCCATGTTCGTTTAGCATGTTAATATATTGGAACGTTAAGAGGACAATATCATCAACATGTTGAATGCCTTCTTCTGTTAAATCAACAAAAACAGCAAAGAAACTAAAACCTCTAGCACCTAATCGTTTACCCGAACCAAGTGAATTACACCATCCTTTTGCTTTCAATAAAGATAAAAGTGATCCTTCCCCTTCATGTCCTAATAGATGTGAAATATAATGTGCAGGCTAAAAAAATTTTAAAAAGTGGATGTATTTTTATTATACGATTAAAAACAATAAATTAATATATTAAGAAATAATATAAATATAGTTATTACCGCTGATTTATAATGTTTTCGCAAATCAGGTATAGGAAATATAATATACAAATTCCTAATGTCTTTTATTGGAACAATATACCACCTGTTTTGAAAATGTTGCTTTGAATTAAAAGGATGTTCCGGCCAAGTAGGTACTGTAATATCTTTATTTTTCACTTGAGAAAATAACTCTACTACCATTTGTTCAAGTTCATCTAAACTCTCTAAATATAGGACAGAATTTATAAGAATAATTCTTATTTTATAAAAAAAGCATAAATAGATAATAATATTAATAGATAATAATAGATAATACATATTAAATATGTTTTAGTGGAGCAAATAATAAATAAAATATTTTACTTACCTTTACCAAATACAGATAATGCCATAATGTTAGAGGAATAAAATTTGTTATGAAATTCAAGTAATTTTTCCCGTACATTTATTCCTTTCTGCTTTGGGATTATATCTAAAGTTTCCTTATTCCCAGTAGCAAATTTTGAGAAAGGATGATTTGGATCAGCTGATGATCTATCTAATTGATCAAGGCGCCATGTATCATTTGCTAAATTTTTTTTACATTCCATATGGATAGCATTTAGTTCTAACTCAGTTAAAGCTTCTGTAAAGAGTGGTGCAATAAAAAATTGTGCAAAACGATCTAATGCACCTTTCAATTTTTCTGCATGTACATCAAAATAATAAAGTGTATGATCCATATAAGTTGATGCATTATAAGTACCACCATTTTGTGACAAATATTTATTATAATCATTTTTCTTTGGATATTTTTCTGTTCCCAGAAATAACATATGTTCACAAAAATGTGCTAGGCCTGGTAAATCATCTGGTTCACTTAAATAACCTATAAAGATAAATAATATAAAATTAAATATAGCTTAAAACTATAAAGGTAGCAATTATATTGTACTCAAAAAATAATAGTATAACTATATATATGATTTTACCAATATTCACATTCAAAGCAGCAGCACTTTTATCTGTTGTAGGATCACTAATGAGTAAAACTCTCATTTTATTAGAAAGCAATAGACCTCTATATTCCCTTTTATCATTTGGTGATTTAGTTATGTTATCGTATCGCTTTTCTATAAGATTATGATGAACCATGTTAGATTTAGATACTTTTATACTAGACGATTTACACCTATAAATAAAGAAAATACAATACAATATAAAAACAATACAAAACAACTTTTAGTACTACCTGATCATAAATAACAATTAAGCAAAACTGAAATATTTTACATTAAACAGATAAGTTGAACATTTATTCCTTCCTTTTTCAATTTAATTTAAAGACAAAAGATGTCAATATATGAACAAATTTTTGTTTGGTAATATTAAACCATGTATTAGATTTTATCATTTTTAAATAATGTATCATTATAAAAATTAACATAATGTCAAGATTTTTGTAAAAAAAGAGTAACTGTTACATAATTTACTGCTGATATAAAAATGTGTAGTGATTTTACTTACAATTTTGTTTTATAATCTTGTTTTACAATTTTTCTTAATAATATCTAACTCTTTTCAATACTCAAGTTCTATGATCCTGTTTTACCTTGGATTAATTAAAAAACAATTTTTTTAATAATCGGGTTATTATATGCGTTCCAATGCTATATGATTTTTTAATGATCGACAATATAATGTAAATATTTCATATAAATAAGAATAATATATAAAAAGATAAAATGCACTGTTAGGTTAGAATAAGAGTCGAATAATGTAATACAGAATTATACACTTTACAAGATTAATTTCTTTACATCAAAAATGAAGTCTAATATTTTAAAATGCATTACATGTGATTAAGATAACTATGATAATATATATATATATATATATATATATATATATATATATACTTTGAATTTATTGAATAATAACTAATAGATATATTCTTTCCATTGTTTTACAAATTGGTAAATTTCATTCGGATATACTATGACCGAATTATATGGCTATGTAATGTTTCATCAAGAATGTATGCATACCTGTAAACAAAGAAAGAATGGGTTGGTATGTAAAAAATACGAGATTTGAATATATGTGGTAAAACCATTCTTATTAAATTTCTTTATAAGTTACTTCTGAAAAATAAAGATTTATTTAATCTTGTTATCATGATTACTGTATAATGTTTTGAAGTAAGTTGCAGTGAATATCTATAGTAAAACATTTATTCCATAATGATATAGTGCAAACTATTGTCATTTATAAGAAAATGATAATAATCAATATTTCATTAATAAAAATTACATTTATAATTGATAATAATTCAAATAATTTTGATTTGCAAGTATATAATATCAAATATATATTTAAAAATAGTAGATGTATCGATACTTTTAAAAATAACTTATTAAATAAAAATATCTAAATCGTAGTAAAGATTCCTTAATAAAATTGGATCAAAATTAATAAATCTAAGAAATGACAGTTCTTTTTAAATTTGCTTTAATCTAGTGATAAAAATGGGAAAAATAACTATAACTCAATAGTGGTAGGATTGTATCGTTTGACGACATAATGTTACATGAGATTATGAGATTGTCATTCTTTATTAATTTTGATTGATTGTGATTAAGTGGGAATATTTATTTTCCTGTACATTTTTTTTAAGTATTGTAAAAGATGTCAATTGAAATTGAATCTGCAGAGTAATTATTATATTATTAATTATGTATAATAAAATTTGAATATTTGTGTTTTTAATACTTATATGTTATTGTTTGATTTTAGCGTAATTCGTTTGATACAACAGTATCTTAAAGAATCAAATCTTGTCAAAACATTACAAACATTACAGGTATCTATTTATCGTTGTTATACAATATATTCTATAGCAGATGGATCATATCAACGAATTTTGTTAATAAACGTATAAAACAAAAGTAAAATTGTTTGTTTATAGGAAGAAACAGGTGTATCATTGAATACAGTGGATAGTGTAGATGGTTTTGTAGCAGATATAAATAATGGACATTGGGATACAGTATTAAAAGCTATACAATCATTAAAATTGCCAGATAAGAAACTTATTGACTTATACGAACAGGTTTATTTTTAAGCTAAAAAGATTTTTTGCATTATTTTTAATAAATATCAACTTCACATTTATGATAATACTCTATAGGTTGTCTTAGAATTAATTGAATTAAGAGAATTAGGAGCAGCTCGATCATTATTGAGGCAAACAGATCCCATGATTATGATGAAACAACAAGAACCTGAAAGATATATACATCTAGGTACATTAAATATATTTAACAGAAATTAAGTATTATATTTAAATACAATTTTATTTTGTTTATGTATATTTTTTTAATATCATATCCTTTTTTTGGGCACAGAAAATTTACTTGCTCGTTCGTATTTTGATCCACGTGAAGCATATCCTGATGGAAGTACAAAAGAAAAACGAAGAGCTTACATAGCTACAGCTCTTGCTGGTGAAGTATCAGTTGTACCATCAAGTAGATTACTTGCATTATTGGGACAAGCATTAAAATGGCAACAACATCAAGGTTTACTTCCACCTGGTACTACAATTGACTTGTTTAGAGGAAAAGCAGCAGTGAGAGATCAAGAAGATGAGAAGTACCCTACTCAACTTTCAAAACAGATTAAGTTTGGTCAAAAATCTCATGTAGAATGTGCACGTTTTTCACCAGATGGTCAGTATTTAGTTACTGGTTCTGTTGATGGATTTATTGAAGTATGGAATTTCACAACTGGTAAAATCAGGAAAGATTTAAAATATCAAGCTCAAGACAATTTTATGATGATGGAGCAAGCTGTATTGTCAATGGCTTTTAGTCGTGATAGTGAAATGTTAGCTGGTGGTGGACAGGATGGTAAAATAAAAGTGTGGAGAGTTCAAAGTGGACAATGTTTAAGAAGATTTGAAAAAGCACATTCAAAAGGTGTTACATGCCTTCAGTTCAGTAGAGATAACAGCCAAATTTTATCTGCATCATTTGATACTACTATAAGGTATATAAAAGCAATAATTATAGAAAAATTCATTTTTAACATTGTAATTTAGTGTAATACTTTAATATAGGATACATGGACTTAAATCTGGAAAAACTTTAAAAGAATTTCGAGGGCATGCTTCCTTTGTAAATGAAGTAGTTTTTGCCCCAGATGGACATAACGTAATAAGGTATAACACCTATTTTATTAGTTCTTAATTACTTTTCTTTTGTAAAGCAGTTATTAAATATTTTTATTTATATTGATCAGTGCATCATCAGATGGAACTGTAAAAGTTTGGAGTTTAAAAACAACAGAATGTATAGGTACATATAAGTCCCTAGGAGCTGCAGATTTAACTGTTAATAGCATACATGTCCTTCCACGAAATCCAGAACATTTCGTTGTGTGTAATCGTTCAAACACAGTTGTAATTATGAATATGCAAGGGCAAATAGTAAGATCATTCTCCAGTGGAAAACGAGAAGGAGGTGACTTCGTATGTACTGTTGTAAGTCCACGTGGCGAATTTATTTACTGTGTTGGTGAAGATCTTGTGCTTTATTGTTTTTCTACATCATCAGGAAAGCTTGAAAGAACACTTAATGTAAGTATTTTTATTCTTAAACTCTAATAATTTATTTTTTACTGTATTTTTTGTTATTTCCATATTTCAGATACATGAGAAAGATGTTATAGGTTTAACGCATCATCCGCATCAGAATCTTTTATGTTCATATAGCGAAGATGGTCTTTTAAAATTATGGAAACCGTAAGAATGTATATAAATTAAAACATCTTTTTCTAATTCTAATAGCGTTTCATTTTATGATATATTTCCTGCGCATTCTTAATTTTCATTCTTTCATTCTTAATTTTATGAAATAGGGAAAATATAAAATAGGGATATTCATTCTTCTAAGACCAGCTTTAATGTGTAAATTTTATATTATGCTGTAATAAAAGTACATTATGTACACACAATAATCTGTTTTTTATTATTTCTAGCTGTTCCTAGTGAAATACTAAACATTAGTTTATTTAGTATTAGAGAGAAAGCTAATACGTATCTGTCCATTTAGTGTGTGTAAAGTCATGTTTGAAAAGAATTTTTGGTATTTTTTACATTGTTAATTAATTGAATAAGTATATTTTTATTATATAAATAAATAATATATATACATTTTTGATATTTCACTAAATATTTGTATGTAATTCAATAATTTCAGTATTTGGAAATGTAGCTAAAAGTGTTTTCACTTAGCAAAGCGATTGCAGCGCTTTATGGCTAGCGGTCGATTGTGAAGCATACCTTACGACATTAAGAGCTTTACTTCCCCTACGGGAGTTGCTAGACCTGTGTATACGACCGTGGTCAGAGTCAGAGTACTGTCCTCCGTGGTTTTCCAACGAAAATCCATGGTTCAGTGATCAGTTGTATGTTGCATCCTTATTCCCTCGTTCTCTTTTTCGCGTCCGACTAAATAGTCGAGATTATTTTCAACGAATCTGTTTTATCAAATCATCAAGACGAAGCTTAAAATGCCATTGGTAAGTGCGTCTACCTTTTGTCTCGGTTTTTCTTACTTTCTTTTACTATTGGTCTGTATGGTACGATGTTTCTTTCGTCACTTTCTTTCATGTTCCATTTGTTTTGAATATCGAACACCGTACGATATCGTTTTTAATCGATTGTCGATAGACTTCAGATTTATTACGAATGATTTTCGATAAAGTGGTTTGGGTGCGGTTTTGTGGTTAGACAAACGAAAATGTGTTCGACATGCGAACCAGAAGTAAAGGTGAGAAGAGTGATAAAAGAGGAAATTTTGAGTTTTAAATTGATTTTGTGGAAGAGTTTGGTAAAATGTTTATTGGGTTTATTTTTTGTAGGGCAATCACGCTGCCCTTACACCCCTGGAGGATATGTCAGCTGGTCGAGGGCAAGCAGGTGGGGGGCCTCCTCCGAATTGTCAGAAAGTTTTTATACAACGTGACTACAGCGAAGGCACTATGGTTAAGTTCCAAACACAGTTTCCCACAGAATTAGAAAGCAGGGTATGTATTTAAAAAAATTTATTTATGTATTTTATTCATAAAATGTCGACCATTTGAGTTATCTTTTTGGTTATCTCTGTTTAATTTTTAAGTTGTGTAATTGTCTGTTTAATTATTAAATTATATATTTTAAAAATTGTTACTTCTATATAAGATTTATTTCATCAATAATGTATTTGTTTTTTTAATAATTTCTTGTGCTTTTTATTTTCAAATTTTTTTATATAAATCTACTATAGGATCAGCAGTTGCAGAAACATAATAATATCCTTCGTTTTAATTTAGTTTTAATGAAGAGTGAATTTAGTGAATTCATAGGCAGTAACAAACCAATTCATTTCACATTTATAGAACATGTTTTTGCTATCTTATTTTTCAATTTAGCTGGACAGACAGTCGTTCGAGTATACAATCAATCAATTGAACAACTACTTCGCAGAAGCTGAACGAGCCAGTTGTTCCACATACTGTGAAGGTTGCCTGGCTTGCCTCACTGGTTATCTAATTTATATATGCACAGAGACTCATTACGAAAAGTGTTTACGAAAAGTGGCAAAGTTTGTTAGTGAACAAAATGACAGAGTCTACAAGCCACGTGGTTTGTTACTAACAGATCCTGTAATGCGTGGTCTTAGGCTAATAGAAATTTCAGTATTGGACAGGCCTGCATCGTGACTGCACATTAGCCGATCCAGGGAGTTCTTTATGTGATCCAAGCACTTCTGCCATTTTGTTGGGATTGCAAAACTTATATGAGCTGATGAGTGTCTCTGGACATAAATTTTGTTCAAACTCCAAACGTATCGTACAATTTAGTTCATGCAATGTGAATTTTACAGAAGTTCACAGAATAAAGGAAAACGATTTACATTTTTAGTGAATGATACTGTAAACATACATGCAATGTTTTTGTTAAATAACATGAACAAAAGTTGACTTCTTTGATATAGTATAATGTAAGTTTGTTCTAAGGAAAGTTTTGTTTATTCCATTTGATGGAATGTAACGAATTTCATTGACACTTCGTGAGACTTTCGATCGTGAAATAACAAAAGTACACTTTCACAGGGTTTGTCTTGAAAACAAGGACACAATTACTTTTTCTTTGCATGTATGTTTTTGATCAATTGAAATTATTGTATCTAGTGTCCAGCGCTGAGTTTGGACAAATCGTGGATGCGTACCAAGGCCAAGGCGTTAAATTTTCTATGCATATAACAATGCCAGTGTAAACAATCGATGCAAAGTATCTGGGTGTGTATTTACTAAGGAGCGTGTTTTATTCATCAAATGTATAAGACCAGAAATACTTACACAGATTTTACTCACATGCCCAGTTTCTTTGTATATCGAGTGAATGTTTAAAAAGATTTTTACTGTTTGTTTAAAAATTTTATCGTCATCTGCATTTAACAGACAGTGTATGTGAATCAAATTCGAGTTCCATTTCTCATTTGAATAGTTACAAACTCAATTTGGTTTTGAATTTGATTCAGCATCATTGTCAAGTACTGAGAAATATTTATTCGCGTTATTATAAGCTTAAAACGTTTTGTTTAACTTCGTTTAAGCTTAATTATTTTTCGCGTTATATCTTCCACGATGCTTCTGTTTAGTGACCATATCTTGTGAGTTTTACTCATTGAACCTGTGAACACAACACATGTCACAAGCCCAGGTGTTCACTTACCGTGGATGTGACACCTCTCTATTAACAGAGTAATTAATTAGACAAATTGGATCGAAAAATTGAAATTGCTGGCACAAAACATTTGCGCTCAGAGAAATCTCCGTTGGATTGGCTAACAAAGAAAATTGTACGAAAAAGAAGAGAAAAAAGAAAAAAGAAGAGACGAAAACGAAAGAAAGGTGAATTACGAAAGAGATAATTAATTAAAAAATAGATTATATTATATCGAATCAATGTGACGGTGCGAGCATTGTGATCAAGGATGAACCGCGACTCACATGCACTTAGTTGGATGATGCTGGTTATACATAATTATAATCGCATTGTATGTGTGATTCTTTTGTTTTTATATTTTTCTACGAACTCGCGCGAGACTTAAAAGAATTTTTCTTGTCAAATCTTGCAAACCGTATGCTCGACTTTTTCACAGATTCTTTATGATTTTTCGTATTCGTTTTCCGATAGAACGTTATATGATCTCAATCGACAAGCCTCGAAACTTTTCTTCTTTATAATATTGACTAACGAGTATATCGTTTTTTACGAGACGTTTCGATGGTTGTTTTAGCGCCCACATATACTTACCCATGTCATGAGGAGATTAAGTATTCATTTTCTAGGGTAAAACTCGGTCTCGTCCTTGGTCACGGTGATCATAAATGGAGCCTGCTCCACATAAATTGTACGACAAGGTGAAAGAGTCTTGCCAAATAGCCGCGCCACTGCCTCGACATACTCTCTCTCTCTCTTCCTCTCTCTCTCTTTCTCTATCTATCTATCTACCTATTTTACGTTTCTTAAGAGAATGAATTATAAATGAGATTAAACAAATGAAAATCTTTAATCTCTAAGGAACACATTTTTGTCTTATAAAAAAAATGAAAATAGTTGTCGAACAGTGTCGTAGTGTTACGCGTGTCAGGCTCCTCTTTCTTTCTTTTACTATGCAATCAAACGTTGCATAAATATGTAAATAGCGAATTTAAATCGTCGACACACGGAGTATCAAGAGAAAAAAGATGATGAGGGGAAAAACCGTTTGTTATACTTAATTTAATCGTAGGACCAAAAGAAGAAAAGAAAACGTTTGATGATTCGTTATTGTGTAAAGGACACCATCGTTCGAGTGTAATTTCTAAATGTTTTAATAATAAAAAGCTGCGTAAAAATCACGGAGCCAAAGGACTACTCTTTGAAATTGAAATGAGGCGATTTTAATACAACTTTTTTGTGTTATCGTGGGTCGCTGGTCACTTATAAATCTTGTTCATAGATCATCAGTGGGTCACGATAGTCACTGAAAATGAAAATTCCTATGCGAATTACGGGTGATATACAATAATTACAAAAAAATTTCTCTCTCAGGCAGTGATAAACTAATTAATTAATATTTATCATAAATAATATTTTCATGAGTTATTGATAATCTATAATAGTCATTGAGTGTGAAATTTTCGTAGTGGATTATCAATGAACCACAATAGTTATCGAAGATGAAAATTTCATAAATAATCAATGACTCACTATAAAAAATTGTGAAGTTTTCATTCATCAAAAAAGATGTTCTTCGAATGTCGAAAATTTAATACTATTGTATTTTTCCTAGAATCAAGTATATAAATACTAGATTCTATCATATTCTTTCCATACTTCATACTTTTTACTTAATTTTTTTAAATTTCTTTTTAATTTAAAATACATTTATTTCTAGGGGACAGAGAAAAGGTAGAAGAAGTGTAAGACACTTTGAGCACATTCAGATTTTATTTAGTCGTGTGCGATAGTCTCTGACAGGCATGTTCGTACACAGTGGCTATATCAAAAGACTAGAAACCAGTCTCACTCTTGTCGCTGTATTCACATTTTTTTTTTAAACACCGCATTCGAACGATCCTGAATAATTAATTGATACTTGTACGTACTATTAGCACGGATCGGCCAGGCTTGTATCACGCTTGTGTCTTTTTGTTTCATCAAGAAAATATCTATTTTGCACAACACCATCTCTGACAAGGATTTCATACGAATCAATCATAAATACTTAATAGTTTAATGAAACAAAAGACTCATCGAATTCTTTTTGAGCTTTTTCCTGGCTTCTGAATATTAATTAAAACAACAGAAAATAGGAAAGATACTTGGATTGATGATAAGTTATTGACAACAGGAAAGATATGTATAAAGGAAGAAGAAGAAAAAAAGAGAAAAATACAAAAATAAGATTGCGAGTCACATCCTTGAATCGCAGAATGCGAGATCGCGTATTTATTTCCTGCGTCATAGACGCAATTTTTGGTGTGGTTGAATGACGTAATTGAATCGTTAATTCGATTCGTAAGCATCAATTTGCCTTGTACATATCTTTATCGCTGATTGATTCTCGGCGCTATCTTAGAAACGCGTGGAATCGAAATGCAATGTGTCGAGAATGCATCGTGACTTCAACATTTTCTGTTGCTTTCGTTTTTTCTTTTACAATTTTCTCTATTTTTCCCCTTTTTCTTTGGAATATAAAAATGCCTATCATTTGGGTACATATTTCCCATTATTTTTTCTGTATTTTTCGTCTCCTTTCCATTGATATATAAAAATGCCCATCTTCCAACTATTCTTTTCTTTTCTATTTTATAAATCGCGAGATCCATTCTTCCATTTTTCATCGATTCTATATCTCTGGAATTATCCTAATAAGGTATCGAGATGTAATACAAAAAAGATTGTCAAAATTGAATTCGTACCATCGTCGACTACATCACGTTTCTTTTTCTGAATGGTAAAAGTCGATGAAGGTTGTCTAACTTATCACCAGTCTAACTACCTAGCCATCGACTATTCGTCTAACTTCCCACCTAAAGACTCGACAGTCTTGGAATGAAATCTGCAAGCTCCCATTTTCAGCTTTGACTCTGTGATCTTAAATATTTTCTTCGTTCAAGGAAATCTCAATTCCATGTTACTTTGATAGTTTTTGATTTTTCTAAACATTCATTGCTTCGTATCTTCGCTATATAGTCATTTAGAAGTTTCATTTTTACAGTCGTCCATTATTTAACGAATGATTTCGTCGTTCTGTTAACAATTTCAATTACCACAATTTTCTAAAACCTTCTATGAACTTTTCTTTCTTGCTTCACTATACAGTCATTATATTCTCTAGAATTTAGTTCTTCATTCTCAATGAATTACTCTCCATTAATCTTCTGTTATCTTATTAACAATCTTGATTACCATGATTCTTCAAAATCTTCTATGAACATCAAGAGCTCAAGGTAATCTTTATTTCTTCGTAAATAACTAGTTGCAAGCTAGTATAAATTAGCCAGTAGACAGTATCAATGTCCATCAGAGCTAATCTTAAGAAAATTTTAAATTTTTCGTAAAATCTTTCTATTTTTCTTTCGTCATTCCGGTATACTCTCAAGAGTAGTGGACGTAAGCCGTCAAATGAGCAAACATAATTTGTTCCGACTCTTTCTGTCAGGTATCAAAGCTTTCGATCTTGCAGCATCTTCAGGAGTGCTTCTAGCATAAAGTGATCGACTGATTCGATGTCTGACTCCTTTGGTTAATGTTCGACCTCCTTTTCTTAAAGAAGCGAATCTTCCTAACGTGGATTTTTCTGCAACTTCTTTTCTGTCTACGTGAGCACAGTTCAAGGTCGTGACAGTGAACTCGATGTCCTTGGGTTCATAAGAAATGAATTCTTCTACAGGTTCGTCAATGGTGTCACGATCAATCCAGGTCAAACCCATCTCGACTTTTTCAGCCAGGTCTTGCCAATGTTGCCTATTTTCCATGGTACCTTCATAGAGAGGCATAATCCATGGAAAAGTGTCTGAGAGAACCTTGTATAAAGGCAGACATATTACGTCGATGAAACCAACTTGCATTTGGGGAAGTTCGTCCTTTCTTTCACGATCCATCATGGCCACTGGTTGTTGATTTAATTGAAGACGTTCTAGATCACCCTGGTCGAAGAATTCATCAGCGACTAGCTTGGCTACGCGGTGTTGTACTTCCCAAGGCTTTGCTATGGCGCTCACGTCGCATGCCGTCATCATCATTCCACATAGCACTGAAAATAGAAAGTGGAAATCGAAGGATGAGAATTTGGTATTTGATAGTGCTGTCAGTGAAGAGTAATTACAATAGAATTTAGGCTAGGCAATGTTAGAGTTAAGTTGACCGTTAGCTGTTAGGTGGGTTAGATTTTATTATAAATATAGTATATATATACATATGACTTCGAGATTTGATTTTACTATAGATATAGGAAAATTGCTGTCTCTTGAATTTAGCGCACTATGGATTTAAGGCTCCTAGAATTTATTTTATTGGATATCACCTCTAGGTATACTGGATATAGAGGAATAGGTGTCTCCTAGATTTAATTTTTCCACGAGTATAGAAAATTATATATAATTAGACGTCAAATTCGGAGACATTATAGAAATAGAGTAATATTTACTTCTTAGATTTCTCTCTATTATAAAAAAATAATAAAATATTAAATTTGATGTCACCCTGCCAGTACAGAACACCAGTTATTAAATTTTCAATTACAAATTTCATTTTCACTATTTATGATATCGCATTAACACAAATCAACTGAAACCACTCTTCAGATCTATCTTTCGTCATATTATAGGATATACGGTAGAGGAAACAGAGGATATACGTAAATGATATATAGGTGAATTACTAGCTTTTACGGTAATCATTGATAAATTAATCTTACGTTCTTTCTTCTCTTCACTCTGCCAATCGAATTCTCCCTCATCGATCAGCTCCATGAATTTATTTTTCTTCTTAAAATAAACAGCCAAATCAGTAGAAAGTATCGCACTTTCAACCACCTTCATCACCTTTCTATAATCTTCCATAGACAGACTCTGAAAGATGTTATTGCTGTCCGAATTCAAGATCATGACACATTGATCGAAATGATGATGTTCCATAGTACTTGTTGAATAAAGAATAGCCAATGGCGATTCTGTCTTCATTTGAAACGCATTATTGGTTCCTCGATGGTCTAAGTCGTGACACAAACAAGCGACTAGGAGTCCAAGAATTTCAAGGTCTGTCATGAACTGCTCCATCTTGCCGGTTTTCAGCATGGCGAACATCGTCTGGGCGACGTTTAGTGCATGCCTCCAATTATGGTACTTGACTGGTCTAAAAATAGTCAAGAAATTTCCATGCTACAGCAGGTTCCACAAGTTAATTTAATATACATTTTCATTCATTTTTGTCTCGGCATTACTATTAGACTGTGGATGTTGTGCAAATTATAAAATAAAAGGAAATGCAATCTAGACAAAGATTTGATTCGCTGCATAAACATTATAACGAGTACTTCATCTTGAATATTTCGCATGTTGTGTGCATTATGTACATTTTTATACGTATATTTAAATATTTTATAAATACATAAACATCCGCAGTCCAATCGTTTGTAATTTTGTTACGGCATTTCATAAGTTGTAATGCAATTTTTATAATAATTTCGATAGTTAATTAGGGGAGAATCTGCTGACAAAATTTCCAAAACTATTTACTTTTGGAGTATTATGTAATATACTTTAATTAATTTAACAATTTTCTTACCTATAATTTTTCTTGACACTAAGAACCCATCTGCAGAGAACCTCGTAGGGGATATGAAATTTTTGGATGAGGTCGCATTGCTTGAACATTCTAATTGTAGCTCTACAGGTATCTTCGTCGGTCAAATCGAAGTCAATGAAAGTGAAACTGTACAAATTATAGCATTCCGCGGACGGTATCGGTTCAGAAGTTAATTTCAATGTGTCGTCATTGCTGGCTGTCGCATGGTAGCTCAGACATTCAAGAGCTACTTTCTGCTTGGCCATCAGCTTACACGCTGATTCGTACATTTGGGTATTGTGGATTCCGAGGCCGCAGAAAATGGCGAACGCCTCGAAGATCGATACGTCCGAGTCCGTGAAGGATGTTCCGTTGTCCTGTAGAATATTTTATCGATAATTAAATTTACTTTAGATTTCGTAGGTCGATAGCGAGCTTCGTAAATATTAGATTTTTCAATTGCAAACTATTTAATTTTAATTTAAAAAACTATTAATTTTTCTAATAAAAAATAGAAGATAATCACTCTAATTATCAAAGATTCTCACTCCTGAAAACTAAAAAATATAAAAGTATTTGATATAAAAAAAATGAAGAACAACCTTGTTGATTAATTGAGCAACGCCAATCACAGTTCTCTGTCCATTAACTATTGGCATACAAAGGATACTCTTGATGGGTCCACTACCAGCTTGAACAACAACGCCCTTTTTCAGCCATGTGGTCACGTCTCCAATATTCAAGATCTGACCAGTAGCAGCGACGTATCTTGCGATCTGACCTAGAGGATTCGATAGATCGCTTCCGCTAGGTCTGTAGACTTTAGCTTCCTGAGTCTCGTTGTCCATCTCGAAGATTGTAGTAAATTTATTTGCATCGTTCAATGCCTAGGCATAAAAAGAGAAATTTTGACGCGAAAGAAAAATGAAAAATTAAGAATATTAAACGCCATTGATACGTCAAGGACCAAGAGATTTACTCACGTGTTGTTGGAAAATATCCTCCATCTCGATGTTGTTACTCTGAGCCGCCAGGAAAGAAGAAAAAGATGATCAGACTTACGAACTCGAGCAACACGTTGCCGGTGTCACTCACCTCTCTCCTCGACAGCGGTTTCCGGCACTCTTGCGTCGACTTTCCCGGTCGTTCGACGATCTTTTCGAGGTGTCCCTGAAACGAAACTTAGGATCTCTTATTACGCTCCTCGCCGACCCTTTCAAAGGGCTCGAGAAATCCTCGCTTTTCTCACAGCTTTACTTATTCTATGCTATTTATTTAACAATAATTATTCTACTCGGTTATTTAACAACTGAGTAGAGAAAATTAGAAATTCATCAAAAATCTGTTTCGTACTTTAATTACTTTAAACATACGTTGAGGTTGATTATTCGAATGAACTTACTGCCTCGCCGCAGTCAAGATCTAGAAGATACACGGCACATCTTTCACATTTTAGAAGTTCCTTCGCTTCGGTCATTATTTTCGTGACCAAACATTCCAGATTATTCTGTTCTTCGAATATGTTTCTAGCAAGATTCAGCAGAATCTGATTTCTTCGATACTCTTGCACCGATAACTCGAAAAGCTGTGCGTTTTGTATTCCGATTCCGCAAAATGTTAGGTACCTGTAATTAGTGTTTTCATAGAGACATAGAATATTTGTGTCGCTTGCGATGTTTTTAATTTATTTCAAAGATAGGTAGCTATTGTACTACAATATTCAACGATAAATATTTTGTATTTTTCCAATTTTTTCCATCTTGTCTTATCTGTCTTGTTTTTATTTGTTTCATTTGCCATTAAATTATCGTCTGATAGTCTATAATCTGTATCCACGATAGAAAATGTTTAGCGTAATTCTTTGGCATAACGTAGAGTTCGTAATGTTGCTTTTTACTTTTAACAAGTTGTAACATTCGCTAACCTTTGGAACACCTCCACATCTCTATCGGTAAATTCATTACTACCATTAGTCTTGTTTATAATCTGTGCAACACCAATCACGTCTCCCTCGTAATTGCAGATAGGCATAGATAAAATCAATGTTGTTTTGTAACCCGTTCTCATATCGATGGAACTATTGAACCTTGGATCCTAGAAAGGAACATTTATCAACTATTTATTTTTGTCCTAGAAATGTTTTTATCCAGAACTTTTTTCTTTATTTTTTAAAATTGTTAACCATTCTTATCCTTAACATCTTATTTATTAATTAATTAATTCGACTTATATTTCAAAATTTAACAACCTCTTTACTGTTTTATCGAAGACTGATTCATCGAATCTCTTTTTTATGCGTACCTTGTAAGCATCCTTGATGTTGATGATTTCCTTAGTTTGAGCTACATAGCCAGCAATTCCAACTCCAAAAGGAATCTTAATCTCTTCGTTCTTCGCCCTTTGAATGGCTTCCTCCAATTCAGTGTCTTGCGTTACATCGAACAATTTTGCAACTAAATATCTATCTTCCAGAGGTCCTTTAGCCAGAAAAAGACTTCCACGGTCAGCATGCGTGAGCAGGCCGACGTTCACAAGGATCTTATGACAAAGAACGTTGATATCCAACTCATTCGCCACATCTCTGATCAACTCCATGAACAAATCGCTCTCATCTAATCTGTTGAGCTCTTCTCTTCGTCCTACCAACGAGGTGTAAGTCCTGGATTTAACATATACGATCATATCTTATAGGTATTCTGATATTTTCTTCGTTCTACGAATGAAGATTTTTACTCTTTAGCAAATCGTTGATGATAATTAAAGTAAAAATTCATTTTTTAAATAAATTTTCATCCTTAATAGATTAAAGATATTTATGTAAATTGTAATATTTTTATAAACGCAATTATAGGGAATAAGCAACTGTAATCTAAGTACAATAGATACCTAAACAAGGTAGAACGCATTTGTTTATTTGAAAAATATTCATAGTCCTCAGACAAAAATTTTTAAAATAGAAAAGATTAAAAAGATGTTAAATCACCTGCTGGGACTTCTACTGCGTTTCGCCGGTGAACTGGAGGCCAGCCAACTCTGGAACAGGTCAGAGGTGACACTGTTCCGTTTGCTTCGACTCAGAAGGTTCTCCTGTTGGTGTACGTTCTTCAGTGGTGATTTGGTTTGAACCACAGTCATACCCTGAAGTCGTTGACGAAGCTCGAGGCTCGCGTTCTCGCGAAACCAGGCCTCCGCCGCGTCCGGATGCGCCTCAAGGTACCTTTTTGGAAAAATATCGTAACAAAAATGTACTTCTTTAGCTTTCTGCTTATGATATTAACATGCCGATCCACGTTAAGAAATAAAATATTCAAAAGCAACATGAAATTTTATAAAATAAATGTATAGATTAGCAATAACGAACAATATTCAAGTATAAGAACAAAATATTTACTTACCTGCCAACTTTTTCCATAGTGAGACTATCGTCCTCGTCGTACTCGTGTATCGTATCTTGGCAGGTGATCCTTTTGCTCCTGCATATCCTATCCTTCAGGACAATTTCGCTGTCCTTCGTATCAGTCTTGATGTTGGTGCTTAAAGGTAATTTTGATTCTTCCTGCGCCTTCGTCTTATCAGGATCATTGCAGGGAACAACGGGTGGTTCCAGTTGCTCGGGATTCACCGAGCATACCAGGTGACACTTGCTTCGCTCTGCCGTCTTCGAGGACATTGGTTTCGTTGAAATTTTCATTGTCTCGAACTTCTTTAAGTTATCATTCCGGTCCACCTATGTGATTTTTTTAATATCATATTACAATCTTTATAGTATCAGTTTTATAACTTCTTCTAGTTGTTTACAATAATCGTTTATGAGAATCCCTAGTATGTAGTTACTTTTTAGTTTTCAGCATGTAATTTATTAACCATGTCATTTCACTTTAAACTTGTTCATTGATGATTACTATTGTATATTCACTAATTATCTGTATTTTCACTCGTTATTTCTCTGCTTGGTCCTTGATAAGTTAATAAACATAACAATTAATTGATAGTAATTATTAAATAATTTAACTTGTCATCCTTTGTTTCTTCATTTTCTTTCATTTCTCTTTTTCTTGCATCTTTTTTAGTGGGATTATCGTACCTCTGTGTGTTTCACCTCCGGCAGCTCTTCGTCCACCTCGTCTTCAGACTCCATATCATCTTACGTCTGAATTAATTAGCATTGAGCACGATGGTATAGCTGCGCTGCAAGGCTTTAACGTGCGGAGTTCTCGAGAGAACGAGGTGAGAGGACACTTCGCATTGTAACCCCTTCGCTTTGTTAAACTTTACGGGCTCTTCGGACCGTGCTGCGAGTCCCAGAGACACCAAGCCTGAAACCAGTTAGTTATTCCTTTCGCTCAGAATGTCGCTACCCCCATCCCCTCGCCCCCTCTCCATTCTTGATAACAGAATTCACCGTTGTACTTTGCTCACCCCGTTTCTGTATTCATGAAACTTATGAAATTCGCGGGAGACAGACGATTAAAAGTAAAGTTGTAAATAGTCGTGATTAACCCTTTGGACGTGATGAGGTATTTTTTAACAGCTTTTCATTATTTGCCCAAGGAAACTTTTGAAAAGAATAATAGATTTTTCGAAAAATTATGTTTTGATTTTTTGATGCGCTATTAGTATCAATTTTAATTAGTGAGCTTTTCTTGACATGGAAAATGGTACGCGAATTTGCGAGGTATATTTGCGGAGCTATTTTTATAAGTTTCCTCGCAATAAGAATAGTATAAAGAATTATAGAAAATAATATTTTGATGAGAATACTTTTGTTGTATTTTTTTTATAATTTTTAACGATACAATTTAGAAATAAAATGCTCATGCATGCATATTAATATATATATATATATATATATATATATGATTTTGTACGTAGTATTCTTTTTACAGTTGTTTAGATACATAGAATTATGCATAGAATATTTACAGCGTACAATCATTTTTACGATTCATACTTCATAATTTAATTTGGTTACATTTTAATAATTTTCATGAATTTTTTTAACGATCTTCTGAATCTTCTTTTCTACGTAGAAAAGCGTTATGAAAAAGGATCGTGCAATCTTTCATCGCGAACGTGTCTTGTGTAACTTGGGGACTCGTTTTATCCCGTTTCATCCCCCAAGGATCGAACGGAACGACTCTCACGGGAAATTCACGTCTAATCGTAGAATTATGAAATTTCGCGATTTGATATTCAACGGGCCGTTCTTCGTCCCCATGCTACGTCTTTCCGAAAATAACCGTTTGTAGCGAAGAACGACGCGACCATCCGTTACTTCGACGTCTACTTTCGTCTGCGACACTGCCCTTTTCTAACTCCCTCCTCCCACAATCATGTGAGAGACGACGAAACCCAACATTTCTTTCATTTACACTTTTTCTTAATTCTCCCCATTTTTTAAAAAGAGGAAAGAATTTTGAACAATTTTTGAAAGAACTTTTACACAATTCTCTAAAATTTACTCCCATATTCACAATTTTTAATTTGATTCTTAACTTTTTCTTTGTGTAAAAGAAGTTTGAAAGAATTTAAAAAAAAATCCAAAACTCACCGGTGCCTAATCAACAATTTTCTTCTCAAATCCTTACTTCCTTCTTCGACAAAAGTTTAAAAAAATTCTATCTCCGATATAATATCTTCCTTATATAACATTTATATTTCATCGAAGAACGCCTTTGTTTGATCAACGTGGAGCTTTGATAAAATTATTGTAGATAGTCGAAATGCTAATTTTTTGTTGTGTTTAATTGATGTACGTTGATATTATTATTATACTGTGAAAGAGATCGACAAGGCTACGCCGACGTCTCTTTAACAGTTCGTCCTCTTCAACGACGTCCTTTAAGTATGCACCGTTGGTTTTTGCTGCATCCCTGGATCTTCACTGGGCCGAGAATTAATCGTTTGTGCATCCGGCCGTTTTCTTCGATCCTTAATAATAACTTAGCGAAGAATCGACGTAACGATCTTCCAAAGTTAACTTCGAGTCGATGTCTTCCCTCTTCTTTAGTTTCGTTGATATTCAGAATACGAGAATTAACGAGCATTCAGTAGAAAAGATTCCTTTTAATCGGACATTGCTTGATTTCTAATTTTTATTGTTACTTTTATATTAATATTTAGAATCCCGATCTTGTTCCGGAATTTTTAGTTTTGTGACAAATTCATGATAACATATAGAAAATTTAAGATCCATTTTTCAGAAAATTTGGCGGAAAATGTGATTCTTAATTTGATTTCATTACTTCTAAAAAGTAGTTTGCTTCTTTCTTCTAAAAAGTACGTTTCTTTCTTCTTGATATTTTAAAAGTTATTGTAGAACGAAACTTTTTATTCTGTATGAAAAATTTTAATGTAAAGTAGTGTTTTTGATTAGACCATGAATAATCTTTATTTTCCAATGGGAATTTAACCTTTCTCCCGAATATTCAAAATACTTGGATACTATGAAGTATCCAAGTGATCCAGTGATTTCTAGCTGGACAACTATCTTCAGTTACAAGTAGTACGTTTTTTGAGGCTTTTATCCTTGAATTTTCAATCCAGCGTTCTTAGATCACAATTTTTCTGTGAAAACTTACTTCTTTTATACTTTGATTTCGTAACAGATCTTATTGTGGACGGCTCAAACCTTCTAAGGTTCATTAGTAGAGGGGCCCTTTTTAGTGAGACATTGATCGATGCTCGTTGTCGAATCGTAGTTTAGGCAAATTGGAAATGGGACTTACTTCATTCTCAGACGTCTTGTGGCTGCCTAAATCTTTAGATCTTCACTTCAAACTTATACAAACACTTAGTAGATTGTATCTTTTCTAGTCAAACGTCGATGGAGGCTTGTTAAGTTAAATTGAAAATTAAACTTGTTTATTCCTCTCTTTAGTAGTTAGTAATAATATGCTTTCAAACTACTTCAAATCCAAACTTTGTTTTAAACTTGTAAAAAGTATGATTTTTAAATTAAACATCAATAGATAACCATTTTTGAATTTCAGTTGGAGTAAGTCTATCAGAGATAAAGATGCTTATTTCTTGTCTTCCTTATATATTTCCCAATTATCTCAAACCTTTCGAGCTTCGTTTCAAACTCGCGAGAAATATCGTTTTAAAATAGGCATCTATCGACACCCGTTTTCGAATTCTGGTTGAAGTAAATCAGAGGTCAAGTTTACTTTCCTCCATTTTTGGTTTCGTAACACACAATTATGAAACTATCTTGTGGCTGTTCAAACTTTCTAATGTTTATGTTAATAATGTTAATAATTATTATGTTTTTAGTCAGACGTTGGTTGACTAATTTTCAAACCATAATCTTGAGAAAATCTCTCAGTAAGGATCGTTTTTAGTCAGACATCGATGATCGTTTTCAAATCACAACTCGCTTCTTTCGCTCTTGATTTCGTAATGCACTGCCAGAGTACTTCATGTACACCTCTCAAAATCTTCGCTCTAAACTTACAAGAACCTTCAGTAAAGAGCGTCGTTTATAGTCAATCGTTGACTAATCTTAATTCCAAACCCTTAGCTCATATTCTACGTTCATTTTCCTCTCGTTTAATTTAATATAAATCGGACTTATTTTCCTTTCTTAATTTCCTAATTATTAATACGTTCTTAAACTCAATTCCAATCTTATTCTCAAATCTTTGAATCTTCGTTTCCAAGCTTCTAAATAGTAGCGTTTCTAATTGAGCGACAATAAACCTCGATAGACAATTGTTTTCCGATTGAAACTAAAGCCAGATAGAAATCAAGCCCGAGTAAATCGCGCGACAGGCATCCACGTCACTATCCGCTTTCCGTTATAGTAATCAAGCTGATCCCACGGTCTTCGAATCGATCTCGAGGCGGTCCTCGTTGCATCGTGCATGCTGTCCGTCCTGCTCTTCATGATCCCGCTGCCGGTGCTCCCGGAACAGTGCCACCAGTCTCGACTACGTTCGTGCACTGCGTCAACCGATCCTTCACCTAAACTTATCTAACCTCATGTAACCGACGCTCGATCCACCTTTCGATGTAATCCTTTCAAAACAATTTCCTTCGAATAATTTCCTTAATAATCTATAATTTTCATTCAATTTTTATTTCACTAGCGATCAATTTATACATTTTCACGTTAGTCAAATCGAGATCGCTGATATTCTAAACCAATCATTTATTCTCATCAATCGATAATATATTTATTCACCCAATTTTTCAATGCAGCTTCTTAATCGAAAGCACACACTGTGTCACCTATAAATACATCTAAGAGTTAAAACAGACTGGACAATAAAATTAGTCGTTTCTCATTAATGTCTCACGAAGGAAGCATTCCAAATACAAATATAACAAAGGTGAGGAGAGATACGTGGCTTTTAAAGAAGGTGTCAGGCTAGTCCATCCCTAGAATTCTCTATAATCGTCTCTTATCGGTGGCTTTTCACATGGCGAAGAATCTCGGTAGAAAATAGCCCCGTATTTTTCCACTCTTATCGACGATAATCGTACGATATACGGTGAATCATGGGCTGGTCACGCACATGTCGTCGATAGTATGTACGATCGACTAGATAACGCAGGAGACAACCGTGAATATCGAAGGGAAAGGCGACTGGACCGGTCGAAAGCTCCGAGCTTACTGAAGCCAGGCTAGCCGACGAGGTGTTGGTGAAACACGAGCCTTTCTTTGTGTTCGTGGTGGATGTACGTGTGGGCGTGTATCTTTTGCTGTGTCTGTGTGCTCGTATGTGCGCTTGTGCGCCGCTGGAACGCGGAAACTGGTGCGCCAGCTCCGATCTTCCACCGTGGAAGTCTCTGTCCATGACGAGTCGCTTTTCTCTCTGCTTTTGTGTTTGAATAACTCACACATCGATCGTTGTTTCTGTATTAGCGATGTGTCAGTGAGTATGTACGTTGTTGAGTGTGTACGTGCGTATAGATTCGTCGGTGATCGCCTTTTTACTGGCTTCCGAGTGTAATCGTGTATCAAGCTGGGAAACGTTAGCTCGTGTCTTTGTGTGAGAGTATGTAGGTCTCGTGTCATGGATGTTACGTCTATAGCTGTGTATTTTCTTTTTGTAAGAGCGTTATGTGTATGAGTTTGTTTGCGATATTGCGTGTATGGATAGAGTAGGAATTATTGTGTTTGCGTGTGTTTGTATGGGGATGATACAGTGACGTCTTTTGCTTGATTCTGAGGAAAGAAATGGGAATGAATATGCACGGGATAGGATATATCGTGTGTGAGAGGTAACAGTTGGAAATCTACGTATAGTTTTGGTTGTCTTTGCGTGGAGCCACGTATCGAAGAGAGTTACATCATTGGATCTGCTCGGCTAAGTAGAATGTACCCGGCTTGGGTCAGACGTGGGGCGAGAGCTTGGTTACTTAATATTGTATTTAAAGAGTAAAAACACTGGTCTGGAATATGTTAAGATGACTAGATGACTGGATAATCGTAGTTTACCTGTCTTTTGACAATTAGCTAATAGTAATTCACGAATTTGTTCGATATATTTGATTTAGATTCCAAAATAAAGAAAAAATTAAATTATTTTGGGTAATATAAAAGGATTGGGTATGTCATGGTTAAAATGGTGTAATAAAAATAAATAAGTATATACGTACGATCGTGTTTTTATTTCAATAAAGTTAATATTAATTTTATCCCTAGGTATTTATAAATATCTTTTTTTTATTCCAACAAGACCGGACGAAGAATTCATACTTCATAATTAATATAAAATTCATGACACAAAAAATCGGAAAAAGTAAGAGAATTCAAGTAACAAGATCGAACGTAAGAACTTAACAAATTCTTCGAATCGGACCAACTACTATTTCAAACAGCTAAAAATTTGAATGATATTTCACGGTAGTTTATCCTTCTTTCAGTTATGTGAGATTACATAAATATTGGTAAGAATTTTTATTAGTTTCGTAAAATAAATATTTAAAAATTCTGAAATACTTAGGAACGTACATTACAACGTTGAGGAAGGTTACAATTTTTAGACTCGATATCGTCATATATTTTTCCATAAAAAGCAGGTTCACTCCCCTCGTAATCCTACACGGTCCCTAAATTTAACTTCCCCCTCGATTTTTCTGCTTTCAATTGATGCAATATTATCGTCAACATCAAAGCCTATGCTTGTTTCTTAATACAATAAAAACACATGAAAACCTTCTGTGATATATCCCCTAAAAATTTACCTTCCTCATCCACTTTCCAATCACCAATGATACCAGGAACATCGAAGAAACCAATATCAACGAAATCTAAGTCATCCGTGTTCGTTCCCAACTTCTAATCCCTTAACCCAAACACTCTAGTCAGTAGAGAATTCCCACCCAAACGAGCCAAACACAAATCACTCCGAGCATCGCCCCATAAGCGCATCCTCGTGTTTCCCATCCACGTGTATACGTCCACACGGTCACGGTCTGTCCCGCGTATACACATCCAAATTCACGTATAGCTGCTGGAATCGATATAGCGAAATCATAAAATTGATCCGATATTAAGCTTTTTACAATGTAGCTCGAGAGAGATTCAGGAAAGTGCGTAGTCAAATACTTACGTATGTAAATACGCGACTAATATTCAATTCTCAAGAAACAAATGACTTCCATAAGTAAATTTTATAAAGCGTTTGTAACATCATCATTTTTCTGTACATTTGAAATTATTCAATTGATTGATGTGTCCGAACAGTCCATATAATATTATGAATTTCACATCTTAATTATTATACTTAGTGCAGTTACCTATACTTATCTTTTATGAAAAGTAGAAAGGACATATTTCTTGTATTAATTGGTAATAGAGATGTAGGAAATCTCGAGGATGAAATGATAATTATCTTCTCAATCATTCGCTTATTATTTCATTACACTAACAGAGAAAGCTAACAATCTATTACAATAGATTGTTAATAAATTATAACATCAAGTTTAAGATATATCTAATATATATCTTCCACTTCATCCGTTCTAAATTCTTTCGTATGTTATTAGCTTCTCAAAAACCTTAATTCCTTGATATACAACTTCGCCATATTTCTTCTCCCAACTATACACACACATCTCCAAATTCAGAAAGCAATGTGGTCGTGCGAATTGCAATGGACCAGGTTAGGCGCGAACTTTCCACGGGGGTTATGCGTGCGCCCGTAGCCAAGGCACACAGACACATCCATCGTCTGTGTGCCCGCCTCGGGAATAGCTGGAAGATCGATAACGGAGTACGAGTCCCGGACGCAGCATCTCCCGTGTCTGCTCGCGCGATTTTCCACCGAAAATTTCTCAGAGGACCGCCGATAGCCGGCGTGCTCCATCGATTTGACGCCGTTCTCCGTCGGCTAACCGTCCTCGGACGTTTTGTTTAGACGCTTCTCCATCACGTTCGCGTTTCTTCGGTTCTTTTTACCATGATACTTAGTTATAGAGATTTGGTAGGTTGATTTTCATACTTTGAGCAAGGTTGTTGAGGCATGTCGTGGGCAGAGGTTGATTTAGAGGTTGGCGGGCTGTGGAGGATAGAAGTTCGTTTGGCGAAATTGTTGTAGTTCGCAGTTAGTAAATTGTATATGTTAACAAAAAATATTTACACGAAACATTGTTTTTAAGTTGCTTAATAGTTGCGAATATTTATCTGTGATTTTTTCCTTATTATACGATCAATGACAGAGTGGAGTAAATTAAAGAAATAGAGAGGGACGGGTTGCGTTATAACAGCATAGATTGGAAAGAAAGGAAAGCAAAGTGGAATAAGAAAGAAGAGGAGAAAAGGGAGGAAGGAATGGAGGTAGAATATAAAAAAAGGGAGAAAGGGTAGTAAAATAACAAAGGAAGGAAGGAAAGAAACTGGGATAACAAAATGGGTAAAGGGAAGGAAGCAGAGTAGCAAGGAAGCGAAGTAACGAAAAACGGGGCGGAAGAAAAGGAAAATGGAACGGGGGAAAGCTAAGAGGAGAGTTTCTCTTGGAAGGAAGGTAAGGAAGAGAGAGATGAAAAGATTGGAAGTGAATAGAAAAAAAAAAAAATAAAAATAAGAGGAAGGAAGGATAGAAGGAAGGGAAAGAATAAGAGACGAAGGTCTTATAAATTTTGTTTAAACCTTAATGAACGCTGAAAAGTTTGGCGACGCACGACAAACACACACACACAAAGATTGGTTGTTACGCGACGGTATAAGTTTTACATGAATGTTAACTGAATCTTCTTTTTCTTTGGTATTATATATTCTATTGTAGGTACGAAACACGTGATTAAGGTTCACTTCGTATGTATAACATGTTCTGGAAACGTGGTCGGTCAGAGTTTCGAAATTCAGCGTGCTTGGGTGCGCAAATGCGTCTAACTTTATTCTCCTTCTTTCTTATATATATCTAGCGAGAGATAAATTTTTATCAACGCGTAGTACCCATTTCAAAATTCTATAAAACTGCTTATCAATTTCTTTAACGAAACATACAAACGTCTTTATTAACCCTCTAAGAGGATTCTCCGTGTCTTCTTCAAAGCGAATAAATTCGAGGACCGTCAATATTTCTAATATTAAATAGTATAATTAAAAATTCTAATACAATTAAACAAAAATAAGGAAAATAAAGGAAAGAAGGAAAAAGAAGGAAAAATAGCGCAGGAGGTGGCGTGACGTATTGTTTTTCAATAAATTATTCGCCCGCATGCGTGTCTGGTTCATGCTGTGCCGTTTAAGCGCTCCGGGTGTTTCGTATCTCGCCCCATAAGGCGAGCTACAAATTATATCTCGAGGACACACAGGTAAGCTATCGATTCCGACCACACTACTTGCGCCATCGTTCTTTTTCTCCCGTTCGACGGCCGTTTGTCTTACCGCAAGTTTACGTTCTCTCAGCGTGCTCGTGAATTAAAAATCGATGTCACTGTTACAAAGGTTTGCGCCTCGTAAATCTCAATCATTTGACGCGTGTTTCCTAAAACCGTGCTTTCTTCTTTTTTTTATTTTTTATTCAAGTATTTTATTCAAACATTTGAAATACTATGCAAGTTTGGTAAGGGTTCGTAAGAAAAACAGATCTTTCCAAATTTTCAACTTTTTCTTAAAAAAAATTGAAAAGTGTCGAACAGAAATTAAAGATGCTAGATTATTTTCCTGTTTCTCTAGAAGAAGACAAACGTGGACAAGGCTTACTTTTATCGTAAGCCCTTCGTATTGGTATAAAAGAGTACATACTAAAATGGAGTACAATATTTGTGTAGACAAAGAGTATACATCTTCTGGATGGCTTTCCAAACTTTTAGATTGCAATTTATTAATAGCAGGTTATGACTTTTTCGTTTTAGATTCGAAAATTGATTAGGGGTTTCATTGGTTAAGTACGCGAAAGTTTGAACCACGAAATTACAGATAGAAAATTTCGAGGTTTGGAAATTGTTATTGCTTCGCCCGTTGTAGGGTGTAGCGAATATTGTAGTATAGGTATAGGGCCCGATGAGTTTGTTTCAACGTTGTAAATTGTTTTATCTTGGAGGATTGAAAATGGTGCGTACCATTTGTGGAGTTTAATAAGTTTTCTATAGGTTGAGGGTGGTTAGATAGCTTTCTTTGAGTTGGCCTTTTCAAGTATGCATAGAACCACCCTGACGCACTATTTAATTTTCAGTTGTTTTTTGACAGTTTTTTCGTTCTCTTCTATTTATAAGTAAACGATATCGATGAACAGTTCAAAGAAAGAAATACATATTATTCATCGACTGATATCATTGGCTCGTAGATGATCGCTATGTCGTGATTTACTTAATTTTATTTAATATCTTGTATTTTATACGACTAAGATATTATTGTTGATTTTTGTATTAAATATACAGATCCCAAGTAATCAAAGTTGAAGAAAGACAAATTGTTAAATCAAATTAGTCGACAAAGAGAAACGTGAGTATTGAGCTCGAACATTTCAATTGGTATAAGTGTTTCGTGTGCTCTTTTAAAAGTTGTCCGAATTAGTATCGTTTTAAAGAGCACCCAGCGCCGATGGATGCTGTGAATATTTAAAAACACGAACTGTATTAAGTGTACGTACAGTGGTCGAGGTATTAACATAAATAGGCGTTTCTGTCAATAGACGATTGGTTTATGTGAGAAGGTCAACTTCAATGAAAGTAGAATTAAAGTGGAATATTCAATGCAGAATCGATTTGTAAGCTGATATCTTGACTTTTGACCCCTATAGAACCTGAATTTAAGTAATCTTATGGTGCACGTGTTATAGAATTCTTGTTAGAGAATCTTCGTTGTTTAAAGCGTACTACAAGTATGCGATATAAGTAGAAATTTATTGAAAAGATATTATTGAAATATTTTTATGCAAATTCTTCGGCTGGATCGTATCGAAGCCATTTAGAAGTTATTTGACAATTAGGACAGAGAAAGACGCTTAAATTTATTTGTGATTACTTAGAGGTCATCAAAGGTTATTTTGTGATTTTTTAAGAATAGTTGAACGTCATTTGAGATTCATCCAAAACTATTTTTCTGGTCTCTTACATTCACGATTATTTCTTTCTATTCCTATTTCATCTACAAGGATAAAGGGCATGTTTTAAGAGGATGATCTCGATCGTTGGAGAAAGTAAAAGCGTAATGTGGCTCGTTAGCTACGAAGAAGGGAAAACGTAGAACCGTAAGAGAAAAGAGGACAAAGGACGGATATAAGTGCTGGCTCACCCGTCTTAAATTCTGATCGAAATCCTAAATGTCCGCTGATTTTATCTGACCTTTCCGATGTTTCCTTCGTTACTAACGTAGTTCGTGCTCAAATCTTTCCTACGTAATAATAAGAAAACTGGATAAACTTATCTTACTTATGAGTTCCGAGACTGTTCTTGGGTTATTTCAATTTTTCATCCGATTCTTACGATGATATTAATCAAGCAAAATACAACGTTAAACAGATAGCGAATGTTTATTCAAATTCATACGTTCATAATTTGTTTCGTCTTTAATTAATTTTAATTAAATAGCTATTATACATGTAGTATCTTAATGGGTCTTAGAGGAAAGGACAAGTAATGATGTTTTGATTTAATAATATTCGAAGCAACGAAATGATTATAATGTTGTCGTACGTCTTATTTTCATACGCGGCTTTCGACTTCCCGATTCACACTCTTCGGCTTCTACACTCGCTCGCTCTCGCTTCTCAATTCACACTCTGCACACCTTTTGCATCCGTCCTCTCCGGCTTTTCAACTAACACTGACTTTAACGTCTCTTTGTCTTTTCCCGCCGTTCGAGACACGTGTCCCGAAATGCCCGTGGCCAGGGTCACGCGGGCCCTTTCCACGAAACTATCCACTTAAAAAGAAGACCGACGACACATTGATGTACCCGACGATGCCGCGGCTCTCGCGACATTGTTTACGATTCGGCAGATATCTTAGACCTTTTGTCCACGATACTACATACATAATGTGTTTTACTTTAGATCATTTTACGTATTTTTGCATATTACGCGCATTCTGTACATTTTTGTACTTTTAAATTTCTTATAAATGTATAAATATCTGAATCTACTTATCTAATATTTAGTCTGCTAACAAATTAAAGAATCGATATCCTTTTCCAACATTTAATCACCACACGTAAAACTTACGTTTTACATTTCAATTTCTTAAATTTAATCTGAAAATTTGATATTCATTAATCTTATTCTCCTCGAAGCAATTGCCAAACTAAAATAAAATGGCTAATGAATTAAAGAAACAATCTCCTTTTTAATATGTGTCGCATTTTATTCCCTGTAATATCAAAATTCCAATTTTGTCAATTTTCGTTCAATTACCAGCGTCAAACAAAATTTCCATGTATTGTACATCAGTTAAGCAACCAAGTAACGAATAGCTGGACGATGTTATTTTTTCGAACGATTAAATGTATCTCAACAGGGGGTGCGAACGCGGAGGAAAACAAAGGGCGATGCAGAATTTCCCAGAGGCTTCTGGATTCCACGTGGAATGGTTCTAGCTGCAATACCGATTTCCAGCGTCTACTTAATTTGTGCCAGTATACGACGGCCATTTTCACACACATCCCTCGGCCCTCTGTCGGTTCATGACTCCTTTACCTGACCAACTCCTCGGCAATAGCCGTTCCGAACCAAACTCTCACCCTCTGTTCATGGTCTTTATTTCGAGCCGGATTGCAACCGTGCGAACATCGATTTTCTATTTATGGAATATAATTTAACCAACGTTATTGTAGGATTACGGCGACGTTAACGTCATCCCACCACCAACCCACCACCTTTAAGAGAGAATTTAATATTCTTTAGGTTATGAGGCGGGATGCTCGTTCTCTGTTTGCTACGATTCATGGAAGCATTTAATTGGTTGTATCGAGCGTGCATGCGAAACTATCGGTAGTTTACGCGACTTTAATTTCCTACATATACTGTATAATTCGAAGCAGATTTTCGTGTACTTTTTCTCTCAGGTGTAACATAAACAGTGTTTCATTTTGTTCCGTCATTCGGTACCAGTACAAGGATAAATTCGATGTTGTGACTTTTTTCGTGATAGTACAACATAAAAAACGTAAGCAACGTAAAAATGTAATAGCTCATAAAACCCTCCTTGAGGGTAGTAAAAGAGATCGAGATTCGGACATTGTGGAAACACGAAAAAGCAAGGAAATAAAAATAATTGGACGGACAGTTCGCTGAAAGTGTGTTAATAGAGTTCTCTTTAGTTCGGTATCTTCATTTTAGAGACCAAAACAAAGGATAGTGATATTAAATAGGATATCCTATTTATATATTTTTCATCCCGCAGGTTCAACGCAAAAGCGTTTTTCACTCGTTAAATATTTCAGCGTGGGTAGTTATTGTAAAATACATTGTCGTAGAAGTATATTTTAATCCACATTTGTTAAAGCGAACATTAAGAAACTTATGATTTTCAGATTGCTAATTTCTATTTGACGATGTACTAATATTAGCATATCCGACGCCAAAGAGTATTCCTATTTCTAAATAATAATTTCTCACGAAATTACCTTCTGACATTTAACATATCCTACTAATCGGAAACAATTATCTAGATACCTAATTAGTATTTAATCACAATGAAATATCGACGCATTTGTTATTTTTCTTGATAATTTCTTTGTTTCTTTTGATGATAAATACGAAAGGATCGTTATCAAATATCAATGTTTCGATGCTATTGTATTACCGGCACGTCGACCTAATTACGCTGCTAATTTACTTATGAGCAATTTGGCGAATAATTAGGAATTAGCAATTAGTCGTTCGACTAGCCGACCGAGCGTCGAGCAACGGTTCCGTTTATTGAGAGAACCGCGTATGAACCGCGTGCACTCAGTTTCTTGTTTGTGTGACACGACGTGGTTTCCGTTCCACGTGAAAACGACATTTGTAGCATTTTCGCCAGTGAAAACCAAAATACGACGTGCCAACGGTACAACAGGCAGGTGTGGTAATTTTTTAAATATTTTATTTCATTACATATTGCTCGGTGCTGATCAGTAAGTTTTGAACATCGGAGGAACTACAATTTACCAACAAATTTCTGGCATTCGTTGTACATTACCACCATTCTTCAGAAAAGAATCAAATTAAATATTCTATGTGTACATTTCATTACTCGTTCTCCAACGAAATAATTATTCAGTTATCACTGTTATTCAAATAATTTTAAATGCGTAGATAGAAAATGTGTATATATTATTTCGATAAGAACAGTCCAATTTCTTGAAATTTAAGAAACAATTGCGAACGTCGTCGCGTAATGTCCGCGGGACGTTACTTAGTAATTTCCAGATGCTAATTTAGTTCGTTATAACTTACGACGTTGAGCTACTCTCCGTAGTATAGTTGAGTTGGAATACAATGATGTTGCTAATGTTGTTTTCGAGCGTTTCTGAGACATAAATTCGTAACAGAGTGTCCATGAAAACTACTTTGTTAATAATAGTTAATATTGACCGATCAAACTTCTCTGTAACGTTAAATGAGATAATATTCAATTTTTATAAGCAAATAAGTGCAATTCCGTTTATAAGAATATGTTGACAAAATACAATAATTTATTTCTATTTTTAAATTAATTCAGTAACTTTTATACAAGATGCACGTAGCTAATTATAACTATTTCTTCGCTTCTCCAACGAATAAGAAAAAGATACTTGGATCGATCATCGGCACTGATAGGTACAGAATATTACAAGTATTATGTCGTAGGATGTGTACCTATTTAATGTTTAGTATTTTATTTATTCATTGGGAAAAATATTTAAGGATCGTTTAATGTTTTTACGTTTATTTTTTGTCACTTCTTAAATTGGATTAATTTAACAAAAACCAGATATTACGACTTATCCTTATAGAATTATAATACATGTATAAAAGAGAAGTTAATCTTGATAATTGGTAGAAGCCGTTAAATTATATCAGAGATCGTCGTCAGAGTCTCGAAAACGCTCGTACTTCGCCACTGATTTCTGAAAGGTCTCGTAATCCTTCTTTTCATCTTGCTGAGTTAATAATTTTCTTCTTTCTAAGGTGAGGTATATCAGCAAAGGACAGTAACCGACGTTCATTAAGCCGATAATTCGCATAACCCATTGGAAACCGATCGTTTTCACCATTTCTCCTCCCACGATGGGACCTTGAACGAATATTCGTTATATTATATATTATCTAAAAGTTCCTTTATTCACCACTGTATTTATGACAAATTGAATTTTCTGAATTGAATTTGTTTGCGAACAACTGCATCAACTATTAAAAATATTTTGATTGAAAATACTTTTATAGAGCAAAATAAAATAGCTTACCAAGAGAATAGGCCAGACTAACAGCCACTTGTTGAATCGAGTAAACCGGACCATAATTACCATTTTGGTCCACAAAGCTAGCTAACAATGGCACTAGAGCAGCGTCCGCTACTCCAATACCTAAACCCATTCCTAAATGTGGAACTGCCAGTTGCAACATTGTCTGCGAGGATGGTATCAAAATGACACTTATACCAACTAAGAGCATGGCTAGAACAGCAATTTTACTTCGTCCGTAGCGGTAAGCTATCATGCCGAAAAAGTTGGTCCCAATTAGATAGCCCACGCTATCTGGAATGAACACTGTTCCCAGTTGCCATTTCTAAAAGAAATTTTTCTATATTTCTGTATTTTTTATATTTTGTCGTAATTATATATACATTCTTAATATTAGAACTACCAACAACTAGAAATATTTATCGAAATAACAGATATAATAGGAAAAGAAAGACAGGCACGTATCGATTGATCTTTTTGGCCATTCTGATAATTATAGCGTTAATCGATCAAATTTGTGACTCGAAATCATTGGAAGATAAATATTATAAGAGTAAAGTTGATACTTTTGGTAACCTTAGGTTTTATGTGAGTTCGTAACCAGATTGGTAAGCAGGGCTCTAAGATAGCCATCGGTGATGTTGAACACCATATAGCTCCAAAAATTATTAGTACGTACGGATCGCATAGCAGATGTGTCCAAGACGTTTCTCGATCGCTCGACTAAAAATGTCGTTTATCGTGTTTGTAAATGAGATAAAAATCAGTAAAACTGAGTAAATAATAGAACTGAATAACATTCCGCTGTCCTACTGTATTTGTGCGTGACAAATTTTCAACGAAGAATTTCGTTGAACTAATCTTTTACCGTATTTTTTACTGTATTTGTCAAGTGTAGGAGGATCGTCGCAAGTTTAATTTGGAAGAAGAAATTCTATATTACAATGTATATATAGCACATATTATATACCTCGCTGTTCATTTTGACGTCCAATGTAAAAATCTGCAGACCTAAAAGGAAATTACCATTGAGATCGTTGAAATCAAACGTGTAAATGCTTTATCAAGGAATCATTTCTACCGCGAATCATGAACCTCTGCAATCTCTTATAAGATTTATAAATTCTAATCTTCAATTTTCTAAAAAGAATACTGAAATATTAAGTAGGTATTGAAATAAGAGTAAAAAAGGTTCGTACAAATAGTAACGACGATGAAACAAGACACCAATAGAAAAGGTGCCATTTTTCCTTCGAGATCGTAAAGGACAGAACCAATCGGATATCCAACAAGAACACCCAACGCTATGCTTCCAAGAACGAAGCCCATAATCTTGGACCTCTTGTCCTCTTCCGGGTACTGTGAAGCGACCAACGACATACCGGAAACGCCGATACACGCGGAGGAAATACCCTGGATGCTTCGAGCCAGAAACAGCACTTCGTAAGTTTGGCCAAACGCGAACACTGTAATAGTTGTCGCACTCAGAGGATGTCTTTGTTCTTACTTCGTCGAGCTTTTGGTAGTATTGTAAAATGCGAAAGACCAGGTTAAATATAAAGTGAAGCAGTGTTTTGGAGAAGAGAAAACTTGTTGCATTCAAGTGAAATAGTTTTGTGTTAAAGAATACTATGCAAAAATTTGAATGTTTCTTTCAAGGTTATTAATACATATCTTAAAGAATATCACCGATGAAATATAGTGATATTAATTTATTGATAATACATATTTCCTCAAATAAAATTATCCGTTATAGAAATTTTTGTGGCTACAATATTAAGTGTTTATTTCCCTTTTAGTAGTTAAATTACAATAGTTTTTAAGTTGTCGAGGAATTAAGAAAAAGATTTGGTCGCGGTTCTTATTAACTATTCTCGATGAAGATTTTGAAAGTAGTCTCGTCGAAAATTTAAGAAATTTAATTTTTAGCTTCGTTTGATCTTGTTTCGAGGAAGATTAATGAAGCGTTATTATCTGTGATATTTGTGATAGTTAAAAAATCGTTTCGCACGTTTCTGGGAAAATTGACGGCTTTTGATAGGCAAGGCAAATAGCATCGTATTGTACAACCGGTTTAAATAATTAGAAAAGTAGAATGAGCTTACGCATCGCTGCTAGTAGGAGACTTAGATTTCCAAGGAGCAATGGTTTGGTGTATCCAAAAGTAGCGGTAAAGATGCCCACAGCTGGATTTAGTATTAATTGCATTAACGCCTTTGAGCTTAATAATAATCCCACTCGACCATTCTCGTCGTCTTCATTGTTTATCGTCGAGTTTCCGTCCAAGGTGCAAAGATAGTCAGGAATAATCGGCACTGAAATATTTTTTATCGTTTCGACGATCCACGCAAATAAAGTCGATATTTGTGTAGAAAATCTTCAAAATCTCTTTAAAAAGAACAATTTCTAACGTTTTAACAATCATTAATGTTTTACCAACGGTTTCTAAAGTTTCTCTCTTATTTTATCTTATATTATCTAAAAAGAACAGTTACGAATATATTTGAACCAAATTAATAATACACCAAGGATCTCTAAAATTTTGTTCCACTTTTTATCTCTTTAACCCCTTAATCTACAACTACGGGCATAGCCCGTAGTACGATGATCCGGCCAAACGTAAATATTACGTGCATAAAGCGTAGTAGATGATCGGACCAAACGTAAATATTATGGGCATAGCCCGTAGTATGTACTACACAAGTCGTACGAACGGCTCGAAGGATGCGCGAGGTTGTTTACGTTTCGGCCCAAATCGTAGGTTAAGGGGTTAAGAAGACCAATTACTAATATTCGAACAACACTTTACCAACAACCGTGAGTAACACGTTGTCCAGAAATAGGCTGAGGTAGACGACAGCAACGACGATTGCCCTCGAATTTCTTCCTGTCTCCATCATTGTCTTCGCCCACATTGAACCGAATTCTCAACGAACCAAACCCTTGAAGCACTCGATTACGATCACTCGAAGCTTCCAAGGACATAGTCTCTTAGTAGAATCGATTCTACTCCATACCCTTCCCATCGATCGGCAAATTTTTTCTTCTCTTACGCGAGATCACACAAGTTGAGATCCAGTTAGCCGTCGACTTGGAGCAACTTCTCTCCGAATTCGCTTCCTTCGACACCAGAAACAGGGTTTTATACGTGACTGGAAAGCGAACCAGTCCCGATCATGCTTTTATAGGTATCCTGGCTGTGTCCTTGCGCAGAAGCTTTTTCAGAATACGCGAGTTGGAAAGCGAGTGTCGCGGGCCCCTATACACGACTTTCACGAACCGATGCACTTTTCGATTTATAGTTGTTACGGCCGCCTTATCGAACACCGCCAGCTACCCTGCTTTTCATTATTTTTCACCCGATCGTCACATAGCGTGGAGCTAAACCGTCAAGAAGATCGAACACTTTTACGAGATTTCGTTTGGCTTGAGAATTTAGTTGACTTCTTTTTGTTGTTTGCGAGGTTTTGTTCAGTTCAGTTCAGTTCAGTTCGGTTCGGTTCGGTTCGGTTCGGTTTGGTTCGGTTTAATATCAAAGGATCGTAAATTCGTACCATTAACTTTGCGGCTTAGGCATTTGATTTAAGAGCTTGACAGACTTTGGATTTAAAGATTGATCAGAGGGTGGACGAGTCATTTCTAAAGACAGTGGATTCGTATTTGATTAATTTTAAGAATTTTTTCCAATTTAAAGGAAAATTAAATAATCAGAGAAACAGTTTTATACGTTAGAAATTTTCCACTTTGGAGTAGTCTGTACACTTGCCGTGAGTTACAGCGGATGTCCGCGACGTGCCACTGGTTTCCGGTTACGGCACTGTCATCGATATTCCTTCGGCACGTACACCTGTGCCCCGATTGCGGAATTACGTTCGATCATAACGCAATTTCGGCAGGAAACACGCGAAATTGCTTCACTTGCACGCGCAACCCCTTTCTATGTGCAAAAGAGACTCCGTTCGTTCTCATCTCGTTTTCTACTTTAATTATAACGATAATGGCAGACGGAGTGGCTTTCGCTTCATTGTGAAAATCAATCGAACGCTTGCCAACAATGTTTAGTAAATTATATCGATTAAACTGTTATTTGAAAAGAAAAAGGAAAGGGAAGAAAGTATAAAAATAACGTAAATTATCTTTAATGAACGGGGATCTGCATAAAATATTCTTTAAAACGAATAATGATTATTAATTAATGATTAATATCGTTGGAGTGGACGCATAATTGATGTAGGATTGAATCACGGTATCCGTTGTTGTCATAAACGAAACACTGTTATGTATTCGTGCTATAGTCGCAGAGCGTCGTCGTTACAACTTTCTTATTCTTCTTTTTGTTTCTTGACGATTGACGAGCTATTCGGATGTACAACGTAAAGTTAATACATATAGCGACTAAAAACTATACAAAGTATTCTTTGCTAATTTACTACAAATAGTGACAATAATAAGTAATAATTAAGGTACATAACCCGTGATTAGATTATAATAAAGTAATTAACCACATAATTTATTATAAATTCTAAGCTACAGACACACGATGATGCACATCTCTATACATATATTGTAGTAGATCAACCCAAACTTATTTTATTATTTTTATATTTCCGTACGACGATAAAATGCATTCGTTGATCAAAAAATTTATCTTCTCGTTCAAGAAGTCTGCAGCTACAAAAATCGACCAATCGAATGGAAACAATTTAATTCACTGGAAATACGATCGTCTGTACGATATTTAACCCTTAATTGGAATTCTAAGATAGTCGAAAGGTCTAGCTTTATCGCTTTTTATCGCAAAACAAACGAACGAAACGACACTAAACGAAATTAAAGGTCGGTTGAGGATTAAATTATTTATAATGCGATTATTGTATTAAAATCGTGTGATTCTGGTTATTTCATCGTGTTCGTTTTCTTCACAAATGGTTGCTTCGGTTTGAGTTAACCTAGGGCTGCTGGGTCGCGCAGGATAGATCTCATCGTGGGATTTACGGCTGGCGGAAACGCTACCCTCGACGTACACGTCGGTCTCGATGCAGTCTTTGTCGTCCTTGGGCTTCCGCTTCCGCTGACATTTTGGCCGCGCGTATGTCGTATTCGCGTTGCTCCGATCCACGGGGCTCATCCTTGACTGTAAATGTAATTTCCTTAATTCTTAACGAATTATTTTGTTTATGATTCTATTGAAAAGCATCTCGTACAAGAAGACTACTAGAAATATTTTGATTTGATAATTCCGCTGTAACTATATAAATAAGTTACTGCATTATCCTACATCGAAAAAGTATTACATCGTTATTTCAAATAACTATTCTACTATAAGTAATAGAAATATCGTACGAGCCATTGACAAGCGAAACTAAATCTAATTTATTGGATCTATTTCTAGAAACGAAATTCAGAAGCTTCTTTCGGTCAATTTCTAGGTCTTAGTACGAGGATACGTAATTGGTTAGTTTTCGATTCTTCGAAAACTCTTTATTTCTTTTTTCGTATATGCTTATTATAAATACTACATCTGTATCTCTATACTCTATACCCTATCATTTTCGATAATCTAAATGGCATTTCATTCTGGTGTTTATATCATCATCTTAGTTGTAAATCTTTGCAAACTTTGTCTACGATACGATATTGCATAGCAAAACGTGTATCTCATATAAGATACATAATATCACGTTATAAGCGAAAGAAAAATTTTTGCATCGAGAGATTGGCTAGTCTAGACGAAAGATGCAACGAAAAACATCTACAGAAAATAGAAAAAATCTCACGTCCGCATCCTCGATGCAGACTTGGGGTACTGTGTAAGAATTATTCACTTCTCGCATTTCCGAATGGTAGCCATAATTGTTGTATCCAGGAATTCTTTGAGTATCGGGACTTCTACTCTGGCCTAGATACTTCTGATTTGGACTTGAATTTCCATAATAGTTTGGATACGCGGATGTCACCTGCAAATTCGTCATACTTCCTCCGCCAGAGTGCACGTAATCGTAAAATGGCCGACTCTGCGTGAATAAAATGTTTTTCATGTGGATTTTTTGCTGTATAAAAAGACTTTATTGTAAAAGGAAAATCAAAGAAAAAGGAACGACGATTGCAAACAACGAATTCTTTATTCGATACAGTATGTAAAAAGGTAAAAACGCCTATTTTTAGAGATATTTAACATTTTCAACTTTTTAACTCTTTAATAGCAGGAAACGATAGAAATTATCAGAGAAAATAGAACAACTGATTTACAAAGAATAACGTTTACCTTTAGAAACGCGTATTAAATGATTTTGATTAAGATTTATTTTAATTAAGGTTATGTTATTTTTAAAAAATTAAAACTAAAAATTTACAAAGAATATAATTTTTTCGAAACATCTGATACAAATTTTAGCTTTTTAATGCCTTAAAGATGTAAAAAATACGTAAAGTCTAATAGAAAATAAAAGTGATATTCAAACTACGCGAGTGTCGAACATAATACCGACAAGCAATCCATCATACATAATAACATCATGTTTCATTGTCCTGACCTGCTTGACGATCGTATTGATCCTGGGATCGGGTGCTAGATCGGTCGATCCAAATCTCTGTCCGAATTTCTTCCCTCTGGCCAAATGCGTGACCATGTAATAGGTCCTCGGTATCAGAACACCGATAATGATCAGGTACGCCGTTGAAATAATTCCAAATGTCACGACAGTGTCACGACATTCAGGTTCGACGAGGATGAAACAGGTGAGCCAGATGGCCCAGACGATCAAAAGCCCGATAGAAGTGCCGAAGAAACACTTTCCTTCGCGATAATTACGCGGCAGTTGGAAGATGAAGAAGCACACCATGAACAGGATGATCAGCAAAAATATATCGTAGCCTGGAATCGGTTTTTATTAGTTGGATTGTGTAATTACTCCTGGAGCGTTACAGGAGACACTCTAGGGACACTTTGTGGAAATTGCACGTTTCTGGAAGGATAGCTATAGATACACATACATGAATACGTGGTGTTGGTGTGGGTTTCATTGAGAACGCGAAGCGAAAGGTGGTCTCTTTCTTATTATTTACACATTATATTATTTATTTCACGATACTCGTTATAATATCTATTAATTGAAACAAAGTTGCATTTCAGATTCAATTTCTACTTGAAACAGAACATACAATACAAATTCTTCATTGCTGGAAACAAAATATAATCATACTCCCTTTCTGAAAACAATATCTACGGATCTTCTTTTCTAAAACTAAAAGAAAGCTGTTACTAAATAGCAAAAGAGCTAAAAGATAAAAACTAAAATGAAGGAAGGTAAAACGATGGTAATTTACCTAAAAGAGCGACGAAGAACAAACTTCTCATAACTACGGCCGGATCATCGGTGCTAAAAGCGAAGAACATAATGGATATCGCGAGTTGCACGCAGAACATAAAGAACACCATCAGTCCTTGAAGATATCCATTAATATGAGCGGTAAATACGCCACCCTTGGAAAAAAGTAAGAAAAATGCTCTGGTAAGCATAACGGAGAAATCCAATCCAAATGCGAGGCTGGTTACGAGGATTTTCCTAGAGTTAAGGTGCTCAGCGCCTAAATAATCGTCGTTGATGCAGAACAGAAGCACCGTTTGCAGCGTGAACACGTTAGCCAGTATTAGAACGATCGTTAATGCTGGATTGCCATCGAGAACGTCCTCGACGATGAAGCGGTAGATAATGAAGACGGCAATCACGCCGCAGGCGAACGTACCACACACAACCACCGTCAGGAAAATTGGTATCCAATTGCCTGCCTTTAATAAACCCCTGTCGAGTGTATCTGCGACAAACCAGTAACGTTAGCTGCACCATTGTGTTCCAGTGCTAGCGAAGTTTTATTAGAAGTTTTATACGTTAAGGGTGTTGGTTGAGCAACGGGAACGTTGGCGAATCGGAGTAATTTAATTCAAAATTTTTGCAAGGACATGATTGCGCTTCTGCAAATCTTCAATCAATTAGAAATCTTTAGAATCGATAGTTTTTAAACTATTTTTATACGTATCGCTCTGGTAGCCGCGATACATCGAAATATACATTAAATTTAATTGTTGCAAAATATTATATCGTATTCGTACACTCTTTATCTGGCAATGTTATATCCAACTCAATCACATTGTCGAACGTCTTTTGTTCGATGAAGTTCTTTCTCTTTTTAATCGTTTAAAAAGATTTCGTGGTTGATAATTAGCGTAAGAGTGAACGTGTTAACGGTATTGAAAATCCTGATCAACAAACCTTTGGCCACACCACGGGAGGCAAATTTCATCTTGAAATTTGCGCAACTCGCGCAATTCTTCGCGTACTTCTTCAAACAAAGCTTCGGCATCTTCGGCACCCTCGACTGTGGTGCGATTCTGAATTTCGAATTCGCTGGCTCTACCCTATAAGCAGCCATATCGACCATCTCTTGCTGGCTCTTCATTGCCACGATGTACTCGATTGAGTGCGATTTCGGCACTATGCGGAGAGCGTTGTACACATCCACGTTTCGCATTTCCTGTTTCGAATTCGGATTGAAACGTGGCATCGCGCACGACTCTATCCCTCGAGGACAATTTCGTTTCTGAAGATCTTGTAGTAATTGAGCCAGCTCGACAATAGCTTTGCCAATACCAAGCAAATGTGGCGAATGAATTACAGGATTGCTCGCTGCTTCGACAAATAAATCCGACGAAGAGATTTCCTGCAGTAAGTCCAGGTTAAAGGGTGAAGTTCGTAAGACGTACGAACCTGAAGGGATTAGGTCTGAAAAGCGTATTTGGTAAATTGTATTATTTCAAGTTCTGTGCTATTAGAAATTTGGAGAAGCGAGCCAGATTTTCGCGAAATAATAAGGGTAAATTACAATACGATAACGAGGATGGTTTGTAACAATAGCAGCAATAGGTGATAGTAGCAATATATTCTATTTCTTGATCTGTTTCTTTTGGATTCTTCGAACAAAGTGTCCCACAAATTACAAAACGGAAAATGATAAATTGGAATACTTTTCATAGATGATAAATAACATTCTCACCGTCGATGTTCGATCCATCAAGCGGCAACGCGATCCACGTTTTTCTGGATCCTTGCATCTTTTCTCCTCTTTCGATCCATTGTCGAATATCGTTTCTCTGCCCGATCACAGCGATCACAGCTTCTCTTTCACTTTCCTCCAATTCCAAAGTGTCCCCATAACTTTCCACGCAAATTCCAGCCTCCTTCGTTGTGTCGAGAAATAAATTTAACGCGAAATCGTGATTAGCGAGAAGCGCGTCGATCGTTTCGAATCTAGTGCTAAGGTAATGGACCATTAGATTGATCAAGGGCCTTGTCAAATTCTGCTCGTTGTACGTGCTGATGGGCAACACGCTGTAATTACGAAATGGTTCTAACGTCGTCGCGTATTCCGATGGTAATAGTATTCCCATTTCGTAATGGTTCGTGCACTCTGTATCCACGGTTGTTTGCAGCGCTTGTTTATATACTGTCGTTTCATCGTTGCAGGTGTCGAAGATTTTTAGACCTAGAATATGATAGAGAGGACTTCTGTAAAATTGAATTGACAAATTTTTATTTAAAACTGATCTAGAACAAGGCGAATAAAATTTTAATTTACAAATCGAATAAATTACTAATACCTTACTTACCTAAGGAAAGTCCAGGAATAGATTCGTATTTATTCAAAAGATGCACTACGTACGAAGCGGTGAAGACTTCCCGGAGACCGGTGCTACTCGTAGTGTTACAGTATGGTCCGTGATTAATATTCAAGAACACTGAACAAACCAGGAGAGACCAGTTTTCATCAATGAACTCAAACACGACACAACACAACTGTAACACAAATACAAAGCGCGCTGTACAAACTTCGCTTACCAGACAATACGGCATCGCCAGGAATCTCGAACAAACTTCTATTCTTCGGACATATATTTTGATCCTCAATCCCTAAAATCGTCTGCGCAATACTCAAAAAAATGATCAGAACATTGGACAACATCTTTCTTCTTAAAAATACCAAACTAGGTGAAGTCATTCGATCGCTCTTCCTTTTTTAAAAGAATATCGTGACATAAAGATTCCAAAGGGAACAGGTTTCCGTCATCGTAACCTGTTTAATCGATAGTACATTCAGAGGGGATGTTCCGTTCTCTTCGCTCGATTCTACCATGATAAATTAAATTATCGAATTACGCTTCTTTCTTCGAGAGAACTTTTCAGAACATTCGTAAAGTCGTTAATAGAATCGATATCCCTGCGAAAGGGAATATTCGAAAAATTTTCTAAAGGGAACAGTATTCCGTTATCGTAGTCTACTCGTCGCTCAAAGGATCAATCGAATTCTTTTCTCCCGATTCTAGCGACGACAAACTGAGTCACGTAATTACGCTTTTCTCTTTCAAAGAATTTTTTTAAACGGTCAAAAATTTGGTCAAGGGAGTTGGATTTCGGAGTCGAAAGAGAAGTCGAGTTCCTTTCAGTCGCTTCTACCAACAAGAAATACCATCGATGACTAAAATCGTTCGATCGCTTTGTAGTCTTTCCTTTTCTTCTGCCTTTTTCTTTTTTTTTTTTTCTTCTTTTTTACGATTATCGAGATGTTCCACTCATAATTTCGCTTGGATTCTCTGAGGAGTCTTCGAAAAGTATCCAACAGGGGGATCCCCGATGAAAATGGCGACGGGACACGCAGCACGTGTTACTTATCTCGATGAGGCCTTTCCATGATCGGATCCATCAAATCGCGTGATAAGCGCCACTCCGAGGATAACAATGGAACACGTTTCTTTACGATTATCGTCATCAGCATTTCGGAATAACTCGGCTTCGTACACCTTCTCGTCTCACATAAATTGATATTTTTTCCTATTTCGCGAGCCACTCAATGTTTCTTTTTCTATTTCAATGAGTCCAGCAGGTGAATCTCTTTTTGCTGTAGATGCTCCAGGCGATAAAACATTGTTGATAGAATATTTCTTGGGCGTTTCTTCCTGGTTTTTCAATTCTTATAGCTTGAAGTTGAAACTTGAAGATTTGTTGGTCCCTAAAGTTTGAAGAATTTAATGTCGATTAAAGTTCTTATCGGAATAAATTATGGATGTTCTTTTTTTCTCTTTGATCTTTAGAATTTAATGTAATTATAGTCTCCCTCGCTTCTTTTTGGTTTTCTCGAAATTCATATACACATTGGAAGGTTTATCGGTTTCTGCCATAAGGATGATATTTATCAGATCCATGAAAACTTCTATATGGATTTCCTACCTTTGATCTTGAAAATTTATGTTTACTTCTGTAATTATTTCCTTTGTAATTATAGCGCTTTTCGTTTTTTCATTATCCCTTGGAGTTCAAACTTGAGATTTTATTAATATGCGAAGTGAAAATAATGCTTTTTCTCGTGATAGGTCCGATAGCGATCTATCCTCTACCATCGGCTTATCGTTACTTGTAAGGTTATGCCATCGCTCTAAATTTAACAAAATCTTTGTTACGATCGCAAATTTCTCGTAAGATTTTTTACTTACTACTTACAACCAGAAAGATTCACTGGACTTTAATTGGAATACCTGTTTGTTGTCTTGAATTTACTCACAGTACTCTCAGTGACTCTTTTTTCCAGTATACGATCATAATAAACAAATCTAAACAATAAGCACAGACTTAGCCAAAGCACATTCAGTTTTCAAATCTTCTTGACATCAAGCTCATTTTTAATTTTTTAAAATCTTCCCATCGATTGTTCTTGCGCTTGGTGGGACCCTCCTCTTTCACTTGTCAAAAATCAACCTATCGAATCTTCCCAAGAAACTTACTCTCGACTCATCTCTCACCAAACTATCTCCACAACTGTTAATTCACGTATCCGCGACGAAAGGCAACCGCATATCCGTAGAAAGTTTTTAAGCGAAGTCGAAAAGGCTGACTGAGCCTCTTATTTTCGGTGGCTTTGGGAGTTTCGTGACCGGTGCGCTTTGGGGAGCAGCTGACGCACACTGCACACGACAGTGACCACCACGGAAGCCATACTTCGGGCCCTCCCCCTTCTAAACGTATTACACGTTCAGTCGCGTTGAGGTCTGCAGCCATTTAAGCGGCGCACGTATGGTTTAATTGACAGTCCGGGGTCTCTTGTTTCTCGACAAGAGAGAGATAGATAGATAGATAGATATATATATATATATATATAGAAAGAGAGAGAGAGAGAGAGAAAGAATGAGAGTGAGAGTGAAACAGAGACAAGGGGAGGTGTCCCTTTTCGTAGATGATCGAAGACGACAGCGAATGATTCTTTAGCCGGACGAAAAGGTAACCTAGTTCCGAGAATTCATGTCGACGTCCTCGTTGACGATTACGCGTTCTTGACTCATGCTTTCTTGTTCTCGATGTACAGATTGTTCTTATCGCGTGACCGCTTGGTGTATCCGATTGTAATCTGGTTTCGATGAATAATATTGTATTAAGCTGCTCTTTAGGGTACGAATTTTTGCTTTAGCTTTGGCGCAAAGAACAGCAATTTTTTTGCCTCAAGGATTCGATTAAGAAGAAAATGAGATTTGCAAGGAATACAATGTTTTTGAAGAGTGGAATTTCAGTATTCCAAAGAGTACGAATTTTTATTCTCATGTTTTGGACAGGGAATAGGATTCTTTGCGTTAAACGTGGATTCGATCTTACAATTATGAGAGACGAGATTCGGGAGAAAAGAAACGCAAAATTTGTTATATATAATATTCTTTTTACGTTCTATTTTATCATATCTCCTATGTTTGACTTTTTAGCAGTACAGATATATTGTAAATATTCGCAATATCTATTAACGTAATATCAGAATTGATCTAGATTTCTCTCAGAACTTTAGGAGAAATTCTATTTGGCACGAAGAAATAGAACAACGGGTCTATTTAAAATTAGTGAATAAACAAGTACCTTAATCGACAACCAAGGTCCCTGTTCTGTGCGAGAAAAAGTAGGTGAAACGACGTGGTCTAATCCGTTGCTAATTATCCGATTACGAGCAATCGTAATCGAAGGTGACGGGGTACAAGGTTCTTCACCTGAAAAAAGAACTACGACCTACTTTAAAAATCTTCGACTTCCTGTTTCTTTTGAAGCACTTTGTAACTAACTTGGTTTCCGTTTCTTTCTTTAAATCAAATCCTCCAGGCAATAATACAGGCTTTATTCTGTCGAACAGTATTTTCAATATTTCCAATTTTAATAAAATGTAAAATGATATTTGTATTTATATATTCATTATATATTTTTGACGAATTACTTCTTCGAGAATAGAAAATTTTTTTACTACCATTAGATCAGTATACAGTGTACATATTTAAATATAAGTCGCGTTTAAATAATAAGACAATAATCTCAAGGTTGATGTACTAAGCTTCGACATTCTCGTGAAAAACAATTGTTTCAAAAATTACTTTCGTATCAAATAGTTTCCATAATTTGTACAAATAATTCACGGTTAGGAATATCCATTCCCATATTAACTAGTTTACCCTTCGAGTGTGTCATATTTTCGCGTAAGCCTATTTCGAAATCCCAAGTACGTTTCTCTTTATAGAAATCCCTTTTGGCGAAAGAAGATGAAACAGTCGTCGTCGTGGAACTACAATATAGGACTTTGCTCGGTCCATTTCGCCAAATCCCATTTACCTGCGACACCATTCGTAATAAAGATAAACGAAAAGATTCGATTAAAGACTATTATCAGCAAAAGACTCTCTTTATTATTTAATAGCATCGTAATTAACACAACTGCCGTTGTAGCTTCAATTTCAACCATGTTCGTTCTATTTCATTGAATTCGAATATTTATGCAAATTCAGAATTTGACGAATACGATCTACAGTAATGAAGTCCAAGCGAAGATCAAAGTTTCAGCCATTAATTATAGTAAGAAGCGTTATAGTTTAGATATTTTGTTTAATTTCCTGCGGTTTTACACCTTTGAATTTCCTACGAGCACATAAACACGAGCGATCTAGCGATTATCGTAACCTTCTCTGCACGTATCGTGGAATCGTGATTCTCGCAAGTCTCGTAAGTCCTTTGCGCAGATGGTGGAATCGTGATTCTAAAGGTTCGTAGATGAAGGCCGACCCATGACGCAACTATGCACAGTGGCGAACGATTCCGTGTAGAGTAAACGACAAATTGCCGCGTTATTGTCGAAAGACATCTCACCCACTTTGAACTCCGGATTTACCGCCACCTGAAAACGTAAATATCGGTTCGATTACGTTCTCTCTCCTACGGTATCGCGATTGTCCGGCTTCTCCACTGGCCTTTATGGACCAGATTCTCTCTACAGGCTATTTGATTCGCGCAAGAAAAGGACAGACAGGGCGTTACACGCTTGATGTTAGGCTGGTTACTTCGGCAGTCACTCGTGGACATTTACGTTACGTAATCGATATTTCGATCCCTATTTTCGTAATATTATTTCAAGGATTATAAGTCATGGATTCTTCGTTGTATTTTTTTGGGATGTGGGACGTTATTTCTTTTCGATAGAATCATGTATGTTTTAGTACATTGATCGATTCGAATCGTCTTGGCATTCCCTGTAAAAGATCATCAAGCTGAAAGCTATTTATGTCGAGACCCCGTTAGATTATAGGAAATATTTGAACATTTATTTTGTAAAATGTTCGTTCAACAGTCTCGTTAAAAACGATAAAGTTGAAGTAAACCTTCGTATTTCTTCTACGGTTCTACCTATAAAAATAACCATTAACGTTAAATTATGCCCCCCTCGAGATCATTTAACTTTGGCTGGAAACATTTTCCGACGTTATGAATAGTTTTGGAAATATACGCAGAGATAGATTTAAATGGAACTGTACATAGAGATAGTAGCAGTGGTATTTCCATGCGACTACCTATTTCCGTAAAATAGATCGTACTTGTCAATTTTTAATATTCAATACCTATTTTACCTTCAATACCTATTCGGTACCTATTTCACGACAAACAACAACACAGAGACGAAAATTCTACGCGAATTAAATTAACCAAGCGGATTAAATTAAGCAAATCACGCTCCAAATTAGAATTACCTTGAAAATATACTCTCCGGTTGGAAGTTCCGTTATATCCACCCACTGGCAATCGATGTTGTGCTTGTAAATGTCGCTACAATTCACGGAAATACCTTGGTCACCGTAATTGGCGCATTTGTATCTGAAATCATGCAGGCGTCGCTGGTTAATTGGCTCGCCAATTAGACGTCGTCCATCGTCACCATCAACACGAAAAATAATTTTTCGTTCGTCGAGCAATTGCGTGGCCCTGTTAGGAACTGATCGTTTTCGCTAACGAGTCTGCTAATTGCGTTTACCTCGGCTCCACTCCAGGCAAGCATTGATTGTCCTCCAAGCAAAAGGATGCTTTGTGACCCTCTGCCAACCGTGTCCCGTTCAAGTCCAACACGTCGAACGTCGCGAACACCTCCATCGAGTGGTAATGCCTGTCGTTAACAACCGAATAACGCGGAATTAATGATAGAGCAACGAGCCACTTTGATCGGCCGTATCGAAATCACTGATCGCAGATAAGACGAGTGGCTGTTCTGTGAAAACGAGCTTCGGGCCACGTCCAGCGATTACGAATCGATTTTAGGAGAGTGAAACAGGTTTCTGTGATACAGGTTGTTAACGTTAGAGAGATGCATTTTCCAGCTTTTCGTGTGCACGTTGATGGCTTATGAGATTATATCGTATTCCTCGATGGAATTTCAGTCCATCGAAAGAGGTTCGATGGAAGGTTCTTCGGTAAAAGTTATACAAGTGTCTCGTGTCGATATCGGTCGATCGAAAGAAATTTATTCATCCAGAATGGATCGATGGTATAATCTAGTTTTTAATACGTCGTTCGAGTGCTTGAAACCAATTTCGATCAGACGAAATTTCTCTGGCATAAACGATTTGTAATGTATTACGAGCTCGTAATATATATATATATATACACAAAATATTATTCGAGTAATCGAGATCGATTTCAATCGACGAAAAGAGGTTTTGTTGGTGAAACACGGTTTGGATATTTCTCGATGAATCCAAAACGAACCGTAAGTTCTTATCGAACTTCTAATATATTATTTGTATAGTCGGAATCGTTTTCAATCGACTAAAATAGATCGATTTGTCCCTATAGGGGATTTGTCAAAAATATATGGTTTGGAGCTTTTGAACTTTCTGAAGATATGTATCTCGTATGTCGAATCATGTATCGTTGTTCAATTTGTTTGCTTTGTTTCTAAGTTGGAGCTTCAAAATTCCTTTCAGATTAAAAGTGTTTGTAGCGTTTACAATTTCATTGTATTAATATCATTAGTGAAATTTTATAGCCACTAAAAATTGACGTCTCATTCTTCGTTCCCCTTAAGTACGGCCGATTTAACGTATCATCGATAGTTTTCTGAATTCGTAATAGTTTTCGGTTTATTATTCCGACGTTTCGTGAAGGTTGCAGTTCATCTGTTCGGGGCTATCCTAAAACTGATTGTTTCAGGTTGTGTTAACTCTCTTTACGGTCAAAGCGATGCCTTTGACTGGCCAATGGGAACCCATCGTTCCGATTGATAATCCGAAGACCGACTATGATGAATTCACTTTAAATACAATTTATCGATTATAATAATTGATCTTAATTTTTACCAATTGTAATCAATTATTATAATCGAAAGATTTTACCTTTAACCAACTTTCGTTACTTTATCTTTCTAGAATTTTGTCGATCTAGTTACTCACATATGACACATATGCCATTCCCAAAGGTGTTTCGGTACTGATGGTCGAAAATCCGCGATTCCAGCGTTTAAAATCCTCGCAGTGAATCTTAAAAGTCTCCTCGTCTCTAGGTGCCAATTCTCCGATTCCTTTTGTACCTTATAAGCCTGAGAAGCAACACAATTTTCCTCCATAGCACATTGTAACCAATATAGTTGTCTATCCTCGAGATGCGCCGTTCGCATGAGTTCTATGTGATCGAATACCAGATCTGGCATCTCTCGAAGACATATTACGCTGGCCACGTTCTGTATCGAACCTGTAACGCATACGACGCAATTACGCAATTACGAAGTAGTTGACATCTCCGGAATCAAATATTTTTCATAATATTGAACGTTTGAAACGATTAAAGGGAAGTTTTTTAAAAAGCACGAGCATCTCGACGAAACAAGCGACTTAAAATACTAAGAAAAGCGAAAATCTCAACGTCTAGAATATTTATTGTTATAAATATTATTATTATTTCAACGAAACAAGGGGAACAAGGAAATCCAGGTTTGTTTCAGCAGCGTTTCTATTACCTGGACAATCGAGAAGTTTGTCGTGCAGACAGTCGATCAGATTGTTCTCGTCTCCGTGACACTGTACGCCACTGATGGTCATAGGTATCTTCTCGCCGCCGAAAAAATTGGTCTGGATGGCGTCGGAGGCGTAACCTAGGCCCAATTGCCGGCAAACCACCGCCGCTTCGAATAGGGACCAACTATCACCACAGACTACACCCCAATCTGAAATGAAATTGCTTCGGTAGTCTCCCTTTACCTTGTATCTTCTTCCTTTTCTGACAATCTTGAATCGTCTGTGTTTTTTTTATCTTTTCTTTGTTATCAGTATGTTATACATCGTTATTATCTCTTCCTTTTTCGATCGAACGATAAAGTAACGAAGATAAAAATGGAATTTTCTCGAATTTTCGTTTTTTTATTTCAATTTTTTCTCCAACTTTTCATTTCAATCACAGATTACGGGAGAAAAATAAGTCGACTTTTATCGTTCTTTCAACGTTAAAATTAAACCAAAAAGAAGATAAAAATACTCGAGTAAAACCAGTGACAGCTTTTAATGTAAAGGCCACGTTGCGCGGTGGATTTAACGATACCTGAATTTCCTAGTTTGATCTCCACTCTGCCTTCGTTATGGACACGGCCGCCGGCCAACCTTATCGCCACTCCCTGCTGATGGATATCCTTGATTCTCCGTTTCCCTGACTTCCTTTTCAGCTTTCCCTTCGCTATCCCTTCATCCTCCTCGTCCTGCTGCTCGCAGGCGCAAATTACACCGGCTGCTTCGCCGCCCTCGCAGTCGGAAGCACCCCATTCGTCGAAGCGGCATTTCGACAGTTCGTTCTCGCTCCCGTCGCAATACACGTTGTCCATCCAATATCTTCCTGGAATGTTTTTTTTCATCCTATACAGTTTTTTAAGCCTTCTATCGGTAATCCTCTGCAACCTTTTGCGGTCCCAAGCACGAGCTATTGGAAAAACTACGAGTTCCTCGGGATGCAAACTGGTTCTTTTTGCTCTGGTCTAGCGATGAATGCCCGAAACGAAACGTTACTTTCATCTGAGAGAAATCTATGGGGGAATAGCACGGTGTAAGGGATTTCTGGTAGAATCGATCGGAGGATACAGCGTGGTAAATGGCGGATACTGATGGTAGGTTGTTTTCTTTTATTTAGAAAGAAAAATCATATTGTATCAGCTTGATAGTAACTTTATTATTATGTGACTTTTTTTTAGCAGATAATTTAGCTTTTTTAATAGTTTTCAAGATATTCACTGAATCGAGAAATATGCGGGGAAAGAGTGGAAGTAGCGTTCGCCGTTGTAGTACCCTGATCACCAGGGTGGAACGGTTTTCGTGTAATCAGCAAGATGGGGTCGATTTGACCTCGACTAAAAGGAACAGGTGAGAGATACGCCTTATCTGGATGGATATATACGAGTGCACTACGTTAACACTTAATTGGCTTATCGACTAACACGTTATTTCGAGTGTTTTGCGTTTCGGTGCATCGTTTCATACGTAAACTATGCGAAAACACGAGCCACAAGCGAATCAACCTAGTGTCTTGTTAATTAATCGAACGTAAAGAGTACAAAAGAAGTACGAAAATACGACGAAAAGAGGAAAAAAGAATTGGTTAATTGTGTACGTACATGGGACCGCAAAAGATTAATCTCTTTCCATCGCAAACGCGAACGAGGATAATCCAACGAAGATCGACAACGACGTCCTTTCGATGCTTTATACAATTTCAAAATAATCCTACTTGATAAACTCGGTCCTTTCAACAAAGATCCTATTTACGAAATAGTAACGTACGAAATTCTCGTTTTCTTCGATTACCGTAAATATGCTTTCGCTTTTCACCAAAAATTCGCACGGCAAGAAATTAAAATTCCATATTACGAAAGATGCAAATAAAAATAGAATTTTCAATTTTGTTTCCCGAATATACAAAGAGACGGACGTTGCATACGTTACGATTCAAAATTTCGCGTTAGCGTGGATTCTGAGAGAGGAAGGAAAGAAGTATTGACTAGAAACGAAGAGACTATATTATCTCACTTCTGGCCTGACCAAAGTGACCGTTCGACGTCGGTTTAATTGCACCGTCGAAGCCTAATTGTCTGCAAACCACATTGGCCTCCAAGTAATCCCATTCGTCGTCGCATACGCTGCCCCATTTCCCATCGTGAAGTATTTCCACGTTTCCTGCGTAACCAATCGAATTATAGAGCTTGTACTTGCTGGTTTTCCGGTTCCACCGCGTGTCTGGCTAATGACAGAGTTTATGGGGTTGCCGCGATAATTGCTCGATTAAACGGTTCGTCTCTTCTCGAATGTCAATTGCTCGTTAGCTTCGTTCTGTTTTTTACTTTGAAATCATTCTGCACGGTATAAGTGTGCGCGAAGGGAAGATTCTTTTGCGCGTGACAGCTTGTTTTTAGATACGGTTTTCACGCAATTATACGTTGCAGGTTTTCTACTTTGCTACTGTAATTTTCCAATTTCTACAATTTGTTCGCGACATTTCATTAGCGAAAATGTAAGTTTCCTTCTTAACGTACACGCCCCCTTGTACGCTAATTTACCAATTAGTGATATTGGTAAATTAACAAATTACAAAGCCTAGGTTACAGGGTTCTCTCTTATACGATAGTTTTCTAATTTGTTATTAAATAAGACGTTCAAGTAACTTAAACTTTCGTTTGTTTTATCGACAAACTTGTTACTGTTTGTGTAAAAGGTTGTCCGTTGATATCGATAACTTGTAACTTGTAATTTGGAAAAATGTCATCGATAATGTTAGTTAAATCGTGCGAGAATAGTAAAGCGTAGGAACTTTTCGAAGATAATTTGCAAGATTCTTGCGAATTAGGAATTTCAGGAGTAGGAACCGCACGCTTGGAAGCCTCGATTTTTATAATATTTGCCAGTCAATTTACGATAGAAACAGTCTCTGTCGAAATTTGAAACTCCGAAAATTTTAATTTTTTGCTTGTTCCTTGTCAAACAGAGAATCCAAGATTCTTTACGAAATAAAAAATTTGCGATTCCTCGACACTCCGTCGTATTCATCATCGACATTTCTGGATTAAAATAGCAGCTTGCTAATCAGAAGGAGACAGATTGACACGAACGTTTGGTGCAAAAACGGATCTTACGTGAAACGTCGCGGTTTTATCAATCTTTTCGCGTGTAAGTTACGCAATGGCGATTAAAAAGGGGTCAACTCGAGGATGATTTATGTCAACGACTATGTGTCAGCGTGGTAAACGTCGCATAGGCACAGAATGGCGAGCTACAAGATAGGATAGCCATCATCAAATTGGACCATAAAACAGGATAGAATCCGTCCCAGACATTGGCGTGTCAATTTTTATTACCCTCCATTGGATATTACACTCCAACCTACTATATTACTTCATCTCTGTTACGTCGATTTTGCTCCCATGTCGAACGTTCTTTCTGTATTTTCCGTGGAAAACGGTTAATCTTTTCGTCGATATATACGTACTCGTATTTGGAACCGAATCGAATGTAACTACAAAATTCATTTTCCAGTTCGCGATCGTAGTTCTTTGAGATTTCTGCAGATTATTTCAATCGCTGCTATATTTACATCGAATTACTAAAAATTCGAGTCTAAATCTTTGTCATATATACTACACGTCGGTATTTTTTATTATATTTTAATACATTCAGATATCGACTTTTTCAAATTTATATCTCTTAATGTCTATTTCTCTTTTTTAAACGGAAAACCGCTTTTAATTCGAAAGTGTTCTATTACCCTCGAAAGAGTACCACTCTATTTCTAATTTACTCGCAAACAAGGGAATGCCAGACGAAACTTTGGAATTCGAAACACTCGTTACCTTCGTGTCCACCGTTCTTTCCACCCACTAACTTAACCGCTCCTTCTTGCTTTTTCAACTTCCGGATATCCTTCTTCAGTTTCTTCACTATGCGCGCTTTCTTCTCGCGAACTTTATCCCAGGTACCGTTGTTCCCTACACAGACGTCCACCAACGCTAACGTCATCAAAAATCCAACCACTAAAACCTTCCAATTCATTTTCGATCTCATTCTTCAACTTTTACTATTAATTTCTCTCTTTAACCATACTCAAATCATGTTAAACCTTTATTCGTACTATTACAACGAAACCACAAATTTATCGTTCTAGCAATAATTCATTCTTCTCATTTTTTCAAAATATGTAAATATTTTTTATACGAATTGAAATTAATTTAGGTTAATCTAGGTGAATTTAGAATTATCTAGGATCGTTTAGGATCATTAGAATTGTTTAGATTAATTTAAATAAGTTTCATTCAGGTTTACTTATTTAAGTGCCAAAGTAAATTTAAGAAGGAAATATAGCTATTTATGTAATATGGCATTCTTTTCTATCACAACCAAGAAAATGAACACAGATCTTTACAACTGAATCTTTCTGCGGGAATAACTATGTCCGCAGTAAAATCACCGTACGTGTATTTCGTGTACCGTACCACAGGCTACTGATACATGCCTTTGATCGCGCGATGTAATATATTTGCTCCAGTTGTAAGACAAGCGTCGCGATCTCTCGAGTGTTACGCAGTGAAACAGTGCTGCATATGGCAGATCGCTTTTTCTAGCCTCCCGCCTATTTCTTTTCGTTCCACGCTTCGTGAATCCATGATCCGACGGCTGGATCATCCGATAACTATGCAAGCTGTTAGCGATGAAATTATCAGATTTCCTCTGGTCAATGACGACCCTGTCAAGGATGTGTTCTTCGTGTTTCGGTTAACCTTCCGAAGCTTTTCTGAGGAATTCTTAACAAAATCTGTGTGATCACTAATAAAAGTCTCGGTACGTCGATTATTAATATATCTGATAGATATGATAAAACATAAAAAAACAAAAATATACATATATCTTCGTACGTATTTGCTGGTTTTAGATATTTATATGTATATAACGTCACGTATCGTTGCTCACTAGTCAGATGCCGTTTTTCTCTTTTTCAAATAGATCCGCGAGCAATTTAAAAAATTAGAAGCAGCGTGTTTCAAATAGTATTCAATCGATAGCCAGTATCATTCTTAATATTCAGATATTCGTCCTCCCCCTCTTATAAATATGTATATCTTTGAAAAACGCTACTTTGTCCTGTTGCTAGATCTTCGAGTTTCGAAATAAAATTACGGAATATTTAAAACCAAATTTAACTACGATTAGAGTTCCTTTCATCCAATGATCGTATCGAATCCCATCTCAGCTACAGTTACAGTTAAGAAAATGGAAAATGTTTCTTTCCAACTTTTTCCACAATTTCTATTAATTCGGGCAAGTATTCGGACTAGGATAGAATTAATTATCTAAAATACACAATTGAAAATTCATACTTATAATTCTTACAGAAGTTAAACGAGAAAGCGTCTCAAGTATACTAAATCAATTTATAAGCATAATTCTTGTAATGACGATATAGTGGCGGCATTTCGATCATTTTCGCAGGATTTTTCAAATTCCATCGATAGAACGTAACTCTGGGGATTTGTTATCAGTTTGAAAAATGGTTACAAGTATGCACGAGCCTTTTCCGAAGAATAAATGCGAAGAGAGCTCGTTTGTCGTCAGTCTCAGTCGCGAACCAGTGGCAATTCGATCCGAAGAGAAAAAGATCTTCAGCTTAGAAAGCCTCTGTGGCTAGCGAAACGTGGCTCTCGTTACTCGATACACCGGTCTTGTATCGTTACCAGTTGCACAATAATCTAAATCTGATCGTTTATATCCCACGACCGAAAAATCTCGGTAAAAATTGTACACGAGGCGACTTAACGATCGTTGCTTCGTAAGATGCTGCTTAATGGCAGATATCGGAGTTTCGATTTCATTGCGTATACGATACTGTGAAAAATGTTGTAATAAATATTGTAGATAGATGGTATAATAGAGCACAAAGAACCGAATAAGTAATATATTAAAAATTTTATTTATACGATTTTTATGTAAAAATCATCTTGAATACTTTGAATTTAATTGGACTAAGAAATGGATGAACGCAGGCAACCTCAAACGCCTCGAACAATACGAATCTTAATGAATTGTAAAAACAAATTCAGAAATTTTCATACACGACGAAGAAACGAGAAACGTTAACACAGAAACATCTCTGAACATCTCTATCACCGGAGTTTCTCGCTGTTCTCCACTTGATCGTGACCTGACTGCTGCTGATGCGAGGACTCAAGCAAAAAATGGCATAATTCGAATAACAGGCCGCTTTTGACACGGTTCATTTCATGGCGTAACCGTGGCAAACGCGGCTGAGCAATTATCGCGAGCTATTAGTGAAAACAGCCCATGGCTAAATTCTTGACATACTTCCGATATGAACTACCATCCGTTTTGGGGTGTGGAGACTGACGAAAATTCGACACACTCCGAAACTTTTTGCTTCGAGCTACGCGTCTCACGAGGAAATTTCCTACTTAGGAATTAACTTGTAATTAATCTTTAATTACAGCTAACTATGGTAATACATTGAAACTATCCGTTAATTATATTTTCATTCCAAAATTATTTCATCTTGAGATTTTCAATCAATGGATTAATATCGTCGTTCCTTTTCTATAATTACGAAATAAGCTTAAAGAAATCAAATCAACCTCGTCTAGTTCGATTTCGGTCCTTACAGATCTAAATACGATACGATTTATTCTTAACAGAAATGAAACGATACATACAGAAATCTTTAAACAAAAATCGATAATGATTAATAACGCTAACAGTCAATAACAGCTCGATAAATTGCAATCTATAACTTTACAAAATTAAGGATGTTACGTAGATTCATGCTTCAATTACGTAAGAGAATTCTAGGGACACTATTTTATCAACATTCAACCAAACATTTTCTTATCACTGTGATATAGTTTAAAATTACAGAAGAACGAAAACCAACGTATTCCATTGGTACAAAAATGGATCCGGCTTTTTGATTGTATAGACATCGCGACAATGGACATCGTAAATCGCGTTGCACAGCGTAATGCGCTGTGTCGCGGATACAGCGACCCAACTAAATTATAGTCCACGATGGCTTGTAACCGCAACCGCAACCATTAATGACACACGTGATTGATACTCTAGATACATTGTTGGAAGTGTAGTCCCAGCCAGGTTGCTCGTTTCGGTATTTTTTCTTTTTTCTCTGTTGGCCTGGCAAAGGAGTAATTTTCGAGGGTCTGAAAGAATTGAAATTAGAGTCGGCCCGTAAAGGCGTGAAAAATACAGTCGAACCTCTATAACTCGAAAACTATTCGTAAGACTCTGCAATTTTGTCCATACTTTTCGTTTCCCCGTAAAAGTCTCTATAAGTTGTAATATCCAAAAAAATAATACCAAAGAAATTGGGAACGTTTATGACGATTATTCGTAGTCAGGACATATAAAAAATTTTTAATCATTTAATTGTTTAGAAGATTTTTTCTTAAGATTCTGTGATTACCGTCTTCGACCTAAATAAAAATTAATTCTTTCTCAACGATTTTTTTCGTAAAAATTTTACAAATAACTTTGATTACCGCTGCCAAAAAAATCGTATCTTAACCCATTAAGAACCAAGCTATCATTTATCATAATGTTGTAAATACATCAATTTATTTAAATTTCATAAAATTGTAAAATCTAGGTATAAAAAGCGATGAAAATACGGAATTATTCCTTGAAATTTCTTTTTGTAGCCATAATTTAAGAAATAGAATATAAATTGATCACATAAATAAATCATTTCTGTAGATTGTATTTATCTTTACTCGAGTAGTTACAATTCTTTAAAAAAAAAATTTATTAAAAAACTTTTAAATCATTCGTTTATTAAACTTCCTTCACTTGACAAAATTTGATAAGTAAATTCCTTTAACATTCGAGTTACCAAGATTTGACTGTACCAGATATCTTCCGAACCCAGTACGCGCCTTGTCATCGCACGTTGGAGATTTCAACGGAAACCCAATGCATTACGCTGGCGTATTACCCTTTGATCATCCTTGTTATTTCTTTTTCGAATCATGTCTTGATCGTGATTGTTCTCTCGAGAAATCGCTTCTGAGGAGACTAGAATAGTGCTAGGAAATAGTAATGACTCGATACTTTCCACGCAAGATTGCTTTACCGTCCTCCATTCTACCATTCCAATTTTCCATTTTTATCCACTATAGAATAATATTCAATATAACAAATATATTGCTATAGGAATTATTAAAATAACGTTCTTTCCTCATTTTATACTTCTCTTTAAATTTTTACTGTGTCAGTTACGAAAGTTATTCGTTGATTATTTATACATTCTCATAGAGTTTGATGATATAGGTGCAATGTTACATCTTCTCTATTATCTTTGCTAATTTGCACGTATCGATAGCTTCCTTATATAGTCTTTATTACTGGATAGTGCATTCTATGTGATATAATATTCCCTTTATGAACTGTATTGATAATTTCGATGTTCATGTAATATCTCATGAAAGTATTTGAACTCTTACGATAGAATATCTTTATGCATATATTGTGTATTTTATATAAAATGTTTTAAAATTTCATTAACGTCGACATATTGGAAAAGTTTGAATCGGTGAAATTAAATGTGGAAAAAATTTGGAGGTATTGTATCTTTATAGAATTACCATCTTTTATGTCCATATGTATACACCGTATCTTCCGACAACTTTTTGTTATTTGTTGTGTGCTTTATAATCGCTTTAAATAAATTCTTGACGAATATCGAATAATTTTTATCCATTTCTCATCGAAAAATAGCACTTCCTACCGTCCACTTCCACATTCTTCTGTTTAAGAAATGTTTTCGATGTTTATTTAAAAGCAACATTTGTCAAGTAGTATTAATATTTTTTTTTTTTTTTTTTAATTATCCGATACATCCATAACTCAAATAGCGCGTTCATATATGGCGCGTGAACGGTCGATTAAAGAAGATCGCATCCTCGGTCGGTATCCGAAGACGAGTCTAGGGACTCTACCACGCCCAATCGGAGTCGTCCGCGCGTCTATCTGTGTCTCTGTCATACGTTGATCGGGTGGAGGCGTCGCGTCGTCCTCGGATCCCAACATGTCCCCTCCACCTAACCTCCTCATCCGTGGCGGTGCATCGCGGCTTGAGAAGAAGCATGTCAGTCAGTCGGTTTCTATCCAGCGGATGGGACGGTGCGTGACGGTCTGGTGCGAGTGGCAGCGGGTTCATACGATCGGACAGTACGAACCGTCCCTAGCTGCATTCGTTACACGGAATAAAAACATCCGGGACTCCTATTTAGCTGAAAGTCTCGGACAAAGGGTGTCGTGCGCGTGTGCCGATTCTCGAACGAGATAGAGCAAGTGTGTGAAATATCCTCGTGGCTAGGAAGGATCGAAGCAGTCAGTGGAGGTGCAGTGGTCGGCCATTGCGCTTTCTTCGTGTCGCCGTTACGACCGCGCGGTGCTCTGCTATCGGTGTGTTACATTATACTAGATGTACCGAACGCCATAACATGTCCTCCCTTCTCCAATTCGACCGGACTGTACCCCCATAGAAATCATCCTGAGATCGTTTACGCCCGTCTCGTGTTTCACAAAACGATGTCGACTGACTCGTGCCCATGACGTGCGAGACACGACACGCTCCGTCGGTAACGCGGCGTCTTTCTCCCCTTTTCATCTTTCGAATCCTTCACTTTCTCCCTTTTCCTTCCGAGTTTAGAATCATATACCTTAGATAAGCTACATTCACATTTTATGATATTCTTGTTATGAGTTTGGTGGTTATTTTAGTGCCGCGTATAATGGGTTGTGCGTGTTGCTTGTGTGACAGATTTCAAGAGCCGGCGCGGTGCGGCGTCTCGTGATCGGTTGTCACAAAGTCACGTTTCCATCACGAGAATATTTAGGCGGGCTTCTTTCGGGTGTCACCTCTAAGGATATTTCGTATTGTTTAAATGTTTCTATGTTCATGGAAGATAAATGTTTTTTATTTCCTCGGAGACTACTAAGTTATGGACGTTTGCGCGTGTGTGAAAATTAACGCGTTTCATGCCACGAGATAATTAAGATTAGCAACGAAGGTTCGATAGTTAAGGACTCTCTTAGAATATTTAACTATAGAAAAATAAAAATCCATCTAATTCATGACATTTTATTGAAATATCGGATTGAAACTTATCTTCCTTCGCCCCATGGAATGGAAATTCTTTCTTCCATTTTTATTGTCGATCTACCGCCACTTTCACTGCCTACGAAGCACAAAACGTATTAAAGATGCGAAATCGTACATAATGCTTATAACACATAAACGAAATATGAAAGATCCAAGTACTCATAATTGGCTTCAATTTCTCTAATTACATCAAAATAAAAATATGATTCAGTTCATTGATATTAACAATTTCTTACAGTTCTGTCATTGTTATTCTCACTGGTGCAATGACATAAAGAGAGGGGAGTAGAGAAGGAGGGGAATGGAGAATATAACAGCGGCAATACATACCGACAGTGTCAAATTAAGTTGTTCGCTCAAAATGCGGCGGCGAAAAGCGTTTCCAATCTACATTGATAGAAATGATAAAACAGTCCCCGCTGTTTCTCCCTATTTGATTCTTTAATTTGACACATGTGTACAAGAGGCATCTTGTACACCAGGGAAATACACGTCTGTCATTTCACAATGCGTCTCGATTCGCGGGCAAAAGTTTCTTCTCCCTTTCAATGAACTCGCCCGCGCTGCCATCGCATCGGCGTTCATTGTCTCTCATTCAATCGCCCCTTTCATTGGTGCGGTTTCCGCGTCTGCTCGCGTTGTTATATTCGGCTCGACGCAAAGTATCCATGTATTCTTGTATTATTATATTCCATTTTTATAAAATTATTATCATGTTATTTAACCAATTAGTATTAGTTATTTAACCAATGATATAACTTCTGCTAGTCTATATTATTTCCTTTCAACATTTGAAGAAGTCAAATTAGGAAGACCTTATCATCAAGATAACACTCTACGCTCTATGTGAGTAATGTAATTAAAAAAGAAACTATTTGATAGGTATTAATTGACAAACTATGAAACATAATATATTCAGATTGTCGTAATATTATTTTAATGGTGGGTGGGTGGGGGAATTCCAAAAATATGATATACATATAAAGAGGTTAGCAAATGTTCTCCAAGATTATTTTTCGCTCAAATCGTAAAAATTCTCATCATAAAAACTCGATTGAAAAGCTTGAAAAATGTTGAGAGAAACGGAGAAAGTAATAGAGAGTAATGGGAATTATATAATCGATCGAATAAGTAAGTTTCTATGAAAACAATATAGCGGAATATAATAAAATAAAAACGTACATTGCGTCGAGGATAGAGATGGAAATATATCAATGGCATATCGATTATTTTCGGTAACTTTTCTTAATTATTTATTTTCATTTTTCAAAAATTACAATTTTGCTTTAGGACCTTATTGTACTACAGAATAGTTTTTGGTATTCATCATACCAATTTCTTTATTCTTATTCGCTGTACTGTATTCGACATAATAACTCGTTCTGTACTTGAGAGACTGATAAGGCATAAAATAAGAAAATTATTACAAATGTCTGATATAATTCTTTACTAAATTTAAATATTGAATAAGTTTTAAATTTATGAAATGAATATCGTTTTTTAAAAACGAAATTCAGAGTTATAGTAGTACGACAACTTCATGGTGCAATGATCAGGTAACTAGAATAGAACTCTACAAGCTTTTACAATCTTTAATTAACAGTTTTATTGTGAATAAAAAAGTCCGTAATACTATCATACGATAAAATATCGGAAATAATCGATATTCGTCGATAGTTCGTTGTTATCTAACTTATCAATAATCGATATTTATGAGTATCACATCTAATCGGCAGGCCGCGTGCTTTTTCGCTGTGGTTTGTTTCCGGGGATACCGATTCCTATTTTCCTTTGCTCCTGGAGAAAACGTAGTCATAACTTATCGTCGTTTTACGCGCTTTCTTCGATGGCTAGGTATAAAATTCTTATCTTGGAAGGCAGCGCTGCATCAATGGTGTTACATTATTCGATATTTATTTCTACAAATTCTCTGACGTGCAAATTCACCCGGCAAATATACGTAAACAATTTACATCTTGATAATTCATGGTTGAAATTTTCCATCAATCTGAGCGTGAGAGGAGAAGATTAAAATAGTGTGAATCACTGTAAATGTTAATGCTAGTAGTAGTACGTATTCATAGCAATCCATATATAAGTACATAGTAGAATAAGCAGTGTTTATAACGTTTATCAGATTTATGATGGATCGTTAACGGATCTTTACGACAGCCAGGAATCAATTTCTTTTTTTAAATTATTTACATGATTAGAATTTTCGGCACTTCTTTCCGACTCTACGTTAAACAAACATACAAACTCGATATAGTATTTCTTTCGCTTTTAGTATATAAATGACATCAATTGTTTTGTATCAAAATTTAATTTAATAAAAGTATACCGAGGTAGAAGTAGTGTTATTGTAATTACATGCTAATCATGTTGCAATCTTTGAATTTAACCTATTAAGCATAGAAATGTTTAATTTACCTAATATAACTAAAACTGCATTTAAGCATTTACAACTGATCATATTCTATTGATGTATTAGTGTGAAAATATGAGTTTCTGTTTCGTGTCGAGTTTAGAATACAATCTTCTTGTTTAGCAAATAATCCGAATTAATTTATATTCTAATTTAGATACATGAATGTTTCTACAGCTATATATGTATTTGGGAGCAAATTGAAAATTACTTCCTATAATACAATACTATTTAACACGGACGTTCTGATTTTCTGATCAGCGTAACATTCATAGTATTTGCTGTTGTTCGACCACTTTTAGATATTCCGTAAGAGATGTATCCATGATAAAAGCTTAGATTTACATTTGAAAGGATCTTCGTTTTTGTATTACCGAGTTTCGTATTTCCTGCGCGCGTGCCGTCGGTACTTTTATTGTCGGTTCTTGTCGCGTTGTTGATAGCTTCTTCCTGTCCGACAGAGAGCTACTCACGTTGATACGGAAGAATTAATTTCTCTCGCTTTCTACATATCTCTTCTCTCTCTCTCTCTCTCTCTCTCTCTCTCTCTCTCTTTCTCTCAGTATATATATATATATATATATAATTCTTCTCAATAAATTTCTTGTTCACTATCCCTTAATATTTTATGATCTCTTGTCATCTACCCTTTCTTAATTTTCTATCTTTCTCTGTCTCTCTTTGCCCGTTACACCAGCCATATATGATATATGTACACTATCGTTTAACAGTCATTATCTACTTTGAAATTTATCCAAAAACAGATTGTGCAATTTTAAAATAAACAAACAATACGTAGACATATTCAACGTTACAAGAAAAATCTTATTTCTGTGTGTAATAATTCGTGTATAATAACTAAATCGGTTTTCGTTTACATTCACTATGACTTACAAATCATTGCTTCAATCAATCCTGACACTTACGTTATTTAACTTTCAGTTCCGAATTTCAATTGAGATTTTAAATATAAAAATTTTTCAGTTTTACATCTAATTCTTGTAACATTTTTCTAACAAATGAGGTCAGGTAATTATGTATGTATATATGTGTATAACGTATATGATTCTTAATTTACAATTTTTTGCGTACAAATGTTTGCGTCGTTGCCTTGTACGAATGCAACATTTAAACGAATCATCATATTTTGTGAAACTAACAAGTATTCTAATACTTCTGAACTAGAGTGTGTATACCGTTTATTATGTATGGAACACATTATCGGCTGATATATCGTAGATACTTTCAACGGATATCAATGTTTTCACGTATATAATATTATGTACATATATACGATGGATACCTGCAACGACCACCACCACGATTGATCGATTATTGGTTCTATTTCCGTTCATAATCCGCCGCGAGTCAGTCGATAGGAAGCAAATATTCCTCGGTAGCACTGTTTCCCGTATTGTATGTATATTCGAAATCGTTTTTCTAACCATACGTGACACTGATCATTTTATTTACTCTCAACACGATTGTTTTATTTGTTGGTAACGGAGAGAGGGGATTAAACGAGATAGAAAGAACTTATTTCACATTTGTACGATCTAGGAGCTACATTGATCAACTTCACAAATCAAGAAGCTCTTAAACACTTTGTTAAGTAACGCTTGTTTCCGTCCCAGCAATTCATGGAACCAATTTTTTGGAGCGAGAATTACATTAAGAAGCGATGTTCATTAATAACGAAGCAAAATCTTAACCGGTTAACCCGATACCAGTGTATCGATAACGTTTTCATTTTGTCTCGTTTAAACGAACAGAACGCAGCTATTCAGTCTGGCCGGTGATTAATATGATCGACGTTTTACTCTAGACACCTGCAGTGAAATGGTTGTGTAGTACAGAATCGCTTACGTGGAAAGGGATATTATATTACCTCTGGCCTAAGTAATCCAATTATCCATTCGACGCTTAAAAAACAAGGTGGATCGAAAACGATCGTGGTTATATCGAAGATATATTTCAAATATCAAATACGACACAGATGATTTTTTAAGAAACAATTTTAATCAGTCAGGGGAAAATGCCGGCTATCGTTATTTCCTTTGCGGTCGCGTTTTTATTGTCATTGGTTTTTTTCCTCTTCGTTATCATCGTTACTCACCGCTTCCTAATCCGGTTCCACGGTACTGAAATTGCGTCATCGAGAAAAAGCATTTAAAACCTTTAACGATCTTCGTCGTTCCTCTTCCGCCTGCTAACCTCCTGCCTAACCCCCCACTTCCTCCTTTTTTCGCCTGTTACTTAATTTAGAGCCCGTGTCGGGTTACCCATTCGTTAGCCGTCGCAGTTTAATAGGATTTACCGGTGTAATGCAGCAAGTCGTAAGAGCCACTTTGACGAGAATCCATCTAGTTTGAATCTAATTCCGCTGGAAGTCGATTCGACGGCTATGTTCATGATTGGGTCGTGATAGAGGTATGGGGATATAGAGGGTATGGTGATGAAATCTTGAGTATTTCAGCCGATTGGAATATCCATAAAAGAATTACAAAGACATTAAGTATATTAAACAAATTGCACCTCTTTAGCATACATCACAGAATAATTTGTAAATTTGGATTTCCACTCTTTAAACAAAAAGTATGCTATAATTACTAACTGTATCCAAAATTAGAAATAAATGTTTCGGAAATTTGATAATATTTTAAATCATCCGCCTAATTTTGTAATTAGAAACGCTCGGGAAATGGAATAGCATTGCACTATAGTTAAATACTCAACTATCCACGTTATCTATCTTGCAAGAAAAATGTAAATATATCATGTTCTCGATTTATATTCGCAGATAAAATTTTCGCATTCTATATCGCATAGAGTGATTCCCGCCACCACGTTGTACATGTAAAAGAAATACCTGAAGAGAGAGAGAGAGAGAAAGAGAGAGAGAGAGAGAGAGAGAGAGAGAATAAGAGAGACGATCGGTGGGAATCGAGTTCTAGAAAAAGTTATTAGATTACCACGTCGGATATTACGCCGACGGTGCGCTTAGTCGCGTCGTTATCTTTATCCCCGTAGCGCACCTGCTGCGTCCAGTGTTCACGCACATGTGCGCGGTTGTAGTTTCGCATGCAGAACGCGCGACGATAAGTGCGTGCGTCTGTTGCGCGCGGCAGATAAACCAGCACGGCGGAGGTGCGAGGAGCATGATGATTTTTAAAATTCACTCACGCCACACGGAGAAACGAACGACCGGCGCAGACGATCGAGATATCCTCTCGTTCCCGTCCCATACGTCCAGTGGCGTAGCGAACACTTTATATGGCAATGGTCCTTTGACTGTGTACTTGCATACTTACTGTCAGCCGTATGTATCCCTTTGAGACGCACGTACATACGCATACATTGTCGAACTGACGGTTCGGAAGCGAAATAGAGAGGAATTGTACACGGGAAAACAAGTAAAAAACGTAGAACAAAATGTTTTTATATGACACTCCGTTTTCGAAAAAATCAAGTTTGAAAATTTGCCAAGTATTCTCGAACTTGATTTATTCTAAACTAAACAATAGTAAATAATCAATAGCAAGTTGTTCTACGTTTGGAAATAAATAAAAAATGTAGAGATTTATCGGAGAAAATGAATTTAAAAATGTATCTCGTGCGTGTACCAGATCAACTCCTAACTAAACACAGTCTTTTAGAAAATGGGGTCTGAAACGGAAAAATTTTATTTCATTACTTATTTCATGATTTATTTTTTACTTATTTTCGCGTGTAAAGCAAGTAGATCGTTTACGTATACCTAGTTCGTAATTAGTTAAGTTTAAGTATACGTGACAAAGTTTGAAACTCAATTTTCTTGAAAGCAAAGCATTATGAAAAAATTACATTCGATATTTTTGACTTTGATATTCGTGCGATCAAAGTGATGAAAATTCTCCTTCACGATGTTCAACGAAGTGGTGTCGGTAGAGATTTCGAATGAAACGGTTGACTACGCCACTGTGGACGTTCGCGAATCCTTTCACACTAATAACACGAACAATCTGAAATCTTATTCCAGAACGTACATCAGAGATCGATGCAAAGAGGAATACATTAAACGCCCGACGAAGCGACATCCGCACGAAAGGAGATCGGAAATTTACAAATAGAAAGAATCTTCGTCGCATACAACAAAAGCGCTTATACACTGACGCGAAGTCTCGATTTCTTTGGTAGGCCGAAGATCAAATTCGTGTTTCCAGTACGCGAGTTTACAATGGTTCTCTAACTGCCTGTTGCAGCTCTAATATCGAGGGAAGGGAAGAAACGAATCTCTGTGGGTGTTGAGTTTCTCGACATTCACGAATCGACGATCGAAGCCCCGATCCGAAGTTGAAGAAGGATCTAGCATCTAGCACATGCGGAGGCATCTCTCGCACCGTCGTTAAAGTGAAAGGCACTGCTGCTACGTGCCTACGAATGTCGTGTCCGTACGCGAATCCGCGGAACACACGTGACATTTTTACGATGGCATGCTAACGCGCCACTAGGATTCGCTGTTGTAACGATTATTCGAGGGGATCGTTAGCGGTGTCTCTGCTGATATTTAAAGGAGACGCAAGCGACACGAACTATACCAAAGAGAGAAAGAGAGACAACGACGCATCGTCGCACGTGATTACACGACACTATAGTTTCTTTTGTAATGTGAACGCGCGCTGCGATCGAGCTTCGTCCTCAGTCACGGGGTGGAAGAGCGATAAAGAGGGGCTACGCAGCGTGTGGAAAAAGAATCCTGCGCATTCTGAATGCTTGATTCCGTGACAGCTTACTGATCGCGCCCCATCCCCATGAAGCTTCATCCGGCGTGTCTGTTTTTCGCAAATAGGAAAAGGTCACGATGTGGACACGCGTCACTGTAAATGCCTAAATCCACGATCGATACGGAAGAAGCTCGCTGGTACAAACGTTACGCAAGAAAGCCGCTCCTTGACCCTGGGATCGTACACCGTGAATCAAGGAAACCAACACGATACGGTGTGACAAGCGAAAAGTCCGGTTTCGTGTAACCCGTTTGATGTCGTGCATGCTTTGCTCGATATACGTATACGCATACTTTGTGGCGGGAAACGTCGGTTTTTGACCGGCAGAGGGGGCCAACGAACTCGAGTCGACTCGATAGGTGGTTGCCCAGCGGTGTCAGCAGCAGAAACGGCGGGACCTACACCGGACGACCTCGAACCTCGAATTCGACTTGACTCGACCAAGCCGTCCAACAGCTTGTCGACGTCCTTCCTGTTGTCCTTGGTCCTCGGTGAAGGGGGACTACTCGGCCCTGGTGGTGTCCTGGGGCCGCAGATGGGAGCTGGTCTGCTGGAGCCCGACAGGGTGACCAACCCCGGAAAACTATACCAGTCGACCGGACTTCCGCTCGAGGCCTACGCTCTTCCTCTCGTTTGTCGCCCACCAGGCTTCTCTTTATTGATTCGGGCGCGTAAACTCGATCAAGCTGGAATTGATGGAGTTGGAGAACATCGTAGCAAACACTGTGTACCTCAAAGCGAGAGAAGGTGAGTGACGAGTTATTATCTAAAGGCTTAAATAAAGTAAATGACCCAGAGAAGTAGGTTTTTAATTTCATATACATGATTCTTAGTTCTTACCTACTACTAGTAGGTATTGCTACTAGTACCTAGAAGTGTATCGATTCGAAGTTGTTTCTTGCAATTTGGAGCGGATATCTTTAACATAGAGAAATATTGGTTTTAAAGTTTGCATTTATAGCTTTCGCTTCTATCTTGAGATAGCTCCAAGACTTAAAATAAATTATTCTAATACTTACGTCCTTCTCCTTTTCTTAGCATGCGATTTATATTCTTCTTCGCTGGATCATCATCAACATCATTTTTTATTGTTTTTTTTTTCATGTATATAGTCCGCTATTTACATTGTTCAATTATCTACTGTGTAGACGGTTGTGTATCTGTAAAAATGTTATTCGTCTCTGTCTTTTGCCGTGTTTCTCTTTTCCCATGGAGCGAATACTAACCTACCTTTACGCTAAGTGGATGACACCTGTATCATTTGACCAACAGCTTTGTTGCCACCGGAACTACTACATATTTGCGTGCTATCTTTTCAGTCGAGATTCTTCCGTCGAGTTAGGCATATTTATTTACTCGTAGACGAGCTTATATTTATTTATAGCTGTCTGGCGTTTTCAGAAAGCGATTCATAAGAGGGTTCTATTATTCTCAATATCTAATCTTTAGTTCCTCTTAGAAGTTAGCTTTTGTGGATGCGAGACAATAAAAGCGAAGTCTCGTATGTTTCCGTTTTACTAGACATAAAGGCAGAAGTCATAATATTTGTTCCACTGAAACGTTGCTTATTATCGTATCAATTTTTATCGATTTATGGATCATAGATATCTAGGAAATTGCTAAATCCTAGACTGAGAATCTCTGCACAGCTAAAAAAGTAAAACAGTAAAAAAGAGGAAAAATGTTATGCCAAGTATCGAGAGTTTTATATATATATATATACATTATATATGTATGTAGATACGGTTTCATGATACGAAGCCCACGTTCCGTATCATCAGCACTGACATTAAATTTCCGGTTCTTGCTCCGTATGTAACTCGTTCCATACCATCTTATGTAATTGTTTTGTTACGTTGTTGCGATACAACGCTGTTCCCTCGTACACCACGTGTTCCTAGTTATACTAAACACCGTAATACGTCTTCTGTCCATTGTTGAGATAGCGAACAACTATCATATGTGAACACAAAGTAGATAGACAGTAGCTGTTCAAACAGAAATATTTTTTGAACGCAAACTATTAACGAAATATTGAAGAGCTTATGCGTATAACAGTGGACAGTTTTGAATATTTCTTCACTGGAGTCATATAAAGTCTTGTCAATGTAGAAATTGTAGAAATTCAATGGTAGACGGTACACTGTATTTACTGAAACGATATTTCGTTCCGATCGAAGTGAATACCATGAAACGTTTACTATTACACCGTTGAAACGCGCCGGTCCCATCCACCTGTAAATTCTACGCGAGGACGGCTCGCAAGTTTTCATAAAGCACGTTCTAAATTGTCTTTGCGGCAGAAATGTTTCTAGGATAATTAAATCGCTTCGTGGTATCCTGCCGATTTTCCGAACTGTTTTGCAAGTGACCGAGCGCGGCTAATCATGCGTTTCATTATCCAAATTCCAAAATTCCTGATGTTACATTGGTAATTGATTAGGAATATTCGACAATTTATATAAAATCCAGATTTAAATTGTGAATTAATTGTGAACTTATTCATATAAATTCATACATAATACATACATTCATACATAAAAATTTCAATAGAAATAGCGATCATTAAAATTACAAAATTCTCTTGTATCTATTTTTTTCGAAACATTTCTTATATTTAGGACCTTTTTATTTCAAATTTAACCGATAGAAGATTCAAAATTTAATACCGGATCAATCTCCAATCTTTCATAAAAGAAATTAATAAGAATATCAGTTAGTACACCTTCGTTTTCATAATGTTCATAAGATCTTCCAAAATTGTATATTTAAAAATTCTTTATTTCAAATTTGACTCGTCAAATAATTCGCTCAAATAATTCGTTGATAAAAAAATTTAATACAAATTACGAATCGTTCTACTTTCAGTCCAACTGCCGAAAGAATATTTTAAATCTCTCAAATCTCAGGTGTGGAAATATACAAGCGTAGGGAAACGAAGGAAAAATATAGTAAAACTTTGCACGATACTCGTTCTACTCGTGACCAACAGTCGGCTCGATATTCCCACGAATATTTATTCACCGTATACGAAATTACGTTGCCATTAGAGAGGCTGCAGTAACGGCCGCTGGTCCAGGCCACTCTGCACCAACGGTTTACATGCAAATGGCTTAATGGGAACCTGCGCCGGCACAGGATCCTAATTAAACTGCATACTTTACGTTACGTTCTTGCTCTTTGTATCGCGTGCAATAAAGTGCAGCGAGGATTGACACGCGCTCACAAGCGCGCTCGCGCCCGCGCACCGCCGGTAATTGCAGATTTCATACGAAGTCCAAAGGCGGCGTCGTTAAGGAAGCTAAACTTTGCTTTACCTAAAGCGTCCCGCTGTACCGCCGCGCCAAGCGGAATACTAATTAGACTAACTTCTAACACGGTCGTACGAACTGATTACAGAACTCTTCTCTCCCTCTCTCATATATATATATATATTTATATGCATGTTCTGTGAAACCGTCTCGAGTCGATTCTATGTCCGTGTTGAATCGGGGGAGGCTTTAAATAAGGATAGATGCGTTTCTGATGGTTGTCAATGAAACATGGCGACAAGAATGGTTCTGATTCGGTGGTGGTGAGCCTTTTTATATACGCGTGCTAGAAATTTATAATAAATAATATTTATCGAGTTGCTAACGTGCGTGCCGGGCAGTTTTTAATAGGCGAAGAAATAAATTATCGCAGAATTTTATTGAAGCAAGTTTAAAAGTTAATGTAGAACCTTATAAACATATACTTACATCTTGACATGTTTATTATATAAAAAAAGCGAATGATTTGTAAGCGTGTAAAACGATATCACTGGCTAGAAAACTAGTTATATCTTTCGTTTCGTATCTGCGTGATGGAATGGCCGGTGCAACAGTAGAATATTCAATTACACGCAGGAAACAATAAGATGATATCGTAATAATAACTTAATAATACGTAGAACTCCTCCATTCCCAATAAGTTTATTCTGTTTTATATACTCTTAATCTGATATTCTCGTATTGTGTCTGATACTTCGCAGGTACCTGTATAGAAATAAACATACTCTTCTGATTTTCTTAAATCGCCACCACAAACAGGTAAGAATAAAGAAAGTTCTGATAAACAGAAAGAAAGAAACGTTCCATAAAAGAAAGAATTCCTGAACAGAAAGGATTACATTCTCCAGATTCAACGAAACAACCTCTTCGGACCACGATCCCCGTAAAAGCCCCCGTCAGAATCTCCGATAAACTCGTGGAACCTCGATCCAATCTTATCGAAGCTCTTCTAGCGTGAAGGAATCTTCGCGAAGGGGAAGTGGTCCACCTTTCATCCGATTGAAATGCGATAAACCATAAGCAAGGAATAGCAAAGATTCCATCGATTCGTTCGCGAGGAATGGGCGTGTTGCGCGGCTGTTTGGCTCGAAGAAGTAGCGAATTTTAATTAGTGTAGTGGCAAGCCATTCTCTTCGTACCCTATGGCGAAAGCATCGACGAACAGAGAGATCGAAAGAAAGAAAAAGAGAGAGCGTGTTGCGTGGCAAAGGCAGAAGTAGGTAAATGGGCTCGCGTGATGCGCCAACGACGTCAATGAGTTTATAATCGCATCGTCCGCGTCTCGTTGAACTTTATAAATGTATATATACGGTAGAATCTTTATATTATCAGAACCGAAATCGATTACATAGTTGCTCGATTAATTATATCGAGTAATATCGATAAACGTAGAATTTGGGAATAATTGCTCGTGGAGGAATATTGGAAAACAAGAATAGAAACTGAAGCAGATTGTTACATTCGGCGAGCAATGATTTTTTAACAGGAGCATTATCTTAATCTTTGAGAAATGATTTCCAAAGATTTTATAAGTAGAAAATTTAACGAGTAGACAAAAATTAATTTGGTATTTGGTATATTTATAAAGGTATATTATTCTTTATAATATTTACTGGTTAGAACTGTTTCATTCCTAAATTACACCTCTTTCATTGTATTTATAAAGATACGAATGTGCATAAACATCCACGATCTATAAGATAATATTTTTATATATATCAAAATAAAATTATTCTCACAGCTGAAAAATAAATTTGCTAGAAGGTTTAACGAGTTTGTCGTTGCGGCTTCTTTATTCTACGATATTATTTAGCTTCGTTTCTTTTCTTTTTTTTTTTATTTTTTTTTACTGAAACCATCAGAAATGGATATAATAAATTTCTGTGTACCGGTAGTTGCAAACGTGATCTGGTTGCATTTGCAATTCCGGAAAGGGGCAGCGACTATTTTGAAACGTCACGTTACTCTTGACGCACATCGGGTCGTACAAGAAATATTAAATCGAAAAATCTACGTATACTGTTCGCTACTATTCGGTACCGTTGTGTCTTCTTTATCCATTTACAATATATTTCTAGCTACAATGCCGCTACGATACCGTACAATACTATTACAATTATTAATTTTATCAATTGTCGAATTCGAAATACAAAACTTGATATTCTGAAATTCATCGTAGCAGGAATATTATGCAATAGTAAAAATCCTAACGAAGAGGAAACTTATACGATAGAATGTTTTTCCTTTAATTACCATCGTTATACGTTTGGAACCTTCGATATTTGCATTCGCTGGTTTTTGTTACTGAAATTCGTTGTACAAAAATTTCTTAGAGACTTTAAAATCATTACGGTCGTTAATCGTAACGATGGTCTATAAAACGATTTCATCGAGCACTCGAGCCACAAATTCTTCGCTTTCTATTCGCACGTACACTCAGAATTTACCCCCGTTCCATTAATTTGCAAATTTATTCCGTTAGTATTGTACGTTATTAAGTGCAAATACTGTAATGCATTTTTGACAGTTGCGAGACGAACGAACCATTGCATCTTGCGTTATGTGCATTATTTTCTAAAATATGCTTTCCTTGCTTCGTAACTGGTTGCATCGTTCTTGTTAAGATTAGTTTAACTAATGATATTAATCTAAGAAACCTAGATGGTAGTGTAGTATAATTAACACGAGACGTCGATATCAGCGAATAAGAGAAGGAAGATATAATAATCGAAGTAAAGGAAATATAAAAGTAAAAAAGAGAAGACTGAAAATAACCGCAATAAAGAAAACATAGCGGTGAAGATAGAAATAAAAAATAATTGGGCGAATAAAAGCGCAAGAGTAAAAATTTGTTACAGGTATTGTTACGGGTATATTTTTTGGAAAATTTGTTTACTATTTATTTACATTCTAGGTTTCTTTATTTACGTTCTGGATTTGTCTGCTTACTTTCTGCAATTGCTTTTTTACATTTTTAGATCGTTCGCTTTCATTCTCGAATTAGTTTATTTTTTCCAGTTGCTCATTTGTGCCTTTCAATTGTTCGCTTTTATTTCTCTCTGTTTATTTTCATCGTATGTCGATGGTTTCGTTTTTAATGGTTTCGTGGATGGAATTTTTCGGTTTCTCTGCTGAATATATTTAACAATAGCGTGTTGATCGAAGCTCTTTGAGGCGTGCATAGAAGGAAGACTCGCTTATCGCTGTTTTATTTAAAGTCCATAACGGGGCAAATACAATAACAATTCTGTGGCAATGATAATACATATAGAGATAGTGACTGGAGCAAAACAAAGACGAAACCAGTTAATATTTCATATTGTCAGTTTGTTTGTTTGCTGACTAACGTGATAGAATATATTGTACATAATTACATTAACAACCATATATGCGTCTATAAATGAAATTAATTAATAAGAAATAAGATTAATCTGTCATAATTAAGAATAAGAATTATATTCTTATATTACTACACATATGTACATATTCTTGTGTTTTAAATAGGAACTAGTAATAAAAAAAATATGACAAAAGAATCTCGGAAACCGATCGAAGCTGTTCCACATATAAAAAAACCAGAAAATAGCGATAATACAATAATATATTACAGTAATGAATTAATTAATATAATTATTAGTATAGTTGTAATTGAAAATTCATATATCTAATACGTATATGTATTTGAAATTTATAATTCGAAATTTTTAGTCAATATATTTTAAATATAAATTCACTGTTCTCGGATCGTTATGTCATTAATTAAAAAATTCGAAAAACAAAGAATCTAAAAAGCCAAAAGTCAAACTGTCTGTAATCTTGATACTCGTTCAACGAAAACGATTAGAGGAAAAACAGACGTAAGCGAAAGAAAGAAGAGCAGGGAAGTCCTCCATCGAGTAGGTAATGGTCGTCGCTGATTTATCATGAGAACGTACCCCACGTACAACGTTCTCTGATCTAGCCACGCGATTTGACTCCTCTTTTCCGCCTCCGCAAGATTCGAGTGTACGGTCGCGGAAACGTGATCGGTTGTTCGCGCAAAATCTACCCTGGATGTCTATCGATCTATCTCATCGTCAGTTCCATCTCGTCTTTTCCACAACGATCGATGTCGTCCCGACTGAATTTCCACCATTGGCCTTTCTTCTCGTACTATACGTTCCTATCTGCACCGAAATAGGACAGATCCCTTTTGAAACTCGAAAGCCAATTGGAAGATACCACACTCGAATTGTAAGCCAAGAAAGGTTAATTTTTAGGTTTAATTTTCTACTCCTTTCTTTTATAAATCGCGTTTTGGAAATTCTTTCAGTTTATGAAATTTTTGATATTTCTTTGGTTTTGTTAATTGTTCTTTTGTTTTGTTAATGGTAAAATCGTTTTTCCTTCCTTTCTTCGATCGTTGTTTTATCGTAGAAACGGTTTAAATCAAGTTAAGCTATATTTTTGCCAGTGAAGGAAGAAAGTGGCTTGGATAATTTTCAATTCGCATTGTCAACAAAAATTAATTTATTAACTTTTTGGATCATCGTATATTCAACAACAATCGAGTTTCGTAATGTCAGAATTCTTTTGTCCTTCTTTCATTAAAGAATAATCTTCAACTTGCATTACTGTTGGTCTTATAGTTCTTACTCGATTATATTCGCCTGATCTTCACGATAAAATTATATTTTTCTCCCTCTTGTCCTCTTATTTCTTTTTTCTTTCCTTTGACAAGCGTTTTATTGCGCCGAATAATTTTTCTAGTTTCACTGTCAATTAATGGGATAATTTAGAATAACTTCAAACCTTCGAGATAAAAACGATTCTTTTAAACCGATAAGAAACCTGATAGTGATACTAATTCAATGTAGTAACGTGTAAGATCGATAATCGTTACTTGCAAGTTTCTCACTAAATAAATATATGCAGCCCGTTGATTCCAGAGAAAGCTGACGAGTCATCAATTTCGCATTAGTTTTATCATATAGTCAATTGAAAAGATACAAAGTGTACCGAATGATTCATTGGTCACCCGTATTAGCTTTTGTAGCGAAAAGATAAAATATCTTCGTCCTGTCGATACTTTGGAAACTATTAATTACCGACTGCCTCAACCGGAACCGCGCTTCTTCAATCGCGGTTTCCTGCAAGTCGAAAACTACCTTGAATTCTGTAGCTGCGCTCTCCCGTATTCACTATATATATGACAGCAAATTCAATCCGATGTTATAGTAGACACGTATAATCCAATATATCGGCGGAAAAAAAGAAACTGCTCGAAATAAGGTGGACGCGACAGAGAAAAAAGGTCGATGGGCTATGCAAATTATTACTTGCAATATTTTGCTAGGGGAGAATTTGAAAATATTTCATCGAATCCTTTTACGAACGTAACGAGTTATTTAAAAAAGGAAGAGAAACGAAACAGATTAATTTCCCATGTAAGAAGAAGAAGGAAATTATATGAAAAATAAATATTGCGTTTCCCACAATTTAGTCTTACTTTTAAATGTATCTGTATTTATTGTTTAAAGTATCATGATCTCGAATCAAATATGTTTTTACCTTACACAAATTATCAACTACCATACAATTTCAATTACGAACGTGCCGCTTTGCAACGTCGAAATCGCAGAAACGACTCCTCTATTGCAGTTTTAATTAGCGCGAGTCTTGCAAGACGAGAATTGTTGCGTAATCGAAACGCTTCGAGCCAGGGAAATCGCCGTTCTCTCGTCAATTTATTTTCCTTTATATAACGTTAGTATCGTTGATATATTAACAGACTACCAATTGTTCTATATTTATAAAACGTGTTTCGATGGTTTTTGTTTTAATTCCAATTCATTGATCTTAATCGTATTATCGTTATTTTGCAGGCGGTGGTGACAGCAACAAGGGTAAGAGTAAAAAATGGCGAAAGATACTCCAGTTTCCACACATTTCCCAATGCATCGGCCTAAAAGATAAGCTGGGTAAGTTTTCGCACACGCGTTGTGCAGCAGAATTGTATTTGCTCGAATTCTGCCCATTGAAATGAAATTTGATCCAGTAATAAATTCGTCTTCTACTCGTCGTTACTTAGATCACACATCTAAAACCCTATAAGCATCTTATAATTCACATCTCATATCCTATTATCACCTATACCACAACAAATTGTCTATTTTCCGTACTTCGTACATCAAAAGTCGCATATTTCACTTTACATTCTCTGTCCCACTTTTCACATTATTCACATATTTTATGTACATATATCCTATATCCAACATTTAATATCCACTATCCTATATCTATTCTGCCAAGCCCGTTGCACAGTTCACATTTCCACCCCACATTTCGTACTTCCTATACCTTATCTTATATCCTAAATCCCATAACTATCCCGTTATTCCATATCTTTCATCTCACTTCCCATAGTTCATCTTTCCATTCCACATGCCATATTTCATATTTCGTTCCTCATATTCTGTATCCCACATTCACATAACGCTTCGTGTTTCCTGTGTTCTTTCCTATATCTCCCGTATTCACTATCCCTAGACCGCCATATCCTCCGCTCTACGTAAATTGGCAATTTATCGAAATATATTGTATTATACCATTCGATCATTTCTATATTTACATCTCATGACACGGAAATCAACAATTTTCATAATCGGTAAATTGTGGTACACAATATCTGCTGTGACGGCTGTCTCGTGTAGTCGCGCTTTCCCCGTAAATCTCGCGGCTAATCAACGCGTCACCGTTCGACCACCTTGTGTCGGGTTATCAAACGTCGCGCAGCCACGAAAAAAACGTGAAAAGCTATATTAAGGTAAGAAGCTATTGGAGCTTCTTTGTCCCGGTTAATTAAGCCGTGATGAGAGCCCAAGGCTCGGAAAGTGTCTCCTTTCGCTAGGTTTTTAGACCACCTTCGGCTTCGAATTCTCCCGTTAGGGATCAAATGTTACGCCTGATCGATGAATCATGGTTGATTGATCGTCGAACAACCAATTTCGTGGGATGTTTTGTGATTGAAATTGGATGGATAGTCGCTGGAAGGGGGAGATATCTCAGGGAGAAAGATTCCTGTTCATCGAACCAGAGGATTTGTTGAATTCCATATAATCCTGTAGATAGTGGTTTAACTTAAAGCTTCAGTAATGTAGACATTTCTTCTTTTTACAATTTTACATGGGAAATTTTGTTTTTCAATTGCACGTTACAAGATATTGACGTTAATTAGTTGATCTTAATTAGTTAGAGGCGAGCATCTTTGGCTCGGTATTCACATGTCTTGTTGGTTTTCTGCTCGTTTCATTTCATCATTCGTTCGTTCTAGCATCCGTTATTTACCGATCCGAACGATTGAAAAGACCAATGTCTAAGTTACGAAGATCGCTCAATCGAGTGCAATTTAAAACAATTCAGCTTTTCCTCAAAAAGAATAACAACGATATTTGTTGGTCGATCGAATACGTAGTTCAATACGTACTCGTTGACTGAATCTTATTTTTATGATTAAATTTTGCGTTGCGGGTTCGAATGTTCTATTAATCGTTGTACGGAATGAAATATTTATTGAAACGTGAAACGCCGTGAAACTGAATAATAAAATGCAACGATGGAAAGGCGAATCGATACGTGGCGTCGCGTCGCCGAGTTTCGCGAAATTAATTCCTCGGTCGGCAGGTTGAATCCATTGGGAGCAACCGACTAGATTTCAGGGCTGCCGATAATCGTGAAATCACGTCGAAAATGGCCGCAAATTATCAGAGTTTCCCTAGCAAACACGAGCCAAGAATATTCCTCGTGCAACTCGATTAATCCCACGCGATTCTCGACGCGATGCGACGCGACGTTTCATAATAATTGAGAACCGATGGCAGCCCATCGATCGCTCGTAAAGAAATTAACACGACGTACAATTGACTGATTAATGTCTGAGAAACTGACTAGACTGTGTTAAAACGTATGCTTCCGATTTTATTATGCACAGCGTTTCACGATAGATGCTGGCGTAAATGAAAAATGCGAAAGATTTCAAGCGAGAACTTTAAATAGTTTTTATCTTATTTTTATTTTTTTAATAATACATGTAGAATATTCCGAATTTTATGTTACTAAATTGTTCGTAACGATGTGTTCTAGAGTTAAATAGAAATTTAAATACAGAGCTATAAAAAATTCTTTGCTCGAAAACTGCAGGGGGAATACGCGAATAAAGATACAATGTTGAAGAGAAGATTATCAAGTACATTTTGTATTAAACGTGTCAACAAACAGATAGAAAATGAGGTGGGTATATGTCGTTCGTGATGGTTGTAGTTGCCGGCTGTAGATGTCGCTGCTGGGATACTGCTAATTATTCTTCTATTTTGATGCGTGGAAGAAAAAAGGACTACGGGCGCCAGGAATCGAACCCGGATCCCGAACGTTCGAAACCTAAGGCGCTAACAACTGCGCTACCGTGTCCGTTTTCTAGTTAGTGTCGAGTAGCGGTATTTGTTGTCGAGTGCCGCCACAAAAAGAACGTTAAATATCATTAGCATTTCGTAATGGTAGAATTCGAACGCGAGAACGATGGTAGTTGAATGCCCGATAAACTTTTATGCAGCAAAAAATAAATATATTTTTTAATTACCATCGTTTATGTAGGAGAAGTCGTAACAACCATTTGTTATTCATTTGCCCGTTTGATTGGCGCAGACATCAGGTACAGCTATGTGGTGGATCAACAACCGATCGGTAGGCTGTTGTTCAGGCAATTTTGCCAGGACAAGAAGCCATCTTACCATCGGTACAATCTTTTCCTGGACGCCATCGAGAAGTACGAGATCGAGATGGATGAGAATCGGACCGAGCTGGCTAAGGACCTGTTCGAGCAATACCTGAAGAGGGAGGGCTCAGAGGTCGTCGACATCCTAAACGATTCTTTGATCGCCCAGTGTGAGGAGAGACTCGGCACTGGCGGCAAGGAGCTCTTTGTTGAAATCGCGCAGACCGTGAAAAATTTTCTGGCCGGCGAACCTTTTTCAGCTTTCCAAACCAGCTTTTATTTCTATAGGTAATTTATTTAAACTTCATTTTTTTCCACCTAGTCAATTCGACGTTGGGATCTTTTCCTCGGGGTGTTACATCTATTTATCTTTGCCACACTCTTGCAATCACGAATAAATTCCGGTAATTTCGAATTTAGTAAAATTTCAAACGATATTTCTGTTTGGAGATTAAATGATAAAGCAAAGGTATTTTTGATATTTGATGGATTTTACATGGCGGAGGATGACAGTACTCTATCACGTATTCTGATGGTTCCGAATTTAACAAAACGTAGTATAGCATACTTGTTTGAAAGCTACATACGTGGTACAGAAAATGTATTTTTCATATCTGATAAATCTTAGTGTAGGCAAAAATTATGGTGAAATATAATAGTTGATTATTAGTGAATAGCTGTAATTAGTTGCGAACGTTTTGGATTTAATAAGGTGTGAAATATTTACCACCGAAAATAACCGCTTCATCCTTTTCAATGAATTTCCAATGAATTTCCAACGAAACCTGTCAATCGTTCTTATCTGCATCTTCCCAACAAAGAGCTCGTCCCATTAAGAGCCCACTAATCGTCAAATATTTGTCTATGACAGCACCATCTAACCTCTTATCAGTACATATTTCATATCGATTCTAACAATCGCCCTCCTCTGCCAGGTATCTTCAATGGAAGTGGCTAGAGGCGCAGCCAGTCACGTACAAGACGTTTCGTATGTACAGGGTGCTAGGAAAGGGTGGATTTGGCGAAGTATGCGCTTGTCAGGTACGAGCAACAGGCAAAATGTACGCCTGCAAGAAACTGGAGAAGAAACGGATTAAAAAGCGCAAGGGTGAAGCCATGGTACTCATAGAGAAGAACATCTTGCAAAAAATCAACTCCAAATTCGTCGTATCCCTAGCCTATGCCTATGAAACCAAGGATGCATTGTGTCTAGTCCTGACGATTATGAATGGAGGAGATTTGAAATTTCATATTTACAACATGGGCGGAGAACCTGGTTTCGACATTAACCGTGCTAGGTTTTACGCAGCTGAAGTAGTCTGTGGCTTGGAGCACTTGCATTTGCAAGGAATCGTCTACAGAGATTGTAAGCCAGAAAACATTTTGTTAGACGATCATGGTCATGTAAGGATATCTGATCTTGGTCTGGCTGTGGAAATCACAGAAGGCGACATGGTCACAGGAAGAGTTGGAACGGTTGGATATATGGCGCCGGAGGTAATCGACAATGAGAAATATACCTTTTCACCGGACTGGTTCAGTTTTGGATGTCTTTTATACGAGATGATCGAAGGTCAAGCTCCCTTTCGTGCCAGGAAGGAGAAGGTGAAGAGAGAAGAGGTGGATAGGAGAGTGAAAGAAGATCAAGAAAGATATTCCACAAAGTTTACCGAAGAAGCAAAGAGTCTGTGTCAGCAATTATTGAAGAAGAGCCCGAAGAACAGGTTAGGCTGCAAGTGCGGCAGACACGGTGCTAAGGAAGTAAAGTTGCATAGCTTCTTTCAGTGCTTGAACTGGAAAAGGGTCGAGGTCGGTATGTGGGAACCGCCGTTTGTGCCGGATGTGAGTAGGTGTCGTTCAAACCGATTTTACTTTGTCGTCGTTGCCTTTTATGTATATAATCTTCCTTCGTTTGAGAAAACTGGTATTTCTTTTATAGCCCTGTGCTGAGAAAAATGCTCCAGATCCTTCAAAGCTTAGCTTGGCTAGAGTGAATTATTCTTCGTTATTTTCCTCTGTGCTAATTATTTACAAAAGTCTGTTAAACTCTTCTTTTATCATATACAGTCGTTAACACGAGTAGTTATAGATTAAATAAAATATCAAAATACTATATAATACTTTGTGTATGGTTGTGTTCAAAGATTTAGTATTCTACCGAGATTACTATATATATTAAAGATGACTATTATCGCGTGTTTTTTATGGAAATCCTTATCGTTGATCGATTCTGCTTACAGCCTCACGCGGTGTACGCTAAGGACGTGTTGGATATCGAACAGTTTTCCACGGTAAAAGGTGTGAACTTGGACGCGACCGACGACACCTTTTACAGTAAATTCAATACTGGTAGCGTGTCCATCCCGTGGCAGAACGAGGTAAGCCTTTTAACGTTCCTTCGGTGTTTATATCCAGCACTACAGAGAGATAGCGAGCGTCTTGACGCTGCGCTGTGAACAAGTAAAACGCGTACCGTTCCACCACTTACATCGAAAAATATGGCATTCCAAAAGCATTCCTTGGCACGTCATAGACAGTCTGCTATCGTCCCAACGAACCCATTTTAGCATTCAAAGCGATTTACATGCTGATCGACTGCAGTTTCGTTTATCATAAAGATTTATGCTCCGTTCGATCAAAGAGATTCTATTTTCTGCACAGTGAAACAGGCCCTCTTTATTCCAGATGATAGAGACTGAGTGTTTTAAGGAACTGAACGTGCTAGGTCCTAACAACACACCTACTCCTGATCTGTTGATCAACCATCCGCCACCGAATAACGAGAACAGAGGCTGTTTCCCATTCCGAAGACAGGTGGATCTTTTTCTTCTATTTCTACCCGTGTTTAAATTACATATGTTAAATATAGACTATAGAGAGAAATTATGGAAAAAAGATTCATTAATAACCGAGATAGTTCATTGTATAAAGCGATATTCGCGATTTGGAATTCTAGATATTCGATCAACTTAACGATACTGCTCCTTTCTATCGCTAATCTTAAGCACCATTTTTAAGATACATAGTAAAAATGGCGGAGTTAGTCTCCACTCAAACAGCTCTCAGGACCGAGTTTGCTTCCAAATGACATAAAATTGCTTCTTCGCTATTCTATTTTATTTTAGTTTATTCTGTTCTATTTAACAAGATCGTATAATACAGTTTGCAATTTTTATCATAACGATTTTCTCTTTTTAACTACAGAAGAAACAGAGTGCCCGCACAAGACAGATACCGTTATCAGAGTGCCATCTGCTGGAGCTATCGCAGAGCCAAAACTCGGAGATGCCAGCCAGCTGATCCAAAATGAACTCGAGTAGTGTGAATCAATCGACGTCGTCGTCCGTGCGCCGTCGTCGTTGTGGACGACGCCGACGGACGCTCAGGTGCTGCCCGAAGCTGCTTTAAAACAGAAAACAGAGCAAGAAAGAAACTGCTCCGTGATTTTAACGCCGATTTTTCGTTTGCAAATCCTGTAAGATTCGCCCTCGTCTGTAAGAGTGCTACGCCGAGAGGAGGCGCTGACTTTCAGCGCTAAAAGCACACTGACGTATGTTTTCTCAGGTTTCTCGGAATAGAGAGAGACGAACCGTTGATACTCGCGTATCCTAACCTTCAATATACAAGAGAAACTTTGCAAATGCTCTTGTTGCAAATGAAAAGAAGTGCAACCATTAAATGTAGTTATACATCGAAATATGCGATCCTCTGCATACGAAATTCAATATAAAACATAATCATTGTTACGTGTGCAGCGCCTCGTATTGCTTTTTCATCTAATGCAAAAAATATAATAGTAAATGTGTATCGAGAAAAGTTTGTTCGCATGTAGAATCCTCATTTTCTCTTATAACCATTATCGAACGCTGTTCCTTATTCGATTGGTGCGTCTCTGTGTTTAAATACACTTACACCATCAAGGCACGATTTTTTCAGCGTTCACGTGTTAGTATATATGCAATGCTCGTACGCGTAGATATATTTGTAAACGGTGCAATTTCACGTCGGTAATTGAGGTCGCGTGCACGTAATTTTGTATGTGTACTTAGAGCAGTCGACGGGCGCGTGCACACGCGATAATGAAAGTAGGAGCATTATTAAGTAAGGAAAATGTACGCGGAGAAATTCCGACATAACGAAGATTCGTTGGGAAAGAAACGTTGCTCTGATGGAATCGAGCATTTCTCTTTCGTTTCTTGCAGCAAATTTCAAAAGCATTCAAGTTTTTCAATCAGTCTTCTAACTCGAATTAATTCGATGCGCTCAAAATAATCACAGGGTTATTTATGTTTGTACAACCTGATTAATATTTTGAAAGATACTCCCAATAACTTTCATTCTTGATACTCGATTCGTTTGTTTTCCACGTATATAATCCTCTGGTTGTTTCGGGCAATGTGAAAAAATAAGGTGTAAGATCGAGTCGAAGTTTATTTGCAGTCAATGTGTTCTTTGTTTAGTGACAATCTTCCAATTTCGTTTTGGAATATATATCGCATTGCTCAAAGTGGTCGATGAATTTTAAACTCAAATTTACATCTCGAAAACTCCATGAAATAAATTATATAAATTATATGATTACGTTGAGGAACGCGGTCTCCTAATTATTTTGAGCAGTGTAATCATCGTCTGCCTAATTTGTTCAAGTTTCTTCTCAAATGGGACTCGAGCGGAATAGATGCATTTAGGAAGCGTTGAAAGTCTGTGTTTTGATAATACTTTTACTTTTTGACGAATGTTTGCGTGTATATATACATAATTCTTTCTTTTAAGTACGAATACGAAGAGAAACCCGTCCTGAGATACGCACAAATCGGTATACGATTCATTCTTTTCTCTACCGAATGATTCAGTTTGAATATAGTATATTTGATCGAACGTTTTCGCGAGGCTATTTTGAGAAGAAAAAGGAAAATAAAAAAGAACTCGATGAATCGTACAGGTGACGAAGCGTACAAGTATCATCAGGCATAAATACACACTGAAATTTATTTATACGATAACGTTGAGAGGAATTTTTTACGCTATCGAGAATCGATAAAGGATTGGTGACAGGTAGATGAGAATACGAGGCTGATAGCGAAACCGAAAGTAGTAATCTCTTTTTAATATCGATGAATCGTCGCCGTTACATGGCTCGTTTTATTAGTCTTTGATTCTCACCACTTTTTTCTCTTTTTATTCTTTCTCCAAGATTGTATTACGCGCCATGCCGAGGAAAATCGAATCGTACATTATAGAATGGGTTGGCAAGCGATTAATTTCAATTTCAATTTGATACGATTATTTTAAATAATTATAGATTATACACGATTTTTCCGAATAAATTGTCTTTATTCAAAGGCGTATTTGCTTGGCAGCCCATTCGGTAGTAATATTTATGTACTATCGCGTATTTAAAGTAAACGGACGTGTGTGTCTCAATAAGCGGTATCGATCTAGTAATTTAAAACGAAGGAAAACGTATTATTAATTAATCTACGAATAACGGTGCGACCTCCTATTGATCATATCTATCATTAAACTCGATTCAAACGATAAACGATCTTTTGGAAGAATTTCACGTTTCGAGAAACATTATTTCAAAGGTTTATCGATTGAATCTCGGGTTTTTAATCGCTCACGGTACAAGTCCTTGTCATTCGTACAAATTGCAGTAGAATTCTCATTGTTTAATCATCGACGACGATCTCGAGGAATTATTAATCTTAGAATATCAGTTTTGAAATTTATTCGATTGGTTGATCGAAAAATATCTTTAATGAATTCTCCAGTCGGTGGGAAAGTTGATATATCGTCTATTGTTCGTCCAAATTATTTAAGGAAAATATCGACGTCCAAGAATTAACGAAACTAACAAGATCCCCAGACTACGATTACGCATTTTTATATTTTTCTGAACGTAGATGAAAGAATGCTACCTTAAATATTATAATAAGTATTCTAGTTTAAATATTTTATACATTTTTTACATATTACACGCATTCTGTAATTTATTGGAATTCGAAATTTCCCAAGAATGCAGCAATTATAGCGATAAATTATTTTCGATTAATTCTCGAGTCGTTGAGACGGTTTTAAATCAGTGACGCAATTTTGTATTACTCCTAATATCATAAGTTAGCGTGTAAGCAAGTAATTACCAACGGGGGAGAAACGATATCATCGCGTAAGTGGAAATGCCGGTAGTTCGTTGTACGTTCGCGCGGCGTCACCGAGTCAGTGTAATCGTACAGATACTTGCGATTACGAAAGAAATCTCTCAGTGCTTTCAACTGTGATTTTGTCTGACGAGTTGCAGCTCCATTTATTTAATTTATTGATATTTTTCTGCGAGCTACCGAGCATGTTGGAGAAAAATATCGATCGAACGTAGCGGATCGTGTCCGACCCGGAAAGACGACGATGCTGATGCGTGTCTTTTGCTCAAAAGAGACAAAGAAATATGTATTCTCGTATATAAGTACCTCAAATTCTGGTGGACAAGTGTTCTGGAATCTCGTTCAGTAGCCTGTCAGTAGTGATGGACATTTGAATCTCAATTTCGGAGTGATTCGAAATCTTACGATAGCGTGAAAATTCGGATCACTTTGAATATGAATCGCTATTTAGGATCTTTTAATCTCTTCGAGACTCTTTGAAGCTTTAAAGATTCAATATCTATTAAGATTTAAGGTAGTCTCGTAGTAGAATTTATCGAATGTATCAAAACTTTTGAGTATCGAACCATAATCGAAACAGTTTGAGCTTTTCGTTAGATGTACATATTCGATGCGATTCGAAATGTTTCAGAGCTCATCACTACAGATCGCGTTTCATTACTTTTACTTTTCCTTTATACGAATCGTGTCTTCGTTCATTCGGTAGTTTATTTTCTTTTTTTACACCATGTATAAATTATGTAGGGCTTTAACGTTCTTCCTCTTTCTCTTTTTTTTTTTATCGAACATTTTTGTACAGTATGTCGTTTCATGTAGAACAAGGAACGAATGTCTTTTTTTTTACGACTCGAAGAGCGAGATGAATCGCCGTGGGCTGGCGCGAATACTAAATCATTCCACTTTTTCGTGCAAGTATTCGTGTGTAACCGTTTCACTTTCTGTTCGCGTTAATTTATGCGCAATGTCCAAGTTGGAAACGCCGAGGAGCGTTTGTGGTTACCAAATTGCATTGGAATAACTAATACTTCATCATTTTATAGCTCTCTATCTCTTCTGTTATCGTTATGTTTCCTTTTTCGTACAACGATTTACTTGTGTTGAAATTTCTTCCATCGATGAAAATATATCACTCGGTGTATTTCTTTCCAATATTAGACTAATAGTTTCTTACATTATTAAGAATAAAAATTACTAATATGCAAATTGTCGATTGTTATTCCTTTGCAACTAATTGGTATTTCTCCGAGGAGGAATCTCGATAATCGCGAGAAAACCATCGGCAGAGCAGAATCTCCATGCAAGCACGTGAAAGTTCTCCTTTGTACATAATATTTACGATGATAACGATGATATTAAACGATAGCTATATAATTCTATACGAACAGGAAGCGAATAAATGAATAAATTAAGCGTAGATATGCGTGTTTGTATAAGTGCAAGGAAGAATACAAGCGGTAGCAAAAAAAGAACTTTTTCGCGAGACGGCAGGAATACCCACGTGAGATTATCACTGTATTTATATCGTATACCTTCTTCCACGCTTCTTTTTACCCGCTACCACGTGCAACTGCGTAAAACAAAAGACTAAAATGCCATGGAACAATGCGTGTAAACGTAAGCACGTTTAACGAGCGATCAAATAGTATTTGAAATAAATGAATTTAAAATTGTCTTAATATTATTTTTACAGCAACGATTACGAATTATTTTTAAATATAATAATTTGTTTATTTACTAGATACGGAAAGAACCGTTATCGGAGAATGTGATTTGTTTAAAAGGATAATTTAACGAATTTATACTTTATTACAAATACTATTTATGCCGAGAATTACGCGAATCCTCGATGGATCGAGGCTAATTCTAAAAGGCAATTTAGCTCTACCATAGATCGTGCGGTAATCACCGATTGAATTTTCCGTACTTTTAGTCTGCGTCCCAGCCACGATATCCTCGGCCTAATTTCACGAATTTTTTTTTCGAACAAACCATATGTCGCTCAAAAATATCGTTTCTTTTACTATGAACCGTCTTTTACTATGAAGCCACTGAAATTATTTGAAAAAAGAAACAGATCGTGGTTTTATCAATTGGATGCGAGTTCGTAGAACTGTACGGATCTCCTTAGTCTCCAAGACTAAATTCGATGTTTGATGGCATTTATAACGAATAAAATATTAAAACGGCACTACTTAAAATAATGGCACTACCTTCTTGAAACTATCTTACGTTTTACATTATTGTAATTTTTCTACCGAGTTTATCAAAATTTTAGTCACAATTCTTTGCGTAAGTTTGCAACTTTTGCGTACTTTTACGCGACTAATTACGATAAAAGCGATACAAAGGAATCGCGAGTCTGTTTTAATAAACATATTACGCTAAAAGTATTAAACGAGATCGTCATGCAACGTTCACTTTTTATTCCGTCGATATTTTTCTCTTCTTGTCTCGTGATCTTCGATAAATATATTAGAGATGATCTATCGGAACAAGAAGAGACGAATCAGTTCCTGACGCGCTGACCAAGCCAAATGAAATTTTTTTCCTTTTGTAATCTCTGTATGTTTTACACGATACTGTGGACAATGTTTAAAAATTATAAATATATATTTTTTTCTGTATGTATAAGTTATAAATATGTGAGCGTTATGTATTTATAACTTGTACGTTTATACATATAAATATAGACGCGCGTATATCCAAGAATTTTTCCATTTAATTACTATTGCTCTTAAACACAACCTGTTAAAAGGAATATTTCAACAACATACACATCCGTGTACCTTCTCGTTTTATCATATAGATTCGAGCCGAAAGATCTTTTTCATATTTTCAAAAACAATGATCAATATTTCTTTCAATGCTTTTATATTATATTTGCATTTACCAATTGTTCGAACAATTCTTCCACGCTAATTGTATTATCAACGATATTTTCTTTTCTCCCTTTTCTTTCCACGAAAGCTGATATTCAGTCAGGCAAGGGGTTGCGTTACAGGCTGAAAGGGATTGGTGGAAGTAACATATATGTTATATAATACAATATATTGTCACAATTTGCTCGACCCCAATTTCCTTCTTTTCTTCGTGTAGATTCTAAGCTACTGCCTGCTTTCGCACCGTTTCCTCTTAATTATTATGCATTTCAACATGAATTCGTACATTTTATGTGCTTTTAAATGCTCGCAAACGTGGTTGCAGCACTTTTATCCTTTAACGTTGCCTTTTTCCATCTATTAACTCTGAAAATTTGTTTGAATACTCACGAATACAATTTCAATGACATTCACAAAAAATTTTTTTGTAAATTCTTTGATTCTTCATAACGATATTCGCCTAAAATTCTCAACTTCCGGTTCTTCCATTTTTTCACAACTCCGCATATATTTTACATTGTTATATTATTATTATATGTACAATATAAAAATAATACAACCTTCTCTTGCTACTTACGATTCATCGAAACTCCAGAAGATGAAGTAAAAATGATGCAACCACTATAGAGTAATGTGTTGAGACAAACGTTTCTTCTTTCCCTCGCAAGCCATTTCAAGTACACGCTGGTATTTCGTAACATAAAAAAATAATACAAAAATCGAATTCTGACAAACATTCCAACTGTTCATAGATTTTTCTTCTTTGTTATTTTTTATCTTACTTACACCTGACTAATTAATTAACAGATGTTTATTGTCACATGTGTCAGAGTGGCCATTGACACTTTCATTGTCAAAAATATGCAATTCCTCCTCGTCTTGCTATAATTTATTTATAGAATCGCTATCGCTAGCGTCGGTCCATTCGGCGTTGGTTTACTCTTTCTATCTTTTTCTAAATACTATAGAATTCGCATTATTCAATTAGTATCTGTGCGTGAAATTAGTATTTAAATTGCAGTAATTAAATTATGGAATTCATTTAAGGCTATGGGTACGTTTCATAAACTTTTATAAACGCTTGAAGCATAATTATCGGTCAATATTAATATCAATGACATTATCGATAATAAATCATGATTAATATTTCGAATCTTTTAGATGTATTTTTTCTTTTGAAAGAGATCAACCTGACGCTTGTATAATTATCTAGACGAAATACTGAATCGTCAATGATCGACTAGGCCGTGTATCGATGGACACTCTGTCAGGTCAGTTGTTTTCCATGGGAGTTGACGACGATCGTCGAAACGTATCCCTCAAAAACAGCTAAACCACGGAAAACTTAGATATTAATCGTAATTGCAAGTAATCGTCTTCCTTCCTTTCCTATTTAACACTTAATACTCTCCAATGGGAAAATTGTATATAAATTAGGAAAAAGATATTGTCTGATTCTATAAATCGCTAGTTGGAAAGAAATACATACACATTGAGCATCTAGCGACTTCTTAAATTCCTAATTTGTTTGGTCTTATTGTTTGGTTTCAATTTTTGATCGGTGATTGCAGTTAGCATCGATTAAAGTATCGACTAAAATGAAAGAAGTGCAAGTTACTATGAGGTGAGACTTCTTAGATTAAAAATAATATTAGAGAAAATTTGTGAAAAACCCCTGTTTGTAAAATTGTGTTTCAACTATTGAATGCGTAAAAGAAAATAGAGAGTTAAAAAATCTGCAAATTTCGAAACAAGTGGTTCTGAAGGAATTTCCAAAATACTTGATTAATATCTAACTGATTCATTTCAATTTTTTGATATAAAAAGAACGTTCCTAGATTCATTTCTCGACATATTAAAAAATTATATTACTATTTATTCTTATTTCAATTTTCTGACCACCAAACATATTTTGTTCCAAAACAAATTTGGATCATGCGAATCATCCAGGCTGACGAGTTTCGGTAAAAGTAATTCAATTACTTTGTGATCTTACGCGTAGACGCACCGGGACGTTTCTTTAATTAGACAAGACTTAGCACCGAGAGAACACTCTTTAGAAAAATCTTGGTCCTAGAATAATTTTGCTACAGATATGCTCGAATTTTCTAGTTTCTTTTCTATTCTCTTTGGTAGAATAACTTTTTCACCATCCTTTCTTACAGATAATTATTCAGATTAGAAATTTTGATAGTTTCTTGTTTGTTAACAAATCTCGAAATACGAATGCTTTCAGAAGTTTTTCGGTTTACCTAAATAATTTCAAATAAAATCACGTATTTTGTTTTTTCTTCGTTATACTTGAAGAAAAGATTGAAAATTGTGACGCAAAACATTTAAAAAATAAAAACATTGCTAAAAAATAAAGACTTGAAACTTTTTTCATTGTATCAAAAATTTGTATCAAAAACATGTGATACTTTTTAGATATGTTGAAACGTTCAAACAAGTCGCACGATCGCTATCAAAAAATGTTCATCGTCTTAAATCTCACAGTCTATCAATTATATCGCACCTGTGAGAAAAGGAAAATCTTTCAAAATTTCCGTCCAAAAAGGTCCGTGCGTCGACAATCGTTTGCAAAAATCGATATTTACAAAAAAAAATGCATCTCTAAGATAAAGTAAGAATCACAGTGTGTAAACTATGGTATCCGTGAGTGATAGGAGATGAGATAATGGGTTAAGTCTTAAGAGGTTCGCAGTATGTATTATAGTTCAACTAAATTAAATTCGTCAAATGAACAGGACAATCTTACGAGCTGCATCATATTTTTCTTCTTTCAGTTTCTTCTGATATTTCATCAAGAATAAAGGAAAGGCTCGCAATATTTGGATTCTGCGATTTTTCCCTTCGATTAACGATAAGCTTAAAGCAGAATTCACAATCGTCAACTGGTACACACAAAGGTTTCTTTAGTTTTTCATAACAATTTAATTTACTATTTCTTTTTTTGAAATTTTCTTGAAATTTAAACTCACGTCATGCTCGGTACAATTTTGCCACTAATCCTTCACATCTTCTATATTTACATTCACGCTGCATGCATTCACCATTCTTCACGAAAGAAAAAAAGGCCCAGAGAAGAAATGATTAAAAATGATACAAACGCTAAGAAATCGACTAAAATCGTTTTTAAGATCTTAGATTACGATTAAAAAGGTATAAAAACTATAAAAATTCGTACGCTCGTAAGTTTGCTCTGTGTTACACAGACGTGAAATTAAATTTTCCTGTAAAACGCGCGTTCAAAATCTAATAAAAAAAAAAGTAAAAAGAGAGGAACAAGATATATATTAATAGCCAGAGTTACTCGAGTGGCTGTCCGTCCTCTTACGAAGTTTTGCTCGCAATCTGGAGCTTCATGATTCTATGGTGTACTTATAGTTTACCTACATGGTGCACGCGCCAACAACAGTGGCAGTAAAACGCGATTGTTGTACATATTATGCGATCGGGTGTCAGCGCGTTATAATATTCTCACCCTTCGTTTCTTCACTTTTTATTCTTTTTTTTTTTCTTTTTATCTTAATAACTAATCGGAAAACTATACAATTAATCCTTTGTAATCCTATCTAGAATCGTTATTTTCACCTTATTTTATTTTACTTTTCCAATTTTAATATTTAAAACCATAGTTTTTAATTCTTAATATATATTGTATGAAGATTGTATTAATTTATAAATCGTATACTGCTCTTGAAAGCAACTACAATAAAAAATTGAGTAACAACCATTTGCAATTATTTGTTAAATATTACTTGGATCACGAAGGATTAATTTCGTTCGAAGATTATAAGAAGAAGGAATAATAAATTAATTACTATCAAAGAATCTACGAACTATCATTTCCATGCAAGATCTAGTAATGCAAAGTTTGAAACGAAGGGTCGAATTCGGGAATGGAAATGATACAATGTGCAATGAAACGGTATAATAACGATAGAATGTCTCTTTCAAGTCGTACCCACGTGTCCAATGGAGGGGCAAATCATCTTTCCTTTTGACAGTAGTTACATGTCGATGCTTCTTTATGTTAAAATACAGCAGTTCTTTGTAATCATTGGTTGTCTATGATGTTACACCTCCGTTGGAAGAAACATGTGAATGATAAATTACCGCAAAAATCTCGAAACTAGTTTAACACGGATGGCGACTAGACAAGAGAACCAGATTTTTATTGTTGTCTTCTGGTAGGCGTCCTGATTTGATATGGCTGCCTCTAATAAGGACGCCCTTTATGTTCAGAGAACGAATATTGTTCCAATTGAATTAGATTTTTAAATCCGATATTTTGAAGTTTGCACAGACTTTTCAAATTTGCCACATACATAAATATGAAATAAATTTTTTTAAAGAAAACGAAATTCCCCCTGAGCATTGTGAATAGTGTCTAGTTCTCTTGGAACCGGAAGTCATCGTTGTCGAAAGGATCCATTGTGACTGCGGTTAAACCTGAGCAGGTTTCGACTTTCCGACGACCAGCATTATCTTCTGCAGGAACTTCGTGACGCTTACTGCAAACAACGATTGAAGGGATTTAGTAACTTGAATTATTTTATATAGCGTGTTGGAGAGAGAGAGAAGGGGGAGGGATGGTGTTGGGCAGAAAAAGAGAGAGAGAGAGAGGGAGGGAGAGTGTTGGAGAGAGAGAGAGAGAGAGAGAGAGAGAGAGAGAGAGAGAGAGAGATGATTAGCTAGAGTTTCAACCTCGATGTAAAGTCGTCAAGCTCTAAAATAGAAATTATCTTCTTTTATAAAATGAAACAACACTTATAGTTTAATTATTTTACTATGTAAGATAGTTTTTCAAAAAGTAGCCCTAGATTTTAATCTTCGTTCCATCTCTATGTTTAATTTTTCGTCTACTTAATCCAATAATTGAATTATATTTAAAGTTGTATGTATATTTATAATTATTATAATATTTATATCTATAATTATAGTATCATTTATGACTATTTAATAATAATTTATATTTTTTTAAAATTGTATTATATTTTTATAAATTCTCAAATATTAGAAAAATTATAAGTAGCGTCTATTCGAGAGCATGATTTAATTAATTATTAACAGACGACACCACGATCAAGGAATAAAAATTAGAAAAATCAACAGTCGGACTTCAATTTCAGAATTACATATTAGTACATTAATCGTAATTTGTACTGGTGCACCATGTAAGAGCATGTACGAGTTAGTGTCAGCGTGGTGCTGATTATGTGAGTGCAACATGCAAACGTAAATTTGAATAATGTTTGAGCAAACTTAAAGACGAATCAACCAATACTTATGAAACTCTCTAAATTGATATAAAATTACATGACTAGTATATGTAGAAATAATATTACGAAACTTTATATCACGAAAAAATTAACCAAAATATATGGATGATAATATGTCAAAAATTGATAAAATATTTAAACGATTAAATTCTGACTAGTAATGTGAATATAAGAATTATAATACAGTAAAAACTACCCAAGGTGGCGAAATAGATAATCAAAAATATACAAATAATACAATGCTCGTGAAGATTCAGATTTGTCAAAATGATTAGCATGCACGATGATCGAAAAGCAATAAGCTTGGACGAATCAATAATAGAAATCAACAGATGCTAAACATGCGTGACATGAAGAGAGTAAGATTATATCAGAGTGTATCTTTTCTTCTTTGAACCTTAGTCTTTGGTCCGACGACTACCATCATCTTCTGCAATGTTTTGGTAACGGCGCCTGCGGGAACAGATTTAGGCAATTAAAGAGAAACGGAACAAAAAAATCCTATCTTCGTCAATAAAATAAGGATAACCGAGGGAGAATCATGAAAACTTAATTATTCTCTCAAACTCAAATAATCCCCCCAAATAACCAATTAAATATCTTTTCCCTGTTGATAGAACTGTTCTTCCTGAGAAATATCTGTGGGTTATACTTACTGACTCCTTTCTGGAACAACTTGGGCTTGCTTTTCCACGCGACAAACACAAAATATACGGGTATGGATGAGAAGATCATCAGGCAACCATATCCTGGAAAGATTGGATTTATTTTTTATTAAACTAGAAATTATCATTTATTAAAGATAGAGTGTAGGAGATTAACGATCTGTTAATTATATAAAAGAAGTTGTCTACTATACCAATCAACGAAGATATATACCTGTTTCCACAGGGCTGGCATACATGGGCACAATAGTTACAAAGAGGGTGGCAAGAATATAGATTATGGGGAAGAAGAGGTTCACTTTGATGGGCCTAAGCAGCTTTGGTTGTGTCCATCTGAGCCATGGTAGACAGAGGACAGAAACTCCTATGCTCAACTACAACAAAAGATAGAAAAATTTGTACACTCTTATAACTACATTTCTTGTAACGTTACAATTCGTCGAATCGACTATTTACTCTGTTACTTTTTTGTTACTAGTTTTCTCTTTCTACTTTGTTCTTTTTTACTGCTTCGAGCCTCGCTTATCCGTCCATTTTTCTGTATTTTATTCTTTAGTGTGGATAAAGAGACAACAGATATTAAAATAACCAAGTGTAAAAAAACGAAGAAGAAAAATATGCGTGTTTATGGTTGCAAACGAGAGTCAGGCGAAGATGGACACGTTTATGCCCGACTATAAAGTCGGACAATACCGTCAATTATACGAACCAGCATGAGCCACAATTAGAAAATTGTCACTCGTCCGATTGTGCTAATAATTCGTGGCGAGCCAGGTATAACCGCTAATGTTCTAAATGTGACGTGTGCGTACGTACAACGATGTTCAATGCGTCTCTTGGAACATAACGAGGGGCAATTACACGATTTCATTCGCATTGTGCCGAACTGTGCAAACGGCTCCGTATTGTTGTTCCAATGGCTGACCGAATAATCAACGTTATAAGTTTCTTGGAAATATTCTAACGATTTCCCCTTGATGCAATGGCGTTTCTCTTTTTTCCTCTACCGGCATGAAGTTAGATTCTGTGGTTAGTAGTGTACAAAGCGAGGGACAAAGAAGAATTTTAGATAAACATTTGGAAAATATTAATTCGTTCTTTGTTTTTATATTTATCGTATGAATGGAGAAACCGGAAAGAATATATGTATATTACGAGCAAATATTTCTAGTAGAATTTAGTAAAAAAAAAATTGTAGCTTTTACGATAAATTTGTTTCTAATTTTTAGTTTCTGTAATTTTTAGATAAAAATTAAAATAATAAATAAAACAGTAAAAAGATTTATTTCTCAGTGACTGTAATATGAATGTTTTTTAATTTCTTAAACTAACTGCTACGTACCCAAGTAGCAAAACCAACGTAATTGATGAGGGCGAAGATGTCGGAAGAGCAGAGATACAACATGGACAACATGGTCTGCAACAGATTAAACAAGTTTTCAATCATCTTGCACTATAGTCACTTTCTTCGATCTCCATCGATTATTCCGAACAACTTAACATTTCTAAGGAAACTTTGTTCCTCTCAGCAAATAAACGCGATTCAATCAGAAAGTTGGACAAATGATTTTTCAAGCAATGTAGAAGTCATTACTATTGACTTTTACCATCTCTAGAGGTATTAAAAAATTAGGAACGTTAAAAATTATACCCGATAATATTGTTTATACTTATAAAATGATGGAAATAGTAACGTACCATGCAAAGGACAGCTGGCGTAGGGGTGAGCCTCGAAATTTGGATCATCGTTAATATTTCAGGCATTTGACCCTCACAAGCGCCAGCGTAGAAGAGCCTGGAGGATGTCAGAAGAATTCCATTTACAGCGCCGAATGTGGAAAGGGCGACGAATACTGGTATCATCCAAGCGAACATACCGAACAAACGATTCGCAAACGTCTGAAAAAAGAAATAAAAAAAAATCAAACCATTATCTTCTTTGTAAAAAGAAATTTTAGTTTTCTACCCTTCGTTGGTTTGCAATAAAGAATATTTTTTGATGACAAGTTCTTTATCCGATAGAAAGTTAATTACTAACGTAAATGTATTAAATACAGTCTTTGTCAAAGCGATAACGAGTACAGTTATCGTTCTCTTTTCTAAATTTTTGTTTCAGCTTTAATTTGTAATACTTTTATATTAATATCTTACAAATACGATAGACGTGGAATAAACGACAACAAATTTCAAGTAAATGCAAAAAATCCTCAAATTATTCCTTAAAATAATTATTATATTATAAAGTAACAGAAGCTTTAAGAGGAAATACGTGTATTAAGTACGAATGCATAGGTGAAGTGTAAGATAAAGCTAATCTTTTTTCTTTTACAATGTAATAGAAGATAGTGAACTCGGATTTATAAAAAAAAAGCACAGAATTTTCAATACCAAAGAAACGTAGAAATCCGATTCTTTTAGTTATAAAAATTAACTTACGACTGCTACAGCCTCACTGCCGAGAACTTCCACTGGACTCAGCGTTGTATAAAATGCCATGTTTGCGAAAACGTAGACTGTTGTAACAAGGACGCACGAGATAGCAATAGCCTTTGGCAAATTCCTAAACAGAAAAGAGGGTGAAAAAGATGAAAAGGATCATATTTGATAGACATATACAGTTAAAAATGTAATTTTTACTACGATTAAAAGCAATTTAAGAAAAATATTTCCAAGGAGTAGGAGCGAATAAAAAGGATCGAAATGGTCTTCGATTAACATCTTGCAAGTCGAAAATATTCAACCTTGAATAGTATAGAATACGAAGTAAAAGCCCTCGCTTAACCTCATGCCCAAGTTGACGAAGGCGGGCTTTACGGCTCCCTGTTTTAATTAATAGATACACGAGACCGGCTGTTGCAATCGCTATTAATCGTTGCATGAGGCTACTGCGAGCCTCTTAAATGTTTTGCTCGGAACGATTGTTTCAACGACTTCACTCGTGCTCATTCATGCCCAAACAGCTTTGAATTGCCAAAGTAAACTGGGATTCAATTTGAAAATAAATGATTCGAAACGAAAAATGAAAAATATTTATGTCGACTGATCGCAGAGATCCAAGAAAAAGAGAGTAATGGCAATTTTGAAAATTTCCATACTAGTGCCTCCATTTTCCTTTCAAACTTTCTCTTACGAAATGTTTCTCTGTTCTCCAGCTTGGCAAGAGGCAATTAAGATATTTATAAAAACCATTTAAAAAGATAAATTTAATCGAATTAATCATTTTTTATACCTTTCCGATCTACATACAAATAAACCAACGTTAGTCGTTTTTTTTTCAAGTATTTAGCAAAATGACTTATCGTCGCTTACTTAACAGGGTCCTTCAGTTCCTCGATGATGAAATTCAAGTAGTTCCAGCCGTTGTAAGCGAACAATCCCGAATAAAAGCTGAGTGCTATCGACGTCACTTCTGTGTTTGTGTTGTCGAACGTGAAATACTGCGTGTGTCCTGTGAAATATAGATAACATTCATCGATCAGCTACGCGTAGCCTCCATATTAAGAACGATATATCCCTAGCTCTTTTCGCGTAGTCTTTCCTCTCTTACACAGAAGATTGATACAAGTATTAACGATAATAACGACAGATTTTTACGCTTTTTTATGCATCTCTGTTCCTCGTCGTTGAACGATAAACTTTTCCATTTGGTTGTTCGGCACGACTCGTTAAAATTGAGAAAGAAAAGTTCTCACGTCGATAACTCAATGCTACGGGGACCCATTTGAACGCAGTGAATAGATCAATTTAAGCGAATCCTTGTACGCACATACGTGCACCTCGAATCGTCCGCGTCTTTAACCCACCTTTTTGATTGGGCAAATTGTCTCGTCCGGTAAGTGAAAGGACGCCTAACAGTCTTATACACTGAGTCTGAAGGGAGGCGTGGGTGGTGTAACATTAACGCGAGCTTCCTCGTTCTTGCCTAAGAAATTGCCAGTGCGTTATTGAATTTAACACCGAGCAAACAATTGGATACACGATACAGAAATTGCCTTATAACTTCCTTTTTTCTAATATTTTTCATTTGTTATTCTACGTAAATTTCCTAGACTAAACATTTTTCACTCGGTTAAAAATTAAAGAAGACAGGAGGTCGTGGAATAAACAAATTTCGAGACATTCATAAGCTTTCTGTTTTCGAAATTTTCGAGATCGAGAGAACGCTTTAGATAGAATACGATGATATAACAACGAAGACTGCGATAGATTCAAATTTGAATGAAAAAAAGCGAAAAACGATCGAACGTAATTTTAAAATTGTAGATTTAATTCGAGGAAGCGTTAGAAAAATTATAACGATCCGAGAGAATCTTTCGAAAAGTTATTTTCACACTCGACCGTTTTATTGGTCCCCAAAGGGTCGAACATATTTTTCTTGATTCTGTTCCAACTTCTTTTCATTCGAACACTTTCCTACGATCGCGATGTTTATTGCTTCCTAATCGTACACACAAGACTCTCTATCCATCGATTTCTCCATAGAAAAAAATTGTTGCATAAAAATCCAGCAATTCCTTTTTACATTAACTAATCTCGGTAAAGTCGAACCGTGGAAAATTGTTTTGAAGAAAATCCTATCAATCATGTACGAAACCTCACGCTAATCCACTTTTTTTCCTAAATAACGTTCCGAACGCCGAGAGTCCGCGAAAAATCAAGTCTACTTTCGAACAGATCGCTCGTAGGAATGCTTTCTTGTCGGGATTATGAAGAATGACGGAACAAAAATCGAACATAGATTCCTACGATCGACAGACCACAAAAGAAACTTAATTTACGCGGAGAAAGTGGGGCAATGGCGTCGATTATTTCCTGCGCCGTCTATTCATACCCGAAACACCGGATTGGGCAACAACCACGTGTTGCAAAAAGAAGAACGACCTTCGATTTTCTTATAACCGCATAATGCCTTTAAAATACGAAAGTGGATTTCAAATTGTAGATAAAATCATGAAAAATGGTTTATTAATTATTTATGGCATTGTAGGGTTATTCGAGTCACCTATTGTAGTAGTTTCAACGTCTTGAATCGCGCAGAACAACCAAACTTGTTGTGTTATATGTATATTACGAAACACCATTAGTCTTTAATATAATAACGAAAGAACGTTCAACGAGATGGTCATCTGAATCAGCGAGATGTTATTATACAAGAATTAATAAAATAAATAACAAAATAACTTTTAAAAATAAATATACACATGCTGTTTAGTATGATAATTACAACTGAGAATATTAACATTCGACAAACTTCTTTCCTTTCGACGAGTACAATTTATTATGTACGTATTGTACATAAATCTTCGTAGAAAACTATGGTTGTCGTTCAACTCTGCTCAAATGAACCTGTCTCGTACTATAGAGATTCAGTTTATACGAAACTTACCAGTGAAGAGTTGATAAGCTCCTGCGAAGATGATGATGAAAAGAGCGAGTAATTTTGCGTATGTGAAAATGTCTTGCACCCTGGTCGCCCATTTTACGTCCCAGCAGTTAATGAACGCCAAGATGCCTGGAAAATGAACGATTCACGAAGGGTTAATATCGATATCATAGCATATACATACATACCTACGTAAGTATTGTATTTAGTTACACATAATTTAATAGGAGGACTAGCAATTTAATAGTTAGGACTAGCAATCGAATATCGAGAGCTGGAATTTTTTAATTTTAGCGAATAGGCAGATCGATGAACATTAAAGAAAATCACGTCGTAGCACGGTGACAACGCGAATCCGCGAATCCATCGGTTTCTGCTTGTACGTTGGTTAATTAGATTCATCGGTGGATGGAACTAACGGAAGAAGCCTGTCAACGCGATCGGATTCTTAGACACGAGAACACACGACGATGACACGTGTCTATCCAACTACCGCACCGGTGAAACTTTTCACATTCACCGTGATACGAGCGGGAAGGTGACCTAATGTTAATGAACGCGTGATTACGCGAGAAACGCGTGTAGTTGGTTCCGTTTCTCGGTGATCGAGGATATCGAGATCGTGATCGTGATCGTACTATCGCAATGGAATATTTATTACCTTAGCGTGCAAACGTTCGCAATAGCGTTAGTCCCGAGCATGTTACGAGGTATTTGGAGTACGGTAGTATAGCAGAACTCGGACCGATCAACTTTACTTCACTTTTGAAAATTTCCGAATGTTAGTATCAGTTTATACGCATATACGCACATGTTGATATTCAACTCCTTTTTCTTCAGAAAGAAAATGTTCAATCTTGATGGAATTGATCGGTAAAGCTTTTTTCGTCCAAGAACAACGTGCAAAAGCAGTACAACGCGATTTCTCGTGTAAAAATAAGAAAAAAGTATAGAGTAAACTTTTTGTATTCTAGAATCGGAAAGAAATCACGTAGTACCCGCTTTTATAGGTTATTGGGTCGGACCCTCTACGATCGTACTGCGTAGTAACATTTTTTTGCATGCAGCAACACTGGCTGTTCTCATACGATCCTAATTAAAATATTTTCGCCATAAAAAGAAATAACATTTTTACGAGTAAAATCTTGTCATTATGACAATTGCGTGTTCTATGTTACGAAGCCCGTAATGCCGCAATTCCATCTTTTTATCGCCTCTTTCCTCGGTATACCTTGTCCTGTAAATTCTCTCCTCGATATACCTATCCTTGTTCTTTAAATCATTCCTCGATAATTCAAAATAATTTTCCGTTCCTCAAGGAAAAGGAACAAATACGTCGATAATAACATAGCGCTGCTACTTATTCCAGCCTATCGAATAGAAAGGGTAGCGCAACTTTATGGTACTCAAGATTCGCAAACGACACTTCTTTCACATCTGTTCGATCATTGCCTCTGCCGCGTAATTACGCGGCTGGTGAATCGTTCGTTTGTTTAGTTGAAACTACATCAGGCCGATGAACAATAGGATAGAGAGGTATTTTATTTTATGGAACCGGTTGCGTACGTGAGCCTAACGCTGCAGACTAACTGGCACCAGTCCAACCGACCATGACGACGTCAGGGGTGGAATCGACCGTGGATGGTTATCGACCTACTCTCTAGATGAATAAGAAAAAGAGTTCACTTGATGTCAGTTCAACTGACCAGATACATTATCAGGATGTACCATTTCTCAAACCAGTTACGTTTCTATTAAAATTCATGTTTCTAGATTTTGAGCAAACTGCATCTTTTCGGAAGATAAATCTAAATTCTATTTCAGAAAATACATATCAAATTTACGAAAATGAAAAGATTCAGTCCTCTTGGAAAGTACATCTCCTTTATAACGTGGGAATTGGAAAATCGTGTTGTTCCGGGAAATCGATTCGTTTATTGTAATATACGATATATTATAAATTTATCCGACTTTAACTTGGCACAGCTTATCTCGATACGACCGACACTCGGAAGATTCAAAGATAGAAGATATACGATAATATGCAAGATAATACGATAATTGATGGAAATTGTTGTTGATTTAATAATAGAGATCAAGGGACACGATAATGCAACGATACGTATTGTTATGTAATAGTCGATGCATTTGCAATGTCATGGTCGAATTTCTGATGCAATCAATTGGAGATTTTGCATTTTCAACGTGTATAGTTATAATATATGTTATAATCTAATTACCTAATAGCAAATAATGTAACTTGGCAGATATGTGATTATAGATATTTTCCTTCTAACGACCGTTAAACGTCATCCTATTATTCTTTGAAGCTTCGCTATCCCAATTGCAAACTAGCAGTATTAAATTGCCAATGAGTAAAAGAAATGATCGAATGACTCTCCAGCGAGCGTTCAATTTCACCGATTTCGAACGAGAATTCTTTTTGTATAGGTACGATCAAGGTCATCTAGACTTTCGATTTCGAGCTGAGTCAGTGGACTAGGATACAGGTAGTATCACTGAAAATGGCGTAGGAAGGAGGTTCACCGATCGTAATGGGAACGCACGTGCAACGACGTGCATGTACGACCGTGAAAAAGATTCTACCTAGCGAACGTGCGACTGGTTCCCTCGTCCTTGGCGGATTCGTTAGCGAAGAAAAGTAAGAAATGTCGACTGATGCAACATCTCGAAGAATATCGCGAGACTTTCCGCCCTCTTTCCCTTCCCACCACTCTTCCTTCTTTCTAGCGTCTTCGCCAGTGCTGTCCTCCGTCATTTCAGACCCTCGTGTGATATTTATCACGAATTCCTCTCGATTTATTAAATATAACATAACGCTCGACTTATCAACAACCTAATTTGTCCAAAGAGCGTCGATCTTCTCCTACTTAGATTCTTAAACTATCGTATTTCGATCTTGATCTCGTCTTAGATATAGACATATCTTGGAATCTTATTCTCTGTAGACATCACTGGTTTCCACTTGTTATTTCGTCTGTCCCTCCTCTTCGTTTCTCGACCTAGAGGTTCTTCTTCGTTCCTCCCGGGAACCCCTTTCGGCGAATTACACTGTTGCGGCTGCCAGTTGACACGTTATTAGAAGATTACGTTTAGTCGCAACGAGACGTGATTGCTGGCGCAGCCTTTTCACTCGATATCGCCACCGTCTCGTCTTGAGGACGACGCCAGCTCGATCGAATCCACTGGCCGACATATCGATCCTTCTCGAGGCCGGTGTCAATGCCTCCGTTTCACGGCGCCGTTAACTTCTTCGCGTTGTATTTTCTATTTTGCCGAATATTACGCACGTCAGAGAAAATTGAGTTCCGAGAGCGAAAAGAGTTGAAAACGGAGAATGCTAATTTGTTGCAATTTTATACATCGCAGAAATAAACAACCAAGACAGACTTTAATGACAGCAGCCTTGGTAGAAATATCTTGTTCTCTCAAATAATTGTTTGCGTTAGTCGTAAAGAATTTTCTCGCTTTTATTTTCATTTTGTCTACTTTAAATCATCAAGTAGCGGAAGAGATGTACGTGTGAAGGAAAGAAGGAGATCTAGGGGTAAAGAGAAGTTACAAATGGAAAAAGTCAACGATTATTCATTGTGTTCCTTTTTTTTTTTTTTTTTTTTTACGATATAGACCTACCACTAGTCGTAAAAATTCTAATGATCATAATTTTGGAAGAAACGATTTTTTTTGCTAGGAGTGTGTAATTGTTTGTACGATAATTGTTCGATACGTTACAACTTTACTTTATCGTTTTCAACTTAACGTTTCTTTTAAACGCTTTAAACACTCGAGCGAATGTAAGATTAAGAGTTGCGGAATTTCATTCGTTCGAAGAGTGTCGGTGAAGCGCGCAACGTACGAGGAAATGTTCGTACGGGTAATTGTACGTCAGGCCAGTTAGATTTCCCTTGGACTTAATTATTGATCTTCATCACTGCCGGCTCGTTCTAGGAACTAATTTTTCCCTGCACTGGTACATACGCCACTGATAATTAACATACGATCTGGTGTAACCTCGATGAAACAGTAATGAAAACGAATCTGATTATCACAATAAAATATTTTAACCACTCGAACAAGCTTTCTTTATAAACATATATTTATAAAGGAAATTTACATTCTAATTAGAATCGCTTTGAAATATCGATTTAATGGTTAATAGTATACGTTATATTTATTATATATACATGTTATATATATATTAGGTCATCTTATAAGTTCGTGCCGACTTTTGTGTATACATTTCATGCGTCGATCTATAAAGGGCGATTGGGACCAATGCACTTGAGCTTAGCTGATCGAGAACAGGCTAGAGCAGATTTTCGTGGGTATAAGATCATAATATAGTGAACACAGTGACTTCCAACAGTAAAAAATCATGAGTGAAACGCGTATCCATTTTTGACATCTCATGTTATAAGAATTTCGGAAAGGAAGTTCTGTAACAATTGCCACGAAAAACATATGTGCTGTTTACGGAGAAAATGCGCTTTCATCTCGCACCTGTAGTAAGTGGTTCCAACGTTTTAGAGCTGGGAATTTCTGTTTAGAAGACGAGGAACGCTCCGGGCGTCCTCCTCAGACAGACATAAAATTCGGGATCTTGTTGAAAAATCACGAAGTTTGACAATTCAAGAGATGTAAAATGTTCTGAAAATATCTAAGACAACGATTCATAGGTGTTTAAAAAAAATTGGGATGGTGTCAAAGTTGAACGTTTGGGTGCCCCATGAACTTACGGAACGGAACCGTCTTGAACGAACGACAGCGTGCATGTCATTACTTGCGCGTAATAAACATGAGCCATTCCTTAAACGCCTGGTAACTGGTGATGAAAAGTGGATACTTTACGAAAACCCTGAACGGAAACGTAGCTGGTCCCAACGAAATCAGTCACCTCAACGCTGTGCAAAACCAGGGTTACATCCTCGTAAAGTTCTTTTGTGTGTATGGTAGGATTATAAAGGAATACTCTATTTTGAACTTTTATCTAGTGGTGATACCATTAATTCAGACAAATACTACACTCAGTTAGAAAAATTAAGGGAAGCACTAGCTGAAAAACGATCAGGTTTAGTGAATAGGAACAACGTTATCTTCCATCACGACAACGCTAGACCGCATGTCGCGAAAAGCGTTGCAAAAAAATTGTCTGAATTTAATTGGGAAATTTTACCACATCCCCCATATTCCCCAGACATTTCCACATCTGATTACCACCTGTTCAGATCATTACAACACTTTTTAGTAGGTAAAAAATTTGAAAATATTGACATTCTCAAAAATAGCTCAGAAAATTATTTTAAAGAAAAACAAGAGAACTTTTATCGAGACGGAATAATGGCCCTATCAGAAAAATGGGAAGAAGTTGTACAACGGGAGGAGGATTACATTTTTTCATGAAACTGAAAGGTATGTAAACAATCTTAACATAAATAACCGCTCGAAAAACGGCACGAACTTATGGGATGACCTAATATATAATATATATATATATATATATATTAATATATAATATTAATATATATATAATAATATACATTAATATATAATATATTATTATTAATTATATATATAATTATATATATAATATAATAATAATTATATATTATATATATATAATATATTATTATATATTATATATAAATCTATATATTTATGCTTTCTCGTTATCTAAATTTTAAATCCTTTCCTTACGGTTATACGAGCATCACATTCGGAAAATTGAAACGAAGAGAAAATCGACAGAAAGAAAGAACGAAAGTTTTTTTCATTATCGAGATAAAATTGCTATAATCGCACGATATGCGCTATAGAAACAGAAAAGAAAAGTAAAATGTACAAAGAAAGGATATGAAAAGGGTAAAAAACAACTTCGAAGGAAAAAAATCTTTAGAAAAGAACAGAACAAACGCTAAAGAACCATAAAGGTTGCGTTCCAGGCTCCGTCCATCGCGAACCTTGCATCAGAAACCGCCATTTTCGTTTTTATTCGGTTTTCGGAAATTGAACGGAACTCATTTCCTTCGCAAACGTACCTGAAGCTTTCTCGCGCTATCGGAAAATCCTATTCGCCGTTCCAGTTCTACGACATTTAACGGGTTATTACGTCCATCGTAGGACAGACGCGGTTCCGGCGTAAGCCGCTTGCGGTCGTCAGGAAATTATCGTTCGCTCTTGCATTTCTAATTAACGATACTTGTCGATCGCTCCGCAGGGTAAAGCGTAAGAAGATTGCGTTCCGAATAGGACTAAACTATTGTATCATCAACCAGCTGGTAGCTGGTGATCGTGTGATTTCATGTTGATCATTTCAAAGACACATATATAAAGCCATAAAGCTTTATTGTATCTAGAAATATCGGTGTCGACAAAAGAATTTCAAAGCTAGCGTAATTTCAGGTTAGTTAAATATGATGGTACAAAATACCATTTATGTGGTATGAATAGCGATATCAAACTGCAACGTGTATATTCTATACATACTGATGAGTAACTTTTTCTGAATAACACACTGAACACCCTATTCATTCCTTTAAAAATGTTCATTCGTCTCAATAGCGTTAAGTTAGATTTAGATTTAGTACTATACTGGACAAACTAACATGTATAAATATTTTATCATGTATTTTAATCTCATTTTGTAGTCAGCAGATAAAAAAATAATAAAATATATGTGTATATGTATATATAAATATTCTATATATAAATATTTATGTAGCAAAATACGATGAATATGTTCTGTAACGTACTACGATTATTAATATGAAAAATAACTCCATCTACGAAACGCGAAAACCAAGCGAAAAGCTTAAATACCAGAGTCGGAAACCTTCTGCAAAATCAAAGCTATTCTATCAATTAAAATTTCGCCATAATTAAACGAACTTCGCGAACGATCGTATTACACAGAACACAAAAACCCAACGACTACTTGTTCCAGAAGATAAGGAAACGTTACGAAACGTCAATAATCGAATCGGTCTCGATCCGCATGCCTTTCGCTCTGCGAGAAGTACAAAGCGCGTTACGCCAACAAAACTACGTATATTTTCTCCTTAACTGCAACTCGATGCAATTTTTTCGAATCTTGCTTTGTCCGCAGAAACGAAGAAAGAGAATAAAAGGTGAGAAAAAGAACAGGATATTTCTGCGGGTACGCGTTGCGTTCGCCGTTTCATAAAAAGATATACGCAATACGGTAGATGCAGAACGATACCAGCGACCACAGGAACTCGATATCTTCTCTGTGATACTGGTATTCCTGCGGGATTCGTCGAGGAGAAACGCTGTTTCTTTAGTTTATTCGTAGTACACAAAATGGATGAATGTTGATTGGTAGTTGGTTATTTTATTCTACGAAAGGAAAATGGTAAACGAACGATACAAATTTAATCAATTAATATCCTATAGATATTGTCTAATTATATTTAAGACTTTCCACATATAGATAGTATACAATTTCAAAATGTATTTTATCAATCACAAAATTTCTTTATCCGAAAAAGAAAAACACAAAATACATGTATATATATATATATATATATATATATATATATACATAAAAGCATGAGACACAATTTCGTTACATGATTCATAAAATTTGACTACACGAAGCATAAAATTATTTCCTATAACGGATCACCGGAAATCACGGAACGTTACGACATTGGATATTCCGTCTACCATGATTCTAGGAAGCGATCTGTTCTGAGGATCCCTCGAAATGATTCCTATGTGAACGTAATTCGAGAAAAACTAGGTGAGGTGTTTATGGAATGTTCTTGCACGGTCGTCGATATCGGCATGCAACGTTTTATTTCGTTATTACTCACGCTATGGTTACTCGTCATTACAAAGGAAATAACTCGAAGGCTGCGAATACGATCGTCGCGAATTTCTAGAACCGGCGAGGCGCAGAGCGGCGTCTTCTCACAACATTACCAATCGATCAAGAGGAGTCAACCCTCTCGCGATGAACGTTAGATTCATCCCAACTAATTTTAGCAACAGAATTTCATCGTGATTAAATTTACGAATTAATTTTTATTTCATTTTCTTAGTAAATGTTGCAGTTATTAAAGTCAACTGTCGTAGACATAGGTCTAGGTAATTTTTTGGATGATGTAGAATGGATTAGAGCAATAACGTAAATTATCTATCCTTTGGTAATGATAAGATAAAAATATAGCAGATTTCCAACAAAATGAAAGATCAATAGAAAAAATAAGAGATGGTGCATAAAAATTCATCATCTATTGACTTCTCCTTTTATGATTCTCTATTAGTACTTACATGTATTCGACCAAGTTAGTTACAGCTTCAATATTATGACGGATATTTGAGTGACAAGTAGTATATTTTGTACCGCGAGTGTAGATAACTTGATATTTTCATATTGAAACGATTTTGAAAAATTTCAATTTCGAAGAAAGAACGTTACAATTAAATTGCCAATCGAAGGAAACTTTTGCTCCAAGGAGAATCTATAAGAAAGGTTATAGCTTCAATTCGAAACAATCGGATTTGACTTTTCATCGGTTTGAGATCGAGGAACAAAGCCATGATTCCCCCCGAGTATTCGTTAAATCGGAGAACAGCGTTTACCAGGTCTCCAAGGAACATCCTCGATTATTTCAGACAAAAACATAGAGCCAGGCGACTCAAAGACTAAGATTATTGGAGGAATTACAAATTGTTCGCGTAATGAGAAGCAACATTAGCTTCGAAAGCTCCCTGAAGGACGCAAGGACAATGGAGAACGAGTCGTCCGCTTTTCTCTCGAGAAAAAAATGAGCAAGGACAAGCCGAGGATGTAATTCCACGGACCATTAGAACATCGCCGATCTTTCTAAATAAAAAGATTCTAAGAGGATCTCCGGAGAACGTCCCTGGGACAAGCAATTAGTTTGAAATATTTTTTAACGACCAAGCTTCTTGTCGTACTTGGTAAGTATTTTCTAGGGATTAAAATATTTTCGAAATATCTTTGATAGCGTTAGTATAATATAATAGTATTAGTATAATTACTGATAAGATAGGCGAGATTATAAGAATATTTCTTAAAGATAAATTCAGTGTATGATGTTTTGCGGCAAGTCAACAATCGAACCATTGAAATTAATATTTACGATCGTAACGACGATATAGTCCGGTAAAGAGGAGCCGGCATTAAAAGCCGCCTAGAAAGATGAATAACGATGAAGCGGAGAAAGTAATTCAATTAGTCGAGATTGGTACTAGTGAATGACGGTGGAACAAGCATCCAATTGCGAGGGGCAGTGCTACAGTGTTCTTGGAACGACCAGAAAATCCGGCGGTTCAATTAACAACCATGCCGAGGAGGGGTCCTCCGATAGAACAAATCACGTCGTCGCATCGATTAAACGACGCTCGTTCGAGAGCTTAATTTCCGTGAGAATAAACAAACCTAATTTCTTCCAACGAATTTAACTTCTTTCGCTTCTTCTAAGAGTGATATTTCAGTGATGACTCAGTGATGATGATGATACTGGCCCTTTTTATAGAGATTGGTAATGGAATTTCTTTTAAATTAACGATCATCGTTTTATATTTAAATTGCCGAAGGAAATTTATTAAACGATCAAGTCACTGCTTTGACATATGATTCAAGGAAGTGTTTAAGAAGTTGTAAACTTTTAATGGATGTTACGCCTCGAAATAAACATTACGTGGCATTGAAACAGCTCGTATATGTATATCTATCTATGTTGTTTCATATCGATGAAACAATCAAAAACTGGAGCTTTAAGTAAAAATCTGTCTTAACCCGTAAGTCACTTTCTTAATCTAACGATTAATAAAAATTAAACAAATCCTTTAATTCTAACGCTCGATCGTCTTTCATTGTGTTGTATAACCAGAGATTAATATATATAAAGGAAAATAAAAAGATAAGAAACAGAGAAGAAAATAATTATCATTAAAAATTGCTGGTTTTATGCGTTATTGTTTCCAGAAAGCAAACATAGTTGTATAAAAGGTCGATTAACTCACAGATGCAGCACGCTGCCAATATCCTCGTGGCATCGTCCGGCGGTGCACAATCCGGAAACACTGGTTTCAACACGTAAACGCTAAAAGTTAAGGCAACGATGGCCTGGCTGCAAGGCCGGACTATCATGCACTCAACCCAGAGCCTGATGAACGCCAGAAAGGGTCCGAAGGTCTCCATGATATACGCGTAATCGGCACCCGACTTTCTGATCATGCAACCTAGTTCCGCGTAACAGTACGCACCTACCTGTCGTTTAACAAAGCAACAAACCATTTAAAATACAGACCATTAATAATAATATCTTAGATATTTTAGCAGTTAATATATTTCTTGGAGTCTTAGATGGATCTGTTCAAAGAATGTTATCGTTAAAAGCGTGTAAAAACCAATTGCTTTTAGTTAGATTGATTTTAATTTGAATAAATTTAAGTATAAAATAAAATTAAGTGTAATGTATTGAAGTATATTCGACGATAGAAAATACTATGATCTTGTTTTTTAGTTAGTAACAAAAGGATTTAATCAAGTTTTTAACTTTCTCGCAGCTGTAACTGATTTTTTATTCAAGTTCGTTAAACGGATAAAATACATATTCACGTGAGACTGTACGTATAACATCCATGTAATTCAATGTTCGTAATTACGAGCAATCAACTTTCTCCTTTCGCTGTTTTATATATTTCTAATGGCGCTTTGAAAGAATTGCCATGCGTATACTGTACACGCATACTTTATCCACGCGACAGTGGTCGAACTCGTTAGCGTACCAGGCTAATTTCTTCGCAAATCACATAGATGAGAGAACGTAGTCAGCGATCCTAAGTGATCAATCGATCACGCGAGACACACTTCGGCATACCGTATAATGTCAGAAACTCTACAAAACAAATTCTACCAATATTCTCCCAATTCTACTTCACATTTCAAAATATCCAATTTCTCCAATAGATTAAAACTTTCTTATACGTGTATGTTGTTGTTAAGGAAATCTCAATTTTGCGAATACATACTCCGTTTATAGAATGAACGATTTTAAAGAACAGAGCTGCCTCTGTCTTTAAGAAGGGAAAAAAAATAATGGCGTACGCACCGTGGAGAAGATACCGGAAGCTGTCCATACCAGAAGACTCGCGTTCACGCTTCCTGTATACTTGAGAACGCCGGTCGGGCTAACGAATATGCCAGAACCAATAATGGAGCCAACGATCACGGTAATTCCATTCAATAGGGACATCTTCGCCTCTAGTTTGATCTCGTCGTTGGCTTTATCGGTGATTGGAACCGGGTCATACGGCCCCTTCTCGTCATCCTTGATGCTTCCCGACTTCGACATCCTCCCTGCAGCCGAACCAATAAAGGTGAATTTCTTTTATTTCTATAAAAATTGACGCATTCAGATTTACCACTTCGTTCATAAAATATGTATTCGACCCCTTTTATTCATATTTTTAATATTTGATATATTATTTCTAATGTTGCTCTACAATAAGCTGGATGTAAATATCTATTATGGTTACTAGGACACAGATTCTTTCGGATTTAACACATTCGATCTAAATCCTAAATAAGATAAATACGATCGGAATAAAAATTCTTCTCAATTCTTCTGAATACTTTTAAAGAAAAGCGGTAGCTTTTCCATTTTCCATAAAATATCTAGAAAGAAAAATAGAAAACACCATCTATTGACCGAGCTCGATCAAGAACGGCATGAAATAAGCGTAGTAAGGAACATCGAAACCACCGCGCAATTTCTTATCCTCGTACGTTCGATTCATTAGACAAAAAGCGCCATTCTGAAGAATACAGTCAGTAAATCAGCTTATCGCACCCAGTCTACTCCACTTTTACCAATGGAATTTCCATCGTTTCGTTTTTTGTCTCTGAATAATTCATCTCAGTAAGAAACGATACGGTGTAACTTTTACTTCGTAGCCAGAATGTGCCAATTCATCTCTCGACTTTTCACCTAAGAAGATACAAACTGGTTAGTGAGAAACGTATAAATGAGCCGAATGTTTTCTTTTTATCTCTGAGCAAATGAAATGCAGCTTTGAACCTTTAACCGCTTAAAATACTTTGTTTCAGAGAACTATTTTAATCGTTGATTTTTATGAGTTCGAAAACTACGATATCTTATACTATCTAAAATACCTGCGTGTTAATGGTTTTTTAATATAACAAAATTTCATCACTTTCATTGACAAACTGAGAAAGAATTTCTTAAGGAAATAAATAAATATCTTAACCTTAATCGATAAATTGAATAAGTCAAGTCCATGAAATTTTAGTAATTTTTACTTTTGTGATTATTTGAAAAACATCAAATGATCGTGTGTGTGTGCAATATGTATATACTATCGTCAAATTTTATGCCCTGCATGGCGAATTTAAATGATCCGCATTTGACATTCAGCTGATAATCAAATTAATGTAAAGTCATTCGCGCGATAAAGTTTTTTCTACGAAAGTGTCGTCGTCTTCTTTGTCTTGTCCCTGAAAATTATCGAATCAGTAAATAACTTTTCAGGTATTATAAATATTGAAATAAAGAATATAATCACCAAACATGTTTTTACTAGGAAAAAGAAACGATAATCCTTCGATTTGTTATATCTCCTCTATTGTTACACATACTGTAAAATTGGTGATCAATGCAAATTAACGTAAAAAGTGAAAACATATAAAAATTTCCATCTCAAAATACACATAGCAATCTCAAGTAAAATTTTCGAGTTTCGAGACAAACAGAATATCCATAAAAAATTATGCTTTTAGATAGGATATATTAAAATTGGCGTGTAGTTTGCATAGTAAATCGATTATTATCCGCCCAGCATCGAATGCCGTCAGACGAGATTGTTTTCTGCACGAGCAACATCTGAAACGTAATTTTTGCAAGCTAATCGCGTCATTGTGATTTTTTTCGAGTGGAAATATCCTCCTTCGCAACCGCGGAATTAACCAACACTGTACACAAACGTCGACACACACCTTTCTACCGCCTGGTCGGCCTTTATAATGTCGTTTATCTGCTGGATTCCAGAAATTTTCGAAATATGGTTGTAGAGTTTTGCCAATAGGTATTTTAGTGTATTTTATCGTTTAAAGTTATTTTACAAGCAACAGATAAGAATCTTTCTTCTGTAAAATGAGAGAATTGAAGAGATACTGCGTAAAACAAGGTGAAAATAAAAGCTAACGAATACTTAATCTTTCGTAAATAATTTTTGTTGAAAATGAACATCTTTTTAAACGTAATTTTTATTGTAAAGTAAAGCTTTTTATTATAATAATTTTTATCACAGATATAATCGAGGATAAGTATTCTAATTAAACTTTTCTAGAATTATAGCGAATATTACGTTTTATGAATTTATTTGTTCATTCTAATGATTCAGTAGCAATGAATCGATGATAAAGATAAATTTTTCTCTTTGATCTAATATTACTTTATTTACAAACATAATACAAGGACATACTTTATAATTTAGTTTCACAGTTTTAATTATAATCATTAATCGTAGGATTACCGTAGCATGCCTTCATAAAAATTTTCTTACACCCTTTGCTAAGGATATCAATCCCTTCCTCCACTGTATTTAAAACCCAAGGCAAACTCAGTCACGTACATCACTACAATGATTTTCATACCACTGAATCAAACCAAGTGCTACTGTCTGCGAAGCTACGAAATTACAACGTGATCTGCCCTAGCTGTAAAATAATTTATACCAGAGTACTATAAACTTATCAAACTATTATATTAACTTATTTCAGAGTCGAATGCACTATATTTGAACATCAATAATTTCCTCATTTCTCACAGAGGAAACTAAAATCCTCTCACTCAACGAACGCTTAAGATATTTACATTAAGCTTAACCTTGCACATTGTTTGCCGAACGATAACGAAATGAATTCACTTAAAAACACATTTTTCGGCCAACAGTTTTATTCAACCACATGTGTATCCAGACTAATCTGCAAAAACTGTCATCTCTTGTATCGATTTTATTCTTGAATCGGTACCGATCGACCAATCACATCCACGAACGACGATACACGCCTTTCTACCACCTGTACGGTGAATACATTCGAAGGTGCAAAACCAGTTCTTAATCCGTTCCGCCACGTTTTTAAAGTGGCAATTTAATCGTACCTCGAATTCCCTATTTGCTTCATAAATTCATAACCAATCGAGACTTAGAGCTACTGTGTCAGATGGAAAGCAACTGGCCTTTACTTAACCTTTACATCGCCTTTCCATTCTTCCATTATACCTACATACATACATATGTTTCACATAATGCATTTAACAATCGATTTGGACCGATTTTTCAGTGCGATTGATGTTAATTTTTCGCTGTAAGTGTATCAAATTGTAAAAAAAAAAAACTTTAAAAGAACCGTAAAAGAACCTTTCTCCGAAAAAATGTTATTCGTCAATGCCTACACGTCAAACTATGTCGCGGTGCTACAGATATATCTACTTACGTATGTAATGACTCATGAAAATATTTATTTATTATATTTGAACGCTTATAGAAACTTCTTTTCAATATATTGTGCGTGTTACACAGGAAACTTTATACGATATGATATACCATGATGTTCGATAGAAATATTAAAACATATCTGTATAGGAATTACAAGATATTTATTGCAAGCACACACTTCAGAAATAGAGGTATTCGAGCAATCTTTCCCCGACTTTCCCTTAGATACTCGAAATTTTACTTATTATATTAAAGACGTATGGTATATGTACGACAAATTTAATCTAAACCGATTTGATATATTTTAAAGCATGTTAAAACGAACACCAACTACTTGTGTACATAAAATTACTGTATACATTGTATACATTATACATAACGTTATGTATGTATATATATATATATACTTACATAACGTTATGTATGTATATATATATAATTAATGTTATGTACAATAATGTTATGTATATGTATTGTTATATATATATATATATATAATCTCTTGTTTGTATGAAAATCGCTAAAAAAGAAAAGGAATAAGGACGAAGGAGGAAAACCTCGAAAGCTAGTCGTTTTACATAAATAATCGTAATATCTGCACTCTAATGCAGGTTCAGCGGCGTATATTTCATGTTAATTCTTTGGTTGACAGCGCTGCAATTCGGTGCGTCGATCATAACAAAGTCATTCATCTTTCCACTATCAACGAGCAGCTATGGAAAATGGCACGCAAACTTTCAACCACTAACGTAGAAAGTAACCGATGGTAATATATTTTTATTAATTCTCTGGTGTACGTTTAATTCCCTTTCTTTTCTAGTACATATTAGAAAAGCCCAGAAAAATATCATCACTTTGCAATTTCTAATCCTAGATTTATTATAATTATGTATTTTTCTATACATTATAACGTAATTATTTTATCATTATTATCGTTTAATATTTTTACATAGCAATGTTTTTAAAATAACTATTCATAAATTTAAAGAAAAAAATAGCAACTAATGTACAATTTATTTGCATTACATTAAAGACTCCGTAAAGTAACCGACAATCTTTGTAAAATTAATAAAAATTTATTCCATAAACTAAACACACACACAGAAATTAGAAAGGTAAGCGAAGTTATGATACATAATCTAAAGTTCATTTACACCTCTGTGTATATATAAGTTTAAAATTTTGTAAACTCGACCGACAATATCGTTCTAGGATTATACTAACGACTATCCAAACATAACCTCTGATAGTCCATCTATTTTATTTGCCAAGTTTCTATATTACCAGTAAGAAACGAAAAGTATCGATAAACTTTATTCTTTCTCTACATACCAAAGGTTCCATACGTGTGTCGCATTTCGTTAAGCTACAAAATCCTTCCTTATTGGATATGTAGATCATCAAGCCGATAGAAGCCGTCCTTTGTGCTTAAACGTCGCGATGTGTCGATAAACAAGGGATATATGAAACGAGTAGGATCAACGTAAATCGTTGTTAGAACGCAAATTAAAAGAAACGAAGAATAAAACGACGACGTCCACGCGAAACCATCGTAGATACTATCGAAGGGAAAACGATAACGATCGATAGTCGATCTTGTCGTGCATTTGCACAGTTGATTGAAAAATAAGGTGTAATTGCATCCAACCGCAAGATGTAATTCGCTACTTGGCACAAAGTGTGAGTTTCCGTCGAATTTTCCTATATCGATTCATCGTAATATATTTATTAATCTTTTAGAAGAATCAAGATTCTTTAACTCGTCGCACGCTTCTGTCACTTAATTTTTTCATTGTCATTTTTTCAACCCAAAGCTGTCACATCGATATCGTTCATATCGAAGGTCAAACGTCTCTGCGCTTGTGTGTCGAACTGCTTGCGTAATCGATAAGTTTGAGGCGCCGTTTTGGAAATAATCAGGCTAATCGTCGATATTAAAGCGCGTACAAATTGCGTGTCAGAGATGAAAGCAATATATTCAGTGTAATCACCGCCATTTTGTCTAGTTTTAATCTTGAAGAAATGATGTGTTAGTAAAAAGATGAAAAGTATGAAAATTTGTTTGGATACTGGTCAGTGAACATGTGTTCATCCGTATACATCGATATATTTGTATAGTTAAGAATGGCTACAATACAGAGAGTGCTGGTAAACCTATGCTTTTTACATTTTTCCTAAATCCAAAGGAACTATCGAAAAAGAAAGACAAGAAGGACATAGTTTAAGTAGGTATGTGAGTACATACATCGTATTTACTACATTCATCGATCTTATTCTTTGTCCTGACATGTTCATTGCGTCTATAATGTGTTTAAACCGACTAGAGACTTTTACTACGATGATATTGCATTAGTAACAACTTGAACCAAATATTAAGTTACATACCATTAAACAAGTAAGCGAACGTGGCTTGTAAATTACACATAACTTGTATCCTGTACGATTAAATTTCGATTAGTAGCAGTCTGAAACCGTAATAATGGAGAACAATAACCTTGTTTATGTAGGCTATGTTGTCAAATAGTCAACTGTAATACGGTATACATAGGTATAAAAACCTGTTTTTATGATCGAGTCTACCGCTTTAAAAATATAGTACAATTCCATTTTTATGATTAATGTCACTTAGAGTGTTACACAAAATTTAGAAAAAACTCGAGAATACCATCAAACCCTGAACTTTCTCCCCGTATTTACTCCTCTCCTCCCTATTTTTACTGGCTTATCTGTTAACCCGTATACCGTAAATACTGACAGACAGTTTGTGCTGATAGCTACTTGTTAAATTGTAAAATTATAACGCAATCGATACTCCTTAGAATCTACACTCGAGAAACAAGTCGCTTCAACAAACAACGCCACGTGAAGCTTACAACTGGTGTTAATAATCGCACGGTGCCATATTTCATCTCGCGCGTCCTATAGTCGTGCATTATCGAATATCTTTGCATCTTGCGTTCAGAGATAGCATATTGTTTCAATTATCTGGTAATTGCTTTCATAATTGTAAATTTCCTCAGCGTATAGCGATAAGAAGTAAAACAAGGAAGAATGCTTATAAAATTGGGATTGAGAAAGAGAGAGTATTATCGCACGATGTTTCGAAAATCTCGAAATAATTATGTAATTGTATGTTACTTCGATCCTATAATCTTATCCTTTAAAGTAGAAGGTGATGATAATCAATCTAATTAAATATGAAAACGAAAGATCTTTTTCTTTTTCTTTTTGTCAGAAAACGTAATCCATCGTTTCTGCGTGCAATAAAGTATTGGTCGTAGAAAATTGCACCAAGAGAAGAATTTTATTAGCAATCTCCCAACAAGAAGAAACGTTTAACAAGCAACCCCCTTTAATGCGATCTGCTAATACGTCAAGTCTGGCAGTCGTACTGCTTCAAGCCTGCTCCTCGAACTACACGTACAGTATGCACACGTATCAAAAAACATATACAAATGCACTATTGTACTATTCCTTCCATCTAGTCATTTGTACAAGCTTTGTGCAAAACTTTGTTCTGAACTTGCATATAGTCGATCTAAGAACCCCTTTCTGGTCTATGGGTTTCATCTTTGCGGACATTTTCATCTTGGATGACACAATACAACAATGTATTTTCTACTTCGAATTATGTTGAGAGTAACAATTTCTGAAAGATTGCCATTGTGTAATATGCATCTTATCGCTACTTTCGTGTTTACCTTAAGATTGAATTTAAAGATTGGTAAAAAATATCGTATCTCTTCTATCCATGTAATTATTTGTGGATCAACATATATGTATATACCGAGAACTATGAAAGTAGTTTTTAAACTAAGGAATTAAAAATATGATGGTTAAATCTGGTTTTATACATATGCACTGAAAACTAAACAGGAATTCCGATGGGTTTGAAGGGTCCCGAAACTTTCGTGGAACATTACGTCAGTTTTCATTGATCTTGCGCCGCCAACGTCGGTTTGTTCGCCGTGTAACGGGAACGTAACCTGTACTTAAGACACCCGTAAAAGATAACCACGCGACATCGGTCCCTTCATGCGACACGGATTAACGGAAATTATTATTTAAAAAAATCTTGTCCCCTTCGTGTCGCTCGACGATCATGACCAACGTCAACTTGGAACTTCTAAACGTCGTAAAGAGTTCACAAAATGTCAAACTTCAAACGCTGATACGAATTACAAATCTCGCTAATTTATCAACTTTACAATTTATTATTTCTTTCAATAATTACACCAATTTCATATTTTCTTCTTTTTTTAGATAATTTTAATATCGATCAATTTATCGAATAATTCGACATATTCAGAAAATGTCCCCTTTCCTTTAATAACTAAATAACCTAAACTATAATATTGTTATTAAAAATGTTCAATGATTTATAATACTGCCATTTTATATTTCCTTTTGATTCCAAATTTTTTTAGACGATATTTCTAAATGCTTAAGAGATACTTGTCCGTAAGTATCACACGATATGTTTACCAGAGATGCGCTAGCGACCCTAAATACCTGTCAGAAATGGTAACTAAACGTGTTCAAATCATACTGGGAATATGTTATCGATCTGTTTGCAGTCGATTGTTGTGATAAGGGACGAAGTGTATTTTGTAATGCAGCACCACAGCGCGATCGCACAATAACAAATCCAATTGGAACATCTAATTTTCTATAATTCGTTAACAATATTAACAAGCGTTTATCGCAATAACATGTGCTATATCATCATTTAAGATTGTGAACAGAAAGCTCCGAATAAAAGGCCAATATATTTGGAACGATACTATTATGAAAATAAAATGGAGCTTACAAACCCCAATAATTTGTACTACTGACGGAGTGTAGTGACCAGTTATTACAATAATTACATACAATATCAATTACTATATTCCTATATACTATGTTAATATATTTTTATATGACTACTTGCTATGTCGTTCTACATAGTAGAAGTTTGAATACAAGATCGGAAGTACATGGCTAATATTAGGAGCCGAAGGGTGGCTAAATGTAAAGGAGTTGAAGTCACATCATTGTTAAAAGTTGCTTTAGTAAAGGGTCAATTTTACAGATACATCAAGAAGCAGAAGGATAGTTTCTTAATTAAATAAAAATGTCTAGTCGACACTTGTGTGCGTGGTGTGTGTACTTGTAAACACAATATCGAATAGTACGAAAAGAAACTCTCATCGAGTGTCAGAATTTCGTTACAAATTCGACTGAATCACGACTGAAGCACGTTTGAATCTCAACAGAGTTACAACTTTAATATCTAGCTCCTTTTACTAAGAACTAGACTACTACTTGGCACATCGAACGTTCCGTGTTCATAAAAGATTCGCATGTAATATTTCGGAGTGGAAAGGCAGATGTGCTTAACGCGATATTCACAGGGTGTGCTAACCCGCTTCGCTAACCGATGGAAGAAAAGGCTAGTTTCCACCAGCGTGAACGTAGCGGCATGGCGGGTAAAAAATCAATAGACCACGTGGGTCGCCGACCGGGTTTTCCGAACCTAGTTTTCGTCCTACGTTATCATGCCGGATAATCTGACGTCAGACAAAGAATTTCGTAATTCGGCGGAAAAAGGTAAAGATGATTGCCAAAGGAAGCTGGCGACATCTCTATGAAAAGGGTTGATTTCATTAACCACCGTATCCAAATATGCATCGTGGCTCTCGTATCTCAATCATAGGTGTCACAAAAATATTCAGTCAAAAAAATATCAATAGATATGATTCTTCGAATATTCGCTAATAATGTTTAAAGTCGATCAATTTCTCATTTCTAATTTCTCTAGTTCTCTTAGGAGAGTGATAATTTACTTAGCCCTCTCATACGACTGACGTCGTTATTCATAACGTAACTTGCATAATAACATTACCGATGCGATCTTACGAGATTACTTAATGTCCTATCCTTTAGCTATTTACAATAATTCGCACGAATATCCATCAAACTTTCATTCAATATTTCCCTCGCTTATACAACCCTCCACGTTCATCAAACACCAAACAAACACTAAAAAGACAGGTCCATTGAAAATTACTCACCGAATAATCAATATTCGGAGGAAACGCGATGCTCAACCTTTAGAGGTTCTATGTAGTTGTCTTGTCGAATATCACTGGTCACTGACGTGCGTATAGACAGAGGATAGCCTCTATCGACGATCGACGCGTCACAGAGAAAATTCACCGGGATACGATGTCCGGTATACACGCGACGTACTCAAAGCATCGTTCTTCCTCTCCGTATCCTTAGTTCCTGTTCCGGTTGGTTCGGGTGGTCCGATCGTCGACACCGGCAACTGCCGAGGGCGGATGTGATTCAGCACGACGTAGCACGAGGATTAGAGAAGCCACGAAACGTGCAGCACACTGGTCGAGCTCTGAATGACTGTCGTCGAACGTTCGTTCCGTTCGTGGACTTCGAGCATTATAACGTGCGGCAACGAGTGCCGGCGCATGTCGTCCCTCTCCTCTCCCTTTCTCTCTCCACATTTTCTATCTCTTTCTCTCTGTCTTTTCTCTGGCGGGCCTATGAAGCCTTTGTGCGCGCGTGCATCACGGTGCGTGTATATGGCCGCGGAGTACAAACCACGCTATGCCACCCTAGAGCTTTATCGACCGGTCTATCGGTCGTTCCTTTCTACCAATTATTATTATCTCGACCGTTCTCAGTAGCGATTTTGCATTAAGTTAGTTGTCTTCTTTTATGTTTTAAATGCATGATGTATGGACGTTGGAGTGTGATTGAACGCTGCCCCAAGCTGGAATTTAGGGGATCCTATGATCGCTGGTTGTGCGTTTGCAAATGGGATACTGCAGTCACTGGATCCTTTGCTGGAGGTGTAGAGCAAACGTTATGTAACTACGTAAAATTCAGTCAGTTGAGTTAGTATTTTCGAGTTAGTACGATTAAAGTTCCAGAAAAGGAAAATTGTGTCAGTTTCTTGGATTAGAGGTGTGTAGAAATAATTGTTGATTTCGTGAGAAACTATGAAAATTATTGAAATGTATTCTTGGCTCCAGTCTTAAAATATGGCTTATATCGAAAACTTCATGAGCATCGAAGAAGCGAAGCAGAGAAAAGATGAAATAACTTGTTGGCAACCATAGGCAAATAAATTAAAATAACAAGAAACAAAATTGTACAAGTTATCGAGTTAAAAATGTATAGAGAGACATATTATGTATGTTCTTCGTTTATTGGAAAACTACGAAGAATACCGAAATATACCTAAATCTTGATGGCAGTCTTGAGATTTATGGACACTTATATTAAGACAACACTTAAGTACTTATAAAACTAAATAAAAGAATACATAATAAAAGACTCGAATAAAAGAATCGAGCGTCTACATGCTCGGCTGCGCTAGTATCAAGCAGTTCATAAGTTATATACTTTCAGTAAACTTCAATATTAACAAATTAACATAACTTCTTTCCTGATAAGGATAATGATAAGAATTCATAGCAATTACGATTACGAGTTCAAGCTCCACTGCAATATGTATGCTACAAATTTCGTTTACATATGTAAATTAATATCCAGACGATATTGGTTATCATAATATACTGAAAGTCATTTTTAAATATTACTCATTTAAATTTCATTTACACAAGAATAATCTTTTGAAACGAACTTTCTTAAATTCTTGAATCTTATGGAATAGTAGTAATTGTAAATTTCCTATGAAACAGTGATGGTTCCAAATTAACGATTAACACTACAAAAGAATTTAACAATTCGATTTCGAGTTTTTCACCAATAATATACTTGGCTACTATCTGCATAAGAAAACGAGTAATAAGAAAAATCTATCTTCACGGAACAATTATAATAATATCGCGTGCCATCGATATGTACGTCCGTACATTGGTAAAATAAAAAAAACACTGAGAACACAGAATTACGAGCTACGCGAGTCTACCAGACGAAATTTAATGCTTCACGCGTCGATCGCGCGATATCCTATATAGAGTGGTGCACCTGCACGATCCATGTCAGTCAATCCATATCGACCGCTTTATCGACTATCAACCGCGGTGCACACTCGCATACTAGCAGGTAGCAAATTTACATTCTCAACCGCTCGTAAAGTATGCTTACATCATGATACGACTAGTACATGTAATAACTTAGAAGTAATAATCCAGCCTATCAATGCGCCTATTGTAATTAATTACCATTTTCATACGATGTTTCCCTTAATCCGACAACAATATCGCAAACTTCATTTCCGTTATATTAAATTCTGAATAGTAAACGCTCTTGAAACTTTTCAATTCTTGGTTAACACTGTTTGTCTTTTATTCTTGATTCCTTAGATTTCGTAGCAGTGCTAGATTGATACTGAATATATTGATAGCGAATAAATTATCGTTCTGATAATGTTTGAATTCTTATTTAATTCTTTCGTGTATGTTCTTCTCGGTTCTTTAGATTTTATAAGCAGTGGCGGATTAATTTGATAAATTTTTGTAAATTGAGCCTACTTCCGATATAGTAGATTTTGATATAAAGACTCTAACAATGTCCCATTTTATTCTCTTCGATTTGTCAAATCTTATAAGCAGTAATTGATTGATAACAGATTTTGAAAAATTGCGTTATTTCTGGGATGAAAAATCGAAGCTGGATCGCTCGATTTTGCTGGAAATTGCATCGATCAACGCCATCAATGTTCCGTCCAGCAACGAGTAATCGTATTACGCTTTGTCGTGGCCGAGCAATCCTGTTTTCGCTTGCCGTGTAATTAAACTGCGTCGCTGGACGCGTCACGTCGGTTTGATAAAATTTCGATAATCAACTTCCAACGTCCCTCATTAAGAACCGCATCTATGATCAGGATTTCATCGTGTTTTCATCATGATCTATAGTTTCTTGATCAAGATCCTGATCGAGCTACTCCTTGCACGCGTGTCATGAAATAACAAAAATGACGAAACAAGATCGTGCCACGACTTTTATGAATAGCTTTACGAGTACGCGATATTTTCAGAATCATGACGATTCATGACGTTGACTTCGTTTACCTAGAACGTAAGATGGAGAGAGGAGGCAGTTACCGAAGCGGTATTAACGCAATGGAAATATCTTTTTTGATCAAAATTTTCAAATTTGAGGATGTATAAAATTGAGAATTTGAAAACTCAAATGTCTGACAAAATTTTAAACTTTGATAATCTGGTTGTTTGAAAATTTCGAATATTTCGATATTTAAAGATTTGAAAATTCGAAAAAATGAAAATTTATTACTCGGTACTCAGGTAGCGAAGCACAGAGCTTACAGCTACGAGAAGTAATAGTAGTAGTAGAAACGGAATGAACGCAATCTAGGATAACGATAGCATGTAGTTTCTTGATAAAGAGAGGGGAATACCCGACGGGACGTCATTATGGAACGGTACGTGCTTTCCCAAGACTTTTCTTACGAACGCGGATTCCTTCTATTCCTGAATTTTCCTCCATTATTCCTGGGAATCTCGCTCGATTAACGTTAATCGCAGAAATTTCAGTATTATTAATTGCTAATTTTGAACTGAATCCACCGTACAAAATGACTTAGATATGAAAGAAATATCAAGATAGCTTATATCAAAATAGTTTTCCACGTTATATAATTTGAAGTATGATATTATATGTATAATCCATTATCGTGCAAATGATGTTTAATATACAAATTTCTAACAATGGGCTAACTACAATTTTTATCGATGTATATAATAACCCTTAATTATCCGTATATTTTATTGATATTTTAAACAACTTTTTCTTATGCACGTAAGAAACGCGCTTGCTTAGTTTACGAGATATTCGCGAAAAATTGCCGGTACGACACGGCGTATTTCACAGAGTATGCGTCAGTATTGGTTGCCGACCACCTGCTGCTTATCTTCTGTTTATAAACGGTAGTTTATAATTTTGGGAAATGGAAAGGAATAAACTTTGGGTTTATAACTTTATAACTATGAGAAAACTCGAAGCAGCCCGGACGCAACTGCATATACGAGGCTGCGAAAAGTATCTGTTATAACTCGATTAAGAGCGAATATCATCAATGTATTGGGTTTAGGTTTGGGTCAGATTTTTCAATCCAACCGTAGCAAGGTGACCCTGACAACGCTTGCACGAAATAACTATAATTTTATTTCATAAAATAACATTACTCATTCGTTTGTCCGTAATTTTTATAATTAAGTTGTTGTTATTTCACGCGGACGTTGACGGCTGCCTCGTGGCGATAAAATTGAAAAATCTGACCCAAAGCTGAACAAAGCAATAATAATATAAATTGTAAAGTCACAACAGATCGCATATGCATATGCACACTGTGCACGGGGCGTTTAAGCTCGCCCAATCCTCGTTTATAAACAGAAGATAAGCGGCCGGCAACCAATACTGACGCATACGCTGTCACGGACGCGCAACTATGGGCAAAAATACACTGTAGCGGTACTAGCCGTTTTTCGCGAATATCTCGCCAGCTAAGCGAATCCACCCATTACGGTATACACAGGAGAAGAAAGTTGTAGAAAATACCCATATATTTCTACAACATATGCAAAAAATCATAGAAATCGAAAGATAGGCGACGTTCCTACAGTCTCATCATTAAATGTCCTAAAATTACACATTTATATAATTCATTTAATATACATAAGGTATTTTATATCTTAAAATATATAAAAAATTGAAATATAAAAAAATTAGAAAATGATAGCGACGAAACCAGTATTCATTTAAAGGATGTCTGTCGATACATTCTCAAAACAGCTAGATAATGATTCAAGAGATTAAGACTGTACAAATAAGTAACGATCTTCTGGTGCAATGAGGGAAATACGATCGATGATCGTTCAGTCCTTATACGATGCAAAGGCATGATAAACTATTTGCAAGTTGCATAATCTTATTTCTCCAATTACTCTTGCTAACCCTCTCATGCTTGCCACTAATGAAATCGCATGTTTACCAAAGCAACGGTAATTGAGAACAGTGTCCAAAGCTTTCGTAGTAATTAATTATAATATATTATACCGCCATGTAGTTCGGGTCTTGCGTAACTATAGTTTCATAATATTTCAAGTATTCTTTTTCCAACAAACATAAATAACATAGTTGACACAACAAATTGTTGAACTTAGCTTGGGAGATAAACAGATCGAAAATTTCTGTAATTATGACAAAAATATGACTTTTGCAGGAATGATTTATAGCGAAATATAGTTAACTTTAAACATGCCATATACTTATTTATTTATTTAAGATGATTTCACTGTATTTTGTTATATTCGATTGAGTATTGTGTGTGATATGCGTGTGTGGAATCGGAGTATTGTAATTTCGTAAGGAAAACGATAGAAATATACAGTTAACCAATTTTTTCTAAATTTTTATAAATTTGAGATCTTTTTCGAAAGAGATAATTCAATTCTAAATAAAAATATAAAGCTCCCAAGATTTATGAACACAAACGTTAAACACAGATTTCATGATATTTATGACACAATAATTAATTAATTTATGCGTGCTAGTATATGAAATTTTCAATTTACGTTATGTTTCCTCCATAAAATCATAAACGCCTGTAAAAATGTTCACTAGCGTATCTTGCCTCTGTGCGGCAACGACGAACACTATTTGATTATAACTAAACATAAATTAGTAGGTATTAATTCTTGAAAAAAGAAAAAAAGATAAAAATTATTATTTCTGACAAGCGATGCAATCCAATGTACCAATTATACAATAGCGCATTTGAGAATCTAAATACTTCCATATAAAACTTTCAACTTCAATTCTTATAAAATTCCTATAAAAAGATTCGGAAATTTAAAAAAAATTAAATCTATGTCTAAAAAGACTAATCTTCGAAGAAGTCATCGTTAAGCCCAGTACTATAGGCAACGCCTCAAAACGCGCAAGTTTCAACGAAGCAATGAAAAAGACAAGAAAGGAAACGAAACCCGAGGTTGCACGTGTTCAGTTAGAACGCGAAAACTTGTCAAGGCATAAAAGATCCAGCAGCTGGATCTGTTCTAAGGACTTGAGAGACTAGACAAAGGGGTAGAACCTCGCTTAAAGGGGTGCAAGATCGTTTGGAATAGAAACTCCGTTCCAGGTCGGGCCAGGTGCATTTTTTGTAGTTTTGTCACCATGTCCCCTTGGTAAAACCGTGAATTAACTATACCGCGTGTCGGAACTTTCGTCGTGAAATATCGATCGACTAATTTTTCAAGTTCACTTCCGAATTTGGAAATTCCGCACCGCAGACGTGGGCTTAACGATGTAAAAATGTAATTGGCATTTATGGTATGTTAATTGTACGAATTGGTAGCAACATAAGAAACGGACCTTGTTTGACAAAATTCTCTGGCATTAAGAAGGATTTGCATCTCAAGGTGTAATAAACGATAACGCAATACTTCTACGATAGCCGCTCGGATCATTACAGCACATGATTGAAAAATCGACGCAAGATGCATTTTATCACTGTCCTCGATGTGATTATGTGAAACTTGTTTTTCGCTTGTTCGTTTGCGTTGCTAGGTAAAAACGTTGCCCGCTTGCTTAGAAAAAGGAAGATTCTTTTATTTATTATTAATTTATTATTATTTATGTATTATTAAACATCACGGATCTAAATTAAGAGTTATTTAAAAAATTTAATGTTCTTCGCTAAGGGGAATTTTGCAACACTATAAATTTGTAACACTAACTAAATTATGTTTTATGTATTCGTAACACTAAATAAATTTGTAACACTATACATTTTTCAATTATTCTATCAACTTGTATCGTTGTATTTTTATCACAACGATTTTCAAAGTATCCTGAATATTAGCATAGCCATCTTGGTATCTTAACTCTAGGAGATAATATAAACTTTCGAAAATCCACATCTCAAAAACAAGAGACACCAAAAAATAGCTGACCCTTCCACCAAATATTGATCGAAAATGTTCGAAAAAGACATTCCTTAATTATGAGTAATGTAAATTCCTGGATAAAGTTGGATAACCGGAAGCTAGCTAGGAACGAGGAATCTCATGAATTCGGCGGCACGCTTATTGCGTGGGACGTGTTTTCGTGACGTCACGGAATCAATACGCCATCCAGTCTCAGCCCACCACCTACGTCACCATCGCTTCTTGTCCGTGTTCAATTACTGGAAACGAGGGTACCATGTCGTCGTGGGTCGAACTTGTTCTTCTAATGCAATTTGCCAAGTGCACGGCGTCGTTTGCAACTGGCAAAACACATTCAATTACCACGGCAAGCAAGATCGTACCCTTCTTCCTTAATTTCACTCTATTCATTCGTGGATCTCTGGTGAGAAAGGTTTCTTAAATCGCAAACATAGTTTTCGGATCGTAGTTGAAAAGGAAATGTGATTCTTTCAGGAAATTCTTCTTTGGAAAAATTTCCCAGTTTGGAGCATTTGTCACTAGTAGATCGTTTGATCGATCACACTGTTTGGAAGATTGATGGTCTGGATGTTAGAAAAGAGATCGAGAGGATTTTTGATTACTCGACACGTGAAACCGAGATATAGCATAACAAGCAACAGGTCTACGTTATTTTTACGCTCTTTAAGAAAGTAGAGTTTTTTTGTATTTTACGTTGTATATTTTTCGCCTGTATTGTTTTAATAATGCCACAATTTAAGAAATATAAACTTTAAAGAAGTGTTTTAAAATTTATAAAGACATTTTCCTAAGCCATAGCCATACTATCGTATGTTATCGTATAGTTGTAAAACTAAGGCCAAATTGATAACGATATATGCAATAATTTTGCCCTCTGACGTGAAGCATTATAAATGCTGCTTTACATGATAAAACATGCTGGTAAAAAAATTCTGTAAACTTTGTATACAATAAAAGCAATAAATGCGAAAGTTTTTGATTTGCCCGCCATAAAAGCAAAGCAACTATGCGAAATCCAAAATATAGTAGATGAAGTCAAGAATATGAATTTGCATAAAAATCTGCAGTCTAATCAATCTAACACGTTCCAGGGTATAAATCGGTAGATACTAGTATTCACATTCTATTCTTCCATCATGTACAATATACTATATACAATATACAATAATTAAATATATTTAATGTAATTAATGACAATACAATAATACATACTATACCAAGCGTTTCTTGAAACGGACAATTCATCCACAATGGTCATGGCCTCATGCAAGGAGGATCTATTCTTTACTACCTGTTAATGATTCCATCTGACAAACGTTTTCTTCACGATCGAATAATATATGTATCTCCATCAAACGAAAACGTGACTGTTGATTCGTCTGGTCTCATAAATTTGAATACAATAAATTTGAAAATTTCCACATCGCCTCGAGGAAGAACAGTATTCGATTGGCTAGTTTGCAAATCGCCTAAACTATGACCGTCTGCCGTCTTAATTACCCGCTCAATCATCGATAGTTACAATAAAGATCATAACGTGAATAATCATTTCGAACAACGGACGTTTAGATTCTTGATCCTCGATTTGCTTTACAAGATCGAGTCTCCTTTAATTTGTAGATAAAGTTATTTTTATTATTGATAGATCTACAAACTTAACAAACTTAGATAGATAGATTTGAAACTTAACAAATTTCAGAACTTGAGAACTTGAAAATTTTCAATTTTGAGAAAATAAAACTTAAAACCTTACGGTCTCGGAAATTTGAAACTTGGATGTCTTTCTGCCTTGAAGGCTAATTTGGCTGGTCTATTATGACATCTGTCAAAAGTTCAAAAGTACATTCATAGAATATGATGGTTCCCACTTACATTTAAGCTACACGATGATGAATACATGCTGCCATCTTTCGATAGTCATTAGAATATCGTAGCAATTATTTTGCCATACAACGCCATCAATAGCGTTGCGACAATACTTGCAGCACATGCAGTATGAATTTAACCTCTTTCTATCGTTGTGAATACGAGAGAGAAATATCTGTCTTGATAAATTTCGTACCTTTCAAGTATATATTACTTAAAAATTAGACAGGAGAAGATGGGTAAGTTGGGACCGCGTTTAAGTAGCCGGAAAAAGGCGAAACGTTGGCCGAAGGGTCAGAGCTCCAGTTCTAATCCACAAACTAAAAAGCATCGGGAACAGGCATCCTGGATATTCTTTAAAGATTCAACAGGTATAAACTTACAAATATCAATGATTAGAATTTTTTATGATTTTGTTTATGTGTTTGATATTATATTAAATTTTGTAATTTTCTTAGCCTCTGCGAAGCCTGGTATAACAAAGGAAGATTTAAAAAAACACAATGCTATTCAAGGGATTGAACCACAGGTAGAAACACTTGATAGCGAAGATAACTCTTGGGAAACATGCACAGAAAATACTGCTGATACCTTTGCTACCAATTATAGTAATTGTTCAAATATATCATTTAGTAGGTTAGTACATGATCGTACTTAAATCAAACTTAGTTTTAAATATGTATTCGAAGATATTATTAAATGTTAAATTGAGCGATTAATTGAATATTATTCAATAATGGTTTTACAGGTTTTTAAATCATTTTCAATCGAAATCACTGTTGCATAAGGAAATGTTAGCTGTGTTGTCTGCTGTAACAGAGATTATAAAACAGCATGGTGGTAATGAATCTAGCACAGAATATTTTGCTGCATTGGTATGTATTATAGAACACTTTTTAACTCTTTGCGAACGGGGCTGCTCGACGAGCGGATGTCGCCTTGGACGAGAGATATTGGTGCACACAGTTGAGAAAATATACACGTTGAACGATTGCGTTATTCGTTGTTGAGGGTTTATATTTAGTTCATCATCGCCGTGACTATCACTAGAAATATTGAAATGTCTGATCTATCCTTATATAGAAATATCTGATCAACTATATCCTTATTGAACAGAGTTCATTTCCACTGTCTGAAGCACTGTTGTCGTCTTCTATCTTATCAGGTTCAAAATACTACTGTCACTATCGAACCTTTTCTGAATCTTTTATGCATTGTGTACATATAAGGTATTATAAAAAATATATAAAATTTATAAAAAGCTTGCTCATTCGTCTGGTAATGCCATTGAAATTCGTTCTCTCTCGGCTATCATCCTGCATCTCGAGTTTATGTTAAAGAAGATTTATGTTTATGTAGAAGATAAAATTTCTAAAGATCTATAATTTTCTCCCATCAAAAACATAACACTATTTAGTTTACTATACCCATGCGTAAGTACGTATAAGATTATTGCTCAGAAAAATAGACGTACATCAGATATCTCAAAATAAGTACCTGGAACTGTGAACAGACTCGAGCGGTTATATACCGATACTCGTTCGCAAAGGGTTAAGAAAGGTATGGACAAATTAATTATAAATATTAATATCTTAGATGAGTACTTTGGAAGCGATTGAATCGGATACATCAATCGCAGCTACACTCTCTTTATTAGGCATGGGCCTAAAAACTGTCCCAAAAAATGTTTTAAATATCCAATTTGGAGCTGCAAGTAGAATTTTCTTAAATATCCTAGTTAAATATGCATCGTCGGAAGAGTACCTAATACTTCGACATGTAAATCGTTTTTCATTCTATTTCTTTATATGATTTTAAATATTACACCAAGGCATACTATCTATATTTTTAATTTTTCACAGTGTATTCATTGTTTATCTGTGCTCCTTCGAGCACAAGAAGCAGCCACATGGTCTAGTTCATCTACAATGCAAGTGTTGGATGTTATTTTGTCATTTACTATACACTATAAACCAAAATTAAGAAAATCAGCACAACATGGAATATGTGCCATATTAAACGGTAGCACAAATCTGAATAAAGAAATTATTCGAATAAATTGGACAATTTTTAATAAACTTTAATATTACAATGTTAATAATTTTAGGAAGTGATATCATGAAAAGTGAAAACCCACCGCAATATCATCCAGCTACTCCATACATCGCAAAATTCTGTATTGGTCAACTTGATTCCAAGTCCGATGGTATTACAAATGTTCTCCATGTCCTTACACTACTAAAAGACATTTTCCATCATTTACCAAAGATTCATGTGAAGGTATTTGTTGACATTTGTTAAGGAAATACATATATTTATATTATACAATTACGAACTTTTGTTTTCCAGACTATCAGTGAATCTTTATTGAAGCTTATGACTATGAAAAATGTGTTAGTAACTTCATGTTGTCTACAAACCTTTCATGGTTTGTTCGTTTCTCGACCATCAGAAGCTATTCTACCAGTACAAAGAAATGGGCAAATCATTACTGCCTTATATGATTACCAACCTCCAGCAACTGATACACAACCAACTTTAGCGTGGCTAACTGTAATGCAAGAAGCATATTTGAATTTAGCCCAGTAAACAAACTTTTATATTTAAATTCCTTATATCCAATTTTATTGAAGAGATAGTAACTGCTGAATGTATTTTTCCTTTATAGCAATTCATTAAATTTATGTGCAGTTCTGTTACCAAGAATTTTAGACAGATGCATGCAATTGTGGCTTTCGGACAAATCAGAAGTTATATCTGGTTCTTCGCACACGATAAAAATTTTATTACAAGACTGTGTCGGTAAAATATGTGAAACCGAAGAATCAATGAAAACGTAAGATTAAATTTAATTATTATTATTCGTATCTATAATTTATATTTCATCATTTATATCATACTTTTAGATATAAGGACACTATCAATCAGATAACTTCTATGATCCATCAAGCATTAGGTTATCAGTATTTGGAAGCTTGGTATCATATTCTTCATTTAATAGCCCTACTGTTTCAGGTAATATTGATTTTCTGCTTCTTACCCTTTTGTCAATGTTGTACAATTCAACGTTCCCTTTTATTGCAGGTAACTGGTAAAGCGAGAAGTCCGCAATTAATAGAGATATTAAAAACTCTAGCTGAGTTACGTGATTCTTACAATTTTGCATCGAAAAATGACGCTGAGTACGCTATTGGAGCTGCCATAAGAGTACTAGGACCGGAGACAATATTAAATTTGATTCCATTGAAGGCAAGTAATTCTATATGAACCGGATTATGCTAAGAAAGGGAAACTTTATTTTATAACTACAGTAATATAAATCTCTATTCTATAGGTATCGGACAATGCGATTAATTTAAAAAGAACTTGGCTACTACCATTACTGAAAGATTGCGTGCTAGGTGGATCACTTACTTTCTTCATGGAAATATTACTACCTATCGTTGCATTGTGCGAGTAAGTATTTTAATCTATCTTTATTATAAGTGTATAAATTATCTTATATTGATATTTTTAATGATAATTATACTCAATTTTAGAAAAAAAGCAACCGAACCTGTAGGCGGGAAAACTTACGAATTTCTCGTTTGCCAAATCTGGGCTATTTTACCAAGTATATGCAACAACGCTACTGATGTGAAAGATAATTTCAAGGTATATATCAGAGATAAATATAAAAGATATAGTATCAAGTATCCATGAGATAACTTTTATCTTGTTTAGAATATAGCTAGACTGTTAGGAACAAATTTAAATGAGAGAAAGAATTTAAGGATGTCGATAATGTCTGCCTTACGAAGATTAATAACGAAAGCAGTCGAAGACGACAAAAAAGAAGATATACACGAACTAGCTAGATTTGCAAAGAATTATTTACCATTGTTTTTAAATCTATACACTACTAAGCCACTTGGAACTGACGAAGAAGGACAACGCTTTGCTACATATGATACAATAAGGGTGATTTGTGAATAGAAGGAGTAATTTTCTTTAAAGAGATTAACTAATATTTTGTACAATTACAGGTGTATCTTACAATTACGGATAAGGAATTGGTACACGAATTATTCGATCGTGCGTTATTTAAGTTGAAAGAACCTGATATCGACGATTTTTTCAAAGAAAGTATTCACGATATAATAAGATTATTTATTAATTATACTGACATTAACAGATTAAAGACGTTTTACGATATGAGTGTACCTCTTCTTAAAGAAATTTCTAAAACCAAGGAACAGAAGAAAGCATATAGGTAACTTTTTAATATATTTGGAATTACATATTTTAATTATCTTTTCTGCAAAAACAAAAATTATTTTTTGCTTGTATGTTCTTTCAGGTTTTTAGAAGAGATATGTGGCAGTGAGAAGGAAACATGTAAAGAGTTTGTAGTTCAATACAGACGGGAGATACAAAAATTATTAATATCCTCAGCTACTGAAGTCGCAAAACCAAGCAGAGGAGTAAGTGCTAACTTATAAACGTTGTTCCATAATATCAATTTCTTATGAAAAGTTTAACAAATAAGCCTTACTCATCTTTTTTAATTAGGCACGATTAAGATGCTTAATTCATCTGATCAAAATTCATCCACAACTTGAGAAAACTAAATTCTTAGAAGCCATTGTGCCCGAAGCGGTAATCTATTTAAAAGATTTAAATACGAAATGTCGAACTTCTGCATATCAACTTTTAAACACTATTGCCGAGAAATTTCTACAAAATCCTACAAATCTTAAAGAATATGTTAATATGCTCATGGTTGGTTTGAGTGGTGCGATAGAAAATATACAAAAGTATTGTACCGCATCCTTGCTGGCACTTTCCTCTATCACTTATCATTACAACGGTACAGTTTATTTCAAACTAAAGTTAAAATAAATATTTCGTATAAAAATAAGTAATAGCATATTAAAAATATTACAACAGGATCTTTAGGTATAGAGACAGTTAAAGAAATCTTGGGACAAGCTTGTATTTTTGTTACAAGTCCGACGAGAGAAATTGCAGAAGCCGCATTGGCATATATCAAAGTCTATATTACTGTGATACCATCTCATATTGCTGCTTCGAATTTAAAATTGTTGGTTAGTAACAAAGGTGTTTAATTAATAACAATAAAAGATTAGTAACAAAATCCCATATAGTTCAATAAAAAAGCGAATTAATGAATTTGCAGATAGACGGTTTATGTGCAATGAACGATGATTGCCATAGGCATTTCAGACAAAAAGTACGAGATATTCTAGTAAAGTTAATAAGAAAATATGGAATGGAAACAATTTCTGGCATGATTCCAGCTTCTAATGCGATGTTACATAAGAGATTGAAAAATATGAATAAGGCAGAAGAAGCGAAGAAAAAGAAAAATGAATTGAGGAAATTGAAAAAACAAGAAAATGACGAGGATACTGAATTCAGTGCAAAGAGAAAACCTAAAAGGTAACTTTGTATTTTACTTTAAACGAAATTTTTCTTAAACTGAAACAGCTCTATAATCTTTATTAAAATTCAGTATGGAAGAAATATTGGCGGATAGCGATGATGAGTTCGATGAAGATATGGACAATGAAGAGTCAAGGAAAAAGAAGAAAAGAACATCGCGAAAGGAAGCCTGGATTCATGAGAATGAAGAGATTGTTGATCTCGTTGATCCTGCGGCTGCTCGAAATATATCAAGTAAGTCTAGATATTTTTTAAAATTCGATTAGTCGAAGTTGGAATTAAATTTACAAAATAATTTTTTAGCAACGCAACCTACAGTCGCTATAAATTCAAAAATAGCAGCTATAAAACGGAAAGATCGTGAATTTAAGACTACATCTGATGGTCGTCTTATTATCACAGTAGATAATGAAAAAGATAATGAACCAGAACCCAAGAGAAAGAAGAAATCTGCACTTTTGTTGCACAGTGATTCAGAAGACGATTATGGTAAGAATACATAATTGTAGAAAGATGTAAAGTAATTCAAAGAAACGAATTAACGAAGTCAATGAATTTTTATGTTACATGATCAGAAGATGATGTTCAGTCTGTAGCTATGTCGCAAGCAATGGATAAAAAACGTAAATATAGCGATAGTTATGATAACATTAGCGTAAGGAGTGGATCCACATTGAAGTATCAAGGTATAATAGTAATATATAATCTATAGTAAATTTTGGTCTGTTGTTTAATAATCATAATTTTGGTATCCATAGCAGGAGGATCTGGAATACATCGACCATTGAAAAAATCAAGAACGGAATATATACCAGGAGCAGAATATAAAGCATCAAAGGCTGGAGGTGATGTTAAAAGGAAAGGAAAACCAGATCCATATGCTTATGTACCTCTGTCAAGAGCAGCATTAAACAAAAGGTAAATAATGATACCATGAATTTTGATTTAAATTAAAGATATGCATCGAATTGATTTATTTTTATCTTTAGAAAAAAGAAGAAGAATGCGAGTAAATTTCAAAACATTATTAAAGGAGCAAAGAAAGGTGCGAAAATTGGAATGAAGCAAAGGAAAAACTAAAGTATAATATAGCATAGAAATATTTTCAAAAACTATGCTTTTGTGGCATGAGTCTCTAATTACGATTAGGTTTCACTGGTTATAAATTTGTACATACATAAAATACATGATATAAAGATGTACAAGAAATGACACTGAATTAAAAATCTGTGATGATTTATAACATATGTGGATTAATATATTAACAGATAAACACTTGAGAAATTGATATATTGTTTGAAAATAAAGTGACTGTCACAGAGCAAGAGAATTCCTATATTACTATTTATTTGTCTTATGCAATCCGTTGACTAAAAATTAGCGCTTACAAAAAGATCCTTTTACACAGGTGGTTTAATTTATTGTATATTTCCGTAGAACAAATATTGAAATCCTTACAACTGATACAAAATAACTTACAAATAATTATATTAATATAGGGACTGGTCTTTTTTTTAAAAGAAATTAATTATATGATCCTTAATAAGTGCCTATAATTAAGCACTTCTATTAAGCTAAAAGTATTTAAATATTTATGTAAACAGAAACTCACGTTTCTTTTGCATTAGCTCTTCTTAGGCAACATGCTTTCCAGCTCTCCAGATTCGTTCATTTCTTTTACAATATCCAATCCTCCAATGAGCTCTCCATTCACATATAATTGAGGATACGTTGGCCAATCACTAAATTTTTTAAGTCCTTCTCTAACATCGTTATCTTGTAAAATATCAAACGTCTGGTAATCTGTCTTACAAGAATCTAAAATAGAGACTATTGTTCTAGAAAATCCACAACGTGGAGTGGTAGGAGATCCTTTCATAAAAAGCATACAGGGCGCTTGATTTATTAATTTCTTTAGTCTTTCTTCGAGTTTTTCTTTAGGTTTACATGTATCAAACGAAATAGAATCTTTATTGGTCAATAATTGGCGTTTAATTTTCTCTGCTATAGCTGCAGGATTAGCTCCATCAATTCTATCGACTATGGTGTCATTTCTTGTGAGAACAACTGTTGGTACTGCGCTAATACCAGCTTTCAAGGATACATCAGGTATTTTTTCAGCTTCAATCTTGGCGAACCTAACCCCCTGATACTCGGCCAGTTTGCTCATTTCCTCGATCACATCATTTATTTGCGAACACTGATCGGCCCAGGATGCGTAGAAATGAATGACAGAAAGATCTTGTGACCTGACACGACAAACGAACACGACCTTGAAAATCACCGACTTAGCAACTTCCCTAGTTTATCACAGAATTACATCGATAAAAAATTCTGACTTGTGAACTTTTTCACATCGAATGAAAATAATATAAAGTTGTAGTTATCTTTTGTTATATTACAATATTTAATCTATTTCATCATAAAAGTAAAAATAGAAAATATTTTCTTAATATTTTCTACTTTGAACAATATTTCGAGACAAATTGAATCTTTTATACAATAATATGTTAAACAATGAATGGTATTCATCGACTAGGTTATATTGTTTCTAGAAACTGAATTACTTATTATTTAGAATTACTCACTTGACGTAATTCTTGTATTCTTGTTCAGAATTAAGATTAGTGATAGACATCCTGTCACTTTTTGTGTAATTGATAAACACGCGATAATATTATCAGGAAATATTTTGCAAATTCGTTTATTCAGTACGACAGCTTCTGCGCAACTTTTAACACCGCTTTTATAAACGTTTTATATTCACAAATGCGAAACTACCGCGACTGTGCAGTACTTCGCCAATCCTCTACATTCTATAGTATAATAGTTCTACTACACATGGTATTCTACAACAAATTTCATTAAATTATTTTAATAATTTGTGAACAATACTAATTTATGGCTTAATTATTATCGAATTATCTCTGTTATTTGACGAATAAAATAAATTGAAATGTTGTTAAGGAAATTATATGTATGTATACTAATTTTTGTTTGGATCTTCAATAAAAAAACACATATTATTTAAATTTAAACAATTTAGAAAACATTTAATCCAATATAAAAGATATAACATTTTTTTTATGAAAATAGAACGAAGTGACAAATGTATTACACATTGTGAACTGACTTTAAGTCACTGATTCTCAACCGAAAGGTAATATAAACAAGAATTTATTCTATAATTTATTCCATGGTCATATAAGATCTTGACGTTCATATACCGAAACCTAGGGAAAATCTAGAAATTGAGTATTGACTAGTTATAAAAAATCAATGTGGAAAACAAAAAGTTCTGTGCATGCGTGACATGCTATGAATGCCTTAGATGGAGACAGAGACGCTCTACTTATCTCTGTCTGTCTCGCAAGAACACGGACTTTGTTGATCTTTCAATGTTGATTTTTCGCGGCTAGATACGACTCAGTTTTCGGGCAGTTTTCCCTAATGAGTGTGCAGATCTGTTTATATAATCATGGTTTATCCAATGGGACGAGTCGGAAGAGGTACATAAAATTACGTAATCAAAATCTAGGGGAAACAAAAATTCAATTCATAGTTTATAACACATATAAAATGAAAAACTATTTTACCAAACATTAATTCCCCAATAAATATATCTCTCTAAAATGTTAACTGTAATAACCTGCAAAAAAGCTATGCAACGATATTGAAGAACGTACTATGATAAATCGTAGTATAACTTGACTTTTACTTGGTCAAGCAGTACAGTAATGTTCCATTAATTGTTCAAGTGAATGGAATAATTATATGTGCAGTTATGGAAAAAAATACATTTCTAAGAAATCCCAAGTATTTCTCCCTTTATTTAGATAGTAAAAATTTGCCCACAAAAGGAATTTAAAAAACTAGTAAGTATAACAATGGTCACTTAAAGAAACAAGAAGCCAGTTAATTTGTCATTAAACATTACCGACTTTCGTTCAGTAACTCTCGAAATATCGTAAGGGAGAAATTCCGTAATCTGAGAACCACTGGTACCAGATCGTATCGGATAAAGCAGGTGCACCATAAGAAAGTGACCAATCGGAATGACGATGGCTAGCTCGTCATACGGATGTATGAGATAGTCGTCAATGGACGTTAGTAGAACGGGGTGGGGCAGGGGAGGAAATACGAAACAGCGAGGGTTGTCAAGAGTCAAGACTCAAGACTCAAGACACCTCGCCCACAAAAACCAGATGCCAGATGCAGATGCGACTGGACGGTGAACACGTGCGACGCTTTTTTGTCACGGTCGCGTGAACACGCGGTGCAATGTTCAAAAAGTTGTCGCGAAGTGACGCCCTTGAGGACATATCGAATTGGAGCACCAATGATGTGTTGTGCCTACTTCGAAAGGTAAGTAAACTCTGATTCAGTGAAAAGTCATCTTTAAAATGTCAGTGGCGAATTGATTGACACGAACTCGATACCGAAATCTCAGACGAATTCGTAGAATATAGTCATAAGAAGGATTGGAATAATTATAATATTTATAATTTAAAAACTTAAATATTTTCTATTAATAACGAGTTTCATTTCAGTATGTTTTATCCAATGTTTACAATAAATGATTCGATAAGACCCTGCGTATATAATTTGTCGTTACGTTTCGTAAACGATAAATATATAGCAAAAGCAAAGTGTTAATGTACGTTGAATTATTTGTGTAAATCGGTAGATAGGGAAACGATCAATAAACATGTGTTTTTTCCCCTTCGTGACGTCTCAGAACGGGTTAGTTCACCTTACACTGCCTGTCACACTGCATGACACATTAAGAATATCAAAGTTCGCATATGAAACACATGTGTACAAACAGTGGTTTACGTGCGTATTTTTAACTAATACGGAATGAGTATATGAGGTTCACGTTCAACGTTATAAGTACTTTCTTTTTATTGTCATAAAGTCATGCGACTAGAATACAAAAAGCCACTGAAACTCGTGTGAACATGATCGAGCAACGAAAGTATACCGACCGAGTATACCATTCAAAAGCAAACACTTCGATTCTAAACTAAAGTTACACGACCTACTGGATAAAATATCCAACATGGTAATGTAATCACAAAATAAGACGATAATGTAATTTTCAATGAGAACACATAGAGTATTCGCGTTATTAGTTATGTAATGTAACTTTCAATGAGGACACATAGAGTATTCACGTTATTAGTTGACAGCATTTTCATCGTAAATGTTAAATTTGTGATATTTTATTTTAGTATCTTTGAACTGTATTGTGTTGTAAGTCGTACTTGTTCTAATGTATAAGGAAATATAAGAAATATTATAATTGTCAATTTTAAAATATTTATGGTTTTTCTATTGCATGAAAATAATAGGATATTAAAAAATCTATTCGTCGTATCACGTACAAAAAGTAGTGAAACTTGCTTTCTCTAACTTTCTCAAAAATGTATCACTTACGAGGAAAACGAAGGAAATTAATAGAACGAACATCGCGTACACGTATCTATTATATTATATTTCATTGAACTTCGCGCGATAAATTCAAAAGCTGAAGCCAGACAACGTAGGACACGCGTTTATTTCAATAGAAGATTCAATAGATGCAACGCTAGAACTAACATGATCGAAGAATTTAAGCTGTCATATACACGTGTACAAGACTAAACTTGGTAAAATTCTGAGAAATATGTCGTATCGATTTTAGTCAATTCAAACAGTAGTACAATAACGCACAAACAATAAAGTAACGATAGTTTGCATATAGAGTGCATCCTCTAATTATAAGATTAAATATTTTTCAGCTATTTCTGTTCATTATTCTGTTCATATTCTGTTCATTTGTAAAGAAATGTTTTGAAGAAAAGATAGTCAGTTTCCGATCTGCCACACATTTGGTTATTAACAATTCTTCAAAAATTTTTGTTTCAATAAAAAATCAAGGTCAATCACCTTGACCCTTTTAAAATGGCATCATATATTTTAGATTTGATGAAAGGTGGCCTTGACTTTTTCTCGAAAAAAGAAATTTTGAAAATGTGTAACAGACGGAAAACTGACTAATTTTTGCAAACATTTTGTAAACATTTCCTTGATATATTATCGGAAATATGTGAAAAATGGTGGTTTAAGAAAATGAAAAAAGAGGATACGCTCTGTATATTTAACTGGTTTGCTTTATCGTCGCGATGTAAATATTTGCACAAGATACATGTGTGCTGCTTATCGCTTTATCAGCGATGCACGTTCTGTTTGATAGAACGAGTTATCCTTGTTTTTGCAGAATGGCCTGCAGGAGTGCTGTAAAGCCATCACAAAACGGCAGGTCGATGGCGACGAGCTGCTGGTAAGGAAGGTCTTCCTATACAGTTTCTTTTCTTTTCTTTTCATTCACGCCTCGTTGATTAACATCTGTGCCATCTATAGCTACGTTGATACAATGGTACATCGATAACTACTTATACGGATTGATGTATAAACGTTTATAAACATAATGAGTTCGTTTATCACGAACTTTTAAATCCTCAAATCAAATTAACTTTTAATCGATTAAGATTATCGCGTCTCAGTAAAATGCAAATAAAGAAGATATCACCAAAACTTTTTTTCATAGAGACGATTGTTGAAAAAAATAAGCGAAAGACATTTGTAGTGGTTGACTTGTAAAAATATTTTACGAATATATTGCACATGTACGTTTTTTAAACATTTTGAAACTTCATCATGTCTGTCATGATCATATTACCAAAGTTTGAAATAAATCTGGATGTACATGTATACATTTAGAAATTGCAAGATATTTAACACAGGTATATACATATTATATAGATACAGATACATATAGATATTTAAATTTCAAATTATTCGCTACATTAACAAGTCTCGATATCTCGATATCAAAAGATCATCTGTAATTAATTTTTTACCATATACTGTAGGTGTTTCGCGTTTCGCCAATTAATACTCCAATTAATAGAAACTCGAATATTAGTTTACACTTTTTTTTTAAATCGTACAATGCAAAGAAAAAGAAATATCTAGCCTGTTGAATAAAGAGAAAATGCGTGTACAATGCAGCGAGCGTCGAGCGGTTTCATTCATAATTCGTGTCGTTATTTCGTTTCCAACCGGCGCGTGCTCTCTTATACTCATCTTAATTAATTGTAATTATTCCAGCACTTGACGGAAGGGAAGCTGGCGTTGTGGAAGAGTGATCTCACGCGTCCATTGATATGGTAAGAGAACGAAATATCAGACGTGTCTTATTTCTTCGTGAAAAATGGTGGAACAGCGTGAACTTGTTCCCGTGACCAAGTAGAATCCCGAAGCTCCGTGTCACGGTCTAACGGTTCTTCTCTACGAATCATCTTCCCGAGACACACCTTCGAATCGTGATCCGATCCAGTCGTGATCCACGATTTATCAGAGGACTCTATTCTGGATAACTCGAAGATTTTCCGGACCAGTGATTTTATTGATTCGTGAAATCTATAAAATAAAATCACTCTGCTTACTTAAAATCATTTAGCTTACTTATTGCATGTAATCGAAATTGGAAATGCAAATACTTCCATTCTGGACTTTCTATATTTTTGAATACTTAGAAAATAGTAAAGTCAATGTTATATTTAACATTCATGAATATTAGTTTATTTACGATAGAACGTAATCAAATTAACGTATCTATTGTATTTCCATAATTTGAAATGCTCGAGTCTATTTTTTATTATCAAAAGTATAAGTGTAACGTGAAACGCAAACAAATACGATAGCGGATAGAATTCACGAATAACTGTACTCTCTCATCAATTATTTTGATTAGAATTTCTTATTCGAAAACTGCAATAAGTTGCAATTTTACTTGATACAGAAAAGCTCCTGTGACCATTCTGCTTCACCTTACAATTGGTTAAAACGCTTCGTCTAACATTTTACTTATTTCTCAAGATGTCTTAAAATATTTTGCGTTTTCTGCATTTCTTCTCTTTTTTTTCTTTGCTTTTATGTATAGATATATTGTACAGCTTGAAATAATGGCTAAATATTTTAAATTGAAGAAAAAAATACAAAAACTGTAGAAAAAAGTAATAAAAGTTTAAACTAAATACTTTAGTTTTCTTGAATGTTTCGATATGGTAGATAGAATATTTTAACTGCATAACGAGGGCAGCAATATTATGAGTCAGCATGTAGAAAAATTCACGTATTTCTGAATCAGCATTACGGATATAAGGGTTATTAGGTACCAAGCAATAATTTATAGAGAAAAACAATAGAATTTGACGACATAGGTCGATGAAAAAGGAAAAGAATTGAAAGTGAAATGTTAGTGCGTTAACGCAACGTTGATCGATGAATCGTTAATTCTGGTAAAAAGAAAATGTGAAACTTGAAATCGAAAGAATGATGCAGGTATTAAGACGTGCGTTCTACTTCCATTCTATTGTTGAATTTCGCATGAACAGAAGAGTTGTATCGTCATTAGATACTGTATTTAACAGGTTCTAACTATATATACGCTGAGGTTGAATTGTTTGCATTCTATCGATATTAGAATAGCTATTCGAATGAGCAATTCTAAGCATCGCGGTGGCTTGAGTCGGTGAAAAATTTGGCGAGCGACGATGCTATAGAAAGCGTCGCGGGACACAGTATGCATACTGAGCGGAAGGTTCAATGGCTCGGCGAAAATCGTAATACATATGGCACGGCTAGCACTTCCGAAGGCCATGCTAACAAGACAGTATGGCTCCGATTATACAAACCGGTGCCATAAGTGCGTAATTCTATCGTGTGGGACGCCCTCGATCATCCAATATCGTCACTGACGCCACAAAATTTATTATCTTCTTTTATTAAGGAAATTCCACTTGACAACAACACGACTGTTAACGCAGCGACATTACCATGCTACTTCTAATAATAATTAGAAGATAACGTTTCTAGAAAATTCGGATGGCGTAGAACATAGACATTAAAAGCTATGATATTTAATATCATTGCAACAGCATTTGATATCGTTCGTGCGAAAGAGTCTGGTCAGATATTTCTGGCTAATTTTAAATGCATTGATTTAGCCATTATTTCTACGTTTAATATAACACGTTTTCACGTGGTGTAATATATAATTTATGGATTGTTCGGAACAATTGAAAGATTCTTCTCCGTGTCATTTTAATTTTTATATCCATTATTTGTCTACGTATCTTTTTTCTAACAATTGCCTCAAAGTCAACCTTTATCGCATAATACGAATAAGATGTATTTATGTCCGATGTTAGTTAAAGTTTTTCTGCTCTCTGATCTCTCCTCTTAGACAAAAACTTGGAAAATTAAAGAAGGTCGTTGTATCTACTTGTCTATTAAAGACTTTAGTTATACGATCCTTCGATTACTCTAAACAGTATATAAATAACAAATTGTATCATTCGAAACATTTATTAATTGTTTAGGAGTCTCTTGACATTCGTGGAGGAAGTAAAGAAGACACCTGAAAAATTCGTAGAAGAAAAGATACTCGAGATTCAATCGAACGAGGACCCCTTAAGCGACACCGGATCCTGGGGGACCGACTTCGAAGACGAAGCAAACGAGGAAAATACCTTAGCAGAAACTCAAAAAGTTTCTCGATCAAATTATGGAGCCAAAAGTAACAACCATAAAGAAAATAACGTGGACCTTAAACAAGAAGATGTCCGAGCAAAGGAAGCAAGGTCTAGGCAAGAGGAAGAAGGAACTTACGCCAATTGTGGTCCCATGCAGAATGACGAGAGCACGTATGCAAATTGTCAGGAGACAAACACTGTGCCATTAAAGAATACGTCCAGATTGCATAGCCAAATGGAAAAGTCTCTGGCCGAGCAACTTAAAGAACAATTAGAATTTAGAAATACCAAAAAGCCGATGGCAGTACCGAAGTCTGAAGCATTGAAAGGAAAAAACGTGGAGGTCTCGGCTCTGAATGTTACTCAACCCCGGAAATCGTTTCTGCATAATGCGTCGAAAACCAGGACGAACAACTCTAATCAGAGTTAGTAAAGATTATATTAGTAAGAAAAGAAAAAGATCACGAAGCTTTCAATCTTCAATCGTATATTTAGCATCACTGGTTAGCGTTTTTTTAAACAGTGAAAAAGAAAAAAAAGATTATAGTCGTGAAATTCGTAAATTCGTGAAATGATTCTGGCGTTCTATCGTTCTTTAAAATTAATCAAAGGTTAAAAATCATTGAATCGTATCTCTCTATGATGTCCTTTTATCCAAGATGTGAGAGGTGATCTAAAAAAAAAGTCGAATAATTCAACAAATAATTTCTTTCTTAACCAATGGTTTCAGAAAGAATGACAGTTCCACCGCCACCACAGCCAAAAAAGAACAAAGACCAAACGATCGTTGAAAAATCGAGCAAAGATCAAACAAAGCCTCCTGCAACGCTTAGGAATCTCGATCTGGTTGCGAATTTGCCTGCAAGAACAGAAGAGAGCGAAGACGAGTATGAAGCGTTCGATGAACAAATAATCGAACAAAATCAAAAGAAGAACATGTTGAAGGTGGACAGTAAGCAATCGTTGAGCAGCGGTCATCAAAGTTCCGCGGAAAGTGTTTATCAACCACCAAGTATTACGAGCTACGAGGAAGAAGAAGAACATTACGAGATCTATGAATCGATTACGGAAACAGTAAGCATATAAATTCTATCTTCATTTTGTGATGATTAATTCGATGAAAAATTGAACGAAAGTTACTTTTCCAGTCAGATGATAATGGGTACTATTTAAATCCCATTCAGAGGCCGATAAATACAAAATCACCCCCACCATTACCAGCGAAACCTCCCCAGTCATCAACTACCCCCTCTCTAACTCCAACTCCAAGTCGAACAAACCTGGACAAACTAAAGGGTTTGTATAATATTTATAATTAGTTAATATATATATATACACATAATTTTTTAACACCTTATAGCAATATTGTTTAATTGTCCTGTATGTGTACAAAATGATACTGGTAAATATTAAGAAAGTTGTTTCCATGATACGATAAAATTACGTTTTATGTCAGTGTGAATACCAAAATAAAGAAAGTAATTAGACAGAAATTGTTGAAGATAGAAAATGCAACGTGTTACGAGGAACAAAGCAAAAAGTGCAGGCTGTATTAAATTAAAATAATAAAAAACTCTCGGTGTCTCAACTTCTCATAAACATGTGCGTGGCAAATGGCCGGCCCCCAATATCTCTGCAACCTGATGCGCATTGCAATTGCAACCAGTCATGGATGAACTATCGTCCCCATTATCTCGAGTCGTTCTCTGCCGATATATTTAGACATTTCAAATCAAATTCGACAATTCGAATTACCAAAAAATTCAAATTTTCAGTGGTAACAATTCGTCAAGATAAACAAGAACGCGTGTGAATTATTAAGTATACTGTATGCAAACCATATTGTAATACTAATAATATGAATAGCAACAGAGACAAGTGCGGTGTTTCAAAGCTGTTGTTTAAACAGAAGAGCAATGCTTCAAAGAGATTACAATTTCCTAAAAGCTAATTAAACAAAAGCTTAACATTCGAATCTTATCATTGTAAACGGAAGAGGAAACAGTGGGATGGAATGTGTTCCTGTTTTTATCTGAGATTGAGCAAACAGCTTTTGGGAGGTTTGGGCGCTCGTCTGGCGGATGAGGTTTCCGATATGATAGTGAGGATCAAACGGGGGCTTTCACGGTGTTGTTACTCCCAACCACCTGATCCACCAGGTACAACAACCTCTTTCGAAGCAAATTCTTCGCGTGCCACATTGTTTGCGCATTCTTTCGCATATTTGTATACACATTGACTATACATACTTGAAAGACAAGATCATCAAATTTCTCAGTAGAAACGCTCGACTTTTTCTTCCAAAATTGGAAATACTTCAAGACTTAGAGCAATCTGAAAATAAGTACGAAGTAAGCGATATATTTTTAAACTTTGAGAAGACGGGGTGCCCCATACTGAGAGACCAACGGATGGCCGAATTTTGTTGTTTATTCGGCCAAGCCTTGGATTAAACGTCAGTCCGTGTATTAATTTCGAAGAGTTCGGGTCGTTTGCAGTTCTTCTGTCGCGTAGCTTCTCTCTGCAGCAACTTTTAAATATCGCGAGAGATTTCTTCAATAGCTTTTTCCCAGCGATTGATTATTTATTGGTTTGTAGTAGAAGATTTCAATTTTGTACGGATGGACTAAAATTTCAAATCTATCGACTAACAGTGTTCGTTATAAATTGTTTAGAATTGTGTATTCGATATTACAATTTAGATACGTTGCATACAAAAGAATTCTAGCTGATACTTATTCCTGATTCTGTTTACGGTGTTTAGGATAATTTACAAGCGAAACCGACTAAGAGAACACTGTTTTCCTTCAGTTCTTGCTTCGAATTCAAGATTGGACGGCACTGAGCGTATTCAATAAACGTGAAATTTGTGTATAGTTATATCGCCAGGTAATGAATAGAATGAGATTCGACGATGATATATCGGTGCACATTCTTCTGATAAATGTGATTAAAATTTTTCCGATAAAATTGCAAATAGTTTGTTCACTCCCTGAGTGAACGTGAAGGTTTTACGAAAATGGCAGCCTTAATTGGAGATCCAAAACGAAACGTGTCCTTAAACACCGCGATTCGTCGTCAGGCGAGTCTCTCAGAATGTTTAACTCAGGCAGCCCTCACTCAAGCCCGCCTGAATTTATCAAGTTAGTGAAATATTGGCCTCAAACTATAGTAAATTTGACTGTATTTTCAAAATATATTCCATTAATAAATTGTATGAATCTCCCATTGAATATTTAATAGATCCAAAAAATTATTATGTTGCCTGAGATTTTAGTGTACCTAACGTGTTCTCTGTTGCTTTCAGAGAGATCTCCTGAGAAGAAATCGGCAACATTGCCTCATTCTCATAGCAATACTTCTTTGTCATCGGAAAGGGCTTCGAGACCACTACCTCCGCCGCCCGAGAGACAATCATACGTTGATAAGCCTTGGTTCCATAATGTCACCAGAGAACAAGCAACATGTCTTATCAAAGAACGTAAGTCCTTGTCGTAAGTCAAGTAAACCCAAAGCAAGAATAATAACTATCATTAACATTTTATAAAAATAATAAGTACTTTAACTTCACTTAGTTTGCGTTTTTTCATTAGATTATACGCTAATTATGAATGAATTTGCTATGTTTAGAAAGTACTTACAGTAATCCTCAAGACGGATACTTTCTCCTGAGACCGTCTACGACAAAAGTGAATAATCCTTTGGCTTTGGTGCTCTGGTACAAGGATAGGGTGTATAACGTTCCAGTCAGGAAGAGACCTGACAATAGGTAAGGGAGCTTTGCGCGCTAACATTCCTTGTCCGTATAAATATCTCTGCCGAGTACCGGACTTGTTCTAATAATAATAAATAAACAAATAATTAGAAAGAAATTATTAAATCTATAGTTATAACTAACAATTCAATAAGAAAATTGCTCCAAAAATGATAAAATATTATTAACTTAAAGGCTACCTTGGGTGAAAGTTCACTCTAGTATTTTGAAAAAGTTTTAAAAGTTAAGCAATTAAACAAAGGAATTTATCATTATTCAATATTAGACGAAGAATAGAAATGATATTGTTTGCAATAATTAGTTCAATAAAATTGCGATGATAATATTGATAATATTAAATGATACTATTAATATTGATAATATAATGATGATATTAAAATAAAGCTCATATAGGGTGAAACTTCACACATGACAGTGTATCTAAGAATTAAAAGAATTTTTATAATATTTGTTTTAGTAGAAAAGTAAGAAAAAGTTGATAAGGAATTGAATAAAACCGAATATCATATATCTGTCGAATAGGTACGCATTAGGATCAGCAAAAGTAAATGAGAAATCGTTTTCGAATGTTGAGGAAATCGTAATGTTTTACACGCGAGAGGAACTAGTGCTTCATAGCGGTGGCGTGGAAATGGGGAGCACGAAATTAACAGATACTCCGCCTAAATAAGCCTTTGAATGCTCTCACATACCAGCTTGTGCAATACAAACACTGCCCAAATAAGAATTTCAAAAGGAATTAAAGATCAGACACGATGGTTATGCGTATATAATATTTATTCAACAAGTGCCTTTTGTACTCGTCACTCGTCGAAAATCAACTTTGTATATTTTTGATAAGGTTCGAATGCATTTATATGAACTGTGACACGCATATGGAGAAACGTTTGATATTTACCAAGAAGAAAGAAAGGAAATAGATCTCTCGACGATATGAATTGCGTATATTTTTAATACGAACATTTACAAGCAGTACTTTAATGTTGAATTTGCATATTGGCAGATTTGAGGAGCATCGATGTATGGTAGTTGTTATCTTTGTAACAGAAAGAACAATCACTTTGTGCACATATCGATATTATAATTCTTGTATACTTGCTGCTGTAGGTTTGTTTTTATAAGATAATTCGAGAAAATGAAATTTCAGAAGTTAAGCAGTGATATATATATATGCTACAGATTTGTAAATAAGACTTTTCTTTTAAACAATAGTATTTTGAGATACTGCCGAGAAAGTTTCGTATCGTGTTTTGTTTGGTTTATTATAATTTTAACTTAAGGAAATATATCTAGATCGAACAAGAAGTAACCACTCTTTATTGTTATCGGTTGCGTAAAAAAAAACACGTTTGATTATAAAAACTGATTATGTACATAAAAATTACTTTAAGAATAATGTGATCTGTACCACAATTCACAAGGTAACTCGAGATAAATTGAGAATTGTAGATATATTTCAAGAGGTATGTTAAATTTATAAACGATGAAAGAAAAAATATCGTAATCAAGAAAGGTTAATAGAAAAGAACATCAAGGTCGTTTCAAGGCTACTTTTTTCATTAATTGCCATATGTGGAGGTCTAAAAATATCACAAACAAAGATCAAAAGCTACACAGGGTTAAAGACAAACTCAGTATTTAACAGTATTCAGTTTTATTATGATAACGAAACTTAATTAGAATTAATTGATACCAATTACTTACTAGACTGTTAAGTGCCATATTTAAATGAACACAAAAAGCGACCTTGAAACCTTTCTTCTTTTTATATCTAAATTTGTTGAACCCGACGTACATACTTCTCGATATTATATATCTATATATATATATATATATCTATATATATCTATATATATATATATATATATATATATAGATTAACGAATCAACCAATAGATTGTAATCTATGCATTTATATTTTGCCATGTCATTGTGAGAATAAAAGATAATTTTTCAAAAAAGACGAAAAAGTTTTCTATTGGAATTCTTTTCCTGATTTATTATAAATATTTAATAAAATCTTTATTCTGTAGACGTTTCTACATCAATTGAAAATTAAACGTGGTATCGTGAATCCGTGGAATCAATTAGCTGTTTTTATGCGATCTACGGTACTCATAAAAAGTATTATTATGTACTTTTTCAATGAAGCGTTTTTCTATTAAATTCTATATTTCATGTTGATAGTATTAAATTTTTGTAGTAACATGAAAGTATTATTAAATGAAACGAAATTTAATATACTGGGGCTTAATTAATTATTATGTGTTATGATGAAGTACAATGATATGCGAATGCCTTTTACGGATACCTATATTCTTTGTTTATTGATGCTAACACGATTGAAACTAATCAAAAATTAAATTCGAATTGATCAGCCGACAATTTATTACTCAGTCGTGTTTATCTCGAAACTACGTTCGGCGATTGATAACGATAACATCAATTAAGTAAACACTCATGTAATCAAGTTCCCAGCTTTCTAGTTGAGTTTTAGACGATTACACGAGATCACTTATTGCGTGAATTGGCTTTCAATTGTGGAGAAAACGAATCGATGTATTATGCATATGTACATAACGTAATTTGAAGTTACATTCTGAAATCAACCTTGGATGGACGGTGGTTCTGTGCAGTAAATGTGTGCGCGTGAACTTTGAACCAGTTACTTAACAACTGCAACACAATTAAGAAGAACACAATGCTAGACAACTCGTGTATCTGATATTCCTTGATAAGACATGCACTCGGCACAAGATATGAACCTCGATTCATACATACATGTTGCTCGTTCAACATCCTGTAATTATATAATTTGATAACACGCGTGAGAAGCAAATTGTGTATCATAAAACGTTTGATGCGTTATCTCTACATACTACGACGATAATAATTTTCTAACGAAAAATAAACTACGATTCACTTAAGCAATAATACGGTACGCTTCGTAATATTTTTAATGTACGAACCATTTAAATTCCACCCTGTATTTCTGAAACAGTGATAGATTGGGCTGAATCATTAAAGATCGGGAAAAGAACGCAATTTGAATGCATTTTGCGCGGGAATCTGTGGTCAGAAATCTCTTTTCATAGGCAAAGAATGATGTATTTGAAAAATTCCCTAGCCGCTGTAGGTCTGGTTACTTTTGTGACGTCACGTCGCTTGCGGACAATGACGTAGTGGGAGGGTGTATAATATAGTTATATTTATATAGTAGTGAGTAGTGAAACATATACGACAGGTTTGTGCGCACCACTCGGTTAACTACTTGTAACTGAATGTCAATTGAGCGGTCCATTTAGCTTGTCACTTAAAGCTTTTCAAGCGATATCTCTCACAGATCCGGGTCGTTGTATAAAAAATGCTAATCGTTTCGAAATCGTGAAAAATCACGGCTCGAGATCGTTTGATTTCGTTCCGTCAATTTTCGCGGACGATGCGATAAAAACAACACTGACATGAGTCAGTCATCGAAGAAGCGTAATTCCGAGCGGGAATACCGAATGGTGCGTTAAAGATAAGAGTGTCAATCGCTGGAGAAATCGGTCTGGGGAGCAATGGAAGATGAACAACCAGCGAGAGAGACGAATAAGATTTGCGGTGTGTGTGGCGATCGTGCGCTCGGTTACAATTTCAACGCGGTTTCGTGCGAAAGTTGCAAAGCTTTCTTCCGACGAAATGCTTTGAAAAATAAGGTGATTAATATGAAAGATTCTCGTGTATTTCTAACTAGAGATATAGAAAATATTTCTTCAAATAAAATTTAAGCCGCACGTAGTCCCTTCAAAATATGGTATACATATTTCATCAAAACAATTTCCATATGATTCAATGCACTTTTCCAATGACTTTTGTTATTTTAGATTTTTCTGAATGACCAGTTCTAGAATTCAAAATCTGTCAGAAATATTGTTTAGCTAGAGTAGATGATATCTTTAATCTTTCCCAAATGCTACATTCATGTCCTCATGTTTCATGGCATATTTGCCAACTATAAAGTCATAAAATAAAATTACATGAATATTCTTGTTGTTCGGTATGGATCAATGGTTAAATGAGTGATATTTTTGTTATGAATTTTCTTCTTAGTTAGTATTGCTCCATCAAGTTCAAACTTTGGGAAGATTACATATCGTATCTACTAATCTGATATTTCATCTTTCATGGTCATTGATCTAATTCAAAATTTCTATTTTGACAAATAATTTTCGTATTAGATATTTCATAAAGAAGGTGACATAATAGTAGATTCAAATGTAGTATAAGTAACTGTAATACAGTGATTAGAAAATAAAAGTGTAATCAATATTTATATTATAATGTTCTTGAACTACTCAATAGATAATAAAAGATACGTTTGCTTAATTTATTCATTTAGAATTATTGTTGTATTTTTGCAGGATTTCAGGTGCCCATTTACTGAAAATTGTAATATAACACCAGTCACTAGACGCTTCTGTCAAAAATGTCGCCTAGACAAGTGCTTCAGCATAGGCATGAGGAAGGAATATATTATGTCTGAGGAGGACAAAGTACTGAAGAGACAAAAAATAGAACAGAATCGTGCAAAGAAAAGACCAACCTTGGAGAGTGCAAAACCATCAAAGATAAAAAAAGGTTACTTGGATGAGTGTAACTTTGATGACACTTCTATGTCAGTTAATTCAGTTGCGTCAACTGCATCAGACACATACTTTTGGGAGTCTGATAGAAAATATACAGATTTAGATGCAAATAGACAGAATGTAACTGAAGGCTTAAGTCCTGTAACAGCTGCAAGTGTACCAAGCCCTTCTAGTCCGCCCGAAAATGGAGCCATAAGTGGGTCAAAAACACTAGATATGATGAAAGACTCTTCCCATAACTCAAACTCAAACTTTGAAAATTATGATCATACTTCTTCACCTTGCGGCGAAGAGAATGATGTTGATGCTGAAAGGTTGAGAATGGATCTTAACTCTCCTTCTCAAAATCAACAAAGGTTAGACAAAGTTAAATCTCCATCTCATAATTTAGAAAAGAGTAAGAAGTCAGTAATAGGTTCAAGAAAATCTGACCAAAATATATCAGACCTAAATTCTGAGTTTACTTCTACTAATAATGAATCTATGAAATATTCTTCTGAATTTGAAAATGCATCTTGCTACAACAAGTTTGATTGTAGCTCTGTACAGAATTCCCAATATATTGAGCACACATCACATTGTAGGAAAATGAGCATAGATATGAATTCAGGAATGCACACGAGTGTGCAAAATTCAGAAGAAGTAGTGCTTAGCCAAAAACAGAGTAAGGAAACGTGTTCAGAAGAAGACAATTTTATTAGTAATAAATTCTCACAGGACTCCACTCTGATCGCAAAACTTGTTAATAATTCAAATTTTATCACGAAAATATTTCAAAACGAAGAATTACTTATAAAAATTATGTCAGACCCTGTTGTTATTAGCAAATTAGAAGCAGATCCCCAGATTTCGCACTTTTTCAAAAAAACCGGTGTCGTCACAGATAAAGAAGCACTATCTGAGAAAGAAGCAAGTACTCAGTATAAAGATGATGTAAAACCAAGTAACAATAATTCCAGTCACACGTTTAAACCAATATTAAAAGTTAAACAGAAACAAGTAGAAAATCCTATTTTGACCGATTTAATTACGAATTCGAGTCATGAGGAATGTATAAAGCAACGGGATAATACTAGTGATTGGAACAGAAATCTATCGGACGTCACAAGAGACGTACTTCAAGATGTGCAAAGGTATAATCGAGATTCGCGTTTGCTTAATGTCTGAAAAATAATTGTACCACGTACTCTATCTATGAATTATATTTCAGAGTACCAATTGCTGTGAATTCCATTGAATCTATACTTTGTGAAGCGATTAAATTAGAATTTTCAACATATTCTGCTCTCGGCGGTATGGAGACCAGAAGGGTATTGAACGATGCTGAAAGAGCAAAGTTAAATGAATTAATAGTAGCCAACAAAGCGTTATTAGCTCCTTTAGATGAGGATATAACGAATTTAATCGGAGAAGACTGTAAATTTAAGGTAATAGTTACTATAGCTTAAGAAACAGACTTATACGTTGACATTTATTAAAATGTGTATTCGGTTTCAGAACAATTTCAGCCGATCTGACCCAGCACTATTAGACGTTATAAATCTTACTGCCATTGCTATTAGACGCTTAATAAAGATGGCGAAAAAGATAAACGCCTTCAAAAATATGTGTCAGGAGGACCAAATAGCTCTTTTGAAAGGTGGTTCCACGGAAATGATGATTTTAAGATCAGCACTCAATTACGATGTTGAGAAAGATATGTGGTGGATACCGCATAGTCAAGAAAGTATGTCCAATATAAAGGTGGATGTGTTAAAAGAAGCAAAAGGGAATCTCTATACAGAGCATTCAAGATTTATTAGAAGTTTCGATCCTAGGTGGAGAGATGAGAATATTATTTTGATTTTAAGCGCAATTGCTTTATTTACACCAGACAGACCGAAGGTAGTGCATAATGATGTAATTAAATTGGAACAAGTAAGTCTAACATGATTTTCTGTATTTGTGTGATTATAACTCGTTAAATGAATATTAATAATATAATTTTGTTTATAGAATTCTTATTACTATTTGTTGAGACGTTATCTAGAAAGTGTATATCCCGGATGCGAAGCCAAATCTATGTTTCTAAAATTAATTCAGAAAATTTCAGATCTTCATAGATTAAACAATGAAGTTGTCGGAGTATATCTTAATTTAAATCCGTCGAGCGTAGAACCACTTCTTATAGAGATATTCGACCTGAAACATTGATCGAACGTGTTCAACATAACGAATAGAGATTAATTGTGTAACATTTTCGATTACTATCCCTTCAAATAGTAGGAGTAACGTAAAATTGTTATGGGTTTGCATTAATAGTCGCATGTTCATATAAATAATATATAGCAATAATATTGAAGAGAGGAACATTATGAATTATCAGAATTTGAATCGATATATAGATATGTATGTGTGTACACACACAAACACACACACATGTTAATGTACATAAACTGTAATATTATTATGTAATATTATATGAATGATATTATGTAATATTATATGAATGATACTGTCGCCAAAAGTTTAATCGTATCAGAATTTATATCCATATTATATCATAGAGTATATTAAGATATCTATGTATGTATACCGGTATACAACAATGCCCCGTTAAAATGTTGGATCCACAAAATTGATATTAACAAATCCGCGGAAGGTTTTGATTCCTTTTGATTTCTTGTGTTCATCTCAACAAACCAAATGTCAGAGAACAAGATGCTTAAATCTGATGAATAATATAAGTCATTAATTCGGTCGACGAAAAGTGAAATTTAAAAAATTGTTTACCTTGTTTTGATGAAAAGGATTTAATCGAACTAGTTTGAACCAAATAAAATTTAAGGAATCATTATTAACGGGACATTATTTTAATTAATTCCTGTTGGATTATTGTAATTATATAAAGAAGCATTTTGCTTGTAAAATATCAATACCACTACTAACCATTGATACACTGAATTTTGTGACAAGCAGAGATTATAGTTCGAACAATTGTGAAAGTATCTCGTATCACATCATTCTGTCGGGAATAAATGTGTACAGGTAACGCGTTAGCATAATAATAATTCTTAAAAACGTTATGTATATTTCAACAAACGTACCTTAAATTGTTAAATTTAGAGAAGAAATTTGTTATACTAAAGCCAAGTTCTATACGTTCATGTTTAACGGATTGAAATATATAAACAGAAAAATATTTCTCTATGCGGAGATCAATTAAAAATCACATAATGATAAACATGAATTCAGTGCTTGGTGAAAAGATATGAAAAAGTCGATCCAAGCAAATGAACGATCTGCATAATGTTCATTCGCATTACGAATGCTAGTATGTACATATTAAATTGTGATATCGAGTCAAAATATATTTTTTAGATACTTGTTACATTTGACTTTAAAGATATCATTTCATTCCTTTTACTATTATATCATTAATTAGTTTTTTATTTTATAAATTATAAACAATTGAAAAATAAATACCTTTTTTTATCTCAGTCGTCATACTCAGATGGAAATCTATAACCAAGCATTTGCAGGATTATGATTATCAATAGGCAGGAAGAGGTAACAAAAAAAGTCAAGCTGACGAGGAAAAGAAACATGTATCCTATTGTCTTAAGAATGAACAGAAAGGTGCGGAATAACCAATCCCAAATTGTTTTCAGTATCATTGTTTGTAATACTTAAAAATTTATCAAAAACAAAAAAAGGAAGACTGGACGTGATCGAATACGATGTGCCATACGGGCGACGAAATCTTTATCGACAAATTTAACAAATGAAAATGTCAATTGTTATATAATTAACAATAGGTTTATTCTTTCTCATCTCTATGTATTTGTTGCTGTTGAAAATATTTTATATATTTTAAAGATGTGTAAATATAAAATCCGCGTATAAAATATAATCTTTTTGTTTTTATTTGTGTTTCTATCTGTGATTCCTGGTTACATTGAGCCAAGTCTCCCAACTTAGTCTCCTTTTGACTCACTCGAATCATTCGTTGCTCTCGGTTTTACATAATTCTTCCGCTTATATTGATGAAATACTTCGATGTTATCTTCGTAGGGTTTCGTAAAGAACCAATCGATTTCCTCCGCAGCAAGGTAACACGCACCCAATGCAGCTGTTGCTGTTAAGCGAATCATAGTTAATTCATCCAGTGCACGAGATTCATGGATTTCATCGATGAAAACGTCCTTCATAACATCCCATGATTTCCAAACCGATCCCACGCAGACAACCTTTAATCCACCCTTAGCTAACTTGAGATCCTAAAGAACCATATTTCTCGTACATAACACGATCGAACAGGATGCTTCTCAAAATTCTCCAAATTTTTCAAATTTTTATATGAATTTGCAAACCAGAATAAGCGACTCACATTATGGGCTTTTCTCGAAAGAGCTATAATATGCTTCGCGAGGTATCTGCCATTTTCCGAAATAATATATAAACAGAGTGGATCTTTTTTCTCACAACCTGTCACAATCTCCTTGGCAAACATAGCAAAAATGCTTTTATTGAAATCTTTATAAAAATGCGGCAATATCTCCGTCTTATCAGTTACGTTGAAATAATGCCTCATAGCTGGCCATACGTAGCTTATGGGTTTAGGAGCTGGAGCTAAGCCATCGATATCGTCGAATACGTATTTACAAGCTCTATGGGCGATCCAGAAAGCTGAAAATCCATCTTTTTCGTAATTACACCGCTGATGTTTATTATGCAAATTCATATTTTTGTGAACATAATTTTAAAAGTAGTATTTAAGCGTAGATTTGTTTCATCTAGTAAATGATCATAGAAAGAGAACGCGATAAACAATTTTAAGAATCACCAAATGACAAAATAAATATACTCTAATCACCAAATGGCAAAATAAAAAGTCAACAAAAATCAATCTTCCGTGTTTTTCTTATACGTTCTTGAAATATTATAACGAATACTACACTTTGGATAATTTATATATCTTTACACGTTATATGCATTTTGTGCACTTTTGCGTCATTAAACTTCTCAGAAAAAATATAAACACATGCATCTAGTAATAATTATACAAGAAAATAAGTGGATGATCAAAAATAAAGAATTCTCTATATTAGAACCTCAATGAAATATACAAACTGTTCAAAGTCATATCTCTCCATCCTTATGAGTTATACATAAACAATTCCCATCACGTACCACTGCCTTCGTCCCCCATGAAATGTCCCCATCCGCCGCACCTTATGATTGTTCCATCTAAATTCATCAGCAATGCGTTGCTACCGGTGCCAGCGATTAGAACTATCCCACCGTTTGGCAAACCAGTCCTGAGACTACCGATGGCATCTGAATTGACATAATAAGCTTTAGCGACATTTGGATACTTCTCTTTCATCATTGCTGTAAGTTGACGGTCGGTGCTTTCCTCTCCACATCCGCTTAGGGTAAGACCCTGATTGTTTAATTGATTAGAATTTCTTTAAATTAAACAATTCATTTAATTCATCAAACGATAAGAACGTTCGCTTATCATACGATTCTCTAGAGACTTATCTACGAACTAGTCATCGGTATACATAGTTCTCAGGAATCGTGATAATTATTTTATATTTACCAAACAATCTAAAGGAATCAATTCAGATATTCCTATACTCTGTTTCCCTCTTTCGACCATGGCGTTGATTCTTGCAGTTGCTTCCGCCATTCCGAGTAGCTGAGTAGAGAAATAAGTCAAATAGTAAAAAGCGAAATAAAATAATTATAAAAGAATTTTTAAGCTAATTATAAAACTTCTGTAACTTATTACTTTCTTACTTATTTATGTAATCTGCTTATTATATAAGGTTACTTAAGAAGGTTAAGCTAACTTAAGAACAATAGTATTTTATAATTATACATAAATTTTATATTTTATATATGGATGGTTGAGAATCATAGTGGCGTAAGTTAATTCGTCACTACCTTTTTTTTATGTGAATTAAAGGGGCGGTACTTATAAAAATTGAAATACACGATTACATACAGATTCTCAAAATCTTGATTTACTCGCTACAATGATTTTCAGCCCACCACATATGATTATAATTAAAAAATGAATAAATAAAATAATTAAAAAAAAATAATAACAATAAAAATGAGAAATTAGTAGAAACGGGATGAATAATAATTGTTAAAAAGTTGGGTTAATCAATTACCCAATGATTGGTGCTCGGCCCCTTGACTTCCGTCAATGGTGTCCCTTTGCCATCGATGATGACCAGCGTCGACTGCGTCCCGCCGCTGAGAATTATTAAATTCACGTCAATTCGTTAATCCGTTATTTTTTTGATAGTTGGTGAAGTCTCTGAACCGTTCTTGATCATATGGTTATTTGTAGTGATGATAGGATGAGAAGCTAGATAGAAGTTAAAAGCAGAAAGCATGTACGCCCTGTTAGAATCACTTAACGTAATCATGATCGAAATAAAAGGTGACTTGCTTTCATTTCATCTACGTTTGAGTTATACCGAGAAATGTGTAGAATAAAATTACATACGTCGTAATACTGAGTTTCTTAAGTTTGCAAAAAAAAATGTCTTCATGTTTTTACGTTAATTTTAATGAATAAAATAACGTGTAATTTGAATAGTTCTTTGAACTGATTTGATTTTATATTTTGAATAAAACGAGTTTGCGATTGCAGTATAAAGGTTTACTGGCAAATATACATTTGCCGATAATCATACAGAAAAATTGGAAAAATTTACTTCGAAATACTTCGTTCTCATGTTTACTATCATTTATATTATTAACAAACCTTTTCTTGTGGAAATTAATTCTTAACATGATTGCAAATACGAGATAATTAAATGTATTTCCTACAATATTATAAAACGACGATTTTATCTGAATGCGCCAGAATTAAAATCATGCGGTACATTTATATACGTAAGCACAGATACGATATGATAATATATTTTCGTAAACAAGGATGATGGATGAATTCTAATTGGATCTTATCGGTGAACATTAATGAGAAATACATTTATTAGCCGCAACTGCTACTCCACGATACCGTTATTTAGTTTTAGATAAGTAGCGCTAAAACTTCTTAGTATTTTCAGTATGTAACAAAAATTTCGAGAAAAGAACAAAAATAGGAAAAAGACAAAAAGAGATTACTCACCCATCGATGCCGCCAATTCTAATTTCTTCCGGATGTTCTGGTAGCTCTATCTTAGACATACTCTCTTTGTCGGATAATTCTGTTGGTCGTCTTTGTCTTCTCAACTCCCTACGAAGCTCAAACTCATCGATACGTTTCTGTTTTTCTTTCTTTCGTCCCCTTCTCTTTCCTACCATTTTTTTAATCAGACAATTTAAAATTTCTTTCGCTTGTGATTTCTTTCGTTGACAAAAGGATCCAGCAATTTGAGGGCGGGATTTAAACGAACATGCTTATCTGATAACGCACGAGTTAGGAAAAATAATTCAAACATTGCCAATTATTCTGTATTACAAATCAAATAGATCAACAGAAAACATACGGAAATATAATAACAACTCTATATAATCTAATATTGAAATACATATTTCTTGTCTTGTCACACAAATTTTAAATATTTAAATTTCACTTATAAAATGAGACGTACATTAATCGACTAGCGATATTGACATGTATACACGTATGCACAATATACGTTTAGCATTTTCGTGTCAACTTACTATGTATAAAGATTCAACAACTCTTGAGGTACGATTAAACGAGCATATGTCAGACAAATATTAGATTTGTGGAGTAGTAACAGTAGTTGTATCAAGTAGCAACAGAGGCGGAAGAGGTACGGCGTGTACCGTGACTGCCGCGATGACTGGTGCTCGCTGGATCAGTCTGCGAATCACTAGAGAATCGCTTTACTAAGTGAAGTTTGCTTTCGTTCGTTGCCGTTGCGTTTTTCATGTTACATGGCATTTAGATGTTGCATTCACTTCAACTAATTGTAAGTTCTGTGTTCTGTGAAATATCTGGGAAAGGGAGGGGATTTTCAACCTAATATCAACCTGAAAAGCTGACAGTTTGTCGACAACGTGTTCCTAACACTCTCCTAATTCCCGACATCGGTGAGGAGTCTTACGTACTATATACAGGTGTCACTACAGCGCGCAAATCACGAGCGCCATCTGATGGCAGCCGCCGAAATGATCACTTTCAGAAAAGTCACTAGACTATACCATCTACGTGAAAAATCCGGCAAGTGTCGTATTCCGTGGTTGCGACACCGTGAGAGCCGCGCGGTGGAGACCGCACACTTTCGACTCTCGACTTCGGCAGTCGCGCAGCGAATAAAGCGAGTTGCATCGAAAACGCGAGCGAGAAAGGTGCCCCATATGTATCTCGTCCGGTGCGTCGCCGTCGGCCATTGTCTCTGACATGGAAGCCTATCAAAATGGCAGAGGTCGTGCAGATGTTTTTGTTCCTATATAAATCGAAATACCGTCGGAAAGGGCAGTGCCGTGAGGTGGTACGGGATCAGTGCGGTGTAATTGCAGTGCCGTGGCCGATACTGTGGGCGGCGCTGATCTGTTGGGTGGTGCACGTAACTGCGGCCGCCTCCTCCTCCTCGTCGTCGCTGACGACGGAAACGACCTGCGACACGGACAGTTGCGTCAACGGGGACTGTGTCAATGGCACCTGCGTGTGCCACGAGGGTTGGCAGGGCTTGGCGTGCCAATTCTGCGGCGGAAAAGTCAGGTGAGTGATGAAAGAATGTGCGAGCATAGCTTACACGTCTCGTGCCCTATAGTATGCCAGCTTTCCAATACGAATACGATTATTGTATAGACTATCGTACATTTGATTTTCTACGAAGGAACTCATAGGGAAAGACTATGAAATCATATGTATATTTGAAGATACGATGGGAAAAATAAACAGGAAAGTAAGATCGAATGCGCGAGCATGTCCCTCTCGTTTCTCTCATTTGAGGCCCATCTCATTACTAATCTCGTTACAAATCTCGTTACTAATCTCGTTACTAATCTCGTTATTATATGAAATATTACACATAGGTGTTTCTGACAAATACATCGATAGAAGAAGTTTATACGAAATTATACGTGCCAAGATACGACTGGAGAAACAAACAGGCTAACTGTACATTCCGTGGTGTCCGTGCAACGGTATTGACGGGTTTCTAGGTCGACTTGGTCTCTTCAGAGGCTTTGATCGTCTTCCTATAAACCCTTTTACCGAGGAGATACGTAAATAAATAGTGCAAGAGAGCGCGGAACGTGCGTACGCGCGGCTTACCCGGATTTAATTGCAGTGCTGTGTGTGCGCGTCTCATGGTCCTTCGTTCAGAAGAGGGATAGAAGAGGGATGTTCGGTCATTGTCTGCGGCCGTGGTTGACAATAAGGAATTAGGGAGTAATCGGGACATCAGCGAATCTAACGGTGACGGTGACGGCGACGGTGACGATGACGGTGACGGTGACGGCGACGGTGACGATGACGGTGACGGTGACGGTGACGGTGACGGTGACGGTGACAGTGACGATGACAGTGACCGCGGAAATACACGACCCGTGGTATTTTAAGACTTAACTCGAGTCGGGGGATTAGATTTTGCGTGGATCGATCGCGACAGGTTTAAACTTGACAGGGAAACTACGGTTTCCGCCACTGTCAAGGCTGGTTCGCTTTTTACGCGCGCTTAACGTAATAATCCCATCGTAAACGAACACCGACGACGATCATATTGGATAGGATCGAGACTTGTGCTTCAGTGTACTTGTGCAATGTTTATTGTAAAATCGTACGTAGGCACTTGAGAATAGTCGACGTCTCTGCCATGCGTTGAGCAATTGCGGTGAAATCTGACGCGAACGTCGCTTGGGAACTACTCTCTCTTTGTCGCATTTTGTACTTTGCTTCGTTGTATCGGAATACAGAGAAGTTGATAACGGTCGCTCGAGTCCGAACACATTGGGGTATTTGCATTGAATGAAAAGCTACTAGACAATATTGTTTTTATATCTCAATTATCTCGTCAGAGTTTTCAATATGACCGATTCGTAATTTTTATAGATTCACGACGAAGCAGTTTCAGAGAGTTTAACGAATTGTTGTGTAATATGCGAATGAATGTTTGTTTTTCTCTTTATGTTATATAATTATCCGTATAGTATACGTTTCATTTGAATTCCACACGTTTTCTACTTTAGTCGCTGATAATCTCAGCGATCATCAAGATAATCTGTTATTTATATCGTTTAGACACACAGTAAGCAGATGGTGCAACTTTTTTATGTAAAAATAAAATTAAAAAAAAAATTGATTTTCGATCTAGTTTTCAACGTAAACACCCCACTATGAGCAGGTTACATTTTTATGAAACGTATCACGAATACGTACATACCGTTTTCTCTAAGTTCTATAAATATTGTCTGGACTCGACAAAGGAACAGTTTCGACAAAGAATTCCTAAAGATTTGCTTACGTGTGCCCGATCGTATTTCACCAATGAACACTATACATTATACATTGTACGTTACGCTCGCGTGCTTCGCGATAATACGTAGTATATATGTAGTATACTCCTGAAAAGTTCGTAGTCATATATCCGGCTCGTGAACGGAGTTTTGACACTTGGCTGACTGTAATTGGGTTATTTGATATTTGAATTTTCACTCTGAACAAAACCAAAGAATACATTTTTAATATTGTTTTCTACGCACGCGTATGTATGTGTGCCCGTTATGTGATTTATACATGTTAAATACACGTACATATAATACATATAACTAAGAATTTATTTTCACACTGGCATTATGCACGATTTTTGTTTGCGAGTATAATTCCTACCGTTTACGAAAGTGTTATAAAATGAAATTTTATATGCAGCAATTGTTACTTAAAATCGTACATCTAGCAATTTAAATAGGTCTGAAAATCCATTTAAACGATTAAAGTTCATACAAAGAGATATAGTTTAATACTTCCTTATTTGATATGTAATAAAAATCCTGATATGTAATTACCTGATATGTAATGAAAGTCCTGATAAAACGCTATTGTGTACTGTGGATAATAAGGCAAGTGGATCGTAAACGACCTAGTCATTATGGTTCGCGATCCGCGAATTTAACGACACCGATTGATCCGCGTAAAAATCTTGTAGTAGTGGACCTACTAGATTCACCTATATTCGAAACTCGATGTTATTCCAAAATTTCATCGTGCACTCGTGAGTAATTGGTGTTGGAAATAATCGCGCCTTCGGGGCGGCATAAACACAAACCTACGTTCAATTAGAACGCAAAAAGAAAGAAAACAGTGAGAAAGAAGAGAGCGTTTCTTAATCAGGAAAACAACCGTACACGCGTTTGACGCATCGTGTGCACCTATTATTCTATGCTTGTCACGGACTAATGAGAGGAAAATGCTTCGCGATATACCACATGGTGCTGAGTGCGGTGCGGTTTATTTATCGCTTTTATTTTCTTGTGTACGTGATCGCGACACGTGCCTCGAGGAATTCATCGAACGACGTATCTGTCGAATCATTGAACATTTATGCGTGCGTCTGACAAAGTATATACGCGCTGTGTGGAAAAAAATCGATGTTGTTTAAACGCACTTCGTATAATGTTGTTCATCTGAAATGTAAACAGAATCCAGTTGCCAGTGCGATGGTGAATGAGCGGTGACGCGACTACGATGGTTCGTTAATCAGTTCTACCTCTGCTCGCGTCTTCGCTACGACCCGCTCTAATTTGAAGTGCGCGCGCGTTAATTGTCGGGGACATGCGTGTTCTGTTTGGCCGCGTTTCGCACCTATGCAACTGGTCGACCGCATTATTTAAACGGTCTGTCAAACTGCTGCTCGTGGCTTACGTTAGCTTTGTTGACTGTCTCGAGTCACGGTATGTGGAAACTTGAAGGTTGATTTATATTATATTCATATGTTAATACATATTATTAATATATATTATTATTAATATATATTATTAATAATATACTAGTTCATGTCATATTAGCGTGAAATACAAGAACGGTATTTCACTATGTTATACAGTTTTACAAATTTATTTGTTACAAGGGTATCACTATTATAGTCGCAAATTTTAAGATAATCATAATATTAGTTGGCTAACTCTATGTAATACCTAGATCTGTTAATCAATCTAGTCGATCTAGTTAGTCAAAGGCTTTATGGTTTCTAGGTGAGCGCATTCGACTATTATGGCCGACGATTATCAAGCGTATCATAATCCTAGCTAGGAAACTGTACTCTGTTTATTAATTACCATCGACGGCATTTATCAGCGATGTACCTTATGACAAGGTTTCGTTTATACCGTCTCCCTGTTTCTCTGTAATTTAATATCATTTATTGGACCAACCGAATCGATAACCGATGAACGCATAAGACTGTACTACTCTCTGTCGCATACCTTATCGCGGGATTAATTATTGTCATTAAGTGTTGATTGCTGTTCGAAACGAATTCGATCTCTTTCGAATCCCAGATTAATTAACATTCGGTATAAGTTTGAAACGCTTACTCGTAGGGCTCCGATGAATTATTATTTAAGTTTACAGATGCGCCCAAAATAGTTTACGAACGGTTGTTTTATCCTCTTTCGAGGTTTTCGTTATTCGTTCGATATTTCGTTAATTTTATTATTCGTATTTCGTTATTTTGTTCGAACAAAGTTTCGGCGAATGAAATTATTTTTACGAATCTTGAGAGGACATTATTGTCGCGTAAGTGTGTAGCGTTATCTACAGTTACACGTGTACGTTCGCCATTGTTGAGAGACGACGGGGAACTTTGGTTCTCACCTCGGCCCTCCCAGCCTGCTCTTCCCGTTTTCGCTCGAAGAATTCGTCCCATGTTGGCCCGTTCGCCGGCGTTGTTTCGCGTTGTTGTAACACGTGTATTGCCGGCTACCTGAACTGGCTCTGCGTTCTATGACCGTTTCGTTCCACCATCTAAATGTTGCGAGATGATAGAACTTGCTTGTTTACGGTTATTTTGCACCATGTTCAGACTATTTAACCCGTTATTTTATAATAATGATCAAATTGGTAGCAGCGATTAGTATTAGAAAGTGCAGTTGAGTCAAATTTCGACTTGGTCAAAATAGTAAAAATAACATAAATCGCATATACATAAAATGCATATACATAATAGGTAAGATGTACAAAGTATAGTATTCGGTATAATATTTAATGGGTGAGATAAATTTTTGCTTAGGTACCATTCTGTAATTGTATATATTTATAGAAATATAAATTTGCATAAACATTTATAGTTTACTTATCGATGTTAACGATGCTACAATTCAATGTTAAATTAAAAACTGAAGCAACTTTCGAGATGAACACAAAGTCACATGACTTAAATATTAAATTCTGTATTTAAGTTAAGCTCGTGGTCTGAAAAATTCCGTAACAGATTATAGATTATAGAGATAAATGTCGTGTTAGACAATTAAATGTATTCTTGATCCTAATATTAATTCGAACATTGAGTCAAACGCTGAATCTCATACCGAGTCGATCGTTGTATATTCTCGACCAGATTTAAATGCATGCACAAATGGCGCAGTATTTAGAGGACGAAGGGGAGGAGTTTATGGACTGGGTGGCATTTAGAACGCTTTCCAATTTCCCTAGACTACTTAGCTTCTTGAACATATATGATACTGGATTCTTCCGAATCAAATTGGAAGAAATTTACGAGGATTCTGGAATCGCGAGAAAACTTTTCATATTCGAAATATCTTTCTATGTATTTCTCATATATGTTTTCCAAATATTTGCCTGATTAAGAAATTTGACTCCTTTGAAAAGTACAATGCCATCTACGTGCATCGTTTCATTTAATATGCGTACAAATAATAACTTTCGTATTTGCATGATACGTATACGTCTCTCTCTCTCTCTCTCTCTCTCTCTTTCTCTCTCTCTCTCTCTCTCTCTCTCTCTCTCTCTCTCACTGCACCGTTTCTCATTATATAAATCAAAGTTTTTGTATGAAAACGGATAGACAGACGCAACAACCTGATTGCGTGTTTACTTCGTTGCACGACACGTATTAATATACATATTCTAAATGAAAAATAATTACACACGCGAAACCAATAATCATCTTTGTTCATGATAATTTGACAATCATTCCAAAGATTCTAACGTCTAAAATTTTTAATCGTAAAGTGCATTTATAAAATCGATATTTCTCTATATCATACGGTGGAAATTTCTAATTTAAAGTTTAATCAACAGTTTGAAATTTAATCAACGATCGATTCAACACAGAATCGAGTGAAATATTAACTCAACGTATATACGATTTAACTTGAGCTTAGAACTTAACGTAGGATTCAGGACTTATTTGAATTGGTGTTTATTTAAATATACAACCATGAAATCTTCAAACCATCAACTGCAAATTTCGCTCGATGTTCTGTCTAACGAATATCCTTCATTTAAAATACCCAAGTGAGAAATAGCCAAAATTCATAAGTCACCTCAACATTTGAACAGCCAGCCTGCGACACCTGACTGAACGTTTCAACGAGCATTCGTTTTATGCGGAATCGCGACCCATCGAATGATATTTCAGCTTTCGCTACAGGGTCACTCGTTCGATGTTGTTGAAACGCCACGAAGCTACTGGGCGCGACGACGCGGCGCGTGGACAAAAACCGGCTCGGGAACCGGTAGAATTCGATCACGCTCGGTGTGTTTCGCGTGGATACGGCACGACACAAATCTAGAAAGTAACTTGCCAATGCCCTCCTGGTCGAAAATTGGCGAATTTCTATGTCTTCCTTTCGCGTCGACGTAGCTTACCAGCTATATGGCGGGAGTGCGATCAATGGCATCGTGTCGGTTTCCTCGGTGTGGTTTTATCCCTTCTATCTTATCATTGTATTACGAATCGACTAAAACTTTATATAATACTCATCCCGCTGGAATAACAGATATACCGAGAATCAAGAAACATCACGAATGTTCGATAAAACCGTGAAATTGTTCGTTTAAGTTAATCAGTGTGATTATTTGAAGTAAATTATTTAAGTCCTTTCAGATGAACTTTTCTTTCGATAATATATACAATAACGTAACTGTAAGGATTAGAAAGAAGCTTCTACGATCGATCGATCGGAAATACCGCGTACATGCGAAGAAACAATAGATACGTATTTATTTGGCGGTGAATTAACCAACTACCGCTACAATGACGACAATGGCGACAATGGTCCAAGAAAATGACGCTCGATTATTAACGAGTGCATCAATAAAACAGAATGGTAATTAAGCTCGGCACATTTTTGAATTCGATTGATGGCTACTTAAATAGACAATTATCTGGCTATCGAACCGTGTAGATAATAGATACACTCTGTGGCTCGTCCAAATGTAAACACATTGAAATCATAACCCCAATTGTTCCAAGTTAATTGACTTATTAATTTATGCTTGGTTATTTTACTTTCTCTGGTCGATACGGATATTTGTAATATTTGTATATGAGAACATATTAGTTACGATCGGTTACTTGGTCTTCAGTTATTTACTCTAATTCTATATTTTATCTGAAAAGTATATTCTGCCGTAGAAGTGGTTGGGGATTAAATTAAATGGTGTAATTAGAAGGTTAGTAAAATGAAAGAGTGAATTACAGAACTATCTTTCTACAAGTAGCATCATTTTTTAAATAAATAGAAAATCTGTAATTAGAAAATTAATAAAATTAGAAGAAGCTGAAACTTTATATGGCGGTTACCTATTTGGTTAGGTATTGTTAATTTGACACGTTGTGCTAGTAATCAAAATCAGTGGGCGTAAGAAAATAGATTAAATACTGTAATTGGAAAATTACATTGCAGTTTTCTAACAGTCACGTATATCAGGGTTTTTTATTTACTTCAATACCACAATCGTTCGCTCTATTTCACGAATCGAGGACAAGGATTATCTTGTCTGCAAGATACTAAAAATACTGCAGTTACGAAATTAATAAAAGAAGACGTATTTTACTTTATTATTACTGGCTATTCGAATATCGAAGAAACAGAAAGTTACGCTTACTTCGAACGTTTATATCTCAATTTTACTCTTTTTCCAACGAAATAATCAAATTTTTAATATTTTCATTATATATATATATATATATATATATATATATATATATATATATATATATATAAATCGATGACGACAGATTTAGTAAGATTGAATCGAAAAATCATCTATAAAGATATAGTATTTATTCGTGTATTTTCAAATTTACGAAACTTTTTCTAGCGATGGCAAAAACGTTATTAAATCGAGAAGGATTGAAAATAGGCGGCAAACGACGCAAGCAACGAGAAAGTACAAACTAATTTTTTTAATGGAATATAAGTTATAATACAATATATAGTGGAATATAAGTCAATTAAAAAAAAAAGGAATAGCTGAAAGAAATGGATAAAAAAAGAAGAAAAGGTAAGAAACATTCATCACGCGGATTACGTTTCTCCTTAGTACCATAGGTCTCATAAAAATCCAGTCAGTCAGCCAGCCAGAGTTCCAAAATCACGTTGTATTTTCTTGTAAATCTTGAGCACCCTTCAGCAGACGTTCTTCTTCCGAATGCTTCCCTTTATGGTTCACGCCGATGCTCCATCGTAAATATCCATCGTGTCCTCCTTCTTTGTTCTGGTTTATTCGCTTAATTCCCGTTGCGCGACTAGTTATCGTTCAAATCTTTTTTTCTATTAACAATATTTCTCTATTAATAATAGTTTTGTATCGCCGCAATTTTTATCATATGTTTTGCGAAGAAATTTTTAGACGTCGATTAGTTTGAATGTTCTATTTGAAACAACCGAGAGAATTACAAACACGTATCGTTATTATTTATAATTATTCCGCAACAGCCTATACCTATAATTATTTATTATTGATAATAATACGTACTGACTATTTAAACGCTTCGGACAGGGCATTTTAACGTAGGAAAGGCTCAAACTCGTATTTAATTTGTTAGTTCGTTAGTTACGAATTTTTTGACAATTTGTGGAAAATTGAGAAGAAAAGCTAACCTAAACGTTGTTCTGTGTTTACACGATTTTGTCCTGAAAACCTTGTCTTTTCTTAGATTCGTATAGATATTTTGAGACGATAGATATAATATTCCCTTGACGGTTCACTGCAGCGCTTTATTGCAAGTATCTATCTATCTATCTATCTATCTAACATTTCTTCTTTACACGTTTCTCCTCCTCTTTCTTCGCTTAATTCCCGTCGCGCTACGAGTTAACGTTAAGTTTGTTTCCACGCTGCTTTATGCGAAGAATCTTCGTTCGCGCGTGAACATGGTTCATTACGAATTCTTGCCGCGCTTCTTAGTCGTCTTGGCGTTTCTATAAATTGTGCCGGCCCTGAACGAGCCTGAAATTTCACGGAATATTCGTTAATTATTCACGAGAACGCAGGCAGACGAGCCCGCTTTTTAACGCGAGTTAGCATCTGGCTTTTGTTTCGCTCGGAGCTAATGCTACTTTCGTTTAAGTCTGATTGGTGATTAGTGCGAGAAAGGCTGTATTTGCGAGGCTTATTTGCGAGGCTTATTTGCGAATTTCTGGTTATTACGATAAACCGCTGTTATCGCAACTTTATTCGGACACGAGGTTTTTATTCGTCAAATCCCAGTGAAAATTTGTAAATATTATTAAAAAATATCACTAAGAAAGGAAAGAAAGATTTGGCAAATTGATACAGCAAACGCTCAACATATTATTATGTATTGTAACAACCTAATAAGTTAGCACTGACAAGATTGTATATCCAAGAACGCAATAAAACCGAAAAAGGAATCCGATAAAAGCGAGCATTTTTGTACTTTAAATGTACGTATCGAGACGATTAAGTGCAAGCGAAATAAAGCGACCGTTTGCCTCGTATTCCGTTGTAAACGATAATATCGTCAGGTGACTATTCGATTGCCGATGAAAGCGAAGGCAAGGTAGCGATAAATAACGCATCCAACGAAATAAGAGAGGTTCCTTCGTCCGTGGTACTATCTGACGATGAAATGGAAAGAGTTGGTACATCCAGCGCGTCGTTGCATCCCTCCTCGACATTCCCTTACTCCCATTTACCAGCGTTTCTTTTTATAGCCGCCGCCGCTGCCGCCGCCGCCGTCGTTGTCCTTTGCTTCCTCCGTCGGTTGGCTTCTCGCGTAAAGACTGTTAGTGCTGGGCTACGCCGCGCCGGGTCGGTCGTCGAACTCCTCGTGACTCATTCCGGCGTCTTCTCCTTATTGAATAAGAATATTATTTTGTGCTAATGAGAATCATAATACAGCAGCCACTCAACTAAACACGCACGGATATTGTCGACACCTGTGAATGAAATAGCGACGAATCTGAGCGTTTTTATGTTGTGACTGGTGGTGTCAATGGGTAATTTTAAGGAAAAGCCTTGACGCTTTATTTGGCTTACTTTCTAGTTTGATATATCAATTCTAGGAGAATTGTCAATTTGTGGAAAATTGAAACGCAAATCTAAGTTAAACGATGGTTTTGTTTTCCTGTGGATTTTTCGTGAAAACGTTGGTTTCTTCCATCGTGTAGAAATTTGATGACAGTTGGTACGTGTACGAATGGACTATCATCACTCTATAGTCTACTCGTGAAAACTCGTTGAAACCGAAATTTTCTTTTTACAAATACGTAGTTTTTTTTTAATTCTATAAAAAATATCGTGTTATGATCGTTAAGATCGTTTGTATAGATTACGATATTTTACTGCCTATTCCTAAAAAATCGAAGGCCAATTCAAATTTTATTCTGATTTCACGGAATATCGCTTGTTCTAAGTTGGATTAAGACGATTCATTTCTAATTTGTGACACACAGAAATCGAAATTAAAGTAAGCGTTATCGCGTTTGTTTCGATTCCTTATAACGACCTAGTTATTCTTTATTTCATAGAAAAGTCGTGGAACTCTTGTTGTCTAAATAGATGATGAATCGAAACCTGCAAAGTTTATCTTATCTTTGCAAGTTTCTCATACAAAGCTAATTTTTATTTTTCATTTTCCTATGTAAATTCTAGGACGATCGTCGGGTGTATAGATGGACAATCGTGTCTGTGAGAAATCGTTGCGCGATTAACATGAGACGAATTAATCGTTGGAGAAACGAACAATGCTTGCCTGAGATTACGCTACGAACAGATTGTTGAACACTCGTTCTTTAAGGTACTGCGATACGCTGTTATTACGTAGCCCGAGAGAATTATTAAGTGATTTGTACTCGTCATCGGTGGTATCAGGCAGATGTATTGCTCGAAATATGTAATTCTACCGTTTTCTTCTGTTTAAAAAATGAAGAGAACAAAGATTCATACGACGGAATGAGCAGCGATATAATCGTACGTTAAAGTAATTAATAAGATACAATTGCTAAAACGATATCTTGAAACGAATGCATCGTATTTCAAACCATTGACGCTACGACACTGTGACTTTCTTCTTGCCAATCTCGCGTTTGTTTTATCGATTGATCTTTCGCGGTTCTTTAAAAGTACTTGAGACGAAAAATCACGCGTCATATTTTCTTCGAATTTGAGAAATTTGTTGGGTATAAAAAATTAGGATCGAGTCAAAGATAATTAAGAGAACCGAAATGTTAATATATATCTGGGATTATTTTATCGTAATTAGTTGCGATATGGTTGATCATAATTCACGTTATTCGCCTGTATAGTATAAAATAGTAACTAACTTTTCACGAATTTCATGAACATTGTAATTCACTTGTTCCAGGGACAATTTTCCAATTTTTTCTCCTATTTTTTAAATCTATATATTTCTATAGATTTTACTCTTATTCCATTTATAGTATTTCTTTCGTGTCGTTATTTTTTACATTATATTAAGCATCTTCCGGCACTTTGCACATTTGATACGCAACAAACACCAACAACATCGACGATGATAATGATAATATTCTGTTGTATTCTGGTATAAGAGCCATTTTCGACAATACGAATCCCATTTCCGGCTTTGATCCGATTTCTCCGCTCGTTTTCCTGCTATTTTATGCAAAAATGTTTCGCGTTGAAATATTAATACTCGGCATCCTGGCCCGGGACACGAGTTACGCTCGTAAATCACCGATCAGAATTTATGCGGAGCCAAGTGCGCTCGCTACGTATCGGTTCTCACACACTCCATTTTTCCTCTCGTTCTGTTTCGCCCTCTGTCCCTCTGCCTTCTGATTTTCTCTTCTTTTCCGCACTATCCAAGCTAACATATTGTTATTCCTCGACGACAATGCACATCCGGGCTTTTTTGGCATCCGATGCATCCACTTTGGTGCTGCAATTTCTGCGTTCGCGTATTTTTCACTGCGATCGATAATCCTCACCTTTTTTCCGCCGTTTAAGCGATATCGCCGCCGTCATGCATAATCATAGGTGAGAAAATATGGCTTGGAGAACGAACGAGGTGTTTGCCTTTCATTTTGTTTTAATTTTTTTCTCTTCATTTTCATGGTTTCGTTGATTTGGCTAGCACTTGTATCACATTAGGTTTTATAGATTACAATTTTATTAAGACAAATTGATCGGAATAACGAAAGATTTGATATTTTTATATTTTTTGATTCAACGATCGACTTATTCTCTGAATATTACTTGTTACAATTGGCGATATTTATATTTTTCCTGGCTTTTTATTTTTCTATTTCGTTTCTATGATCAATTTGATAATTTATATTTGCTCGATTGTATTATTACGCATTTACATACACAATTTAAAACAGGGACCTCTATCTTTAATTCATATCGAGGACCTCGATGAATCGAACGACGCGATACGTTCACTAAGAGTCTATGACACAGGAAGCAGGAAGCAGGAAGTACAGTACATCGTCATAGCCACGGTTCTTTGTCCCTTGGAATTATTATTCCTCGAGCGTCGTAGACGAGGTAGATCTTTCTTTTTCCATGTTTCATCTACGGTGTTTGTACGCTGGTTCCTCTCCCGATCCGTGGTTTCCCGCGCTTTCAGTCTCTGCTGTCGTAATTATTGCTTACTCGTTTGAAAACCTGTTTGCTCAATCCTGTAATTTTTCATTAACGCTATGACGAGTGGCTAATTTCCAGCATAATTTTCATACTTCGAATTAAGAAAATACAAGTACGATTCTCGTTACATTTATTCAAGAATTTAACAACTATCGATATTTAAACAGTGACAAAGTAGAGGCAATATACATATTGCGCGTTATTAGTTGACATTGACACGGTGCTTGTGCCGCATCGCTAATCGAATTTTCGATAAGCCAAAAATATCTATATTCTTGAAATTAAGAGTTGATAAAGGCAAGCGAGTTTCGAAAGTTGCCGGCTTACATTTTTCCAGATATACATATCGTACATATCGTAAAATTGATCTTTAGCAAGGATTAAAATACACAGGATTCAAATAAATAAATTATCGCGTCAAAACATATCGATTAGTATGGTTGATAGTATCCGTTGGTAAAATTTTGTTCCAACAAGGATGAGATATGCACATAAACAGCGGGTAGAGTAATTTGTAAGATCATTAACGACCACTTGTACTTGTACGCTGATTCGAACGAATTAGCGTGGAAATGGAAACAATCGCGAATTGGTGTTTATCTAAACAACGCAAGGTTTACCTATTACAATTATCATGTACTTTATGTTATTTATCATATACATATAAGTATAATATATCTCGTGCGCGCTGTCTACTCCTCGTAGTTTCGTTTATCTTGATCACTTTCTCAATTACTTAACCGATACCCACATTCCTAATTAGGTATTAGGTATAGTTTAGTTCGTCCTTAATTCAAGTATGATTTCAAAAGATGTAAAGGCGTTTTGTCTGATCATTACATACATACTATCTATACGTTATCTTTCTTGCAAGAATAAGAAGCAAATGCGGCTACAAATAATTGGCAATTACGATAATTGTACTAAAACTGTAATAACAGATGTTGTCTAGTTTATACGTACACTGTACATTTTACTAATTCAATAAAAATTGTTAAACTAAAATTCAGTTTCAATATTTTCCTAATTATGCAACTTTCTGCCATATATGGATAACATTCTTGAAATGAAATAATCAATAAACGATAGAGGGCAATTTCAATCGATATAAAAACAGAAATAATAGGCGTTATTTACCCATTATATCGATCTAAGAATATGTACAATATAAAGAATGATATCGATATATAACGAAGCGTTTATTATTTTCTTTTAACCTTGAACAAAGAACAACTCTTATCTCGCCCCCGTCTCGATTCTTCTTCCAACATTCGAGATTAAAATCTTTCCAGTTTTCCACGACATTGCGCTCAATTCACGATTAATAATAAAAAGGCAGGTGGGATACGAGCAGCTATACTCGATTATCATATTATCCGGCTTAATCCTCCACCGACTAATCTTTTAATCGCGTACACATGTATAATAATTATCTGTGCACGGTCTCGTTCTTGTTTGTCGCTCTCGGCTTTACACGCCGCTCGCTTTGTTCCGTCTTCTTCGGGTTGTATCGTTGTCGCGTGCGTGGATTGTCCGCGTGGCCATCGTCCTTGACCACGACGACGCGTGACGCATGACGTATGACGCGACGCGACGCCTCGAAGAACGCAAAGATCGATAGTTCGGATGCTGCATTTTCCGCTAAACGCCCCTACTCACCGCTTTATCTCGACGATGATAATATTATCGTTTTATCGTATTACTATCGTGACGCGCGACTGCTCTATTTTTCGAAAATTGCCCACAGATAACGTGGTCAACCATTTATCGTCCAAGGCCGTGTAAAAAATGTTTCAACGGACTTTCCAAGCCGAAAGTCCCGTCTGCGTTATAAGTTATAATAGCATAACGCACGAATATATCGTAACAACAAAACGATATAACGTACAATTAACCAAAGGTGTGAATGTAGCGTAACGTTACGTCGATTATACATACTATCGATCGTGCTTTTATCTAGGATAGCGGCGGATTGATTCAAGGATTTGGTTATCGTTCGCAGACTGACGGAACCAACAGGAAACATTCACGACGGTATCGGCAACTACACGGCGGACGTAAAGTGTTCCTGGTTGATCGAGAGCAACCCAAACTCCACGATACGGATGCACGTGGAGCAATTCGCGACAGAATGCGGTTGGGACCACATGTACATCTACGACGGTGACAGCGTCGAGGCGCCGTTGGTTGCCGTCTTCTCCGGATTGATGCACAAAGATGGCTACCACATACGGCGCGTGCCGGAAGTAATCGCGCGCTCTGGAACCGCGCTGCTTCACTTCTACTCGGACGTCGCATACAACATGAGCGGCTTCAATATCAGTTACAAGATCAATGCCTGCCCTAGCAGGTGAATTATCTCCTTCTTCTTCTTCTTCTTCTTCTTCTTCTTCTTCACGAACAATTCCGTGTTCATTTTCCCTATCATCATTTCCCGATCCTTTCACACTTCAATCTCCGTTACATTATTTCTTTCCCCTTGTTTCCAACATTTTCTCCTCTAATCTTTCCACAATTTGGATTATTATGTTTTTAGGAATTTGTTCAACAACTTTGTATTTCTTTCTTCGTGCGAAATGTTACTGAAAAATGTTACGAGCAAATTTTCAGGCATTTTCGTAGGTCGTATTCCACGATCCCACGAACGAAATTTCTGAAAAAATCAATATTCATATAATAAAAAATTAATATCTAAATGTAATTATAATTTCGTAATTCATATTTTTTACTGCTTTTACGTATCTGTCTCTTTGTCTACATATAGCAAAATTTCTTTTATTTACGTATATTTACGTCGAACTTTGACATACGAGAGAATAATCATGCGAGAGTTCATTGATCCAAGTGTACAGTATCTTATTAGCGTTGCCCATTCATGAATTCATTCGACGAATAAAAAGATATAAGGCTCTCTTGTTATCGCTATTGTCTTTGGTCAAGAACCAGAACCGTATCTCAAATATTGCTACACACAAAGTACTGTTATTCAATTTGATTACTCGTAAAATCTGAAAATACATATTCTTTTTATTCAGTCTCATAAACGCATGAAATCTCTACGATAAAGAGACAATTATTCTCCAAATCGTTTATTCCAAATTATTTCTTTCATTCTTTAAATATTTAACATCTTGCCTCGAGTTCTTCTCATCATTGACCATTCTGTTTGCGATATTTGGCCAAGCCTGATCGGCCAAATGTTTGTTCTATCCTTGTGTATAAATACGATAAGAGCGCGTGTACCGTGCCTATTAGCATCGAGATACGCTAACTTGGCTTCTTAAAGATTTGCGCAACATACTTTCCTCATGTGTATATAATTTTCGGTGTTCGTAGGTATTCGCACACTGACTGTTCCGGCCATGGAGTCTGCATCGACGGTGTGTGTACGTGCGATGCCACGTGGACCGGTGAAGCTTGCGAGATTCAAGTTTGTCCAAACAATTGCTCCGATAATCACGGACAGGGCGAGTGTAACCGCGAGAGCCATCACTGTGACTGCGTGCACGGTTTCAAGGGTGACATATTTTCATCAAAAGCATTTACCGAACCATTATGAATATCTTGCTTCATCATGTCCTAATCTTTGTCTTCCATGCGCAATTTAATCTCTCAATATTACTCATATTTGAATTGGCAATACAATATTACAACAGCTATCGAAAAATCTTGTCTCTTTATATTTACAAAATAAATAAACATTTCATAATAATTCAACGTATATTATTCGATACTAATACTAATAAATTAGGTATGAGTATGCGTATTCAATGTGCATAATCGGTCGAATCTTTAAGATCGATAGAAATTCAACAACGATCAATTATTAACGAATCAAGCCTGTACTCAAACTCGGAAATTCGGAAACGATTAACCCATTAATTTTGCATAAAACCATTAAAATAGACTCTCTGTACGTTCAGGTTCCGATTGCAGCCAAAGAAGCGATCGTGGATTCTGGGAAAGCGTATCCTACAAAAATTTGTCACCGGAAGGTTCGGCTAGTCATTGCTCTATCGTTTGGAAGGATTCCTTATACATAGTCGGCGGTGAGAGCTTTCATCGCGCAAAAATGATCAACGTTTATGATTTCAATGGAAACGTCTGGGAGACCCCTCACGTCGAGGGTAAGGTTCCTCAGCCTCGGTACGCTCATTCGTGCATACTCTTTGGCGACAAGATATTCATGTACGGTGGTGTACTGCCTAATTCTACGGTGACCAATGAGATCTGGGCGTTCGATGTGTCGGCAAAAGTCTGGGAGAATGTAACGGTGCACGATAACTTCCATAACAACAAAACCATACGTGGTGGTCCTTTAAAGGTGGTACATCTTTCCTCACGTCATTTCTTTCATTTTTAAATATTTCACAACAGCGTCATTGTAGACAATTGGAATATTTAATATGCAGCAATACACAACTTAAATCGAAGCGGCGAATTTTTTTCCTTTTCGTACAACTTTATTAGTCGCTGTTCTCCTACCGATTCTTGATCTTGTACCTTTTTCGTTTCTTTAATTTCTCTTCGCAAACTAATATATTTCTAAATATTGCAACAATATTCGATCCTTTTATTCCTTAAACGTTATAATTTATGTTAAGTAAAGATTCTCTGTAATAGGATGTAAAATAGCAGTGTACCTTTCTTGTCAGAGTAACGCTCTGTCGCGCTGATTACTGCCACACAAAAACTGTACATAAAAAGCTAAACTTTGGGATTGGGAAACCATATTTTATAATTAACGAAAGGATGCGAACCCTCTCAGTATGAATTAGATATTACCTAAAATATTCCAATATTTCGATATTATTGTACACTGCCATTTTCGCTCATTTTCGCGATTAATAAAAGAGTGGTAGTACTCTTACTCGGTATAAATAATATCCGAAATCTTGAAGTATCTTAATTTTCAATCGATCGATCGAGAAACGAATTCGACAATGATTCGCAAACCTATTATCCCTATCTGAGATACGTATGTAGTTTGGCATCAAGGGGTTAAAAGTTCTTTCTCACTCAACTCGGAATACTTTTATTTAATGCCTTACTTCACACAGGTAGCCGGACACTCTGCAACCTTGGTACACGGAAAAAAAGAAAAGATGGTGGTGATATTTGGCTATTCGCCTCAGTATGGTTATCTGAATGAAGTTCAAGAATGTTATTTGGGTACTCGTGAGTGGCAAATTGTGGAGACTGCTGGATTCCCTGTGAAGGGTGGTTATGGTCATACATCTGCCTATGATCCGTTGACGAATCTCATCTACGTGTACGGAGGATATGTATCAGAGACACAAATCACACAGGTGTTAACCAGTCGACTATACTCCTATCATCCTATTAATCGTGAATGGAGGTTGCTCACGTCAGCGCCATCGGCTCGTTTCTTTCATACGGCTGTATTCGTTTCTGGTGGCTTGATGATCGTCTTTGGCGGTAACATGCACAACGATACGCAACATTCGGACGGAACGAGATGTTATTCAGCGGATACAATAGCGTACGACGTTACGTGCGACTCGTGGCATCAGTTTTCTATGCCTAAAGAGATGACCGATCTGCCTAGGTATGGACATATTGCAACTGTATTTGAGAAGTCTATGTACATTTATGGAGGATTCGATGGACAGATGTTATCTGACATGTCAAGGTACGATCAAGGAAGGTCATATTTCCTACTTTTATTCATTTTCTCGTATCTTTCGTACCTTTCTTACTCTCCTTCGCCTATTTTGCCATACCCTATATGTCACGTATATTACGTTTCTGATAGAAATTACGATTTACTTTCAACAAACGACAGGTTGTAGTTTTTTAACCAACTTTAATTTTAACCAACTTCAGCTTCGATTCTTCAGCAGGGATCGTTTTGTAGAAATTTAATAATTTGCCATCTTCAATAGATTTGAACGCAAAATATTTAGCGCGCCAATTGATTTTCTTACGTTATTTCGATCTAAAAAACCAGAAAAATTTCAACTCTTCCACTTTTTTTTATAATAATTAATATAGCTTATTGGAATAAATCAGTTCTATGAATATTTAGGAAACATGTGACTTGCACTTTGCTTTTACTTTCGCTTTCGATACGTCATACGATGTCTCAATATACGTATAACTAGCATACCAGACAGCTAACGTTCACAAGTAAATAGCTACTGTAGAAAATACTAGGCAAGAGGTTAACGTTCTTTCTATCTTTTCTCTGAGCACTTTACTTAACAGGATAGGCAAGAATCTTCATTTACTAATATACTATACGTATATGACCAACAGGTACACACCAGGGAACTGTGAGCACTTGATGAATCAGAATCAGTGTTTGAACGCAAGGACAGGCGTGAAGTGCGTGTGGGATAAGAGAGAGAATCGGTGTATACAGATCACCAAGATACCCCGACACGTGCTTCTTAACGACGACATGCACGACGGAATTTACATGAGGTGCTTAGACGATACGCCACCTCGTGGGATGACGTCCCACAAGGAATTATGCAAACTGCTCACAGACTGTGTGGCATGCGTACAGACTTCGTACAATTGCGTATGGTGCGGCAAGAGTTGTTCGTACGAGATTTGCCGAGACAACGCTAACGCACCTCCGACAAAGGCGATCACCGATCTGGCACAATGCGACCTTCATACTGGCATAGAGTGTTTACAATTGCACACGTGCCATGCGTGCTCCAGTAATCCACATTGCATCTGGTCTTGGTCGAATGGACCTGATCGGTGTAAACCGTACTCGAAGGCTCGAGACGTGAGTATACGAATAAAAGTTATTGTACACTAAACTTCTTACAGTCAAAATGAAATTCCAAAGGTTCAACTGTCTTACAATATCGTAGACAAAGTGCGACTCTTTGTTATTTATTTTGTAACCAGCATATGCGTATGTGTCTGTGTAATATTTTTTCGATACGTTGGAGGTTTTGCTCGTGTGACGACGAATAATACGATTAACCGGATACATTTGCTAGCGCTATAATAAATTCCCTGTATGCTCTATGGCACTCTACAACAATATACAACCAATATATTGTACAACAAGGCAGTAAATCAATTTACGAATTTTTGCAGCAAGTGACGATTTTAAACGGAACTATTCAAGCGCAAAGGCTGTCCATAGACTCTTGTCGCAGTCCTTGCGTAGACTACACTTCCTGTAAAAATTGCACAGAGTCTGATTGCATCTGGTGTCAGAACGAGAAGAAATGCGTGGACAAAAATGCGTACCCCGCAAGCTTCCCTTACGGGCAATGTCGCGAGTGGACTACGATCGATGCGAAATGTCGGCCGACGGAAACGGGGAAAGAATGGTGCACGTTTTATTCGTCTTGTACGACGTGCCGCTCCGATCCTGGATGTGGATGGTGCGACGATGGTTCAGGGACAGGAAAGGGACTCTGCTTGCCAGGTGGGGCTCGTGGTCCAAGTAGTAAAAGCTTGGACGCATGCCCGGCCGAACGATGGTACTTCACTAAATGCCCTGGTAAGTAAATTGTTAATGGTCACCGTGTATAGGATGTGCACAAATTATTAAACAACATTTATACATTGTATGTATATGTATACCGATGTTCTTCAAATTACATTAATTTTAGTTTGCCAATGCAACGGGCACAGCAAGTGTCTCTCGAATAGCAGTATATGTATCCAACCGTGTGGAAATTTAACATACGGACCTCACTGCGATAAATGCATTCCCGGCTATTACGGCAATCCACTGAATGGAGCGACTTGTCAACGTAAATTCATTCTACTCTGAGTAATATCGTTAACCCGTCAATATCGAGTAGTTCACTAAATTACATTTTCCCGTTGCAGCCTGTTTTTGTAATAATCAAGGCACGCAGTGTACCAGCGAGACGGGCAAATGTTTCTGTACAACGAAAGGCATTATCGGGGATCATTGTGAACGATGTGACGTATCTAGCCTTTACCACGGAGATCCTACCAATAAAGGATCGTGTTTTTGTAAGTTTTTTTTAAACGAATATTTCTTCTAGTAACATCAATTTCTTTTTTCACTAATAATAATTCAGCAAAGGTTTATATTGAAATTTAAAATTCTTTTACAGATGATCTGGCGATTGATTATCAATTTACATTCAATTTAAGTAAAAAAGAGGACCGTCAGTACCGAGCGATCAATTTTAAGAATTCTCCGCCAAAACCCGATATCGATGCTGAGTTTTCCATTACGTGTTCTGTATTGGCTAAAATGAACATCACCGTGAAGAGAGGCAACACGCCGGAAATACCGTTGATTCTTGGTGCGAATTGCACCACCAGCATGTACAAGCATCGATTTATCAAAGACGGTTACGGTTTCGGTAGCGAGAACAATAATACATTAACCACGTTTTACGTTTACGTGTACGACTTCCAGCCGCCTGTGTGGATTCAAATTTCCTTCTCGCAATATTCCAAACTCAACTTGCAACAGTTCTTCATAACATTTTGCACGTGAGTATTTGAAACTTCGTGTCACAGCTAGCCAAACCTGTAGACTGTCAACTGTGTGTATACGTGTTGCGTGTAGGAATTAATTACGACCAAGATCGAGAACATTGTGATTTTCTTTATTATTCTTTCTTTCTTTCTTTTTTTTTCAAAATTTCCCACGCTTTTGTGTTGTCCTAAGCCTCAGGCAGTATTTACTTGTAAACTAGAGATTACATGCCTAGGTGCTTCCTCGCTCTCCTGTTGGTGGCTGCTATCCTTTGGAAGATTAAACAAAAATATGATATGTACAGAAGAAGACAGAGATTGTTCGTAGAAATGGAGCAAATGGCCAGTAGAGCGTTTAGCCAGGTTTTGGTAGAAATCGAGAGGCGGGACATCGATAATTCTGACTCCGAGCGAAACGAGTCCGAGTTAATCAATTGCCGCAAGAAGAAAAAGGTTTATATCTCACTCAGTCATTTATATTCATAAATAAAGTAATTATATAATGCACAGGCTGCTTCGCATAAATTGAACATTTATAATAACTCTTACTATCAAAGATGATACAAAATGACGAAGAGGATAAAGAAAAATGTCGATAACTGGAATAAACTTTCTCTCTGCTCTTATCAATATCGTTAGACGCGTATCTTCCAGCTACATATATACACTTTTTCTTATCCTTAAAAATAGTGGAATTAATTCAAATGCCCAATTTAAGCGAGACATCCTGCACATAAATACATATAGTAATCATATAGAGGATATTGCCAAACAAGAAGGGGATATTTATAGGGTTAGTTCTAGATATCAAAGCTGGTAAAAAAAAGTTTATGCATAAAACTGTAATTTTTTACAATAGATAAATTCGTGAAAGTAGGACTTCATCGTTTATTTATATACGAATATATGAAATAAAACATTGATATCATTCTGTTTCCATCTTCGAATCTACCATTTTGTAAGACTTTCCAAGATTTTTCACATAACATAAAAAATAAACGAGAATAGCGTTGGCGTCAATGTACGATTCAAATAAAGACGTCACTAGCGCCGTGGATTTCGATACTTTCGATTCCATGACGTTGCTCGCGATTCTCGTTCCCCGGCTCAAATTTATTTACGATAACGCAAATTTTACCAATTATTACAGTAAAAGTATGTGCGACTCGATGTTATTTGGTTTTGTTGGTGTAATATTTACAGGATGCCCCTAGTCCGATCGCGTTGGAGCCCTGTTGCGGTAACAGAGCAGCGGTCCTGTCGTTGCTAGTCAGACTGCCTACTGGCGGTGAACCTTATACGCCAGCTGGTCAGAGCGCTGGTTTAGCCGTAGCATCTGCGTTAGTTACGCTGGGTAGTCCGCGGAGGCCTTCTCAGGAATTGACGACGAAGGAACCGACAAAAACACGAAAGTCTGCCAGTCAACACCCAGATTCCACATGCATTTAGCGATAAGGGCACGAAAGTAGAGACTTTTAAAGTGGGTGACTATATGAGCCTTAGACATGTTTCTGTGATCTTGCCTTAGCGAACGGGCAGGACTGTTCAAACTCTTCGAACTCTGATAGAGTGAAGTGTGTAATTATTCATTAATTATTGTTCTTAATTTTTTTTTTTCACTTTTTCCGTTCTTTTCATTTTTGTTCATTCCGCGACGAATCTTCGTTTCGATCCGTATTTTCCAAGGTGAAAATCGCGTCCGTCATGCTCAACGGGTCGGTCAGTTAAGTGGTTCTACTAGTGTATGGATTTTCGTTGTGAAACGGGGGCCGGCCGTGTTTCGTTCAGCCGATATTTGGTAAGTAAATTAAGTCCATGAATCGTAAATCCACGGCATAACGTGTGGGCATAACACGCTTGACGGATTCGAGATTCCTTTCATCGTCATTTTAGTTCTTTCGTTTTTGCCGTGACGATGTATAGTGTTGTATATAGAACTGTCCTGCGGTTTATTTTTCTTCATTTACACGTTGCGATCGAACGGAATCGAGTTTGTCCCGCGATCATCGACGTGTATTCGAAAAAGGGGATATAAGAATAGAGATCGAACGTTGTAATAAAGTTAATATTCAGCGCTGTCCTTTAGTTACAAGTTTTGGTGAATCCGCGGGAGTGGTGGGTGAAAAAATTAGCGACAGATATCGGCGAACGAAATAATGTACGTATTGAGAAATTTGATTTACCGGATATAGTACAGACGTGTAATTTTCGTTCTTCGTTTTTCTTGTATAGTTGTGTAAATACGTGTATGTTGTATATCCCAAGTGAAAGATCATGATCATGACACACGCGAATTGTACAGATATAAAATTGATTCGAAAGAAGAAGGAAAGAAGCGGAAAGCGAGTGACAAGGAATATATCATCTTTTGTGTATTTGTCTCTTTCTAGTAAGCGGTGAAGAATCAATTCTAAATTAACGGAAATGAATAGAGGCGTATCTTCGTATTTGGTATACCTATTTATCTATTGTGCCAAAGCATTTTTATATTGGTATCGTTATTAAAAAAAAAAAAAGAAAAAAAAAGAAAAAGGGAGAAAAAAAAGGTATTAGAACGTCATTGATGTAGATACGAATTTTCATTAACGAACTAATTTTAATCTCGAATGACTGTCATTAGCACAAGCATAAAAGTCCAATTTTTGGATTTTTATGACACGGCAGAATTCATTCCTTTCATTGATTTGTCTCTATTCGTTTCCATAGAGAAAGGATTCTTTATACGATCGAAAGATACGAATCAAGGAAGTTGTCCATTTTGCGTCGAGATTTCTTTCTTTCAAATACGACAGCGTAATTTCGATCGTATAACGTCCAACATAATTTTAACGTAATAACGAAGTGGGAGGGGGCGGGGCGGAGGTAGGAGAAGAAGGATGTGGACGTTGCAATAAACTGTAAGAATCGCGGTTATTCTTCGGTCGACGATAACGGTTTTTGTTTCGCTACAAGATGGCAGTGCTGGTTGTTTCACGTACCATGCTTAAAAAGCAGCGTTCAGACGCTCGATATTGTAATCAATATTCGTATGTGCCGACTATAATATCGATCGCGCGAACGCTCCTCCTTAACCTTAAATAGGTTTAAAACAGATAGAGAACGAAAAAAGACAAACAAACGTATATGTTACGTGGCTGTGGTTTATTTTTCATTTAACTATGTATTATCTTTCTTTCATTTATTTTACCGATATATACAAATTTCGTATATTTTTTACGTGGCCAATAAACGATAGCTGCTTCCGTTCTGAAATTTAGAATGATCTCACGTTCTTATTTTCTGTTCTGAATATGGAAGCAGCTCTTACTATCACGTGTTCCATAAAAAGGAAAGAAATTATTTTGTGCATTCTGCCGTGCAAAACAGTTTCTTATAACTAACCTATAACTTAAACCTTCAGCTCCAGCACTTGCATAGCATACACACAGAATATTTGCGTATACGCGTCGTCTATTTTAATCTCAGCTCCAATAATAGAGTTTTTAATGCGCGTGCAATTATTTTATCACACTGTTCGTAATAATTACGGGATCTCCTGCTTGTTGCACGGAATACGTACCAGAAAAGAGAAAAAAATACCGAATATAGGATTATCCGTTGTAGAACTTTTTTATCTAATTTTCTTTTTATTCGCATAGTCGAGATCAGCTTTCAATGTTCAAATTTACTACGGTTAAACAGAGGATCCTGTAATTATTTTGTGCATGGTATAAGACTCGAGTACACCAAGAGTGTCGATTTAGCATCTTTAAGTTTTGGTCGAACTTTCTTTCAGAGCACCAAACATTTTTAACCGATTTCTATATGTTTTGACAGTATATCACGAATACTGCGTAAAAGTATCAGTTACGAATCTAAGAAAACTAATATATTTTCTGTTTCTTTTATACACATCCCTACGGCTAATACCAGATCCGCCAGATATTTTGTTTTTAATGACTTCTTCTACATTATTCTTCCCGCATCAGTGGAATTTATCAAGTTTCCGAGATTTATTCAAATTATACCTCGACGCTATAATTTATTATTCCGTGAATGCATCCTTGTGCTTTGGGATCCAACGTAATTCTTAAAAATAAATTTCGTAACTCCAAAATTAGTACTTTTAATCATGATTTGTTGAGTTGAATAGCGTTAAAAAGTATAGACACCGGTGAAGAATCTTTGGTGTCCGAAAACGACGTTTACCCTCGAAGTTTTCACAAAGAATACGAGTGATGTAGGCGTTTCTTTCGTTTTTTTTTCTTTTTTTTTTTTTTTTTAATCGTTGTATAGCACAGGATCAAGTGCAATGCATTACGTTTTACCATGTAATACTCATCGAGTTTCTTTCATTCTCTCTACTATACTCGAAGCCTCTTATTGTGAGGGTGCAACCAGACACTAACCAATACGTTGTACATGATTTAAATTGTGACAAAGTTACCCCTACTATTCTCAAGAATCGTTATTACCTTATCAGAAAAAGAGAATAAGAAATATTTACTCTTATCTCTTGATCGTGCTCTGGTTGCACTCGTATAGAGAATAGTGTATATTTTATTACCGTAAAGATAATTTAATTTTTTATACGACTGTTTTATTTTTGTTTGTTCTCTTTCTTTTCTCTCTCTCTCTCTTTCTTTCTTTTTTCTTCTTTTTCCCTTTTTTTATTTTTTTTTAACAGAGTAATAAAAGCGGCGAACTTTCTTTGTTCTGCGTAAGAATTTAGTTGTACATAATACGAGTATAAATAACGTTACATTATATTTAATGAAAGTAGGAGTACATATATTGGATAAATTGCTCAACTTTTGAGTAGATCCATCTTTATTACTTTCGACGATAGTTTTCTCTTTTACCAATCCCTTTTCTTTTTATATTTAAAAGTTAAGTTTCTGTTCACTCGAGGGGAAAGTATTTAATACAATGCCAAGAAATATACAAGATGAGAGAAATATTCGTGAAAAATCATTAGAAGACGATGCTTTGATCGATGAATATTCTTCGCCCCCGTTCTCTTTTTTATTCATTGCATTTATCGAGTTGTCTTACTGCCAACCTTTGTCTATTCCTTACTTAACTTCTACGATCTATCCGTCTTCGAACGCAAAATGCCTACCATTCATTCATCCGTTTAATCGTTGGAACCTGTTGCTGCCAGGAATTTTTTTTCGGTGCGTGGTTATCAGGCAAATCTTTGTCTCGAAACTTTGTCCATGTATTAAAAATTGAAATTGAAAACAATATTTTTTTTCTTCTAAAGCCAATATCTTTGAAAAATAATGGAGAAATTACGGGTAATTATGGATTTTACTGTATCGTGGCCTCTATTGTACCAATTGAGAGTCAAAGACAATATAACGATAGCGAGAGAAGATCTACAAGTGTACGACTGACTTCAAACACGCTATAGCTTCGAAAGTCACAGATGACATTCTTGATACTTGAAGCAGCAGTGGGGCTAACCATGTAAACCCTAAACTAGGACAAAATCGCACACCGTTGTTGTTCATACACGTGATCTACTCTTCTTTAATTCGTCCAGAGATTTAGCCCTTTACTACTACTGTAAAATGAAGATATATTTCTTCTTCAGTGATTGACATTAAACGTTTAGTTTTTATAGAAAAGAAAATCAGACATAAACGAATGACACACGAATTTTCTGGAACGGTGTTGCTCAGTTTGGTTTTTAAGTGACTTGTCAGTTCATCGATATTATCGGTTGATCGATTACGTATTATGCAAAGAAGTTTGCACTCGATAGGAGAAGCCAAGGATTAGTCGTAGTATACTAAAGAGACAGAGACCATGGGAAAGAAAAAGAAAGAATTGAATAGCGACAATTTCGAAGAACGTTGTTCGGTTAATGCGTTCATATAATTCAGTCATAGCGTATGTAATAAACTAGACCAAATCTCTTAGATCGTTAATCCGTAAGGACGGGCGATTATAGCGTTGGACGTACGCAGTATAAATACGATGTTTCCCAAATGCCTTCGAGTTCTGTCGAAAGTAGAAAAAACAGAGACATCGTCATCGTCCAACGTCATCGTGCAATGTGTCTCGTATTGATCCTTGGACGAAGGAAACGCGCGGTTTAGTGTTCAACGTTTTTAAAGGAATATCGGATGGAGAAATGGAGTGGGGAAAAATGACGTAATAAAATTATATTGATGTCCGTCGTGGGATTTTAAAGGGATTGCGAAATTTTCAAGAGACAAGATCTGTATCTAGGGCCTAGGTTATGGCGGATCTGTACACGGTCTAGGATTCGTAGTAGCTCTTCGGGACTTTCGAGCCGAGGTCTCTAGAACGTTTAAGGCATCCAAGATACTTGGATCTACGGGAAAGCTAAACTTTGAGAGCTTTCAAAGTCTCTAGAATCTTTGTAATCTTCAGAATCGTTAGAATTTCTGGACTAGAATATCACTGAGATTGATAAGATGCTTCTAGGATAAATATTGCTTCCGTTCTACACAGAACGTCAAGGATTTCGACTATCTGTATAACTCGTGAGATTTCTATGATTTCTAGGACTTTTCTTTTTCTAATAATCGTTGTTAAGTAAGGATCTCCAGGATTTCTAAAACTTTTAGGATCTTTATCCCGATGCTAAAGCTCTTATTATCCTTGAAACGTCCTCTAGCAACTTGAAGACATCTCTGGGATTTCTTTCCAACATCTCTAGCTATATGTAAATATGCGCATTTAGACCTTTGAAAATTGAAAAAACGACGCGACATCGATATATTATAAACACGATTGTTCGTCCATTACAGGAACAGGATAAAGAAAAATTATTCATATTCATTTACCATATTCCATGTTTTCTTCCTTCCCCTTTTATTCCCCTTATTCTCTTTCGAAGATGATCGACGAGATTGATACAAGAATTTTTATTCGTAAGCTCGCGGTCCAGCCTCGAACCGAGTTTGGCGTTTAACGTTTAAGAATACTTAACTTAACGTGTAAGTACGATAGGTAGGTAGGTAGGTAGGTAGGTAGGTAGGTAGGTAGGTATATTACAATAACGAGTATAGCTTGCAACAACAATTTTTCTAGGACACAATTGAAAATATTTATTTTTATTCAATCGTAAGCGTAAGGGTACTGTTTGATAAAACGATAAAAAAAAATTAAACGAAATAAAATGAAATAAAAGAAAGAAAGAAATAAATGAAAGAAAAAACGGTGAACCATTATTAATTGTAAGAGGGGAAAGAGAGAATGCGGTAGAGAGTATACGTTAAAATAAAAGTATATACGTAATACTGTGCAAAAGTCCAGAAATCTAGAGACCATCCATTAAACGAAAATGTTTCAGCGATATTTTATTAGAAACTGTCAGAAATCCAAGACTTTTCGATTAAATCGTAAAAGAAGAAAAAATGTTGTCATTGTCGAGCAGATAATAATTTTCTGTGGCAATAGCTGTTTTCATAACAAATATCACAAAAATGTAATACATTTCTCTGTCTTGTTATTCTTCGATATGTAAATTAAAATAGATAGATAGCGTAGGACTTTTGCAGGGTATTTTATTTCTAGAACTTTTTGCGTGTACAGCTCCGTTTAAATCATCGTACACACATACATAAATTAACGAACGGAGAAACGAACACACCTACGACAACACATAGAGCATAAGAGAATCGTTACTCTTAAAACACGTGTGCTCGGCGTTCCTGTATATGTACGTGTATGTTGCGCGTATGATAATTGAGTCGGCGATACAGATTGTGTGCAGGATGTTATCATTGCCTTGTTGTCATAGTTCTCATTAACGTCATCTGTTAGGAAGAGAGGAAGCACTCCAATTGTCAGAGTTCAGGGTCTTACTGGCGTTGTAAGTGGAAATGACCCGTCACTAGTCCGACACTATCGTCCTCTCTCTCTGCATACGTTTCGAAGAATATACATACATACGTATATCGAATATTTTGAAATTATTTTATAGCATTTTCAAATACATACAACTGTCGTAAAATATACATATGTATTTACATACTGTTTTTTTATGTTAGATAAAATGGTAATAAATTTATTTATCGTATACCAGCATTTTGATATATTTTAATTCGTGGAAAATTGGTAAGACGAAGCGGAACAACCGCGAAGAATTTCCGTCTGTATTGTTAAATCGTATTGTTACATTTTATTTCAAAGTTTCAGTTTTCCAGACACGTATATTTTTATTCCAAAATTCAGATAAACTTTGTCTCAAAGTTCTAGGTAAGATACTTTCTCTTACTTTAAAATTCTATCCTAAAAAGGGAATATAAATAATTAACTTTTTCATCGATCGGGGATTCAAGTGCGGCTACACACGGATCGACTGGCGAGAAATTTTAGTCAAACCACATCTACGTTAGGCAGCCACGATTGAAACGATCAAGCCGTTTAACCAAAAATAGAAGAATGCGCTATTTTTAGTCGGCGGACTATGCAAGTTTTGAATAATTTTAAAGTTGCCTAATGTAAACGAGATTTAAGTCGTTCCATGCGATAGAAAAAATTTGGTCGATCAGTTGACTCAACCAATTGCGCAACCAACTGCCCGACCAATTTAGTTGACCCGTGCGTGTCCGCTCTAAGAATGCAACGATACGAGCCTCGATCAAAGTCAACAACAGTATCGTATCAAAGAGGTTAAGCGGTTAAAGTTAAGGAAATAAAATTACACCATTTCTATTCGCTGTATATTATCACACTTTATATTTCAAGTTATATATTTTCTTTTCCCAAAATTGTAATCTACCAAAAGTTATCGATTTTTCCCTCTACGGTGACGTTAAAGAGAGCAAATTGCAAATTTTGAACTCTCTATATTATTCGATTTTGTTTCAAATTTTTATTCGACGTATCTTTCAGAAAAATCTTCATTTACCGAAGATTCTCTCATCTTCCCTTCCAAAAAAAGAAGAAAGAAAGAAGAAGAAAAGTTTATCAATGATTCAGAAGAAATAATTAGTTTTCTTTTATTTGGCTGAAGGAATCGCTCCTTTGACATTTGGAGTCTTCTCAGAACTTTCTGTTAAAATCACACGAGCTTGATTGCGATTGTTCTCGTCTTATACGTACGTGTCTTGTCATTCGTATATACATACATATAGTAGTAATCGAAATCTATTTGCGGCGTTCAGTCGAGACGGCAAGAATGGCTTCCGTGTACTATATTTAGTCTACGATCAATTCCCTCTTTCTTTTTTATTCCCTCTTCGTCTAATTTACTAGTGCGCATATGCAAAAAAAAAGGGATCAATTCCTCTTCGTGAAAAATATAATATAAAGAACGAAAACGAAGCTTCGTATCGTATCAATCGTTTATCGGTTATGGGAGAATCGACGGCAGATTTCACGTTATTCGACGAATTTGTATACTCGTTTTATTTGCTGAAAAGAATATGTCGAATAAAACAATAATCTCTTGATGAACGACTCGATCGAAATTTCTTCGGCAAGGTATATTCTTCCCACTTGCGTTCTAATTTGTGTGTCGTCACGTTCTTGCCCTCTTTTTCATTGTTCAGCTAATTATTCTATCGCTCTAATCGCGTCACATGCCCTTTGCAACGTCAAGGAAAATGCAATAATCAAAGAAAATTGAAAATCGGTCGGTCGTTGGATCTAAAGAACAATGACGTATACATCGTATATACCGTACATCTATCTTTATATACATACCTATCTATGGGAAATTTAAAAGTGTAAAAACGATATACAGTACTTTCTATGATATTTAACCTTTTAAACCTTTTACTCTCGATTCGCTGTAACAAATTATTAGCTAACAAAATGATAAAGGTGCCATTTCTTAATTAAATTAATTAAAGGTCATTCATTTTTTACGAAACATGTTGTGATTTTAGCGCGTTATGTTTGCCTCGTAATCGCTTGAATAATAAGAATATCACAATAAACCTATTTTCACCTCGATTGAAAAAGGATTACGATCAAGCTTCTGTCTTATATGGGCACGGTTAACCGTCCGAGATGTGCACGCCTGTGTAAGAAACGGCTAGTAATAAATTCATACGTGTACATACTTTTACCGCTTATCGTTAAACTCATCGAGCTTCCCATTTCAAATATCATAAACACGAACACGAAATGATTTTTCACCTTTGCTTTTCGAGACATACATCAACGAGGTATCACACATGGCGAAACTGTAACGTCGCAGTTACGCTTTGTTTCGTTTTTGCAAACTTATCGTACACAACTAAAAATTCTAGATAAAAGAACGTTACTATTACGGAGTCAACGGATTAAGAGATGAAAGGAACAAATACCAGCTTAGCTCCGTTTCTTCGCTTATCTTTCAGAAATATACAAATGTACGTAAAAACGCGTGGCTTAACACGTTATACGTATGTCAATTTTTCCAAAACCTTGAAAGGAAAGATCAAAACGTTTCTTTTTCGGAGATCAACAGAAGAATTGCCAATGTGGTTCGATGACGATACTTTCTCAAACAGTGGCAAATGTCATTTTTTTCAATGGAACTCTATGAGAAAGAGAAAAAGCACGTATCACGCTCGTATTTTTGCGCTGAAAATTTCAACGAAGATAGGCGAAAGGGAAAGCGAAAGAGAAATTGTACTGTAGATTATTAACATGTACGAGTGTGAATGTAGGAGTGGAATAAAATGTATTGTATTATATTAAACGAGACAGATATTGTTTAAATAAAGGTGATATACATAAAGTTTCTTCATTAAAATTCGTTAATTTATTCGCTGTATTATCCTCTCTATGTGCGTATATGTACATGCGTATATGATGATTCTTCCATGCTTTAGCATGGTCGTATCTCTTTGGTCTCGTAAAATTCGTAGAAAAAGCTAGTTAAATCGAGAAGTTTAGCATGGTATCGCGAATTCCTCTTTTCCACCTCTATGCTCCTCTCTTTTACAAAAACAAGTAGCAGAAACGATTCGACGTTAACCAGGGCATCGAAACGAGCGAGAACAAAGGGTTTTAATAAAATGTCGACTTGAAACGCGTGTGTGGTATGGTAGTTGGAGGAACAGGATATTAAGCTATCCGCGACAGAACGGTGAGCGAAAAAGGGATGCAGTTGCTCGCCGAGATAGCTTATACTGGCTGTTCTATCTTCTTCCTTTCATCTTGCGACAGTTTTCATTCCACAAATGGACATGGCACGCGCGTCTTTTCAGACACGAGAATCAAAACCGCTACATGCCATCCAGATCAAACAGAATCGAATTAAAAGAAACCAGGGCCCGTTTCTCGATAGACCTTCCGTCATGAATATCGACGAGTACCGGATATAAAATAGGATTCTGTGGATTCTGTGGATTTTGAAACTCCGTGTTACGGGGAAAATCGATTTCTAACCAACTGACTAATTTAAAGTTTCGTTCCCGGTGTTTTGTGTCGGATTCGAATAAATATCTTTTGCGAGAGAAACGTCAAATATGATACGTCGGAGTGTTGTTTCAATCTATGCTAGAAAATTACCAAGTTTAGAAAATTCGGTATAATTACGCGTTCTATGGAAGCTTCTGTAGAAACCGAGAATTCGAAAAAAAAACGAGCTTAGTTATTACCTCACAAATTACCTTAACTAATTTTCTCGTGGTAAAGCACTATTGATCGCGATTGGAAACAGTATCTGTCGATAAAATAATTCTTTGCATAAATCTGATAAAATATTTAGGAAATTGTAATTTTATAGAAATCGAGGTTCCTTACGCGTTCATCGTTCAAATCAACCGATCAACCGCATCAGACAGAACTCGACAATTTTCCTTGGCGGTTTGCTTAGCCCGACGGTTTACTCGGCAAACCTGTTTGTCGACAACTATGATATATACTGAAACGAGAGGAAAAACGGGGCGAAAAGTAAAGAACAAAAATTTGGAATACAACGGCTCTGTTGTCCGAAGGATTACATGAAAAATTACCAACGAACGAGAGCCGAGAGTTCAGCGCGGTTCGTCGAACAGAAATTGAAAGGATTCGCGCCTGCTTGAACTCAAATATTTTCTCGGCCTTAAAAAAAGAGCAACCGCGAGACGCTGAACGAACGATATCCGGAAACTCGTTTTTTCGCGTCGTGCGTGGCCGGGCGGAGTCGAGCATAGAATCGACGATGTTCTTTTTTTCCAATTTATTTTATTCTTGGATTACTTTACTGCCAGTAACTGGTCTGCCTGTGTCGCGGCCACGGGAGGGTTTCTTTAAGAAAAGTTAGCCTCGTGGATGTTCGTCTTTTTCCAGCAATGCGGAACTATTGTTCCGGTATTCCGTGGCGCGCGCGTCTTTAGTTTCCGTTAAATGCGTTTCCAGTTTTTCTAATAAAATACTGATCGCCTTATAACATAAATATATTAGTACGAGTGTCGCTGGCGAGTAAATTGTCGATGGAGTAGGCGGTGAAAGCAGCTTGGTCGTGGTAGATGTTGCAAAGTCGAAGATTCCTCGGTAAGCCAACTCGAACAGAAGGTATCCGAGATGCAATCGTTTACCTAGCAAACAAACAGCCACAGTTTCTAGTTATCGAATGCCTCGTAAACTTCCGGATGATTTGCAGCGGTGCCAGCTAACTCGTGAAATTCTCGTAATTAGAATTTGCGAATCTCTGCACCCTGCCACCACGCACCGCACCGTTAGTAATTGGGGTAAACATCGAGTCTTTCCGAGCGAATCAAATAAGTTGCTCGAGTAGCGGTGGTCGATTTTCCAGGGCTGCAATCGCATGCAATCACATCGGGAATTGATTCGAGGATGCAGCAAGATTGGTTGAAAAGTTTCTTTTACAAATCAACGTCTTTGTTCTTTATTATTCGATTCAATGATATATCGATCGAATTACCTATTTTTCCTTAATTAAGCCGAAATGTATAAAGCCAACGTTATCGATACAACATCACGTTTATTAATTGGCCGTATTTTTTCTTTTATTTTCATCGTTGCGGAATGTCAGCTTATCGCCAAAACACTTTACGTTTAATTTCGTAATCGTCGAATTTCCAGCAAATTTCCATGCAATATTACTGGGTAAGTTTAAAGCGGCAGGTATTTAGAAATTATTCCTGTTATCGCGTATACTTGGTCCGATTGTTGCGACAGGAATAGAAAATTTCATCTACCCTATTACGAAATTTATTCAACTTCTATCCAAGCTCGGCCAACGACGGGCTATTAATTTAAAATTCGATTAAACTTACTTTCGGTGTAGGGTAAAATAAATATTAATTTATTCGAGTAGAATGTTAGAAAATTTCGCTGTGAAACCGCCTTACACGCTAACGAATAAATATGTCCATAAATATTCCATTTCTTTGTTCATACGTGTATGTAAATGGACTTCCAACAGGCCGAAAAATTTTCCTAGATAACGGTAGCTGTTGCGCTGTGTACATGATAACGTTACGTTCTAGTCACGTTCTATTCAACTAGTCACCTTTGTCGTTAACGCTAAATGGACATTGAGAAATAGGACGATGGTCGAGTACAAGATTACCGAATTAATCGGACGCAGCGCACAAAGAAATCCTATATGTATCCACGAAACAAATTCTCCAGATAAATCCTACCCTATTGTGGACACTATATTATACCATACCGCGTCATCCTATAATCCTACTATCCTCTTCCTCCAGTTTCATCCATTTCATCTTCGTCCGCGATGTATGGAATTGATTCTAATGCAAAATATTAAATTTCTACCAAATTCCGATTCGTTATACAATAACGACGATTATGATTTTAGTTACATCAAGTAATTAGTCGGGCAGGTCAATATTTTGCGCACGATAATTTCTTTGCCTTGGCAGAATCGGTAAAACGAAGAACCTTCGCTTTACAAAATAAAATATCGCACACGACTCGAATAACGCATTCTGTACGCGTATCGAGTGATATAATAACACGGTAGCATGTAACAAGCGAATAAATTTTTGTCGTTGCGTCTCGGATCGTGTTCGTTTTTGTTTCACACGGAGGTTATAATCGGTCTTTTTAACCCCGTTTGTTGGATCAACACGCGCCGACAGACCGAGACGAGCAAATATTTTCATTGTTTCCGGAATAATATCGAGGATGAAAATCAGCCGAGAATAATGAGATAGATCGTATACGGGTGAAAAAGGAAATTCCAGATAAGCGACGCGATCCTCGTATTTACAATCGAGATTATATCGCCTTTTTACAAAATATCAAACAATTTTCTAGCAAATTCTCAATTCCATTATTTTCTTTTTATTACGAACCTTATAGTACAGTTAAAACGCGTAATTGAAGAAATTCTATTACGGAAGCAAGCCCAGAATATTGGTAGGTTTTTGCTGTCTTGGTTAACCATCTGTAAAAGTATTCGCTTTGAGAACAATTCTAGTAGATAATTCCAGAAAATAACCGGGAATAATGTATACGATTTAATTATGCGGATACGAAATCTGTTTAGCGTGTTATCGATCTATGACGCGGCAAAATTCTAATTCCATCCGTTTATTCAATTTGACTAGCGATCTCATCGAATCGAAGCTACGATATTTTATACCAGGATTTACGCATATACATATACACTACGCTTTTACGCTATTAATTGTCAACTTTCGAAACCTCTAATTGTTGTATAATTAGAGGTTTCTGAATAACAGATTGAATCATCGTTGTTGATAATATAAATGTATGGCTCGTCGATCGTGTCTTTAAATTTAGCTGTTGTTATTAGCTACCTAAAACTTTTGCGGACACGATCGCTGTCAAAAAATATCGATATCGAGAGACGAATTACCGGAGGTTTAGCGAACAGCCGGCGCCGACAGCGAGACGAATTATTTTAATACGAAATCACCGTCGGTGAGCATCTGTTCGGTTCTCAGGATCGAACAAACGGATTCGCATAATTACCGCGCGAAAACTCCGTGGCATTGTAATTCCGTGGCATTCTTTTTTCTTACTTTTGTCGTTTATGGGCGAAACCATTAATTTCTCTATGCAATGATATAGACGTTATTATCTCTGCTTTGAAACACAGATTGCAGAGAAAAGAGAGATTCTATCTTATCCCTGAATAATCCTAAGCTATTTACCTAATCTCTGGAATCGTCGAGATATTACTAATTCCTTCGAAAGCCGGAACTTGCGCGGAACTTTCCAACGAATCGCGAACCCCGGCCACTCCTAATTCCAACGTTTGGCACGCCTGCCAGTCGCTAATTCCTGAAAACTGTCTTGCCCCTCGTTTTACCGTATCCGCCACTAACGTAATTCATTAAATACGTTAAATTAGGCTGTCTGACGGTCCATTCTCTGTTCGATTCCACCAAACATCTGGTCGAAGAAAACGCGTTTCGCTCCCGTTTCGTGTGATCCAGATATTACTTTATCGGGAAACTATAGTTTACTACTGTCTATACTCGGGAAATTATAGCAGTATAGAAACTAAGTATAATTTATTGCCACCTAGAAAAAGCGGCACGAAAAAGGGACGAGAAAGGGACGAGAAAGGGACGAAAAAGGGACGAAACGTATGCTTTTATAAAGTAATATTCTGTTTCGAGGTAATCAGGCAATATAGAAGAGGCAACGCGAAAAGTTTTCGACTTTTAAAAGCCCGTGTTCTGTCGTCCTTCTGATAATTATAATTATTCGATAATCTTAAGTGGTCTTTTAATTTCGTAGAAATTCTATTGCACGCAAAAGTTCAAAAATTAATCGTTCCGATAAACTCGTAATAACGTAATCTTGTCAAGGCGCTAAATTTTCTATTCGATATACTAATTTTCCGCATAAATTGCTAGATAATAAACAGGCTTATAAGCAAGCAACTATGTATGTATTTCAGTTCTTTCATCTTGGTGCTTCAAAGAGCAAGGGCAGACCTTCCCTCCATCTCCATCCTTTTGAATACTTGTAAAGAAAATTACCTTCGCCATGGTAGAAAGCGAGGAGTAGAAAAGCGTTGGCCAACCAAGCGGGTAATTCTATCATGGTTCGCCGTAAACGAGTACCGGAAGCTGTCCCCAAGACATTCCGTCACACCGCGTCGACGCGATGGTGCGCTGTCTGCCGAGTGGTGAGTTCCTTCTAGTTTACGTTAGACGAATCTCTATACAGGATATACTATTTCGCTTTATTTTCTATTTATATTCTTTGCTTGTAAAATTTGTTTGAAAATTGTAAGAGAAACAAACTTGTACTCGCACGTCTGAGTTAACACGTCCACCGCCGCGTCACCGAATACCAACTTTCGAACATAACGAACCTTCCGCCTCTCCGCTATGGCCTCTTTTTCATCGAATTTCCCCTATTTGCGAAACCGATATTTCCGTCGCTTTCCACAAAACTGACACAACGTTTCGTTCTCAACGAAACAAACGTTAATCGAGCTTTTGCAGGCTAAAGTAACATAACGTAGTAAGTATCATCGTATGCCTATCATCTTATTATCGATTGAAACTTTCAGATAAATGTTACGCGATGAATAATTTGAGATACATATATAATTAATCTTCTGTACTATGATTAGCCGTGAGGCGATGATAATTGATATCTGATATTACACACACGTACATACGCGTCAAATCTTTTCAGAAATATTTTATGAAAATTCGTCTTCACGTAATTCAGGAATCTTATAATTCTAGGTTTTGAAAATTTTACTTCACTTCAAAGCAATTGGGATGATAATCATCGGTGCGGTACACGAAAAACTTCCATAAATATTATATTTGGAATTTTTCATTCGTTGTTATAATTAGAATCGGTGAAACGAGTTGGAAGCTAACGTTCGAGTCACCCCTTGGCGAGGTTTAACGCACGCGTGGATGAGCGATACCCTGTGTAACCGTAACCGAACGAGGCTTCTTTCCTCGAGTGGCTCAGCTTTCGATCCGGGATGCTCGTTTCTTATCACGTTTCAACGGCTACGATAACTTTCTTGCTGAAACTCATTGCCAAAGTTTCGAGCAACCTTTCAAACGCATCTCCGTGTAAAATTAACCTGACGTGCGATCGCGGGGCTCGAACATTGGCAACAAAGTTACATTCCAATTCCCAACACCGTTCTACCGCGATGATAACGATATATGTTATAATATTACATTATATTATATTATATTATATAGTATTATAGGTAGGCATTGTAGATAGGTATAACAAATAAAAATCTGTAGCAAAAATTTGCTCGTGACATTTCTACTTTAATTTCTTATTCGACGATTATTAAAAAAATCTACTTTTATAAAATGTAAATTATGACAAGCAGAATTTTTGTCTCGGCTTTTGCGTCTCGATGAAAGAAATATACGGAATTTCCAAATTTCTAACCAAACGTTTATTACTCGATCGTTGGGAATTGTAATTAATTAGAAATGCTTAACAAGATGAATTTCATTTTTAACTGTTCCAGAACTTTTTCCAACATTTCTCTTACGATCCGTTGTTCTTCCATTTTAATTATTAACGAAAAGGCTGAAAGTTTTCAAATTGCAAATTACGATCAATTTCGAAAAACGTTAAAACTGATCTGTTGTATCTCCTTTTCCGTGAATTTCCTATTTCTTCGAATCGTGATTGGCGACCAAATTTCTCTCAAAAACACTAGTTTTTACTTCTGACAGAAAAATTTCGGATGCGTTAATATCGTTTCTAAATTGATTCAGAACAAAGTTATATAAACACTTTGAGATCTCGCCGAGAATTGGATGAAACGAAATGAAGATCGGAAAGAGACATTCTCGCGTTTAAAGTACATCGAGATCCCTGTCCAACGACAGGTTCAAAGAGAGCTTTTTCGTAAAACGTTCGGTAGGTTAAGCGGTAGCAGTGGCGGCACAGAGAAATAACAATTTCTGGCCGTATAAGTCTATCAGAGGGAAGAAAGGAAACGAGGGGCGAGATGCGTTGGTTGTTTCATCGGTGGAAGTGAAGGAGCACAGTTTGTTCCTCTCAGAAAGAGAGACACGTTTGGTTATTAAACGTCTAGAACCGTTGTTGCGTTTTCAAGCGTTTCCAAGCGTTTCCAAGCATTTCCAAACGTCGGCAACGACGAACAAAGCATCGTTTCAAGCATGCACACAGTCACTGCGATTTACATTTCGGAGTGATTCGGTTGTTTTTTTCGTTGCTTTTTTCGTGCTTCCGTTCTAAATATTCCGGATCGTCCTAGGAAATTGTAGCCGCCAAAACCGAAAGATCCTTTTACGTCTCTCTGTTATTAGGATTCCTTCGATTCCCGAATCGAACCATTGTACTTGGATTTTCACAGTGTATTTATTCCATTATGACGCAAGATGATTATAGATCGTAGATTATATAGTTTATATATATATATTATATTGATTATAGAGAACCTCATAGATTAGATTCGATAACTATTGGTACGAGTCAAACGTTTTCAATTTTAATTTTAATTTCGTAGGGATATTAGGCATTTTACTTTTCATTTCCTACGTTGCATCGCAATATAATGCAAGACAAACGACGAAATTTCGGAATTTCCGTTGATCCAAGAAAAGATTACAACGTATGTACGTTTAATAAATCTATTGGAAAAATGATACAGCTTTTCACGCTTTGTTTTAGTCCACGCGTAATATAATTTTCGATGCTGAACGCGCAATTCGATTTAGAGGGATCTCTCTGTTGACCGAAAATATTAATTACGTTTAATCCACTTTTATTCGTATCGTGGTAAGTGAAAACTGTTTTTGCTCATCTAGTTCATAAGTTGTGAAATTTTTCTTTAGCGAATTCTACGGAAACTCGAGTAACTTTAAACCAACCGTATTATCACCGAAACATGTACAAGTACTATTGGATTAGCAATCTAGCTTCGTGTACGTAAGTTATTGATACAAACGAATTGTGAACTGGTATATAAGGTTATCGGTGATCCGCATCAACTTCGATCAGGCTACTATATTTTACGAGCAGGTACTATGTATACCTTCGATATTTTATACATACCTGCGTCGTATGTATATTCTTTATATATTGTGTCGTTACCGCGTAAACATCTGCAGCGTAATAACGGATAAAAAGATTATTTCAACTTTTACAGGAATCGGACGATTCTCGCAATTTTTAAATTATCGCAAAGATGAGATTCGATCGATTAGAGAGAAGAATCTCATGGCAGACGGCTTGGAATATGAAAATCCGAGTAAGTTCGAAGAGAAGCGGTGGGCCACGTCGCAACGATGCTTACGGGACTTATTAATTAGGAGTTTTAATTAACCGGTACCTGGTAATTGAACGTAATTAGCTGCTGACATACAGCCAAGCTCGGCAGAAACGCTATTATAAATAGTTGTTGGTATTCCCTGTGAAATTCACTGCACGGAAGCGATAGCGGACCTCGTTCCGATAAATTGACAGTTTTTCCAAAAAATTCACCTATCACCGAATAACGAGGAAATAGGAAATACGTATCTAGAAGTTAGATATAGATAAATGAAACATTTCATCGTTCCGAAATATCCCAGATTACGATTTTTTAACTTTGGCCTATTAAAAATTAGAGTCTCGAATAGAAACAAAATTTTTTCCCTCGTAGCTTTTGTTGTATAATTTCGAAAACGGAGCTGAAAATATCGTATAAAAAAAGATTTCATACGCAACCACGAATGAAATCATAGTTGTATGATTGTTTTATGCTTTTTTTATAACACAACTCGGCAGAATTTTTTCAGTTGCATTTTGATTCGTCACCGGATAAAGTTATTCGCAGGTGGTCGCAGTCACGCCAACGATAAGCGTTTCACAGCAAAATATCCACGATTAATTGATTTTACTTTTCTTTTTCTCTCTCTTTATTGAACAATTTTGTTGAAAGTATCAGCGATCGACGAAACGAAGCTCTATGATGGCCCGGATTCCTAAGTAGTTTCTCTTTTTTCTCTCAGGTTAGAATACAAGACAATCGATAGCTATTTCATCAGTTCGCAATTTTTTCTTCGGCACAGCCATTGTTTCAGACGATGATCGAACCAGTCCGATCGCGAACTCTCGAAAGATTATGAGTCGACGGAAGATGATTTCGGTAATCAGAGAGAATTTCGCGGAGTATGCGCGATCGTGATGAGAACACGGCTGGACGGACTTGCTTGGAATTCAATCCCAACTTCCCCTGCGTCATATTCGAGCGTTATAATATTTTTTGCATTAAATTCGCTTTGATTAAAAACGGTCCAAGATTTGTTATTCGTTGTTTTAAAGCTTGTCTTATAGAGTCGATAAAGGAACATTTCGGATAGGAAAACAATCAAGGTGGATGGTTTGTGGCAGCACTCGACAACAAATACTGCCACTCGACACTAGTAACGGACACGGCAGCGCAGTTGTTAGTGCCTTAGGTTTCAAACGTTCGAACGTTCGGCGGGGCAGCCAGCTACGCTCGTTAAAGCCTAGAACTGAAGACGACACGTCGAGAGTTCTCGAATCCTCGGCATAAGGGATTAAAATTCAACTTTCACTTGAAAGTAATATACAACAGGCAAGCGGCCAGCCCCGCCCTTGCGTGTGTTGTGGGTGTACTTTCTAGGAGTGCGCCTTAGTAAAGGTGCTTGATGTTAAGCACCCGGGGCCCGAGGACAACTCGCACCGGTCTACCGTCCCGCCCGTGGAGGTTTTAGCCGATAAGAATCCGACACTACCTTCTGCTCACCACCTCACAAGGGCAGTAAGGTGTCTATGAAGATTTCCTTCACGTAAAAAAAAAAAAATTTCCTGAAGCTCAGGAGGCTGCACAGGACGGTGGCCATCAGGGTAGTGAGGGGTTTCCGCACCATTTCGGCGGCAGCAGCGGCGATGCTCGCCGGATTTCCCCCGTTTGAATTGCAGGCCCTGAGGTGTTGCGAGATTTATCTCCACACTCGGAGTCTGTCGGACGGGGTCGGCCAGGTGGACGCCGATGTTAGGGTTCGGGCTCGGCGAGCCTTGCTCGACAGATGGCGCGCCAGCCTCGACATAAGAGCGGGCGCGCCCGGGCTAAGGGTTCTCGAGGCCGTCCTTCCAAACTGAGACGTTTGGTTGAACGGGGGCAGGCCTTCCCTGACCTACAGGGTGACGCAGGTGCTCACCGGATACGGGTGCTTTGGTGAATACCTGCACCGAATCGGGAAAGAGGCGACCGCGCGTTGTCACCACTGCCATGCGAGCGTGGAGTACTGTCCGACGTGGACGCTACCGCGCCGCGTCCTCAGCATGGAAATCGGATGGGACCTCTCGCCGCCGGCTACCCTCGAGGCATTGTTGGTGAGCGAGAGAGGGAGGAGGGCCATGACCTCCTTCTGTGAGCAGGTTATGTTTCGGAAAGAGGCAACGGAGAGGGTGAGGGTGCGGAACTCTCACCCCGAGAGGATCGGTCGGCGAGGGCGCGGCAGAGGCCGTGGACGCGTTTCGACGAGGCGCTCTAGGTCCTCCGCGCTCCCCGGTGGGGGTGTCAAACTTAGGCGCTGGTAGATCCGCGTCGGGGCCGCCAAGCAGTCCGGTAGGGGAACCAGATTGCCTCGCACGGCGGCTCCGGCGACGAGGCGCGGTGTGACGTGGCCACATACCGTTCCATTAGGGGATGCATTTTGTGCGCGGGGGGGAGGGGCGGTGTGTCGCTCACACCGGTTCCCGGGCCTCTCTCGATCGCAGCCGAGACGGTCATCGTGGAGGTTTTAGTCGATTGGAGTCCGGCACTACCACGACGCTTCCCCCCAGAAGCAGTCTGGTGTCCGTGCGGATTTCCTTTACGTAAATAAAAAAAGAAAAAGGTTTCAATCATTTGGGACCCGGGTTTGATTCCTGGCGCCCGTGATCCGATTTTTTTTCCACGCATCAAAATAGAAGAATAATTAGCAGTACACCAACAGTGACATCTCCTGCCAGCATCTACAATTACCACCAGACGAGGACAATAATAATTCTATCACGGACAACATATACGACCTCAGGTTAAAGGCACGACATCGAAAAACACGAAATTACAAAATGTCAAATTGGCGCGTAACAACTAGTACGTATTTCGTAGTTACAGAATCGATCTTCGATTGTCAAGCTGACCCGTAACGAAACGTTAAAATATTTGCGAACGTAATTTTGACAGTTTCTCGCCGATGGGAAGATCAAGACGCGGCAACGACATTTCCATTGCGTCCTATTGAAATAAAAATTCACCTGCCAATCCATCTGCCAAGTTTCACATCAGAAAGAACGATCCAGATAGCTACGACAGGTGAATAACCCGAATATTGGCAGAGCTTGGCCCGGTGTCGTCTGTACCGCATTCCAAGATGGTGTACCACGGCTATTTAAGTCTCAACAGTCGCCTCGGTCCACTTCTCTCATCCCGTGTTCCTCGAATCGATAAATAATCGGGAGCCGAGAGAAGTCGCGAGGCGACACGACACACCACGCCACACCGCGGCTTCCAGCAGCCCATCTCCGTGGAGATCGGCCACGGAGAGTCTTCAAATAAGTCGCAAGGCTCGTTAGTACCACCAGTACGGATCGAATTATTCATTAACGAGACCGCTCGATTATTTTTTTTTTTCTTTTATTAATTAAAATCTTAGCGTTAGCGAATGACGTAGATGCCAAAAAATGTCACTTCTGTGACTCGCGTGATTCGCCATTTCGATTATTCGGAAATGTTATTTCCTTCTTATCAGCGACCAGATAAAACGAAACTCGAACCAACCCCACAAACAACCAAGAAGCAAACCATCGGCACGTGTCAATATAATAGAAAAATATAATAGAAATGTATTTTCAAACGCGACGCACAGGGAACATTTTAATTTCGGAACACCCGGGACAAAGCGTCGCTTGTAAATATTTGCGAACGAGAGAAAGACGGCTGAGCGTGTAAAACGGATTGCAAAGGGTCAGCCACTTATTCTAAGAGATCGTTTAGCCGGTATCTGTTCAGCCTCTTGCGTGTTTCATGAACAGACTTGCTAGCCGGGTTGCCGGAAGAGTTCCTTAACCCCTTAACCTACGATTTACATTCGAGAATTTTGGACCGAAAAAGTAAACAAGCTCGCGCAGCCTTCTAGCCATTCGCACGACTTGTGTATTACGTACTACGGGTTATGCCCGTAATATTTACGTTTGGTCCGATCATCGTACTACGGGCTATGCCCGTAGTTATAGATTAAGGGATTAAGGAGATAAAAAGTGAACAAAATTTTGGAGATTTTTGTATTATTAATTTGGTTCAAATATACTCGTAACTGTTCTTTTTAGATAATATAAGATAAAATAAGAGAGAAACTTTAGAAACCGTTGGTAAAACATTAATGATTGTTAAAACGTTAGAAATTGTTCTTTTTAAAGAGATTTTGGAGATTTTTTATACAAATATCGACTTTTATACAAATATCGACAAATATCGATCGTCGAAACGATAAAAAATATTTCAGTGCCGATTGTAGGTTAAGGGGTCAAGCGAGTAGAGGTTACCTTAGTCTCGCTGTTACTCTTCATATAATCACGTATTCGATTAACATGATATCGCTATACAGACGATAAAGGCAGTTACAATTAATGTCGCTTGCGAGTGACCAGGTTGTCGATACGATCTACCAGTTTCTTTAATTATTCGTTCGTCGTTTTTACCTCCTAGTTATAATCTTGGTCTTAGGTCTTAATTGTACCAAGTTGCGCCTCACAGTTGACAGACGGTACATTCATATCGCTTCGTCCCTTTTTTTCTTTTTTTATAGAGCTGCCCTTTCCATCGTAATATTCTGTCCAAGGCAAGTGCACGTATACGCCTAAGGCGTAAGTTATCAATTTTTTAGAATGGTATTTAGTCGATTTGCGATCTTTTCAAATTGCTACGCGTTCAATTACGATTTTGAAAATGTTGCGAGTGTTCAGTACGCTTTCTTTTTTCTTTTTTTTTACACCATAACGATACATTTGCGCGTAAATTTAGACCCTCCATCAACTTGCAATCCTGCCCCATGGAAGAACGTTATTTTAGCGCGACATTTGCCATTTCGTCGGCGAAGCATATCGGCCGATAGTGATAGTCGATGGCTCTTTCGGAACGTGTTACTTTCTAAAGCTTCTTGCTCGTTCGACGAAACACGATTGCTCGTATTGTGACGAGGCAAGGTCAGCCTTGCTGACTCAATGGAGGGCTACCCGCCATTGATAGTGTTCTTTGTCAGCGAACGAGTGAACACCCCATACTAGACGGAGATTTGTGCCAACGTTTGACGAAATGCTGCGCGAAATATACGTGCTTGACTAAGTTATTAACGGCATTTATGAGACTGAAAAATATCTTTGCAGAATACAAAAGAGAAACAATGGGAATTATACGTAGGGAACGGAACTACAAATAGCATTGGATTAAAAACGGTAAAACCAAAAATGATAAAACCATGCGCGAACTTATCGTATCGATTAAAAATTTCGATAAAAATTTGAGGCAACGTTCTTTCAAAATCTTCGGACGCGAAAAACACAAGTATTCTTTACCTCGACTAAAATATCCAAAATATACGGTGTTTCAACGTTTTCTATCCTTTTCTCCCTTTTTTCCTTCTTTTTTCTTTTTCCTTTCCTTTTCAGGCTGCTTTTAGAACTTTAACCTTGATCTAGAAGAGATGGTTGAATATCAAAGAGACAAATTTTCTTCGCGTCGTCCAGAGTACATACACGTATACGCGTGTACGTAAACGTACGCTACGTAAATGATGGAATAGGACACGTTTCGTTCGTTATCCCAGGTCGTGTTTATCCGCGGCGGCCGATCTGTCCCGCCGTCGATAAAACCCCTTAACAGTGGCGGCCGATGGCAGTCCGACGCCGGCCGTCGTTGCGAGCGGATATGCCGAGGCTCGTCACACTTCCGCTTCATCGGCACCGCATATACGATTCCAACAACCTCGAGGATCTTGTCGCGAATCGATCGGTCATCGCTCGACTATTTCCTCTTCTATTACGAACCGATGATTCTTGATTTAACGGTTAATGAAATCCCAAAGGTGAAAACAAGTTTGCGTCTCTTTTTCCTCTCTCCCGTGTTCCTTTCGATGCAAAGAATCGCGTCTATCGCTCGATATTTGAATATTCTTTGATTAAAGAGAATCTAAAGAGAACCTATTACGAATATTAGAAATTATCAAAGAATTTAAAGTGCCGGTTTAAATAGAAAACAGTGTCTATTAGAATGTCGTATAAAGTATGTATCAAGCGCAACGTTGAAAACGATTCTTCGCGGGTTTAAAGAGTGAATTTCTGTGAATTACTAGCAAGTTGTTTCCAGTGCAATTGTTTATCGATATATAAAATAATAAATTTTAAGGAAACGTTAATCCATATCTTCTTCGATAGGAAATAGAATCTATTAAATGTAACACTCCCAAGTCACCGAAAAGTTTTAACCAAAAGTTGCTACTAAATTTGGAAAGAATTTTATATGGTGAAAAATGATATATTGCGTACCTATACATCTTAATTAACGGGAAAAACATCGATGTTGGAACGATAAACGACATATGTACATGTGCGTACATGTGTGTGCGTGTATGTATGTATACACATACATACATACATATATATATATATATCGTGTATCGTTGAATTGTCGACAGGGTGAAAATAAAAACGGGATGTCGACGAATGTTGCGGTTTACATTTAGATGGAAACGAACGTCCGAATAAATGGAGCGAGTGTTTTTATTTTCGTTTTCGTTGTTGTCGCATCGTACCGTCGCGATTTTCCATCGTTGAAACTGGATCTGTCGAACGTTCGATAGATTCGGTCTATCGAATTTATCATGCCGGATGACGGAATCCGCTACACAGTGACATTTCCGTCCATGGAAATCGGTCGAGATAAACGTTGATCGCGTCGTTTATCTAATTACTGCGAGCAAGTTAATTGTATTTTCTTTGTGAAATGTATTTACGTTTCGTTTTCCGATAAAGTACGGGACGTATCTTATCTTTTCGTAACCAAGTATTAAGAAATGCAAACGTGGTCTCATTAATAATAACCGTGACAGTGTGTGTGCAAGCATTCAACGACAAGGAAGAGAACCGGAGAAGCGTAATTCATCTCCGACCGTTTTTGACGCATTGTATCGGAGTTCTCATGAAACTATCAACCAAGCGTGTGCCTTCGGAAAATAATATTTTAGTGACCGCGCTCTAGAATTTTGTTCACTGCTCTAGAACGAAAAGATTTTCCGAAAATTATAGAAAGTTATAATCAGATATGAGAAGATAGAAGCTTTACTGTTCAAAGATTCTCTTATCGAAATATTTTGAAATTCGCAGGGCTTTCGATTGTAAATCAAATTTAATTGAAATTAAATTTGAAAAATTACAAATATTTAAAAAGATATGCCAAAGGAAAATTCCACCGATCTTGCGTCCAGCGATAATCAAAATTCCCGATAGATCAAATCGAAAGAGATTCTACTAATTGTATCGAAATCTTTGCCGATTAGATCGAAATTGAACATATTTGAAAACAAAAATTGAAAAGAAAAGATTGCGAAGTGATTAAAAAAAAGAAAAAACAAGAAAAAAAATGGCTGAATTGTCCAATCTTGCAACCATAACTAATAAAATACACAGATGGAAGGAAAATTTCTGCAAATCTTGTTAACCAGAAAAATTCTTCCATAAACGTTAAAAATAATCCATCCGTTAGGACACTTGTGCGTGACCGGACGATGAGAAGCGTTTCACCTGTGATCATGATCCTCGAGGTTGTTTCATCGTCGAGTGGGATACTCGTGAATCGCGAAAGACAAACGGTATCAAGCGAGAATCAGGTACTTGAGCGATCGTTTTCACCGATAGAGAACAAGTGGTGAAGTTAGCCTGGCTGGATTCACCGGCTAATTAGCGGTGTAATTTTGATTTTTCGCCGAGTCGACGAGAATCGCCAGAGAAACTACGAGTCTCATCGAGGTTCTTGCAGCTTCCGGTGAGTTGGAATTTTTGTTGGGCCTTGCTAATGAGTTTTTAAGTACGCAAACCGAGTTGGTGGAATTTAATTCCTCTCCTTCCCTCCCTGTGCTCGTTCTTTTCGTCGAAAGCGCGTTAGCTCTTTTAGTCTTTAGAACAACATCGTCATATCCTGTTTTTCCGATCGGTGCGCCAATAATTCATTTCATTTCATTTCATTCTTCGTCGCCTCATACATGTACATATATTTGGCAATTAGAATATGAAAATACGATCCGGTTAAAAACGATTTAAAGACCAAACGAATTGATAATGGCAATAAAGGAACGAAACGAAACAGAAGAACGAACAAAATGTCGTTTAATGCACGAAGAAAAAGCGAGTGGGTCGTGTTAACTATCGTCGAGGTTCTTCGTCAAGTAAATTGGTAATAAATTGGGGCGATATCGTAATTCGTAAATAATTATTTAGCGTACGAATTCGTGCATTTCCACTCGTAACGACCCATCGAAAAAGAGATAATTAGAGAAAGAGAAATACGTACGCGTTGCCTGGAATTGAACTTTCAAAATCGATCGATCTTGGTCACCGCGACGTTTTCCTACTTTCTACGTTTAACATCGACATGTATCTCGTTAAAATCCACGTTGTAACGTAAACAAGGGGTCGTTTCCAACGGACATCGAATCCTTTATCGACGCTCTCTATTCTCTATTCTCTAAAACCTATAAAATAACACGCCTGCGTTCGATTCACTGTGATTCGCTTTGCTAGCCTCTAGGCAAAAAGTCGAAGAACAGGGAAAGCAATGTTTTAAAATCTCGCGTGATCAACAGTCTTAACCTTTTCGTGGCTCGTAAGTTGTGGTCTGTAGAGTGAGACACAGAGGGCTAGGCAAACGAGAATCATAGACGCGAGAGTTTTAAAGCTGAGAGTTACACAGACTCGTATCAAGTCAAGAATCATGGAATCGAGTGCTATAAGCTTGAGAGTTATACAGTACACCGTATGCGGAGTTAGAAATTTACAAAGTTATCGAGTCTTACGCTTGTTAAATTGGTACCTAATAAAAAATAGATAACTACAGCCATCACGTTGATCTATTAACAAGTATATAGTTGGTTTATCATCGTTGCTAGGTTTCATCCGATACGACGTAATCAAGGGTGTCGGAAGAAAAGTGAAAGCAATCGGCACAAATCCTCTAATTTGACAAAAGCGTGGTTGAGGTCGATCTTTGATAAAAAAAAATCTGTTTCACGGTATTCAAACTCGTTGATATATTTGTTTGATACTCGTCGAGCATACGCAATAAAATACTCGACGGTTCTCCGTTCTTATTTCATTTCCGAAGGAAATAAGGAAAAGGAAATAAAATCGTACCAGCGATTTTTCATCAAGAAAGAAAATGTACTAGCGCCAGTTTTACTTTCAGCGTCTCCGTCATCGATCCGACAGGAAAAGAAAGAAGAAAAAAATAAATAAATCTCGTTCGATTACAGTTTATTTTCTCAAAAGCAAACGAAAATACACTTGTAACTTGTAACGCGTTCCTGTTTTCCCCGGGGAGAGTTGCCAGGCTCTTTCCCCTCGAGGGCGACGAGCTTTAAAATTCCACCCGTTCAACAGAAAAGTATCGTTTCTACTAAATTTTCGCGCGGACCAGTCCCTAACAAACTTTTACAGCGCTACTAACGTTGCAAAATCTACATAAATACGTATTTTGATTGGAATTTCGAATACTTTTGCGAGCCAGTTTATACCGAGTAATATTTTTCTGGTAATAACTTGCGCCAATTATTTAGAAAGCGTCCGGCATCTTGCGTTTCGACGATTTTTTAACTTCTTGATTTTTTATTTTATTTTTATATTTTTATCTGTCGCAAGCGTAACCGATGCGTCCGCCGCTTGGAGATGCGTTTACATTTTCATGCAAGCGATGAAACAAACGACGACAAAGCGAAGGACGATACGTTATATTTCTACGAAACTCGCTGATGTTATGCGGTCTTTGCCCGGCGCTTTGTCCATTCTATAGGCTGGACACCAGAAAGATGTTACTCGCAGGCAGGTTTGTAGAGCCAGGGTCGTAACAAGTATCCAAGATAGTAACGACAAATACGAAGCATTATTTTCATATCGAATCTTCCACATAAAATTTCTGAGGTGCAACGTGGGCCGATTTTACGACACACACACACACACACACACACACACACACACCCGTATGTACTCTACGAATCTAAATAATCATTCGCAAGTACGTACGCGAGTCTGTGAGGAACGTCTTCGGACATGTTACTCAAACGAAGATCTGTCTGTTCGCGACTGTCGTGATTTTACGTTGGTTGGATTTAAAAGACTCGTCTAAACCTGACTCAGGCTATCGATGATAATCATTTTCTAAATACGCAGTATTTATCATATTACGCGCAAAATGATAAATGTAATGCGAAAAATCCGCGCAACACACCCAAGCTCGTCTCACAGCTTTCCTTTATACGCGTATATTAGGTACAGAGAAAAGATAAGAATCAGATGATGCGTAGATTTTTAAATTCGACTGCCATTCGCTGTATCGATACCGACAGTCTTTTGTCAATATCTCAAAAACTAAAATCGAGCGGCGGTTACGCGTATAAACAAAAAATTGTTCAGGATCGTGATTCTGATGACGTGATTCGCAAATCATCGAATTTTCTGTTCGCTGGTAGTATCGGAAAAAAGAAGGAACGGAAATGCAAAAGGTCGTCGAAACTGGATTCGCATTTTGGGTACGTATCAGTATTCTCTTGCTTCTTGTACTTGTCCCTTAACGAAGGTGGAAGACGATGGTGATCTCGTGGGATCGGTTAGGCCGCAGCACCGTGCTGCGTCGACAAGTTTGGAAAAGGCGAAAAGCCTGACCGTAGAACGTAGAGCCGTGGAACAAGAGCGGTGCCACCGGTGGTTATTTTTGCGGCGATAAAGCCGGCGAACGCGTCGTTAGACGGGAAATGCGCTCGTTAGAACGGCTTCCTCTTGACTCTGGCTGGCTAGCTGGCCGGTATCCCTGCTGCGAGCGACAGCCAGGAACGCCGATATTACGACGTGTATCAGACCCCGTCTAGTCTGCCAGATCCCCTTTCCGTACATTAACAAACAAACACACTGTCTTATATCGTACGGGATCGACTGTATTTGATCGAGCGATTCGCGTGGCAAAAATTTGCCTTTTCTCGCTTTCCAGGATCGTTCGAACATGATTCGAGGATGATTCGAGGAAGATCGCAGAGAATCTGGACAAATTATCCAATCAGACATTTTTTACGCGGATTTACTGCTTGCAGCTTTACACGTTATCAGAATAAAAAACGTACGAGTATGTAGCATGTAAAAATAGAAACGATGAAACCGTTGCTATAACAACGATATACTCGACGTAGATGCAAGATAATTGTCCGAGCTTTCACCGGCAAATCACGCGCTCCATCAAATAGACGAACACGTAGCAGCATTCGCAGTAGTGATTTCGTGATATTGCGATGCGTTGAAGACGGGTCGTTTATGTCGATTAGGATTAGCGAACTGTTCGCTTCCGTTTGCACGCTGGGAAACTGACCTCTGTATAACCCCCAAGCTAAATAATCGATCCATCTTTCTTTGAAACTCTCCAGTATCTCGTCCCAAATAGCATCTAATCTTCCTATCTGATTCAAGATGCTCGGATCCGTTTAATATCCGCATGAAATTTGCAGTTGCGCAAACATTGATTTTCGCAAAACTGTTTCAACGATAGGATCGAAGTGGCTTCAATTCCACGCAAACAGGTTTTACAGATACTTTAATCGGACGCGATTCCTAATATCGGAGTATCATTGTCGATGAAACATGGAATATATTCTGGTGCGTTCGCCAGTCTTTAATTGGTCGCAATCGATCGGGAACGTTCGAAATGTCGTTTCCGAGATCGTCGCTTCGAGACAGCTCGTTTCCAACTAATTTCGAAGCGAAGCAGTCTCGTCGATTCGGACGGCAAACAGGAACGTCCGTGGAACAGAGGACTGGATTTTCATGTTGAACATTTGAAGAGAGAAGAAAGAGGAGGAAAAAGGATATCGCGAATGCTATCGTTTCACCACGCCGTTCATAAAAATCAGTTTACACGCCATTTGGCTGCACTAAAATTCAATTCTCCAATCTTATCGACTCTTTCGCGAACCTTCGAGTTTAATACATTCTTCTCAAGTGTCTTTGTACGTATGTTGAAACTTGGAGAATCACCTGAAAAATACATTTAAGGTGCGCCGTAAAATCACAGCGACGCAACGATCATCGCGAACCGGTCAAGAACCACTGACCACTCGCTGCAGTCTGCTCGATCACGTTCGCTCCGAGAGGCAATTACCTCATTGAACACCGCTTTTGGTCCACCCAGTCGGCTCAACGACTACGAAACGACGCGAATGAAACGCTAAAAAACGATCTTCGACAGCTTCCTTCGGAAATTGGAAATTCTTTGAATTTTCAGTTCTACATTCGCGATTCAGATTTTTGAATAAGTAAGAGAAAAAGGCCATGGTAGATTTCGAAAAAGACCCCTCGGTTATACGCTTGGAAGAAAAATGAAAAGATCCCAGTAAAATGACGATATCTCTTTGTTCTCTGCATTTTTGCTCGATAATTTCCCGAATACTCGTATTCCCTAACTTCGCATCAAATCTCGCGTGTTACATAATTAAAGGGGGGGGGGCGGAGGCGAGGAAGAAAAGAAAGTACGATAAAAAATACTCTCGTCCGATTCAATGTTACACGATTCGCCAAATAAACGATCAAAGCCCCCGACGTGTATATACAGACGTGTATAATACAAGTAGTCACCGATTAACAAACGAGCCAGCCAATGGATCAACGTCTTGCCATCGTGGACTATCCATCGTTACCATTCTATTTAGCTTAGCTTGGCGCGGTTAATTTCGGCCTGGAGTATCATGTGCACGGTGCACACATAGCCGGTGCAATTTGACCATTATGGCTTTATCGCCATCAACGCGTGTCCCAACGGTTTCTTCGTTTCTCAAATTTCTTAGATTTTTCACAATCATGGAACTTCGACTCTCGCGATGGACCACAAACGGGTAATACAGACCTTTTTGCAGGATAATTTTCGATAGACCGCGAAAAGTCATCGACGAAACAACGATATAACCGATATTTTCCACTACGAATGGGGCGGAGAGTTCAGAGACGACAAGCAGATCGAGAAAGAGGGAAATAACGAAGAAGGAGAAACAGGGGGAACCAGACGACTATCGTCCATTGTTTCTGGCGACAATGGGATACGAAACGGGCAGAAGGAAGCTTCCGTTGCGCTTCCAGATCTCCATCGTTAAATTGGACGGCATTGTACGCCACAGAAATCAAACGACAATGAACTTTTACGTTGAACGTTTGCGGACCCATGTAATTTCTTTACATTCGCGGACCAGACGTTACACGGAACTCTACGCGAAATGTCTCGTCTTTATCTATCTTTCGATATTTGATCGATGGTCGTTTCGCGTAAAATACAAGTAACAATTACACGTTCAGTTTTTAAAGCGCGTTTGTACATCCTACGTTTGTAGCTCTATGTATATATTGTATATTATGTTATATACATTTAAATTTCGGTAATCTAAGATAAATCGTTATAGTCACCTGACTCATCGATTGCCTTGCGACCGCGTTTACGATACCGTCGATACCTCATCGGACGATGTTCAATAAGGTACGAGGTTGTCAAAGAAACTTTGCTCGGAGAGTTACAGAGGGAGATATAATCGCAAAGGATAATTTATCGTCGATCCTTTCACCAATTTGTTTCTTTCTGACAGCGAATCGGACAGTCTTTGTATCGGAAATACAACGTCGGGCGAGAATAGTAGGCTGGAACCGAGGCGGCGAAAACTTCCAATTCTCTTTGCACGAATTGATGACGATCAAGAAAATTGGAAATCGGACGAGGCGCTTTCTTTGATCCTCGAAGCCTGACATGCCAAGCAATTCCTTCTCACCGTTCCATTAGTTCCCCGATCCAAGCATGTTTTACGAGTTTGTTCATCTTTTTCGATCGAACGGCGACAATTTAAAGGCCACGACACTCGACAATACCCGGCTCGCGATGCTGCGTACGACGGATGCGTAGTAATTTTAAAATTGGATTTGACATTGAAACCGCGAGCAGACGTTAAGCGAAACGATTATAATCTTACGATTGTAATCTTAACTTGTACGTTCGTTTTCACGTGGATCGTTCTGTACGTGATCTCGCGGCACGTGACGCGGCAAATGGCAAATGAAAATCTCCATCTCGGGATCGATAACGTTCGTCCTTTGTTTCATACCGTATACTTCATCGCGATATTCTGATCGTTCGTGGGTTAACATTGGCCGAACAGCGGCGAATTTATCGCCACGAGCCTCATCGAACGAATCTGAATCGCCTTTGATAAAGGCTGGATTAACCTACTTTTTCCGATCATCCGTAGCTGAATTACGGTTATCGATTCTCCATAGTCGTTACTTCCTACCTGTCTTCCATGTCCTTCCGCAAATCGACCATGTTTATCCAATTCCTATGTAAATAACAATAACAATAACAACAACAATAACGATAACAACAACAATAACAACAACAACAACAATAATAAAATCGGACGATATCAGCACAATATTCTAATTTGAATCTTTAACATACATGTAGTATCTAAATGGGTCTTAGAGGAAAGGACAAGTAATGATGTTTTGATTTAATTAATAATATTCGAAGCAACGAAATAATTACAATGCTGTCGTACGTCTTATTTTCATACGCGGCTTTCGACTTCCCGATTCACACTCTCCGGCTTCTACACTCGCTCGCTCTCGCTTCTCAACTCACACTGCGCACACCTTTTGCATCCCTCCTCACCGGCTTCTCAACTAACTCTGCCTTTAACATCTCTTTGTCTTTTCCCGTCCTATCGCGCACGTGTCCCAAAAACGCCCGTGGCCAGGGTCACGCAGGCCTTTTCCACGAAACTATTCACTTGAAAAGACCGACGACACATTGATGTACCCGACGATGCCGCGGCTCTCGCGACATTGTTTATGGTTCGGCCGATATCTTAGGCCTTTTGTCCACGATACTACATACATATATAAAAGTAAAATACAGACTGACCTTTTATATCCCTGCGTACGTTTCCTTATGGATTTTAGTATTTTGCAAGATATTTGATTCGAGCAAGTCGTTAGGATCGCACCTTTTGCTCTTGCACAAAGTATTAACGCTTACCGTTTCACCTGAACCATCGACTACGAGTTAATAGTTCAATTTTCCGAGTTCGCCACTAGGCTAACTATTTATTACGTACACCTTGTCACACGGTAAATTTGTATCTTGACAATGTCGCTGCCGCTTGATCGATGACCGACACGAAATCAATTCGAGCACGAATATTATTTACAGTCGATTTAATGTATTTCTTCGCTTTCGTTACTGGAAACATGTACATTTTGTGACAAGCACGAGCGACGAAAACGCCATAGGTTGGTAGCTCTTTAAGGCTAGCTTCTGATGAAAGCCAGTCGCAAATCAAATGTAAATTTTCCGTTGTATTCCTTTTCTCGGTTTAAGAATCCTTCTCTAAGAAGAAAGTTTGTAAAGAAACGAATGGAACGAAATTTTTCTTGGAAAGAAAACGAAATTTTGACAACCTGCTGGTTTCTAAAATTTTGGAAACGCGGAAGAAACGACCAGCAAGTCGCAATAGAGATAGTAGATCACCGGTCCCCCGATACTTTTTCTTTCTTTCGAGTACCGCGTCCGTGGAATTATCCACGTCCGACGCCACATTAACGTGTTTAGACGCAACACCACGCCGACGTGGTGCAGCCTCCTCTTCAACAACACCGTGTAACCCAACACTGTAATGCAACACTGTAACGTAACGTAAGTAATGTAACGCTCTCCTTCTCTTTCTCTTTTGTTTCCGCTTCCGCTTTCCAAGCTCGCGCAAAGAGGCTCCCGAATCGCGTTAAACGACTTCCTTTCACGAGCTTTCTCCACGTTCCTTCCTCTCCCTCCAGAAAATGGAATTCTTCAGAAAGCATCCACGTCTTTCCATATTTTTGTCGCTCTGCGTTCGTTTAAGAAACTCTTTTTTTTTCGTCGAAGAGAGACTTTCAATAGAGATAACTTTCTATCGAGCAGTTGTTTCGCCTTTTTAATGCTATATACGTAGATTTTTTTTAATTATTAAAAGATATAAATAAGCGTTTTCTAAGCTTGACGTATAATCTTTTATATTGTACCTACTAACTGTTATTAATTTCCATTGCTGACCAATTTAATCATTTCTTTTCCATAGAAAATTATCAAATATATGAAAATAATCTCATAGAACGAAGAGATATTCTTTAAGATATTAACATATTATTTTTTATTGCTTATTATTTCGAGTCTCTTCTCATATGGATCAATCGCGTTCTTCTAACAGTTACCATTCCCACCGTTCGATACTTTATGTACAAAAGGATATGAAAAGTTAACGGAGGCCTTTTCTTCGAGTCCATCCGAGACGTTCGACAAAACACATAAATATATTCCAACGAAACTCCATCTTGAACGTCAAATTAAAAAGTCTATGTAGCACGCATTTACAACTTTGATCGTATCGAGCTACTCCACTCGGTTAACAAATTTATTCTACGAAGAAGAATATGCTTATTTGCTTTACTGGCCTGGCAACGAGAAATAGCTGTATAAATAAATACATTTTAAAACTTAATTAGAAAGTTTTGACAATTGTGGAAATGTTGTACGGAAATGAATCTTGTTAGTTTGCGACGTTCTTAATTCACAAATCGTTTCAAAAAAACGTAATAGAATACAGAGCAATAATTGGAAAATTATCATATTATAATAATATAGAGTTAAATATATAATATAAAGTTATAACAACGATCAATATTTAATAATTCCAAATTAATAACTGTTAGTGTGATATTAATAAATTCCAATCGTTGCTGTCATAAATGTAAATAAATGAAAGATTTTCATTTAACAAGATCTAGGAAACATTTTTCGTAACAGATCGTTTCACCATGATTTCTCAACGATTTCGAGGAAGAGGTGAAATAAATCGTGTAAGAAATCGAGGGTTGCCATAATTCAAAACATCTCAATGGCACGAAAGCCAGCTTTATACGTAACCAGCTACATACGAATCAGCCAAGTAGAAGGCTCAGATATAGCGTTTAGTACGTGTGCGCATGTGTGTGTGTCCACGTTTTTCTTCTTTCTTGTTTTTGTTTCAAGCTCTAGCGGCTCTATTGATTTACCTGGCCAGTCGTGTTAAAAGATAAGCTTGCACGCGCGTTCCGCACTCTCGACGATTCGTTTACGAACCATCTGTGGCGAATGGGCCTCGTCTACTACAACGTCAATTGCACCCTGCCAAAAATACCCCGATATTAAACGAAGATCGTTTCAATGCCAGCTCTAAATAGGAAATACGAGGAATTAAATAAAATGGAAAATATTCAATTCTAACGAATCTTCTCGAAAATATCTCTTACAACTTCCTTCTATTTCTCATCGTAGCCTGTTATTTTATTTCATTTTATTTTATTAATATTCCTCGTCAAATTAAACGCATCTAGTTTTCAAGACAGTATCTCGTTTCTCGTTTCCTTTAATTATAATTATATACCGCGTACATGATTATACCGGTCGCAATGATTAAGAGATTTCTACCGTACAAAGATTAAACCGAACAGAGATATTTAGAGAATTACTCGATGCTTGATCGTGGCAGAAAATTTCTATTGTGCGATCGGTAACGCGGTCATTCGTCGAGAGAGAATGCTAGTTAAAATTAAATCATACCTGTTAATCATCCCGTAATTACTCCCCCAATTATTCCCGTAATCATTCCCGTTAGTTGATCATTTTATGCATATTTCTTACTCCGTCTAAATTCCAATTACGATACTTAATAACGCGTTGTTCAAAATAATTAAAGAGTCGACTAACTATTATCCCACATATAACGAATTATAGAGGATCGAAATATTAGCGAAGAATTATGAAAACAGTATAGTACAGGTACACGCACATCACGAATATTTGAAATAAGCCAACGATCCCATAATCCTTTACGCTCGAATAATCTAATAGAATTTTCGCAGAATAATGTTTGGTAAATGTTAACAAGTACGATATTTCATTTATCGTATACGCATATATATGTACACATATACATATATCCTTTTATATTAGATACAACACGATATAAACCTGAGAGAATATTCGGTAAAAGTGGTCTCATATTGATAGAATCGTCTGTTGAAAGAAAAACAGTACGACTAATTTTTCGGTTGAATCTATTCGGTTAAAACTTTACTCAAGAATGGAGTTCGTTTTCTCGTAATAAAATCCGAATATAGAGGTCGAACTGTCATTGTTGGTTGGAGCAGAAAGGCGGTAATTTCAAGTTTGAAAGTTGCGTCTCTTCAATGGCAACCTGTTCCACTCTCCTTCTCTCCAGTAATTTCGTGTACCTTTTACGGCGATGTAAAGGGCAAAGTTTCTCCTCTTTTTATTGTTCATACAGTCCACGGTATACCCATAGCTTGCCTTGAAAAGCGTACGCGAATTCGACGTCTGCTTTCGCCCTATCGGCGTTAGTAAGAAACCGTGTTTTAGCAACGAGGAAAAAGTCATAAATCGAAAGTTGAATCGAACAACGAAGAAATCGATTCAAAAGTTAAATCGTGCAAACGTCGGATTCGTAAATTTCTTTTCGTTTTAATCGAAATTCGTTGCTCCGCGTCGCTCATTTTTCTCCGACGGATAGAATTTTGTCTCGTTTCGTCATCGTTACTGAGACGAGAGAGAGAGAGAGAGAGAGAGAGAGAGAGACCAGCTTTTCATCCGAGTCTAGCTTGGTAATATCGAAGATGCATATTTTTCTTTCATTCTCTATCCGATTCCTTAGGACACGTTCGAAACACCGAACGTCCTTTCTTCGTTTTCCTATTTCCGTTCCAGGTATGAAAACAGGATGGAAGCTACAAGTGGAGAGACAGAGACAGAGAAAATGAAAGGAAGAGAAACGATCCGTTGACAGCTGTGCCAGATATTCTCTGTACTTACTCTTACTTCCTCTCCGTTGTTTCGGAGAATTAAATATTTTAGCCTAGTGATTCGCGAGAATCAAAGATTTTGTAATATATGATTTAGAAGAAATTGAACAACTATTACAGATATTACATTACATACATTACATTTCTGTTTGTTTCTTAGAAAAGCTAGATGCACATCGAGCGTAATCCTTTCGATATCTACGAAGACAAGTAAAAAATAAGAAAAAAAGATGTTACACGTACATTCCTACATTTTTTACAATACCGTCAACCGAAACAAATATCGCTTTTACCTAAAAGGAAGAAGAGCCGGACAGCTAAGGCTAGATTTCACAAAGGAGAATCAAACTATACACTCTCTTGAGTTTGCTGAACAAAATTCTCTAAAATCGATTCGATAGGAATTACGACAGTCTGTATCGGATAATCTGTATCGGAGGAAAACAAGCTTCTTTGTTCGAGAATAGCTTCGAAAGCTTCGTAGAAATCCAGTAGGAACAGAATAAAGATAAAATCCTTTATGACACGACTTAAAAAGCTGCGAGATCGTGTTGTGCCACGCGGTCTCTCTCATATAGGGATGGAAAGACATCGTTGTCGTATCGATTATTATCGATAGCTTTCTACGATGAAAATTCCATAACATCTTTTACCAACTGGGAAATTAGTTATTGTCCATGCTTCGTTCGTAAATGCAACAAAATTTTATAACATTTTGATTCGTATTACTTACTTCGTTATACTCACCAACCATCCGATAATGTCGTACTTTTATCACTTTATCTTTATCCGTAATAATTATATCGTCGCCAGAGTTGTCTAACTTTCTCTCTTGTTTTTAGATTATACGTATAGGACATAGGAGATAAGTTCGGCGAGGAGATCGAATCATTGCGTTAGCGTTGGCTCTGTTCCCGCCAGGCGAAATTTTTACTTTGTCCACAGGGATTATGATCGATTTAATGAAATTCTTAAAAGTCTATGAACTGGCAGGAATTACACGTAGGATATCAGCCGGATATTTCATGGTTCCATGAATAATTCATTCGCAATTTGTCACGCGATTCAATTTACCTTGGACTAACGTCCTTTTCGATTTTTACAGTAATGCCGCTTCACCTTATAAATTAAGGGCTATCCATTTTCTCCATCTTTATATAAAAAAAGCACTAATCCTTAAAAAAAAGGGAGGAAAGAAAAGACTAAAAAGAAACAGAGGCTAAATATAAATCGATTATTTTCATTCTTTTATCCTACAGAATTCCTTCTTTTATCTCGAACCAACCAAATTTTTTCCTCTTAAATGGAGCTGTCTTAACAATATGATCCGGCTTCTTAAAAAAATAATATGCCTTTCAAGTTTCTCCGCCGTTTCGATCATCGGTATATCCTATTTAAATAGAAGAAACCTTCTTCATCCACAAACGGACAGGGCTAAATGCAACTCTTACTATATATTTTTAAAGAATTCACCATTACTATCGTTTGTTACTCTACGAAGAGGAACTAATATTTTCTGTTCTTATATATAAATAATGAAATAGTTTGATGAAAAGAAAAAAGAACCTTGACCAATACGGGAGATAAATGCGAATCGATCGAAGAAATCCTTGTCTTGTTTCAAAAATGGACTCTAGAAAGAAAAGCCGAAAAGAAAAGCGAATGAAATTCTTTGAACGTTCGACAAGATTGGTGAGCGGAAGAAAGATATTTTTGCCACGGAAACATTTCGAACGGGGTGATTATGTATTCCGATCGCGAGCCCCCTGTACATTTTCTTTCGCTTGTATCCCATAAAATTTCCGCTCGTGATTTAAGTCACATTCCCCGTTCTTCGTCGCTTCTTGTATCGCTTAAGACTTGTTCCGCTTGAGATTCAAATCAGCTTGCGCTCCATTCCGGAAGCGAAGTAGATGCTCCGCCAGTCACCAGCAGCAAAAAGGAAGACAATAGGCATGTAATAGTTGAACAGACTGAATCGAACGGAACAAGGATCAACCATTCAACCAGCTCCTCCTCCTTCTTCCTTTGCCTTTATAGTTGATCTTTACCGTTAAATCGCAGAAAAGTTTTTAATCTCTATTAAAATTAGCTTCGTTCGTCTACTTTTATTACGGGAAAGTTAATATTTGCCGAACTATACAGATACTTTTCATCGATATTATTTGTTTTAGTTCGATATTTTCCTTATCCACTACTTTCTATAACTTTTAGTTAAAAATAGGAGGGAGGGAGAGAGAGAGAGAGAGAGAGAGAGAGACGTCAAAGCCACGAATCAATACGTTTAATTAATCAAATATGCCACGAGAGACTAGAATAACGTTGGGCTTTGCCTTTACGTTAGCGTTACATAAAAAACAATCGATAAACTTCATCTCATAAATTCGTTCGGAATACAAATCAAAATCAAATATCTAGAAATTAATTTAACGAAATCGAACGTAACCGAGACTGTATTGCGATCACCAATGTCCCAATGATATCGGCTCAACGTTACTAACGTAACGACTTCCTTAATTATTTCTATCCCAACAGCGGCAGCAAGCTAAAGAATTTAGAAATTGAAGAAAATCCTGGAATTATATTGTCAGTTGAGCGCTAATAATTTACAACATCGTTAATTATCTACGCAACTATCTTTTACGCGATCCCCGAGTTAAAATAATCGACGCTCGAGTTGCCAGCTTCTTTTACCCTGCGCTAAATCTACTTATGATGCAATCTCTGTGCTAACATCGCGAAAGAAAACAGAGTGAGAGATGGAAGAAAAAGGAGATTCATTGTTTTCCGGAAAAACAGCGCACGAACGGAAAGAAAATCAGTTGCCGGCATCGTTCGACGATTAGTCTCGACTCGACTCGACATCGACTTGAGATCGACTCTCGAGCAGTTCACCTCCTTAAGAACTGGAAATCTACGGATCGCGTGACGTCGCCGCATGTGTAGGTAACGCGCCGGACGAAGCAGACAAAAGCAGCGGAGATAAAGGCAAAACCGTGAACCGGGTCGTTCTCGCGAAGGCGAGAAAAATATCGACCTCTTCCGTAAAGGCTATTTCGCCGAGATAAGTACGGCAAAGTTTACCAGTTGGCTCAGGCTGGCTTCCATCAGCCAATACCTCTACTTCAAAACGTCTTTTCACTTTCCCGGAAGTCTCTTTGTCGTCGGCAGGAAAATTATTTTCTTTCGAGTTAGTTCAAAACGGTTTCACCGCTGATGCAGTGCTTTAGAAGATTCTATGCGGATCAGTTTTTACTTTCTTTCCTTTTCGGTGAAACGGATCTACCGGAGTGAGCTTTTAGGTTGTAAATCGAGTTGTTTGATCAGTCGGATCGGTGAGATCTTTGATGAATGATTTTTATGAGAACGTTGGTCCTACGAGAGGATATATTCAAATCGTGTATAATCAGCGGAAAATGTTGATAGTCGTGTTATTTGTTCTGTTAGTCGAAGAATATTAATTACGTGCCGCTGTTTCTTGATCGTTATATTTCAAAATCCAGCAACATCGATGACTGCAATTTTTATGCAATTAAAATTGCCCATAGATGATCTTACCAATCTTTCAACGATAATATATCTCCTTTGGTCAAAAATCTACTAAAATTCTTCGTTAAACTCTTTTCTTTCTGTCTAACGATCGTTCGCTTCCGTCGTAATACGAGTTCATTAAAATTATACTCCGTCGCAAGAGTAATTTGAACGAAGGCTAAGAATGAAATATTTTATTTTCTATCTTTTGAGGTGGATGAGGGTGATAAGTTATTCTTATCAATCATGTTTGACGCGAGTCAGAACAGTATCAAGTCACGAGCACTGGGTAGTTTCGCGAGGAAAACTTCGTGTTTCTATTTTGTTCCCGATGACTATCGGCCAGCGAGGTTTCAGCGTCGGTGAATTTTTAAGATACAAGCCACGATCTCGCTATATCCTTCACGTAATCGATAATAACAATAAGAACGCGCGTTTAAATCTTTAAACGAGCGCTTTAATGGTAACCTGATTTTCTTCCAGCTTTTATTTTTCCTTCCTGAAGACTTTCTCTTTCCTTTTTTATTTCTAATTTATTTACTTAATAATTATTCATTCTTTTATTTTTTTTAAATATTATTACACATTAGAAAGCAAAATATTTCGGCCTGAATTTCGATTCTGTGTAAATATTGTCCTCTCTTGTATTTTATTTATTTCTATTTATCTTGATTCTATGGTTTATCGTTACATGTTTGTTTCATTGTATTTTATGTTCAACTTTTTGGAAATTATGAAAAAGAGAGAGAAACGGGTTTAACTGTTGCATCACTAAATTATTTTGCAAACACTTACTTGTCTCTCTTTCCTATCTGTTATGCGACGATTAAGGATTTAGAGAGATTGTAAGGATCGTTTACAAGTAGCATAAAATTAATCTAACATTTACTTAGTATTTTTCAATGTATAGCCAAGACTACTCATCCAACAGACTCTTCTTTTTCATAAACCGATTCTTCGTTCCTTAAGTCTCAAATTTGTTACGATTATCATTCTTGTTTCAATATTTTCGAATTGTTACACAACCAACTCTTTCTTTCTTTCACTTTAAAATTCCTCTCAAACAGCTTTGAAATTTTCCAAACTAAGTTTTAAAAATTCATTTTTGGTTCTCATTGCCGGTCTCGAATAAAACCAATCGCCCTTCTCCCTCGAAAGGAGTACGTAATTCCGATACGTTAAACTTGACAGCGCTCACAGACAAGCGACAAGCAAAAAAAGAAGAAAAAAGAGAAAAAGAAAAAGAAGAAGGGAGTAAAATCGTTTAACGAGCTGCGCGAAGACCGACTAATATCGCAAAAGGTGCTTAGTTCCATTAAAGAGGGAAGTGCATATTGCGCCCGCGTCTCGTCGCACTTAAGAAAAAAGCGTATTACAGACGGTTGAAATAAAAAAAGGAAAAGAAAAAAAAGAGAAAAAGTGAAAAAAAACGTAAAACGATCGGAAAAGAGAAAAATAACCATCACCGAGACATTCAACTGTTTTCCTTTGCCACTTTTCGCCTCAATGTTCGTTGAGAAAAGAGCTACAGTCTGTCCCAGTTTCCAGAATTACCCCTTTTGCTTTTCCGAATCTTAATTGGCGACTTTCTGCCATGTTTCCTCCTCCTTTCCTTCGAACGTCTACCTCGCTTCTTCCTTCGCTGGTTTCCAACCCGGTATTCTTGCTCTCTCGCGTATCCGGTTAATAGCTTCCTCTTGTTTCGCTTTTCTCCTCTAGAAACCGGCATTTGCTGGTTTTTTTCATTCTTCTTTTACCTTTCGCTTGTTTCTTGCCTTTCATGGGTAAAGTATCTTCTGCCGTATGCTCGATTCGCTTAATATTCCTCGATGAACTTACAGAGGTAATGCACGGGCAAAAAGAGGTCTTCTCTTCGAACGACAGGTAGCGTGCCTCGAGCTTTTTCCGACTTGACGAATTTCCACTAATAGATTATACATTCCTTTTTTATAATTTTACAATTTCACACCAAATAAAATTTAACTTGGTTTATATAAGAGAATGCCGATTTTACGTCAAAGCATTTACCTCTATTGAATAACTTGTTACTTATAATCGCTAAAATTTCGCTAGTAGCATGAATTCAGCTGCGCGAGAAGATGCTGCAATCCGTATTATCCGCATAAATCTTCGAAAGCGGAATATCGTCGGATCAACGCCGTCTTGGAAATCCTTAAAAACGCGTCAGAGCGAATACGGGGCGATTGATTAAAGAGAGCTCGATGTGTATGCAAAGGGTGAGAGATTTCGAGAAACTCGCCCTCGTAGGCGCTCAACGAATCGGCGAACGCCCACGGTACAACTGTGCTACAGCACCATCCGGTCCGTGCTTTCAAGCTAGCTGCTTAACTCGAAGAATACAAATGGAACTGGCTACCTACGCGTGATATTTCGAAAGGGCGAAAAGCGGGTATCGGGACATGGGCGGATAGGTTGAAAGAAGGAGAAAGATGGCCGGAAGAAAATTCCCTAACTGCGAAACATGGAACGGTGAAACAGACAGCAATCGAAGCTAATGAAACGAACGCGGTCGTGACGCGAATGGAACGAAATCCCCTTCCGAACAAATGCATCGAGTTTGATTTGAAATGAAAAGGAGCTTTGGGGGATTTACCCTGTTATACGAACGTGTGTATATGTATACATAGTTATTAGAACATTTTTAGGTCCATTAATTTTTCTTGCTCGTAGATCGAAACTAGTGATTTGTAGTTACGTTACTTATATGGAATCGTAGAATCAGCTAGGACTGTAATCCTCCTTACCAGTAGGATTTTCTTGCCTTGTGATAATAAAACCAGGGTGAAAAGCACATTTTGCACCATTATAGTATTCATTATGCCTACATGTACGTACACGAGGAAAGAGAAAAGATAAAGAAAGAAGAGAAAGGAAGGCGTCTTTTCTGTAGTAGTAAAGAGTGAGAAACTGGTTTCGTTTCTTTCTTTCTTTTCTTTTTTCCTTCAATATTTTAGCACAATGTTGAAAGGCTTAATCGATTGAATCATTCGCGACCAAGCAGTTTTATCGCAAGATTGCCCTTAGCTTTTAGCTATCCCTTTTATTCGATCTTTCCGCAAAAATACATCCAGTTTGTGATTGAACAATAATAAGATCGGTGTTTCTATCGGATAACCCGAAGGGAAACGTGGACTAACATTTCGAAGAATAACGTCCAACGAGAGATGCTGTCACATTAAAGTCCGAGATTACCGAGAGATCATGTCAAAATTCGACGATTGTCAAAATTCGACGATTGTCAAAATTCGACGATTGTCAAAATTCGACGATTGTCAAAATTTGCAAACACGAATAAGAATAGAATCGTGAATTAAGAATTTGCAATAAAAAAGAATGGAGTGTAACTAAATTTGTAATTCAGAATCCTGCGATTTGAAATTCTAGGTAAGTTTGAGTCTTAAGCGTTTTATCGTAATAGATTATAAAGCGATCAGTTTAGTAACACTGTAATAGGCAAATATAGCAATAATTCTTCCAACATTGTACTCTTCGAATATTAATGAGAGTGGCCGCGCTCTGATCAGTTAGAATTAAAAACATCGTCGAATTTATGAAATTTCCCGAGACTTGACAATCGTATAGGGAAACCTTTGTGAAAAGGACCTACGAATTACGCGTAGAAAATTGCGATAAAAATTACACGTAGTTGGTTTTACAAAACAGACTTGGTGTATTACACACGTTACACAACCTCCTGCCTCCGTTTATGAATACCGATCCGAAATAATTTCAAACTGTAGCCGGATCACTCATTTTCTCTACAAGATTCCGAGTGGAATTTGCCAAGCTTATCGCATTTGTAAAGAGTGATTGAAATGTTATTTTTCCGACTACTTTAAAACTCTCTCTCCCATGCTTTTAACTTTCATATCTCTTAAAAGTATTTTGTCTCGATAGAAATAATCTTCCGATGTTTTATCCTATAGACTATTAACTGTTACGTGCAAACATAATAACTAACTAACTAATTAATGTCGTTACGCGTCTTATTTAAACACACGCATATTCGACAGTAATTTGTCAAAATGTTGATCGTTTCTTAACAATTCGTCGAGCTTACTTCGATTTTCCTGATATAATGCTTCTAGAGGTGACATATCCGGCGGGTTGCGGCAGGTCAGGCACGTAGCTAACCAATATTCAGCATGTTCCGTTGGCATACCAAGGACTTTCCATCCTCGTACCACGAATCCCAAAAACGCTTTCTCCTGGCGGGAACGAGCTTAAAGCTCGATCTACTCAGCTTGCGACCGAGTGTTCTCGCTTCGACCAACCTTCAACGATCTTTCTTCGTCCCTAAATCTGTTTCATCATCGTCACCGCACCATACCAACCACAATACCGTCTCAAAGTGTTCCAACCATTTTAACCCGATACGCACGCGGATTAATTAACGGACGGTTGCGTGGCGACCGCGTGGAAATTAGCGAACTCTAGTTAAGCAGACAATTTGTCTTTCATCCAACTCGTGTTTCATGTTCCTTCCCCTTTTTGTTCTCAAGGGAATGAACTTTCAAACTACACCATGCCGCTGTCGCTTTAATCCTAAGCTACGTAGTACTGCATCGATAACTTTCAGTCAATCGGAAAAATTGAAGGAAACGCGAAATTTTCCATATTAGTATATGTTACGACGCTCCTTGACAATTTTTCGGAATAGAATAGGACGTTGAACGATCGATATGCGAGGATAGATGCGTACACATCGGCATCGTAACTAACCTTATTTCTACATACTTGTAACAGAAATATTATATTATTATATTATATTATATATTTTATTATATTATATTATTATATTATTTACGGAAAATCTATTTATCTCAAGATGAATGATGGAAATCAGTGAGGCGGAGTAATAACTAATTGCTCTCCTTCACAGACAATTTCTATATTTATAACATTAAGAAGAAGAAAGAAAAGAAAGAAAGAAAGAAAGAAAAGACAGAATAACACGAAATGAAAAAGAAAACAGAGTCGGTGTAATGTTTTTCCTTTTTTTTCGAAACGTTAACATGGAACCAAGAGGTCGTTATCGAAGCAATCGACTTTTCAATGGAACGCAACGAACGACGGATGAGTCGTTTCTTTCCTTCGTTGCGAGAATCTGATACTAATTTCGTTGAACTAATGCTAGAGATTAAAGTAAAATCAAAGTAAATTAAAAATGAATTCCCTACGTCCCATTGTGTCTGGAAATAAATTCACGTCTGATTCTCATTCCGAACGAAACTTTCGCTGTGAAAACTAAACGATAATAAACGTCAGAAATTCACCATGTAATTCGATCGTTATATTTCTGTTTCTATTCTTTATCGAATTGAACATCGGTTGCTACTAGCCCTTTTCTTTTTTCTTTTTTGTCATAACATAATTTGAAGACAGTATTCAACGTAAATTCGAGTGATTGTATATATAATACTTGTATCACGAAACGGTACTCGTGACATTTTCAACCAGTCGCCATTGACTTGTACAATCACCGGGCTTACATTTGCAGGCATCTGAAGGAACTCGACGAAATCAATCATGTTCTTCGGCGTTCAAGTGCAACAGTCAACAAAAATGCAAGTCATTTCCGGTCACATCGTTCCACTAGGTGACAAATTACTAGGTGACGATCTTGTCGTCCGTCATACGTCATTTTCCCTTTTTCCTATCAGCATATCTATCTAGCTGCGTCGAATTCGACACTATCGAAAGTTTTCTACGATCGATAGGTACGTTCAACAGGGGAATTGTTCTTCCACGAAGAAATTCCACCGATTATTAAGAATCGTAACAATTGGAGGAAATATCAAGGAATAAGAAAATCATGTAATTGTACGCGCACCGCATCAATTTCGCTAAAGTTTCTCTAGTTTAATTTAGTTTTCATCGTACGGTATAGTTTCAGAAGAATTCCAAGCAAACACGCGATCACTGCGACTCGATCTCCACTTCTAGCGTATTATTAGTTCAGACTCGATCGAATATTTAAGACCGAGATACATACAAACTTGCTCTCTTTGATTATTGATTCGATGATTAATTCAGACTGTAAGTTTAGACGATAGTTGCGATATTTGCTGGTTCGTTCTATATATAGTTCCAGTCGAAACCCAATGTTTGATGAAAAGAGACAGGAACTTGTCCATAATTGCAAATGAAAACGAACAGATTTTTTAGCTCGAACAGGTAGACTTGTGTATCGTTACGTAGCCTGGGTAATTTTTACGTTATGCGACTGTTAATCAGGCAAATCCAGTGTTGTTACTCGACGTTGACTCGAATTTCCGACGAATTATACGCGTAAGTCAAGAAAAATATATACGTAATTCCGTAATTAAAGTATGCCTAACGAAAGAGGTCGTAACAAACGCACCGTTTGACTATTCGGTATATCTGGAACTGCAGAAGTACACCGTTGTTAGAACGTCAGAATCGAACAAAACGTTATATAGAAAAGAACAAAACAACGTGATACGTTCTATGGTACTCTGTTATATTCTAATACGCGCCGTACGATTGTTCAGCATAATAGTCGCGGTATTTACGTGTACGCTCCAAGTCACAAAATAAGTAATTTCTAGAGAATGTTGAATCGAGTTAATTAAGTTTCGATTCCGATGAAGCAAGATTCTAATCGTTCTCGGTTTTCACGCAACGAGTCTACCACCGATTCAGAGTGCAAGTCGAATAAACGAAATGGAATTTCTTTAGAAAATTTGTTTAGAAAAAATGGGAATTTTCGTCCATTTGCTCGGCGCAGTATCGCGCATAACAGGTTGTTCGAAAATTCCGTAGCGGGAGTTTAAACAAATTTCAAGAGAATGCGTTTTCGTCGAATTAGAATTTTGTTGAATAATTTATTTCACTGACAAATTTTGAACAAATTTTCTTCAATTTCTTTTATTATCCATCTACGGACAGTATTTCTTTCAACGTTTCGTTATTTGGTACAAGTTTATAGTAAAAATGCCACGAACATTCGGTAACGGTAGACTTGAAAGGATCGACGTTATGGAACGTTCAGGGTAGAATGATCTGACTTCTTGGTTATCTTGATACATCAGTTCCACGTTTGTGGAATCAGTGGAATTCACATTTTTCTGCGATTTTACGAGAGTAATAAATCCTTGGATTTATATGCTCTGCTAGGACGTACATGCGGTGTGAAAGATAGCGCGTGTCTTCCTCCTTGAATTATATAGGTGAAAAATAATCGCGTTTAAGGCTCGTGGCGAGTAGTGCGAGATTTCAACATAGTTTGCAAAATGTAATCAACGTGTTTAACGCGTGTCGAAGTTAGAACGGATTACACTCGCGTGGATATGTATCTGTTAATTGTTAGACACTCGTTTATGAAACGAGATACCAATAAGCGGTTAAACTTGCAAATTACTTGTTTCTTGATTCACTTTTCCGTTTTTCCCTCCCTCCCTCTCTCTCTCTCTCTCTCACTCTCTCTCTCTCTCTCTCTCTCTCTCTCTCTATTTCTCTATTTTCCGCTTTCATAGTCCAGCTGGCCTTTTGAATCTATTTGTTTCACAGTTCGCATCTACGACGTAGCCAGTCGACCTTTTCGGATCGATATGCTCCGCTCAAAGACTCTCGAAATCGTTTTGGTTCCGTATTACGATGTGTATAATATTTACTCGACACACGATCGCCTTTGATCGTTTGTAAACCGACCGCGATCATCGTCAACGAAAATGTCGATTCGCTTTGAGAAGAGTTCGCAATAATCGACCCTTGTAACACGATGCCATCATCATCATCTCTACGATTTATCTTACCTAAATAAGATCTTTGGTATCCGGTGAGCATTTTCCTTCCAAAATTTGATTTTACCACGATTTTACCACGAAGGTAAGTAATCTCTGTCGGAGATTTGTCAGGATAGGATGGCTCTGGCCGCATTGTTCTCAGAATTTTCTTGTTATCGTTTTGGCGTCGATGGTCGAGTAAAAATTATTTTCGTTAATGCCTTGCGAATTAATTTACATTAGATTATTTTTGCTACAAGTTTACAGTAATCGATAGCTGAGTTAGAATTATTACATGTTCGGACGATTCATAATTTTCATTTCATAATTGTCGTACATGGGGGTTTATTCTGCTACACAAGTGGTTAATTCTGCTTTAGATTGGCTTATTTCTAAAGCTTCCTACGAAGTGGAAATAAGCAAAACATCAAGTTACAACTATTTAAGCCGAGTCGTTGTTTGAATAATTCGAGCTTAATACCGAAGAATATACATCTGAAGATTGGAAATTCAAATATTAAAATTCTACTTCTTCTCTTTGTAAGGAGGAATAAAAGAAAGCACACCAGTGAGAAAAGCCATAGTATTGCCACTCGTCAAGCATCTTCTCGCATCGCATTGGAAACGTTTCAAAGGTTCCGAAGGAGAGCGCGTTTTCTGGAAAAGATCTTACCAAAAAGTCTCGCAGAAGAGAAAGATGTCCTCGACGTTCGCGTTTCTCCTCAACTCTCAACGTTCCGATTTTTTGGGTCGCGAATCCCTTTCTCCACGCGTTTCGCTCACCTTGTCTTCCCCGTTCAAAGGCGCTTTGCTTGGCTTCGCGCAGCATCGATGCGACGCGCGAAGCGACGTCCTCCTACATACCACCGAGTGTCGACATCCTCGTCGACGCCTTTATATGGACAGAATATCGCGACGACGCGTACGTGCCTCGTTCTCGACCGGTGGATTCCTTCTTTTGGCCGACTCTCGAGCACGCCTCGTTTCCCTGGTTTCCGTTCTACCTGTTCCTCCGCGTGGTTCCATTTTCGAATTCCATGCTATTCGCGAAGAGGGAATCGAAAGGAGTCGAAAGCAGTCGAAAGGCGAGAAGGGTGCAAAAAACCTTGGAACATTTATATATAATAAGAGGTAGGAAATGTTCGATTCCATGCTTTTCTTATTTTCCTCTATCTTTTTTTTTGGTTTGTTTGTAAAAGATAAAAAATAGGATAAATGGGAATGTTAAAGACGATTATGCAGAATTGGATTTCACTGGAAATCTCTTTTATCGCAATGGAAGAACCGAGAAGGGGCAATGGTATATGTGAATGTGAAAGTTAGGGATAATCCTGCAGAATTCTCGTGTTGCAAGAACAAACGAGGTTTACTTGTGTGCCCCTTTTTTTAATTTTTTGTTGTAACGGGAAAAGTTGATAAGCGATAAAGTCGAAGAAAATCGTGCAGCATTATCCCATTAAAAATGACAAGTCTCGTTTTATGTATATGTCAAAGGTTTGCACGGTGAGTTACGAGCTGTGCAATGTAGGTCGAGGTATCGATGCTTTTACGGAACAGGTGTGGATGGTGGTCTAAAGGGGGCAGAGAATCAGAAGGTAATTTGCGACGGAACGATATTTAACGCGGCTTGAAATATTTACAGATAGAGTAACGTCGTTCGTTGAATTTTTTGAGAATCGAGCATCAGTCGTTTGCTTGTATCGAGATGGCTTTATATGGCAGCAGACTACATAGGAATATCGCGAATGTATATCAGGATGTTGTCATTTACCATAATGGAGTTGCTTGGAATTAAGATACTCGTGGATGAAACGATGTCGTCCATTGAATTTCTTGCAAATTGAGCATTTGCCAAACGTCGAATTAGCACTCGTTAAATTGAAATAACGTGATTTCTAATACCGTAATAGCTATTTAATTATTATTTTGTACTCTCGACAACATATTGAAAAATCGGCGAGGTTCGTACGATTCCAAACAATTACCAAATAATTCTCAATTATTATATCTTCTGTAACGATACAATCTTCTTCAAACTTTGCTCCATCGACTACCACAACTGCAATTTCCAACGATATGGTTGAACATTTCGAAACGCTCGTTTTTTCAAACTATAAAAACGTACATATGCGATGAGTAAAAACATTACTCAGGAAGCAAGGATCGATCGTGGCGGTATGGCGGGCAATCGTCGGAAATCTTTCGAATCATGTAAATGCCCGGACACAAATTTCCTGATCTCGTCCGATGCTGACGTCACAATTCTAGAAAAGTGGTTCGCCGATACCGCTAGATACGGATCGTGTTCAGAGAATTGGACAGCCGCGAAACAGGCATCGATAAAATGGGGTAGCGTTATGCGTTACACCCGAGGATATATTTTGATCCGTGAAAGAGGTGATTTCCTTCGCGAGCATGTGGAAATATCGCTTTATAAAAATATGTATAATATAGCCATAATATAGTCGGATACACGACCGACTTCGTCCCGAAACTCATGGCCCTTCAACCAAGTACCAGGTGTTTGAGTAAAATTGTTCGTATAACCGTAATCCGTCGTTTATATTGGATCCAGAAACTATAGCAAAATGAAGAGAACAACGGTAATATTAGTGGTTGAATGGGGAAAGTTTTAAATTATGGTTGTCGCGTGAATCTTTATTTAATTAACGGCGAGAGTATTTAGGAGAAAAGGAGAACGTTTTGCTACGATAAGATTAAGCGAGTTTATACATACAGTATACAGTATACAGTTTCGTTCATTGGTAGAATTAAAGTAGTAAGATATATAATATTCGTGGGTGAACAAGGGAAAATTTAAAGAAAATTTCAAATTCAAATAAAGAAAATTTCAATTACGATCGCTCTGCGAAGGTCTGTACACTTGCTAGCAGGAGTATGTAGAAGGAAAAATAAATGTTTAATTACGATGAGATTAAGCTGGTTTAGGAATAAGCTAGCGTACTAGTTGACTTTATTTGAACGTTTTATATGTATAACACACACGCACACATCGAATGTTTTCTTGGGCAAGTGTCGAAAAATCTTTTCGCGAGCTACTCTAAATCACCTGAAAATCACGTCACTAAGCTTCACCAAATCCCCGATTGTCAACATTGATCATCATCGCCAAGAGAAGAGCACTAAAATAAATGCGAGAGTGATGTATCCCGTGTGCGAAACGACGCGTCGTCTATGGTGTTCGTTGGCGAAGCGGTAAAAAGATAGAAAGGGATTTGTCTTTCTCTCTTATTATTATATCTCGAATTTTTGTTTGCCCAAACCATTCTTTTCTCAGGATTTTCGTTGCTCGGGATTTTCTAGCTGGAAAAGTCGTTCTTTCTCGAGAATTCCTTAATTGAGAGAAAGGCACAGACGGAGAATTCGAAAACTCGAGAATTACAAGCACAGCATTTCTCAAACATACATATGTATATGACAAAGGATTTTCCGCCGGCTTTATCATCGTATCGTTCGAGCCTCTCGCCAACGTTTCTCTCTCGCCTTCTTCTCCTTCTGCTCCTTCTCCTGCTTTTTCTTCGCTCTCTCGTTGGAATTTCATTCTCGCGAACGGAATGACGCCAAGGATTAACTTGTAGAATAGCGTGGCTTTCTTATTCTTCGTGTTGACACACGACAAATTAATTATACATGTGTAAGTGAGGCGAATGAAATTCTATGACCTAAAGTAAGAATAACGAAATTGCGTTGGAAACTTCGTTTCTGAGAAAATCAGGTTTGCAAGATCCAGCAAATAGATCTACCGATAAATCCTATATATAGAGCAATATATATAGTAACCTTTTCGTTTAAGGTTTCGTTTTAGAGAATCGAATTTGGAAATTTGAGTACACGAGTCAAGCATGCAAGCATTTGGCTAGTTTCGGGTCGAACAAGCATGAATAAGTGGAACACGTTGAATAAGACTGTTTCGCTTTTTTTTTTCAGAAAATAGAGGTATATTTGATTGGCAGTCGATCGACGTTACTAAATTGGGGTTAGGTTATCCTCATAAAAGCATACACATTTACAATTATTAATAACATAACCTTCAATTCGTCTAAACGTTTGTTCTCTAATATGCGGAAACTTTACATAGTATGTGGGATATTTTATATATTTTAAACGCGTTCCGGTGAAATTGTTTTACTGTTGAAAGATTAAACAAATCGTTCATCGTGCGATTACAATTTGAATCTCTACGCTGGGCCATCGAAAGCTGCCTTTATAGGCTGGTAGTTTCGAATCAATTGTTCATTCGTCACGGCCCATTTGAATGTAAACGAATCTCTTGGAGCCGATTTTCCCAGTCTTTTTTTTTTATCTTCCTCGTCTCTTTTTTATCTCGCTTTTTTCGACACGGGTCGATGAATCGAGAGGATAGCGAGATACGCATCGCGTCATTCCGCATTTGCATGGGATCACGTGGAATTAATAATATTTTACCGAATACATCGATGAAGCATCGTTTGGAAATGTTGTCCATGCATTATGCATGTTTCCTCCCGAAACACTTGTGCGCAACAGTATCTCTGCTAAATTCATTTCGCGAAATACATATTTATTCAAGCAATATACTCGTAGTAACACGATAACACGATTAAACGAATATTTTTAATTCGAAAATTTGAATTTTTTTATTAATAAATCGAGTGAGCATCCCTTTTCCTTTGTTTTTATTGTATCGTATTTTATCTGTGACGATACGCATAAAAGTGTTCATATACGCTTCAAGAACACTTGGCATTTTCGATCATCTGCTCTCGTGATGTTTTCGACAAATCGATTTCGCGGGGCTAATTCGATATAACGTTTTGCAACCTCGACATACGCTCCAACGGATTTAAAACGTCCAATATGTAAGTCGTGTAAAAGTCTTATCGATCAACTTTATAAATTGGAAGCCGGAGAAAATCGATTTTAGACATTGTATTTTTTAAATTTACATGTATTCTGGAATTTGTAATTACTCTCTTATGCTCTTTTCTTACGATAAATAAACTTATAAAATATTAATTTCTAATTTTATTATTTTATATTTATATAGTATACAATATCAATTCCGTATTTAGGAAATAAAATTCAGAAATTTAGAATAGACGATACCGACAAGTTTAATTTCAAAGAAATTCGCTTACGCTTTCGAGAATTAATTTATCCTTTCCGTGTTCGTTAAATATTTTCGAATAGCTGTGTTTTCGATTTAAATCTCATAGAGACGTTTCATGAACTTTTCAACGAACGAGAAGACATCCGAAAGATAGAACTACTTCGCGAGAAAATTCATTTGGCCACGCGACGCGACGCGTTCGACCAAGTCTTTGGCTTTTCTTTTTTTCAATCTTATCTCCGACAGTTCGTGAATTTTTCCTATGTTATTTCAAACTTTCCTCCGTTCTTTCTGTGCAAATAAACGACCGTTGAAATATTCACGGGCAAAAATTCGGAGGAATTAAAGAAGCGGAATGCACCATAAAGGCGATAGAAATCTGTTACGGAATTAAATGTACTACTAGGAGAAAACAGTTACGTAAAAGAATATGATAGATATACATATATCCGTAATCATTATCGAGTACGAAAAGATAAAAGAAGCAATTTCATCTTGTTCTAGCGATGTACCAAATAGTATCTCAAATTGGTAGGTTCGAACGGGCAGCATTGAAAATTTAAGTCAGATACGCTTTTATTATTACAGCTTTCAAATATTTACGCGTTAACCTCTGTTAAGAGATGAAAAGATTTCTAACGTTTCGAGAGAGATTTTAGTATAATATCGAAACACAAACAATCACAGAATTTAACGATGTTCCTTTTATTTTTGCCTCAAAGGCAAAACGTCCTCTGGCTTGTTAAAGTATTTTCTATAAATTAACAACAAATGTTTTTATTTCGCCAAACGTAAACGTTTTGTCTACGTTTGTACAACATTGGCGAATTATTTCACCGGTCGATTCTTAATGCTTTTTATCAACTCGAATAAACAGATTTACGCGAGTTTAATCGGTCGGTAGGACACATATACGAATACAGGCAACGTTCTAATGTATCTTTGTACGTCGGTAAATGCGGGCCAAATCCCATGTTGCCCGGGGACGACCCGTGCAAATTACAAGAACCCTGATTGTGCAATGGAAAAAAAGAAAGGAGGAGAAAGAAGGGGAAGGGGGAGGAGAAAGGGGGTCGTAGCATAGTGATCTTTCGCGAGCTAGTCGTTCGCGTTTCGTAGCGAGTGTTAAATAGGCTACTTTGTATTGCACTCGCTTGCTTTCTCCGAGACAAATGGCTCCCCCCCCCCCCGTTGTTTTCATTAGTATTTTTCTTTTTATATTTCTCTTTTTTTCATCTTTCTTTCCTCTTTCCTCTTCACAGTGAAATCCACGGTTGGAAGGAATCGAAGAGAACGCTCGGACGGTCTCGTAATTATTTTCCCATCCACCTCGGCGACTTGTTTGGTAAATGCACCCGGTTTCGAGCGTTGCTTCGCAAAACTTCCTAGGCAAGATCAAAACGGCGAACCTTTGGCGAGAGCTCATGAATTTTATATGCTTTAAACGAGCCTCCATATCGAGCATCTGTTTCGGCTATATAATCAAATTGGATAGATATAATCGCTGTATCATGTATCGATCTGATTTTGTAGCTTGAAACGTCTGATGATAACGTCTAGGCGTGGCCGTTAAAAGAAAAAAAGGAAAGGGAAAACTGTGAACGATGAAACGAAGAACAACAGAATAATTTACGCATTTTTGGTTTGGTACACACTGTGTATTCGACCAACCTCTTAATTGCCGTCCAAATTATCCTCCATTAGCAAAATCAGGAGTATTACATGCACGCAGCGCACCTACGCGGCTCATCCATTATCGAAATCAAATCTACCCAGCCTATGCTACTCTCCATTAATAGATGATTCCAGCTGGGGATAGATTGAAACGAGTGCTCCTCCTTCCCATCGATAAGGAATCGATCGATCGACTAATTGGAATTCGACGAAGGATCGCGGTTACGTCGTCGCGTCGTCGATGGACTAAGACTAAACGTTGTCGATGTTGAGTGCTCTCCGATGGCCAACTGGCCTTTGTTTCGCCACTCCGTGAAATATCAATTAATGCGTTCTATGTCCGTGTTCTATCGCCAAATGCATACACATATTTCTTTCGTTCTTTTTCCTCGATCGCGTATCCAACATTTACAATAGTTTATCACGATCTAACAGAGTGGAGATAGTCTTTTTCAAACACTGGTTAAAGCACTGCTTGCAGCGAAATATATTATGTACTTACTTACATCGACAGATCGTCAGCCACAGTGTCCTACGGGAATATACGTATGTAACTTGTAGATAGCAACAGGAAAGAAGTTTATCCAGTATTAATATTTTCAGTCGTAATTATAATGCGTATATTACTTTATTCCTAAAAATTGTTTTGCTATGAATTTTATTAGACCTTACTACTACTCGACATCCTCTTGTTGACTCAAATCATTCTACTATAGGCTTATTTCATTCGTTTTCACCGTTTTTGATATTTTTTCGTTTTTTCGTTGTTACAAACAATGTTAAAGCTCGGCTAACTCGAATAACTAGCTTACTTTATCGCAATTAACTTTTCTTTGACGAAAGAATTCAAGAAACGAATCCACGTGAAAAGAGAACGAAAGGAATTCGAAAATGCGAGACAAGCATGAAAAAGCTGAAAAAGCTGCGAACACGATGATAGAAATGGAGAAACCATCGTCGGAGAGGGCAGGGGAGAAGGTCTGGCAAATATCTTTTATTCTGCCTTTTTAATACTTCCGCTTTTTCGTATTCACCCCCCCCCCCGCCATTCCTCTTCATTCTTTGAATCGTTCATTAAATCGTTATTTATTAAATTTTTAATCAACGGCACTAACGTTCGCGCGAAACAAGTATACACGCGTGTTTTCTCGCGGAATCGAAGGCACAGTTACAATTCTAGTTGTTAGGAATGATTTTATCAACATTTGTTTTTTATTACCGTTATCAACTATTATTTTATGTTTGTATTATATGTCGGAGATGGAAGGACACCGCAGCCTTTCCTTTGGAACTTTGGGAAAAACTCCTAATACTGTAATTTAGATTCTACCATAGCCATAATTAAGCAATTGTCGTCATTCAATCCGACTGTAATTGTTTGAGATTTATGATAGTGAGCTTGGGCTTGAGGTGACAACCAGTCGCCGAACGTAGCCGCGGTCAAGGGATGAACGTTTTATCTAACAAAGTTATGGAGAAATTCTACAGCCCTCCATAAAAAGAAATAGTTGTAGCGGCACTCGACAGTAAACATTCTAACGGTTTTTATCCCGTGGCCCGTCATACGCAGACCCTATTCTTCGGGTAGGTTGATTGTCGGATGTCGAGACATATCCGCAGTATATGTTCAGCTAGCCTGGAGACCCGTTATAAACCTTAAGTTCTAATTAACGAAAAGCTCAGAGACAAACAGTTTTGTCCGCGAACGACGCTTCCCGCTAGCAACTTTCCCTCAAGGGCGGCTAGCATCCTTCTCTAACCACCACCATGGAGATTGACTAATTAACAGTAACGTCAATTTCCCTCATCCTCCGAACGAAGACTTTCCTCCACGAATCTGAAGACTTGGTGCCCTTAGACACACCCATCATAGTTTTCCTTGACAGCGTCACCGTGACGGAGAGTGAGTCTCTCGTACGATCTCATCAACGATTGAAGTATCGTTCTTACAGACCGTGTTTACTCCACGTTCTAACAGTGAATACAACTTAGACGTTGCCGAAGAGTAAAGAGTAAAGAGTCCCGTTGACCGCGGATTCGTTATCGAACCTAAGACCATTGTCATTAGTGTTACGAGTGCCTAACCGCCGCAGTTAATTGTCAAATATATTGTATCCATACTTGTGTCAATAAACTCTGTATCGTACCACAACAATGGCTAATACCAGTGAAGATTCATTAAACGCCCACAACTCCAATCCTACCGTCAACCCGACATATATAAATAAAAGCTTTATAACAATGTACATCTATACTAGAAATTTGCAATTCCTCAACTTTCAGTAATTGGAGTAAATCAACAAAGATCAGCCAACACTCAAGTATTTTTACAATCATGCTATAAACTCCTAGTCGATTAATATCCGCGGTGCTCTCCCTTTCTTTAGATTCTGAAAATATTATAAAACGGTATTCCGTGATTCGTTTAGCCGGAGGTACGAGCTTATCGCAGGTCAAAGTGATTTCCAGTTGCTTGCCGGTCCATCTGTGTAACTTGGCGATGCTGTTCGCCTTACTGAATCTAGTTCCCTTATCTCGAAGATAAACAGATTTAGATGCCCATTGGATACTTGAAAATTTGGTAATGGTAACCGGTAGCTATACAAACGATAATATAATGATTGCTACCTGTATGTTTCGATGGATCAATCTATTCAACGAACTTGAGAAACTCCGATCTCTCTGTTGTTCATATCTAATAACCGTTTCAGGATCGATTAATCGCTTGTTTCTAAATACGGATCGTATCGATAAACTCTATCGAGTATTTAGCGATAATTCGGGCATTTGAGAACTTTGGGAAATTAAAACACTTTGATTATTCTCTAGTCTGTTTTTCAATCTAATCACTATATCGCAATTGTTTTGAATTTCGGCAACAATTTTAATGTTTCTCCGCGACGTTACAGTTTGATCGCATCCACTTGTAACAGTAACTACCAATCGATCTAATCGTCGTACAGGACATCGCAGAGGGAAGATGAACGAGATTAGATTCGATTAAGCTCTGGCGTTTGTCAAACAAAGGTATCGTCGGCAACTAATGAAAGAGTATGTCGCTTCTGTAATTACGTCAAATTCTAAGGCAATATCATGCTTCGATATACACATACACACACTGCCTCGGTTAGTTTTGCGAAAGTTTTAGGCAAGATTACAATTCATCGAGTTGTACGGAACGGAGAAAACATCGATAGAGTGTAAAGATATCGCATCTTTCTCAAAACGAGTTCATTAGAAAAATCGCATTGCGTATGTTCGCTTTATCACTTTTCCTGATAAATTCTATGGGTATCGAACCCGTAAAGGGTAAAAACAGCACTTTGGTTAAAAGGTGCATTAACATTTTTTGTAATTTTAATAGCCTAAGGGATATAAGTAGCTATATTCTGTTTCCAACTTTTTTTATATATAAAGATACGATGATTTATCGTTTGCTACCGGAGATCGATGGTTAGCGAGGATAGGCGAAGACTGTCCTCGCCGTCGAAAAAAAAGGTTCTCCGCGAGGATGTAGTTGGGGGAGAACTCCTCGAAAATTTAAAATGCACACGATGCTGAAGGTAACAGGACCTTCCAGGGATGGACCAAATTTCGCTTGATCATTGTGTTTGAAACAAAGATGGACATTAATAACCGTTGTTGACTCAGCCCTAACCCATCATTTACACTTTAGGCTCTTTAGACGACAAGAATGGAACTAATCTATTGGGTCTAAATATTCGTAGTATCGAAGGTATCGGTTTCAACTTCCACATGTTGCGTTGCGTTGCGTATCGTATCGTATCGTATCGTATCGTTCGACGTTCGACTGAAATTTGTGTAACGCGACGGAAATTACCAGTGGTCGGTTCATCGGTCGCTCAAGTAGTCGCCATTACGCGGCTTCCAGGACTATCGCATTTCGATTATTCGATAAAGTCTACCGAGCGACACCGATAGCCGTCAACGTTCAACGTAACAAAGACAAACGTCAATATTAGCCGGCAAACAATCGAGATGCATGATAATTCACGATCGATCGAGCTATTGTTTCATTCGGGATGATGATACAGTCGATCCACACAAAGTTTCGGTTTGGTTAGTATAGTATACAAACTCTGAATTATAGGATAATTTCACGTCAAACACGTAAAAGTGAGACATTTTTTTGAAAAAAGTAATTGCTTTCGTTTGAGATATAATTCATAATAAAAAACTGGTCGTTCGATCCGTTAGAGAATTGGTGAAAAAGATACTTTCTCTTCGATTTCGATGATTATGAAATATGTTACGAAGCTCGACATTTTAAACAACTTGGACTTATACGTATAACCAGCGATCGGCCTTAGTTTTCGAGATATTCGCAAAAAGCTGTCTTTTGCGATTTAAGAATTCAAGCGTTTAGGAATCTAGACGTCTAAACGTGTAAAACCCGAAAACAAACAACTAGAAACATTTAGATATTTAGGAAGCTTAAAAATTTCAGATTGAAGAATTTCAAGGAATTCGGAAGGAGAAAATTCAACGGACGTGAAAAATAAGTTTCACGGGGGTGTATGAACGATTGCGGTAGACGTTGAGGAGTGGTGTGTGCAAATGGACATTTTTATTCCGAATCACGTTCCCGTTAGCAGGAGGAACAGTGACAGGATCGTTTGTGATCACGTTTCTCTTACAATGCGAAGCAATTGCGATATCGTTGAATAATCCTGTCACGTGGCCAACCGGAACCTCTGGAAACCTTCATGCCACGCATTAGTATTTCTTACTTCGAGTAAGCTGCCTATACTCTCACGTTATTTTCAAGCTAAAAGCTTCACGATAGAAATCATTTCGTTGATATCAGTTTTTCACTTCTCCGATTCGCTTCAAAAATTCTTCTTTCCCATTCCTCTACCGTTTCTTTAAAGTTTTTTAATTTTAGAATAATTTTAGAATAATCTCAAAAATTGTAGCGAAAATCGATAGGCGTTATCGATTGCTACAATTTGGAAAAATCAAATTCCTTGCCTCTTCTCGAACAAATTACGTTTCGCTCCAACTATATAAATTTATCGTCTTTGTCTAGTAACTCGGTGCAACTTGCAGTCACTCGATCGCGTGTGAATCGTTTAATTCTGCTGTCTCGGTTTTCCTCAAACTGCCCCATCTCCTTAGATCCACCAAAAAAGGGGAAGATTAGAACCTAAAACGAACGATACTACATCGGTAGATGATACATTTAACAGAACAGACGCAGAATTATTACGCTGTATTCATTCTCATGATTCGAATACTGCATATTCTATTTTTAAAATTCATTCTATTACGCTATTTGAATTAATTCTATCGCTTTGCTATACTATTTTCAAATCGACATTTATTTTGCTATACGTTTTCTCGTAACCTGTCGTATACTATTACAAGAACATTCTCTTAAGGGGGTATTCTAGTCTAGAGGCATGAATTTCGGGCGGTTTTTAAAGCTCTGTACAAACGAAACAAAAAATATTTTTACTATCCATTTTTTATCATTTGTTTATTGATATTTTAAGATTACATAAAAAATTAACCGAAAAAACTAAAAATTCATAAAGTTATGAGCTGGCAAAGTGGGGGATCCAAAAAAAGGGTGTCCTGGCGTGCATGATTTCAATCCTTCTGGTCATCCGAAGCAAAAAAGCCGAACGGATTCTTAATTAATATAGATACGGCTATAGCATGAACCTTGGAGAAGTCAGAAAAATATTTTTTCACAAAATGGCGTCCGTTTGAAAAAAAATTTTGGCATGTTTTTTGGCAATTCCGAATTTTTTAAAAATAATAAAGTTAAAAATTTTAATCTAAGCGTGGTCGAGGCGATAGAAAAATGTATAAAGAATATTCACACCAAATTTCAAATAAATCAGTTCATTAGAACTTGAGACATCGTGCACGCCAACTCGAAAAAAGTAGTTTCGAGAAAAACGCGTTTAAAGTTTTGAGACAAGTTTACTCGGGCAGCGTTAACCGTCTACTGTTCATTTGTTCCGGTCGGACCGAAGCAGATGCCGGGTCACAAAAATGGCTGTAACTCATAAAATAATTGAAATTTTGAAAAATCCTTTTAAGGGCATATTCTTGAACGTCTAAACTTTGTAGACTACTTGTAAACTTGTAGACTAGAATACCCTCTTAATTTTTGCTATTGAGGAAAAAGATATTTAAATTTTATCTCGTTCATGCTCCCTTCATTTATAATATCCAACTAATTCTCCACTTTCTCCTTACTAAATTACTAAATTACCAAATTTAACCAAACCAAGACCATCTTCCTCCCATCTGAAATTAGCCATCCTTCGCAAGATTATAAACCACTACGACATTCAGTATCTCTTACAAAGTACCTGAAATCCTTCTCCAAACGTCCCCTAAACCCTTCGGTCTCCCCTCGACCAATCCCCAGGGCAATACGTATCGCGACGTCGCGTCGCGATCCCATTCGACTTTTCACGTCGATTTAACGGCTATTCTCTCGAAAGAAGTCGTTTCGTCGTTATCAACCCTCGTCCTCCTGGTTATCGTCGCTATTCCAGTCAGCTTTCTCAATCGGTTCTTTCTTGTCTCTACAAGTTGATAGCACGTCTGGTACCACGTTTCTAATCGTACGAAACGAATGAGAGGGGGATACTAGAATAGAATGGGATTGGAAACAACTTGGCTAAGTTTTACATGGATACTGTTTCTATGGAGCGTTTATTCATTTTTTATCTTTGCTGTTCATTATGTTTCCTTGCCTCGTGGCAATCATTTTTTAACGGATTCTAAAAGATTCTAAAAGATTTTTTCACAGAAAGTCGCGGAGATGCCACGGGGATGGTTAAGATGGTAACATCCCTGTGTGAAAAAGCCTTGTTCCCGTAAAAGAGAACGTTTACGGTTACGTAAGATTGAATGAATTCTGTCTCGTTCGAGATCGGATGCCGAGGGTGGTGCGTTCATGCAATCGTTGGACTAAAAATAGTACACGGTTTTATTGCTTCGATCGTGTCCGTATTCCTCTGCTTCCTCTTTTTTCCCGTATTTAGCTTTATATGTATAGGTTTAAATGTTCAATTAGAGCTTCTTTTATCTCATGTATTATTTTACAGATACAATTAGATATTGTTCGTGGAAGCGTTTATCCTTTCACCTGTCTTTTTCCTTCAAGAGTTATTTTATAATCTTTAACTGCTTACTTATAGCTAAAAATTTGTCATAAAGAAATAAAATTTCTGATATATGGCGAACTGAATATCAGCGGTAGAGATGAAGATTTTGAGAATCTAAGTTCAGTCAAGCATTTCAACTTACGAATGATCGTTTCTCTAGTTTCGCAATTAATAAAGTTCATTGTTTGTTGCCACATGTATTCACGACGTTAAAAAATATAATCATCTTTTTATAATAATAACAACAACAAGTGGCATAAATTACAGGAAAATATATAGAAATATAGGAACGAATGTTATCATGGAGAAGGGGCAATGGCGGGGTAAAGAGTAGTCGTGGGCAAGTAGTATGAAACCGTGTGCAGTCTGACACGCAATGCGTCTCGTGCGTTTTTCTGTAATGTTTGTGATATGCAGTATTACTTTGAAAACTTTTTATTATCATTTGTAATTGAAACAGGATTTAACGTAGTTTAATAATCGATAACGCGTAGCTACAACATCGTACTTGGCTGTAATCTGACAAGTTATTAAATCAAATAACAAATATATTTTTCTTCCTATGTATTTTTCTTTTTGTTATTTCTTTCTTACAAAGAACATAAGCAAAATATATGTTTCTATTAATAATTGACAATCAAAAGACTTTGCACGGTTAAAAAAAGATTCGATTCTGGAATGTAAATATAAAATGGAACATAACATGAAAAATGGTATAACACAGAAAAGAATGAATGTACGAGTGAAAAGAACGAATAGAATAAAATGCTAGATGGAGCACCGTGTAACGCAGAAATGAATTTGGATAGTTCAATACACAATCGATTATGATTCAAATAAAACATAATACAAAATCCATTATAATATGGACCATCCATTGTAACATTGCGAAATATAGCGTAGGAAACGCGGTATTGTACTCGTATACTGTAAACACAAACACAGCCTGTTTGACGCGACCAATTACCAGCTATTAAATTATAAAGCCACCATCGCGGATATTGAAATGAAAAAATATCTAACGCGAGAAGAAAGACAAACTTTTATCCGTATATTACAAAGAATCGTTCAATATCTGAAAATGCACCACCACTTCAAATCTATACAATTTTTATGAAAAATTGCCAATTGGTCATTTCAACCTCTCTGGTATTTCTTGCGATAAAACTACAGGAAAATTTACGAGCCCCATTATTCAAGCTTTCGAAAACACGACTGCCTGGGTTATTCTCGTTTCTTCGAGTTTATTGTACCGCCTATTTCGATAGAACGGTTTCGTGGTATGTGGGGAGAGAAATTTGGTCAGGACACGATGGCAAGCCATGAATTCTCAATAAGCAGAATTGGTGCTGTCGAGAGTGGAAACAAAGCAACGCATCCGGAAGATGAATGTGGCAGCGGTAAAGCACAATCATCGGCGAGTTATGGTGTCACCTTGCCTTTACTCTTCGTGTTTCTTCGTCGAAGAAACATCGATCGTTCTCCGTTTAGAAATATCTTACATAAATAACATAAAGAAGACATAATTTCTTGAAGAAACGGAAAAATAAACGCAAGTCGCGAAATTTTCTGAAGATGAAATGAATGAAAGAAAAACTGAAAGTTTCAAAACGCTATTAAAAATTAGATATATGGAGAGAATGACGAATGACGAAAGGAACCAAGAAAGGTAAAAGCGAGAGATAAAAGAAATTAGAGTAACAACGAACTAGGAACCCACGAAAAGAAGAAACACCAACGACAAACAGTGCATAAAAGGGAGAAGGAAAATAACTGTAAATAAGGTAACCGTCAAACAAGTGAAAAGTGAAAACTGAAAAGAACTGAAAAAGGAAAGGGCGAACAGAAAAGCGTAGAGAAAGACGACAAGAAAGACAATAAACGTATGTATAATCTAGACGATTAGATCCAAAGAAATCAAAAGACAACGAGAAAGAAAGAAGGAAGCACAGATGCAAATAAAAAGCTGGCAGCTGGCATCTATTCGAAAGAGCGTTGAATCAACGTGAACCATGACATTTCGGGGCAAAACGGGAGCTCACTTGAAGAACATGCGGTAGGAAACACATCCGCGGGTAATTTCATGTCGGTCAAGCTGTTTCCGTTGTATACGAATAAACTCTAATGTCTCCCCGTGTGTATTGTAAGGACGCTGCTACGCGGGCTGAAGCCACGGGAATTACGTGAATTCAAAATTACGAAAAACGACGCCTGCCACGCACCATACCGTGCGTCATAGGACTTCTTTCTGATCTTACACAAGTGGAAATATACATAGCGGCTTTTGTGTGGCTTATATGCTGGCTTGGATCATTCTTTCCTAGGCGCTAAGAGGAATCTTAGATCGGATTTTTAAAAAGTAAATTAATTTTGAAGTTTGAGTAAGAATTATACGATACAGGAAGTTTGCTCCTCTTGAAATTATTATCTAAAAAATATCCTGTGGGTGATAGATTTATTAGGGAGAGATTTTCACAATCTTTTGTAAATCCTTTTTATTTCGTACCTTGAATAATTTTCCGATAGATGCTAAAGGGAATTATAAAACAACTTCAACGACGAAATGAATTTTTAAGATTTAAGGATTATGTGATATTCATGAATTATTGTTCATTTTTATCATTTAATAGTTTTATTATAATTTTTTGGCGGATAACGATAGAAATTTTTAATCGATTCTAGAACCTAAACCAATCTTTAAAGTTGGAATAAAAAATACGTAATTTATAATTATCGAAAAATATCCTTTGGATAAATACGTTAATTAAGCTGATTAATTGGAAGTTGGAGAATATTTATGCAATTTATGCAGCTTGAGCAGATGTAAGTAGTACTAGTTAGTTGGTAGTTACAAATATTCATAAATTTGATCCCTCGTAGAAAATACTCCATTTTTCGAGGAAAAGAATCAAATGCAAACTTGTATTTGTAGTTCGTCTTATTTATTATTAATAAGTACCCACGCTACAATGAACTAATAATAAGATAATTACTAACAGTAAGTTACGTGGTATTCAATTACCCGATAGGTATATTAGAACTGCTATTGAAATTACCTACGCATCTATTAATAACCATAACCAAACAGTTATTAACATCCTCCGCTACCTTACACTACACAAACTACACGTCCTACATACAAATATTCATAACATCGATTTAAAATTCTAGAATCATGATCCAACGTAACCTAAAATTATTAAATTATAATGCAACGTTACCTAAAATTAAACTTAAAACCAATAAAACATTCTGGAAAATTCAATAATACTTAATAATACTCGCAGATAGTCAAATTTCTATTTTATTATTTCTGTCATCGAGTATACATATATGGCGTGATTAGAGATACGTATCAGTTTATAGGAATCTTCATATCGTCATCTTGAATAATTCTTTTCATTAACTTATACTTATGTATTATGTTACATATAGAAACTTGTGTTGCTTTGCTTTAACAATTATCTATTAAACGTATTTGAACGAATCATTGTTACAAGTATCTCGATGTCAATTCACTAGCAATTTGATTTCAATTACCTGGATAATTTATCAAATAGCTATGAATAATAAATGCGGTATAGTTTTACGTTTTGACAAGATTTTTACTTGTATTAATCGTTTGGTAAATGTGTTTCGATTAATCTAATTCCTACATTATATGCTTAAATTCCTACAAATTTCCATTTGAATATTCTCAGTGATTAATTGTTTATGAAAAATTCTATTACACTCGCTTACTACACACCAGTAATTTCAATTACCAGTAAGATAATTACCGTTTCATAAACAATCTCTCCGAAAACGATACTTTTGTATGGAAGCATTGGCAGCTGCCGATAGACTGAAATTAATTCGTCCCTCGGGGTCGTTCCAAGAAATCTTTTCCTCCTTTGGTATACGGAATGGCGAACGAAGCTTTCCGAGTAATTTGAGAAGAAAATCGATCGACCAGTTTTATTGTAATTTCATCATCAATCGCGATCTAAGCGAAACGAAGATGCGTTGAAAGATTTTTCAACGACCAAGTTGCCTAGAAATTTAGTGTGGAAAGTGCGCCGTCACATGGGGCAGTGTCGCTTCTAAAGGTTCGAGCTTTCAAGCGTCTTTAACACGAAAAGTCTGTCGGAGTGTATCGTGCGAACGACAGTGCGAGTTGAAGCGAGTTGAGGATCGAGGGTGCTTAGCACGCGACTTTGCAAGGCCGCGTGGCGTCGCGTCGCGTCGTGGGAGGCCATTTTATAACCAATTAGTTACCCTCTTTAAGAAACTGCCTACGGAAGTAGCACTCCAACGTCCTTCGACTTGGTGGAAGTGGTTGGCCAGAATAGAAAATCATTGTCCCGTGATGACTTGACGGCAGGACAGTCACGAAGCAACTCGAGGTTGTACAATGGCAGACGATTTATCGCGTCTGATCATCAAAGACTATCGATCGAGAGTTGCCAGATTTAATTAACGTCGTTTGACTTCGTTCCACGGTTATTCTTTCGTATCTCTTTTATTCTTTTGCTTCATCTTCGGAGCAAATTAACAATTGCCACGTAACTTTAACTATTTGTTCATTTGTTCGTGAGAATTACCCTCTAATTGTTACGGCGAAATTGAAATATTTATAATAATAATTATTTAACAAACACGCTACTAATAATATAATATTAATAACGTAACAACAACAACAACAATATAGTAAAATATATTATATAAAAATATAATAATTTTCTCTTTGAAACTAAAAAGCTTTTCAAAAGCTTTTGAAATTCGACAATTTGGATTTGATATGACTTAAAGAACAAGGAAGAAGAATGTGGTAACAGCAAGTACAATTAGTAAAATAGAAGTAAATTAGAAACAATTTATAAACAATTTTAATAGAATTCTGAATTTAGATTCGTATTCTAAAGCTGCAATATTGTAGTATCGGGGAAATATTAGGTATAAATTCTTCCTGATACTATTTATAATTTGTTATTTATTTACAATAAGTTAGTTATACAGATATTAATGAGACAGAAAACGATGATTGTTTAATATGGAATTAAATGTAACAATCTAACTCTAATTTGACCACTCAGGACCGCGTCCTCTCGATCGCCACCAGATCCCCCGTCTTATATATCGTCGCCTTCCGGCGTCTCTTGTTGAATATCCTTCGCCGACAAGAGGTTGGATTGATAGCTCGTCTTCGCAATACCTTAAATTCTCTTGCAGCCGCCTCATTTTCGCTTTTGGTTCGCTTCTTAGAACTCACGACAGAATTTGTTTGTGCAACTCTACAATTCGCACGATGCTCGGTGCATCCTACAAAAAACTTCATCGCAACCGTCCGTGTCGTTTCCACCCGACGTTACTGCGGTTATGTTCGCCGCAACCGATTCATCTAACGAAATTTTGTTCATTATGATGGTGTCCTTGAGACAAGCACTCGTGGGAACTACAACTGCCTGCTTATGTTGCACGTTTTCGACATGAGGTAAATCCTTTCTCCTCGCGATACTACAATATAATTTACATTTCAATTAGACGAATTATGAACTAGAATCTGTAAAACGAAGGATTAGAAGACGAATTTAATAGAATAATTGTTCGAACGAATTGTTTTATTTCGATAAAATATTACGTAGAAATTCCGGTGTAGAATTGAATTCGATTTAATCAGATCTCTTAACCTTCTTCCAGATGCCTGATCGTAGGAAAAAATCAAACACCGGCAGTTCCGCCCGATCGCCGCGCCACGGGATTATCCTGTCACGTTTCAGGGATTCGATTCTAATGAAAGCCTTCTTCGATAAGTCCCTTTACGATTCACAGATTTGCTGTTTCCCGTTTCTCGTTTAGATGGTCATGGCTGAGCAAGAATCGGGAATCGAAAATTTACATACTGTTCAAAGATAATAATTCGCGTTTCTAATTTTTGATAAAAAGAAGAAATTGGTGAAAAGTATATGATCGAGTAAACAATGATTACAATTTCACGAAATACTTGTAAAATATACCTGTTAGAGGTGTATGAGAGTAATATTGGATATGTAGTTAGAGAGTATTGCTTGAGTAACAGTATATAGACCAGCTTCCATTTTCATGGGAATTTTCAAAATATTCACAGGAACGTGATTGTATTCAACTTCTCGAGAAATGAAATCATTCACTCGCTTATTTATCACAAGAGATCGTACAAACCAATCACGCTTCAACGTAAATTTGTAAAACTACTGCTTTTCAAATACTTCCTCCTATTTCTCTAGTAATTTATCGATATATTTGTAATTTATTCCGAGTGACTTATATAGAAAAGGAAACAAGATTTTTGCCCTCCTACTCGCAACTCAACCACACCAAACTATGCCAAACTACTTTTCTCGCATTCTATCCATAATCTTCCACACGAACGTTCGCATTTCATTAAAAACACGCTTCGAAATGAAAAATGCCCTGAAAAAGAATTCTGCAAAAAGAAAGAGAGAAAAAAAGAAGCAAAATTACATGAGTTTTTATTCAAGGTTCTACGTACGTACGTTAATTCAACACGCGTAAGGATCGAAAGAGCAATTTGCAAACGAGTTAGAAGAAAATTCTACTGACCCTGGAGACTAAAAAAAAAGGAGAATCTGCCACATTTCTTGCACGTGTTATCAACAACGTGCAATTCCCCTTCTACAGAAAGAAATCGTCGATTACAGTTGCGTGAGTTTCTGCAACGGGGAATGCATTTTCCCATTCAGCATTCACAGAGTGCTTCCGTTTGTTCCCAACTCTTCTCTCTTCTCTGTCCTCTGTCCTCTCTCCTCTCTCCGTGCATTCTGTAATGCGATTACGGTCTCATCGGAAATGATTGGCCGTCGCGTCTGATCAATGCCCGGTTCGTATCACTTAATCCCGCTAGAATGACCACTAGAACGTTCTGCGTATTACGTAAAACGGGGGTAATTTATTAATTCATTCGCCATCACGACATTCATCGTCTGTGCTTAGGTTCAATCGTTTGTCGTTGCTGGATAGCGATAGGGGGTTAACTAACAGAGTTTAAACAGAAATTTTCTTCTACATATTTTGTTTGTCGAGTGAAACGAAACAATCTATACGCGTTGAGGCGAATCCAGATCAGATACCGATAGGTTCAGAGATCAAAGGTAGATGGTGGAGCAGTCGTAGAGAGGATGGAGCTGTGAGCGTAATGGAAATCTCCGGGAAAACTGGAGAATTCGGACAAGGAAGTTAATTCGAGTAAAGGGCTAGTGCCTGTGGAAAAAAGTGGAACTAGCGGAATTCGGTCTGGAAAGACATGACAGGCGAAGTACAACCGCGTGTGATGTTATGACGGTGAGGAAGCCATATTGGAATGAGTGACAACAGTGCTGCCGCACGAGCTACCCGGAAAACTACATCCATATTGGCACGCGTGCCGAAAGCGCGTCGCGCGGGCCATTTGAAAGTGGTAGTGACTGGTGGTAGTGACAAGTGTGGATACAAGAGGTCATTTTGCGCGCCCAATGGGGAAAAAGGACACAACTGTGGGGGAGGATAAAGAGGCGGACGAAAGCATGAGAGGAGGGGGTGAAGCGGAGTTGACTATTGAGCCTACACACGTCAGCACCAGAAATATGAGATACCATCAGAAAGGATGGTCCCCGCCCCTGGCGCCTTCGCGATAATGGAAGGACGCATAGCGGCATTAGAGGCTGAGAACGAAGTGCTCCGAAAGCGCTGGCTTCGCGCTCCACGGCAGAGAAGAGCAGCGAGACAGCGCGTCTCGCCGTGATCGAACGCAAGATGGAACGCAAGAAGGAGCTAAGCCCCTCGCTGATCCAGCTGATGGAGGAACGCCTCCAAAATATCGAAAGAAGATGAGAAAAGGAGATCGTCCCCGATGAGACCACGAGAAGGGTGGAGCCTGGAATTCCAAACATTCCAGCGACCAAGGGAGGACAAGTGGCTACTCCCGGAACAGAGGCGAAGAGCCCGAGGGAAGCCCCAGAGGGAGGATTGGAGAACGTGTGAAGAGGGGGAGACAAGCTGCCCCTCTCACATATACCGCGAACATCGGCGGTAACGACCACGCTGAAGGATAGATCGGGCCAATCCTACGCGAAAGTGTTGACCGCGGCCAAGGACAGCGTCTCTCTGGCCGAGGTCGGCATCGACGCGGTAAGGATGCGTAAAACTGTGACCGGAGACGTCGCTCTGGAGGTCTCCGAGGACCAGAAGATGAAGAAGGTCCGAGCAAGGTCCGCGTGGCGACACCCTTCCGAGTCGCGGAAGCAAGGATGACCAGAATAGATATTTCGGCCACCAAGGAGGAAATCAGGAACACCCTGGCGAAGGAGAGTGGCTGCAAGACGGAGGACGTCCAACTGGGAGAGATCCGCCTCGCACGAAAGGGTCTTGGGTCCGTGTGGATACGAGGCCCGGTCGGTGCAGTGAGGAAACTGGCCCAGGCTGGCAAGGTCGCCATTGGATGGTCGATAGCGAAGATCGAAGTCATCGAGCGAAAACCTTTGCAATGCTACAGGTGTCTGGAAATTGGGCACATAAGCAAGACATGAACCTCCAAGGACAGAGGGCACCTATGCTACAGATGCGGCGACTCGGGACACCAAGCCAAAGGATGCACTGCCGCAAAACCGAAATGTCTGCTTAGCGAGGAGCACCATCGGTAGACAGGATGGGAGGACCAAGTAGTATAATAGTATCTTCTTTGGTAACGGGTGCTTTTCTCGGATAGAATTTCCATACAGTACCCGGGCACTCCTAGGGCCATAGGGGTCGGGTTACGCTCACCCAGCACACAAGGCCCTCAGTACTTTGCTACCTGGATTAGCTAAGCCTGGCAGGGGCTGTCGCTCGTCTCAGGTCGAGCGGGGCACATTCTAAACCCTCCCATCTCTCCAGGATGGTTCCGGAGCAGGTGGGACGCTGCTCACCCGCCGAAGGCCATTCGGTGGAGTCAATATACCTTAAATCGGCCCTCTTGCCAGCATCTTAGCCATCAACCACTACCACCACGAGTCCAAACCCATAAATTGGCCGAGCAGAGGGGTCGCTACTCCCTCCGGGCTTTCACTCGACCCCTGTGGTACCATTCTTAGTCATTAGTGGGATTATCGTGAGGATGTACGGCCATGTCACTACTGGCCGGCGATCTGCTAACCGAGCTCGGCAGTTCCAGATGGGACTCACGTAAACGGGGGCCTCGAGGTACAATATACCTGGAAACTTATCCCGACGGTCAGGATGGGGGGACCAGCCTGCACCCCCCCCCCCCATCGAAAGGCTCCCCGCCGCAGGGACTCACGACCCTAAACCCGCAAGCAAGGAGGCTGGCATGGAGGAAGTCATGGATGCAATAACCTTAGATGATTGAGAAAATGCGCATCCTTCAGACCAACTTGAGACGATCAAGACGAGGCAAGATCTGCTCTACCAAACCATTTGGCACAGCACGGTCGCCCTAATGGTGGTGGCCGAACCATACAGAGTTCTGGATGCTCCGGACTGAGTCGGAGATATGGACGAAATCACGGACTGTCACTTGGATATCAACGCCAAGGGCGTTCGCTCATGGAGCCCTGCTGGAGCGCGGCAACGTATACGTCGCGGTTGAGTGGGCATGAATGATGGTGGTGGGCGGCGCGTATCAGTGGATGGACAGCGTTCGAAGAGTTCCTGAACGGAGTTGGTGACTGCGTCCGGCGGCGCCTTCCTCGACAGGTGCCCGTCCTGGGAGACTTCAACGCACACTCTTCGGAGTGGGGAAACCGCAGGTCCAACGCGCGTGGCCGCGCGCTGTCAGAATGGGCCGGGGGACTCTGACCCCTGTTGGTGAACAGGGGCTCGGCCAGCACCTGCGTTGCGTGGAGAGGGAGCTCCGTCGTTGACATCACACGGGCCTCCCCCGATGCATTCAGGCAGATTTCAGGCTGAAAGGTTGCCCAAGGGGTCAAGACACTCTCGGACCACCTCTACATATTCATGGAGGTGATGATGGTCGCGGCCCGCCGAGAAGAGGACGCGCGCGTCCACCACCAAGGTGGAAGATCAAGGAAAAGGACGACAATCTGCTTCGAGAGATCGCAATAGTGGCTGCCTGGAACTGGCAGGTCTCGACGACGCCGAGAGAAACAAGCGTGGAAGAGGAGGCTGAGAACTTCCGCCGAGTCATGACGACAATATGTGACACGTCCATGTCGCGAACTACGCTGGACACCGGGTGAAGCAGAGCCGTGTATTGGCGGACTCCCGACATCGCGGAGCTGAGGGCGAAATATGTCGGGGCTCGAGGACGGTACCTGAGGGCCCGCCGCTGGCGAGGAAGAGGTCTCCCTGCGCTACCAAGCGTACCGCGTGCTACGGCGCTCGCTAAAAAAGGAGATCGAGATCGCAAAGGACCGTGCCTGGTCTGAACTGAACGAAGCAGTCGAGTCCGACCCATGGGGAAGGCCGTACAGGATGGTGACACGAAAACTTTGCGAACTCACGCGAAAGGCCCTCTGGCAACGACGAAGATGGGACCGGGGCTGCTGCTGCAGATTATCGGGACACTCCTCCCCCCGCAAGAAGACTGTGCGGCAGAACAGTCGCAGAAAACAACCTGGACGGTGGAGTGGACAGACGACTGGGAAGTCACAGAGGAGGAGCTGTGGGAGGCCACCAGAAGAATGGCCTCCCGCGACGTGGCGCAGGGCCCGGACGGAATCCCGGGCCGGATCAGGGAGGAAGTGATGGGGGTCATGGCTCCCAAACTTCGGCGCCTCTACACGAGATATCTGAGAGAGGGAGTCTACCCCCGGGCATGGCAGACGGCGAGGCTGGTCTTGCTGCGTAAAGAGGGCCGACCGGCGACTTCGTCGTCGGCGTACCGGTCGATATGCCTGCTGGACGAGGTCGGCAAGCTCCTCTAGAGAATGGTTGCCGCCCGTATGGAGCAAAACATGTCGGGGCGGGTGCTGCGTTGGCGCGAAAGCCAGTACGGCCTCCGGAAGGGACGCTCGACGGTGTCTCTGGACATCGTCAACGCATTCAACTCCATGTCGTGGGACAGGATAGTGGAAGCCCTGGAACACTACGAGGTTCTCAGCTACCTCGTTCGACTGATCCGCGTCTACCTCGACGACAGGTGGGTATGCTACGCCAGCAGGGAGGGGCAGGAAAGGCAGCGCGTCGAGCGCGGCGTTCCGCAGAGCTCGGTGTTGGGACCTATCCTGTGAATCATCGCGTACGACGAGGTACTGCGTTGTCTGCTGCCTCCGGGTGCTACACAGACGACACTCTGGTCTTGGTCGGGGGTCGCGGGTGGCACGAAACGTTGCGCATCGGCGAAATCGCAACGGCCTACGCGATTCGTGTTGTGCGCGGACTGAGCCTGAGGGTCTCCGTTGCAGAGTTGGAAGCCATTTGGTTCTACGACTAGAGCAGGCGAGGGACTCCTCCGTCCCATTTGAGCATAAGCATGGCAGGCGAAACCATCGGCGTGGGATCGCGGATGAAACACGTGGGTCTCGTCATCGACAGCTAATGGACGTTCGAGCCGCACTTCGATTTCCTGATTCTGAAGGTGTCGGCGGCTGCCAACGCCTTGTGCGCCTGCTGCCGAATATCGGCGCGGCGAGAGTCGCGATGCGCCAACTATACGAGGGCGTTTGGTCCCGAGTGATGTGCGGGGCCCCGGTATGGGTAGACGATCTGTTGGCGAGTCGTCGCAGCATCCTGCTCCTCAGGAGGTTGCACAGAGTAACTGCGATCAGAATCGTTAGGGGATACCGAACGGTGCCCCTACGTACGTCGACGATCGTTCTGGCCGCGTCTTCCCCGTGGGAGCTTCGGGCATTGGTGCTCAAGAGGAGATATACCCACATGAAAGTGTGGGATCCGGGAGAGGATTCAACAGAGCAAGGGAAACGACCTAGGAACTCCCGAGAAGGACGCGTGGGACCAGTGGCGATCCCAGCTGATCAATAAGGGAGGCGAACATCGAGGCTTGGAGGCGGTCCTCCCAAATGGGGAGACATGGAGAAGCCGCCGCGGCCTCCCGCTCACCTACCAGGATGACCCAGGTGCTTACGGGACACGGTGTGTGCAGCGAGCGCCTGATAAAAATCGGACGGGAGACGACGGACATCTGTAACCACTGCGAGGAGGGCAGGGACACGGCGCAGCACACGCTGGAATTTTGCCCGGCGTGGGACCTGTCCCGCTACACTCTATGTCACGTCATAGGAGAGAGATTGGCCCCCTCGGCGATCGTAGAAGCGATGCTGAGCGGGCCGCAGAAATACGAGGCTCGCAAAGGAGCGAACAGAAGGAGAGAGAAAGAGAAACTCTCACCCTTGTAGGATAACGCGATGGAGGGGGGTGGCGGTCAGGCGCCCTAGAGCCGATTCATCGCCATCCCAACGGACTGCGACTAGAATGGGGGGGTAATACAATATAATATAACAATCGTTATATTTTATGCAACAAAATAATATAATCAAATTTTACGTAAATTTGTGGTACGAACAAAGCCAAAGAGACTATATGTACAAGTTTCGAAACGACACGATTTATCTTCCAAAATGTTCCACGATGACAACGCTCTACCGAGTTCCTTTCAAAGGATTCTTCAAAATCCATTTTGGATATCCAACGAGGGAAAAGAGTTACGATAAAAAATTCGTATTAACTTCAAGAAACAGCAACAGAAATCGCCAACACACTTGCTACGTCGCGTGGAAGTCCTCCTGAAAAGTTTGCCATGCCGATGGCGGCACGACAACTTCCGCATATAATCTGGATCAAGACCTGTAGATCGTAAAATCAGGGACGATACGATGGATCGAATCGTTATCGTTACATACATATACAACATTGTCTCATCATTGTACGCAACGGATATTTTTTACGAGATACGAATTACTTATAAACGAAACTACAAATTGGCTTAAAAAATGATACTGATAAATCGATGCTTCGTGCATCTTGAATATTTTCGAAATCGTAATTATTCATTATATGTACACGTATACGTTCGTCGACTTGTGACTCATCGCAGGGGCATCGAATTTGAATCTGAAACAATCCGATAAAATAGAAATGGCGTAAATGCGTAAAAAAATCGTTTCACAGCATGATTTAGACGAAAAAAAAAGAAAAAAGAGCAAAAGAGAAACAAATCTTTTAACGATACGTTTTCTCGGCATTGCGAAAGCATGAAAAACTCGAGGCGTGGAAATATTTCGTGAGCTTTGGTCACTCGAGATGGCCAAGTGGCTTCGAGGGGTGAAATTTTTGAGAGGCCACGTCTCTTCACGTCCCCAAGATGGAACAATGGACTTCTCGATTCTCGACGAGCGTCTCTTACCGTCGACCCGTTCATTGCGTTGGCCCCTTTTGTACTGGAAACAATGGATACCGTGACTGGGAGAAGACCTCCTTGGTCGCGTCGTGTTGCAATTTCTCGTTTACCCTTTTCGCGTGCACCGCGTCCTGATTCACTTAAAATCCCTTCGAGAGATACCCAACAATTCGATTCCTGTCGAACAATCGAGAAACTTGTGGCTACCCGCGGATTCCGCGCTAATCGTGTAACTTGCTCCGACTCGATGATTCGGACTAAAGTTGCACAGCGAAATTACGAGAAAAAGCTGGTTGTATCGGTGAAACATTAGGAAAGTAAAATCGCGAGGATCGATTGTGTTATATATATTTATCATTTTTTATTTTAGCCAGTCGTTGGATTATTTTACAAAAATATTATAATACAAATAAAGATATAGTGACGGAGCTTGGCAATTCTTATTTTGATGGATTGCAGGGCCAGGGTTAAGGTAAAGGATAAAGGATAAAGGATAAAGATGGAGATCGGCTCGGGACAAGACATACGGCTGGCTTTCACAAAAACAGTAGAACCGTTTGCATTAATCTCGAGCTTGTATTTTCAATTTTGGAAGTACAAAATAAAAACAGAGATACAATTCCCATATAATTATGTTGCATCGGTTACATAATTTCGAATCGATGTCCATGTCTTCGACAGATTCGTCGAACGTTCGAGCAGCGTCGATAATTAGCCTAATGACAAAACGGCGGCGCATTGCAAACAGATGGGAGATTTGGCTGGTGGTACGCGTTATTTCCGTTCAATTACGTCATTTGATCGAAGCCTGGAAACATTTGCGAAGCCTGGCTGCTTCGTCCGTTTTACGTTTCCCCGATTCACCCTCTCCCCCTCTCTACCAATATCCGGTGATTACAAGCTCGCGGTTTAAGATCAACTAACCGAAACGCGAACCGTGTCGTCCAATTTAGTTCGATGAACATCGTACTTCCATGTTTAACGTGTTTCTCCTCCTTCTTTCTACGATAAATCAGCTTTCCTCGTTCTAATTGTATATTATAGTAATCGTGTAATGTGACCAAATTCACTACTTTCTAAATACAATTAAAGGAAAAGAATTTTACAAAGTTTACGCTATACATGTATGTACATGCTTCCATCGAGGATTTTGGAAATCCTTCTCGATAAATGCAATTTATCTTACTATGAAATCTGATGGAGATGTGACGCCGATGAAATCGAAGAAGAACGAGCGATCAAGAATATCAATTACGTTCTCTAATACGAAATATTCGAATCTCGTTATCGTCTAATTTCAATCTTTCTTTAACATTTATTATTTCCTAATTCAAATCATTCCACGTACGCGTATCTTCAAAATGACTCTCTCAATTCAACTTACGTTTACTTTAATTCAATGTATCTTCGTCCTCTAACTTGCATTTATAATTAGCGATTTATACGTAATTTCAAAACTGGCGTCTAATCGCCAATTTCCCAGTCGAAAATACCGCGTCACAACTATTTGCGTATCTCGTTGAAGAAGGTTATTCCAACAGAGTCACGTTGCACCGATAAAATTCAGCTTGATTCCGTCATGCACTTTTGACCGATGATCCGTACTTGTTACTTTCGGCTGCCAGTTTCGCCTGTCCACTGTTAATCCGTTCCACCCCTGCGAGCAAGGGTTGGCAATGGTCGTGACGCAATAGCTCGTGTTCCCTTTACTCGGTTTATCGAGGTTGGTTTAACGTCGTGTCGTCAACCAAGTCGCCGCGTGATTTTTCCGCTCGTAGCCGCGTGCATTATGATGCCCACCACTGGATAACGAAGCGTAATGGCGGCCACGATTCGATTAACCCTCGCAGGGCTTTACCGGCCAATCTAGGAAATTTGTTCGCGCGTCACGGCTCCATGAAAATCCAACCAGCCCGATAACAGAATCTCCGAATATGGCTGGAAATATCGTGTAGGATATCGGAAATATCGGTGTCTTGAAATTTGCAAATTTTTATTATGTTTGTTTCGACCGGATAACAAGAAAATTGTTCAAGTTATTGGTACGTACGATATAATACCGCGACGCTAATCACAATACTTTAAATTAATGGTAACCTCGTGCTAATTATTAAATTAGACTAAATACAGGCTCACGTCGACATTTGAATGCACAATTATCTCGCTATGGGTTGCTCTGTACGATATAAAAGGGGAGCGTTTATATATTCCGTTGCTTATTCCGTCAGGATACCAACCATTTATCGTAACTTGAAGCTAAGGACATACGTAAACAATTTTTCCGTAACTATAACGTTTAATTGTACAATAGATTAAAAAAAAAAAGGAAAAGAAAAAAGAAGATATCGCCCTCGTCGTACACACTCACTTCGTCGTAGCTTCATGACTATGGGACACGTGGTCAGCGGCCACGAATCATCGGAAACGAACGAACAGAGGAATAGCGAGGATTGGAGAATACGAGCAGCGAATGTCAATGAGGCTTATTAAAGTCAATATCGAGTGTGTACGATTTTCGTTTGTCGCGTATAGTCCAACATAACGTGGTCGTGGATATGTGTACCGAATCGAGAGAAAAGGAAGCCGCGAAATTTTCGTTAATTAAATGGGAAGAGAACGACCATGGCTTAGGTTACGCAGAATTTCCAGCACGCTCATCGCGCACCTACCTGTTTTTTCCGTTATTTTCTTTTTACCTCTACGTTTTAGTTTTTCCTGCACACGCTGGCCGAGTTTATTAGCCGAAGCGCAAGCGAAACAGGACGAATCAAATCTAAAAAATCTCGGACTAACGTATGCAAGTTACTTTTTTGTTATCGTTTAGCGGAGGTTCTCGCGATGTCAACTATCGGATTTAATAATAATTTCGAGTATTTTGTCTTGCGTCTGTATTTCGTGTGATTCGGTTTTTTCCTTGGAAAAAGAAAGATGTAAAATAATCTTTCCGTAGTGAAAATGAAAAGGCTGAATTTTTTATCAAAAAGAAAACAGAAAATTCACGAAAGAATAGAACAAGTGGCGGGTTTCCACCGAAATCACGTGTGACCACAATTGTGACCAGTTGCTAAGCCACGAGTCATCAGCCGCGTAGCAACACACCGAATCGTGTCGCCACGCTGTCGAAAATTCGCTCAAAAATTCGCTTCACTAATTTTATTTCTCATTCCTCCAGTCACCTTTCTCGTCGTTCTTCTATCAAAAGCACACGAAATCAACTAACGCTCAATTTTCACCTACCGATATCCGTTTTTCTCGTTATCTCTCTTTATCTATATTTATTCGCCCGAACCTGTCGCGTAATATTCGATGTATTCCGTAGTCATCAAACTCGGCATTCTTCCATTAAATTTAATTAATGTAATCGGTCGACGAGTGGAAATTAACAAAGTTAAACTTGCTCGAACCGGCTCTTTTACATATTGTTCGTGATCTTTTAACATTATTTTCGTTCTCGTTATATTTTTATTTACTTTTTTATAGATTTGGATCGATCAGGCAACTTGAGGTGAAAAGAGGTAAAATTTTTTCACAGCTATGGCAAGAACATCGAGTTTTCGATATTTGATCGTAAAGATCCGTTCGTCTGTTCGATTACCGAACTGTATCGTACGTAAACGATTCATAGAATTCATACGACGAATCAAACATGGAACATGAAGAAAATTAGGGAGGGTCGAAGTGTGGTGGTCGCGTCGCTAGAGGGGGCTACTTCTGGCGGAGTGGCGCGTGAACACGTAATTATAGCGGCACACGTAGGAGAAACCCGTGTACGACGCAATCACAGGGTCGTCTATTGCTGTCTGGCCATTCGCAAATATTGACATTCGAGCACAACGTCCAGCGTTAGGACCACGTACCGGCTATCTCCGGTCAATTGGGTTAATTGAATTGCAGGTCGACGCCATTGGAAAACGCGTCCGGAACAATCCACAAATTATCGCGAACGCGCCATCCAGATCGTTGCAATTTTTCTCCTTTCTCTTCTATCTGGAAGAAATTTGATAAACTCGTTCGATTTGCGCGGTTCGATAACTTGTATCCTATTATGTTTTACACTATTATAAATTGTGGTGCAAATTTGTTGAATACTTCAACGATCGCAACTCGTATCCATAATACGACACTAAATCTAACGAAATCTAGGATCTAGAAATATGTAGAGAGTATTTTTTTAAGAATAGACATCGGGGACAGAAATAAAAAAATGTTCGGTTATAGTCAATGATACGACGTATCGTACATGTCGAAAATCATCCATCTATCAAATTCATCGAATCGGTTGGTCGGTCTATTAAAAATTATCGTCCAATTTCATTCAAATTTTTCCAAATTGTTATTACGATCAACTCGTAAAGCAAATAATTCTAAAAATGTACACATTTTATTTTAATCCTAAAAACCTAGGTCAATGCAAGAACGTATGTCAATGCATGTACGTAGCGATGGAGTATAGAAACGATAGCAAGCGATTCGCGGCGATTTCGATAAACAGTCCTCTCTCACACAGATCAAATACGTATACGTTCAGTAAAGTTGCCGCAATGTGTTATCGCATACCACTGGCTTATTATATCAAGCTAAACTAACTCAACTACAGATCCAAGCATTTCAACAAAATGCCTAATTTCTCTGTTTTCTACTTCTTTATATTCAATTTCGTTCAATCTTACCTTCGTAAGATTAGAACTTGAAACGCCAAACTTTTTAATAAACTTATGGCTATCATTTCTGAAATATTAATTTATATTATCGAAATATTCTTGGCTTCTAAATGAATAACGACAGTTGAGTAAAAATCGGAATTTCTGATATGTAATTCAAGATACTGATGTTTCGTTAATTAATTTTACAACGTTAATGGTTAAAGTTGTGATCACAGTGAGATTATCAAACGATATGCTTTGTATCAAATTTTTTGTATAGATATAACAGAAACAGTTACTACTCAACAAATTGTTTCAAGAAACGTAGGCTTGAATAAAAAATCGCAAGTAAATTAATTTTTGTTCCATTCTATGGTGAAATAATAAAGAATCCATAGAAAAGTCATTTACTTGTTTCAACCAACTAACATGTTACTAATTAAATATATAGAATGTACATATGTATGTGTGTATACATTTTCTAAATATTTTATTCAAATAATGTACAAGTCTGCAAAGTACATTTTCATACGACTGTAATATGCTGGTAACCATTCTTTCCAAAACTTGTGAGCAAATTCACGGTCTGGCGAAATGAAACAAACGCCGTTATTAAGGACAAGTATACCCGTAGTAAGCGTTGTAGAGAGGAGAATCTTGTCCGAGTATCCGTGTGCGGCCCTATGCCGGCCAACTTCTCCACAGACGTTCCGTAGTTAATAATACCTTGTTAAGTGGCCGGCCTTGTTCAGTGCACTTAAGTCATGCATACTGTATGCGAGAGCGTGCAATATAGGTACAGGCTCGAAATTACCGCCTTGATTTACGTCAATATTATCGTGGACGCGCGCGTGGAAACGCAAGCCTCGACGAAAGTTGCGACCCAACAGAATGTAAATTGGACCGAAAGGTATCTCTCTGATCTACATACGTTTATGTAGATAGATGGTCCATTTCAAAAGGATGTTTTGTTTCCTCTAGGGCAAACTTTCGTACCTTTCAGTCGTTGAGCGTGGTTGAGGGTAGTTTCAAGTTTCAATAACCAAGTTGACCATGGTTCTGCCCAGTTGCTAAGAAATCGTTTGATATTTTACTTATCTCCAACGTTCATCGTGCTTTCTAGTTGTTTGTTTTCATTCGCTTTATATATATAAGGTCTTTGATCGTTCACACTTGAATTACTCTTCGCGAGAAGATGGAGTTGTTCGTTTCTCTATGTCGAATATGGCAAAATACGACGAGTTCTTTTCGGCAACTCGACAATCTTGAAGCAATACATATATACTTGACCTTGCGTCCTTGCTTCAAAGAGGAAATCCCTTCGAAGATCCAATATTTAGACGATACGATTGCAAGAATGAGATCGGAATAACGTAAGCATAAGATATAGAAAAATAGATAAAAATTAAAGAACAAGATGCGAAATACATACTTGCTACACATTTCGTTTACTATTTAACGAATCGCGGTATTTTTGTTCCAAATATCTGTTCTACCAAGCATTCGTGTGTTTTTATTTTTCATAAAAATGAATTCTTCTTTCCTTTGGGTAAAGATCCTTAAAACCTTAAGCTTAAGATCCTTAAAACCGAATAGTCAAACATCTTTTACTATCCTTTCTAGATAGATGTTAACCTGTTTACATTTATACAAGATAAATCATTACGTAAAATACAGACATACGATTAGGTAACTTGGAAGAGACACCGTGTCATAGAGGATTAATCGGACTTTAGCCGGTTAACGAATTGCTGTGCAACTAGGCGTCGACAGTCAAGGTGTATTCAGGCATCGATCAATCAACGACTTGCGAGGAAACGAAACTTGGTGGAGAACGGAAAGGCTTTCAGCCTTCAGGGCAATAGCTAGCACAAAGTTCACCAAGTCAATCATCGGACATATACATATGTACGTGTATCCGATGGAGACGATACCAACGATGTTTGCAGTGAATATTCCAGTGAATATTCCAGTGAGTATTCCAGTATGGTTCAAGGTGTAATCTCGTAAATGTGGTTTCTTCGCAAAAAACTAACCCTTGTCCTGCTTTTAACAAATTATTGAAAAATTGGAAACAAGTGAAACAATAGTGTTGTCGTCCTTTAATGAGAAATTTCTATAATCATGAAATAACGAGTTAATAGAAGTAAATAGGTTTCTGATAAGTCGATTTTAACTCCTTCAAATACATATATGTAAATGTAATATAATATAATTTCAACAAAAATTTAGCAATTTAGAGAAACGGGGCAAATCAGAGAAAATATTTAGCCTAAACAAGCGCATAATATCAAAATCAATACCAATCGATATCGATATCGCCTTCAGTTTTCACCTTATAATCAGCTTAACTTACTATAATAATAACCTTATAATATAATATAACCTATATGATATATAATAATAACCTTAACTGACTCCGTTTTCCGGTTTGGAAGAAAGGCAGGTTGCTTCCAAAGGAACGAAGGAATAAAATATTTGCCATCCTTCGATGAATATAGCCAGCAATAACTGGCCAGCTTAATAACGAACAGCGTAGCCGATTAATGGAAGGCTAGACGAGCTTTTGCAACTTCATTGTGCCGCTCTTTCCGTCACCATTGTACTCACCGATCCATTATGACGGTCTGAAAAGATCAACCGCAATCACTGCCTGCTTGAAAGCTCGATCGCTTGGTTTCAAACCAAGTCGTGCAATTAGCTAATCGAACGGTGGTTAGCCGATGCTTTTTCGATCGATAATAGGCAGAAATGGAAGCTTCGAGGTGGTTCGGTGTCGTCATCCAGTTTGGATGTTGGGGGTGTTAAAAGGAAGGCAAAGGCCTCAAGTTTCGAATCGTTGTAAGAAAGAGGCGAGTGTCGTTTGTTTTACTCTTTTTTATAGCCAAACTGTCTTAAGTCAAAAGTCTTTGTTTTTTTTATATGAAAGGATATCCTAAATGTCTGACAAGCTATTTTAACGAAATTACTCTAAAATAATCCTGAGAAATCTGGAGAAACGAGACCTTTCTTTTATCAAATAACGTAAAAAATGTTTAATTTTTCATCTTCTTAAGTCTACACGATATCAAGTTACAGATATTAGCTTTTCTTGCCCTTAACTAAAATAAAATTTTACTCCTCCGAGCGAATAGAGCAATTACGAGAGGCGAACCTTTGGTAACGACTCTTGGCGCAACATGGATCAAGATCGAGAGAAATTGAATCGAGATGTAGGTAGCTCGTCAGCGTGAAACGCGACTCTAACGCGGCTCTGACTCGGCTAGTACCTTATGGAGAGCGTCGACGCGATGCGACACGAACTTGATTAAAGAATCGAAGGAATCGACGCCGACGCGACGCACGCCTCGAAAACGGTGGCAAGATCGATCCGTGTTCCTGGTAAACGAACAAAGACGACGATAAGCAAGCAATCTCAAATTCGTTGGTGGCGCGGCACGGCGTTACGTTAATATTTACGTTGCACGCTCGAACGCGATCCACCGATGACGTGATTGCACCAACGTTTTGTCGAGAAAACGCCATCGCGATATTATTCTCCGTCGATTAGATCACCCTCTCTGGTTAAGCTAGACAGTTATTAACTTTAGATACTTTCGAAATTCTTCGTTTCATATATGCTATGTACGACAGAGAAATACAGGGTAGAAACGTAGAAACATTCAAGAGCGCAGCAAAAATTTCCACAATGCTCCCTTGAAATCGAAGAATAATTAAAAAGAAAGCAGTAATAGAACCGAGATACGACTACGTCGTATTAAATAAATCGCTAGGAATAATTGGTTTCATGGAGAACATACATCATCCAACATCTTCCTTACGATTGATAAATTACAAATTTCTCAAATAAAAAGAAATATTACAGGAATAAATAGGAAAAACTGTTTCCCCCCTCGTACATCCGCTTCAAAATACCTATCTTTGCCCTTTGAATTTTTCCATTTTGTAAAAACATATCGAATTCAGAAATCAGAATTTAGAGTGCAGTCTGTAAACGTGTGACGCACGCGTTAGAACACTGAATGTAGGATGGCGTTGAAAAACAAAGCGAGCTTAAACCTATTGTAGTATCGGAAAAGGATGGGATTAGGATAATTTAGATTTGTAAAATTCTCCTAATACTATTTATTAAGATAAATAAAAATAACAAGGATTAATTGGACAGAGAACGATAAATGTTCAACTTGAACTAAAACACAAAAGTCTTATTCCGCTCAAATCACTCTCTATAACTCTCGTCTTCGGCATCCGCACTCGCACGCTCTCGATTCTCAACCCATACTGCGCGCCTTTTGCGTTCGTTCTCGCCTGCGTCTTAACTGACATTGTCTTTAGCGTCTCTTTTGTTTTTTCCCCGCCCTATAGCGCACGTGTCCCGAAAACGCTCGTGGCCAGGGTCACGTAGGCCTTTTAGACGAAACTGTTCAGTTGAAAAGATCGACGATACATTGCTGTACCCAACGACACCGCGGTTCTCGCAACATTGTATACGGTTCGGCCGATATCTTAGGCCTTTTGTCCACGATACTACACTCGGCCATTCCTGACAAATCACATCTGCCCTCAGATGTGCTCATCACTGTTCTCACTATCATCACTAACACCAATGTTCCACCACTTCATGTGGTCGGCTGCGGTGGAAGTCGTGCGCGGTCCCTCGTGTTCGCCTTCTCGTTGCACTACGTAACGGTCATTTCGCAGGACTTTCACCACACGGTACGGCCCAAGGAACTTTGAATGCAGCTTTAACCCAGGACCGCCTTGCGTCCTCTCGATCGCCACCAGATCTCCTGTTTTGTAGACTGTCGCCTTCTTGCGTCTCTTGTTGAACGTTTGTCTGTTGCGGGTTTGAAGCTCCTCGATCCGTCTCTTTGCTATTTCACGCAATTGATCCCGTTCTTCCTGGAACATTGCGACCCATTCATCTTCAACTAACTGCCTCATCTGCGGATCGTCCCGCATCCTCATCCGCGTGCCAAACAGCAACTGGAACGGAGTAACGCTAGTGCTTCTGCTGGGTGTTGCGTTGAGGTATTTTTGAGTTTTCTCCAGGTGCTTGAACCACTCGCCTGGCGTTGGTGCAGATAACTTCGTCAACAACGGGATAAGTATCCGGTTTACTCTTTCTACCTGACCATTGGCCCGCGGAATTCCAGTTGTAGTTCGCACGTGCTCTATGCCTTCCTCGCTACAATAGTCCTCGAAAGCACCAGCTGTGAACGCCGTCCCACGGTCAGAGATGATCCTTCGCGGATTCCCGAAACAAACAGACTGTTTTTCCAAGCGGCTGATAACCTCTGCAGAACCCGTTGATTTGGTGGGGTACAACCAGACGAACTTGGTGAAAGCATCGACCACTACGAAGATATGCCGGTAGCTTTTCTTTGTAGTGGGTAACGGTCCAATATGATCGACGTGATACGTGTCGAACGGCAATTCTCCCTTGTCGATGGTATTTAGCAACCCTTCCTTCTTCCCTTGCTTTCTCTCCGCAAGGATACAGTCGATGCAACTCCGCACCACCCTTTCCACTTTCTCGCGCATTCCCCGGAACCAGTAGTCCCTTTTTACCAACGCCTCTGTTTTGGTAACGCCGAAATGGCCACGTTCGTGAGCTCGTCGGACCACTTGGGTTTGCATCGACTTCGGCACGACCAATAGCGGTGTGTCTTCTACTTCTCGATACAAAAGTTCGTTTCTTAAGACGTACCCGTCGGCCTCGTACTGCTTTATGTTGTCTCGGATCTGTCGCAGGTCATCCTCTTGCAACTGCGCTTCTCTCAAACGTACGACAATCCCTCGTTCGTCTTCGTCTATTAGCATGACCTCGGGTAGGGGGTTTCGACTCAACGCGTCGACATGCATCATACTGGTCCCGGGCCTATGCTCCACCTTATAATCGAACTCCTCTAGGAGGATCGCCCACCTCGCGACGCGCACGCACAAGTCCTTTTTCCGCATTGTTAACGCGAACGCCTGACAATCTGTAACGATTTTGAATGGAATGCCGAGCAAGTAGACACGGAATTTCTTCAGCGCTTTCACGATGGCCAAAACCTCAAGCTCGTAACTGGTGTACTTCTCTTCAGCCGGTGATGTTTTTCCGCTCGAGTAATACACGGGGTGAAAAACGTTGTCCTCGCTGTCGCGTTGCAGTAAGATCGCTCCGTATCCCCCGCTGCACGCATCCGTATGCAGCTGAGTCTCCGCTCCAACGCGATACAGCTTCAACAGTGGCTTCTCGCTTAACGCGGTTTTTAGGCTTCCGAACGCTTCGCGCTCGCGCGATTCGAACCTGAACGGGACATTTTTCCTTAATAGATCTGTTAATGGTCTCGCGATGACAGAATACCGGGGCACAAACTTCCTAAAGTATCCCGCTAAGCCCAGGAAACTCTGAACATCTCTAGCCGATCGGGGCTCCGGGAAATTAGCGACGGCCTTGGTTTTGCATTCAGATGGTTGAATATTACCGCCCTCGATGATGTGGCCCAAATATTCTATTTTCGTTTGTAGGAGTCGACATTTACTCCAGTTTACGAGTAGTCCGTGTTCACTAGCAACACGCAGCACTGTGCTTAGTTTCTCTATCCCACTCGAAAAGTCAGTCGACGGCACGATCAGATCGTCCATGTACGTCAGCACCACCCCTGTCGCGATCAACTCTTTAAAAACTGCGTTTATATATTTCTGAAAGACGGCTGGCGAATTGCACAATCCAAAAGGCATTTTGAGGAATTCGTACTGGCCTGTGGGGACTACGAACGCTGTATACTTCCTGCTACTTTCCCCAACAGGAACATGAAAAAATCCGTTCTTAAGATCCAACGTGCTAAATACCCTCGAGCCCTGTAGCGAATCTAGTTGGTCTTCGATCAAGGGCAGTGGGTATCTATCTTTTACTACCTTTTTATTTAATTGTCTATAATCAACGCAAATTCTAGTCGAGCCGTCTTTCTTTTTTACCAAAACGATCGGACTGGCATAGTCGGAATGTGATTGGCGTATTATTCCATCCTCCAGCCACATTTTGATCTGTTTGTCGACCTCGACCTTGTCTTGTGGAGATAGTCTTCGCGGCCTTTCGTAAACCGGAATATCGTCATGCAATATTATGTTCATTTTGATTCCTACTTCGCGCGTTTTCTGTGGCCTATAATTTCGGATTAGACTCTCTACTGCCTGCTTATGGTGCACGTTTTCGATATGGGATAAATCTACTTCACGCGCCCCCGTCTCTATGTCTACTTTAAAAACTTCCGGAATCCCATCGGAGTTTTCGTCTTTTAATCTGAAAATGGAGATATCTCCCCTCCTCCTGTTCATCTCAACGGTATCCAGGAAGTCTGTGCCTATTATCAACGAACGGTGCATCATAGTGTTTGGAACTACATGCACCGTTATATGATATAACTCATCATCTATGACAATATCCGTTGAAAATTTCCCGAGCGTAAGATTGTTCTCGGATCCGATACTGCGAAACTCGACAATTTCCCGAATTAATTTGGGCGCTCCAATTTTGGCATGTTGATCCGCCCGCATCAGGGTTAATTCGCTACCGGTGTCTATCAACGCGCTCAGTTCGCAATTTCCAATTCTAACACTTTTACAACCCGCTCGCAGCGACATTTGTGTATTACAAACCTCTTTAGGGGACTTACTCAGATCGCTGCATTTCGATGCGACGTGTCCGTACTCTCTACACTCGAAACACTTAGGACCCTTCGACTTGTTCGGGCAATCCGCGCTTACATGTGCTTTATCGCCGCAATTGTAGCAACGCGTCTTTCTCGCACTTCCACCTTGACTGGGACTGTTGTTTCTCTCAACTCTGGCCGGCTTCGCAACCGACTTCGTCCTTCGGCTCTTCTGCTCCTCGTACGCGATTAGCCTCTTCCTTAGCTCCTTGATGGATGCAGCACCATACAGCATAGATTTATGGACCTCTTCGTCTATTATCCCGTCTATGATGTACTCTACTTTGACTTCTTCCTCTATATCGGCATGACTGGCTATTTCCAGCATGCGATACATGTAGGCCAAGCACGCCTCGTCGCTTTTCTTTCTCGTCCCACTAAGCTTTTGGTGTACTTGCCTACTGTTGGACTTTCTGGAGAACTCTCTGATTAGTCCCTTCTTCAGCTCATGCCAAGTCCTGGCATGGCACTCGAAGCTTGCGAATATTTTCGCCGATCCCCTCAGCAGCTTCCTCGCGTAGACTGCCTTCTGACCGTCGGACCACATACACGTGTCCGCGACTTCTTCGAATGATTCGAACCATCGCTCCACGTTTTCACCTTTGTCACCGCTAAACAATTCTAATGCGTCTTCGACGTCTTTAAAGCTTAACACCGAAACGGTACCTGCCTTTTGGCGATGTTCATCACGGTCCGAGCACATCGCTCGCGTACCTCCTTCGTGTTTCATCACGTCTCTCTCATCTTTTTCATTGTCACTTTCGTCGTCGCTTTCTTCTTCCGACGATACGTTGTCTCCTTCCAGGGCCGCCTGTAGCCGTGCGCGTAGTTCAGATTTTCTCCCTGTGACCTTTAACCCCAAGCTAGCGAGGCGCGCTCTCAACTCCTTCGTCCTCAGCTTCTCGAGGTCTTCGTCTCCATCCTGATCGCGCTCAGCTCTCTGCCCACTCCTTAGGTTTCGCTGATTTACCGATTCCTCATCGCGCTTCGATTCCTTCGAAGTTGATTGACCAGCCTTATACGCTCGGTTCAGCCTGGCCATCAGCACTGACTTCGAGCCTGATATCGGCAGATTCAGACTTGCGAGCTTATTTCTTAGCTCCTCCAGCGTCGAAACCTCTTCAGTCGAAAACTGTTCCTCTTCACAATTTGCCATTTTCAACTCTTTTTTTTTCAGCACAATTAGTTCCGTTAAACGTGTCGTTCTCTGTCTGGTTTCAATCCCGGAGGGGCCCCCAATTTGTAGTATCGGAAAAGGATGGGATTAGGATAATTTAGATTTGTAAAATTCTCCTAATACTATTTATTAAGATAAATAAAAATAACAAGGATTAATTGGACAGAGAACGATAAATGTTCAACTTGAACTAAAACACAAAAGTCTTATTCCGCTCAAATCACTCTCTATAACTCTCGTCTTCGGCATCCGCACTCGCACGCTCTCGATTCTCAACCCATACTGCGCGCCTTTTGCGTTCGTTCTCGCCTGCGTCTTAACTGACATTGTCTTTAGCGTCTCTTTTGTTTTTTCCCCGCCCTATAGCGCACGTGTCCCGAAAACGCTCGTGGCCAGGGTCACGTAGGCCTTTTAGACGAAACTGTTCAGTTGAAAAGATCGACGATACATTGCTGTACCCAACGACACCGCGGTTCTCGCAACATTGTATACGGTTCGGCCGATATCTTAGGCCTTTTGTCCACGATACTACACTATTAATTTCATCGACTTTACCTTCCTCCGTTGAATCGCTCAAACTTTCGACCCTATAGCGGACAAAAATGAAGACGAAGGAAGTGAAGAACAACAGAAAAGGAAAATAAAAGGTTGAAATAATCATACGCAAGTAAAATAACACGCGGATAATAATGAAAAGTAAATTCAACAAGTGGAAAGAAGAAAAATATGAGAAAGTAAGTCGGAAGAGAGAAAAGAAAGTAAAGTTTATAAATATAACGAGAGAGGAGAAAAAGATAGAGAAACGTTAAACGAAGGGAAAAGTTCCATCGATGTTTCTTGTTTAAGGCAACCAGGTTCGCGTAAGAAGCAGCCAAATTAAACAAAATTCCGTGGAAACCGTATTACAAGTTGGCACGTTCGAAGCGAATTTGTTCTCCTCCCTTCCGCGAGGGACACATACACATTCGAAAACTTGGATAACAATCTTCGTAAAAAAAGTTGCGAGGAAGGATGAAACTAAGCTGTGCGAGAAGTGGGAGAAATGTCAAAGGTCTTTAAACGTGGGCTGAAACGGCGATGGGAACATAAATTAGTCGCCTTTCGTTATCTGGCAAAAAGTTTCAACATTGCCAACCGCTGAAACGCAACGCGGCGTAACTGTCGGCTTCAGGCGGAAATTTCTGAAAAATTTCACACAAAGATTATTCAAAATTTACGTTTATTACGCCGAGAGAAATACTCGATGATATCTCGTTAAATTCTCGTTGTCTCCGCGAAAAGACGAAGAAGGTGGAAAATAATACACGACGCCAAGATTTTTTTAATAACAGCATATTATTCCCTTTCCTCTCTCTTCCACCATTGTTTTCGTCATCGTTTGAGAAAACTCACTGCTCTACGATATTATATCAAACGTTTTTTAAACTCTCTGTTAAAATTCGACCGATTTCTTCGCATTGAAAATTTTCTAATCTTTGAAATTTCGAGAACAAAGGAATATAGCAAATGCTATTTTGCTCGCACTACTAAATAAATAAGAAAACCGTTTCCCTTATTTCAAAATTATCCAACTTGTCGAAATAAAAATATCGCTTGTTCATTCTCGAATCGTGTGGCTGAAAAACGAAAGAGAGATGTGACCGATATTTTGACGTTCACGAGCGTGCAGGGACGCGTAGGAAGAGACTGCGGGGGAGTTGCAGCACACAGTGGCTCGACCGACAGGGATGGAAAAAGAGGGAAACGGGATTGAGAGCGGGGGTACAGTACGGAACGATGACAAAGCGGGGAATAGGGGAATTGCGAGTGGAAATGGAATACCGGTAGGGGGAAATAAATAGACAGACGGGATGTGGTAACGACGGAATTGTTGGAATCGAGCAGGCGTAACCTGCGATATTGGAAAATTTGAAGAAGAAATTAGCAAAGGTCGATCTTTTCTAATTAAGGTGTATAAGTATGATTCTTTCAGTTCTTTTAACTTTCGATCTTTTAACTGTATATCTAAGAAATTGTACGTGTAGTTGGACTTGATTCGAGTTAAGTTTCTCCCATACATTTTTATCGGTTTATTTTATCATATGATCGATGATCATAAATGGGATAAGGTTCGTTTTTCGGCTAATTACAATACCTAAACTCTTCCACTTATTACTTCTAATAATTTTATTTGGGAAAAGAGAATGACGATGCGAATAAAGGAACGATCCTATTCGGAGAAAATGGCATTTTCTACTAGCGAGAATTGCGAGATTGATAGAAGAGCGATAGAATTATATTATTATATTACATAGTATCGTAATATGATAAAAAGCTAATCGACTCAACGAAGGAATCGTCTATCTACAAACTACAAACACCTCGAATGTCACCTAAACTTTCGTAAACTCTCGTTCCAAGAATATCTTCTGCCGCACGGTCAGCATTCTCAAGACGCCACATGCCATCACCATCGTTCCAATCTCAACCTTCCACCCCAAATAAACTAGAATTCTATAAATTAGAAACGATTGGAAAGGATCGTCAGCTGCTATTGATCCATCCTCTTAACATTTCTTAAGGTAATCACATTTATCATATTATTAGAGGAAACGTATAGTCGTAAAAATTTTACGAGCAGGAAATAAAATCAAACTACCTGTAGTAAGAAATTCGAGTGTAATTACTTTCAACTTTTCTACGCCTAGTAAATCTTCTTAAGATACTGTCAACGTTAGTTCGAAAGTTTTCGTGTAACGAAGCGAAGTGAAACTCGAACGAAGTACCTGCAACAAGCTTGTTCAATCTAGTTCCCTCATTTAGTCAAATTTTCCAAAATACCATCCTTATTTTTATACTCGCGGTGTGGAATTTTATTTCCATTCAAACACTCTATAACGTAAATCCATTAAGCCTAAAAGAACGTCGTAAATGAAACGCATCGTTCCTCTTAATTAATCTTTTATATTATTCGCATTGTCGTTTTTACCATAACAGATATAACAGAAATATAAAAAATATTGTACTCCGAGTTCATTGGAAATATCTCAAAATTGACAATTCTTTCTGTGGACAGGTATATCGTTCTGCTAGGTAATTAACAATATGTAAAAACCGGTGCACGACCTAAAAGCAGATGCGGAAACAAATTCGAATAAGGGGACAAAATGGGTAATTGAACGGGGCGAACGAAGGGAAGGACAGAACGGAACGGAACGGAACGGATATAGTGGTCGGTCGTAGGTCTAAGGCGATAGAAATGAGAGGGTGAGAGGGAGAGAGGAAGAGAGGATATGAATTCCGTTGGTATGGGGAAGCGCGCATGCGGCTGCAGTGGCACTGTGTGCCCGGATCCTCAGTGCGATCCTCACCCGCGACGCGTCTAGCACGATTTTCTCGGCCCTCCCGGGAGTCCCGAGGGACTCTGGGTATCCTCGCGATCGCGACTGCCTCCTCGACCGCTCTGTCAACCAATCACGCGCCAAACTATCGCGGATTCCATGAAAAATCGACTTGCAAACAATCGATTCCCATTTGTTTTCTCTTCTTTTTCTTTGTTTTTCTTTTGCTGAAATATCTTTATACAGGAATAGAAGAAGAACACGTGCAATTCCATGAAAATGGCAAATGAATTTGGCGGTAAGAAAAGGAAATACAGATGAACGTTATCGCAGTGGCCGGCCATTCTATCCGTACGTTTACTTCAAAAAAGTTATACAAGCGCGGCATCTTTTACTATATTCGCTTACCGTTGCTCTGTACTGCTCGGTATATGTAACCAACTGTTTTGTATAATTACAATTATTTTATACGAAGGGACATCGATGTTTCAGACTGATCGAACGAGTTATTTATCAAATCTTTATTAAACGGGTCATAAGACTGTGAATCGTGCATCAATGTTGGCTTCGGTTCACTTTTACTTTAATTAAAACAGATGGATTTTATGGCTAACGAGGGTACGATAGAGAGCAATTGTATTCTTTTCCTTTTTTAAACGGAATTTAGTGGCAATTTGTTGATTTCATTTTGAAAACGAGGTCGTTTGCAAAAGGACATAGACAGGTAAAATTATGTATTCATTGTGTTTCTCTCTGTCACCTTGAAAATAGTTTAGCGCATGTCCATTGGTATCATTTTACGAAGGTTAATTTATGCAACATTTCTTTCCTTTAATGGTTGAATATTTGCTACAAGATTTCAGGCGTACCGTTGCTTTCATCTTGAAATCAGTGGATTTTAAAAGTAATGAAGAACGCGGTTTCCGAAGAACGTACAAATATAGAATAATGTTCTCTTTCTTCTCTGAAAATATTTTGCTATGAAATTTCGTTTCTACAAGTTCTTCCTTGGTAGCCAGATATTTAGTAGTTCGCTGTTAGCATCGATAAGATGGATTTTAAATTAAAATGTTTAAAATTTTGATCCAATTGTTATTTTTGTTATTTTCTTCCATCGAGAATAGTAATAAATAAAATAGATTCGACAGGTGAAATTGAATCGGATTATCACACTTACACTCCCTACTCTTATGTTTCGAGGGTAGTAATAAATGTGTGTACTGCATTACAGAGATTCGATGGTTAACCTTGAACGGATTGTCAGCTTAAACGTTGTAAGTCTTTCTTTCATCGATGAGTTGACAAGTATGATGTACGTACACAATGGTTTAAACATTTTTTTACATTTTGAAAGAACGAGTTAGTTAAAGCCAAAAGTAGGAAAACAAGAGTTAATTTAATTTCTCGTTCTCAAGTATTCAGAATATTGTCATTTCTATTTTATCATTTCCACGCTACCTATTCTCAAAATTTCTCTAATCGACACTGATTTTGTAGAACAAGCCAGTTGCAGAACACGAATACGAACATAATTGAACAGACGCGAAGAAACTGTTGTATGAAAAAGTTAAATTAGATAAACTTTTACATCTTCTAACCAATTCTAACTCTAGAACTTGAGAATTATTCCATGTACATATGTACGATATATTTACCGAATTCGTATATTCCTATGTACAATATATCACAGTGTCCAATTAGGACAAATTGTCATTTTATAATAGTATAAATTACGATTGTTTCAAATGGTCCAAAAATTTCATAGCGCCTGAAACTTCAATCATTGCTTTCCATCGAACCTACATAGAGGTAACTATTAAATTCACGCAATTACACAGACATCCATGTATCTTTCCTTTGCGTCGACATTACGAGATTAATTAGCACCTGCGCGAGCGTAGCTACAGTTGATTTTACTCTTATTGTTAGATTCACCGAGGAAATGTCCATCGAAAAAACGTTGCATTTTAATTAACGAATCGCAATTGACAGCGTTTCCCCGTTCCTTCGCTATAGTGTGTCGTAGATTTGCGAAATTTCCTTATCTCTATTCACCGTAAAGGTGCAGCTCTAGAGCTCGCTTCCGGCGCTATGGCGACCTTTCGTGTCAGCGCCTCCGTTATCATCCATCAGGCCGTGTCCTGATGGACACGGTCCAGTTTTTCACAACGCACGCTGGTACTCTCCATTCGTATCGACTCAAAAATGAAAATTTAATTTTTCCTGCTTTTTTCTCCTTTTTTCTTTTCTTTTTTCTTTTTGTTAGTTTATATATCCCTATGATTAAATTGTGGTAACTTGTTGCTTCGAGTTATTATTAGATTTAGTGGGATTAATATGAAATTTATTAGTTGCAGAGCGATTTGATCCGTTTTATTTCATTAGAAATCTCCTAAATCCTTTAAAAGTCAACCCTGGGATCAATCATTCCCACGAATACTGCTTCAAATCTTCATATTCGCTAATCATTAAGCAAAAAATTCTAATAATGAAACAAAAAATAAAACATCAAAGGATGGCATGCAATTGATCATAAATTTTAAACCGAATCGTTGTTTCAAATTCGAAGAAATTCCAATCGATTCAGGGAAAAAGGAATATAGAGAAACAGTAATAAAAAAAGAAGTTTATCGAGCGTCCATAGTTTTCATTCTTGACAGTTTCCCGATGGTTTCTCGGAAAAATGAACAATCGTTAGCGAGAATCGCAGAATTCTTCAATTTTATTCGTAGAACTGACCTAAGCCCCTTTATCGAGAATAATTGTACAAACATAATTTAAGAACGAAAAGGGGGAAAAGGACGCGTGATTCGCGATCATCAGTGTCCACACTGATCGAAGGTATACACGTTATTATTACTTTGTTTCTGTCCGAACAGCTATCATGGAAGGATTGTCGTTGATCGTACACGCAATTTCGAGACTGTAGATAGTATAATTAAAGCCAGCGATTAGTAGTCGAACGCGACGATGCTTACTTCGCTGTCACGTTTTCTCCTTCAATTATTCATTCTGTAAATGTTTTCTCTCTTATGTCGACCGATACCGGTTGCTCAAGCAGCTTTCCCTTCCGCGTCTTTTCGCTTGTCTTGTTTTTTACTATTTTCCTCTTTTTGGTTGGGTACTGGCAGAATTTAGCATTAAAACGATGTATTATATTTCATTTCCGGATCGTTATTTCAAATAGATAAGAAAAAGCAATCCTTTACGAAGAAGATGACATGTTAATTAGAATTTGATACCGTATTTGATGTTCCACGTAGATACGTGGAACGATGTTCGATTAAAGAACATTTAACGATTTCAGTTAATTACGATGCACATTTGCGCAAGCGGTAGCAAATAATTAGGTTATCTGGCAAATGACCGAATTGCCAGTGTTCCTATCTACATATCGGGCCATTTGTAAAATCGAGCTTGAATTTTTAAACGATTCGTTAATGGGCAAACGATAATTGCACCGTGGCTAAAAATTAATTTCGCTAATGCGTCATTTCGGCCATTCCCGGGCTGCCAATCAACATTCGAATTATCGACGCGCCTCCTCTCCGATTATCACTGGCTTAATGATAAAACTACTTGTCGATTTGGTTCTTATAACGTGTACCAGAAATAATGGTCCCTTTTACCTAGTGGGAACGTCCAACTGAATGATGGATCGTGTTGGAAGAGAACAAAATTTGACGCCATTGCTATTCACAGACCACAGGGGAAAAAAATGACAAGTAGATCGCGAATATTTATGCAAGTTCATAGTTTTATGTATGTGTTAAAAAACTGAATCATACACGGTATTTATACGTATAGACAGTTGTTTTACCGATTAAATATAATTAGCTGTTTGATCGAACACGTGATTAGCGGTGTTGTTTCGTCTTGGACGGATGAATCAGGAGTAATCGCGATCTGGATCAGATCTTCGAAAATAACCCTTAACCTAGTGCCACAGCATAATGATATCGGCCGGTTGTATCAGCACTTTCTTTATCTGACTGTATCCTCGACACACGCCAAATATGTATCCTATGTATATACGTGTCCATTTCGGATATTTCCGTTACTTGCAATAATAAAAAAAACCGTTGTTGAAAAATGTTATACATATACGAATTTTGCACAGTGATAGAGGTGGATACGAACATTTTTTGTGTGCGTGAAGCCATAGAGGAGATTTCAAGATCATCTATATCTTTTAAAAGCAAAGCTATATCTTTTATCGCTGTGTCGAGACGACTTCAGTAAGTTATCACTGGATATTATCCTCCAGTTATCCTAAACATCTTAAAAGAAATAACATTTTGTGGTTGGTTTTTGTCTTTTCTTTTCTTTTTCCTTCTTTCTTTTTTTTTCTTGATTACAATTTCCAACATCGAGCATTATTAAAAGGGTTTTTGACTTTAGGTTTAGGGCGTTTCAGAGGGTATGCAAGTATTGGAAATTTGTAGTGGTAAAAATTTCGAGTACTCGAGCTTTCTTTGCGATTTTGAATTCGAATGCTGAAGTGTTTTTAATGAAATTACAGGGAACTTTGAATGTCAAAAATTTTGAATATTTGAAATTTCTTCGTGTCACGATGTTTTAATGTGAGAATATATCTAGTATTAGTCGTGTATTATATTCATTTTTAGTATTTTCACTTTATAACTGAAATCTTGAGAATTTCAATATACATTCGATATACAACTAGAATATCAGACACTAAATTCTATATTAAAAGCTCAATCTATAATTCGATTCAATCGAAACTAATAATCAAATCTATGGGCGTGCCGACGCGGTAATAGATCCCGACGAAAATATTCATATTCCATATTTACTGTTCGATATACTCACGTTTATTAGCAATAGTCGTTGCTTAGAAACGTCGAATGTCTCAAATTTAGTAGCAGTTTGGCACTAATATTACTTTTCGATTGGAGTTTTCCAAATTTCAAGCTGTTCCGAACACAAAATCTCAAAGCATGTACTTAAAAATTCTGAATCTACCAAATAGTTGATTGCATTGGCATATCGAATCCGTATTGGAAATTAAAAAATTGAACGATGCCTGAACGTGTTCGCAGCATTCCTTTCGCCGACATCGTTTACCTGGGCAATCCCCGTAGAATTTTCCCTGGAATGGAAAATATTTGCCGCGTAATGTGTATACCGAGGGAATGGATCTTGGCAGTAAATAAAACGGAAACGTAAATAAGATGGAATATGAATCAGACGAGATCACTCCGAGAAGGAAATGTTTCTCCACGATGGAGCTAGATTGCTCGTACTGGATGCGAGACGCGTTTCGGACGGCTACTTACAGCTGGAAAAATATTTGCCCAAATCGAAGGTGCAGGCAGTTGCTGAACGTGTCAATTAGACAGAGACAATTTTTCTGCGCCGCGTCGCGGGCAAAGTGTCTTTTAACCAGTGCCGTGATATTAACGATTCTAAACGATCTTCTGACACATTTCCAACCACTAACGTTTTCTTTACACATATCGAAAGCTTTAAATGCTCAAACCAGGCTTTTAGAAAATTCTACTGTCAGAAGACATTTAAGAGCTTTGAACCGTGAAAATCCATTTATGTTATTTATTAACCGGAAATTTCTATAAAGTTGGAAGTTAACCAAGGCAGATAATTCCACTTTGCTTGCAAATATACATAAACATACGTATATGCATATGATATAATTTATTTTTAACGGAAATAATAGGATGTATTTAAAAACCTATAAATTCCATGTTTAAGCAAAGAAATCGATCTATCAAAGAGGTGGGTAATCAGAATGACGAGTTAATTCGTCTAGCTCGGTTAACAGGGTAAACGATCGACGCTTGAAATCCTTAAACCCTGCTTAAACTTGTCGTAATACATACTTGGAGAACACCGAGCGAACAAGTTTCCGTTAATCCCGTCATCAATTTCAAATTTCTCGCCTACCGGAACAACTTTATCCTCTGCGATGTGACGCGACTCTATCTTAATCGCTCGCACCGTTCCCTCCAAAAACAGAGGATCGTGTGAATAAAAAGAAAAAGGACGAAGGGAAAGAATCGAAGAGCGAGAAAGAAGAAAGAGGAAAAAAAGGAAAGAAAGTGGATTTCACGCGAAATCTTTTGGCACTGCCGCCGCCATCCCAAGCATCGGAGAACTCGCTAACTTATATATCTACCTTTACCTACTTTGCTTGACGGCTAGATTAAGATTAAAAGATGACCTCGAGCCTCGCAAGTCTTTCGGTCTCCAGTCACGCGTACGACCTTCCGATTCTTTGTTGAAAATCCCACGAGTCTCTCTCTCTCCCATTTGTTCTTATTCTTTACCCGAGGAAACTTCGCATTTATACCTTGATTAGACGATATTTAACCTTCATCTTCGCTAACTTATCCTAAAGTATTGTTTGTGCCGTCAACGGTTTAAAACAAAAGGTAGCTCGGTGTTTATGCTGAAAAATGACAGACGAATCGGCTTGCTAGCAAAATAGAATGGACGTAACTCTGCTTGAAGGTATATAGCTATGTTAGCCGTGCGTCTACCCGCGGTGCTTCTCCGCACATTTATCGAACTATGATATACACGCGCACTTATGTATATACATCGGAGTATGTCTCCAAGTAGGTAGGTAGATGAATTCCCGCAAGAAATTAGAATATTATTTTTATATTATCGTACTCTTATATCTTATATTATTTATAGTTATCGTTTGTTTCGTTGTATTGTTATTATTATTATATTATTAAAATTTACCAAACTTCGACACAGTCGTGTCATTGTTACACCATTCACATCACAATACGAATCTGTCTTTTCTCCGTACAAAACGTACCGATACATTATGAAATATAGATAATAAACAACCACACAAATAATCGTAAAGCGATCGTGAAATTAGTACAGAATATAAAAAGGATACCTCTTAATCTGCTGCGCTGCATATTTTAATTGTTTACAACTCATTTTGTCCTGCATTCTAATTATAAGCTTCACCATTTGAAAATTTGAAACACGAGTGCTATTAGTCATAAATAAATACTCGCTCATTTCCATCGCCAAGCGAAATCATTACTTTGCAATTTATTATCGACGTGAGTCAATGGTTTTATCGGTAAAAGGATTTCTCGATCAACCGTTGTGGAAGCTCGTTTCACGCGGAAAAGCTATCCGGCCGGTCGGTTTACTTATTTACGTCGCTCGCTCGTAAAAATCCAAGCAACTGTTGCTGTGCAAGGCGGAATGGAGTAACATTCGCGATAAATGTTGAATTTGTTAAACATGGGCCTGGTGTTTCGCTATTATTAACAGACGCTACTGGTAATCATATCCTCCTGATGTTTGGCTATTATTACCAGTAGAGCGACTAGTAATAACAGCGAAACAACAAGAAATCTTAGCACAATATTACCACGTAAAAACAACGGAAGAGAGGAAACAGTTGAGAAATAAAAGGAAACCGGATGAAATGCAGTAAAAAAGGTATTAAAAAGAGAAAAGGGCAAAAAGAGAACAAAGTTAATTGAATAATAAATGTAAGATACTGTTTTGGCTACTACAACGTTAAACGGAACAAGAGTTGCTGTAAATAGTTGATGGGATTTAAAATGTTTTAATCGATACAATTTTTTCAGATAAGATATATATAGACACGAGGAAATAACCAGATACATAATTCAACGAGAATACAAATTTCTTAAAGATAAAATTATCGTAAATTTCCATAAGCCGAGTATAATTTCATTATAGATACACATACATATGTATGTATAAAATATTTCATGTACTGGAATATTATTTGTATATTTTGTACGTTAGTAAGTAGTAATAATTTGATCGTACACGTGAAATATTTTAGATATAATTAGCAAGTTTCGAAAGAAACGTTTTATTTGCAAATATTTCTTATACTTTTCCAATATAAATCAATTATTTAAAAAATAAACAACATCTATATGCTAAATACACTGTTCCAGAATTGTTTTCCGTGTCACGTGTAAATGTTTATAGGCATTCCTTATATTTGTACGTTTCTTACAGAACCGTTCTAAAATCAGTCTTTTCACTTTTGTCTATTTAGTTGCTGCAATAGAACTATTCACAGTAGCGATTCTTTCTTTTCAGCATTCTTTTCAGCGATTCCTTTTTTTCACTAATTATTTATTATAAAACTAAGAGAAATATCTACAATCCCTGCTTCAGAATTCCATTAAGATTTCTGCAGAACGATCATTCTTCCATTCGAAGAAACATGCCAACCCCTTTCGTGTTTTTATTACTTACGCAAAATTAGCAAGATTTATACTCGATGAATTAATAAGATCCCATTAAAACAATAGTTGTTCGATTCAAATGGATTTACGTATAATTTGAACGTGCTAACAGGCCGATATCAATGAGTATAGCCTCGACGCATGGCTCAAAGACGCGATATAACGAGCTACCTGGCTTCTTACCCTCTATACTGCTATTTGCATCTCGTTCGCGTCACACCCCCTTCAAGAAACGACGCGAACAAACGATTGCGACCAGGCAAACAGAAACGTTCGAGGTATGTATTGCTGCAGCCTGCTAATTGACGATACCGTTTAATGGGAGCAACGATTATGACTGTGCCTGTAATTAACTAGTATGATAATTAATGCTCAGCATGTAGCATGCTGATTGCAAATATCGACGGCTGTCCGTAGGAAATCGTCGTGTTGCGTCGTTCTCTCGCTCTCTCTGTTAATTCGTAATTAACTTCACTACACACTATTAGAGAACTATTTTTCTTCGCGGTAATTGTCTTTCGAGTCGCTTGAAACGTAGTCGTTCGATTCTCGATCGAGTTGTATCTATTTGAAATAAATCCAAAATAATTGAATTAGTAATCATCGTTTAGAATAAATATTTCTTTTTATACTTGTGGTATTTCAAAAATCGAGAAAGATTCAAGTATGTAATATAATAAATTATTCGTTAGGTTTATATTTAATCGGCGCGACGTTATAAGTAGAATAAGACTGTTTCTGGTCAGGTAGCTCGGATTATCAAAATAGAATTATTCTTTTCCCAATGGAGATCTGACGTGTGTGGAATAATTTTCGCTTATTACAGGTTAAATATGTATTGGCTATTTCAAGCTAGGCTGTCTCGTTCCGTTTTAATTCATCGTTGATAGATCGTTGATAGAGAAAGCAATGTAAGCCAAGTATCTGTGTTTTTTATCAGACCGTGATAAAGATAGAATCGTTCTTCGTTTAACAAAAATCGAACAATATAAAATAGATTTAGTTTGATAAAAAAAACGATAGGAGTATGTGGGTTGCGAAATACAAATAGTACAAGCTTTATAAAACAAATTCTTTTCATTTTATATTTTATTGTGTGAATAATATAATTTTTTTAGCTAATATCCTATTATAAAATGTTATTCTATGAAATTCTAAAATAGAACGATCAAACAGTTGGAAAATTAAAATTTCTAACAAAAGAAATGCATCATCTGAAACTGGAGTAGTCATATCTTTCAACGATAAATATATCAAAGTATGAATAAATTAGATTTTTCAAGAATAAAATTACACCATTCCGAAACTAAAGTCTTCTTAAGGAAGAAGAAGGAATAAAAGTGAAACAGTTAACTTAGATTTAATTTATGCACACTACTGGCGAAACTCTCGAGTATCCTGAGATCCCAGTTTCGTAAAAAAGAACGCTGGTATAATGATTCGTTACTTCGATTACACGATTCGTGTCCTAGTTAAAACGAAAATTCCACGCTGCTGAGAAGCTTTCGACATGGGACGACGCGGTGTAAATATTAAATTAAGACGTCGTGTCGGTGGAACAAGTTTCACCAGAGCTTTGGGGCCAATTTAAAGCTACCTTTGGAAATTGATAAGCTCTTTCTGGATCCTCGTTTAATTGCAGCTTGTTTCGTAGCTCCGAAACTGCTTCTTCTTTTTCTTCTTCTTATTCTTCTTCTTCTTCTTTCTTCTTCGTTCTTCCTTCTCCGTCACCTGTCCTTCCTTCTTCGTTCTCGTTGCCTCCTCGAGCAACTTCTGTTTTAAATTAAGCAGGTTCGAGGGGGAAGAACTGTTGCCTGAATCAGTCTAAGACTCAGCTTCGCTCGTAAGTCGAACCAAGTTTCTCGTAGGCTTTCGTTTCTCGCAGGAGATTCGAATACGAGGAAAAAGATTAATATTAAATTATTAATGTTGTTGAGAAATATGTTAAGCCATATGTTGTTGAGACCAACGCTGCATTTTTTGTTCAGATAATTTACATTATACATATATTTATCATTTTGATACGATTTTTTATCCGGATAAAATAATATATAAGTCGTTTTATTTATATTTTTTAATTATACTACGTTCACACAACTTTTACGTATTATTTTACTTCCTTGTTCTTATCGCGCCAACCTTGATATTACTTATATCTTTTGCATAGATATAAATTCGTTAAACTAGTAAAATTATCAACAACAAATTATCTAAAACTTCGCTATTTTTCCCCATTTTGTTAGACTTTAGTGTTGCGTAAATCGTGTTGTTCAGTTTTTATGAGTTTGCATATTAAAATATATGCAACATATATAATATTCCAATTGTTTTAATTTCGTAACTTCTCGGCTCGTTATTGTGAATTCGGACGAAAATGTATATGAAAAACTTTCTTTCCACAAGATATCGTAACGTACTGACAGATCAGTGAATTATATAATATATTAAAATTCGCAGGTGAGCTGATTTCAGGCAACGTTGTTTTCGATGATCGAGCGCAGTTTTGCCGACTTAATCCTCTTGTTCCAATTTACCGCGGTCAAAAGACACTTGTTCTCTGAAAAATTCAATAAAATCTATCCAAGCTGAATTACTCGTCCGTGTTAATCTTTGATCGTTCTAAGCCCTGAAATAATTTTAATAAACTTTGTACGCAACATATTCATTTCGCTAAATTTACCCTTATTTTATATCGTTCCATTTTTCTGTTTTTAATAATGCGTAATATACTTTCGCAAATATCGTTCTCTTTTCTATAGAATTCCCTAAGCAGATTAAATTAATAATATAGGCTGTTAAACATTACTTAAGCTTCAACCCAACATTTTTCGATACAATTCTTTAAAATTTTCACTTTCTTAAATACAAAGTTCGATATACAAATTCCATTCTATTATATATACAAATTTCGTAGTTATTTAATGCATACATCTGCTCCACGAATTTACATCTTATTGTATTCGAAACTTAAAACCTTCCTGAATCATCTTCAGTTTCACTGCGTCCTTCTTCTTTCTTTTTAACATGGCAGTACAATTTATTTTTAAAGTTATCTTTTGTAAAATTTCACACAAACAAACTCTTTATTCCCCTACGACTCGACAAATTTTATTCTTGTCTAAATGTAAAAATCTCAACTCTCTCCGATAAATACTATGTCTTCCCCTTAATCTAAAATATTTAAAGAAACGTAAAATAATTTCTCAAAAATTTATCAACTCTTCCTAACACGCCATTCTTTTTCAGATACGAAATATCAAATATTTCAAAATATTCCACGTCTTACGTTCCAGGAAAAATTGAAAAATTCGCTAGTAGAATTTCCCCAAAACTTCTCAACATTTTTCAACCTTCTCCAACAGCCTCAACATGTCATTCCTTCCTAAATGTCAGATCTCAAAACGCCGAATCGATCTCTATTTCGTTTCGCATTCGAAATTTCTACTCTCCTGCGATATAACCACATCAAAATCACGACACTTCCTCTTTGGAATCGTTTGAACAAATATCCTATTCACCATTATTCAACATTCGTGGCCTTTTAAAGCGCAGCAGTGCTGTCGAAGGATTCTGCTGTCAACTCATTTCGCGATGTTTATTATTGCGTATATTCCCCGGTGTGCACGAGCAAAACGAGACGAAAGAAAGGATTTCATATCACTCTTATATCTTTGCCCTTTCACATCCGTTTTCCTTCTCATTTCCTTTCTTAAAGAAAATATTAAGATATTTCACTATAATACTTTGTCACTGATATTTTATATATATATGTATTACATTTGTAATAAAGTTCCGTATTTTAGTAGTCATGCTAACCTTAACACTAACAAAAGAATATATCTTATAGCAGTATTTTCAATAACAAACGCACTAATAAGGGGCGCTAGAAAAGAAACAATGCAGTAGCCAGAAGAGCTACTGAAATTTAATCGTCTTCCATTCTATATATTAGGTCATCCCATAAGTTCGTGCTGACTTTTGTGTATACATTTCATGTGTCGATTTATAAACATACGGCGATAAGGGACCAATGCACTTGAAAAATGGGAAGAAATTGTACAACGAGAGGGAGATTACATTTTTTCATGAAACTGAAAGGTATGTAAACAATCTGAACATATATAACCGCTCGAAAAACAGAACGAACTTATGGGATGACCTAATAAATCCGATCAACAAAGTGAGTGAAACGTGATATTCTTCTTGTTTCACAACGCTAATTTATTACTAATATCTGTGAAACAGAAAATTCTCAAAATCAAGCGCGAAGAGTGCTCCATTATATCTGCAGTATCAATTAATCTATCATTTACAAAAAAAAAGAAAAAATAGAAAAAAAATAGAAAAATGTCTGAAAACTCCCGATATTTGATACGTAACGCTAACAAATATTAATCTACACACTCGTATCGAATCAGTACGCAACACTAATGGCGAGAGATCCCAGTGCAGCCATTTAAAATTGCTGATGAACGATCACATTTGTACAGCTCTTCTAGCTGTATCTAGCGACCCAGGAACAGTGTCCGACAAATACAGTCAGAGGATTTTGGGCATTTTGTAAATGCAACTCTACTTCACAAAACGCGATCACTCATTATCCCAACGCTAACTCTTAAACTGAATTCAATGGAAATTACTATTTATTATATAAAAAAGCTACTTCAGATATTCTGATATGCCAACTTATAATACTATATAATTAATTAAGAACTAAAATTTTTAAAATCTAATTTTAAACAATATAAAACTGGATAAATTCTGATACATATAATTCTCTAAGAAGTTCTAAAAATTCATTATAAAAATTGCAAAAGACAATCGCGATATCATAATTCGCAATTCTAAGGCAAACACGATTATCATTTTATCGCAACTCTAATTCAAACCGTAGTCATCCTCTCGCGACATTAATAAAAAAACCGCGATTTGCCTAGTAGGATGATGAGACAATATACACATCGTCCAAAAAAAACTACTACTACTACTACTGCAAATACTAAAAGCGAGCATAGTGACAAAGTAGTAACAAGAATGACTTTCCATACTCTGGGTGATACAGAGGATGGGGAGTCATTGGTGGTTGCCCTCTTCTATGACATTTTGCCGGGACTCTTCGGCTTATAGTCTCTTTTTTCTTCGGGCGCAATGCCCGCTAAAACTTAAATCAAAGCTCGAGTCTTTATAATCGCAAACAAAAAAAAACTTATAAAGGTAAACTAAAAATGTAAACCGCGGAAGCTGATTCAAGCGTACATGGACTGACCAACGATCACTTGTCGTTGTTGTTGAGCATGTGCGAGCTCGAGCAATAAACGTCCGCTTGGAGCCTATTCGCTTCCGCGTCCGCGAAATTCGAAAAATCAATAGACAAAACCAAAGACGAGAGCATGCTCTACTCATGCTCTACCAGTTTCACAGTCGATTTTTCAAATTAGATTTCCAGAAACAGGTTGATCACACGAAAGCGCGCCTACTCGACCAGAGACTGTGCCAACCTGCCCAGCCCTACTTATTTATAATTAACAGACACGCCAGACTGTATACTATCTATCCTACATAGCCCTATATTTAAAAAATGGCAAAACAGGCACACCAACACATTCGCTCCACTGTTCCACTGTCCAGCACAAACGTTCGGGCGCAAAGATCTTACACTCGAGAGGACGTCCCGGGACGCCTCCGACACCCGAGCTTAACAAGCAGTATGCACACTCTAGGGTACGTACCATTTTCCCGAAATCGACTGACGAAGGCTAGTGACCATTGCGCAAAACGTGATAAAACATGTCTAAAGAAATTATCTCGTTAGAATAAATGTAAGTAGACTTGGAATTATGATTGTAATTGACAGAAATGTTAACACCGTGGTTATACTTAGTCGTGTACGTGATATTGACGCAAATTCTGATTTTATTCATACATACATTGAATTAATATATGTCTCGTGCACGATACAGTAACACATCGTCAGTCGCTGAGAAATTTTTGCATTAATTATGGTCATCGTGCCCAATGTCTTTCTCCCATTCAAGTAGCACCTGGGCACGTGAGCGAGATCCTGACAATAGGCACGGAAAGAGTTAAAACCGAAAATCCTGATCTAAAAACATGATTAGTTTGTCTAATTTGTATTTAACGGACTAACGTTCTCCGGTTTTATATTTTATTACTTAGTCTCAGATTATAATAACTCTACTTTATTAATTTAACAAATCACTGAAATTTTAATATTACAAAAAAAGTAGCAGTAATTGAAGGACTAAAACTCGATGTTTAAATGGTTAAATCGAAATGTATTACTAAGATAGAAATAATCTCAGGCGATCTCTTCGTCAAAGCACTTTTTCGAAAATACAGAAGCAGCCTTTAAAAATATAGTCTCGAGTCAAAAATCTGCCTGCCACGAAGTTTCTTCTTGCATATAAAACTTTACGCATTTTTGTACGAAAAAAAAAATATGAATTTTAACTCATATTTTAAACTCTATCTGAAGCCAATAAACGAATGTGACTTAATATTGTCACAAAAGAGAAAATTAAATTCAACATTATTTATTGTATCGTGTATTGCCTGTATCGTCATTACCATTGAGCGACAATTGCAACTTTCATAGCAACGAAATCGGAGGGTATCCGACATCTTCACTATAAAATACTCAAACGAGATCATTTCGATATCTCTTGTTTATATTAAAATTCACTGCTTAAGATCGATTATACTTGTGTCATACAGATATATTCGTGTAGATATTTGCCTTTTGCAAGTATTCTCACTCGATACTAATATACATTTTACAAGTACCATGAATTTATTTTCAAATGTGTATGCTTAAATCAACTATTAAAAGACTAATTATTATAATCGCGATGTGCAAGAAGACCTATCCTAAACTAATATATTTGAAAAAGGAATATTACTACTCACGGGTATAAAAAATACCCGCGATCACTACACTCGCAAAAGTTTCTACGTAATACAACCAATCGCCCGTGCTGATTCGGACCTTTCATCCTACGACATGATTGAGTGACCGGAGGAACAGAAATGCATGCGACTCACCGTTCGAAGCGGAGAACCAGAGGACATTACCATGGATGCTACGCTACCCCAGTGAATATCATCAGAAAGACTAACATCAGACAGGAACCGTTGAAAATCCAACGGTGGAAATAGAGGTTCTGAAAAGCCTGTTACAAAACAAAACACGATGAATAGTTGCTGATTATTTGAAAAGTTGAAGATAATGAAAAATGGAAGTTTATTAAATTTGTAATTTTACTAATAACAAAGATTGAAGTTCTAATAAGTATCGAATAAATATATAAACTAAACCTCTAATATAAAAGTTTCGAATCTACATATTAAGAATTTAATGATTTCTAAAATGTGTTAGACATTTGTTTTATAATTCCACGTTGAAACATTAACACTCTTTTTATCTTAATGAAAGAACAACCTGAGAGGACCCTAACCTTCAAAATTTTCAATCAAATTCTACTTCTTAATCGATAGTATAGTCAAAGCAAAATATGCAGAATAGACATAATCGAAGTACGATATATGAAGATACTTGCGTTCTTGGTTTTTGTGCCACCGTTAAATTGGTCCCAAAGATGAACAAGTCGAAACCGTATCTGTAACAAAACATAAAATACAGTTAACATCGCTAGTGAGTAATAACGAACTCGGAACTTTTGGAACATTTATAGCTTTTTAAATTACCGATCGTTTTTATTTTCTAATTAACAATAATTCGAATAAAATATAGAAAATTGAACAAATTGAAATACTATATGTAAAAATACTTACGGTCTTGAGCTCCTGGAAAGGCCCCATCCTCTTGAGAAATGCACTGACTCTAATACGAAAACCAGTGTTCAAAAAGAACACATATATAATAAAAGAAAAACAAAAGACTACGTTACGTGATTATTTGATTGAATTTAATCAAAACTATCGTGATTTGAAAATATTGAACAAATCTTTTGCGTAACAAACACTGATTCTACAAACCGCATTGCGCGCGATCGCAAATATCCTCTGAAAATAAAGTTGAGTAATGGCGGACTGGCTATATTTTAGAAGGAGAGGGGGGTAGTGTGTAAAAGAATCGAAATATCGTTTCGGTATTTTTCTTTTTTTCCCCTATCGAACATTTATTTGGAACATACTGTTGTTCTTCTACAATTAAAAGATTGTTATCAAGAAATTGGAATAAGTGTGAAAAATATTAGTTGAGAGTTATAGGATATTTCTCGATATCGAACAAATGCTTACAAATGCCGTAAATGCAATGCAATCATTTGCGATAATTATACTGTGAATATTCGTTATCAGAGTATGAAATATACACTCCACTAACACACTATGATCGTGTATTGTAAATATTCGAAAATATTTGCAAGAATTCAAAAATTCACAACTAAATATTCTCTAGAGAATACTGGACAAACGCGGGTTACTTTGAAGCATTTGAGCCTACTAGCGCGCCACCTCTATGAAAAAAATATAAGCTACGAATTTGCAAGCATATAACGTTAACTGTAGCAACTTCACATAATATTGCAAACTAATTTGAATTTGATATATGAACGATATCTATCGAAATAAGTTAAAGCTATTGTCATTAAGATTTCTATGTTTTAAACTCTGTCTACACGAAGCTATCGTTAAATTATCAAGAATTCTATATCCTGGATTACATTGAAACGATGAGATAATTCGTTAAAAATGCGTTTGAAATAAGAGAATGATTTCATACATTCGAAATAGAACAATGATTTATTTAATCGCCGTTACTTTCACCTTAGTATTCCAAATAATTAAGAAATTATCTATTATAAAACATATTATAAATACTCCCGTTGGAATAAAAAGACAATAGAATCGTTCATACACCACTTTCTTAGTTAAAATAAATTAAACCTTACCAAATTTCCAGGAAAATTCGTCGGATTAATCATTAATCGTCGTTACGTCCATGTATTAATATTCCTGTTACTTCTAATATTATCCCTGCTATCGATCGATAAATTAAAACAAATGTATAAAATAATCAAATGAAAATACAATTGAACTGAAATCTTGTTACAAAAGCTTACGATAGAAGCTACTGGTAGCAATATCATTTGATAAATAGACAACTGAAGAGACATTAAGACAAAAAGTTTCTTAAAACCATCTAATTTCATTGCCTTAATGTTCGAAGAATCGTTAAATAGACGTGTATTAGTTAAACGATATTAATGACGAAATATAAACGATAGTAAAAAAGTAAGGTAGAAACGACGCCACCGAAAGCACGCGCCAATAGATTAGAATACGTTAGAAATTTGACGCAACGCGACCCATGTTATCGGCACGAAATGAGATAACTGAATGTCATCTCAAGCCTTTGTCTCGCTATTCAATTTCTAAAATGGCAGGGCGGGTGGTCGCACGAGCCAGTGGCACAAGCTGGTACGAAAGATCAAACGATCCATACAAAAAAAAAAGTGTATACATCTGCAAATACGTATTTGTAATTCATCTTCCACGCAGCGCTTACATGAATTCTTCGAAATTTCAAACAAACCATATAATATCTATATTTCGCACAATGTTTACATTGATCTTTCTAAACATCGATCAATAAAAGATCGATATTGTATTTTTACATACTTCTACATAATATTTACAAATTATTTTATGCATTTTTACAACTTTAAGTTTCTCATAATTGCATAAACACATTTGCAGCCTATTTGTAATATTTTCAGTATAAATATGTACAAATACATTTAAAATAATATAAATTGGAAAAATTTATAAATATATAATGCAATTTTGAGAAAACTTACTTACTAATCGTTTATGTGTAAACATAAACATATACATCGTAGATATATCGTATATCTAATAATGTATAATAGTAAATTAGACAAGAATACTCAAGTTTTTATTTGATGTTTGATAGATTTTCTAAATGTCCGTTCACAAATTAAACAATTTCTTTGGAGGAAGTATTTTTGTAAACAGGATTATTCATTAATTGTGAATTAACTTTGCTATTTAAAATTTGTTTTACTCAAGTATTTAAAAAATATTGGCTTATAATATAAATGTATTATACAACAAATGGTATATTTATGTAAATTAAGATTTAGGTAGGTATATACATACTGTTTATCTACAGAATTGAACGTTGTAAAAATATTTTTCTTCATTTTTCTTTTTAACAAAGAATATAAAATTTTACTTGTATAGAAAATATAAAATTTTCAAATTGGTAAAATCGTTTAAAATTCAAAGAAATTACATAAAACTCAAATATATGAAATTGCAAAAATGAAAAAGAGGGCCGGTTATGTATTGCTTTAGGATTCTTATTTCTTATAGCCAGCAGTTGATATTAATATGTATAGAAAATTGAAAATAAAAAAACTGCAGGGAAAAAAGTGTTGAAAAAATTCATAAGCACTCGTGTATTATGAATTTATGAATCTGCAAAATTCTATACTTTACTTTTTAACATTTTGTACTGCGTCGTAAATAAATTGCGAATGGTTATGCAAATTGAAATAACCGTTTGCCGTGAAATTACATGAAATTTGTCCGTAAATCGAAGCAATGAATGGTCACGTTCGGTCGCCGCAAGCCTCACTTCGAGTCGCGATCGACACGGGGATGAGAAATGTATTCGAAGGTTGGACGAGTAGAAATGAAATCATGGATAACGATCTATCTGGAAAGTTTTCGAAGCATTTTTTAGCCTCGTTTTTATTTCCGGACGAGTGATTTCGAAACTCCGGTGAATCAACTCGCGATTTCGACTCGCGATTCCGACTCATAATCCGCGCAAAAGAGCATAGGAAGGATTATTCTATGGAAACGCGCTCGATCTTTAATCCTTTTACCACCGATGATAAAAAAACATTTTGATGCTCGTTTGGTGAATATTTCCTTTTGTATATGTTTTTTTTTCTTTGTATAAGAATATATGTATATGACGTAGGAAAATTCTAATAACGAAGTAGGATACAGTTTATGTTAAAAGCAGATTATGTTTTATGAAATTGGTTTTTATACTTTCCTGAAAGGATTGCGACGAAAAAGAATTGCTTGAAAAGAAAAGTGACTTTTACATTCGGCAGATAATTTTTACGTCTAAATAAAAACATAAATTACGACAATTTAAGAACATAAACGCTAATAAACCTTTTAGTTTACAGATCTAGTACAATTCTAGTAGAAAATGGAGTTGAGTAACGTAAAATTTTCGAAGGATCGTTACCTATAGGCTCTTTTAAAGAAGAAACGCTACGAAAAAGAATAAATTTCATATCTAGAGTAAATATAAATCACGCCGACCTAAGGCGAAAACGACACCAATAAACTCTAGATACATGTAGTTTCCGCGAATCTAAAGCCATGAAAGTTAAGGCCAGAAAGGGTCTCAATCAAATGCAAAGGTTAGACGAAGCATTTTCATTCGTCGAGAACAATGTAAAAGCTATCTCTCTATCGAAATATATAAACGCATGCTCCATATAATTGAGGATGACTGAAAGGAACATATCGTGTCACGTCGCAACATAGACGGGCTACACAGACGTATACAAAGTCGACAAAGTTCTTCTTTTAGCAAGTTCACGACACCGTAAAAGCGTTCCGTCTACCATTAATTAGCTTCTGGCAGCGAGCACGTTTCTACACATAGATACACCCGCGTAACAGCTTTAAACGAATTGTTTCGGTGTTAACCGACTGGGATGCAACCATACCTTATTAGGAATTTCTGTTAAATTAAATGCAGGCTACCCGTGATACCCGCTGACATTTCACTGAGACTACAGTATTTCCTATTTTGCGTCGAAGTTAACCAACCAATGTAGCGAGTATGGTTCTGTGCCCTCTCGCTTTTTGCCTGGTAATTCCGATTATTTGATTTTCCAGAAGAATCGTAGCAGTGAGAAAATATTGCTGCACCTGTTTTCGCTAAACTCGAGAATAGGTAAGCAAGAGATGTTTCATGTTTTTGATGCGTCTCGAGAATCGAGAATCGAGAATCAGGAATGAATGATTTTGTCTTGCTTCCTACATTCTTTCGGATTTAATATAAATTTGATGGAAATTTTATTTTCTATTTATTTTTTATGAAGCTGTGTCAGCTGAATTCTTGATAACAGGATGAAAATTTCTGAAAGATTCTTTATGATACTTGCTACAATTAAAATGCATAATGACTGCTTTCTAATAAATAAAATTTCTCTAACAACGAGTGAGTCTCGTTGCTTTTCCTAACACTGCGAAAGATAGAAAAAACCACAAATATTATAAGTGATTGATAAGTTAATCTTGAATCATCGCACATTATTATTATAATCTTTTAACGCCATAAGGGCTTATACAATTTTTCGATAAAATAAGAAATTTAATATAGATAGTGAAAAAATAATTAACTGGAAAGTTAATTTTCAAATACTCCACACTCTTACTTCGTACAAATGATTTTTATATGAAAAATAAAAACTAAAGGTGGAGTTTCAATTATCAAAATTTGAAACGGAAAAAGGAATTAAATATGTCATATGAATCGATATATGTACATATATTTTTTTTCTTTTTTTTTCAGTAGAAAATTCATTAGAAATTTAATTTGTCCGATTCGGTATGACGGAGCAAGTAGAATAGGTCCATGCTCGGTCAGTCGTATCTTCCAATCTAATTTCCATAAATATAGTTCACATTGGTTTTTGAATGATATTTGATATAAACAAAGTTTTAGATAGATTTGGAAACAATTAATTCGTTCCATTTACCAAGAAAATTTCTACCGACATCCACGATACCTCGATTCAAATAAAATTGACCGATCATTTTTACCACGTGACTACGAGTGGTTGGTTGTTTCCTGATTAATTAGAGAATAAAAAAAGAAAGACAAAGAAACGAATATATATACCGCCTAATCTGTCGAATAAGGGAGAGGGTGAAAAAGGGTGAAAAATCCCGTTGAAGACAAAAATTGGACATACATCGGTGAACAAAAATGGCGTGTCTTAATTCTTGAGGTGCAACCTTGCATGAATTCGCATTTCAGCGATCCTTGTCCATCTCCAATGCGATTTCCGTTTGCTGCATGAACGAAATCATCTTCCGACCGCGATGCACATTCGGCTGTTCTCTTTCTCTCTCTCCCTCTCTCTCTCTCTCTCTGTCTCTCTCTCTCTCTCTCTCTCTCTCTGTCTCTCTCATCACACTTCGTTCGAATTATGATAAAAATGAAATGTATTCGTTTTGAAAATTTTCATAATTTTTTATTCTTTCTCTAGACATTTGGATATTTTTGATAATAGGATAGTATTATACGGAGTTAAACTAATCTCTAGTATTTATTACAAACGAGAAGTAACTTCTAAAGTTGTTAAACCTATTATATATACCAAGAAGATTCGAATCTGCTTCTTTTTCAACAAAATGATCCTCTGTTTGCTATAGGTTATATGTTATCTGGAAACAGCGATACACATACATTTTCCTCACAAAACAACGACCTAAAATCTCTGTTTTCTTCTTCAGATTCCACACACAACATGCCAAGAACACAGTTCTCCGGTGGGACAGCCCAATAAGATCTATCACTTGCTGGAAAAAATAATGCGAGCGAAGCGCATCAAGGAGGAGACGCGCTTCAGATTGCTGAGGTACACGCTCCGCGCCAAGTGTCGCAAGATCATTTAGTCGGTCCTCGTGTCAATCTTCTCAGAGGCAGATTTCCACTTGTTGTCGAACGAAAATCAATCGATCTTGCTCGATCATCCGCAGTGGCTGTGATTTATCTTCGTAATAACGATTATATTCGAACGTCGCGATAAAAATAACGAAATCGCTGCGTGTGTGCACACGTGCTGCGTGTTTCGATGTGTATATCTATCAAATAGTATACTCGTATGTGTAGTGATCGAGAGGCCGAAAACCGAGGCTGGGGACACGGAAAAATATGCTCGTAATTGTAAGCTCCACGGCTATCGATCGTTCCGCGGGGAACGTCGCCCAATAGGAGTCGTTCTTCGGTACTCGGCTTCGAGAAACACCCGGCTGTGCCCGATGCTGAATTTTTGGTTTCGTCGAAACACCGCGATTCGAAGAAATTCGATGAAAATTTCGGTTGCATGGAAATAGCCAGGTTTCATCGTCGTACTTTGGTGCTATTCCAACTGACGTAGATAAAACACGCTATCGAATAACTGATACGAAAGAAAAAACAAATTTGGAATATCGTGAAGAGGTTATGCCGTTTATAAAAGAAAGTACTAAAAAAGAGCACTGAATTTTCGACTAAATTGCATTTGTTGAAAAATATGAAGTAAATTGCAAAGTCTAATAGAGAGTCGAATAAAAGAGACGATCGATGTTACGAAAGATAGAATAACGAATAGCTCTGAGTTTTGAGCTGAATGGAATTTAGACTGAATTAGATCCGTCGAAGAATATAGTAAAATATGATTCTTATTAGAGGATTACTGTTACAAAAGAAAATTTTATATAAAATTGTTTGAAAATCGTAAAGGTTGAACGGGATTGAAAAATCCGTAGTGAATTGACTATTTTAATTTAAACAAAGCATCCGAGTGATTTATATCTGCAAATAAAAATTCGAAGACTATATACTATGGTAGCCGGAAAGGAAGTTTGCAGACGAAACTACAAAGAGAATCGTTAAATTCGTAAAGCTCTCCAAGTTCGAAACAAAAGAAGAAAATTTCCCGAATAGTTAGTTAGTGTACCTCGTATAAAGGGACGAACGTTAAAGCTTCAAACCGTGAAGAAGAAAATCCTGAAACTGTTGAAAGATTCTCGTATAAAGGGTAACAGTAAAATTTCTTAATCTGTTGAAATGTCTGTATAGAATGAGATCGAAATACAGAAAGAGGAAAATCAAAGAACGTCGATAATAGCAAAGAACATGATTTTCGATAGTTCGAATATTTGATTTAAAAAAAAAACGAGAAGAAAATGGTAATAAAGAATCAGGTGTGAAAATATACTCAAGAATTTTTCGATTTATTACAAGATTTTTGGATCTAGAAAATTATGAGGTTATAATCACGCAACGGAAAGATGTTATCGAAAGTTTTTGACAAATTTGGAAAACATGTTACGCGAAAAATAATAATTTGAAGAAGGCTAGATTTGTTAAAAAAAGCAGATACTTGGAATTTCTCCACAGGAAGAGGCAGACATTTGGAAGACAGAGTTGGAGGAAGTTGAGAAATTTTTCGTAGCAGAGCCATAGGAAACCGCGAAATCACTAGAAAAATCTTCAGAAAAAACAACAACGTCTGACTGATTCATCGTCAATTTGCCAAAATATATCGTATTGGCAATGAAATAATATCCGGAGGCACGGTGGATCCATGGTCCTCCGTCGCAGCGAGAAAGGCGTTCGAAACTTTCGTGAGATGTAAGGATAAAAACGACAGGGTGGAAAATCTTGGAGAACAGTCGATTTTCTAACCCCTCCCTCCTTGCCACGCGTTTTCCTTTAACGAAAAGTATTTCGGTACGGATATTTACAAACTTATAATAAAGTAGATGGACTTGAGGAAAGTTTTTAAGAAGCAATACAGAGGACGCGAGACTTTTTTAATTCGAGGAAATAGTTTCTGAAACTTGAAAGAGTTTAGAGGATGAGTCGGGGTACTTGAAAGTAATTATTCCTATTAATAATGAACGTGAAAGTTACGGAGAAATCAGGAAAATTGCTGGTGAAAATGAATTTGAATAAAAATTCAGAAAAATATTAAAAAATTACAGACTAGTATCGAAGTGTAGAAAAAGAAATTAACGTCAAAAACGGTTGATCCCAGTAGTTTAGGAATTTTACGCGATTGCGTCAATTGAAAATTATGCGAAAATTATGAACACACATACGTATGACATACGTAAATAAAGGGCGAGGTACATTCCCTTTAACCAAAATTCCATAAATATAAAACCTGTCTCGTTATCAAAATTCTACTAAAATCACTCGGATTTTCTTTATCGTAAACAAACTTTAATACATCGACAACAGTATAAAGGGATCATAGAATTGATGCTGAAAGGTTGCGAAATCAACAAGAGCATTACGAAAAATCGTACAAGTATCGCACAATTGCTCTTTATCGTGAATCAACTTTAGTAGGCCGAAAAACCCAAAAGCGAAGGAAAAGTAGAAGGAAATCGGGTGGAATAAAGAGTGAAGAAGCTAGTAGTGAAAGGTAGGACTGGAAATGGGCGAAACACGAGAGTGGAACGAGCAACGTCAGCGTGCCGGTACGATTTTCTCGATGCAGTAGAATCGGGACACGTCAGTGACGGTGAACCGAAATTTCCTGAGTGAACGCGAGACGAAGGACCGCTATCCTCGACGGACGGGCAACCGTCTCTCTACCGGCTAAAGGATAGAAAAGGAAGGAAGAGAAAGTTGAAACGACACGACGGCTGATACGTTTAATGAAATCGAAGTAAAATCTTGTTAAAATTGTTGAAGGCGTGGAAAAAGTCGATGTGTAAGAGAAGCTCAGGCTGGAATTAGCAACCGAAGGTGTGTGACAAGCACTCAGGACCGAAACAGCCGCTGAGATAATTGAAGCCGCCCTAGAAGAAAAATGTCTACTAGAAGGTGGTCACGAATAGAGCTTGAATCGATCAAACTTTCTACCCCTTTTTTGTCTCGAAAATTTCTCTAGAAAATTTATTTCGTATAATCGCAGACACTTTTAACACGTTAGGCTACAGGGTTAAGTCGCGGATGATAATTCGTTCGTGCTAGAAATCGGTGAAACTTGACGTTTCGACTTTCAGTTCTTCGGCAGTTTCCAGTACTCGTGTTAAACTCGAATACAAATGGTTGTCGTGCGTTTAGTGATAAAACGAATAAAGTTCTACAGGGTGATTCTAAATAAAATAAAACAAACAGATAGATATCGTGTAGACAATTCCAAGCTGTAAAAAATATTATAAGAAACTCTGTTCTAAAACCTTGTGGTTAATGAGAGCGGAATAAAAGTGTGTGATAAAAGAATAACAAATATCGGTGGTTGTGCATTAATCCGTTTAAAAAGGCGATCGGACTTTGAAATAAAATAAAATACAAGAAAGATAGATATCGAATAAGGCATTTAGGAAGGAATATTAAATAGTAAATGTCGAGTCTTAAAAAATCGTACATCTCACATATTAGATCGATAGATAGTTGAACTTGACTTTCGGTGGTGAATTCCTTTCTCGATCAAAGATAATAGGATAACGCAAACCGTCGAAGCATTTCGGTGCTTGGAATGCTGTGATTTAAAGGCAGTTGAATGGTTTCTGTGTTTAAATAAGAACGTTTATACGGCACGGAGAGGAGCGTGGCTTGGTCGGCAGACTGTTCAGAGGCGGTGAAGGGGTTCTATTAACGGAATTGCCCGAGTACAAGAAGTAATTAGATCGACCGATTGGAGCTGGCCCTGCAGGCGACGACGGGATGATCCGTTTAGCAAACTGCGAGTAGAATAAAGGGAATGCAGGCGAAATTAGCTGGCTGACGAATGGAAAGAGACGAAACAATACGGGAAATCAGCCGCTGAATAAGAGCAAGAACGAACGAAGGAGAAGTAAGAAGAGTTGAAAGACGGCGTTTGTCGAATTGGCGGTGAATGGTAAATCTCGAAGGCACTGATAGATTTCATTGTTCTTTCTTGGGCCGAGTTGCCGGAGCAAGAGATTGGAAAAGAAAACGTTGGTAGAAAGAAACTTTGACGATAGTTTCGCAATCGAAGTAAGAAAGTGAGAATATAAATATATGGATATTGGTGGAGAGAAATGACGAGGCAAAGCATGAAATGATATTTCATGATGATAGAGGAATTTATTAATCAACTGCCGAAGAAGAAAGATAATTTCTACTTTTGACAATTATACTTTCCTAACACGATCATGCGTGTACGATCAATCAAGTGTTGATTATCGAATGAATGCCAACTGAAATAATTACATATCGGACAAACGAAGGAATCCGTGGAACTGGAAAGGAAGGATGTAGAAAAAGGAAAGATGAATTCTCATCCATCTTCGACCAGCTGATTAAGATCCATTATATCCGGTTCAGAAAATAAAAAATTCCTCAAAACGTTTAGGTTGTTCGAACGTGTCTGACAGAAATAAAGAATTCACCGATTAAAATATAAACGAAGAAAAACGAAATGTGATATATTTTTCAAAAAAGTTCAAAGAATCCGTCTTCAAGTTCGTAACATCCAAAAAGAAATACCCGATTAAGACTAAGCGTTGATGAAACCGAAAAAGGAGAAGCATTATTACAAATTATCGGTAACGTTTAAACAATTAAGAAAATTGGAAAAAGAGACGGAACTGAATTTACCGCTCTGTCGTTTCAGCTTGCAATAACGCTCAGCGACACGCAAAAGTCTTGTAAACGTTAGTAAAATCGAACAGAAAAAAACAAAAGTTAAAAGAAGCGAAGGAAGCGAAAGAGAATGCAAAGACCGATATCGGTTAAAAACGACCGATGATCAGCCGTTGATCGATCGATCGTTAATCGGTTCGCGTCGTTATGGAGGTGCAAGCGATCGCGCGACGTTTTTCCAGTAGAGTCGATCGAGGGTCTGGATTCGGGGGTTTGTTCAGCCGAAAGTGGTGCTCGGTAGTTGGAGACGCGGTGCGACAGCTTGCTAACTAAAATGCGAGAGCTGAACGCGACCGCATGTGCTGCCCTGTACGAGCGCGTCGAGTGGTCCGACCCGTGGATTCTGGTTACTCTGATCGTGCTCGCGATCGTCAACGTGATGGTGGTCCTGGGTAACGTGCTGGTGATATTGGCTGTTTATCATACCAGCAAACTGCGAAACGTCACGAATATGTTCATCGTCAGCCTCGCGGTGGCGGATCTCATGGTCGGTTTGGCTGTGCTTCCGTTCAGCGCTACATGGGAAGTTTTTAAGGTGAGATTATTCGTGAAACACCTGTATTTCCTTTGTTTCTCCTTTAAAATTCTATCGTTTCGACCAAGTTTAGTAATTTATACATTCGACACGATCTGTCAAATACAAAAAATTAATCAGCAAAACAAAAAGAAAATCCTCGTAAAGCGAAAAGATAATCATTTGCAATCATCTCCTCGATTCGAGCCCTAAAAAGCGACCTCAAAAAAGCTTCAGCCACAGAAAATCGTTCGAAAATCCGTTTTCTACGCGAACACAACCGTACAACGATAATATATCGCGCTTTATATCTCGAAATTAGAACGCCTCGGCATCAAATAGGAACGAGACGCATCCAACAATAGAAACATTGCATCCCGGTCGACGATTCTTCGTCGTTCAGCAACGAATTTCGTTGCGTGTCGATCTCTCGTCCGTTCGATGGTTTACCTATCGACCATCGTCTCTTTCCTTACTCTTTCGTTGTTCTTCTCTTCCTCTTTTTCCTTTTCTTTCCCTTTTTTCTTTTTCTTCTTTTCTACCTACCAAAAGGCAAGTATAACGGCGAAGCGATTCTATCGCTTACGACGAGTTACGACGAGTACAACGACGAGTTCTCGAATGCGAATCTGCGGCGAAATTCGAGACTTGCGGACGAATAAAATATCGGAGCGACGATACGCGAATCCTAGCCTGTTAAACGTTCGTTCCACTTCCGGTATTGCTTCCGTGATTTCCACAGGGAGTAGGATTTTTTGCACGGTGATATTTTTGGTTTAGAATTGTTTGCGGGTCGAAAGTTAAGGCACGGTGAACCTATTTGGTAAAATTTTTGTTTCATTGAAAAGCTTTTTTGTTGCGCGTATAGAGATAAGGTTCGTTAACCGTTATTCGTGTTATTTGGTTAAGCTATTCGTGAAAGGATCGTGATCTTTCGATATCTTGTTCGAATCGAAGAAAATCTAACGAAGAGAAAAATAAACGAGGAAACTAAAGAAAAGGAGAAATTTACCTATGCACGTGTCAATATCCCCTAGGACGTTACTAAACTTCCACTATATTTCTGCATACTAAAAATTATCAAATTAACGCCGTACTTGATCCAGACGTAATAGCGGAAAAATAAAATGCTAAATAAATAAAGAAATAATAATAATAATAATAATAAAAAAATAAAATAATATAAATAGAAGAAATAATACGAGACACGAGTAATATAAGAATCGACAACGAAATCATTTCTTCATAATAAAGATTAAAAATAGAAAAGAAAAATCATTCGCTGAAATATCTGTTACGCGCGTAAATGAAAAACGCGGACATCCCTAGTGAAGAACACCTCGATACAATTATCTCGACTATCAAAGATAACGTTCAATGCGCTATAATCGCGAGCCCTGAAGAACTCATGGCAAAAAGCGTGCAGCCGAAATAACCGCAGACGGGGATGGGTTAAGCGCAACAGTTTGCCGGCTTTCGTCCTTCGTTCCTCCCTGGCCCCCTCTGAAAGATGAACGTTTCTAGCCAGGGGGATGAGAACGGTGGATCGTTGCCCCTGGTATTCCGCACGAAGAAACTGGGATTTGGATTTACAGCTAGATAGAATTCGCGATAGATGGGATTTATCGTTGGTTTATCGAATGGGTAGATCCAGGAATTTTACAGATAGAAACGGTTCTCCTTATTTCGTTATATATGTCCATTTTAGATCTTTATTTTTATTTAATTTTTAGAGCCAGACAGCTTTCGAAATGCGTAGATGGAATTGCTTTTCTCGAAAACTTTTTCTTGGGTGCTTCGAGAACTTTATTGGATTGGAGATATTTCTATACATAGGTAGGCAACTGATTCTTTTTTTTTATCATTATACGTGCGTTTAAAGAATTATTTAGTAGGAAAATGTCGGCTTCTATATCTTTCGTCCTTATTATCTAATTTCTAGGAATGACAGATTTCTACTTCAAATTTACTGTTCTTTGTTCGAACGGTCGGTCGAATTTTATAAAGAAGTGATCCTTTCTTATCATTTTGTATAGCGAATACAAATACAAATATTTGTCACCATGGTATTTCATATTTCATATTTTATATACATGCACACTGCATATAAAATATTTGGTATGCGAAATATAAACATACAGGTAAATTATTAGATTTCAACGATGCTGTATGCTGTAGACCAGGGATCGTAGACGAACGAAACTCGAGTATTAAAACGAGAAAGCGATGAACGGAATATAACATGCTTTCTATATTATTTATCAAAATCATCTGTATTCGCCATCATTTCGTACAATTCTCTTACCATATTAATGAAAGAGTATTTAATTTCAAATTGCTCGAATAATTTTTAAGAATCGTATGTTTCTCGATTCATCGATTTTTCATATATCGGGAACGATGACAAATTTGATATTCAAATTGCCAATCGGAATTTGAAAGAGAAAAGTAGATAAAAAATTAGAGTAAAATACTTTAAAGCACCTGAAGTATTATAAAGTAAGTTGCAATAAAAGTTGCGATAAAAGACTAAAGTAATTTAACATTGATTAGAAGATGGGTAAAAAAGATGGGAGAAAATACCGAGAGGTTAACGGACGAATAAAAAAATGATTGTTTAAAGAACTGAAAGCATTCACTGACTGAATAAAAAAAATTGGAAAATAATCGAGGTGAAAGAGTTAAATCCCAAGGAGGCGAACGAACAATCGTTTCGAAGCTTGCTCTCTCAGCATACAACGCACCGTATCAAATCAATGCCTAATAATTAATCACAATCCTGTTGTCAAAACAGGAATAATTCTCGTGATGAAAAATCAGAAACGCAAGAATCAATGTGGATATCGAGACAAGTATTCGATAAGTATTTAAAAAATTGTAAATAAAGGGACGAAATAGGAATTTCATAGCCCTTATGGAGCATTTAAGAACACGAGGCGTTTAATTTTATCCAGAATTTGTTATAAATTAAATTGTTGATCGTTGATATAGCGTAAATTGCAACGCGACCTTTTCCAAGATAATTGCACTCTGGTTATTTATCGAAGAACATATCGCGTCAATGAAAAGCAAGTGGATGAACATTTTTATTGGCCGAAAGTTACTTTCGCAATTACAACTGCGAATTTTCCAATGAAATTGAAATCGAACATGTTGAAAGGAATCGCCAGTTTGAATAGTCACGATTTCCGTTTCAAACATAATTCTCCATGAATACGATATTTGCTAGAAGATAAAAAGAGAACAAAGATGAATTTAGATCATCTTTAAGAGATAGATAACCGTGCTTCCGTCTGTACAAAGCTTGGCAAATTTCTGAGCAGCGCGCAAACATCCGCAGGCGATCGATAATTAATTCGTTCCGAGTAACCTGGCAATGTGTATAAACCGCACGAGTAATCGATATGCGAAACTTTCATTAATGATTTCACTAACGATTCTGGCCGATGAACGAGAAAACGGTTAATTGGTATCCATGGTACGGTTATCTTCGAATATTCCGCTGATCGGTATTAATAACAAGCGTTATTGCGGAATAGAGGTTGGTGCAACGAGGGTATATTAATCGGACGGAACAGAGGCAGGGACAGGAGTAATTGGGAACAGGTGGTTGCACCGGCTACCAGCGTATGCACGTGCACTGTACGGTACAGTACTGTCAGCCGCCAATCCGCGTTACACCTACCGAGTGCAGTGTCCCGTTGCCGCGTTGGCCTGGCGTCCAGATCCAGGTGTCAGGCTACGTTCTCCTCTTATCTCAAAAATAACGTACGACCCGATGGATTTTGGGTAACCCGGTCGATGGAATTCAGCCACGAATGTAAAAATACTATTTTGCTACTTTCAATTATCTTTGTCGTAATATCGTAGCTGAGAAGATTTGTAGAAAAAACGGTTTTCTTTCAATTCGTACGATATCTTCGTACGAAAAGACGAATCGAGTAAATTGCGTAAATCGGAAGTTTTAGTTTTAGTGTTTTAATACGATATTAGCTACTAGTATTAGTAAAAATTAGCAAAAAAAAGAAAGCCGAGGTTGTCTGACAACGTAAAACCGCGTTCTAGTACGCGTAGTCGAGTGACGTTTCTCGGATCAGGTTTTACCCAGCGATAGGATATACGGAGTATTGGTTTTGGCGTTGCGGAGAAGACGAGAAGATTGAAACGAAGAATAGGGGATAGACGAAAGTATCGTAACTTGCGGAGGATGTATCGGTGAAAACGTGGATTCCACTTCGACTGTGCAACTTGGTCGCCTAAAAATGAAGGAAATGAGAGGAAAATTTATACAAGGCCAGACGAAAAGAATCTCAGATATAAAAAGGAAGCTTGAATTTACAATTTTTAAACCGAATTACTCCCCTTTATGATAAAATAGTAGCAATTACCTCGATGTATATTGTGTACATGACACCTACTTTGAAAAACTTGTCGCATAATTACGGATTACGGATTCAAGTATATTTGAACGTTTGAAAAATGAACGAATATAATATAATAGGATGGGAGAACATTGTTGAAACGTTTCTCGAATTTGTGACTTTTGTACGTTATGTTGGAAGGTGTGGATATTCGGTGATCTATGGTGCTCGATCTGGCTGGCGGTGGACGTATGGATGTGCACGGCATCGATATTGAATTTGTGCGCCATCAGCCTGGATAGATACTTAGCAGTGACCAGGCCAGTGAGTTATCCTCAGGCAAGTACCATTTACAGATTATTCGATTTCGCAGTACAAGGTGTACAGTTATGGGAACGCTCGATAAAGCCATTTGTCTACTATTCTACGCCTCTGTTTCCTCTCTTCTATTCTACGCTTCTGTTTGCCGCCTCCTATTCTATACGCCTCTGTTTCCACCTCAAATAGTCTCTGTGTTCGACGTTTCCCTTCCAACGGCTTAATTGATCGATCGTTTGTTCAACTTGCAACGTTTGACTTTCGCGACCGCTTCGTAATAACGTTGTTACCACTCTGTTCCATGAAATTCTGCGATCCGAACGTTCAATTTTGTTTCGTACGTCTACAGAAAAGTTTCTTGCAGAAACACGTGTAGCTAAAACCTTCTTCAATAACGAATGGTCTGAATAAATGTCGAATTTTCACTTTATTATATTATCATGATATATTACACAAATAATACAAATAATAAGATATATGGATACAAAGAATTGTTGGTAATTGTTTGTTTCTTTCTGTGAAAATATTATCGCATTACAATTGCTACGGAAAATGCAAAGAATCGTTAGTGGTTTGTTTGACCATCGTGCATGTTCAAATTTGAGAAAATCCTCGAAGGGATTTTCCAGCAATTCGAGGCGGTTTCACTCGCCGGCTTCTATATTTCTGTATATTTTCTAGGAATTCTTAAATATTTTAAAAGATTTTGCAAGATTCCCAAAGGTTTTCTAAAGGCATCGAATAACGATCGTCATAAAGATGTCTGATATTTAGAAATTTCCCAACATGTAAAAACGTTTCCGCATATCTTTTTCCAATAATGCAAAGTAAAAAATACTCGGCGATGACAAATTCTTTCGAAGAATGAAAAAAAATCTGACAAATTTAACGCCTAAAGACACTGAATTCGGTTGTTAAAATTCTTGTTTTACCGATATTTACTCCTTTTGCTTTATTATTAGCTTTATTATTCACGATGTTTCAGTAAGCCTGTTATCATAACCCTTTAAAATCTAGATCATGTCACCGAGAAGGGCAAGGCTGCTAGTGGCAACCGTGTGGATCTTGAGCTTCGTTATCTGTTTCCCACCCCTGGTCGGCTGGAAAGACAAACGGGTAACTACCATCGACGTCGACAGTTTGTTCGCTCGTTACACGGTGTCCTTGTACATTTTTGCGCTCGTTTCGCAGTCTCACCCCACGTACAACGCGACGTTCGCTCAGAACGGACCGTTCAACACCACCACTATACTCATCCCGGTGAAACCGTGTCCCTGGATCTGTGAACTGACAAACGACGCAGGCTACGTCGTTTACAGGTAAGGAAAGAAAACGGTAGTAGGGAAAAGATATCGTCAAGATAAGGTTGATTCTTGAAATTCTTGGATCGAACATTTAAGAAAAGCTGGTGTCGTTAGAATGGCATAGGATCTACGCTACAGCGGTAATTGGCAATTCGGCTGATGGAGATTTTGAAAAGAAATTATTTGCGACGAGGAATTCGAAATTACGAATCAAGAGAGTTAAGAGTCGAATTTACGGGAATAGAAATTTGAAAATTTCAAAATTCCGACACTTTGATATCCGAAAGTTAAGATATTTCGACGGTTTGACGGTTCTAAACTATAATATTTCGACGGGTTGACGTTTCAGAGTTTTGAAACTTGTATACCTTTGATACTGCGAATTCAACTACCTGTCGCTATACGTATGTATATTTTCTATATACATATTTGCTATACTCCTTCTTCGATCGAAAGTACAACTTTGAAAAATTACTAGTCTCCACGATACGATATATATATATATACATGTCGGGTTTTCGTTAGGATTTCGGGCGCGCGATAATTCTTCGTTAGAATTTGCCATCGTGATGTTCAACAAAGATTGTATTTACACAAATAAATATTTCTTTACAAAGTTTAGTAAATAATTAGTTTAACGGTTAACTAATTTAACAAACAATAAGTATAACGGATGCTTTTGACAATATTTTTGGGTTCAATAACGAATCCACGGTCAACGGGAAAACTCTTTGTACGTTTGAATATATTTGGTAGCACGCAGACACGTTTACTCAGACGTAGGGTTACTTTCAGACTGACTGCCAAGACGATGACGGTAAATTCTCCAAGGTGATTGCAAAATAAAAGACAGATACAGTCACATTTGTCAATTACATATTGATCGGGAATATCAACAAATTCCCAAGCGCCGTAACTAGGCAGTCCCGCGTAAATCAACATTGCTCCTGATCGAGACTTGATTGTTTATACAGCGTGTCCCTCAACATCGGTACTTCCTCTGTAAGACATTTCGTTCATCCCGTGACCGTGGCTACGTTCGGCGACCAGTTATGTCACCTCGAGCCCAAGTACTGGGGATCTTCCTAAAGAAAGGCCCGATGTCCCTACATCCCCGACATACATATATGTCGCGTTAAGCATTAGATTCGTGGGCGTGTAACGAATCTTCATTCGGACTAGCCATCGTTGTTGTACAATAGAGATTATATTTACAGATATAAATATTGATTTTTACAAAGTTTGACAAATAACCGTGGTGATTAAACACTCGAGATGTTAGTGATAATGTTCTTAGGTTCAATAACGAATCCACGGTCAACGGGATAACTCTTTATTAAACGTAGAATATATTTTGAAGCACAAGATAACGTTTGCTGTGACGCTCGATATATTAATGCACGTAAAGATGACGTGTAAAACTCTCCAAGACGATCGCAAGAATAATAGACTGATGGGAATTTTCCTCTTCTTACGATAGCATTTGTTCGTTGCATATTACCCGGAAATATCAACAAAATTCCAACCGCCGTTGCTAGGCAGACCCGCGTAGAACTGACATTGCTCCCACCGGGGTTTAATTGTTAATACAACGTGTGTCCCACAATACTGGTACTTCTCTGTTAGGTAAAAACGTTTATCCCGTGACCGTGGTTACGTTCGGCGACCAGCTGTGTCACCTCGAGCCCACGCCTACCGTCACAAATCTCGGGCAAACATAATAGGATTGAATCATAACGACTATTTCTAAGTCTTATCATTTAAGTACAGCTATAATAAATAGTCTAGACTAAAGTATTGTGGATCTTCCCAAAAGAAGCCAAAATGGCTTCCCGAAGCCTTCTCTTTGGAATTTTGGGAAAACCCCTTAACACTTTAATCTAGACTCTACCATAGCCGTAATTAAGCAATTGATTATATTTGTTCGAGATTTGTAATAATGAGCTTGGGCTCGAGGCGACAACCAATCGCCGAACGTAGCCGCGGTCAAGGGATGAATATTTTGCCTAACAAAGGTATGGAATAATGGTATAGCTGGGACAAACAGTCTTTGTCCCAACTACGGGAAGATAGGGGAAATCTATTTTTTTTTTTTTCTTTTTTTTTTCACGAACGACGCTTCTCACTGGCAACTTTCCCTCAAGGGCTTAGCAGCTAGTATCTTTTTCTAACCACTGATATGGAGATTGACCAATTAGCAGCAACGCCAATTTCCTTCACCTTCCGAACGAAGGCTTTTCTTGACGAATCCGATGATCTCGTGTCCTTAGACAAACCCCATCATAGTTTTTCTCTGCAGCATCATCGTGACGGAAAGTCATTGTCTCGTGAGGTTTCTAATGTAACTCTCTGTCCGTCCGTTCGGGAAAAACGTGCTTCTTAAAATGATCGTCCGTAAAACAAAAGAAGATCGGTCTGTCCGTGAAACACAGCCTCTCGTGCTACCAGTAAAACAAAAAGAATCTCTATCCTACATGATATATATATATATATATATATATATATATCATATATATATATATATCATATATATATATATATATATATATATATGATATATATATATCCTATATGTATATATATATAAAATATATAATATATATATTATATATATAGCAAAGCGAAATGACGCACGTAAACTTCAACTTCGATAGTTTCGCTGCATCACGGGAACAGAAATTATCGAGTCGTCGAGCAGGAAGTCTGAATTTTCTGGCAAACGTCGCGTCTATTCTTACCGTGTTATCGCGATCGGCGTATGCATCAATCCACGCCGGTTTATGCTCGACGTTGCATCTAAATCAACCTCCGAATAGACGGTTAGCATTCCATCGTGTGCCAGACGAATCTGCATTTCTGGCTGGCAACGTTATCAATTTCGCTTGGCTCGCGATATTTCAATCTTTTCCAGCTCAAGCATAAAATCGTCTCCTTTCGAGAAACACAGGCCGGGAACGAATAACGTATTAAAATTGACGTGGATCGATGCTGTAACAATTATCATTAGGCAGAGAAAGATAAGGAAAACTAACTGGCAATGTACGTATTTTCTCTCGAACTACATTTTCATGGATAGCTCGCTTGTTATTCTATCACGTCCAATTTACCGAGAGTTATCAACTCTCAAATCAGATTGATTTACATATGTTTATGATAAATGGTATGCGGTACAGTTTGCATCGTGGAAAATATTGGAAAGTGGCAACGTGTGATTCCTTGCGAATCTAATATCTATCGATATATCGCTATGCGTATTCAAATTTTCTTTCTAATTAAAACGAGACACTTTTTCCAATCGTTGTACAAACGTATCGATTCAATTTTGTATAAATTGGATGGTTCGATGACCGTATTTATAAGCGCGTGGGAAGATATTGCGGTATAGAACTGAATTGCTTCGTGTTGTATTTTTTGAAAGGCAGTTACCGATGTTTCTTTCAATTCCATTGGATATACATATACGTTATATCGTACGAAATAATAGGAACATTTGTTGAATCGAACGTGCTGACAAAAATGAAGATTCTTTTCATGGAAATTCGATAGTCGCTATTTATTATATCGAAGGATTTCTCACCATTTGGAATATAACGAACGAACGGGGACAGTAATAAATCGAAACGATTGGGGAATATTTTTTAATTTTCAAATGCACGAGACAAGAGCCTGAGTTGAGACGTGGCTTGTCGTATTTTACGAAATATCATTGTAATGTTATGAAACTTTCTTTTCCCTGTGAAATATTTATTATCAACCATAACTGAATTGTCTAAATGATTTTTCGGATCAGGGGTGTACAGTAGATCCGTGAGCGCGACATGGAATTTCATAGCATAGTTCGTTTCGTTTTTCCAGCGTCGCAAGTGCGATCGAAAGATAAAAGATAAAACACTCTCTATTCATCGGCATCTATTGTGCCTGTACCAACAAAGGGACACAACTTGATCCCTTATCTGATACAAAGAGCAATACCGTAGACAAACAGTAGCTTTATCCATAGACGTGAAGTTTACAAGGCTATCTGCGTGCCAGCGTTCCGTATCTTGTCGCCACGCTGCGCCATATAGAAAAAGATACGCCAAAGCGAAACTGCAAATTCAATGAAACTCGCTATCGCGCATCGCGTCCTTTTCGATACCACGTTTCCTCTCCCGTCTCTTTCATTCGTTCCTCATCTTCCGACATATTCTATAAATCGAATCGCAGAGAATAACCTACAACAGTACCAAGTTTTAACGACATAGGTCATCCTTTTATTCCAAAATCGTTTAATAACCAGCAATTTGTATGCGATAGACGCCCTTCCTCCCAAGTCGAACGAATTCTACCTGTAAATTTACGATTAATTTCTGACGGCAGTAACGATCTATCTTTCTAACGTTCTAACATCAGATTAAACGGAATTTACAAATCCTTTCTTGACAAAACTCTTGATAATATTCGCCATTTCCCGTAATCGATGCATGACCCGTAATGTGATTAACCGTTACCTTACGTAATCTCAGAATCCTTCATTCGATATCCTTAAGTTTATAATTTTCAACTGATCGACTCGACCTCGACAGAATTCACCATTCTCCGATCAATTTCCTGCGCTTCGTCTCCAATCTTCCTAGAAACTCGAAGAAACACCACGACTCGATAAGAGAAAACAAGAAGGGACTTGACAAACAGGTGGCTCCATTAATCACGATTCTCGTCTAATTATAAGAATGCCCGAGAGGGAGAGAGAGAGAGAGAGAGTTATCCTTCTCTATTCTTTTGCTCCCTCCTCTATGTACGATGAAATTAAACAGTTGTTATTTGCAGCGCGCTCGGCTCTTTCTATATACCAATGCTGGTCATGCTGTTTTTCTACTGGAGGATCTACAACGCAGCCGTCTCCACTACGAAAGCCATTAATCAAGGCTTTCGTACGACAAAGGGCTCGAAAATGCTTGGCTCTAGGTAAATCCAACGTACCATAGCTTCCCCAAGGAATTGAAAAGATGGAGAATCGTGATACGTTGCTACTCTTTCGTCATTTTTTGCCGCCATTTCAAACGAGTTCGACCAACAGCGACTTGGCTGCGAGTTTTATCGGGGTTAACCAGCTTCTTCATCTTCTTCGCTTTCCTCTTTTTCTTTCTATTCTTCATCGATCTCTGATTCGTTAAAAAAGAAAAACGAAAAAAAGACACAGCCTCTGAAACTTTGGACGATTGCTTACAGATTCGACGAGCAAAGGTTGACCTTGAGGATTCACCGTGGTCGAGGTAGTGTCCACAACGGGAGTAACAACGGGAGCCCGAGGAGTCCAGAGTCGAATAGCCGTAGCTCGGTAAAAAGGGAAAAGATAAAGATTTCGGTGTCGTATCCGAGCACGGAGACGTTGAATACAAAGTGTAACACCCTCGAGAGGACGCCCTCGAGGTGTTCTCAGACCTCCGTGCACTATAGTAACGGGCAAACGCACAGTCAACTGTGTCCCTCCCCCAGGAACACGCATCTTAAGGTAATTCCGCGTATACCACTGTACTGACCTCCTTCAAAGTGGCCTCGGTGTCACTTTTTTACATTTAGCGATGGATCATATAGATTGAAACTATCGTATCCTGGCGAATAGATCGTAGCGCTTTTTAAATACTTGCACGAGTTTTCTTCAATCTCCGATTAAATATAATATAATACTTGTTGCTTCTTCACCCAGTTTATAAATAATAAATAATAAATAACAAATAATAAATAGTATATAATATATAATATATAATATATAATATATAATATATGTTGTCGATTATACATTTATCGTAAGAACGTGCAGGTTGAAGGACTCTTTGTATTCTGTTTCTCTGAAGTAGTTCAAGTCAGAGATACATGCTCGTATATTCAAATTTGTGAATTTAAAAAAATTCCAGATCGATATCCTCTACCGGTTGGTTTATTCGCCTTCTTTTGGCAGCTATTCAATTTTCTGAAATGTAAATCATGCCACGCGAAAGAGAGAAGCCAAAAGCGATTACAGAGCGCTATAAATATGCATCAGCGGCAGGATACGCTACGAAATCTCCGGCTCTTTCTACCCTTAACCCTTGCCGATAAAAATTCATTACCTTAAAATTCATAATTGTCCTCGTACCTATCGGGTATAGTTTGCCGAAACTATTTGCGTAAAGGAATTCTTTACAGAGAAATTTGTTCTAATTACTTTCGATCGAAATCAGAAATCACAATTAGAAAAAGTCCACAACTAACGTCACATATATTTTTCCTTACTGATGGAATTAGCAAATCCCTTGATTAACATTGTTTTGCCGATTTTTGCCTCGATTATCCTTGCCTGAATTGGTAATTCTTGCAAAAAACCAATAGAAAACGAATATAGTACAATCGTAAAATCGTGAAATGCTGGTGACAAGTTTTCCTAGAGGAAAACGCCAGAGAACGTTGTGGTTAAAGATCGGTTCGATACGTCGGTGACAGGTGAGCGGTATCAACAGGGTTGGCAGCGCCAGGAGACCCAGCAGGCGGAGTAGCTGCGAAAGTCAAGCGGGGGATGAGATGTCATTGCGAGAGCTCAGTCAGGGTCCTGAGGAAAAGCCCAGGGCGATGAAAATGGGGAAAAGGAATATCAAAGCTCAGGTACCCCATTGAATTTTCGAGAAACTCTGAAATTAAATTGAGAGGAAAGGAGACCGGTATATCCTTGTATTGTTGTTCTATTCGCGTTTTACGCGAGCGTTAGAACAAACAAAACAGGCTGAGGAACAGATTTCAGGACTATACGGGAAGCAATTGATGCGTAAAGTATGATTAACGGTGCAGGTGAAAAGATTCCGAATGGAAACGAAGGCAGCCAAGACACTGGGCATCATCGTCGGCGGATTCATCCTCTGCTGGCTTCCTTTCTTCACGATGTATCTGGTGCGCGCCTTCTGTCCCAATTGTATTCACCCCACGGTGTTTAGCGTGTTATTTTGGCTGGGCTACTGCAATTCCGCGATAAATCCGTGTATCTACGCGCTTTTTAGCAAAGACTTCCGGTTCGCGTTCAAGAGAATTATTTGCAAATGCTTCTGCAAGCGGCGGGCGAATACTTTGAGACGTGGCAGCGATGGCAGCCAATTAGCCACGAGGTGAGCTTAAACTTAGTTTAAAGAATAATATAAATAACACGACCGATCCCTTTTGATCGTGAAAGCCAACGCGTACACAGCCCTTGAATAACACAGCCCTTACACGCATACCATACGCATATATGTGAAAAGATGACGCAATTTGTTAGATTTTTATCAAGGAGAAATATAACAGATACATAATGCAAAAAGACCACCTTCCACCTCTTCCGATACAATTTTCAAATGTTTTGGCGAAAAAGATGTTCGTTACGATACAGGCGTGTCTGTTGGCAGAAACGACCGGAGTCCCAGCTATTCGATGCAGGTGCCTCAACAAGGTGTATCCATCGACGATTCGGACCAAGATCCCAGCTCAGAACCGACGGTACACTCGCACAGCGAATCAAGATGACTGTAGCGTGTCAGGTGTGGCGCTCAGCGCGTCACCTTCGATCCGACGACTTCGAAAGTAAAGATACAGTCGTTCTAAACTCGAAAGAATCTCAACGATCCTCGTCGACCATCCAAATCATCCGCGCAACGATCCGTGCCGCGGAATCGAGCACGTTCGATCGTTTACCCAGAAACCAGTGTGTTCGCGAGTAATATATATATACTAGTAGTAGCTAGTATTCGCGACAAACGGTCGAGCTTCTTCGGTGTCTTACTTCGTTCCGTCAGCGAATGAAATACGAAGAGACGTTTCTTAGAAGATAAAAATTCGCTCAAGCTAGTCGTAAATCGAGACTGAAAACGATAAAACTAACAAAGAAAGAACAAATGGACCGACGAAGGATTCGCTGCCTAGAGATGACAAACTGTTCATTGTTTTCGTTGGAATAGTTAAATAGAAATTATGATGAAAGTTGAAGCGCGAAGAAGAGGAAGAACGACGAGCGCGAGGGAAGCAACGACGGAGAATCCAGTGTACCATAAACGGATATTAAAAACGCAAGTTTCGTTATCTTTCAAAGTCAACAGCGTCTGTTGGCTATCGAAGCTGCCTTTGGCTATCGAGGCTCTCGACTAACCGTCGCGTCATCGTTGTCACCGTATTATTTCCGTAGATTTTTCACCGTTTCTCGTTGGTTATACGCAATGATGGCGTTTAGCGATCGCCTTCGCTGAACGCGCGACATTCAGTGCGTTGTACAGCTTACTTCAAACATTATCGATTGTTAACGAGATCATTTCTCAGTCTGTGAAACAAGATGGTGAATGAATTTGAAAGAATTTTGTTTGGACATCCTGTAGCAAGCGTAATCAAGATACGCACGTATGCGCTGTAAAACATAAAGTATGTAAGTGTAAGTGTTGTTACGACAATGCCATTTCAAAAGAACGAAGGTAACTCGCGTTGGAATATTTTGTATGGACAGTTTCGATTCTTTCTCGAACGTATTATGATTGTTCGAGAGGGGACAGAGGAACGTACGAAATCGGCGAGATTCGTCGTATTATGTGATATACGTCTACGATACATAAGGAAACCGCATGAAAGAATAAATATGCGAATGAAATCCACGGGATCCCTTTATTGCAAATTCCTCATTTCGATCCTCCGTTATCTCCGGTTCTTCGCGCAAGAACATGGAAAGAGTTCGATGTTTGACGATAAAGTCTCGAATATACCAATTTTTGCAGTTCCACATTTTGGAAAGTTTAAATTTCGATGGCTTTACAATTAAACAATTTTATAGTTGGAAATTGTTAACCTCGTTCCAAATTCGAAAATTTGTGAATTTGAAAGTTTGCAGCCTTAAAGATTCGCAATGTTCAAGTTGGAAAGGTAAAACTTTACAGCTTCAAGTACTCGAGATCTCGTGCATTGAGATCCACGAATCAACAAAACCAAAAGTTTAGAAATTAACGAATTTCAACTTTCGGCGATACAAAGATTTAGGACGCCACTACAGCTACTAACCGCAGGTACGTATTTATACGTAAAATATATATATCGAGAGAGAAATACGTAAATTTACGTATTTCAATTTATCGCTCATCGATATCTTTCTTTTCCTACTCACATAGTTTTCCGCGTGGATCGGAACATATATGTATGTTATATAAAATAGAATATATGTATGTATAACTTATACATATTATATATGTCGGGTTGGCGTTAGGATTAGAGTTAGGGTTAAGGGCGTGAAACGAATCCCTATTGGCGCTAGACGTGATCATTATGCAATAGAGGAGATATGTACTAGTGCAAATATGACTATGATGGAATTGGACAAGTAATCGCGATAATTAGATACTCGAGAAGCTAATGACAATGATCCTAGGCTCAACAACGAATCCGCGGTCAACGGGATGACGAACTCTACTTTTCTAAGTTGTACTCAATGTTAATGCATGGGGCAATCACTACGTATCTGAGAGTTACTTGAATCGTCTTTGAGATCGTACGGGAGAGTGGTTCTCCATCACGGTAACGCTGTCGAGGAAAACTATGATGGGTGTGCCTAAGGGCACGAAATCATCGGATTCGTGGAGAAAAGCCTTCGTTCGAAAAGTGAGGGAAATTTGCGTTACTGTTAATTGGTCAATTTCCATGTTGGTGGTTAGGGAAGGGTGCTAGCCGCCCTTAAGAGAGAGTTCGAGAAGAGGAAGCGTCGTTCGTGAGAAAAATAGATTTCTCCTATCTTCTCGTAGTTGGAACGAGGACTGTTTGTCGGTTTGAAGGACTTTAGTTAAACAAATCTTAAGACTTATAGCGGGTCCTCGGGCTAGCTGAACATGTACTGTGGAGACGCGTCGACATCTGGTAATCATCTTACTCAAAGAATAGAGTCCGCGTGTGGCGAGCCACGAGACAGAAATCGTTGAAATGCTTACCGTCGTGCCCCGTCCCAAGTATTTCTTTTAAGGAGAGCTATAGAGTTACTTCATGCCTTTGTTAGACAAAACGTTCATCCCCTTAACCGCGACTACGTTCGGCGACTGGTTGTCGCCTCGAGCCCGAGCTCACTATCATAAATCTCGAATAAGTACAGTCGGATCGAATGACAACGGTTTTCTTAATACGGCTATGGTGGAATCTAAATTACAGTACTAGGTGTCTTCCCAAAGTTCCGAGGGGAAGGCTCCGGTGCTCTTTCATCTCCGACATATATATAATAGTCATCCAGCAACAATTGATAAGTTATAGAATCGAAAAAACTAACTTTTGGAATTTTTGTCCGTCCGTTTGTTTATCCATTTGTACTGGCATCGTGTAAAAACTGTTGAATGGATTTTAGTGGAATCTTCCCTTCTATAGTTTAGCATCCCAGAAAGAAAACATGAAACGAAAAGAAAACAGAGATTAAGCAACGATGGCTATCGTTTACGTGGTGCTTGCTCTGAAAGTGAATGTTTTTATAGTTTTTACTACTTTTTAATTTAACTAACCGTTAATGCAAAAAATACATAGATATTTCGTTTATAAAAATTCATCCGCTTAAAAATTTGCCGTATATTGGTAATTCACGCGAACCAAGTCGCGATCGGAATCTGGTTTTCTGTAAACGAAAAATTCATCGACAGGCTTTAGTGTATTAAATCAACGTTTACTCCTATAATAGATCTATCATATAATTTCCTATATTCTTTGTAACACATGCGTGAAAATGACGATTCAAATTGAACGGAAACGGAAAGGAGATACGCGGTACACACCATTAGGTGGAACATGGTAATTTATCGATTTATTCTGAAACCGATGACAATTACGTAACACGCGTTCGTTCATCCATGCGTTAAATAATTATTCCAATCGAATCTATTTCAATTTTCGATTTTCGAAATTTCAATGTTCGAAATTAAAAAAAAATACGTTTTTCAATCGCTTGAAATTCTTAATGTTGCGAAAAAATGAAAATAAAGGAAAAAAGTAATCGCGGACACGGAGCGAAAGCAGTTTCGGCAAAGACCGCTTAGCGACTTACAAACTAGTCGACGAAGGAGGAAAGAACGAGGAAAGAAACGTGCGTTTTACGGTTAAAAGATCGTCGACACGCTCAGTTGTCCGGTCTTTTACCTTTCGTTCGCGTGATCCACGAATTCCTAACCGACGCGACGTAAACGTAGGTCATGGTTGCCATTCACGAGATACGAGGAAATTGGGAGAGGCACGAGCGGCAAAGCGTTACGGACGTCGAAGAAAGTATAAAACGGGTAAAAAACCGTCTCTTTCGTTTATCAAGTTGGGCGAATAATTTCGTTAGTCCTTTTATCGGCATTTTTTTATATCAACTGCTTACGATTTTATTTCCTGCTGTTTAACGATGCAAATACCTATTACGATGTTCACGTTTTGTTAAAACTGAATATGTACCGTTAAGTGTGCAGGAAAAACGGCTTGATCAAACACGTATCAGAGAATACCTTCGATTTACTTTTTGTCGATCATTGTCGGTATCACTGCCCTGCCGATCGACCGTACGGTAATTACCGAAACACTGTGTACTCTGTAGGTACTGCGCAAAACACCCATCGATAGTTTTATTATGTTTAAAAACCAGAGAAATTAAAGTCGCTGGAAACTCCGCAGTTAAATAATTAATCGAGTAATTAATTGAGTAGTTGTCGTAAATTAATCGTTCCGCGATGCGGTGGATCAAAGCAAATTATTCGTTCGACACGAAATTCCATCGATGGTGGTCCAGAACAGGTCAGGTAGTATCCGGCTGTCCAGTAAATTAACGAATTCACCCAGTCAAAGCGGTGGCCTGCTTTCGTAAAACGCCTTTTTATAAAAACGGGTTACCTACCCCTGGGCGGATGCAACCAGACCAGCTGCAGTTCGTGTTCTATTTTTCATCGCTAAGACAGCGGATTCCTTCGAGACGTTCTTTATTTCGCAGATACACAATGGGAAGGGTTTTTATCAAGTAGTACGAATCTGTTTACGATGTAACATTTAATTTTTTCTTCAAAGATTTGATTATTCAGTTGTTGGATTACGAATAAGATTCGTTCCAAAGTGAAAGACCAATTGAAAGACCTATGAAAGACTTAAAAATTACGCAAGTATTAAAAATAAATAAAGAATCGAATGAAACATAAGCCGAAATTAAGTGAAACTGAAAAGTAGACTGATTTATTTGTGTGTAAATTAATTTACTTGCGACGATTAACGAACAAGCAAGTGTAAGAGAAGAGAGAACGAATGCGAATTAAGTTCGTTCTCGTCGGTGTGTGACAAACGCGGTTGCGTAGAACGAACTCGAAAGGCATTCATCAAGATCGATTATCCCCCTCACCGGTGAAATACCCCCCCCCCCCCCTCCCGCGGCTAGAAACGCGTTTCGTCAGAAATTCCCAATCAAACATCGCGATGCAAAGATTATTCTGTCTTTTTTCTTTTATTATTTTGACAAAGAAAGGAAAAGGCGGCTACCAATCGTTAGTAGCTTATAACGAACCCAACTTGCCTTCCTTGCACATACGCTGTTTTTACCTCGATCGACGCAACTGTTAGGAGATAAGATTGGTTACGCTTGAAAAAACGAATCATACGAATATAAGCATGTAGAGGAGGAATTTTTCATGTCTTTAAGTTGCTGATTTTATAGTTTTCTTAGGAGCGCGTAGATTTGAAAAAAAAAATTTGGATTTTTCACAGAGCTCGAAAGAACTGTGCGATAAAAGTTCTTTTGCGTTTAGTCCGCACAGATTTAGAAACAAGAATGCTTTTTCCAATTCTATTTCTATCGCAGAAAAATTATCTTGCTCCGTTACCATTTTGTCAGAAACGATTCTTCCTTTTCCAACTTTCGATCGAGCTTCGTTAATTGCGTCGTTCGAAAATCCCAGAGTTCCAAAAGGACGAAATTATAATATTCGAGAACTCTGACGATTCACCGCTCCTTTGCCAAGACGAATCGTACAATTTTCTCAAGCCGATGGTTGCTCGATAAAAAAAAAACAACCACCGATCGACTCGATCGGTTGGTTACTTTGCTTGCGGCAGATTGGTGGCCATGACCCTAAACCCATTATGATCTGCTACGTAATGAACCTGTTGCAGAAGCCCGTTTGGATCGATATAGCTATAAGCACCCCTAGTCGTCCCATCCAAAGATCTAGATTCTGTTTTTGCGCTCGAGTCTCCGGTATAACTGTAATCGTATTGGCCTAAAGAATCCTGAGTGTGATGGAGGGCGCTGTGCAATAGTCTGTACGGTAAAACCGGAAGTACATAGGGCGCTGGGACAGTTACAGGCGTCTGGATGGTGTCCACAGATGATTGTCCTTCGTTCTTGCGTTGTCTGTCGGATCGAATGGATGACGATGGCGATGAGGAAATGGTCGTCGAAGGTGATATCTTTGAGAGACTCGGGTCTGGCTTTGGCACCTCGATCCTTTCAGCTTCCGATTTCGACAGCAAGAATGGATTGTTCGGGCTTTGCTGAAACGGTATGACGGTTTTAACGATTTGAAACTTTGCACGTCAATTCACTGAAATTTGAGATAGAAAATTTTCGTCTCGTAAAATAGTAACTGTCTGTTTTTCAACGCTAGATCTACCGATTAAAAGGATCGTGCAATTTTTACTGTAATACGTTACACATACAAGATGATAAATAAAGAAATATAGGGTAATCCGCGTTTTTTCAGTAATTCTGAAGATAAAAAGCTCGAATCCAATGGTTTTCCCAATGGAACAATTATTTTAGAAAAAATTTCACCCAGGTATCGTTTCTACGAGATTAATAGAAAAGTTAATTCTCACTATTAGTTTTCGATGCTCGCGTAATGGTAAAAGATATTTCGTATAAACTGAAATCCAAATTTATAAAACGAATATGTAATCGTGTTTTTAAAAAGGAAGATTCACCGGTCGTGTTTGCAGCCAATTTTCCAACCAATAAATTACCAAATTTTATCCAACATTTCTCTTGTTTTGCCTCGAAGCCGCCCAGCTGAACGATATTCGGCATTATTAACGTGCAACCAACCACTCGCGGAAAACAACAACCGCGTTAACGTATATTTGCAGGGTTTCGTTCGTGTTTATCTTTGCACGCGTTATATACATCTTATTAAGATCGCGGTGAATGTAGCATGTACGAATGCGTAGCAACGAGTAGTAGCAACCAAAATTAACAAAAATTAGTTAATAATAACGAGAAACGATCGGAATGCGCCATTACTTACGTACACTTGATCTTTTCAAAATGTACTTTCCTCGATCGTTTCTAGGAAACACGGAATAGTTTCGCGTCGAATTTTCATAGTTTTTATTCTTCGCCTTAAAACGTATTGAACATGCACTCACTGCGATTTCACGAACAGCTAAATTCCTCGTGTCATGGTTCGCGAAGCTAAAATAAGGTGGCAGGATCTCGTAAGACAGGATGTTTGACTGATAATTCGATCGATCTGTCAGCTGTGATTCTTGTAGCTCCTCCGAGCGAGACTTCTTCTTCGCTTGCGGCTTGTTCTGAATCGCCCGAACATCATTTTTCGGCGGCTGTGGTAAATTACTGGCGCTCACTCTGAATCCATTTTCATCGTCCGCCGTGTAAGTCACTGTTTGCAAAATGCCATTCGAGTCGATATATGAATAACCTAAACAAGCAGAAATTATTATAGAAAATCCACTTGTATAGATGGAAATATACGTTTCGCTACTATCGAATGATATTAGAAAAAGATAAGAAGAAAAAATACAACACAATTCGAATACTGAATAACGTATGTATAGTAAGGTACATTTTTTATTTAACACTAGAATTGAAGGATTAGATAGAGGATCGGTTGTGGTACTTGGGTTGGTGGAACGTACGCGATGAAAAGGATGGGGAAAAAGGAAGAAGGCGCGCGTTGCTTAAGAGACTCAGGCAGCAAAGACGGATCTATCGTAGGGGCGTTGGTTGCGTCACATCGATCATCGTAAAGCGCACGTGGGCCATCCTGTCTATTTCGAAACGCTTGAGAAAGCAATGTATGGCATTCGCGTGCTTTCGCGAGTCGTTCAACAGATACGAATAAACTATTTTATTTTATTTATAGAAGAAATATAAGACTATGTAAAAAAAATGTGATGCGATTTTTCTCAATTTCTATGAAAACTACAAAAAACCTCGATACTGTATTATCGAAAAACGAAAGGGCTAGATCATAATTAGAAAATGATATGGACGAATAAAGTCAGAAGACTCTGCCAACGAATCTTAAACTTGATAGTATAAAATGGAATCTGTGCGTACGGAAGTTGAGAATGTGAGAAAAATTAGGGATAATTTCAAGACAGTGCTTAGAAATGGGCATGACGACGATAAGATGATTCTGACGGCATTTACGTGAAATCGTCAACAATCGAAGCAACCTTCGGGCAAAGGTAATCGCGACAACTTACCGCCCTGCGTGATGCCGTTCGAACTGGATTCTGATTTCGCGTGATGGGGTCCCGTGAATGAGTAACGATATCCGCCGGATCCGTCCTGTACGTGGTATTGTCTCAACGGCGTCAGAGGTCCTATCGGACCGAGCCAAACGTTCGCGATCGGAGTTGTGCAGATTCGTCCGAAAACCGCACTCAACAGAATCATCTGAAAAAAAGTAACTTGTATGTTTCGTGGATACGGAATAGATGGATTAGTAGGTGGACCTTCGCTTTTACAAAAATACGCCTAAAGGATACGTTATAGGAACAAAGTTTGGAATAAGATCTCGTTGCCTATTTTGTTGACGCTAGGAATTTCTATTCTTATTGTTAATAACTATAAAAACTATAGATCCATGTTGCGCGTTTTACCTACTACGATAGAATTGCACGATCTCGATAAGCTGGTCTTGGAACATGGACGCGGAACATGGACATTTGCTTCCATGTGATTATGAATTCATCGGATCCGATTCTGGTTTATGTACTCGTGCTTCCCATGGTACGAAGATAGCGATAGCGACGCGTAAACGTTGCCGGTTTATCTTCGCTCTATTTCCATCAATTTTCCATCAGCTAGACAAATATTAATCGTAACAACATACGCACTTTCTTCATTTTTACCGTGTTTCCCCATATTTTACAAGATGAAAAACACGTCGTTTGAAAAAAGCTTAACAAGTTTTTACTTAACCAAACGATGAATGTATTGGTTTTTAACAAAAATATAGGCCATTTTCTTCTTTTAGCTAGTCGATGAAATTTCCAAACTTTATGCCTCTGCTTTATATTTTACTTTATTGCCTGCATCGCGTTTTCTCTATAAGGAACAAATGCTTCCAACGATTATTATACATCGATAAATCCTCGAACCTTCGTGCCTATTTCTTTCGTTTCTCTTTCTTCCGCGTTTAATTGTAAAATCATAGAAAAAGATAGAAAAGTAGAAAAATAGAAAAACGCAAGAGCAGAACGGTACACAACGATTCCATTTGATCGAAAGAAGCCACATAATGACTAATGGATTAACAAGCGATTCGATTAGCGATAGTTTGTCGAGCAACACGACGTTGAACGGGGTGGCGGCATTCCACGCAAACGTTTACCAGCATTTAGTAGGGCGTCTGGCGCGAACACTTGCGCTTCATCCACCAATTTCCGACCCCGATCGCAGTCGTAGTCGTTGTCCCTTACTCGCACGCTTTCCACGATTATTTTATATCCACGATATTTACGAAAGATTTACACGTAAAAAATTCCACTTGAGATGGATCCTGTGGAAAAGCACAGACAAATACTTGACAAGGAAAGAAAGTAAAACTTATGGCCGATCGTTACGCCCGTAAGTAAAATCGAGAACAGATATATGCATAATGCACTCACGAGTATCATGTTCGTGGTATGCAGAGCAGGTCGTGAAGAATCGGTCTCGGCAAGAGGTATATCCCGGCGCGGCGTGGCTCGGCTAACGGTTACGTTACGAGAGTGTAAGCAGCGGCGCACGTCTTCTTATATAGCCTGGCGTACGCCGTGTCTCCCACCATGTAGACGCGGTGATCAGGGCCCTACTACGAGCTCCTACAGGATGCTACGAGGTCCTATAGGTCCCTGTAGGACACCGTCGGCGAACCAACTCGAAGCATTCGCGGCCATCGCAACACAAATCACTCCGAGTTCGATTTCCAGGCCGATAAATCAATGTTTATTGGCCATGGTAGGAGGCGTCGATCTCGCGCGCATTCCAGCCCGGGGATGCTCGTTTTCTAGACCGGATGCCATTCCAACGCCACCTTTTGAACCCGAGTCGGCTCGAATTTCCTTCGATGTTGAGGCAGCGGTGTCGTTAATTCATGCTTCATCCTCCGGTCGATGGGTGGACAATAGTCCAACGAAATTGCTTGCCTACGTAGCGGAAACTCGACCATCGACTCGAACATGATTTAGTTTTAGCACACTGTTCTTCCATGTTTTGCGATTCTAAACGATTCAAGCTTCGATATCGGTATTCAACGGTGGATTCCAT